>NC_064930.1:129460623-130853441 GCF_023897955.1 Schistocerca gregaria | reverse complement strand
TAAGATTCTGCATAAAAGGAGGACTAGCAGCCGAGTTGCACGGGAGGATGTGAAAAGTGTTCATATGTAGTAAAAACCTGAGACATCCGTCCGTTTTCGTCATTTGTTATCGAATCGACTTAAAGCCAGATCGTAACATTGGCCGCTCTTCTCTCTAAAACGGTTGTACTTATCGTCTGCAAAGCTATGTCGCGTGCTGCGGTATGCGGAGGCACTAAAAACACCATAGTAGAACACAGATGAAGCTTCTAAGTTGATGCAATAGCCAGTAAGATGTAGTACAATTCATGTTTTAGGTATCGATTATTGACTTTTTAGCTGGCTTCGGTGCCTTGGACATGAGCTAGGACCTTAAGATTCTGCATGAGAGGAGGACTAGCTGCCGAGTTGCACGGGTGAATGTGAAAAGTGTTCATATGTAGTAAAAACCAACCTGAGAAATCCGTCCGTTTTCGTCATTTGTTATCCAATCGACTTAAAGCCAAATCATCACATTGGCAGCTCTGCTCTCTGAAACGGTTGTTCTTATCGTCTGCAAAGCTATGTCGCGTACTGCGGTATTCGGAGACACTAAAAGCACCATAGTAGAACACAGATGAAGCTTCTAAGTTGATGTAATAGCCAGTAAGAAGTAGTACAATTCAAGTTTTAGGTATCGATTATTGACTTTTTAGGTGGCTTTGGAGCCTTGGACATGAGCTAGGACCTTAAGATTCTGCATGAAAGGAGGACTAGCAGCCGAGTTGCACGGGAGAATGTGAAAAGTGTTCATATGTAGTAAAAACCTGAGATATCCGTCCGTTTTCGTCATTTGTTATCGATTCGACTTAAAGCCAGATGGTCACATTGGCCGCTCTTCTCTCTGAAACGGTTGTACTTATCGTCTGCAAAGCTATGTCGCGTGCTGCGGTATGTGGAGACACTAAAATCACCATAGTAGAACACAGATGAATCTTCTAAGTTGATGTAATAGCCAGTAAGAAGTAGTACAATTCAAGTTCTAGGTATCGATTATTGACTTTTTAGCTGGCTTTGGTGCCTTGGACATGAGCAAGGACCTTGAGATTCTGCATGAAAGGAGGACTAGCAGCCGAGTTGCACGGGACAATGTGAAAAGAGTTCATATGTAGTAAAAACCTGAGAAATCCGTCAGTTTTCGTCATTTGTTATCGAATCGACTTAAAGCCAGATCATCACGTTGGCCGCTCTTATCTCTGAAACGGTTGTACTTATCGTCTGCAAAGCTATGTCGCGTACTGCGGTATTCGGAGACACTAAAAACACCATAGTAGAACACAGATGAAGCTTCTAAGATGATATAATAGCCAGTAAGAAGTAGTACAATTCAAGTTTTAGGTATCAGTTATTGAATTTTTAGCTGGCTTTGGTGCCTTGAACATGAGCTAGGACCTTAAGATTCTGTATGAAAGGAGGACTAGCAGCCCAGTTGCACGGGAGAATGTGAAAACTGTTCATATGTAGTAAAAACCAACCTGAGAAATCCGTCCGTTTTCGTCACTTGTTATCGAATCGACTTAAAGCCAGATCGTCACATTGGCCGCTCTTCTCTCTGAAACGGTTGTACTTATCGTCTGCAAAGCTATGTCGCGTGCTGCGGTATGCGGAGGCACTAAAAGCACCATAGTAGAACACATATGAAGCTTCTAAGATGATGTAATAGCCAGTAAGAAGTTGTACAATTCAAGTTTTAGGTATTGATTATTGACTTTTTAGCTGGCTTTGGTGCCTTGGACATGAGCTAGGACCTTAAGATTCTGCATAGAAGGAGGACTAGCAGCCGAGTTGCACGGGAGAATGTGAAAAGTGTTCATATGTAGTAAAAACCTGAGATATCCGTCCGTTTTCGTCATTTGTTATCGATTCGACTTAAAGCCAGATGGTCACATTGGCCGCTCTTCTCTCTGAAACGGTTGTACTTATCGTCTGCAAAGCTATGTCGCGTGCTGCGGTATGTGGAGACACTAAAATCACCATAGTAGAACACAGATGAAACTTCTAAGTTGATGTAATAGCCAGTAAGAAGTAGTACAATTCAAGTTCTAGGTATCGATTATTGACTTTTTAGCTGGCTTTGGTGCCTTGGACATGAGCAAGGACCTTGAGATTCTGCATGAAAGGAGGACTAGCAGCCGAGTTGCACGGGACAATGTGAAAAGAGTTCATATGTAGTAAAAACCTGAGAAATCCGTCCGTTTTCGTCATTTGTTATCGAATCGACTTAAAGCCAGATCATCACGTTGGCCGCTCTTATCTCTGAAACGGTTGTACTTATCGTCTGCAAAGCTATGTCGCGTACTGCGGTATTCGGAGACACTAAAAACACCATAGTAGAACACAGATGAAGCTTCTAAGATGATATAATAGCCAGTAAGAAGTAGTACAATTCAAGTTTTAGGTATCGGTTATTGAATTTTTAGCTGGCTTTGGTGCCTTGAACATGAGCTAGGACCTTAAGATTCTGTATGAAAGGAGGACTAGCTGCCCAGTTGCACGGGAGAATGTGAAAAGTGTTCATATGTAGTAAAAACCTGAGACATCCGTCCGTTTTCGTCATTTGTTATCGAATAGACTTAAAGCCAGATCGTCACATTGGCCGCTCTTCTCTCTGAAACGGTTGTACTTATCGTCTGCAGAGCTATGTCGCGTGCTGCGGTATGTGGAGACACTAAAAGCACCATAGTAGAACACAGATGAAGCTTCTAAGTTGATGTAATAGCCACTAAGAAATAGTACAATTCAAGTTTTAGGAATCGATTATTGACTTTTTAGCTGGCTTTGGTGCATTGGACATTCGCTAGGACCTTGAGATTCGGCATGAAAGGAGGACTAGCAGCCGAGTTGCACGGGAGAATGTGAAAAGTGTTCATATGTAGTAAAAACCTGAGAAATCTCTCAGGTTTCGTCATTTGTTATCGAATCGACTTAAAGCACGATCGTCACATTGGCCGCTCTTCTCTCTGAAACGGTTGTACTTATCGTCTGCAAAGCTATGTCGCGTACTGTTGTATTCGGAGACACTAAACGCACCATAGTAGAACACAGATGAAGCTTCTAAGATGATATAATAGCCAGTAAGAAATAGCAGAATTCAAGTTTTAGGTATCGATTATTGACTTCTTAGCTGGCTTTGGTGCCTTGGACATGAGCTAGGACCTTGAGATTCTTCCTGAAAGGAGGACTAGCAGCCGAGTTGCACGGGACAATGTGAAAAGTGTTCATATGTAGTAAAAACCTGAGAAATCCGTCCGTTTTCGTCATTTGTTATCGAATCGACTTAAAGCCAGATCGTCACATTGGCCGCTCTTCTCTCTGAAACGGTTGTACTTATCGTCTGCAAAGCTATGTCGCGTGCTGCGGTGTGTGGAGGCACTAAAAGCACCATAGTAGAACACAGATGAAGCTTCTAAGATGATGTAATAGAAAGTAATAAGTTGTACAATTCAAGTTTTAGGTATTGATTATTGAATTTTTAGCTGGCTTTGGTGCCTTGGACATGAGCTAGGACCTTAAGATTCTTCATGAAAGGAGGAGTACCAGCCGAGTTGCACGGGAGAATGTGAAAAGTGTTCATATGTAGTAAAAACCTGAGAAATCCGTCCGTTTTCGTAATTTGTTATCGAATCGACTTAAAGCCAGATCGTCACATTGGCCGCTCTTCTCTCTGAAACGGTTGTACTTATCGTCTGCAAAGCTATGTCGCGTGCTGCGGTATGCGGAGACACTAAAAGCACCATAGTAGAACACAGATGAAGCTTCTAAGTTGATGTAATAGATAGTAAGAAATAGTACAATTCAAGTTTTAGGTATCGATTATTGACTTTTTAGCTGGCTTTGGTGCCTTGGACATGAGCTTGGACGTTGAGATTCGGCATGAAAGGAGGACTAGCAGCCGAGTTGCACGGGAGAATGTGAAAAGTGTTCATATCTACTAAAAACCTGAGAAATCCGTCCGTTTTCGTCATTTGTTATCGAATCGACTTAAAGCCAGATAGACACATTGGCCGCTCTTCTCTCTGAAACGGTTGTACTTATCGTCTGCAAAGCTATGACGCGTACTGCGATATTCGGAGACACTAAAAACACCATAGTAGAACACAGATGAAGCTTTTAAGATGATGTAATGGCCAGTAAGAAGTAGTACAATTCAATTTTTAGGTATCGGTTATTGACTTTTTAGCTGGCTTTGGTGCCTTGGACATGTGCCAGGACCTTAAGATTCTGCATGAAAGGAGGACTAGCAGCCGAGTTGCACGGGAGAATGTGAAAAGTGTTCATATGTAGTAAAAACCTGAGAAATCCGTCCGTTTTCGTCATTTGTTATCGAATCGACTTAAAGCCAGATCGTCACATTGGCCACTCTTCTCTCAGAAACGGTTGTACTTATTGTCTGCAAAGTTATGTCGCGTGCTGCGGTATGCGGAGACACGAAAATCATCAGAGTAGAACACAGATAAAGCTTCTAAGTTGATGTAATAGCCAGTAAGAAGTAGTACAATTCAAGTTTTAGGTATCGATTATTGACTTTTTAGCGGGCTTTGGTGCCTTGGACATGAGCTAGGACCTTAAGATTCAGCATGAAAGTAGGACTAGCAGCCGAGTTGCACGGGAGAATGTGAAAAGTGTTCAAATGTAGTAAAAACCTGAGAAATCCGTCCGTTTTCGTCATTTGTTATCGAATCGACTTAAAGCCAAATCGGCACATTGGCCGCTCTGCTCTCTGAAACGTTTGTACTTATCGTCTGCAAAGCTATGTCGCGTACTGCGGTATTCGGAGACACTAAACGCACCATAGTAGAACACAGATGAATATTTCTAAGATGATGTAATAGCCAGTAAGAAATAGTACAATTCAAGTTTTAGATATCGTTATTGACTTTTTAGCTGGCTTTGGTGCCTTGGACATGAGCTATGACCTTAAGATTCTGCATGAAAGGAGGACTAGCACTCGAGTTGCACGGGAGAATGTGAAAAGTGTTCATATGTAGTAAAAACCTGAGAAATCCGTCCGTTTTCGTCATTTGTTATCGAATCGACTTAAAGCCAGATCGTCACATTTGCCGTTCCTCTCTCTGAATCCGTTGTACTTATCGTCTGCAAAGCTATGTCGCGTGCTGCGGTATGCGGAGACACTAAAAGCACCATAGTAGAACACAGATGAAACTTCTAAGTTGATGTAATAGCCAGTAATAAGTAGTACAATTCAAGTTTTAGATATTGATTATTGACTTTTTAGCTGGCTTTGGTGCCTTGGACATGATCTAGGACCTTAAGATTCTGCATGAAAGAAGGACTAGCAGCCTAGTTGCACGGGTGAATGTGAAAAGTGTTCATATGTAGTAAAAACCAACCTGAGAAATCCGTCCGTTTTCGTCATTTGTTATCGAATCGACTTAAAGCCAAATCATCACATTGGCAGCTCTGCTCTCTGAAACGGTTGTTCTTATCGTCTGCAAAGCTATGTCGCGTACTGCGGTATTCGGAGACACTAAACGCACCATAGTAGAACACAGATGAATATTTCTAAGATGATGTAATAGCCAGTAAGAAATAGTACAATTCAAGTTGTAGATATCGTTATGACTTTTTAGCTGGCTTTGGTGCCTTGGACATGAGCTATGACCTTAAGATTATGCATGAAAGGAGGACTAGCAGCCGAGTTGCACGGGAGAATGTGAAAAGTGTTCATATCTAGTTAAAACCTGAGAAATCCGTCCGTTTGCGTCATTTGTTATCGAATCTACTTAAAGCCAGATCGTCACATTTGCCGCTCTTCTCTCTGAAACGGTTGTACTTATCGTCTGCAAAGCTATGTCGCGTGCTGCGATATGCGGAGACACTAAAAGCACCATAGTAGAACACAGATGAAGGTTCTAAGTTGATGTAATAGCCAGTAAGAAGTAGTACAATTCAAGTTTTACATATTGATTATTGACTCTTTAGCTGGCTTTGGGGCCTTGCACATGATCTAGGACCTTAAGATTCTGCATGAAAGAAGGAGTAGCAGCCGAGTTGCACGGGAGAATGTGAAAAGTGTTCATATGTAGTAAAAACCTCAGAAATCCGTCCGTTTTCGTCATTTGTTATCCAATCGACTTAAAGCCAGATCGTCACATTGGCCGCTCTTCTCTCTGAAACGGTTGTACTTATCGTCTGCAAAACTATGTCGCGTGCTGCGGTATGCGGAGAAACTAAAAGCACCGTAGTAGAACACAGATGAAGGTTCTAAGTTGATGTAATAGCCAGTAAGAAGTAGTCCAAATCAAGTTTTAGGAATCGATTATTGACTTTGTAGCTGGCTTTGGTGCCTTGGACATGAGCTAGGACCTTAAGATTCTGCATAAAAGGAGGACTAGCAGCCGAGTTGCACGGGAGAATGTGAAAAGTGTTCATATGTAGTAAAAACCTGAGACATCCGTCCGTTTTCGTCATTTGTTATCGAATCGACTTAAAGCCAGATCGTAACATTGGCCGCTCTTCTCTCTAAAACGGTTGTACTTATCGTCTGCAAAGCTATGTCGCGTGCTGCGGTATGCAGAGGCACTAAAAACACCATAGTAGAACACAGATGAAGCTTTTAAGATGATGTAATAGCCAGTAAGAAGTAGTACAATTCAGTTTTTAGGTATCGGTTATTGACTTTTTAGCTGGCTTTGGTGCCTTGGACATGAGCCAGGACCTTAAGATTCTGCATGAAAGGAGGACTAGCATCCGAGTTGCACGGGAGAATGTGAAAAGTGTTCATATGTAGTAAAAACCTGAGAAATCCGTCCGTTTTCGTCATTTGTTATCGAATCGACTTAAAGCCAGATCGTCACATTGGCCACTCTTCTCTCAGAAACGGTTGTACTTATTGTCTGCAAAGTTATGTCGCGTGCTGCGGTATGCGGAGACACTAAAAGCACCATAGTAGAACACAGATAAAACTTCTAAGTTAATGTAATAGCCAGTAAAAAGTAGTACAATTCAAGTTTTAGATATTGATTATTGACTTTTTAGCTGGCTTTGGTGCCTTGGACATTGTCTAGGACCTTAAGATTCTGCATGAAAGAAGGACTAGCTGCCGAGTTGCACGGGTGAATGTGAAAAGTGTTCATATGTAGTAAAAACCAACCTGAGAAATCCGTCCGTTTTCGTCATTTGTTATCCAATCGACTTAAAGCCAAATCATCACATTGGCAGCTCTGCTCTCTGAAACGGTTGTTCTTATCGTCTGCAAAGATATGTCGCGTGCTACGGTATTCGGAGACACTAAAAGCACCATAGTAGAACACAGATGAAGCTTCTAAGTTGATGTAATAGCCAGTAAGAAGTAGTACAATTCAAGTTTTAGGTATCGATTATTGACTTTTTAGGTGGCCTTGGAGCCTTGGACATGAGCTAGGACCTTAAGATTCTGCATGAAAGGAGGACTAGCAGCCGAGTTGCACGGGACAATGTGAAAAGAGTTCATATGTAGTAAAAACCTGAGAAATCCGTCCGTTTTCGTCATTTGTTATCGAATCGACTTAAAGCCAGATCATCACGTTGGCCGCTCTTATCTCTGAAACGGTTGTACTTATCGTCTGCAAAGCTATGTCGCGTACTGCGGTATTCGGAGACACTAAAAACACCATAGTAGAACACAGATGAAGCTTCTAAGATGATATAATAGCCAGTAAGAAGTAGTACAATTCAAGTTTTAGGTATCGGTTATTATAATTTTTAGCTGGCTTTTGTGCCTTGGACATGAGCTATGACCTTAAGATTCTGCATAAAAGGAGGACTAGCTGCCCAGTGGCACGGGAGAATGTGAAAAGTGTTCATATGTAGTAAAAACCTGAGACATCCGTCCGTTTTCGTCATTTGTTATCGAATAGACTTAAAGCCAGATCGTCACATTGGCCGCTCTTCTCTCTTAAACGGTTGTACTTATCGTCTGCAGAGCTATGTCGCGTGCTGCGGTATGTGGAGACACTAAAATCACCATAGTAGAACACAGATGAAGCTTCTAAGTTGATGTAATAGCCACTAAGAAATAGTACAATTCAAGTTTTAGGTATCGATTATTGACTTTTTAGCTGGCTTTGGTGCCTTGGACATTCGCTAGGACCTTGAGATTCGGCATGAAAGGAGGACTAGCAGCCGAGTTGCACGGGAGAATGTGAAAAGTGTTCATATGTAGTAAAAACCTGAGAAATCTCTCAGTTTTCGTCATTTGTTATCGAATCGACTTAAAGCACGATCGTCACATTGGCCGCTCTTCTCTCTGAAACGGTTGTACTTATCGTCTGCAAAGCTATGTCGCGTACTGTTGTATTCGGAGACACTAAACGCACCATAGTAGAACACAGATGAAGCTTCTAAGATGATATAATAGCCAGTAAGAAATAGTAGAATTCAAGTTTTAGGTATCGATTATTGACTTCTTAGCTGGCTTTGGTGCCTTGGACATGAGCTAGGACCTTGAGATTCATCCTGAAAGGAGGACTAGCAGCCGAGTTGCACGGGACAATGTGAAAAGTGTTCATATGTAGTAAAAACCTGAGAAATCCGTCCGTTTTCGTCATTTGTTATCGAATCGACTTAAAGCCAGATCGTCACATTGGCCGCTCTTCTCTCTGAAACGGTTGTACTTATCGTCTGCAAAGCTATGTCGCGTGCTGCGGTGTGTGGAGGCACTAAAAGCACCATAGTAGAACACAGATGAAGCTTCTAAGATGATGTAATAGAAAGTAATAAGTTGTACAATTCAAGTTTTAGGTATTGATTATTGACTTTTTAGCTGGCTTTGGTGCCTTGGACATGAGCTAGGACCTTAAGATTCTTCATGAAAGGAGGAGTACCAGCCGAGTTGCACGGGAGAATGTGAAAAGTGTTCATATGTAGTAAAAACCTGAGAAATCCGTCCGTTTTCGTGATTTGTTATCGAATCGACTTAAAGCCAGATCGTCACATTGGCCGCTCTTCTCTCTGAAACGGTTGTACTTATCGTCTGCAAAGCTATGTCGCGTGCTGCGGTATGCGGAGACACTAAAAGCACCATAAGAGAACACAGATGAAGCTTCCAAGTTGACGTAATAGCCAGTAAGAAGTAGTCCAATTCAAGTTTTAGGTATCGATTATTGACTTTTTAGCTGGCTTTGGTGCCTTGGACATGAGCTAGGACCTTAAGATTCTGCATGAAAGGAGGACTAGCTGCCTAATTGCACGGGAGAATGTGAAAAGTGTTAATTTAGAGTAAAAACCTGAGAAATCCGTTTGTTTTCGTCATTTGTTATAGAATCGACTTAAAGACAGATGGTCACATTGGCCGCTCTTCTCTCTGAAACGGTTGTACATACCGTCTGCAGAGCTATGTCGAGAGCTGCGGTATGCGGGGACACTAAAATCACCATACTAGAACACAGATGAAGCTTCTAAGTTGATGTAATAGCCAGTAAGAAGTAGTACAATTCAAGTTTTAGGTATCGATTATTGACTTTTTAGCTGGCTTTGGGGACTTGGACACGAGCTAGGACCTTAAGATTCTTCATGAACGGAGGACTAGCAGCCGAGTTGCACAGGAGAATGTGAAAAGTGTTCATATGTAGTAAAAACCTGAGAAATCCGTCCGTTTACGTCATTTGTTATCGAATCGACTTAAAGCCAAATCGTCACATTGGCCGCTCTTCTCTCTGAAACGGTTGTACTTATCGTCTGCAGAGCTATGTCGCGTGCTGCGGTATGCGGGGACACTAAAATCACCATACTAGAACACAGATGAAGCTTCTAAGTTGATGTAATAGCCAGTAAGAAGTAGTTCAATTCAAGTTTTAGGTATCGATTATTGACTTCTTAGTTGGCTTTGGTGCCTTGGACATGAGCTATTACCTTAAGATTCTGCATGAAAGGAGGACTAGCAGCCGAGTTGCACGGGAGAATGTGAAAAGTGTTCATATGTAGTAAAAACCTGAGAAATCAGTCCGTTTTCGTCATTTGTTATCGAATCGACTTAAAGCCCGATCGTCACATTGGCCGCTCTTCTCTCTGAAACGGTTGTACTTATCGTCTGCAATGCTATGTCGCGTGCTGCGGTATGCGGAGACACTAAAATCTCCATAGTAGAACACAGATGAAGCTTCTAAGTTGATGTAATAGCCAGTAAGAAGTAGTACAATTCAAGTTTTAGGTATCGATTATTGAATTTTTAGCTGGCTTTGGTGCCTTGGACATGAGCTAGGACTTTAAGATTCTACATGAAAGGAGGACTAGAAGCCGAGTTGCACGGGAGAATGTGAAAAGTGTTCATATGTAGTAAAAACCCGAGAAATCCGTTCGTTTTCGTCATTTGTTATCGAATCGACTTAAAGCCAGATGGTCACATTGGCCGCTCTTCTCTCTGAAACGGTTGTACTTACCGTCTGCAGAGCTATGTCGCGTGCTGCGGTATGCAGAGACACTAAAAGCACCATAGTAGAACACAGATGATACTTCCAAGATAATGTAATAGCCAGTAAGAAATAGTAAAATTCAACTTTTAGGTACTGATTATTGACTATTTAGCTGGCTTTGGTGCCATGGACATGAGCTAGGACCTTAAGATTCTGCATGAAAGACGACTAGCAGCCTAATTGCACGGGAGAATGTGAAAAGTGTTCATATAGGGTAAAAACCTGAGAAATCCGTTCGTTTTCGTCATTTGTTATCGAATCGACTTAAAGCCAAATCGTCACATTGGCCGCTCTTCTCTCTGAAACGGTTGTACTTATCGTCTGCAAAGCTATGTCGCGTACTGCGATATTCGGAGACACTAAAAGCACCATAGTAGAACACAGATGAAGCTTCTAAGATGATGTAATAGGCAGTAAGAAATAGTACAATTCAAGTTTTAGGAATCGGTTATTGTCTTTTTACCCTTGTTTGGTGACTTGGACATGAGCTAGCACCTTAAAATTCTGCGTGAAAGGAGGACTAGCAGGCGAGTTGCACGGGAGAATGTGTAAAGTGTTCATATGTAGTAAAAACCTGAGAAATCCGTTCGTTTTCGTCATTTGTTATCGAATCGACTTAAAGCCAGATGGTCACATTGGCCGCTCTTCTCTCTGAAACGGTTGTACTTACCGTCTGCAGAGCTATGTCGCGTGCTGCGGTATGCAGAGACACTAAAAGCACCATAGTAGAACACAGATGATACTTCCAAGTTGGTGTAATAGCCAGTAAGAAGTAGTAAAATTCAAGTTTTAGGTACTGATTATTGACTTTTTAGCTGGCTTTGGTGCCTTGGACATGAGCTAGGACCTTAAGATTCAGCATGAAAGGAGGACTAGCAGCCTAATTGCACGGGAGAATGTGAAAAGTGTTCATATAGAGTAAAAACCTGAGAAATCCATTCGTTTTCGTCATTTGTTATCGAATCGACTTAAAGCCAAATCGTCACATTGGCCGCTCTTCTCTCTGAAACGGTTGTACTTATCGTCTGCAAAGCTATGTCGCGTACTGCGGTATTCGGAGACACTAAAAGCACCATAGTAGAACACAGATGAAGCTTCTAAGATGATGCAATAGGCAGTAAGAAATAGTACAATTCAAGTTTTAGGAATCGGTTATTGACTTTTTACCCTTGTTTGGTGACTTGGACATGAGCTAGCACCTTAAGATTCTGCACGAAAGGAGGACTAGCAGCCGAGTTGCACGGGAGAATGTGAAAAGTGTTCATATGTAGTAAAAACGTGAGAAATCCGTCCGTTTTTGTCATTTGTTATCGAATCGATTTAAATGCAGATCGTCACACTGGCCACTCTTCTCTCTGAAACGGTTGTACTTATCGTCTGCAAAGCTATGTCGCGTGCTGCGGTATGCGGGGACACTAAAATCGCCATACTAGAACACAGATGAAGCTTCTAAGTTGATGTAATAGCCACTAAAAAGTAGTAGAATTCAAGTTTTAGGTATCGATTATAGACTACTTAGTTGGCTTTGGTGCCTTGGACATGAGCTATTACCTTAAGATTCTGCATGAAAGGAGGACTAGCAGCCGAGTTGCACGGGAGAATGTGAAAAGTGTTCATATGTAGTAAAAACCTGAGAAATCCGTCCGTTTTCGTCATTTGTTATCGAATCGACTTAAAGCCCGATCGTCACATTGGCCGCTCTTCTCTCTGAAACGGTTGTACTTATCGTCTGCAATGCTATGTCGCGTGCTGCGGTATGCGGAGACACTAAAATCTCCATAGTAGAACACAGATGAAGCTTCTAAGTTGATGTAATAGCCAGTAAGAAGTAGTACAATTCAAGTTTTAGGTATCGATTATTGACTTCTTAGTTGGCTTTGGTGCCTTGGACACGAGCTATTACCTTAAGATTCTGCATGAAAGGAGGACTAGCAGCCGAGTTGCACGGAAGAATGTGAAAAGTGTTCATATGTAGTAAAAACCTGAGAAATCCGTCCGTTTTCGTCATTTGTTATCGATTCGACTTAAAGCCAGATGGTCACATTGGCCGCTCTTCTCTCTGAAACGGTTGTACTTATCGTCTGCAAAGCTATGTCGCGTGCTGCGGTATGTGGAGACACTAAAATCACCATAGTAGAACACAGATGAAGCTTCTAAGTTGATGTAATAGCCAGTAAGAAGTAGTACAATTCAAGTTCTAGGTATCGATTATTGACTTTTTAGCTGGCTTTGGTGCCTTGGACATGAGCAAGGACCTTGAGATTCTGCATGAAAGGAGGACTAGCAGCCGAGTTGCACGGGACAATGTGAAAAGAGTTCATATGTAGTAAAAACCTGAGAAATCCGTCCGTTTTCGTCATTTGTTATCGAATCGACTTAAAGCCAGATCATCACGTTGGCCGCTCTTATCTCTGAAACGGTTGTACTTATCGTCTGCAAAGCTATGTCGCGTACTGCGGTATTCGGAGACACTAAAAACACCATAGTAGAACACAGATGAAGCTTCTAAGATGATATAATAGCCAGTATGAAGTAGTACAATTCAAGTTTTAGGTATCGGTTATTGAATTTTTAGCTGGCTTTGGTGCCTTGAACATGAGCTAGGACCTTAAGATTCTGTATGAAAGGAGGACTAGCAGCCCAGTTGCACGGGAGAATGTGAAAACTGTTCATATGTAGTAAAAACCAACCTGAGAAATCCGTCCGTTTTCGTCATTTGTTATCGAATCGACTTAAAGCCAGATTGTCACATTGGCCGCTCTTCTCTCTGAAACGGTTGTACTTATCGTCTGCAATGCTATGTCGCGTGCTGCGGTATGCGGAGACACTAAAATCTCCATAGTAGAACACAGATGAAGCTTCTAAGTTGATGTAATAGCCAGTAAGAAGTAGTACAATTCAAGTTTTAGGTATCGATTATTGACTTCTTAGTTGGCTTTGGTGCCTTGGACATGAGCTATTACCTTAAGATTCTGCATGAAAGGAGGACTAGCAGCCGAGTTGCACGGAAGAATGTGAAAAGTGTTCATATGTAGTAAAAACCTGAGAAATCCGTCCGTTTTAGTCATTTGTTATCGAATCGACTTAAAGCCAGATCATCACGTTGGCCGCTCTTATCTCTGAAACGGTTGTACTTATCGTCTGCAAAGCTATGTCGCGTGCTGCGGTATGCGGAGGCACTAAAAGCACCATAGTAGAACACATATGAAGCTTCTAAGATGATGTAATAGCCAGTAAGAAGTTGTACAATTCAAGTTTTAGGTATTGATTATTGACGTTTTACCTGGCTTTGGTACCTTGGACATGAGCTAGGACCTTAAGATTCTTCATGAAAGGAGGAATAGCAGCCGAGTTGCACGGGAGAATGTGAAAAGTGTTCATATGTAGTAAAAACCTGGGAAATCCGTCCGTTTTCGTCATTTGTTATCGAATCGACTTAAAGCCAGATCGTCACATTGGCCGCTCTTCTCTCTCTGGAACGGTTGTACTTATCGTCTGCAAAGCTAGGTCGCGTGCTGCGGTATGCGGAGACACTAAAAGCACCATAGTAGAACACAGATGAAGCTTCTAAGTTGATGTAATAGCCAGTAAGAAGTAATCCAATTCAAGTTTCAGGTATCGATTATAGACTTTTTAGCTGGCTTTTGTGCCTTGGACATGAGCTATTACCTTAAGATTCTGCATGAAAGGAGGACTAGCAGTCGAGTTGCACGGGAGAATGTGAAAAGTGTTCATATGTAGTAAAAACCTGAGAAATCCGTCCGTTTTCGTCATTTGTTATCGAATCGACTTAAAGCCCGATCGTCACATTGGCCGCTCTTCTCTCTGAAACGGTTGTACTTATCGTCTGCAATGCTATGTCGCGTGCTGCGGTATGCGGAGACACTAAAATCTCCATAGTAGAACACAGATGAAGCTTCTAAGTTGATGTAATAGCCAGTAAGAAGTAGTACAATTCAAGTTTTAGGTATCGATTATTGACTTCTTAGTTGGCTTTGGTGCCTTGGACATGAGCTATTACCTTAAGATTCTGCATGAAAGGAGGACTAGCAGCCGAGTTGCACGGAAGAATGTGAAAAGTGTTCATATGTAGTAAAAACCTGAGAAATCCGTCCGTTTTCGTCATTTGTTATCGATTCGACTTAAAGCCAGATGGTCACATTGGCCGCTCTTCTCTCTGAAACGGTTGTACTTATCGTCTGCAAAGCTATGTCGCGTACTGCGGTATTCGGAGACACTAAAAACACCATAGTAGAACACAGATGAAGCTCCTAAGATGATATAATAGCCAGTATGAAGTAGTACAATTCAAGTTTTAGGTATCGGTTATTGAATTTTTAGCTGGCTTTGGTGCCTTGAACATGAGCTAGGACCTTAAGATTCTGTATGAAAGGAGGACTAGCAGCCCAGTTGCACGGGAGAATGTGAAAACTGTTCATATGTAGTAAAAACCAACCTGAGAAATCCGTCCGTTTTCGTCAGTTGTTATCGAATCGACTTAAAGCCAGATTGTCACATTGGCCGCTCTTCTCTATGAAACGGTTGTACTTATCGTCTGCAATGCTATGTCGCGTGCTGCGGTATGCGGAGACACTAAAATCTCCATAGTAGAACACAGATGAAGCTTCTAAGTTGATGTAATAGCCAGTAAGAAGTCGTACAATTCAAGTTTTAGGTATCGATTATTGACTTCTTAGTTGGCTTTGGTGCCTTGGACATGAGCTATTACCTTAAGATTCTGCATGAAAGGAGGACTAGCAGTCGAGTTGCACGGGAGAATGTGAAAAGTGTTCATATGTAGTAAAAACCTGAGAAATCCGTCCGTTTTCGTCATTTGTTATCGAATCGACTTAAAGCCCGATCGTCACATTGGCCGCTCTTCTCTCTGAAACGGTTGTACTTATCGTCTGCAATGCTATGTCGCGTGCTGCGGTATGTGGAGACACTAAAATCACCATAGTAGAACACAGATGAAGCTTCTAAGTTGATGTAATAGCCACTAAGAAATAGTACAATTCAAGTTTTAGGTATCGATTATTGACTTTTTAGCTGGCTTTGGTGCCTTGGACATGAGCTAGGACCTTGAGATTCGGCATGAAAGGAGGACTAGCAGCCGAGTTGCACGGGAGAATGTGAAAAGTGTTCATATGTAGTAAAAACCTGATAAATCCGTCAGTTTTCGTCATTTGTTATCGAATCGACTTAAAGCACGATCGTCACATTGGCCGCTCTTCTCTCTGAAACGGTTGTACTTATCGTCTGCGAAGCTATGTCGCGTACTGTTGTATTCGGAGACACTAAACGCACCATAGTAGAACACAGATGAAGCTTCTAAGATGATATAATAGCCAGTAAGAAATACAAGAATTCAAGTTTTAGGTATCGATTATTGACTTCTTAGCTGGCTTTGGTGCCTTGGACATGAGCTAGGACCTTGAGATTCTTCCTGAAAGGAGGACTAGCAGCCGAGTTGCACGGGACAATGTGAAAAGTGTTCATATGTAGTAAAAACCTGAGAAATCCGTCCATTTTCATCATTTGTTATCGAATCGACTTAAAGCCAGATCGTCAGATTGGCCGCTCTTCTCTCTGAAACGGTTGTACTTATCGTCTGCAAAGCTATGTCGCGTGCTGCGGTGTGTGGAGGCACTAAAAGCACCATAGTAGAACACAGATGAAGCTTCTAAGATGATGTAATAGAAAGTAATAAGTTGTACTATTCAAGTTTTAGGTATTGATTATTGACTTTTTTGCTGGCTTTGGTGCCTTGGACATGAGCTAGGACCTTAGGATTCTTCATGAAAGGAGGAGTACCAGCCGAGTTGCACGGGAGAATGTTTAAAGTGTTCATATGTAGTAAAAACCTGAGAAATCCGTCCGTTTTCGTGATTTGTTATCGAATCGACTTAAAGCCAGATCGTCACATTGGCCGCTCTTCTCTCTGAAACGGTTGTAGTTATCGTCTGCAAAGCTATGTCGCGTGCTGCGGTATGCGGAGACACTAAAAGCACCATAGTAGAACACAGATGAAGCTTCTAAGTTGATGTAATAGCCAGTAAGAAGTAGTCCAATTCAAGTTTTAGGTATCGATTATTGACTTTTTAGCTGGCTTTGGTGCCTTGGACATGAGCTAGGACCTTAAGATTCTGCATAAAAGGAGGACTAGCAGCCCAGTTGCACGGGAGAATATGAAAAGTGTTCATATGTAGTAAAAACATGAGACATCCGTCCTTTATCGTCATTTGTTATCGAATCGACTTAAAGCCAGATCGTCACATTGGCCGCTCTTCTCTCTGAAACGGTTGTACTTATCGTCTGCAATGCTATGTCGCGTGCTGCGGTATGTGGAGACACTAAAATCACCATAGTAGAACACAGATGAAGCTTCTAAGTTGATGTAATAGCCACTAAGAAATAGTACAATTCAAGTTTTAGGTATCGATTATTGACTTTTTAGCTGGCTTTGGTGCCTTGGACATGAGCTAGGACCTTGAGATTCGGCATGAAAGGAGGACTAGCAGCCGAGTTGCACGGGAGAATGTGAAAAGTGTTCATATGTAGTAAAAACCTGATAAATCCGTCAGTTTTCGTCATTTGTTATCGAATCGACTTAAAGCACGATCGTCACATTGGCCGCTCTTCTCTCTGAAACGGTTGTACTTATCGTCTGCAAAGCTATGTCGCGTACTGTTGTATTCGGAGACACTAAACGCACCATAGTAGAACACAGATGAAGCTTCTAAGATGATATAATAGCCAGTAAGAAATAGTAGAATTCAAGTTTTAGGTATCGATTATTGACTTCTTAGCTGGCTTTGGTGCCTTGGACATGAGCTAGGACCTTGAGATTCTTCCTGAAAGGAGGACTAGCAGCCGAGTTGCACGGGACAATGTGAAAAGTGTTCATATGTAGTAAAAACCTGAGAAATCCGTCCGTTTTCGTCATTTGTTATCGAATCGACTTAAAGCCAGATCGTCACATTGGCCGCTCTTCTCTCTGAAACGGTTGTACTTATCGTCTGCAAAGCTATGTCGCGTGCTGCGGTGTGTGGAGGCACTAACAGCACCATAGTAGAACACAGATGAAGCTTCTAAGATGATGTAATAGAAAGTAATAAGTTGTACTATTCAAGTTTTAGGTATTGATTATTGACTTTTTTGCTGGCTTTGGTGCCTTGGACATGAGCTAGGACCTTAAGATTCTTCATGAAAGGAGGAGTACCAGCCGAGTTGCACGGGAGAATGTGAAAAGTGTTCATATGTAGTAAAAACCTGAGAAATCCGTCCGTTTTCGTGATTTGTTATCGAATCGACTTAAAGCCAGATCGTCACATTGGCCGCTCTTCTCTCTGAAACGGTTGTACTTATCGTCTGCAAAGCTATGTCGCGTGCTGCGGTATGCGGAGACACTAAAAGCACCATAGTAGAACACAGATGAAGCTTCTAAGTTGATGTAATAGCCAGTAAGAAATAGTACAATTCAAGTTTTAGGTATCGATTATTGACTTTTTAGCTGGCTTTGGTGCCTTGGACATGAGCTATGACCTTAAGATTCTGCATGAAAGGAGGACTAGAAGCCGAGTTGCACGGGAGAATGTGAAAAGTGTTCATATGTAGTAAAAACCTGAGAAATCCGTCCGTTTTCGTCATTTGTTATCGAATCGACTTAAAGCCAGATCGTCACATTGGCCGCTCTTCTCTCTGAAACGGTTGTACTTATCGTCTGCAAAACTATGTCGCGTGCTGCGGTATGCGGAGACACGAAAATCATCATAGTAGAACACAGATGAAGCTTCTAAGTTGATGTAATAGCCAGTAAGAACTAGTACAATTCAAGTTTTAGGTATCGATTATTGACTTTTTAGCTGGCTTTGGTGCCTTGGACATGAGTTAGGACCTTAAGATTCTGCATGAAAGGAGGACTAGCTGCCTAATTGCACGGGAGAATGTGAAAAGTGTTAATTTAGAGTAAAAACCTGAGAAATCCGTTTGTTTTCGTCATTTGTTATAGAATCGACTTAAAGCCAGATGGTCACATTGGCCGCTCTTCTCTCTGAAACGGTTGTACATACCGTCTGCAGAGCTATGTCGAGAGCTGCGGTATGCGGGGACACTAAAATCACCATACTAGAACACAGATGAAGCTTCTAAGTTGATGTAATAGCCAGTAAGAAGTAGTACAATTCAAGTTTTAGGTATCGATTATTGACTTTTTAGCTGGCCTTGGGGACTTGGACACGAGCTAGGACCTTAAGATTCTTCATGAACGGAGGACTAGCAGCCGAGTTGCACAGGAGAATGTGAAAAGTGTTCATATGTAGTAAAAACCTGAGAAATCCGTCCGTTTACGTCATTTGTTATCGAATCGACTTAAAGCCAAATCGTCACATTGGCCGCTCTTCTCTCTGAAACGGTTGTACTTTTCGTCTGCAAAGCTATGTCGCGTGCTGCGGTATGCGGGGACACTAAAATCACCATACTAGAACACAGATGAAGCTTCTAAGTTGATGTAATAGCCAGTAAGAAGTAGTTCAATTCAAGTTTTAGGTATCGATTATTGACTTCTTAGTTGGCTTTGGTGCCTTGGACATGAGCTATTACCTTAAGATTCTGCATGAAAGGAGGACTAGCAGCCGAGTTGCACGGGAGAATGTGAAAAGTGTTCATATGTAGTAAAAACCTGAGAAATCAGTCCGTTTTCGTCATTTGTTATCGAATCGACTTAAAGCCCGATCGTCACATTGGCCGCTCTTCTCTCTGAAACGGTTGTACTTATCGTCTGCAATGCTATGTCGCGTGCTGCGGTATGCGGAGACACTAAAATCTCCATAGTAGAACACAGATGAAGCTTCTAAGTTGATGTAATAGCCAGTAAGAAGTAGTACAATTCAAGTTTTAGGTATCGATTATTGAATTTTTAGCTGGCTTTGGTGCCTTGGACATGAGCTAGGACTTTAAGATTCTACATGAAAGGAGGACTAGCAGCCGCGTTGCACGGGAGAATGTGAAAAGTGTTCATATGTAGTAAAAACCCGAGAAATCCGTTCGTTTTCGTCATTTGTTATCGAATCGACTTAAAGCCAGATGGTCACATTGGCCGCTCTTCTCTCTGAAACGGTTGTACTTACCGTCTGCAGAGCTATGTCGCGTGCTGCGGTATGCAGAGACACTAAAAGCACCATAGTAGAACACAGAAGATACTTCCAAGATAATGTAATAGCCAGTAAGAAATAGTAAAATTCAACTTTTAGGTACTGATTATTGACTATTTAGCTGGCTTTGGTGCCATGGACATGAGCTAGGACCTTAAGATTCTGCATGAAAGACGACTAGCAGCCTAATTGCACGGGAGAATGTGAAAAGTGTTCATATAGGGTAAAAACCTGAGAAATCCGTTCGTTTTCGTCATTTGTTATCGAATCGACTTAAAGCCAAATCGTCACATTGGCCGCTCTTCTCTCTGAAACGGTTGTACTTATCGTCTGCAAAGCTATGTCGCGTACTGCGATATTCGGAGACACTAAAAGCACCATAGTAGAACACAGATGAAGCATCTAAGATGATGTAATAGGCAGTAAGAAATAGTACAATTCAAGTTTTAGGAATCGGTTATTGTCTTTTTACCCTTGTTTGGTGACTTGGACATGTGCTAGCACCTTAAAATTCTGCGTGAAAGGAGGACTAGCAGGCGAGTTGCACGGGAGAATGTGTAAAGTGTTCATATGTAGTAAAAACCTGAGAAATCCGTTCGTTTTCGTCATTTGTTATCGAATCGACTTAAAGCCAGATGGTCACATTGGCCGCTCTTCTCTCTGAAACGGTTGTACTTACCGTCTGCAGAGCTATGTCGCGTGCTGCGGTATGCAGAGACACTAAAAGCACCATAGTAGAACACAGATGATACTTCCAAGTTGGTGTAATAGCCAGTAAGAAGTAGTAAAATTCAAGTTTTAGGTACTGATTATTGACTTTTTAGCTGGCTTTGGTGCCTTGGACATGAGCTAGGACCTTAAGATTCAGCATGAAAGGAGGACTAGCAGCCTAATTGCACGGGAGAATGTGAAAAGTGTTCATATAGAGTAAAAACCTGAGAAATCCATTCGTTTTCGTCATTTGTTATCGAATCGACTTAAAGCCAAATCGTCACATTGGCCGCTCTTCTCTCTGAAACGGTTGTACTTATCGTCTGCAAAGCTATGTCGCGTACTGCGGTATTCGGAGACACTAAAAGCACCACAGTAGAACACAGATGAAGCTTCTAAGATGATGCAATAGGCAGTAAGAAATAGTACAATTCAAGTTTTAGGAATCGGTTATTGACTTTTTACCCTTGTTTGGTGACTTGGACATGAGCTAGCACCTTAAGATTCTGCACGAAAGGAGGACTAGCAGCCGAGTTGCACGGGAGAATGTGAAAAGTGTTCATATGTAGTAAAAACGTGAGAAATCCGTCCGTTTTTGTCATTTGTTATCGAATCGATTTAAATGCAGATCGTCACACTGGCCACTCTTCTCTCTGAAACGGTTGTACTTATCGTCTGCAAAGCTATGTCGCGTGCAGCGGTATGCGGGGACACTAAAATCGCCATACTAGAACACAGATGAAGCTTCTAAGTTGATGTAATAGCCACTAAAAAGTAGTAGAATTCAAGTTTTAGGTATCGATTATAGACTACTTAGTTGGCTTTGGTGCCTTGGACATGAGCTATTACCTTAAGATTCTGCATGAAAGGAGGACTAGCAGCCGAGTTGCACGGGAGAATGTGAAAAGTGTTCATATGTAGTAAAAACCTGAGAAATCCGTCCGTTTTCGTCATTTGTTATCGAATCGACTTAAAGCCCGATCGTCACATTGGCCGCTCTTCTCTCTGAAACGGTTGTACTTATCGTCTGCAATGCTATGTCGCGTGCTGCGGTATGCGGAGACACTAAAATCTCCATAGTAGAACACAGATGAAGCTTCTAAGTTGATGTAATAGCCAGTAAGAAGTAGTACAATTCAAGTTTTAGGTATCGATTATTGACTTCTTAGTTGGCTTTGGTGCCTTGGACATGAGCTATTACCTTAAGATTCTGCATGAAAGGAGGACTAGCAGCCGAGTTGCACGGAAGAATGTGAAAAGTGTTCATATGTAGTAAAAACCTGAGAAATCCGTCCGTTTTCGTCATTTGTTATCGATTCGACTTAAAGCCAGATGGTCACATTGGCCGCTCTTCTCTCTGAAACGGTTTTACTTATCGTCTGCAAAGCTATGTCGCGTGCTGCGGTATGTGGAGACACTAAAATCACCATAGTAGAACACAGATGAAGCTTCTAAGTTGATGTAATAGCCAGTAAGAAGTAGTACAATTCAAGTTCTAGGTATCGATTATTGACTTTTTAGCTGGCTTTGGTGCCTTGGACATGAGCAAGGACCTTGAGATTCTGCATGAAAGGAGGACTAGCAGCCGAGTTGCACGGGACAATGTGAAAAGAGTTCATATGTAGTAAAAACCTGAGAAATCCGTCCGTTTTCGTCATTTGTTATCGAATCGACTTAAAGCCAGATCATCACGTTGGCCGCTCTTATCTCTGAAACGGTTGTACTTATCGTCTGCAAAGCTATGTCGCGTACTGCGGTATTCGGAGACACTAAAAACACCATAGTAGAACACAGATGAAGCTTCTAAGATGATATAATAGCCAGTATGAAGTAGTACAATTCAAGTTTTAGGTATCGGTTATTGAATTTTTAGCTGGCTTTGGTGCCTTGAACATGAGCTAGGACCTTAAGATTCTGTATGAAAGGAGGACTAGCAGCCCAGTTGCACGGGAGAATGTGAAAACTGTTCATATGTAGTAAAAACCAACCTGAGAAATCCGTCCGTTTTCGTCATTTGTTATCGAATCGACTTAAAGCCAGATTGTCACATTGGCCGCTCTTCTCTCTGAAACGGTTGTACTTATCGTCTGCAATGCTATGTCGCGTGCTGCGGTATGCGGAGACACTAAAATCTCCATAGTAGAACACAGATGAAGCTTCTAAGTTGATGTAATAGCCAGTAAGAAGTAGTACAATTCAAGTTTTAGGTATCGATTATTGACTTCTTAGTTGGCTTTGGTGCCTTGGACATGAGCTATTACCTTAAGATTCTGCATGAAAGGAGGACTAGCAGCCGAGTTGCACGGAAGAATGTGAAAAGTGTTCATATGTAGTAAAAACCTGAGAAATCCGTCCGTTTTAGTCATTTGTTATCGAATCGACTTAAAGCCAGATCATCACGTTGGCCGCTCTTATCTCTGAAACGGTTGTACTTATCGTCTGCAAAGCTATGTCGCGTGCTGCGGTATGCGGAGGCACTAAAAGCACCATAGTAGAACACATATGAAGCTTCTAAGATGATGTAATAGCCAGTAAGAAGTTGTACAATTCAAGTTTTAGGTATTGATTATTGACGTTTTACCTGGCTTTGGTACCTTGGACATGAGCTAGGACCTTAAGATTCTTCATGAAAGGAGGAGTAGCAGCCGAGTTGCACGGGAGAATGTGAAAAGTGTTCATATGTAGTAAAAACCTGGGAAATCCGTCCGTTTTCGTCATTTGTTATCGAATCGACTTAAAGCCAGATCGTCACATTGGCCGCTCTTCTCTCTCTGGAACGGTTGTACTTATCGTCTGCAAAGCTAGGTCGCGTGCTGCGGTATGCGGAGACACTAAAAGCACCATAGTAGAACACAGATGAAGCTTCTAAGTTGATGTAATAGCCAGTAAGAAGTAATCCAATTCAAGTTTCAGGTATCGATTATAGACTTTTTAGCTGGCTTTTGTGCCTTGGACATGAGCTATTACCTTAAGATTCTGCATGAAAGGAGGACTAGCAGTCGAGTTGCACGGGAGAATGTGAAAAGTGTTCATATGTAGTAAAAACCTGAGAAATCCGTCCGTTTTCGTCATTTGTTATCGAATCGACTTAAAGCCCGATCGTCACATTGGCCGCTCTTCTCTCTGAAACGGTTGTACTTATCGTCTGCAATGCTATGTCGCGTGCTGCGGTATGCGGAGACACTAAAATCTCCATAGTAGAACACAGATGAAGCTTCTAAGTTGATGTAATAGCCAGTAAGAAGTAGTACAATTCAAGTTTTAGGTATCGATTATTGACTTCTTAGTTGGCTTTGGTGCCTTGGACATGAGCTATTACCTTAAGATTCTGCATGAAAGGAGGACTAGCAGCCGAGTTGCACGGAAGAATGTGAAAAGTGTTCATATGTAGTAAAAACCTGAGAAATCCGTCCGTTTTCGTCATTTGTTATCGATTCGACTTAAAGCCAGATGGTCACATTGGCCGCTCTTCTCTCTGAAACGGTTGTACTTATCGTCTGCAAAGCTATGTCGCGTGCTGCGGTATGTGGAGACACTAAAATCACCATAGTAGAACACAGATGAAGCTTCTAAGTTGATGTAATAGCCAGTAAGAAGTAGTACTATTCAAGTTCTAGGTATCGATTATTGACTTTTTAGCTGGCTTTGGTGCCTTGGACATGAGCAAGGACCTTGAGATTCTGCATGAAAGGAGGACTAGCAGCCGAGTTGCACGGGACAATGTGAAAAGAGTTCATATGTAGTAAAAACCTGAGAAATCCGTCCGTTTTCGTCATTTGTTATCGAATCGACTTAAAGCCAGATCATCACGTTGGCCGCTCTTATCTCTGAAACGGTTGTACTTATCGTCTGCAAAGCTATGTCGCGTACTGCGGTATTCGGAGACACTAAAAACACCATAGTAGAACACAGATGAAGCTTCTAAGATGATATAATAGCCAGTATGAAGTAGTACAATTCAAGTTTTAGGTATCGGTTATTGAATTTTTAGCTGGCTTTGGTGCCTTGAACATGAGCTAGGACCTTAAGATTCTGTATGAAAGGAGGACTAGCAGCCCAGTTGCACGGGAGAATGTGAAAACTGTTCATATGTAGTAAAAACCAACCTGAGAAATCCGTCCGTTTTCGTCAGTTGTTATCGAATCGACTTAAAGCCAGATTGTCACATTGGCCGCTCTTCTCTCTGAAACGGTTGTACTTATCGTCTGCAATGCTATGTCGCGTGCTGCGGTATGCGGAGACACTAAAATCTCCATAGTAGAACACAGATGAAGCTTCTAAGTTGATGTAATAGCCAGTAAGAAGTCGTACAATTCAAGTTTTAGGTATCGATTATTGACTTCTTAGTTGGCTTTGGTGCCTTGGACATGAGCTATTACCTTAAGATTCTGCATGAAAGGAGGACTAGCAGTCGAGTTGCACGGGAGAATGTGAAAAGTGTTCATATGTAGTAAAAACCTGAGAAATCCGTCCGTTTTCGTCATTTGTTATCGAATCGACTTAAAGCCCGATCGTCACATTGGCCGCTCTTCTCTCTGAAACGGTTGTACTTATCGTCTGCAATGCTATGTCGCGTGCTGCGGTATGTGGAGACACTAAAATCACCATAGTAGAACACAGATGAAGCTTCTAAGTTGATGTAATAGCCACTAAGAAATAGTACAATTCAAGTTTTAGGTATCGATTATTGACTTTTTAGCTGGCTTTGGTGCCTTGGACATGAGCTAGGACCTTGAGATTCGGCATGAAAGGAGGACTAGCAGCCGAGTTGCACGGGAGAATGTGAAAAGTGTTCATATGTAGTAAAAACCTGATAAATCCGTCAGTTTTCGTCATTTGTTATCGAATCGACTTAAAGCACGATCGTCACATTGGCCGCTCTTCTCTCTGAAACGGTTGTACTTATCGTCTGCGAAGCTATGTCGCGTACTGTTGTATTCGGAGACACTAAACGCACCATAGTAGAACACAGATGAAGCTTCTAAGATGATATAATAGCCAGTAAGAAATAGTAGAATTCAAGTTTTAGGTATCGATTATTGACTTCTTAGCTGGCTTTGGTGCCTTGGACATGAGCTAGGACCTTGAGATTCTTCCTGAAAGGAGGACTAGCAGCCGAGTTGCACGGGACAATGTGAAAAGTGTTCATATGTAGTAAAAACCTGAGAAATCCGTCCATTTTCATCATTTGTTATCGAATCGACTTAAAGCCAGATCGTCAGATTGGCCGCTCTTCTCTCTGAAACGGTTGTACTTATCGTCTGCAAAGCTATGTCGCGTGCTGCGGTGTGTGGAGGCACTAAAAGCACCATAGTAGAACACAGATGAAGCTTCTAAGATGATGTAATAGAAAGTAATAAGTTGTACTATTCAAGTTTTAGGTATTGATTATTGACTTTTTTGCTGGCTTTGGTGCCTTGGACATGAGCTAGGACCTTAGGATTCTTCATGAAAGGAGGAGTACCAGCCGAGTTGCACGGGAGAATGTTTAAAGTGTTCATATGTAGTAAAAACCTGAGAAATCCGTCCGTTTTCGTGATTTGTTATCGAATCGACTTAAAGCCAGATCGTCACATTGGCCGCTCTTCTCTCTGAAACGGTTGTACTTATCGTCTGCAAAGCTATGTCGCGTGCTGCGGTATGCGGAGACACTAAAAGCACCATAGTAGAACACAGATGAAGCTTCTAAGTTGATGTAATAGCCAGTAAGAAGTAGTCCAATTCAAGTTTTAGGTATCGATTATTGACTTTTTAGCTGGCTTTGGTGCCTTGGACATGAGCTAGGACCTTAAGATTCTGCATAAAAGGAGGACTAGCAGCCCAGTTGCACGGGAGAATATGAAAAGTGTTCATATGTAGTAAAAACATGAGACATCCGTCCTTTATCGTCATTTGTTATCGAATCGACTTAAAGCCAGATCGTCACATTGGCCGCTCTTCTCTCTGAAACGGTTGTACTTATCGTCTGCAATGCTATGTCGCGTGCTGCGGTATGTGGAGACACTAAAATCACCATAGTAGAACACAGATGAAGCTTCTAAGTTGATGTAATAGCCACTAAGAAATAGTACAATTCAAGTTTTAGGTATCGATTATTGACTTTTTAGCTGGCTTTGGTGCCTTGGACATGAGCTAGGACCTTGAGATTCGGCATGAAAGGAGGACTAGCAGCCGAGTTGCACGGGAGAATGTGAAAAGTGTTCATATGTAGTAAAAACCTGATAAATCCGTCAGTTTTCGTCATTTGTTATCGAATCGACTTAAAGCACGATCGTCACATTGGCCGCTCTTCTCTCTGAAACGGTTGTACTTATCGTCTGCAAAGCTATGTCGCGTACTGTTGTATTCGGAGACACTAAACGCACCATAGTAGAACACAGATGAAGCTTCTAAGATGATATAATAGCCAGTAAGAAATAGTAGAATTCAAGTTTTAGGTATCGATTATTGACTTCTTAGCTGGCTTTGGTGCCTTGGACATGAGCTAGGACCTTGAGATTCTTCCTGAAAGGAGGACTAGCAGCCGAGTTGCACGGGACAATGTGAAAAGTGTTCATATGTAGTAAAAACCTGAGAAATCCGTCCGTTTTCGTCATTTGTTATCGAATCGACTTAAAGCCAGATCGTCACATTGGCCGCTCTTCTCTCTGAAACGGTTGTACTTATCGTCTGCAAAGCTATGTCGCGTGCTGCGGTGTGTGGAGGCACTAAAAGCACCATAGTAGAACACAGATGAAGCTTCTAAGATGATGTAATAGAAAGTAATAAGTTGTACTATTCAAGTTTTAGGTATTGATTATTGACTTTTTTGCTGGCTTTGGTGCCTTGGACATGAGCTAGGACCTTAAGATTCTTCATGAAAGGAGGAGTACCAGCCGAGTTGCACGGGAGAATGTGAAAAGTGTTCATATGTAGTAAAAACCTGAGAAATTCGTCCGTTTTCGTGATTTGTTATCGAATCGACTTAAAGCCAGATCGTCACATTGGCCGCTCTTCTCTCTGAAACGGTTGTACTTATCGTCTGCAAAGCTATGTCGCGTGCTGCGGTATGCGGAGACACTAAAAGCACCATAGTAGAACACAGATGAAGCTTCTAAGTTGATGTAATAGCCAGTAAGAAGTAGTCCAATTCAAGTTTTAGGTATCGATTATTGACTTTTTAGCTGGCTTTGGTGCCTTGGACATGAGCTAGGACCTTAAGATTCTGCATAAAAGGCGGACTAGCAGCCCAGTTGCACGGGAGAATATGAAAAGTGTTCATATGTAGTAAAAACATGAGACATCCGTCCTTTATCGTCATTTGTTATCGAATCGACTTAAAGCCAGATCGTCACATTGGCCGCTCTTCTCTCTGAAACCGTTGTACTTATCGTCTGCAAAGCTATGTCGCGTGCTGCGGTATGCGGAGACACTAAAAGCACCATAGTAGAACACAGATGAAGCTTCTAAGTTGATGTAATAGCCAGTAAGAAATAGTACAATTCAAGTTTTAGGTATCGATTATTGACTTTTTAGCTGGCTTTGGTGCCTTGGACATGAGCTATGACCTTAAGATTCTGCATGAAAGGAGGACTAGAAGCCGAGTTGCACGGGAGAATGTGAAAAGTGTTCATATGTAGTAAGAACCTGAGAAAACCGTCCGTTTTCGTCATTTGTTATCGAATCGACTTAAAGCCAGATCGTCACATCGGCCGCTCTTCTCTCTGAAACGGTTGTACTTATCGTCTGCAAAACTATGTCGCGTGCTGCGGTATGCGGAGACACAAAAATCATCATAGTAGAACACAGATGAAGCTTCTAAGTTGATGTAATAGCCAGTAAGAACTAGTACAATTCAAGTTTTAGGTATCGATTATTGACTTTTTAGCTGGCTTTGGTGCCTTGGACATGAGCTAGGACCTTAAGATTCTGCATGAAAGGAGGACTAGCTGCCTAATTGCACGGGAGAATGTGAAAAGTGTTAATTTAGAGTAAAAACCTGAGAAATCCGTTTGTTTTCGTCATTTGTTATAGAATCGACTTAAAGCCAGATGGTCACATTGGCCGCTCTTCTCTCTGAAACGGTTGTACTTACCGTCTGCAGAGCTATGTCCAGTGCTGCGGTATGCGGGGACACTAAAATCACCATACTAGAACACAGATGAAGCTTCTAAGTTGATGTAATAGCCAGTAAGAAGTAGTACAATTCAAGTTTTAGGTATCGATTATTGGCTTTTTAGCTGGCTTTGGGGCCTTGGACACGAGCTAGGACCTTAAGACTCTGCATGAAAGGAGGACTAGCAGCCGAGTTGCACAGGAGAATGTGAAAAGTGTTCATATGTAGTAAAAACCTGAGAAATCCGTCCGTTTTCGTCATTTGTTATCGAATCGACTTAAAGCCAAATCGTCACATTGGCCGCTCTTCTCTCTGAAACGGTTGTACTTATCGTCTGCAAAGTTATGTCGCGTGCTGCGGTATGCGGGGACACTAAAATCACCATACTAGAACACAGATGAAGCTTCTAAGTTGATGTAATAGCCAGTAAGAAGTAGTTCAATTCAAGTTTTAGGTATCGATTATTGACTTCTTAGTTGGCTTTGGTGCCTTGGACATGAGCTATTACCTTAAGATTCTGCATGAAAGGAGGACTAGCAGCCGAGTTGCACGGGAGAATGTGAAAAGTGTTCATATGTAGTAAAAAACTGAGAAATCCGTCCGTTTTTGTCATTTGTTATCGAATCGACTTAAAGCCCGATCGTCACATTGGCCGCTCTTCTCTCTGAAACGGTTGTACTTATCGTCTGCATTGCTATGTCGCGTGCTGCGGAATGCGGAGACACTAAAATCTCCAGAGTAGAACACAGATGAAGCTTCTAAGTTGATGTAATAGCCAGTAAGAAGTAGTACAATTCAAGTTTTAGGTATCGATTATTGAATTTTTAGCTGGCTTTGGTGCCATGGACATGAGCTAGGACTTTAAGATTCTACATGAAAGGAGGACTAGCAGCCGAGTTGCACGGGAGAATGTGAAAAGTGTTCATATGTAGTAAAAACCCGAGAAATCCGTTCGTTTTCGTCATTTGTTATCGAATCGACTTAAAGCCAGATGGTCACATTGGCCGCTCTTCTCTCTGAAACGGTTGTACTTACCGTCTGCAGAGCTATGTCGCGTGCTGCGGTATGCAGAGACACTAAAAGCACCATAGTAGAACACAGATGATACTTCCAAGATAATGTAATAGCCAGTAAGAAATAGTAAAATTCAACTTTTAGGTACTGATTATTGACTATTTAGCTGGCTTTGCTGCCATGGACATGAGCTTGGACCTTAAGATTCTGCATGAAAGGACGACTAGCAGCCTAATTGCACGGGAGAATGTGAAAAGTGTTCATATAGAGTAAAAACCTGAGAAATCCGTTCGTTTTCGTCATTTGTTATCGAATCGACTTAAAGCCAAATCGTCACATTGGCCGCTCTTCTCTCTGAAACGGTTGTACTTATCGTCTGCAAAGCTATGTCGCGTACTGCGGTATTCGGAGACACTAAAAGCACCATAGTAGAACACAGATGAAGCTTCTAAGATGATGTAATAGGCAGTAAGAAATAGTACAATTCAAGTTTTAGGAATCGGTTATTGTCTTTTTACCCTTGTTTGTTGACTTGGACATGAGCTAGCACCTTAAGATTCTGCGTGAAAGGAGGACTAGCAGGCGAGTTGCACGGGAGAATGTGTAAAGTGTTCATATGTAGTAAAAACCTGAGAAATCCGTTCGTTTTCGTCATTTGTTATCGAAGCGACTTAAAGCCAGATGGTCACATTGGCCGCTCTTCTCTCTGAAACGGTTGTACTTACCGTCTGCAGAGCTATGTCGCGTGCTGCGGTATGCAGAGACACTAAAAGCACCATAGTAGAACACAGATGATACTTCCAAGTTGGTGTAATAGCCAGTAAGAAGTAGTAAAATTCAAGTTTTAGGTACTGATTATTGACTTTTAGCTGGCTTTGGTGCCTTGGACATGAGCTAGGACCTTAAGATTCTGCATGAAAGGCGGACTAGCAGCCTAATTGCACGGGAGAATGTGAAAAGTGTTCATATAGAGTAAAAACCTGAGAAATCCATTCGTTTTCGTCATTTGTTATCGAATCGACTTAAAGCCAAATCGTCACATTGGCCGCTCTTCTCTCTGAAACGGTTGTACTTATCGTCTGCAAAGCTATGTCGCGTACTGCGGTATTCGGAGACACTAAAAGCACCATAGTAGAACACAGATGAAGCTTCTAAGATGATGTAATAGGCAGTAAGAAATAGTACAATTCAAGTTTTAGGTATCGGTTATTGACTTTTTACCCTTGTTTGGTGACTTGGACATGAGCTAGCACCTTAAGATTCTGCATGAAAGGAGGACTAGCAGCCGAGTTGCACGGGAGAATGTGAAAAGTGTTCATATGTAGTAAAAACGTGAGAAATCCGTCCGTTTTTGTCATTTGTTATCGAATCGACTTAAATGCAGATCGTCACATTGGCCGCTCATCTCTCTGAAACCGTTGTACTTATCGTCTGCAAAGCTATGACGCGTGCTGCGGTTTGCGGAGACACTAAAAGCACCATAGTAGAACACAGATGAAGCTTCTAAGTTGATGTAATAGCCAGTAAGAAATAGTACAATTCAAGTTTTAGGTATCGATTATTGACTTTTTAGCTGGCTTTGGTGCCTTGGACATGAGCTAGGACCTTAAGATTCTGCATAAAAGGAGGACTAGCAGCCCAGTTGCACGGGAGAATATGAAAAGTGTTCATATGTAGTAAAAACATGAGACATCCGTCCTTTATCGTCATTTGTTATCGAATCGACTTAAAGCCAGATCGTCACATTGGCCGCTCTTCTCTCTGAAACCGTTGTACTTATCGTCTGCAAAGCTATGTCGCGTGCTGCGGTATGCGGAGACACTAAAAGCACCATAGTAGAACACAGACGAAGCTTCTAAGTTGATGTAATAGCCAGTAAGAAGTAGTACAATTCAATTTTTAGGTATCGATTATTGACTTTTTAGCTGGCTTTGGGGTCTTGGACACGAGCTAGGACCTTAAGATTCTGCATGAAAGGAGGACTAGCAGCCGAGTTGCACAGGAGAATGTGAAAAGTGTTCATATGTAGTAAAAACCTGAGAAATCCGTCCGTTTTCGTCATTTGTTATCGAATCGACTTAAAGCGAAATCGTCACATTGGCCGCTCTTCTCTCTGAAACGGTTGTACTTATCGTCTGCAAAGCTATGTCGCGTGCTGCTGTATGCGGGGACACTAAAATCACCATACTAGAACACAGATGAAGCTTCTAAGTTGATGTAATAGCCAGTAAGAAGTAGTTCAATTCACGTTTTAGGTATCGATTATTGACTTCTTAGTTGGCTTTGGTGCCTTGGACATGAGCTATTACCTTAAGATTCTGCATGAAAGGAGGACTAGCAGCCGAGTTGCACGGGAGAATGTGAAAAGTGTTCATATGTAGTAAAAACCTGAGAAATCCGTCCGTTTTCGTCATTTGTTATCGAATCGACTTAAAGCCCGATCGTCACATTGGCCGCTCTTCTCTCTGAAACGGTTGTACTTATCGTTTGCAATGCTATGTCGCGTGCTGCGGTATGCGGAGACACTAAAAGCACCATAGTAGAACACAGATGAAGCTTCTAAGTTGATGTAATAGCCAGTAAGAAGTAGTACAATTCAAGTTTTAGGTATCGATTATTGAATTTTTAGCTGGCTTTGGTGCCTTGGACATGAGCGAGGACTTTAAGATTCTACATGAAAGGAGGACTAGCAGCCGAGTTGCACGGGAGAATGTGAAAAGTGTTCATATGTAGTAAAAATCCGAGAAATCCGTTCGTTTTCGTCATTTGTTATCGAATCGACTTAAAGCCAGATGGTCACATTGGCCGCTCTTCTCTCTGAAACGGTTGTACTTACCGTCTGCAGAGCTATGTCGCGTGCTGCGGTATGCAGAGACACTAAAAGCACTATAGTAGAACACAGATGATACTTCCAAGATAATGTAATAGCCAGTAAGAAATAGTAAAATTCAACTTTTAGGTACTGATTATTGACTATTTAGCTGGCTTTGGTGCCATGGACATGAGCTAGGACCTTAAGATTCTGCATGAAAGGACGACTAGCAGCCTAATTGCACGGGAGAATGTGAAAAGTGTTCATATAGAGTAAAAACCTGAGAAATCCGTTCGTTTTCGTCATTTGTTATCGAATCGACTTAAAGCCAAATCGTCACATTGGCCGCTCTTCTCTCTGAAACGGTTGTACTTATCGTCTGCAAAGCTATGTCGCGTACTGCGGTATTCGTAGACACTAAAAGCACCATAGTAGAACACAGATGAAGCTTCTAAGATGATGTAATAGGCAGTAAGGAATGGTACAATTCAAGTTTTAGGAATCGGTTATTGCCTTTTTACCCTTGTTTGGTGACTTGGACATGAGCTAGCACCTTACGATTCTGCGTGAAAGGAGGACTAGCAAGCGAGTTGCACGGGAGAATGTGTAAAGTGTTCATATGTAGTAAGAACCTGAGAAATCCGTTCGTTTTCGTCATTTGTTATCGAATCGACTTAAAGCCAGATGGTCACATTGGCCGCTCTTCTCTCTGAAACGGTTGTACTTACCGTCTGCAGAGCTATGTCGCGTGCTGCGGTATGCAGAGTCACTAAAAGCACCATAGTTGAACACAGATGATACTTCCAAGTTGGTGTAATAGCCAGTAAGAAGTAGTAAAATTCAAGTTTTAGGTACTGATTATTGACTTTTTAGCTGGCTTTGGTGCCTTGGACATGAGCTAGGACCTTAAGATTCTGCATGAAAGTAGGACTAGCCGCCTAATTGCACGGGAGAATGTGAAAAGTGTTCATATAGAGTAAAAACCTGAGAAATCCATTCGTTTTCGTCATTTGTTATCGAATCGACTTAAAGCCAAATCGTCACATTGGCCGCTCTTCTCTCTGAAACGGTTGTACTTATCGTCTGCAAAGCTATGTCGCGTACTGCGGTATTCGGAGACACTAAAAGCACCATAGTAGAACACAGATGAAGCTTCTAAGATGATGTAATAGGCAGTAAGAAATAGTACAATTCAAGTTTTAGGAATCGGTTATTGACTTTTTACCCTTGTTTGGTGACTTGGACATGAGCTAGCACCTTAAGATTCAGCATGAAAGGAGGACTAGCAGCCGAGTTGCACGGGAGAATGTGAAAAGTGTTCATATGTAGTAAAAACGTGAGAAATCCGTCCGTTTTTGTCATTTGTTATCGAATCGATTTAAATGCAGATCGTCACACTGGCCACTCTTCTCTCTGAAACGGTTGTACTTATCGTCTGCAAAGCTATGTCGCGTGCTGCGGTATGCGGGGACACTAAAATCGCCATACTAGAACACAGATGAAGCTTCTAAGTTGATGTAATAGCCACTAAAAAGTAGTAGAATTCAAGTTTTAGGTATCGATTATTGACTTCTTAGTTGGCTTTGGTGCCTTGGACATGAGCTATTACCTTAAGATTCTGCATGAAAGGAGGACTAGCAGCCGAGTTGCACGGGAGAATGTGAAAAGTGTTCATATGTAGTAAAAACCTGAGAAATCCGTCCGTTTTCGTCATTTGTTATCGAATCGACTTAAAGCCCGATCGTCACATTGGCCGCTCTTCTCTCTGAAACGGTTGTACTTATCGTCTGCAATGCTATGTCGCGTGCTGCGGTATGCGGAGACACTAAAATCTCCATAGTAGAACACAGGTGAAACTTCTAAGTTGATGTAATAGCCAGTAAGAAGTAGTACAATTCAAGTTTTAGGTATCGATTATTGACTTCTTAGTTGGCTTTGGTGCCTTGGTCATGAGCTATTACCTTAAGATTCTGCATGAAAGGAGGACTAGCAGCCGAGTTGCATGGGAGAATGTGAAAAGTGTTCATATGTAGTAAAAACCTGAGAAATCCGTCCGTTTTCGTCATTTGTTATCGAATGGACTTACAGCCAGATCGTCACATTGTCCGCTCTTCTCTCCGAAACGGTTGTACTTATCGTCTGCAGAGCTATGTCGCGTGCTGCGGTATGCAGAGACACTAAAAGCACCATAGTAGAACACAGATGACACTTCCAAGTTGATGTAATAGCCAGTAAGAAGTAGTACAATTCAAGTTTTAGTTACTGATTATTGACTTTTTAGCTGGCTTTGGTGCCTTGGACAAGAGCTAGGACCTTAAGATTCTGCATCAAAGGAGGACTAGCAGCCGAGTTGCCCAGGAGAATGTGAAAAGTGTTCATATGTAGTAAAAACCTGAGAAATCCGTCCGTTTTCGTCATTTGTTATCGAATCGACTTAAAGCCAAATCGTCACATTGGCCGCTCTTCTCTCTGAAACGGTTGTACTTATCGTCTGCAATGCTATGTCGCGTGCTGCGGTATGCGGGGACACTAAAATCGCCATACTAGAACACAGATGAAGCTTCTAAGTTGATGTAATAGCCAGTAAGAAGTAGTACAATTCAAGTTTTAGGTATCGATTATTGACTTCTTAGTTGGCTTTGGTGCCTTGGACATGAGCTATTACCTTAAGATTCTGCATGAAAGGAGGACTAGCAGCCGAGTTGCATGGGAGAATGTGAAAAGTGTTCATATGTAGTAAAAACCTGAGAAATCCGTCCGTTTTCGTCATTTGTTATCGAATCGACTTAAAGCCCGATCGTCACATTGGCCGCTCTTCTCTCTGAAACGGTTGTACTTATCGTCTGCAATGCTATGTCGCGTGCTGCGGTATGCGGGGACACTAAAATCGCCAAAGTAGAACACAGATGAAGCTTCTAAGTTGATGTAATAGCCAGTAAGAAGTAGTACAATTCAAGTTTTAGGTATCGATTATTGAATTTTTATGTGGCTTTGGTGCCTTGGACATGAGCTAGGACCTTAAGATTCTGCATGAAAGGAGGACTAGCAGCCGAGTTGCACGGGAGAATGTGAAAAGTGTTCAAATAGAGTAAAAACCTGAGAAATCCGTCCGTTTTCGTCATTATTATCGAATCGACTTAAAGCCAAATCGTCACATTGGCCGCTCTTCTCTCTGAAACGGTTGTACTTATCGTCTGCAGAGCTACGTCGCGTGCTGCGGTATGCAGAGACACTAAACGCACCATAGTAGAACACAGATGACACTTCCAAGTTGATGTAATAGCCAGTAAGAAGTAGTACAATTCAAGTTTTAGTTACTGATTATTGACTTTTTAGCTGGCTTTGGTGCCTTGGACATGAGGTAGAACCTTAAGATTAAGCATGAAAGGAGGAGTAACAGCCGAGTTGCCCAGGAGAATGTGAAAAGTGTTCATATGTAGTAAAAACCTGAGAAATCCGTCCGTTTTCGTCATTTGTTATCGAATGGACTTAAAGCCAGATCGTCACATTGTCCGCTCTTCTCTCCGAAACGGTTGTACTTATCGTCTGTAAAGCTATGTCGCGTGCTGCGGCATGCGGGGACACTAAAATCACCATAGTGGAACACAGAAGAAGCTTCCAAGTTGACGTAATAGCCAGTAAGAAGTAGTACAATTCCAGTTTTAGGTATCGATTATTGACTTTTTAGCTGGCTTTGATGCCTTGGTCTTGAGCTAGGACCTTAAGATTCTGAATGAAAGGAGGACTACCAGCCGAGTTGCACGGGAGAATTTGAAAAGTGTTCATATGTAGTAAAAACCTGAGAAATCCGTCCGTTTTCGTCATTTGTTATCGAATCGACTTAAAGCCAGATTGTCACATTGGCCGCTCTTCTCTCTGAAACGGTTGTACTTATCGTCTGCAGTGCTATGTCGCGTGCTGCGCTATGCGGAGACACTATAAGCACCATAGTAGAACACAGATGACACTTCCAAGTTGATGTAATAGCAGGTAAGAAGTAGTACAATTCAAGTTTTAGGAACCGGTTATTGACTTTTTACCCTTGTTTGGTGCCTTGGACATGAGCTAGGAACTTAAGATTTTACATGCAGGAGGACTAGCAGCCGAGTTGCACGGGAGAATGTGTAAAGTGTTCATATGTAGTAAAAACCTGAGAAATCCGTTCGTTTTCGTCATTTGTTATCGAATCGACTTAGAGCCAGATCGTCACATTGGCCGCTCTTCTCTCTGAAACGGTTGTACTTATCGTCTGCAGAGCTATGTCGCGTGCTGCGGTATGCAGAGACACTAAAAGCACCATAGTAGAACACAGATGACACTTCCAAGTTGATGTAATAGCCAGTAAGAAGTAGTACAATTCAAGTTTTAGTTACTGATTATTGACTTTTTAGCTGGCTTTGGTGCCTTGGACATGAGCTAGGACCTTAAGATTCTGCATCAAAGGAGGACTAGCAGCCGAGTTGCCTAGGAGAATGTGAAAAGTGTTCATATGTAGTAAAAACCTGAGAAATCTGTCCGTTTTCGACATTTGTTATCGAATCGACTTAAAGCCAAATCGTCACATTGGCCGCTCTTCTCTCTGAAACGGTTGTACTTATCGTCTGTTAAGCTATGTCGCGTGCTGCGGTATGCGGGGACACTAAAATCACCATAGTAGAACACAGATGAAGCTTCTAAGTTGATGTAATAGCCAGTAAGAAGTAGTACAATTCAAGTTTTAGGTATCGATTATTGACTTCCTAGTTGGCTTTGGTGCCTTGGACATGAGCTATTACCTTAAGATTCTGCATGAAAGGAGGACTAGCAGCCGAGTTGCATGGGAGAATGTGAAAAGTGTTCATATGTAGTAAAAACCTGAGAAATCCGTCCGTTTTCGTCATTTGTTATCGAATCGACTTAAAGCCCGATCGTCACATTGGCCGCTCTTCTCTCTGAAACGGTTGTACTTATCGTCTGCAATGCTATGTCGCGTGCTGCGGTATGCGGGGACACTAAAATCGCCATACTAGAACACAGATGAAGCTTCTAAGTTGATGTAATAGCCAGTAAGAAGTAGTACAATTCAAGTTTTAGGTATCGATTATTGAATTTTTATGTGGCTTTGGTGCCTTGGACATGAGCTAGGACCTTAAGATTCTGCATGAAAGGAGGACTAGCAGCCGAGTTGCACGGGAGAATGTGAAAAGTGTTCAAATAGAATAAAAAGCTGAGAAATCCGTCCGTTTTCGTCGTTTTTATCGAATCGACTTAAAGCCAAATCGTCACATTGGCCGCTCTTCTCTCTGAAACGGTTGTACTTATCGTCTGCAGAGCTACGTCGCGTGCTGCGGTATGCAGAGACACTAAACGCACCATAGTAGAACACAGATGACACTTCCAAGTTGATGTAATAGCCAGTAAGAAGTAGTACAATTCAAGTTTTAGTTACTGATTATTGACTTTTTAGCTGGCTTTGGTGCCTTGGACATGAGGTAGGACCTTAAGATTCTGCATGAAAGGAGGAGTAGCAGCCGAGTTGCCCAGGAGAATGTGAAAAGTGTTCATATGTAGTAAAAACCTGAGAAATCCGTCCGTTTTCGTCATTTGTTATCGAATGGACTTAAAGCCATATCGTCACATTGTCCGCTCTTCTCTCCGAAACGGTTGTACCTATCGTCTGCAAAGCTATGTCGCGTGCTGCGGCATGCGGGGACACTAAAATCACCATAGTGGAACACAGATGAAGCTTCCAAGTTGACGTAATAGCCAGTAAGAAGTAGTACAATTCCAGTTTTAGGTATCGATTATTGACTTTTTAGCTGGCTTTGATGCCTTGGACTTGAGCTAGGACCTTAAGATTCTGAATGAAAGGAGGACTACCAGCCGAGTTGCACGGGAGAATTTGAAAAGTGTTCATATGTAGTAAAAACCTGAGAAATCCGTCCGTTTTCGTCATTTGTTATCGAATCGACTTAAAGCCAGATTGTCACATTGGCCGCTCTTCTCTCTGAAACGGTTGTACTTATCGTCTGCAGTGCTATGTCGCGTGCTGCGCTATGCGGAGACACTATAAGCACGATAGTAGAACACAGATGACACTTCCAAGTTGATGTAATAGCCAGTAAGAAGTAGTACAATTCAAGTTTTAGGAACCGGTTATTGACTTTTTACCCTTGTTTGGTGCCTTGGACATGAGCTAGGAACTTAAGATTTTACATGCAGGAGGACTAGCAGCCGAGTTGCACGGGAGAATGTGTAAAGTGTTCATATGTAGTAAAAACCTGAGAAATCCGTTCGTTTTCGTCATTTGTTATCGAATCGACTTAGAGCCAGATCGTCACATTGGCCGCTCTTCTCTCTGAAACGGTTGTACTTATCGTCTGCAGAGCTATGTCGCGTGCTGCGGTATGCAGAGACACTAAAAGCACCATAGTAGAACACAGATGACACTTCCAAGTTGATGTAATAGCCAGTAAGAAGTAGTACAATTCAAGTTTTAGTTACTGATTATTGACTTTTTAGCTGGCTTTGGTGCCTTGGACATGAGCTAGGACCTTAAGATTCTGCATCAAAGGAGGACTAGCAGCCGAGTTGCCCAGGAGAATGTGAAAAGTGTTCATATGTAGTAAAAATCTGAGAAATCCGTCCGTTTTCGTCATTTGTTATCGAATCGACTTAAAGCCAAATCGTCACATTGGCCGCTCTTCTCTCTGAAACGGTTGTACTTATCGTCTGTTAAGCTATGTCGCGTGCTGCGGTATGCGGGGACACTAAAATCACCATAGTAGAACACAGATGAAGCTTCTAAGTTGATGTAATAGCCAGTAAGAAGTAGTACAATTCAAGTTTTAGGTATCGATTATTGACTTTTTACCCTTGTTTGGTGCCTTGGACATGAGCTAGGAACTTAAGATTTTACATGCAGGAGGACTAGCAGCCGAGTTGCACGGGAGAATGTGTAAAGTGTTCATATGTAGTAAAAACCTGAGAAATCCGTTCGTTTTCGTCATTTGTTATCGAATCGACTTAGAGCCAGATCGTCACATTGGCCGCTCTTCTCTCTGAAACGGTTGTACTTATCGTCTGCAGAGCTATGTCGCGTGCTGCGGTATGCAGAGACACTAAAAGCACCATAGTAGAACACAGATGACACTTCCAAGTTGATGTAATAGCCAGTAAGAAGTAGTACAATTCAAGTTTTAGTTACTGATTATTGACTTTTTAGCTGGCTTTGGTGCCTTGGACATGAGCTAGGACCTTAAGATTCTGCATCAAAGGAGGACTAGCAGCCGAGTTGCCCAGGAGAATGTGAAAAGTGTTCATATGTAGTAAAAACCTGAGAAATCTGTCCGTTTTCGACATTTGTTATCGAATCGACTTAAAGCCAAATCGTCACATTGGCCGCTCTTCTCTCTGAAACGGTTGTACTTATCGTCTGTTAAGCTATGTCGCGTGCTGCGGTATGCGGGGACACTAAAATCACCATAGTAGAACACAGATGAAGCTTCTAAGTTGATGTAATAGCCAGTAAGAAGTAGTACAATTCAAGTTTTAGGTATCGATTATTGACTTCCAAGTTGGCTTTGGTGCCTTGGACATGAGCTATTACCTTAAGATTCTGCATGAAAGGAGGACTAGCAGCCGAGTTGCATGGGAGAATGTGAAAAGTGTTCATATGTAGTAAAAACCTGAGAAATCCGTCCGTTTTCGTCATTTGTTATCGAATCGACTTAAAGCCCGATCGTCACATTGGCCGCTCTTCTCTCTGAAACGGTTGTACTTATCGTCTGCAATGCTATGTCGCGTGCTGCGGTATGCGGGGACACTAAAATCGCCATACTAGAACACAGATGAAGCTTCTAAGTTGATGTAATAGCCAGTAAGAAGTAGTACAATTCAAGTTTTAGGTATCGATTATTGAATTTTTATGTGGCTTTGGTGCCTTGGACATGAGCTAGGACCTTAAGATTCTGCATGAAAGGAGGACTAGCAGCCGAGTTGCACGGGAGAATGTGAAAAGTGTTCAAATAGAATAAAAAGCTGAGAAATCCGTCCGTTTTCGTCGTTTTTATCGAATCGACTTAAAGCCAAATCGTCACATTGGCCGCTCTTCTCTCTGAAACGGTTGTACTTATCGTCTGCAGAGCTACGTCGCGTGCTGCGGTATGCAGAGACACTAAACGCACCATAGTAGAACACAGATGACACTTCCAAGTTGATGTAATAGCCAGTAAGAAGTAGTACAATTCAAGTTTTAGTTACTGATTATTGACTTTTTAGCTGGCTTTGGTGCCTTGGACATGAGGTAGGACCTTAAGATTCTGCATGAAAGGAGGAGTAGCAGCCGAGTTGCCCAGGAGAATGTGAAAAGTGTTCATATGTAGTAAAAACCTGAGAAATCCGTCCGTTTTCGTCATTTGTTATCGAATGGACTTAAAGCCATATCGTCACATTGTCCGCTCTTCTCTCCGAAACGGTTGTACCTATCGTCTGCAAAGCTATGTCGCGTGCTGCGGCATGCGGGGACACTAAAATCACCATAGTGGAACACAGATGAAGCTTCCAAGTTGACGTAATAGCCAGTAAGAAGTAGTACAATTCCAGTTTTAGGTATCGATTATTGACTTTTTAGCTGGCTTTGATGCCTTGGACTTGAGCTAGGACCTTAAGATTCTGAATGAAAGGAGGACTACCAGCCGAGTTGCACGGGAGAATTTGAAAAGTGTTCATATGTAGTAAAAACCTGAGAAATCCGTCCGTTTTCGTCATTTGTTATCGAATCGACTTAAAGCCAGATTGTCACATTGGCCGCTCTTCTCTCTGAAACGGTTGTACTTATCGTCTGCAGTGCTATGTCGCGTGCTGCGCTATGCGGAGACACTATAAGCACGATAGTAGAACACAGATGACACTTCCAAGTTGATGTAATAGCCAGTAAGAAGTAGTACAATTCAAGTTTTAGGAACCGGTTATTGACTTTTTACCCTTGTTTGGTGCCTTGGACATGAGCTAGGAACTTAAGATTTTACATGCAGGAGGACTAGCAGCCGAGTTGCACGGGAGAATGTGTAAAGTGTTCATATGTAGTAAAAACCTGAGAAATCCGTTCGTTTTCGTCATTTGTTATCGAATCGACTTAGAGCCAGATCGTCACATTGGCCGCTCTTCTCTCTGAAACGGTTGTACTTATCGTCTGCAGAGCTATGTCGCGTGCTGCGGTATGCAGAGACACTAAAAGCACCATAGTAGAACACAGATGACACTTCCAAGTTGATGTAATAGCCAGTAAGAAGTAGTACAATTCAAGTTTTAGTTACTGATTATTGACTTTTTAGCTGGCTTTGGTGCCTTGGACATGAGCTAGGACCTTAAGATTCTGCATCAAAGGAGGACTAGCAGCCGAGTTGCCCAGGAGAATGTGAAAAGTGTTCATATGTAGTAAAAATCTGAGAAATCCGTCCGTTTTCGTCATTTGTTATCGAATCGACTTAAAGCCAAATCGTCACATTGGCCGCTCTTCTCTCTGAAACGGTTGTACTTATCGTCTGTTAAGCTATGTCGCGTGCTGCGGTATGCGGGGACACTAAAATCACCATAGTAGAACACAGATGAAGCTTCTAAGTTGATGTAATAGCCAGTAAGAAGTAGTACAATTCAAGTTTTAGGTATCGATTATTGACTTTTTACCCTTGTTTGGTGCCTTGGACATGAGCTAGGAACTTAAGATTTTACATGCAGGAGGACTAGCAGCCGAGTTGCACGGGAGAATGTGTAAAGTGTTCATATGTAGTAAAAACCTGAGAAATCCGTTCGTTTTCGTCATTTGTTATCGAATCGACTTAGAGCCAGATCGTCACATTGGCCGCTCTTCTCTCTGAAACGGTTGTACTTATCGTCTGCAGAGCTATGTCGCGTGCTGCGGTATGCAGAGACACTAAAAGCACCATAGTAGAACACAGATGACACTTCCAAGTTGATGTAATAGCCAGTAAGAAGTAGTACAATTCAAGTTTTAGTTACTGATTATTGACTTTTTAGCTGGCTTTGGTGCCTTGGACATGAGCTAGGACCTTAAGATTCTGCATCAAAGGAGGACTAGCAGCCGAGTTGCCCAGGAGAATGTGAAAAGTGTTCATATGTAGTAAAAATCTGAGAAATCCGTCCGTTTTCGTCATTTGTTATCGAATCGACTTAAAGCCAAATCGTCACATTGGCCGCTCTTCTCTCTGAAACGGTTGTACTTATCGTCTGTTAAGCTATGTCGCGTGCTGCGGTATGCGGGGACACTAAAATCACCATAGTAGAACACAGATGAAGCTTCTAAGTTGATGTAATAGCCAGTAAGAAGTAGTACAATTCAAGTTTTAGGTATCGATTATTGACTTCTTAGTTGGCTTTGGTGCCTTGGACATGAGCTAAGACCTTAAGATTCTGCATGAAAGGAGGACTAGCAGCCGAGTTGCACGGGAGAATTTGAAAAGTGTTCTTATGTAGTAAAAACCTGAGAAATCCGTCCGTTTTCGTCATTTGTTATCGAATCGACTAAAAGCCAGATCGTCACATTGGCCGCTCTCCTCTCTGAAACGGTTGTACTTATCGTCTGCAAAGCTATGTCGCGTGCTGCGGTATGCGGAGACACTAAAAGCACCATAGTGGAACACAGATGAAGCTTCTAAGTTGATGTAATAGCCAGTAAGAAGTAGTACAATTCAAGTTTTAGGTATCGATTATTGACTTTTTAGCTGGCTTTTGAGCCTTGGACATGAGCTAGGACCTTAAGATTCTGCATGAAAGGAGGACTAGCAGCCGCGTTGCACGGGAGAATGTGAAAAGTGTTCAAATGTAGTAAAAACCAAACTGAGAAATCCGTCCGTTTTCGTCATTTGTTATCGAATCGACTTAAAGCCAGATCGTCACATTGGCCGCTCTTCTCTCTGAAACGGTTGTACTTATCGTCTGCAAAGCTATGTCGCGAGCTGCGGTATGCGGAGACCCTAAAAGCACCATAGTAGAACACATATGAAGCTTCTAAGATGATGTAATAGCCAGTAAGAAGTAGTACAATTCAAGTTTTAGGTACCGATTATTTACTTTTTAGCTGGCTTTGGTGCCTTGGAGATGAGCTAGGGCCTTAAGATTCTGCATTAAAGGAGGACTAGCAGCCGAGTTGCACGGGAGAATGTGAAAAGTGTTCATATGTAGTAAAAACCTGAGAAATCCGTCCGTTTTCGTCATTTGTTATCGAATCGACTTAAATCCAGTTGGACACATTGGCCGCTCTTCTCTCGGAAACGGTTGTACTTATCGTCTTCAAAGCTATGTCGCGTGCTGCGGTATGCGGAGACACTAAAAGCACCATAGTAGAACACAGATGAAGCTTCTAAGTTGATGTAATATCCAGTAAGAAGTAGTACAATTCAAGTTTAAGGTATCGATTATTGACTTCTTAGACGGATTTGGTGCCTTGGACATGAGCTAGGACCTTAAGATTCTGCATGAAAGGAGGACTAGCAACCGAGTTGCACGGGAGAATGTGAAAAGTGTTCATATGTAGTAAAAACCTGAGAAATCCGTCCGTTTTCGTCATTTGTTATCGAATCGACTTAAAGCCAGATCGTCACATTGGCCGCTCTTCTCTCTGAAACGGTTGTACTTATCGTCTGAAAAGCTATGGTTCGTGTTGCGGTATGCGGAGACACTAAAAGCACCATAGTAGAACACAGATGAAGCTTCTATGATGATGTAATAGCCAGTAAGAAGTAGTACAATTCAAGATTTAGGTATCGATTAATGACTTTTTAGCTGGCTTTGGTGCCTTGGACATGAGCTATTACCTTAAGATTCTGCATGAAAGGAGGACTAGCAGCCGAGTTGCACGGGAGAATGTGAAAAGTGTTCATATGTAGTAAAAACCTGAGAAATCCGTCCGTTTTCGTCATTTGTTATCGAATCGACTTAAAGCCAGATCGTCACATTGGCCGCTCTTCTCTCTGAAACGGTTGTACTTATCGTCTGCAAAGCTATGTCGCGTGATGCGGTATGCGCAGACACTAAAAGCACCATAGTCGAACATAGATGAAGCTTCTAAGTTGATGTAATAGCCAGTAAGAAGTAGTACAATTCAAGTTTTAGGTATCGATTATTGACTTTTTAGCTGGCTTTGGTGCCTTGGACATGAGCTAGGACCTTAAGATTCTGCATGAAAGGAGGACTAGCAGCCGAGTTGCACGGGAGAATGTGAAAAGTGTTCATATGTAGTAAAAACCTGAGAAATCCGTCCGTTTTCGTCATTTGTTATCGAATCGACTTAAAGCCAGATCGTCACATTGGCCGCTCTTTTCTCTGAAACGGTTGTACTTATCGTCTGCAAAGCTATGTCGTATGCTGCGGTAGGCGGAGACACTAAAACCACCACAGTAGAACACAGATGAAGCTTCTAATTTGATGTAATAGCCAGTAAGAAGTAGTACAATTCAAGTTTTAGGTATTGATTATTGACTTTTTAGCTGGCTTTGATGCCTTGGACTTGAGCTAGGACCTTAAGATTCTGAATGAAAGGAGGACTAGCAGCCGAGTTGCACGGGAGAATTTGAAAAGTGTTCATATGTAGTAAAAACCTGAGAAATCCGTCCGTTTTCGTCATTTGTTATCGAATCGACTTAAAGCCAGATTGTCACATTGGCCGCTCTTCTCTCTGAAACGGTTGTACTTATCGTCTGCAGTGCTATGTCGCGTGCTGCGCTATGCGGAGAGACTATAAGCACCATAGTAGAACACAGATGACACTTCCAAGTTGATGTAATAGCCAGTAAGAAGTAGTACAATTCAAGTTTTAGGAACCGGTTATTGACTTTTTACCCCTGTTTGGTGCCTTGGACATGAGCTAGGAACTTAAGATTTTACATGCAGGAGGACTAGCAGCCGAGTTGCACGGGAGAATGTGTAAAGTGTTCATATGTAGTAAAAACCTGAGAAATCCGTTCGTTTTCGTCATTTGTTATCGAATCGACTTAGAGCCAGATCGTCACATTGGCCGCTCTTCTCTCTGAAACGGTTGTACTTATCGTCTGCAGAGCTATGTCGCGTGCTGCGGTATGCAGAGACACTAAAAGCACCATAGTAGAACACAGATGACACTTCCAAGTTGATGTAATAGCCAGTAAGAAGTAGTACAATTCAAGTTTTAGTTACTGATTATTGACTTTTTAGCTGGCTTTGGTGCCTTGGACATGAGCTAGGACCTTAAAATTCTGCATCAAAGGAGGACTAGCAGCCGAGTTGCCCAGGAGAATGTGAAAAGTGTTCATATGTAGTAAAAACCTGAGAAATCCGTCCGTTTTCGTCATTTGTTATCGAATCGACTTAAAGCCAAATCGTCACATTGGCCGCTCTTCTCTCTGAAACGGTTGTACTTATCGTCTATTAAGCTATGTCGCGTGCTGCGGTATGCGGGGACACTAAAATCACCATAGTAGAACACAGATGAAGCTTCTAAGTTGATGTAATAGCCAGTAAGAAGTAGTACAATTCAAGTTTTAGGTATCGATTATTGACTTCTTAGTTGGCTTTGGTGCCCTGGACATGAGCTAGGACCTTAAGATTCTGCATGAAAGGAGGACTAGCAGCCGAGTTGCACGGGAGAATTTGAAAAGTGTTCTTATGTAGTAAAAACCTGAGAAATCCGTCCGTTTTCGTCATTTGTTATCGAATCGACTTAAAGCCAGATTGTCACAATGGCCGCTCTTCTCTCTGAAACGGTTGTACTTATCGTCTGCAGTGCTATGTCGCGTGCTGCGCTATGCGGAGACACTATAAGCACCATAGTAGAACACAGATGAAGCTTCTAAGTTGATGTAATAGCCAGTAAGAAGTAGTACAATTCAAGTATTAGGTATCGATTATTGACTTTTTAGCTGGCTTTGGTGCCTTGGACATGACCTATTACCTTAAGATTCTGCATGAAAGAAGGACTAGCAGCCGAGTTGCACGGGAGAATGTGAAAAGTGTTCATATGTAGTAAAAACCTGAGAAATCCGTTCGTTTTTGTCATTTGTTATCGAATCGACTTAAAGCCAGATCGTCACATTGGCCGCTCTCCTCTCTGAAACGGTTGTACTTATCGTCTGCAAAGCTATGTCGCGTGCTGCGGTATGCGGAGACACTAAAAGCACCTTAGTGGAACACAGATGAAGCTTCTAAGATGATGTAATAGCCAGTAAGAAGTAGTACAATTCAAGTTTTAGTTACTGATTATTGACTTTTTAGCTGGCTTTGGTGCCTTGGACATGAGCTAGGACCTTAAGATTCTGCATCAAAGGAGGACTAGCAGCCGAGTTGCCCAGGAGAATGTGAAAAGTGTTCATATGTAGTAAAAACCTGAGAAATCCGTCCGTTTTCGTCATTTGTTATCGAATCGACTTAAAGCCAAATCGTCACATTGGCCGCTCTTCTCTCTGAAACGGTTGTACTTATCGTCTGTTAAGCTATGTCGCGTGCTGCGGTATGCGGGGACACTAAAATCACCATAGTAGAACACAGATGAAGCTTCTAAGTTGATGTAATAGCCAGTAAGAAGTAGTACAATTCAAGTTTTAGGTATCGATTATTGACTTTTTAGCTGGCTTTTGTGCCTTGGACATGAGCTAGGACCTTCAGATTCTGCATGAAAGGAGGAGTAGCAGCCGAGTTGCCCAGGAGAATGTGTAAAGTGTTCATATGTAGTAAAAACCTGAGAAATCCGTTCGTTTTCGTCATTTGTTATCGAATCGACTTAGAGCCAGATCGTCACATTGGCCGCTCTTCTCTCTGAAACGGTTGTACTTATCGTCTGCAGAGCTATGTCGCGTGCTGCGGTATGCAGAGACACTAAAAGCACCATAGTAGAACACAGATGACACTTCCAAGTTGATGTAATAGCCAGTAAGAAGTAGTACAATTCAAGTTTTAGTTACTGATTATTGACTTTTTAGCTGGCTTTGGTGCCTTGGACATGAGGTAGGACCTTAAGATTCTGCATGAAAGGAGGATTAGCAGCCGAGTTGCCCAGGAGAATGTGAAAAGTGTTCATATGTAGTAAAAACCTGAGAAATCCGTCCGTTTTCGTCATTTGTTATCGAATGGACTTAAAGCCAGATCGTCACATTGTCCGCTCTTCTCTCCGAAACGGTTGTACTTATCGTCTCCAAAGCTATGTCGCGTGCTGCGGCATGCGGGGACACTAAAATCACCATAGTGGAACACAGAAGAAGCTTTCAAGTTGACGTAATAGCCAGTAAGAAGTAGTACAATTCCAGTTTTAGGTATCGATTATTGACTTTTTAGCTGGCTTTGATGCCTTGGTCTTGAGCTAGGACCTTAAGATTCTGAATGAAAGGAGGACTACCAGCCGAGTTGCACGGGAGAATTTGAAAAGTGTTCATATGTAGTAAAAACCTGAGAAATCCGTCCGTTTTCGTCATTTGTTATCGAATCGACTTAAAGCCAGATTGTCACATTGGCCGCTCTTCTCTCTGAAACGGTTGTACTTATCGTCTGCAGTGCTATGTCGCGTGCTGCGCTATGCGGAGACACTATAAGCACCATAGTAGAACACAGATGACACTTCCAAGTTGATGTAATAGCCAGTAAGAAGTAGTACAATTCAAGTTTTAGGAACCGGTTATTGACTTTTTACCCTTGTTTGGTGCCTTGGACATGAGCTAGGAACTTAAGATTTTACATGCAGGAGGACTAGCAGCCGAGTTGCACGGGAGAATGTGTAAAGTGTTCATATGTAGTAAAAACCTGAGAAATCCGTTCGTTTTCGTTATTTGTTATCGAATCGACTTAAAGCCAGATCGTCACATTGGCCGCTCTTCTCTCTGAAACGGTTGTACTTATCGTCTGCAAAGCTATGTCGCGTGCTGCGGTATGCAGAGACACTAAAAGCACCATAGTAGAACACAGATGACACTTCCAAGTTGATGTAATAGCCAGTAAGAAGTAGTACAATTCAAGTTTTAGTTACTGATTATTGACTTTTTAGCTGGCTTTGGTGCCTTGGACATGAGCTAGGACCTTAAGATTCTGCATCAAAGGAGGACTAGCAGCCGAGTTGCCCAGGAGAATGTGAAAAGTGTTCATATGTAGTAAAAACCTGAGAAATCCGTCCGTTTTCGACATTTGTTATCGAATCGACTTAAAGCCAAATCGTCACATTGGCCGCTCTTCTCTCTGAAACGGTTGTACTTATCGTCTGTTAAGCTATGTCGCGTGCTGCGGTATGCGGGGACACTAAAATCACCATAGTAGAACACAGATGAAGCTTCTAAGTTGATGTAATAGCCAGTAAGAAGTAGTACAATTCAAGTTTTAGGTATCGATTATTGACTTCCTAGTTGGCTTTGGTGCCTTGGACATGAGCTATTACCTTAAGATTCTGCATGAAAGGAGGACTAGCAGCCGAGTTGCATGGGAGAATGTGAAAAGTGTTCATATGTAGTAAAAACCTGAGAAATCCGTCCGTTTTCGTCATTTGTTATCGAATCGACTTAAAGCCCGATCGTCACATTGGCCGCTCTTCTCTCTGAAACGGTTGTACTTATCGTCTGCAATGCTATGTCGCGTGCTGCGGTATGCGGGGACACTAAAATCGCCATACTAGAACACAGATGAAGCTTCTAAGTTGATGTAATAGCCAGTAAGAAGTAGTACAATTCAAGTTTTAGGTATCGATTATTGAATTTTTATGTGGCTTTGGTGCCTTGGACATGAGCTAGGACCTTAAGATTCTGCATGAAAGGAGGACTAGCAGCCGAGTTGCACGGGAGAATGTGAAAAGTGTTCAAATAGAGTAAAAAGCTGAGAAATCCGTCCGTTTTCGTCATTTTTATCGAATCGACTTAAAGCCAAATCGTCACATTGGCCGCTCTTCTCTCTGAAACGGTTGTACTTATCGTCTGCAGAGCTACGTCGCGTGCTGCGGTATGCAGAGACACTAAACGCACCATAGTAGAACACAGATGACACTTCCAAGTTGATGTAATAGCCAGTAAGAAGTAGTACAATTCAAGTTTTAGTTACTGATTATTGACTTTTTAGCTGGCTTTGGTGCCTTGGACATGAGGTAGGACCTTAAGATTCTGCATGAAAGGAGAAGTAGCAGCCGAGTTGCCCAGGAGAATGTGAAAAGTGTTCATATGTAGTAAAAACCTGAGAAATCCGTCCGTTTTCGTCATTTGTTATCGAATGGACTTAAAGCCAGATCGTCACATTGTCCGCTCTTCTCTCCGAAACGGTTGTACCTATCGTCTGCAAAGCTATGTCGCGTGCTGCGGCATGCGGGGACACTAAAATCACCATAGTGGAACACAGATGAAGCTTCCAAGTTGACGTAATAGCCAGTAAGAAGTAGTACAATTCCAGTTTTAGCTATCGATTATTGACTTTTTAGCTGGCTTTGATGCCTTGGACTTGAGCTAGGACCTTAAGATTCTGAATGAAAGGAGGACTACCAGCCGAGTTGCACGGGAGAATTTGAAAAGTGTTCATATGTAGTAAAAACCTGAGAAATCCGTCCGTTTTCGTCATTTGTTATCGAATCGACTTAAAGCCAGATTGTCACATTGGCCGCTCTTCTCTCTGAAACGGTTGTACTTATCGTCTGCAGTGCTATGTCGCGTGCTGCGCTATGCGGAGACACTATAAGCACCATAGTAGAACACAGATGACACTTCCAAGTTGATGTAATAGCCAGTAAGAAGTAGTACAATTCAAGTTTTAGGAACCGGTTATTGACTTTTTACCCTTGTTTGGTGCCTTGGACATGAGCTAGGAACTTAAGATTTTACATGCAGGAGGACTAGCAGCCGAGTTGCACGGGAGAATGTGTAAAGTGTTCATATGTAGTAAAAACCTGAGAAATCCGTTCGTTTTCGTCATTTGTTATCGAATCGACTTAGAGCCAGATCGTCACATTGGCCGCTCTTCTCTCTGAAACGGTTGTACTTATCGTCTGCAGAGCTATGTCGCGTGCTGCGGTATGCAGAGACACTAAAAGCACCATAGTAGAACACAGATGACACTTCCAAGTTGATGTAATAGCCAGTAAGAAGTAGTACAATTCAAGTTTTAGTTACTGATTATTGACTTTTTAGCTGGCTTTGGTGCCTTGGACATGAGCTAGGACCTTAAGATTCTGCATCAAAGGAGGACTAGCAGCCGAGTTGCCCAGGAGAATGTGAAAAGTGTTCATATGTAGTAAAAATCTGAGAAATCCGTCCGTTTTCGTCATTTGTTATCGATTCGACTTAAAGCCAAATCGTCACATTGGCCGCTCTTCTCTCTGAAACGGTTGTACTTATCGTCTGTTAAGCTATGTCGCGTGCTGCGGTATGCGGGGACACTAAAATCACCATAGTAGAACACAGATGAAGCTTCTAAGTTGATGTAATAGCCAGTAAGAAGTAGTACAATTCAAGTTTTAGGTATCGATTATTGACTTCTTAGTTGGCTTTGGTGCCTTGGACATGAGCTAAGACCTTAAGATTCTGCATGAAAGGAGGACTAGCAGCCGAGTTGCACGGGAGAATTTGAAAAGTGTTCTTATGTAGTAAAAACCTGTGAAATCCGTCCGTTTTCGTCATTTGTTATCGAATCGATTAAAAGCAAGATCGTCACATTGGCCGCTCTCCTCTCTGAAACGGTTGTACTTATCGTCTGCAAAGCTATGTCGCGTGCTGCGGTATGCGGAGACACTAAAAGCACCATAGTGGAACACAGATGAAGCTTCTAAGTTGATGTAATAGCCAGTAAGAAGTAGTACAATTCAAGTTTTAGGTATCGATTATTGACTTTTTAGCTGGCTTTTGTGCCTTGGACATGAGCTAGGACCTTAAGATTCAGCATGAAAGGAGGACTAGCAGCCGCGTTGCACGGGAGAATGTGAAAAGTGTTCAAATGTAGTAAAAACCAAACTGAGAAATCCGTCCGTTTTCGTCATTTGTTATCGAATCGACTTAAAGCCAGATCGTCACATTGGCCGCTCTTCTCTCTGAAACGGTTGTACTTATCGTCTGCAAAGCTATGTCGCGAGCTGCGGTATGCGGAGACCCTAAAAGCACCATAGTAGAACACATATGAAGCTTCTAAGATGATGTAATAGCCAGTAAGAAGTAGTACAATTCAAGTTTTAGGTACCGATTATTTACTTTTTAGCTGGCTTTGGTGCCTTGGAGATGAGCTAGGGCCTTAAGATTCTGCATTAAAGGAGGACTAGCAGCCGAGTTGCACGGGAGAATGTGAAAAGTGTTCATATGTAGTAAAAACCTGAGAAATCCGTCCGTTTTCGTCATTTGTTATCGAATCGACTTAAATCCAGTTGGACACATTGGCCGCTCTTCTCTCGGAAACGGTTGTACTTATCGTCTTCAAAGCTATGTCGCGTGCTGCGGTATGCGGAGACACTAAAAGCACCATAGTAGAACACAGATGAAGCTTCTAAGTTGATGTAATATCCAGTAAGAAGTAGTACAATTCAAGTTTAAGGTATCGATTATTGACTTCTTAGATGGATTTGGTGCCTTGGACATGAGCTAGGACCTTAAGATTCTGCATGAAAGGAGGACTAGCAACCGAGTTGCACGGGAGAATGTGAAAAGTGTTCATATGTAGTAAAAACCTGAGAAATCCGTCCGTTTTCGTCACTTGTTATCGAATCGACTTAAAGCCAGATCGTCACATTGGCCGCTCTTCTCTCTGAAACGGTTGTACTTATCGTCTGAAAAGCTATGGTTCGTGTTGCGGTATGCGGAGACACTAAAAGCACCATAGTAGAACACAGATGAAGCTTCTATGATGATGTAATAGCCAGTAAGAAGTAGTACAATTCAAGATTTAGGTATCGATTAATGACTTTTTAGCTGGCTTTGGTGCCTTGGACATGAGCTATTACCTTAAGATTCTGCATGAAAGGAGGACTAGCAGCCGAGTTGCACGGGAGAATGTGAAAAGTGTTCATATGTAGTAAAAACCTGAGAAATCCGTCCGTTTTCGTCATTTGTTATCGAATCGACTTAAAGCCAGATCGTCACATTGGCCGCTCTTCTCTCTGAAACGGTTGTACTTATCGTCTGCAAAGCTATGTCGCGTGATGCGGTATGCGCAGACACTAAAAGCACCATAGTCGAACATAGATGAAGCTTCTAAGTTGATGTAATAGCCAGTAAGAAGTAGTACAATTCAAGTTTTAGGTATCGATTATTGACTTTTTAGCTGGCTTTGGTGCCTTGGACATGAGCTAGGACCTTAAGATTCTGCATGAAAGGAGGACTAGCAGCCGAGTTGCACGGGAGAATGTGAAAAGTGTTCATATGTAGTAAAAACCTGAGAAATCCGTCCGTTTTCGTCATTTGTTATCGAATCGACTTAAAGCCAGATCGTCACATTGGCCGCTCTTTTCTCTGAAACGGTTGTACTTATCGTCTGCAAAGCTATGTCGTATGCTGCGGTAGGCGGAGACACTAAAACCACCACAGTAGAACACAGATGAAGCTTCTAATTTGATGTAATAGCCAGTAAGAAGTAGTACAATTCAAGTTTTAGGTATTGATTATTGACTTTTTAGCTGGCTTTGGTGCCTTGGACATGAGGTAGGACCTTAAGATTCTGCATGAAAGGAGGAGTAGCAGCCGAGTTGCCCAGGAGAATGTGAAAAGTGTTCAAATGTAGTAAAAACCTGAGAAATCCGTCCGTCTTCGTCATTTGTTATCGAATCGACTTAAAGCCAGATCGTCACATTGGCCGCTCTTCTCTCCGAAACGGTTGTACTTATCGTCTGCAAAGCTATGTCGCGTGCTGCGGCATGCGGGGACACTAAAATCACCATAGTGGAACACAGAAGAAGCTTCCAAGTTGACGTAATAGCCAGTAAGAAGTAGTACAATTCCAGTTTTAGGTATCGATTATTGACTTTTTAGCTGGCTTTGATGCCTTGGACTTGAGCTAGGACCTTAAGATTCTGAATGGAAGGAGGACTAGCAGCCGAGTTGCACGGGAGAATTTGAAAAGTGTTCATATGTAGTAAAAACCTGAGAAATCCGTCCGTTTTCGTCATTTGTTATCGAATCGACTTAAAGCCAGATTGTCACATTGGCCGCTCTTCTCTCTGAAACGGTTGTACTTATCGTCTGCAGTGCTATGTCGCGTGCTGCGCTATGCGGAGAGACTATAAGCACCATAGTAGAACACAGATGACACTTCCAAGTTGATGTAATAGCCAGTAAGAAGTAGTACAATTCAAGTTTTAGGAACCGGTTATTGACTTTTTACCCCTGTTTGGTGCCTTGGAAATGAGCTAGGAACTTAAGATTTTACATGCAGGAGGACTAGCAGCCGAGTTGCACGGGAGAATGTGTAAAGTGTTCATATGTAGTAAAAACCTGAGAAATCCGTTCGTTTTCGTTATTTGTTATCGAATCGACTTAGAGCCAGATCGTCACATTGGCCGCTTCTCTCTCTGAAACGGTTGTACTTATCGTCTGCAGAGCTATGTCGCGTGCTGCGGTATGCAGAGACACTAAAAGCACCATAGTAGAACACAGATGACACTTCCAAGTTGATGTAATAGCCAGTAAGAAGTAGTACAATTCAAGTTTTAGTTACTGATTATTGACTTTTTAGCTGGCTTTGGTGCCTTGGACATGAGCTAGGACCTTAAGATTCTGCATCAAAGGAGGACTAGCAGCCGAGTTGCCCAGGAGAATGTGAAAAGTGTTCATTTGTAGTAAAAACCTGAGAAATCCGTCCGTTTTCGTCATTTGTTATCGAATCGACTTAAAGCCAAATCGTCACATTGGCCGCTCTTCTCTCTGAAACGGTTGTACTTATCGTCTGTTAAGCTATGTCGCGTGCTGCGGTATGCGGGGACACTAAAATCACCATAGTAGAACACAGATGAAGCTTCTAAGTTGATGTAATAGCCAGTAAGAAGTAGTACAATTCAAGTTTTAGGTATCGATTATTGACTTCTTAGTTGGCTTTGGTGCCTTGGACATGAGCTAGGACCTTAAGATTCTGCATGAAAGGAGGACTAGCAGCCGAGTTGCACGGGAGAATTTGAAAAGTGTTCTTATGTAGTAAAAACCTGAGAAATCCGTCCGTTTTCGTCATTTGTTATCGAATCGACTTAAAGCCAGATTGTCACAATGGCCGCTCTTCTCTCTGAAACGGTTGTACTTATCGTCTGCAGTGCTATGTCGCGTGCTGCGCTATGCGGAGACACTATAAGCACCGTAGTAGAACACAGATGAAGCTTCTAAGTTGATGTAATAGCCAGTAAGAAGTAGTACAATTCAAGTTTTAGGTATCGATTATTGACTTTTTAGCTGGCTTTGGTGCCTTGGACATGAGCTATTACCTTAAGATTCTGCATGAAAGAAGGACTAGCAGCCGAGTTGCACGGGAGAATGTGAAAAGTGTTCATATGTAGTAAAAACCTGAGAAATCCGTTCGTTTTCGTCATTTGTTATCGAATCGACTTAAAGCCAGATCGTCACATTGGCCGCTCTCCTCTCTGAAACGGTTGTACTTATCGTCTGCAAAGCTATGTCGCGTGCTGCGGTATGCGGAGACACTAAAAGCACCATAGTGGAACACAGATGAAGCTTCTAAGTTGATGTAATAGCCAGTAAGAAGTAGTACAATTCAAGTTTTAGGTATCGATTATTGACTTTTTAGCTGGCTTTTGTGCCTTGGACATGAGCTAGGACCTTCAGATTCTGCATGAAAGGAGGACTAGCAGCCGCGTTGCACGGGAGAATGTGAAAAGTGTTCAAATGTAGTAAAAACCAAACTGAGAAATCCGTCCGTTTTCGTCATTTGTTATCGAATCGACTTAAAGCCAGATCGTCACATTGGCCGCTCTTCTCTCTGAAACGGTTGTACTTATCGTCTAAAAGCTATGGTTCGTGTTGCGGTATGCGGAGACACTAAAAGCACCATAGTAGAACACATATGAAGCTTCTAAGATGATGTAATAGCCAGTAAGAAGTAGTACAATTCAAGTTTTAGGTACCGATTATTTACTTTTTAGCTGGCTTTGGTGCCTTGGAGATGAGCTAGGGCCTTAAGATTCTGCATTAAAGGAGGACTAGCAGCCGAGTTGCACGGGAGAATGTGAAAAGTGTTCATATGTAGTAAAAACCTGAGAAATCCGTCCGTTTTCGTCATTTGTTATCGAATCGACTTAAATCCAGTTGGACACATTGGCCGCTCTTCTCTCGGAAACGGTTGTACTTATCGTCTTCAAAGCTATGTCGCGTGCTGCGGTATGCGGAGACACTAAAAGCACCATAGTAGAACACAGATGAAGCTTCTAAGTTGATGTAATATCCAGTAAGAAGTAGTACAATTCAAGTTTAAGGTATCGATTATTGACTTCTTAGATGGATTTGGTGCCTTGGACATGAGCTAGGACCTTAAGATTCTGCATGAAAGGAGGACTAGCAACCGAGTTGCACGGGAGAATGTGAAAAGTGTTCATATGTAGTAAAAACCTGAGAAATCCGTCCGTTTTCGTCATTTGTTATCGAATCGACTTAAAGCCAGATCGTCACATTGGCCGCTCTTCTCTCTGAAACGGTTGTACTTATCGTCTGAAAAGCTATGGTTCGTGTTGCGGTATGCGGAGACACTAAAAGCACCATAGTAGAACACAGATGAAGCTTCTATGATGATGTAATAGCCAGTAAGAAGTAGTACAATTCAAGATTTAGGTATCGATTAATGACTTTCTAGCTGGCTTTGGTGCCTTGGACATGAGCTATTACCTTAAGATTCTGCATGAAAGGAGGACTAGCAGCCGAGTTGCACGGGAGAATGTGAAAAGTGTTCATATGTAGTAAAAACCTGAGAAATCCGTCCGTTTTCGTCATTTGTTATCGAATCGACTTAAAGCCAGATCGTCACATTGGCCGCTCTTCTCTCTGAAACGGTTGTACTTATCGTCTGCAAAGCTATGTCGCGTGATGCGGTATGCGGGGACACTAAAAGCACCATAGTCGAACATAGATGAAGCTTCTAAGTTGATGTAATAGCCAGTAAGAAGTAGTACAATTCAAGTTTTAGGTATCGATTATTGACTTTTTAGCCTGCTTTGGTGCCTTGGACATGAGCTAGGACCTTAAGATTCTGCATTAAAGGAGGACTAGCAGCCGAGTTGCACGGGAGAATGTGAAAAGTGTTCAAATAGAGTAAAAACCTGAGAAATCCGTTCGTTTTCGTCATTTGTTATCGAATCGACTTAAAGCCAGATCGTCACATTGGCCGCTCTTCTCTCTGAAACGGTTGTACTTGTCGTCTGCAGAGCTATGTCGCGTGCTGCGGTATGCAGAGATACTAAAAGCACCATAGTAGAACACAGATGACACTTCCAAGTTGATGTAATAGCCAGTAAGAAGTAGTACAATTCAAGTTTTAGTTACTGATTATTGACTTTTTAGCTGGCTTTGGTGCCTTGGACATGAGCTAGGACCTTAAGATTCTGCATGAAAGGAGGACTACCAGCCGAGTTGCCCAGGAGAATGTGAAAAGTGTTCATATGTAGTAAAAACCTGAGAAATCCGTCCGTTTTCGTCATGTGTTATCGAATCGACTTAAAGCCAGATCGTCACATTGGCCGCTCTTCCCTCCGAAACGGTTGTACTTATCGCCTGCAAAGCTATGTCGCATGCTGCGGTATGCGGAGACACTAAAAGCACCATAGTAGAACACAGATGAAGCTTCTAAGTTGATGTAATAGCCAGTAAGGTGTAGTACAAATCAAGTTTTAGCTACTGATTATTTGCTTTTTAGGTGGCTTTGGAGCCTTGGACATGAGCTAGGACCTTAAGATTCTGCATGAAAGGAGGACTAGCAGCCGAGTTACACAGGAGAATGTGAAAAGTGTTTATATGTAGTAAAAGCCTGAGAAATCCGTCCGTTTTCGTCATTTTTATCGAATCGACTTAAAGCCAATTCGTCACATGGGCCGCCCTGCTCTCTGAAACGGTTGTACTTATCGTCTGCAAAGCTATGTCGCGTACTGCGGTATTCGGAGACACTAAAAGCACCATAGTAGAACACAGATGTAGCTTCTAAGATGATGTAATAGCCAGTAAGAAATAGTACCATTCAAGTTTTAGGAATCGGTTATTGACTTTTTACCCTTGTTTGGTGCCTTGGACATGAGCTAGGAACTTAAGATTTTACATGCAGGAGGACTAGCAGACGAGTTGCACGGGAGAATGTGTAAAGTGTTCATATGTAGTAAAAACCTGAGAAATCCGTTCGTTTTCGTCATTTGTTATCGAATCGACTTAAAGCCAGATCGTCACATTGGCCGCTCTTCTCTCTGAAACGGTTGTACTTATCGTCTACAAAGCTATGTCGCGTGCTGCGGCATGCGGGGACACTAAAATCACCATAGTGGAACACAGATGAAGCTTCTAAGTTGATGTAATAGCCAGTAAGAAGTAGTACAATTCAAGTTTTAGGTATCGATTAATGACCTTTTAGCTGGCTTTGGTGCCTTGGACATGAGCTATTACCTTAAGATTCTGCATGAAAGGAGGACTAGCAGCCGAGTTGCACGGGAGAATGTGAAAAGTGTTCATATGTAGTAAAAACCTGAGAAATCCGTCCGTTTACATTTGTTATCGAATCGTCTTAAAGCCTGATTGTCACATTGGCCGCTCTTCTCTCTGAAACGGTTGTACTTATCGTCTGCAAAGCTGTGTCGCGTGCTGCGGTATGCGGAGATACTAAAAGCACCATAGTAGAACACAGATGAAGCTTCTAAGTTGATGTAATAGCCAGTAAGAAGTATTACAATTCAAGTTTTAGGTATCGATTATTGACTTTTTAGCTGGCTTTTGTGCCTTGGACATGAGCTAGAACCTTAAGATTCTGCATGAAAGGAGGACTAGCAGCCGCGTTGCACGGGAGAATGTGAAAAGTGTTCAAATGTAGTAAAAACCAAACTGAGAAATCCGTCCGTTTTCGTCATTTGTTATCGAATCGACTTAAAGCCAGATCGTCACATTGGCTGCTCTTCTCTCTGAAACGGTTGTACTTATCGTCTGCAAAGCTATGTCGCGAGCTGCGGTATGCGGAGACCCTAAAAGCACCATAGTAGAACACATATGAAGCTTCTAAGATGATGTAATAGCCAGTAAGAAGTAGTACAATTCAAGTTTTAGGTACCGATTATTTACTTTTTAGCTGGCTTTGGTGCCTTGGAGATGAGCTAATGCCTTAAGATTCTGCATTAAAGGAGGACTAGCAGCCGAGTTGCACGGGAGAATGTGAAAAGTGTTCATATGTAGTAAAAACCTGAGAAATCCGTCTGTTTTCGTCATTTGTTATCGAATCGACTTAAATCCAGTTGGACACATTGGCCGCTCTTCTCTCGGAAACGGTTGTACTTATCGTCTTCAAAGCTATGTCGCGTGCTGCGGTATGCGGAGACACTAAAAGCACCATAGTAGAACACAGATGAAGCTTCTAAGTTGATGTAATATCCAGTAAGAAGTAGTACAATTCAAGTTTAAGGTATCGATTATTGACTTCTTAGATGGATTTGGTGCCTTGGACATGAGCTAGGACCTTAAGATTCTGCATGAAAGGAGGACTAGCAACCGAGTTGCACGGGAGAATGTGAAAAGTGTTCATATGTAGTAAAAACCTGAGAAATCCGTCCGTTTTCGTCATTTGTTATCGAATCGACTTAAAGCCAGATCGTCACATTGGCCGCTCTTCTCTCTGAAACGGTTGTACTTATCGTCTAAAAGCTATGGTTCGTGTTGCGGTATGCGGAGACACTAAAAGCACCATAGTAGAACACAGATGAAGCTTCTATGATGATGTAATAGCCAGTAAGAAGTAGTACAATTCAAGATTTAGGTATCGATTAATGACTTTTTAGCTGGCTTTGGTGCCTTGGACATGAGCTATTACCTTAAGATTCTGCATGAAAGGAGGACTAGCAGCCGAGTTGCACGGGAGAATATGAAAAGTGTTCATATGTAGTAAAAACCTGAGAAATCCGTCCGTTTTCGTCATTTGTTATCGAATCGACTTAAAGCCAGATCGTCACATTGGCCGCTCTTCTCTCTGAAACGGTTGTACTTATCGTCTGCAAAGCTATGTCGCGTGATGCGGTATGCGGAGACACTAAAAGCACCATAGTCGAACATAGATGAAGCTTCTAAGTTGATGTAATAGCCAGTAAGAAGTAGTACAATTCAAGTTTTAGGTATCGATTATTGACTCTTTGGCTGGCTTTGGTGCCTTGGACATGAGCTAGGACCTTAAGATTCTGCATGAAAGGAGGACTAGCAGCCGAGTTGCACGGGAGAATGTGAAAAGTGTTCATATGTAGTAAAAACCTGAGAAATCCGTCCGTTTTCGTCATTTGTTATCGAATCGACTTAAAGCCAGATCGTCACATTGGCCGCTCTTTTCTCTGACACGGTTGTACTTATCGTCTGCAAAGCTATGTCGTATGCTGCGGTAGGCGGAGACACTAAAACCACCACAATAGAACACAGATGAAGCTTCTAATTTGATGTAATAGCGAGTAAGAAGTAGTACAATTCAAGTTTTAGGTATTGATTATTGACTTCTTAGCTGGCTTTGATGCCTTGGACATGAGCTAGGACCTTAAGATTCTGCATAGAAGGAGGACTAGCAGCCGAGTTGCACGGGAGAATGTGAAAAGTGTTCATATGTAGTAAAAACCTGAGAAATCCGTCCGTCTTCGTCATTTGTTATCGAATCGACTTAAAGCCAGATCGTCACATTGGCCGCTCTTCTCTCTGAAACGGTTGTACTTATCGTCTGCAAAGCTATGTCGCGTGCTGCGGTATGCGGAGACTCTAAAAGCACCATAGTAGAACACAGATAAAGCTTCTAAGTTGATGTAATAGCCAGTAAGTAGCAGTACAATTCAAGTTTTAGGTATCGATTATTGACTTTTTAGCTGGCTTTGGTGCCTTGGACATGAGCTAGGACCTTAAGAATCTGCATTAAAGGAGGACTAGCAGCCGAGTTGCACGGGAGAATGTGAAAAGTGTTCAAATAGAGTAAAAACCTGAGAAATCCGTTCGTTTTCGTCATTTGTTATCGAATCGACTTAAAGCCAGATCGTCACATTGGCCGCTCTTCTCTCTGAAACGGTTGTACTTATCGTCTGCAGAGCTATGTCGCGTGCTGCGGTATGCAGAGACACTAAAAGCACCATAGTAGAACACAGATGACACTTCCAAGTTGATGTAATAGCCAGTAAGAAGTAGTACAATTCAAGTTTTAGTTACTGATTATTGACTTTTTAGCTGGCTTTGGTGCCTTGGACATGAGCTAGGACCTTAAGATTCTGCATAAAAGGAGGACTACCAGCCGAGTTGCCCAGGAGAATGTGAAAAGTGTTCATATGTAGTAAAAACCTGAGAAATCCGTCCGTTTTCGTCCTGTGTTATCGAATCGACTTAAAGCCAGATCGTCACATTGGCCGCTCTTCCCTCCGAAACGGTTGTACTTATCGTCTGCAAAGCTATGTCGCATGCTGCGGTATGCGGAGACACTAAAAGCACCATAGTAGAACACAGATGAAGCTTCTAAGTTGATGTAATAGCCAGTAAGGTGTAGTACAAATCAAGTTTTAGCTACTGATTATTTGCTTTTTAGGTGGCTTTGGAGCCTTGGACATGAGCTATTACCTTAAGATTCTGCATGAAAGGAGGACTAGCAGCCGAGTTACACAGGAGAATGTGAAAAGTGTTTATATGTAGTAAAAACCTGAGAAATCCGTCCGTTTTCGTCATTTGTTATCGAATCGACTTAAAGCCAGATCGTCACATTGGCCGCTCTTCTCTCTGAAACGGTTGTACTTATCGTCTGCAATGCTATGTCGCGTGCTGCGCTATGCGGAGACACTAAAAGCACCATAGTAGAACACAGATGAAGCTTCTAAGTTGATGTAATAGCCAGTAAGGTGTAGTACAAATCAAGTTAGCTACTGATTATTTGCTTTTTAGGTGGCTTTGGAGCCTTGGACATGAGCTATTACCTTAAGATTCTGCATAAAAGGAGGACTAGCAGCCGAGTTGCACGGGAGAATGTGAAAAGTGTTCATATGTAGTAAAAACCTGAGAAATCCGTCCGTTTACGTCATTTGTTATCGAATCGTCTTAAAGCCTGATTGTCACATTGGCCGCTCTTCTCTCTGAAACGGTTGTACTTATCGTCTGCAAAGCTGTGTCGCGTGCTGCGGTATGCGGAGATACTAAAAGCACCATAGTAGAACACAGATGAAGCTTCTAAGTTGATGTAATAGCCAGTAAGAAGTATTACAATTCAAGTTTTAGGTATCGATTATTGACTTTTTAGCTGGCTTTGGTGCCTTGGACATGAGCTAGGACCTTAAGATTCTGCATGAAAGGAGGACTAACAGCCGAGTTGCACGGGAGAATGTGAAAAGTGTTCATATGTAGTAAAAACGTGAGAAATCCGTCCGTTTTTGTCATTTGTTATCGTATCGACTTAAAGCCAGATCGTCACACTGGCCACTCTTCTCTCTGAAACGGTTGTACTTATCGTCTGCAAAGCTATGTCGCATGCTGCGGTATGCGGAGACAGTAAAAGCACCATAGTAAAACACCGATGAAGCTTCTAAGTTGATGTAATAGCCAGTAAGATGTAGTACAATTCAAGTTTTAGCTACTGATTATTGACTTTTTAACTGGCTTTGGAGCCTTGGACATGGGCTAGGACCTTAAGATTCTGGATGAAAGGAGGACTAGCAGCCGAGTTGCACAGGAGAATGTGAAAAGTGTTCATATGTAGTAAAAACATGAGAAATCCGTCCGTTTTGGTCATTTGTTATCGAATCGACTTAAAGCCAAATCGTCACATTGGCCGCTCTTCTCTCTGAAACGGTTGTACTTATCGTCTGTAAAGCTATGTCGCGTGCTGCGGTATGCGGGGACACTAAAATCACCATACTAGAACACAGATGAAGCTTCTAAGTTGATGTAATAGCCAGTAAGAAGTAGTACAATTCAAGTTTTAGGTATCGATTTTTGACTTCTTAGTTGGCTTTGGTGCCTTGGACATGAGCTATTACCTTAAGATTCTGCATGAAAGGAGGACTAGCAGCCGAGTTGCACGGGAGAATGTGAAAAGTGTTCATATGTAGTAAAAACCTGAGAAATCCGTCCGTTTTCGTCATTTGTTATCGAATCGACTTAAAGCCAGATCGTCACATTGGCCGCTCTTCCCTCCGAAACGGTTGTACTTATGGTCTGCAAAGCTATGTCGCATGCTGCGGTATGCGGAGACACTAAAAGCACCATAGTAGAACACAGATGAAGCTTCTAATTTGATGTAATAGCCAGTAAGAAGTAGTACAATTCAAGTTTTAGGTATTGATTATTGACTTTTTAGCTGGCTTTGATGCCTTGGACATGAGCTAGGACCTTAAGATTCTGCATAGAAGGAGGACTAGCAGCCGAGTTGCACGGGAGAATGTGAAAAGTGTTCATATGTAGAAAAAACCTGAGAAATCCGTCCGTCTTCGTCATTTGTTATCGAATCTCCTTAAAGCCAGATCGTCACATTGGCCGCTCTTCTATCTGAAACGGTTGTACTTGTCGTCTGCAAAGCTATGTCGCGTGCTGCGGTATGCGGAGACTCTAAAAGCACCATAGTAGAAGACAGATAAAGCTTCTAAGTTGATGTAATAGCCAGTAAGTAGTAGTACAATTCAAGTTTTAGGTATCGATTATTGACTTTTTAGCTGGCTTTGGTGCCTTGGACATGGGCTAGGACCTTAAGAATCTGCATTAAAGGAGGACTAGCAGCCGAGTTGCACGGGAGAATGTGAAAAGTGTTCAAATAGAGTAAAAACCTGAGAAATCCGTCCGTTTTAGTCATTTTTATCGAATCGACTTAAAGCCAAATCGTCACATTGGCCGCTCTGCTCTCTGAAACGGTTGTACTTATCGTCTGCAAAGCAATGTCGCGTACGGCGGTATTCGGAGACACTAAAAGCCCCATAATAGAACACAGATGTAGCTTCTAAGATGATGTAATAGCCAGTAAGAAATAGTTCAATTCTAATTTTATTAATCGGTTATTGACTTTTTACCCTTGTTTGGTGCCTTGGACATGAGCTAGGAACTTAAAATTTTACATGCAGGACGACTAGCAGCCGAGTTGCACGGGAGAAAGTGTAAAGTGTTCATATGTAGTAAAAACCTGAGAAATCCGTTCGTTTTCGTCTTTGTTATCGAATCGACTTAAAGCCAGATCGTCACATTGGCTGCTCTTGTCTCTGAAACGGTTGTACTTATCGTCTGCAAAGCTCTGTCGCATGCTGCGTAATGCTTAGACACTAAAAGCACCATAGTAGAACACAGATGAAGCTTCTAAGTTGATGTAATAGCCAGTAAGAAGTAGTACAATTCACGTTTTAGGTATCGATTATTAACTTTTTAGCTGGCTTTGGTGCCTTGGACATGAGCTAGGTCCTTAAGATTCTGCATGAAAGGAAGACTAACAGCCGAGTTGCACGGGAGAATGTGAAAAGTGTTCATATGTATTAAAAACGTGAGAAATCCGTCCGTTTTTGTCATTTGTTATCGTATCGACTTAAAGCCAGATCGTCACACTGGCCACTCTTCTCTCTGAAACGGTTGTACTTATCGTCTGCAAAGCTATGTCGAATGCTGCGGTATGCGGAGACAGTAAAAGCACCATAGTAAAACACCGATGAAGCTTCTAAGTTGATGTAATAGCCAGTAAGATGTAGTACAATTCAAGTTTTAGCTACTGATTATTGACTTTTTAACTGGCTTTGGAGCCTTGGACATGGGCTAGGACCTTAAGATTCTGCATGAAAGGAGGACTAGCAGCCGAGTTGCACAGGAGAATGTGAAAAGTGTTCATATGTAGTAAAAACCTGAGAAATCCGTCCGTTTTGGTCATTTGTTATCGAATCGACTTAAAGCCAAATCGTCACATTGGCCGCTCTTCTCTCTGAAACGGTTGTACTTATCGTCTGTAAAGTTATGTCGCGTGCTGCGGTATGCGGGGACACTAAAATCACCATACTAGAACACAGATGAAGCTTCTAAGTTGATGTAATAGCCAGTAAGAAGTAGTACAATTCAAGTTTTAGGTATCGATTTTTGACTTCTTAGTTGGCTTTGGTGCCTTGGACATGAGCTATTACCTTAAGATTCTGCATGAAAGGAGGACTAGCAGCCGAGTTGCACGGGAGAATGTGAAAAGTGTTCATATGTAGTAAAAACCTGAGAAATCCGTCGGTTTTCGTCATTTGTTATCGAATCGACTTAAAGCCAGATCGTCACATTGGCCGCTCTTCCCTCCGAAACGGTTGTACTTATCGTCTGCAAAGCTATGTCGCATGCTGCGGTATGCGGAGACACTAAAAGCACCATAGTAGAACACAGATGAAGCTTCTAATTTGATGTAATAGCCAGTAAGAAGTAGTACAATTCAAGTTTTAGGTATTGATTATTGACTTTTTAGCTGGCTTTGATGCCTTGGACATGAGCTAGGACCTTAAGATTCTGCATAGAAGGAGGACTAGCAGCCGAGTTGCACGGGAGAATGTGAAAAATGTTCATATGTAGTAAAAACCTGAGAAATCCGTCCGTCTTCGTCATTTGTTATCGAATCTCCTGAAAGCCAGATCGTCACATTGGCCGCTCTTCTCTCTGAAACGGTTGTACTTATCGTCTGCAAAGCTATGTCGCGTGCTGCGGTATGCGGAGACTCTAAAAGCACCATAGTAGAAGACAGATAAAGCTTCTAAGTTGATGTAATAGCCAGTAAGTAGTAGTACAATTCAAGTTTTAGGTATCGATTATTGACTTTTTAGCTGGCTTTGGTGCCTTGGACATGCGCTAGGACCTTAAGAATCTGCATTAAAGGAGGACTAGCAGCCGAGTTGCACGGGAGAATGTGAAAAGTGTTCAAATAGAGTAAAAACCTGAGAAATCCGTCCGTTTTAGTCATTTTTATCGAATCGACTTAAAGCCAAATCGTCACATTGGCCGCTCTGCTCTCTGAAACGGTTGTACTTATCGTCTGCAAAGCAATGTCGCGTGCTGCGGTATGCGGAGACTCTAAAAGCACCATAGTAGAACACAGATAAAGCTTCTAAGTTGATGTAATAGCCAGTAAGTAGTAGTACAATTCAAGTTTTAGGTATCGATTATTGACTTTATAGCTGGCTTTGGTGCCTTGGACATGAGCTAGGACCTTAAGAATCTGCATTAAAGGAGGACTAGCAGCCGGGTTGCACGGGAGAATGTGTAAAGTGTTCATATGTAGTAAAAACCTGAGAAATCCGTTCGTTTTCGTCTTTGTTATCGAATCGACTTAAACCCAGATCGTCACATTGGCTGCTCTTCTCTCTGAAACGGTTGTACTTATCGTCTGCAGAGCTATGTCGCGTGCTGCGGTATGCAGAGACACTAAAAGCACCATAGTAGAACACAGATGACACTTCCAAGTTGATGTTATAGCCAGTAAGAAGTAGTACAATTCAAGTTTTAGTTACTGATTATTGACTTTTTAGCTGGCTTTGGTGCCTTGGACATGAGCTAGGACCTTAAGATTCTGCATGAAAGACTACTAGCAGCCGAGTTACCCAGGAGAATGTGAAAAGTGTTCATATGTAGTAAAAACCTGAGAAATCCGTCCGTTTTCGTCATGTGTTATCGAATCGACTTAAAGCCAGATCGTCACATTGGCCGCTCTTCTCTCTGAAACGGTTGTACTTATCGTCTGCAAAGCTATGTCGCGTGCTGCGGTATGCGGAGACACTAAAAGGACCATAGTAAAACACCGATGAAGCTTCTAAGTTGATGTAATAGCCAGTAAGATGTAGTACAATTCAAGTTTTAGCTACTGATTATTGACTTTTTAACTGGCTTTGGAGCCTTGGACATGGGCTAGGACCTTAAGATTCTGCATGAAAGGAGGACTAGCAGCCGAGTTGCACAGGAGAATGTGAAAAGTGTTCATATGTAGTAAAAACCTGAGAAATCCGTCCGTTTTGGTCATTTGTTTTCGAATCGACTTAAAGCCAAATCGTCACATTGGCCGCTCTTCTCTCTGAAACGGTTGTACTTATCGTCTGTAAAGTTATGTCGCGTGCTGCGGTATGCGGGGACACTAAAATCACCATACTAGAACACAGATGAAGCTTCTAAGTTGATGTAATAGCCAGTAAGAAGTAGTACAATTCAAGTTTTAGGTATCAATTTTTGACTTCTTAGTTGGCTTTGGTGCCTTGGACATGAGCTATTACCTTAAGATTCTGCATGAAAGGAGGACTAGCAGCCGAGTTGCACGGGAGAATGTGAAAAGTGTTCATATGTAGTAAAAACTTGAGAAATCCGTCCGTTTTCGTCATTTGTTATCGAATCGACTTAAAGCCAGATCGTCACATTGGCCGCTCTTCCCTCCGAAACGGTTGTACTTATCGTCTGCAAAGCTATGTCGCATGCTGCGGTATGCGGAGACACTAAAAGCACCATAGTAGAACACAGATGAAGCTTCTAATTTGATGTAATAGCCAGTAAGAAGTAGTACAATTCAAGTTTTAGGTATTGATTATTGACTTTTTAGCTGGCTTTGATGCCTTGGACATGAGCTAGGACCTTAAGATTCTGCATAGAAGGAGGACTAGCAGCCGAGTTGCACGGGAGAATGTGAAAAATGTTCATATGTAGTAAAAACCTGAGAAATCCGTCCGTCTTCGTCATTTGTTATCGAATCTCCTTAAAGCCAGATCGTCACATTGGCCGCTCTTCTCTCTGAAACGGTTGTACTTATCGTCTGCAAAGCTATGTCGCGTGCTGCGGTATGCGGAGACTCTAAAAGCACCATAGTAGAAGACAGATAAAGCTTCTAAGTTGATGTAATAGCCAGTAAGTAGTAGTACAATTCAAGTTTTAGGTATCGATTATTGACTTTTTAGCTGGCTTTGGTGCCTTGGACATGAGCTAGGACCTTAAGAATCTGCATTAAAGGAGGACTAGCAGCCGAGTTGCACGGGAGAATGTGAAAAGTGTTCAAATAGAGTAAAAACCTGAGAATTCCGTCCGTTTTAGTCATTTTTATCGAATCGACTTAAAGCCAAATCGTCACATTGGCCGCTCTGCTCTCTGAAACGGTTGTACTTATCGTCTGCAAAGCAATGTCGCGTACGGCGGTATTCGGAGACACTAAAAGCCCCATAGTAGAACACAGATGTAGCTTCTAAGATGATGTAATAGCCAGTAAGAAATAGTTCAATTCTAGTTTTATTAATCGGTTATTGACTTTTTACACTTGTTTGGTGCCTTGGACATGAGCTAAGAACTTAAGATTTTACATGCAGGACGACTAGCAGCCGAGTTGCACGGGAGAATGTGTAAAGTGTTCATATGTAGTAAAAACCTGAGAAATCCGTTCGTTTTCGTCTTTGTTATCGAATCGACTTAAAGCCAGATCGTCACATTGGCTGCTCTTCTCTCTGAAACGGTTGTACTTATCGTCTGCAGAGCTATGTCGCGTGCTGCGGTATGCAGAGACACTAAAAGCACCATAGTAGAACACAGATGACACTTCCAAGTTGATGTTATAGCCAGTAAGAAGTAGTACAATTCAAGTTTTAGTTACTGATTATTGACTTTTTAGCTGGCTTTGGTGCCTTGGACATGAGCTAGGACCTTAAGATTCTGCATGAAAGACTACTAGCAGCCGAGTTGCCCAGGAGAATGTGAAAAGTGTTCATATGTAGTAAAAACCTGAGAAACCCGTCCGTTTTCGTCATGTGTTATCGAATCGACTTAAAGCCAGATCGTCACATTGGCCGCTCTTCCCTCCGAAACGGTTGTACTTATCGTCTGCAAAGGTATGTCGCATGCTGCGGAATGCGGAGACACTAAAAGCACCATAGTAGAACACAGATGAAGCTTCTAAGTTGATGTAATAGCCAGTAAGATGTAGTACAATTCAAGTTTTAGCTACTGATTATTTGCTTTTTAGCTGGCTTTGGAGCCTTGGACATGAGCTAGGACATTAAGATTCTGCATGAAAGGAGGACTAGCACCCGAGTTACACAGGAGAATGTGAGAAGTGTTTATATGTAGTAAAAACCTGAGAAATCCGTCCGTTTTCGTCATTTGTTATCGAATCGACTTAAAGCCAGATCGTCACATTGGCCGCTCTTCTCTCTGAAACGGTTGTACTTATCGTCTGCAAAGCTATGTCGCGTGCTGCGGCATGCGGGGACACTAAAATCACCATAGTGGAACACAGATGAAGCTTCTAAGTTGATGTAATAGCCAGTAAGAAGTAGTATAATTCAAGTTTTAGGTATCGATTATTGACTTTTTAGCTGGCTTTGATGCCTTGGACATGAGCTAGGACCTTAAGATTCTCCATGAAAGGAGGACTAGCAATCGAGTTGCACGGGAGAATGTGAAAAGTGTTCATATGTAGTAAAAACGTGAGAAATCCGTCCGTTTTCGTCATTTGTTATCGAATCGACTTAAAGCCAGATCGTCACACTGGCCACTCTTCTCTCTGAAACGGTTGTACTTATCGTCTGCAAAGCTATGTCGCATGCTGCGGTATGCGGAGACAGTAAATGCACCATAGTAAAACACCGATGAAGCTTCTAAGTTGATGTAATAGCCAGTAAGATGTAGTACAATTCAAGTTTTAGCTACTGATTATTGACTTTTTAACTGGCTTTGGAGACTTGGACATGAGCTAGGACCTTAAGATTCTGCATGAAAGGAGGACTATCAGCCGAGTTGCACAGGAGAATGTGAAAAGTGTTCATATGTAGTAAAAACCTGAGAAATCCGTCCGTTTTGGTCATTTGTTATCGAATCGACTTAAAGCCAAATCGTCACATTGGCCGCTCTTCTCTCTGAAACGGTTGTACTTATCGTCTGTAAAGCTATGTCGCGTGCTGCGGTATGCGGGGACACTAAAATCACCATACTAGAACACAGATGAAGCTTCTAATTTGATGTAATAGCCAGTAAGAAGTAGTACAATTCAAGTTTTAGGTATTGATTATTGACTTTTTAGGTGGCTTTGGTGCCTTGGACATGAGCTAGGACCTTAAGATTCTGCATAGAAGGAGGACTAGCAGCCGAGTTGCACGGGAGAATGTGGAAAATGATCATATGTAGTAAAAACCTGAGAAATCCGTCCGTCTTCGTCATTTGTTATCGAATCTCCTTAAAGCCAGATTGTCACATTGGCCGCTCTTCTCTCTGAAACGGTTGTACTTATCGTCTGCAAAGCTATATCGCGTGCTGCGGTATGTGGAGACTCTAAAAGCACCATAGTAGAACACAGATAAAGCTTCTAAGTTGATGTAATAGCCAGTAAGTAGTAGTACAATTCAAGTTTTAGGTATCGATTATTGACTTTTTAGCTGGCTTTGGTGCCTTGGACATGAGCTAGGACCTTAAGAATCTGCATTAAAGGAGGGCTAGCAGCCGAGTTGCACGGGAGAATGTGAAAAGTGTTCAAATAGAGTAAAAACCTGAGAAATAGGTCCGTTTTAGTCATTTTTATCGAATCGACTTAAAGCCAAATCGACACATTGGCCGCTCTGCTCTCTGAAACGGTTGTACTTATCGTCTGCAAAGCAATGTCGCGTACGGCGGTATTCGGAGACACTAAAAGCCCCATAGTAGAACACAGATGTAGCTTCTAAGATGATGTAATAGCCAGTAAGAAATAGTGCAATTCTAGTTTTATTAATCGGTTATTGACTTTTTACCCTTGTTTGGTGCCTTGGACATGAGCTAGGAACTTACGATTTTACATGCAGGACGACTAGAAGCCGAGTTGCACGGGAGAATGTGTAAAGTGTTCATATGTAGTAAAAACCTGAGAAATCCGTTCGTTTTCGTCTTTGTTATCGAATCGACTTAAAGCCAGATCGTCACATTGGCTGCTCTTCTCTCTGAAACGGTTGTACTTATCGTCTGCAGAGCTATGTCGCGTGCTGCGGTATGCAGAGACACTAAAAGCACCATAGTAGAACACAGATGACACTTCCAAGTTGATGTTATAGCCAGTAAGAAGTAGTACAATTCAAGTTTTAGTTACTGATTATTGACTTTTTAGCTGGCTTTGGTGCCTTGGACATGAGCTAGGACCTTAAGATTCTGCATGAAAGAGGACTAGCAGCCGAGTTGCCCAGGAGAATGTGAAAAGTGTTCATATGTAGTAAAAACCTGAGCAATCCGTCCGTTTTCGTCATGTGTTATCGAATCGACTTAAATCCAGATCGTCACATTGGTCGCTCTTCCCTCCGAAACGGTTGTACTTATCGTCTGCAAAGCTATGTCGCATGCTGCGGAATGCGGAGACACTAAAAGCACCATAGTAGAACACAGATGAAGCTTCTAAGTTGATGTAATAGCCAGTAAGATGTAGTACAATTCAAGTTTTAGCTACTGATTATTTGCTTTTTAGCTGGCTTTGGAGCCTTGGACATGAGCTAGGACCTTAAGATTCTGCATAGAAGGAGGACTAGCAGCCGAGTTGCACGGGAGAATGTGAAAAATGTTCATATGTAGTAAAAACCTGAGAAATCCGTCCGTCTTCGTCATTTGTTATCGAATCTCCTTAAAGCCAGATCGTCACATTGGCCGCTCTTCTCTCTGAAACGGTTGTACTTATCGTCTGCAAAGCTATGTCGCGTGCTGCGGTATGCGGAGACTCTAAAAGCACCATAGTAGAACACAGATAAAGCTTCTAAGTTGATGTAATAGCCAGTAAGTAGTAGTACAATTCAAGTTTTAGGTATCGATTATTGACTTTTTAGCTGGCTTTGTTGCCTTGGACATGAGCTAGGACCTTAAGAATCTGCATTAAAGGAGGACTAGCAGCCGGGTTGCACGGGAGAATGGAAAAGTGTTCAAATAGAGTAAAAACCTGAGAAATCCGTCCGTTTTAGTCATTTTTATCGAATCGACTTAAAGCCAAATCGTCACATTGGCCGCTCTGCTCTCTGAAACGGTTGTACTTATCGTCTGCAAAGCAATGTCGCGTACGGCGGTATTCGGAGACACTAAAAGCCCCATAGTAGAACACAGATGTAGATTCTAAGATGATGTAATAGCCAGTAAGAAATAGTACAATTCTAGTTTTATTAATCGGTTATTAACTTTTTACCCTTGTTTGGTGCCTTGGACATGAGCTAGGAACTTAAGATTTTACATGCAGGACGACTAGCAGCCGAGTTGCACGGGAGAATGTGTAAAGTGTTCATATGTAGTAAAAACCTGAGAAATCCGTTCGTTTTCGTCTTTGTTATCGAATCGACTTAAAGCCAGATCGTCACATTGGCTGCTCTTCTCTCTGAAACGGTTGTACTTATCGTCTGCAGAGCTATGTCGCGTGCTGCGGTATGCAGAGACACTAAAAGCACCATAGTAGAACACAGATGACACTTCCAAGTTGATGTTATAGCCAGTAAGAAGTAGTACAATTCAAGTTTTAGTTACTGATTATTGACTTTTTAGCTGGCTTTGGTGCCTTGGACATGAGCTAGGACCTTAAGATTCTGCATGAAAGAGGACTAGCAGCCGAGTTGCCCAGGAGAATGTGAAAAGTGTTCATATGTAGTAAAAACCTGAGAAATCCGTCCGTTTTCGTCATGTGTTATCGAATAGACTTAAAGCCAGATCGTCACATTGGCCGCTCTTCCCTCCGAAACGGTTGTACTTATCGTCTGCAAAGCTATGTCGCATGCTGCGGAATGCGGAGACACTAAAAGCACCATAGTAGAACACAGATGAAGCTTCTAAGTTGATGTAATAGCCAGTAAGATGTAGTACAATTCAAGTTTTAGCTACTGATTATTTGCTTTTTAGCTGGCTTTGGAGCCTTGGACATGAGCTAGGACCTTAAGATTCTGCATGAAAGGAGGACTAGCAGCCGAGTTATACAGGAGAACGTGAAAAGTGTTTATATGTAGTAAAAACCTGAGAAATCCGTCCGTTTTCGTCATTTGTTATCGAATCGACTTAAAGCCAGATCGCCACATGGGCCGCTCTTCTCTCTGAAACGGTTGTACTTATCGTCTGCAAAGCTATGTCGCGTGCTGCGGCATGCGGGGACACTAAAATCACCATAGTGGAACACAGATGAAGCTTCTAAGTTGATGTAATAGCCAGTAAGAAGTAGTATAATTCAAGTTTTAGGTATCGATTATTGACTTTTTAGCTGGCTTTGATGCCTTGGACATGAGCTAGGACCTTAAGATTCTCCATGAAAGGAGGACTAGCAGCCGAGTTGCACGGGAGAATTTGAAAAGTTTTCGTATGTAGTAAAAACCTGAGAAATCCGTCCGTTTTCGTCATTTGTTATCGATATCGACTTAAAGCCAGATTGTCACATTGGCCGCTCTTCTCTCTGAAACGGTTGTACTTATCGTCTGCAATGCTATGTCGCGTGCTGCGCTATGCGGAGACACTAAAAGCACCATAGTAGAACACAGATGAAGCTTCTAAGTTGATGTAATAGCCAGTAAGAACTAGTACAATTCAAGTTTTAGGTATCGATTATTGACTTTTTAGCTGGCTTTGGTGCCTTGGACATGAGCTAGGACCTCAAGATTCTGCATGAAAGGAGGACTAGCAGCCGAGTTGCAAGGGAGAATGTGAAAAGTGTTCAAATAGAGTAAAAACCTGAGAAATCCGTCCGTTTTCGTCATTTTTATCGAATCGACTTAAAGCCAAATCGTCACATTGGCCGCTCTTCTCTCTGAAACGGTTGTACTTATCGTCTGCAAAGCTATGTCGCGTACTGCGGTATTCGGAGACACTAAAAGCACCATAGTAGAACACAGATATAGCTTCTAAGATGATGTAATAGCCAGTAAGAAATAGTACCATTCAAGTTTTAGGAATCGGTTATTGACTGTTTACCCTTGTTTGGTGCCTTGGACATGAGCTAGGAACTTAAGATTTTACATGCAGGAGGACTAGCAGACGAGTTGCACGGGAGAATGTGTAAAGTGTTGATATGTAGTAAAAACCTGAGAAATCCGTCCGTTTTCGTCATTTGTTATCGAATCGACTTAAAGCCAGATTGTCACATTGGCCGCTCTTCTCTCAGAAACGGTTGTACTTATTGTCTGCAATGCTATGTCGCGTGCTGCGCTATGCGGAGACACTAAAAGCACCATAGTGGAACACAGATGAAGCTTCTAAGTTGATGTAATAGCCAGTAAGAAGTAGTACAATTCAAGTTTTAGGTATCGATTATTGACTTTTTAGCTGGCTTTGACGCCTTGGACATCAGCTAGGACCTTAAGATTCGGCATGAAAGGAGGACTAGCATCCGAGTTGCACGGAGAATTTGAAAAGTGTTCATATGTAGTAAAAACCTGAGAAATCCGTCCGTTTACGTCATTTGTTATCGAATCGTCTTAAAGCCTGATTGTCACATTGGCCGCTCTTCTCTCTGAAACAGTTGTACTTATCGTCTGCAAAGCTGAGTCGCGTGCTGCGGTATGCGGAGAAACTAAAAGCACCATAGTAGAACACAGATGAAGCTTCTAAGTTGATGTAATAGCCAGTAAGAAGTAGTACAATTCACGTTTTAGGTATCGATTATTGACTTTTTAGCTGGCTTTGGTGCCTTGGACATGAGCTAGGACCTTAAGATTCTGCATGAAAGGAGGACTAATAGCCGAGTTGCACGGGAGAATGTGAAGAGTGTTCATATGTAGTAAAAACGTGAGAAATCCGTCCGTTTTTGTCATTTGTTATCGTATCGACTTAACGCCAGATCGTCACATTGGCCACTCTTCTCTCTGAAACGGTTGTACTTATCGTCTGCAAAGCTATGTCGTATGCTGCGGTAGGCGGAGACACTAAAACCACCACAGTAGAACACAGATGAAGCTTCTAATTTGATGTAATAGCCAGTAAGAAGTAGTACAATTCAAGTTTTAGGTATTGATTATTGACTTTTTAGCTGGCTTTGATGCCTTGTACATGAGCTAGGACCTTAAGATTTTACATGCAGGAGGACTAGCAGCCGAGTTGCACGGGAGAATGTGTAAAGTGTTCATATGTAGTAAAAACCGAAGAAATCCGTCCGTTTTGGTCATTTGTTATCGAATCGACTTAAAGCCAAATCGTCACATTGGCCGCTCTTCTCTCTGAAACGGTTGTACTTGTCGACTGTAAAGCTATGTCGCGTGCTGCGGTATGCGGGGACACTAAAATCACCATACTAGAACACAGATGAAGCTTCTAAGATGATGTAATAGCCAGTAAGAAGTAGTACAATTCAAGTTTTAGGTATCGATTTTTGACTTCTTAGTTGGCTTTGGTGCCTTGGACATGAGCTATTACCTTAAGATTCTGCATGAAAGGAGGACTAGCAGCCGAGTTGCACGGGAGAATGTGAAAAGTGTTCATATGTAGTAAAAACCTGAGAAATCCGTCCGTTTTCGTCATTTGTTATCGAATCGACTTAAAGCCAGATCGTCACATTGGCCGCTCTTCCCTTCGTAACGGTTGTACTTATCGTCTGCAAAGCTATGTCGCATGCTGCGGTATGCGGAGACACTAAAAGCACCATAGTAGAACACCGATGAAGCTTCTAAGTTGATGTAATAGCCAGTAAGATGTAGTACAATTCAAGTTTTAGCTTCTGATTATTGACTTTTTAGCTGGCTTTGGTGCCTTGGACATGAGCTGTTATCTTAAGATTCTGCATGAAAGGAGGACTAGCAGCCGAGTTGCACGGGAGAATGTGAAAAGTGTTCATATGTAGTAAAAACCTGAGAAGTCCGTCCGTTTTCGTCATTTGTTATCGAATCGACTTAAAGCCAGATCGTCACATTGGCCGCTCTCCTCTCTGAAACGGTTGTACTTATCGTCTGCAAAGCTATGTCGCGTGCTGCGGTATGCGGAGACACTAAAAGCACCATATTGGAACACAGATGAAGCTTCTAAGTAGATGTAATAGCCAGTAAGAACTAGTACAATTCAAGTTTTAGGTATCGATTATTGACTTTTTAGCTGGCTTTGGTGCCTTGGACATGAGCTAGGACCTTAAGATTCTGCATGAAAGGAGGACTAATAGCCGAGTTGCACGGGAGAATGTGAAGAGTGTTCATATGTAGTAAAAACGTGAGAAATCTGTCCGTATTTGTCATTTGTTATCGTATCGACTTAACGCCAGATCGTCACACTGGCCACTCTTCTCTCTGAAACGGTTGTACTTATCGTCTGCAAAGCTATGTCGTATGCTGCGGTAGGCGGAGACACTAAAACCACCACAGTAGAACACAGATGAAGCTTCTAATTTGATGTAATAGCCAGTAAGAAGTAGTACAATTCAAGTTTTAGGTATTGATTATTGACTTTTTATCTGGCTTTGATGCCTTGTACATGAGCTAGGACCTTAAGATTTTACATGCAGGAGGACTAGCAGCCGAGTTGCACGGGAGAATGTGTAAAGTGTTCATATGTAGTAAAAACCTGAGAAATCCGTCCGTTTTTGTTATTTGTTATCGAATCGACTTAAAGCCAGATCGTCACATTGGCCGCTCTTCTCTCTGAAACGGTTGTACTTATCGTCTGCAAAGCTATGTCGTATGCTGCGGTAGGCGGAGACACTAAAACCACCACAGTAGAACACAGATGAAGCTTCTAATTTGATGTAATAGCCAGTAAGAAGTAGTACAATTCAAGTTTTAGGTATCGATTTTTGACTTCTTAGTTGGCTTTGGTGCCTTGGACATGAGCTATTACCTTAAGATTCTGCATGAAAGGAGGACTAGCAGCCGAGTTGCACGGGAGAATGTGAAAAGTGTTCATATGTAGTAAAAACCTGAGAAATCCGTCCGTTTTCGTCATTTGTTATCGAATCGACTTAAAGCCAGATCGTCACATTGGCCGCTCTTCCCTCCGAAACGGTTGTACTTATCGTCTGCAAAGCTATGTCGCATGCTGCGGTATGCGGAGACACTAAAAGCACCATAGTAGAACACCGATGAAGCTTCTAAGTTGATGTAATAGCCAGTAAGATGTAGTACAATTCAAGTTTTAGCTTCTGATTATTGACTTTTTAGCTGGCTTTGGTGCCTTGGACATGAGCTAGGACCTTAAGATTCTGCATGAAAGGAGGACTAATAGCCGAGTTGCACGGGAGAATGTGAAGAGTGTTCATATGTAGTAAAAACGTGAGAAATCCGTCCGTTTTTGTCATTTGTTAACGTATCGACTTAACGCCAGATCGTCACAATGGCCACTCTTCTCTCTGAAACGGTTGTACTTATCGTCTGCAAAGCTATGTCGTATGCTGCGGTAGGCGGAGACACTAAAACCACCACAGTAGAACACAGATGAAGCTTCTAATTTGATGTAATAGCCAGTAAGAAGTAGTACAATTCAAGTTTTATGTATTGATTATTGACTTTTTAGCTGGCTTTGATGCCTTGTACATGAGCTAGGACCTTAAGATTTTACATGCAGGAGGACTAGCAGCCGAGTTGCACGGGAGAATGTGTAAAGTGTTCATATGTAGTAAAAACCTGAGAAATCCGTCCGTTTTTGTTATTTGTTATCGAATCGACTTAAAGCCAAATCGTCACATTGGCCGCTCTTCTCTCTGAAACGGTTGTACTTATCGTCTGTAAAGCTATGTCGCGTGCTGCGGTATGCGGGGAAACTAAAATCACCATACTAGAACACAGATGAAGCTTCTAAGTTGATGTAATAGCCAGTAAGAAGTAGTACAATTCAAGTTTTAGGTATCGATTTTTGACTTCTTAGTTGGCTTTGGTGCCTTGGACATGAGCTATTACCTTAAGATTCTGCATGAAAGGAGGACTAGCAGCCGAGTTGCACGGGAGAATGTGAAAAGTGTTCATATGTAGTAAAAACCTGAGAAATCCGTCCGTTTTCGTCATTTGTTATCGAATCGACTTAAAACCAGATCGTCACATTGGTAGCTCTTCCCTCCGAAACGGTTGTACTTATCGTCTGCAAAGCTATGTCGCATGCTGCGGTATGCGGAGACACTAAAAGCACCATAGTAGAACACCGATGAAGCTTCTAAGTTGATGTAATAGCCAGTAAGATGTAGCACAATTCAAGTTTTAGCTTCTGATTATTGACTTTTTAGCTGGCTTTGGTGCCTTGGACATGAGCTATTATCTTAAGATTCTGCATGAAAGGAGGACTAGCAGCCGAGTTGCACGGGAGAATGTGAAAAGTGTTCATATGTAGTAAAAACCTGAGAAATCCGTCCGTTTTCGTCATTTGTTATCGAATCGACTTAAAGCCAGATCGTCACATTGGCCGCTCTCCTCTCTGAAACGGTTGTACTTATCGTCTGCAAAGCTATGTCGCGTGCTGCGGTATGCGGAGACACTAAAAGCACCATATTGGAACACAGATGAAGCTTCTAAGTAGATGTAATAGCCAGTAAGAACTAGTACAATTCAAGTTTTAGGTATCGATTATTGACTTTTTAGCTGGCTTTGGTGCCTTGGACATGAGCTAGGACCTTAAGATTCTGCATGAAAGGAGGACTAATAGCCGAGTTGCACGGGAGAATGTGAAGAGTGTTCATATGTAGTAAATACGTGAGAAATCCGTTCGTTTTTGTCATTTGTTATCGTATCGACTTAACGCCAGATCGTCACACTGGCCACTCTTCTCTCTGAAACGGTTGTACTTATCGTCTGCAAAGCTATGTCGTATGCTGCGGTAGGCGGAGACACTAAAACCACCACAGTAGAACACAGATGAAGCTTCTAATTTGATGTAATAGCCAGTAAGAAGTAGTACAATTCAAGTTTTAGGTATTGATTATTGACTTTTTAGCTGGCTTTGATGCCTTGTACATGAGCTAGGACCTTAAGATTTTACATGCAGGAGGACTAGCAGCCGAGTTGCACGGGAGAATGTGTAAAGTGTTCATATGTAGTAAAAACCTGAGAAATACGTCCGTTTTGGTCATTTGTTATCGAATCGACTTAAAGCCAAATCGTCACATTGGCCGCTCTTCTCTCTGAAACGGTTGTACTTATCGTCTGTAAAGCTATGTCGCGTGCTGCGGTATGCGGGGACACTAAAATCACCATACTAGAACACAGATGAAGCTTCTAAGTTGATGTAATAGCCAGTAAGAAGTAGTACAATTCAAGTTTTAGGTATCGATTTTTGACTTCTTAGTTGGCTTTGGTGCCTTGGACATGAGCTATTACCTTAAGATTCTGCATGAAAGGAGGACTAGCAGCCGAGTTGCACGGGAGAATGTGAAAAGTGTTCATATGTAGTAAAAACCTGTGAAATCCGTCCGTTTTCGTCATTTGTTATCGAATCGACTTAAAGCCAGAACGTCACATTGGCCGCTCTTCCCTTCGAAACGGTTGTACTTATCGTCTGCAAAGCTATGTCGCATGCTGCGGTATGCGGAGACACTAAAAGCACCATAGTAGAACACCGATGAAGCTTCTAAGTTGATGTAATAGCCAGTAAGATGTAGTACAATTCAAGTTTTAGCTTCTGATTATTGACTTTTTAGCTGGTTTTGGTGCCTTGGACATGAGCTATTATCTTAAGATTCTGCATGAAAGGAGGACTAGCAGCCGAGTTGCACGGGAGAATGTGAAAAGTGTTCATATGTAGTAAAAACCTGAGAAATCCGTCCGTTTTCGTCATTTGTTATCGAATCGACTTAAAGCCATATCGTCACATTGGCCGCTCTCCTCTCTGAAACGGTTGTACTTATCGTCTGCAAAGCTATGTCGCGTGCTGCGGTATGCGGAGACACTAAAAGCACCATATTGGAACACAGATGAAGCTTCTAAGTAGATGTAATAGCCAGTAAGAACTAGTACAATTCAAGTTTTAGGTATCGATTATTGACTTTTTAGCTGGCTTTGGTGCCTTGGACATGAGCTAGGACCTTAAGATTCTGCATGAAAGGAGGACTAATAGCCGAGTTGCACGGGAGAATGTGAAGAGTGTTCATATGTAGTAAAAACGTGAGAAATCCGTCCGTTTTTGTCATTTGTTAACGTATCGACTTAACGCCAGATCGTCACACTGGCCACTCTTCTCTCTGAAACGGTTGTACTTATCGTCTGCAAAGCTATGTCGTATGCTGCGGTAGGCGGAGACACTAAAACCACCACAGTAGAACACAGATGAAGCTTCTAATTTGATGTAATAGCCAGTAAGAAGTAGTACAATTCAAGTTTTAGGTATTGATTATTGACTTTTTATCTGGCTTTGATGCCTTGTACATGAGCTAGGACCTTAAGATTTTACATGCAGGAGGACTAGCAGCCGAGTTGCACGGGAGAATGTGTAAAGTGTTCATATGTAGTAAAAACCTGAGAAATCCGTCCGTTTTTTTTATTTGTTATCGAATCGACTTAAAGCCAAATCGTCACATTGGCCGCTCTTCTCTCTGAAACGGTTGTACTTATCGTCTGTAAAGCTATGTCGCGTGCTGCGGTATGCGGGGACACTAAAATCACCATACTAGAACACAGATGAAGCTTCTAAGTTGATGTAATAGCCAGTAAGAAGTAGTACAATTCAAGTTTTAGGTATCGATTTTTGACTTCTTAGTTGGCTTTGGTGCCTTGGACATGAGCTATTACCTTAAGATTCTGCATGAAAGGAGGACTAGCAGCCGAGTTGCACGGGAGAATGTGAAAAGTGTTCATATGTAGTAAAAACCTGAGAAATCCGTCCGTTTTCGTCATTTGTTATCGAATCGACTTAAAGCCATATCGTCACATTGGCCGCTCTCCTCTCTGAAACGGTTTTACTTATCGTCTGCAAAGCTATGTCGCGTGCTGCGGTATGCGGAGACACTAAAAGCACCATATTGGAACACAGATGAAGCTTCTAAGTAGATGTAATAGCCAGTAAGAACTAGTACAATTCAAGTTTTAGGTATCGATTATTGACTTTTTAGCTGGCTTTGGTGCCTTGGACATGAGCTAGGACCTTAAGATTCTGCATGAAAGGAGGACTAATAGCCGAGTTGCACGGGAGAATGTGAAGAGTGTTCATATGTAGTAAAAACGTGAGAAATCCGTCCGTTTTTGTCATTTGTTATCGTATCGACTTAACGCCAGATCGTCACACTGGCCACTCTTCTCTCTGAAACGGTTGTACTTATCGTCTGCAAAGCTATGTCGTATGCTGCGGTAGGCGGAGACACTAAAACCACCACAGTAGAACACAGATGAAGCTTCTAATTTGATGTAATAGCCAGTAAGAAGTAGTACAATTCAAGTTTTATGTATTGATTATTGACTTTTTAGCTGGCTTTGATGCCTTGTACATGAGCTAGGACCTTAAGATTTTACATGCAGGAGGACTAGCAGCCGAGTTGCACGGGAGAATGTGTAAAGTGTTCATATGTAGTAAAAACCTGAGAAATCCGTCCGTTTTTGTTATTTGTTATCGAATCGACTTAAAGCCAAATCGTCACATTGGCCGCTCTTCTCTCTGAAACGGTTGTACTTATCGTCTGTAAAGCTATGTCGCGTGCTGCGGTATGCGGGGACACTAAAATCACCATACTAAAACACAGATGAAGCTTCTAAGTTGATGTAATAGCCAGTAAGAAGTAGTACAATTCAAGTTTTAGGTATCGATTTTTGACTTATTAGTTGGCTTTGGTGCCTTGGACATGAGCTATTACCTTAAGATTCTGCATGAAAGGAGGACTAGCAGCCGAGTTGCACGGGAGAATGTGAAAAGTGTTCATATGTAGTAAAAACCTGAGAAATCCGTCCGTTTTCGTCATTTGTTATCGAATCGACTTAAAGCCAGATCGTCACATTGGCCGCTCTTCTCTCTGAAACGGTTGTACTTATCGTCTGCAAAGCTATGTCGCATGCTGCGGTATGCGGAGACACTAAAAGCACCATAGTAGAACACCGATGAAGCTTCTAAGTTGATGTAATAGCCAGTAAGATGTAGTACAATTCAAGTTTTAGCTTCTGATTATTGACTTTTTAGCTGGCTTTGGTGCCTTGGACATGAGCTATTATCTTAAGATTCTGCATGAAAGGAGGACTAGCAGCCGAGTTGCACGGGAGAATGTGAAAAGTGTTCATATGTAGTAAAAACCTGAGAAATCCGGCCGTTTTCGTCATTTGTTATCGAATCTACTTAAAGCCAGATCGTCACATTGGCCGCTCTCCTCTCTGAAACGGTTGTACTTATCGTCTGCAAAGCTATGTCGCGTGCTGCGGTATGCGGAGACACTAAAAGCACCATATTGGAACACAGATGAAGCTTCTAAGCAGATGTAATAGCCAGTAAGAACTAGTACAATTCAAGTTTTAGGTATCGATTATTGACTTTTTAGCTGGCTTTGGTGCCTTGGACATGAGCTAGGACCTTAAGATTCTGCATGAAAGGAGGACTAATAGCCGAGTTGCACGGGAGAATGTGAAGAGTGTTCATATGTAGTAAAAACGTGAGAAATCCGTCCGTTTTTGTCATTTGTTATCGTATCGACTTAACGCCAGATCGTCACACTGGCCACTCTTCTCTCTGAAACGGTTGTACTTATCGTCTGCAAAGCTATGTCGTATGCTGCGGTAGGCGGAGACACTAAAACCACCACAGTAGAACACAGATGAAGCTTCTAATTTGATGTAATAGCCAGTAAGAAGTAGTACAAATCAAGTTTTAGGTATTGATTATTTACTTTTTAGCTGGCTTTGATGCCTTGTACATGAGCTAGGACCTTAAGATGTTACATGCAGGAGGACTAGCAGCCGAGTTGCACGGGAGAATGTGTAAAGTGTTCATATGTAGTAAAAACCTGAGAAATCTGTCCGTTTTGGTCATTTGTTATCGAATCGACTTAAAGCCAAATCGTCACATTGGCCGCTCTTCTCTCTGAAACGGTTGTACTTATCGTCTGTAAAGCTATGTCGCGCGCTGCGGTATGCGGGGACACTAAAATCACCATACTACAACACAGATGAAGCTTCTAAGTTGATGTAATAGCCAGTAAGAAGTAGTACAATTCAAGTTTTAGGTATCGATTTTTGACTTCTTAGTTGGCTTTGGTGCCTTGGACATGAGCTATTACCTTAAGATTCTGCATGAAAGGAGGACTAGCAGCCGAGTTGCACGGGAGAATGTGAAAAGTGTTCATATGTAGTAAAAACCTGAGAAATCCGTCCGTTTTCGTCATTTGTTATCGAATCGACTTAAAGCCAGATCGTCACATTGGCCGCTCTTCCCTCCGAAACGGTTGTACTTATCGTCTGCAAAGCTATGTCGCATGCTGCGGTATGCGGAGACACTAAAAGCACCATAGTAGAACACCGATGAAGCTTCTAAGTTGATGTAATAGCCAGTAAGATGTAGTACAATTCAAGTTTTAGCTTCTGATTATTGACTTTTTAGCTGGTTTTGGTGCCTTGGACATGAGCTATTATCTTAAGATTCTGCATGAAAGGAGGACTAGCAGCCGAGTTGCACGGGAGAATGTGAAAAGTGTTCATATGTAGTAAAAACCTGAGAAATCCGTCCGTTTTCGTCATTTGTTATCGAATCGACTTAAAGCCATATCGTCACATTGGCCGCTCTCCTCTCTGAAACGGTTGTACTTATCGTCTGCAAAGCTATGTCGCGTGCTGCGGTATGCGGAGACACTAAAAGCACCATATTGGAACACAGATGAAGCTTCTAAGTAGATGTAATAGCCAGTAAGAACTAGTACAATTCAAGTTTTAGGTATCGATTATTGACTTTTTAGCTGGCTTTGGTGCCTTGGACATGAGCTAGGACCTTAAGATTCTGCATGAAAGGAGGACTAATAGCCGAGTTGCACGGGAGAATGTGAAGAGTGTTCATATGTAGTAAAAACGTGAGAAATCCGTCCGTTTTTGTCATTTGTTAACGTATCGACTTAACGCCAGATCGTCACACTGGCCACTCTTCTCTCTGAAACGGTTGTACTTATCGTCTGCAAAGCTATGTCGTATGCTGCGGTAGGCGGAGACACTAAAACCACCACAGTAGAACACAGATGAAGCTTCTAATTTGATGTAATAGCCAGTAAGAAGTAGTACAATTCAAGTTTTAGGTATTGATTATTGACTTTTTATCTGGCTTTGATGCCTTGTACATGAGCTAGGACCTTAAGATTTTACATGCAGGAGGACTAGCAGCCGAGTTGCACGGGAGAATGTGTAAAGTGTTCATATGTAGTAAAAACCTGAGAAATCCGTCCGTTTTTTTTATTTGTTATCGAATCGACTTAAAGCCAAATCGTCACATTGGCCGCTCTTCTCTCTGAAACGGTTGTACTTATCGTCTGTAAAGCTATGTCGCGTGCTGCGGTATGCGGGGACACTAAAATCACCATACTAGAACACAGATGAAGCTTCTAAGTTGATGTAATAGCCAGTAAGAAGTAGTACAATTCAAGTTTTAGGTATCGATTTTTGACTTCTTAGTTGGCTTTGGTGCCTTGGACATGAGCTATTACCTTAAGATTCTGCATGAAAGGAGGACTAGCAGCCGAGTTGCACGGGAGAATGTGAAAAGTGTTCATATGTAGTAAAAACCTGAGAAATCCGTCCGTTTTCGTCATTTGTTATCGAATCGACTTAAAGCCATATCGTCACATTGGCCGCTCTCCTCTCTGAAACGGTTTTACTTATCGTCTGCAAAGCTATGTCGCGTGCTGCGGTATGCGGAGACACTAAAAGCACCATATTGGAACACAGATGAAGCTTCTAAGTAGATGTAATAGCCAGTAAGAACTAGTACAATTCAAGTTTTAGGTATCGATTATTGACTTTTTAGCTGGCTTTGGTGCCTTGGACATGAGCTAGGACCTTAAGATTCTGCATGAAAGGAGGACTAATAGCCGAGTTGCACGGGAGAATGTGAAGAGTGTTCATATGTAGTAAAAACGTGAGAAATCCGTCCGTTTTTGTCATTTGTTATCGTATCGACTTAACGCCAGATCGTCACACTGGCCACTCTTCTCTCTGAAACGGTTGTACTTATCGTCTGCAAAGCTATGTCGTATGCTGCGGTAGGCGGAGACACTAAAACCACCACAGTAGAACACAGATGAAGCTTCTAATTTGATGTAATAGCCAGTAAGAAGTAGTACAATTCAAGTTTTATGTATTGATTATTGACTTTTTAGCTGGCTTTGATGCCTTGTACATGAGCTAGGACCTTAAGATTTTACATGCAGGAGGAGTAGCAGCCGAGTTGCACGGGAGAATGTGTAAAGTGTTCATATGTAGTAAAAACCTGAGAAATCCGTCCGTTTTTGTTATTTGTTATCGAATCGACTTAAAGCCAAATCGTCACATTGGCCGCTCTTCTCTCTGAAACGGTTGTACTTATCGTCTGTAAAGCTATGTCGCGTGCTGCGGTATGCGGGGACACTAAAATCACCATACTAAAACACAGATGAAGCTTCTAAGTTGATGTAATAGCCAGTAAGAAGTAGTACAATTCAAGTTTTAGGTATCGATTTTTGACTTATTAGTTGGCTTTGGTGCCTTGGACATGAGCTATTACCTTAAGATTCTGCATGAAAGGAGGACTAGCAGCCGAGTTGCACGGGAGAATGTGAAAAGTGTTCATATGTAGTAAAAACCTGAGAAATCCGTCCGTTTTCGTCATTTGTTATCGAATCGACTTAAAGCCAGATCGTCACATTGGCCGCTCTTCTCTCTGAAACGGTTGTACTTATCGTCTGCAAAGCTATGTCGCATGCTGCGGTATGCGGAGACACTAAAAGCACCATAGTAGAACACCGATGAAGCTTCTAAGTTGATGTAATAGCCAGTAAGATGTAGTACAATTCAAGTTTTAGCTTCTGATTATTGACTTTTTAGCTGGCTTTGGTGCCTTGGACATGAGCTATTATCTTAAGATTCTGCATGAAAGGAGGACTAGCAGCCGAGTTGCACGGGAGAATGTGAAAAGTGTTCATATGTAGTAAAAACCTGAGAAATCCGGCCGTTTTCGTCATTTGTTATCGAATCTACTTAAAGCCAGATCGTCACATTGGCCGCTCTCCTCTCTGAAACGGTTGTACTTATCGTCTGCAAAGCTATGTCGCGTGCTGCGGTATGCGGAGACACTAAAAGCACCATATTGGAACACAGATGAAGCTTCTAAGCAGATGTAATAGCCAGTAAGAACTAGTACAATTCAAGTTTTAGGTATCGATTATTGACTTTTTAGCTGGCTTTGGTGCCTTGGACATGAGCTAGGACCTTAAGATTCTGCATGAAAGGAGGACTAATAGCCGAGTTGCACGGGAGAATGTGAAGAGTGTTCATATGTAGTAAAAACGTGAGAAATCCGTCCGTTTTTGTCATTTGTTATCGTATCGACTTAACGCCAGATCGTCACACTGGCCACTCTTCTCTCTGAAACGGTTGTACTTATCGTCTGCAAAGCTATGTCGTATGCTGCGGTAGGCGGAGACACTAAAACCACCACAGTAGAACACAGATGAAGCTTCTAATTTGATGTAATAGCCAGTAAGAAGTAGTACAAATCAAGTTTTAGGTATTGATTATTTACTTTTTAGCTGGCTTTGATGCCTTGTACATGAGCTAGGACCTTAAGATGTTACATGCAGGAGGACTAGCAGCCGAGTTGCACGGGAGAATGTGTAAAGTGTTCATATGTAGTAAAAACCTGAGAAATCTGTCCGTTTTGGTCATTTGTTATCGAATCGACTTAAAGCCAAATCGTCACATTGGCCGCTCTTCTCTCTGAAACGGTTGTACTTATCGTCTGTAAAGCTATGTCGCGCGCTGCGGTATGCGGGGACACTAAAATCACCATACTACAACACAGATGAAGCTTCTAAGTTGATGTAATAGCCAGTAAGAAGTAGTACAATTCAAGTTTTAGGTATCGATTTTTGACTTCTTAGTTGGCTTTGGTGCCTTGGACATGAGCTATTACCTTAAGATTCTGCATGAAAGGAGGACTAGCAGCCGAGTTGCACGGGAGAATGTGAAAAGTGTTCATATGTAGTAAAAACCTGAGAAATCCGTCCGTTTTCGTCATTTGTTATCGAATCGACTTAAAGCCAGATCGTCACATTGGCCGCTCTTCCCTCCGAAACGGTTGTACTTATCGTCTGCAAAGCTATGTCGCATGCTGCGGTATGCGGAGACACTAAAAGCACCATAGTAGAACACCGATGAAGCTTCTAAGTAGATGTAATAGTCAGTAAGATGTAGTACAAATGAAGTTTTAGCTTCTGATTATTGACTTTTTAGCTGGCTTTGGTGCCTTGGACATGAGCTATTACCTTAAGATTCTGCATGAAAGGAGGACTAGCAGCCGAGTTGCACGGGAGAATGTGAAAAGTGTTCATATGTAGTAAAAACCTAAGAAATCCGTCCGTTTTCGTCATTTGTTATCGAATCGACTTAAAGCCAGATCGTCACATTGGCCGCTCTCCTCTCTGAAACGGTTGTACTTATCGTCTGCAAAGCTATGTCGCGTGCTGCGGTATGCGGAGACACTAAAAGCACCATATTGGAACACAGATGAAGCTTCTAAGTAGATGTAATAGCCAGTAAGAACTAGTACAATTCAAATTTAGGTATCGATTATTGACTTTTTAGCTGGCTTTGATGCCTTGGACATGAGCTAGGACCTTAAGATTCTGCATGAAAGGAGGACTAGCAGCCGAGTTGCACGGGAGAATTTGAAAAGTGTTCATATGTAGTAAAAACCTGAGAAATAGGTCCGTTTTCGTCATTTGTTATCGACTCGACTTAAAGCCAGATCATCACATTGGCCGCTCTTCTCTCTGAAATGGTCCTAATTATCGTCTGCTAAGCTATGTCTCTTGCTCCGGTATGCGGAGATACTAAAAGCACCATAGTAGAACACAGATGAAGCTTCTAAGTTGATGTAATAGCCAGTAAGAAGTAGTACACTTCAAGTTTAAGGTATCGATTATTGACTTCTTAGATGGATTTGGTGCCTTGGACATGAGGTAGGACCTTAAGATTGTGCATGAAAGGAGGACTAGCAGCCGAGTTGCAGGGGAGAATGTGAAAAGTGTTCATATGTAGTAAAAACCTGAGAAATCCGTCCATTTTCGTCATTTGTTATCGAATCGACTTAAAGCCAGATCGTCACATTGGCCGCTCTTCTCTCTGAAACGGTTGTACTTATCGTCTGCAAAGCTATGCCGTATGCTGCGGTAGGCGGAGACACTAAAACCACCACAGTAGAACACAGATGAAGCTTCTAATTTGATGTAATAGCCAGTAAGAAGTAGTACAATTCAAGTTTTAGGTATTGATTATTGACTTTTTAGCTGGCTTTGATGCCTTGTACATGAGCTAGGACCTTAAGAATTTACATGCAGGAGGACTAGCAGCCGAGTTGCACGGGAGAATGTGTAAAGTGTTCATATGTAGTAAAAACCTGAGAAATCCGTTCGTTTTTGTCATTTGTTATCGAATCGACTTAAAGCCTGATTGTCACATTGGCCGCTCTTCTCTCTGATACGGTTGTACTTATCGTCTGCAAAGCTATGTCGCGTGCTGCGGTATGCGGAGACACTAAAAGCACCATATTGGAACACAGATGAAGCTTCTAAGTTGATGTAATAGCCAGTAAGAAGTAGTACACTTCATGTTTAAGGTATCGATTATTGACTTCTTAGATGGATTTGGTGCCTTGGACATGAGCTAGGACCTTAAGATTCTGCATGAAAGGAGGACTAGCAGCCGAGTCGCCCAGGAGAATGTGAAAAGTGTTCATATGTAGTAAAAACATGAGAAATCCGTCCGTTTTCGTCATTTGTTATCGAATCGACTTAAAGCCAGATCGTCACATTGGCCGCTCTTCCCTCCGAAACGGTTGTACTTATCGTCTGCAAAGCTATGTCGCATGCTGCGGTAGGCGGAGACACTAAAAGCACCATAGTAGAACACAGATGAAGCTTCTAAGTTGATGTAATAGCCAGTAAGATGTAGTACAATTCAAGTTTTAGCTACTGATTATTGATTTTTAGCTGGCTTTGGAGCCTTGGATATGAGCTAGGACCTTAAGATTCTGCATGAAAGGAGGACTAGCAGCCGAGTTACACAGGAGAATGTGAAAAGCGTTTATATGTAGTAAAAACCTGAGAAATCCGTCCGTTTTCGTCATTTGTTATCGAATCGACTTAAAGCCAGATCGTCACATTGGCCGCTCTTCTCTCTGAAACGGTTGTACTTATCGTCTGCAAAGCTATGTTGCGTGCTGCGGTATGCGGAGACACTAAAAGCACCATAGTAGAACACATATTAAGCTTCTAAGAAGATGTAATAGCCAGTAAGAAGTAGTACAATTCAAGTTTTAAATATCGATTATTGACTTTTTAGCTGGCTTTGGTGCCTTGGACATGAGCTGTTACCTTAAGATTCTGCATGAAAGGAGGACTAGCAGCCGAGTTGCACGGGAGAATGTGAAAAGTGTTCATATGTAGTAAAAACCTGAGAAATCCGTCCGTTTTCGTCATTTGTTATCGAATCGACTTAAAGCCAGATCGTCACATTGGCTGCTCTTCTGTCTGAAACGGTTGTACTTATCGTCTGCAAAGCTATGTCGCGTGATGCGGTATGCGGAGACACTAAAAGCACCATAGTAGAACACAGATGAAGCTTCTAAGTTGATGTAATAGCCAGTAAGAAGTAGTACATTCAAGTTTTAGGTATCTATTATTGACTTTATAGCTGGCTTTGGTGCCTTGGACATGAGCTAGGACCTTAAGATTCTGCATGAAAGGAGGACTAGCAGCCGAGTTACACAGGAGAATGTGAAAAGTGTTCATATGTAGTAAAAACCTGAGAAATCCGTCCGTTTTCGTCATTTGTTATCGAATCGACTTAAAGCCAGATCGTCACATTGGCCGCTCTTCTCTCTGAAACGGTTGTACTTATCGTCTGCAAAGCTATGTCGCATGCTGCGGTATGCGGAGACACTAAAAGCCCCATAGTAGAACACCGATGAAGCTTCTAAGTTGATGTAATAGCCAGTAAGATGTAGTACAATTCAAGTTTTAGCTTCTGATTATTGACTTTTTAGCTGGCTTTGGTGCCTTGGACATGAGCTATTATCTTAAGATTCTGCATGAAAGGAGGACTAGCAGCCGAGTTGCACGGGAGAATGTGAAAAGTGTTCATATGTAGTAAAAACCTGAGAAATCCGGCCGTTTTCGTCATTTGTTATCGAATCTACTTAAAGCCAGATCGTCACATTGGCCGCTCTCCTCTCTGAAACGGTTGTACTTATCGTCTGCAAAGCTATGTCGCGTGCTGCGGTATGCGGAGACACTAAAAGCACCATATTGGAACACAGATGAAGCTTCTAAGCAGATGTAATAGCCAGTAAGAACTAGTACAATTCAAGTTTTAGGTATCGATTATTGACTTTTTAGCTGGCTTTGGTGCCTTGGACATGAGCTAGGACCTTAAGATTCTGCATGAAAGGAGGACTAATAGCCGAGTTGCACGGGAGAATGTGAAGAGTGTTCATATGTAGTAAAAACGTGAGAAATCCGTCCGTTTTTGTCATTTGTTATCGTATCGACTTAACGCCAGATCGTCACACTGGCCACTCTTCTCTCTGAAACGGTTGTACTTATCGTCTGCAAAGCTATGTCGTATGCTGCGGTAGGCGGAGACACTAAAACCACCACAGTAGAACACAGATGAAGCTTCTAATTTGATGTAATAGCCAGTAAGAAGTAGTACAAATCAAGTTTTAGGTATTGATTATTTACTTTTTAGCTGGCTTTGATGCCTTGTACATGAGCTAGGACCTTAAGATGTTACATGCAGGAGGACTAGCAGCCGAGTTGCACGGGAGAATGTGTAAAGTGTTCATATGTAGTAAAAACCTGAGAAATCTGTCCGTTTTGGTCATTTGTTATCGAATCGACTAAAAGCCAAATCGTCACATTGGCCGCTCTTCTCTCTGAAACGGTTGTACTTATCGTCTGTAAAGCTATGTCGCGCGCTGCGGTATGCGGGGACACTAAAATCACCATACTACAACGCAGATGAAGCTTCTAAGTTGATGTAATAGCCAGTAAGAAGTAGTACAATTCAAGTTTTAGGTATCGATTTTTGACTTCTTAGTTGGCTTTGGTGCCTTGGACATGAGCTATTACCTTAAGATTCTGCATGAAAGGAGGACTAGCAGCCGAGTTGCACGGGAGAATGTGAAAAGTGTTCATATGTAGTAAAAACCTGAGAAATCCGTCCGTTTTCGTCATTTGTTATCGAATCGACTTAAAGCCAGATCGTCACATTGGCCGCTCTTCCCTCCGAAACGGTTGTACTTATCGTCTGCAAAGCTATGTCGCATGCTGCGGTATGCGGAGACACTAAAAGCACCATAGTAGAACACCGATGAAGCTTCTAAGTTGATGTAATAGTCAGTAAGATGTAGTACAAATCAAGTTTTAGCTTCTGATTATTGACTTTTTAGCTGGCTTTGGTGCCTTGGACATGAGCTATTACCTTAAGATTCTGCATGAAAGGAGGACTAGCAGCCGAGTTGCACGGGAGAATGTGAAAAGTGTTCATATGTAGTAAAAACCTGAGAAATCCGTCCGTTTTCGTCATTTGTTATCGAATCGACTTAAAGCCAGATCGTCACATTGGCCGCTCTCCTCTCTGAAACGGTTGTACTTATCGTCTGCAAAGCTATGTCGCGTGCTGCGGTATGCGGAGACACTAAAAGCACCATATTGGAACACAGATGAAGCTTCTAAGTAGATGTAATAGCCAGTAAGAACTAGTACAATTCAAATTTAGGTATCGATTATTGACTTTTTAGCTGGCTTTGATGCCTTGGACATGAGCTAGGACCTTAAGATTCTGCATGAAAGGAGGACTAGCAGCCGAGTTGCACGGGAGAATTTGAAAAGTGTTCATATGTAGTAAAAACCTGAGAAATAGGTCCGTTTTCGTCATTTGTTATCGACTCGACTTAAAGCCAGATCATCACATTGGCCGCTCTTCTCTCTGAAATGGTCCTAATTATCGTCTGCTAAGCTATGTCTCTTGCTCCGGTATGCGGAGATACTAAAAGCACCATAGTAGAACACAGATGAAGCTTCTAAGTTGATGTAATAGCCAGTAAGAAGTAGTACACTTCAAGTTTAAGGTATCGATTATTGACTTCTTAGATGGATTTGGTGCCTTGGACATGAGGTAGGACCTTAAGATTGTGCATGAAAGGAGGACTAGCAGCCGAGTTGCAGGGGAGAATGTGAAAAGTGTTCATATGTAGTAAAAACCTGAGAAATCCGTCCATTTTCGTCATTTGTTATCGAATCGACTTAAAGCCAGATCGTCACATTGGCCGCTCTTCTCTCTGAAACGGTTGTACTTATCGTCTGCAAAGCTATGTCGTATGCTGCGGTAGGCGGAGACACTAAAACCACCACAGTAGAACACAGATGAAGCTTCTAATTTGATGTAATAGCCAGTAAGAAGTAGTACAATTCAAGTTTTAGGTATTGATTATTGACTTTTTAGCTGGCTTTGATGCCTTGTACATGAGCTAGGACCTTAAGAATTTACATGCAGGAGGCCTAGCAGCCGAGTTGCACGGGAGAATGTGTAAAGTGTTCATATGTAGTAAAAACCTGAGAAATCCGTTCGTTTTCGTCATTTGTTATCGAATCGACTTAAAGCCTGATTGTCACATTGGCCGCTCTTCTCTCTGATACGGTTGTACTTATCGTCTGCAAAGCTATGTCGCGTGCTGCGGTATGCGGAGACACTAAAAGCACCATATTGGAACACAGATGAAGCTTCTAAGTTGATGTAATAGCCAGTAAGAAGTAGTACACTTCATGTTTAAGGTATCGATTATTGACTTCTTAGATGGATTTGGTGCCTTGGACATGAGCTAGGACCTTAAGATTCTGCATGAAAGGAGGACTAGCAGCCGAGTCGCCCAGGAGAATGTGAATAGTGTTCATATGTAGTAAAAACATGAGAAATCCGTCCGTTTTCGTCATTTGTTATCGAATCGACTTAAAGCCAGATCGTCACATTGGCCGCTCTTCCCTCCGAAACGGTTGTACTTATCGTCTGCAAAGCTATGTCGCATGCTGCGGTAGGCGGAGACACTAAAAGCACCATAGTAGAACACAGATGAAGCTTCTAAGTTGATGTAATAGCCAGTAAGATGTAGTACAATTCAAGTTTTAGCTACTGATTATTGATTTTTAGCTGGCTTTGGAGCCTTGGACATGAGCTAGGACCTTAAGATTCTGCATGAAAGGAGGACTAGCAGCCGAGTTACACAGGAGAATGTGAAAAGCGTTTATATGTAGTAAAAACCTGAGAAATCCGTCCGTTTTCGTCATTTGTTATCGAATCGACTTAAAGCCAGATCGTCACATTGGCCGCTCTTCTCTCTGAAACGGTTGTACTTATCGTCTGCAAAGCTATGTTGCGTGCTGCGGTATGCGGAGACACTAAAAGCACCATAGTAGAACACATATTAAGCTTCTAAGAAGATGTAATAGCCAGTAAGAAGTAGTACAATTCAAGTTTTAAATATCGATTATTGACTTTTTAGCTGGCTTTGGTGCCTTGGAGATGAGCTTGGACCATAAGATTCTGCATGAAAGGAGGAGTAGTAGTCGAGTTGCACGGGAGAATGTGAAAAGTGTTCATATGTTGTACAAACTTGAGAAATCCGTCCGTTTTCGTCATTTGTTGTCGAATCGACTTAAAGCCAGATCGTCACATTGGCCGCTCTTCTCTCGGAAACGGTTGTACTTATCGTCTTCAAAGCTATGTCGCGTGCTGCGGTATGCGGAGACACTAAAAGCACCATAGTAGAACACAGATGATGCTTCTAAGTTGATGTAATAGCCAGTAAGAAGTAGTACAATTCAAGCTTAAGGTATCGATTATTGACTTCTTAAATGGATTTGGTGCCTTGGGCATGAGCTAGGACCTTAAGATTCTGCATGAAAGGAGGACTAGCAGCCGAGTTGCACGGGAGAATGTGAAAAGTGTTCATATGTAGTAAAAACCGGAAAAATCCGTCCGTTTTCGTCATTTGTTATCGACTCGCCAGATCGTCACATTGGCCGCTCTTCTCTCTGAAACGGTTGTACTTATCGTCTGCAAAGCTATGTCGAGTGCTGCGGTATGCGGAGACACTAAAAGCAGCATAGTAGAACACAGATGAAGCTTCTATGATGATGTAATAGCCAGTAAGAAGTAGTACAATTCAAGTTTCAGGTATCGATTATTGACTTTTTAGCTGGCTTTGGTGCCTTGGACATGAGCTGTTACCTTAAGATTCTGCATGAAAGGAGGACTAGCAGCCGAGTTGCACGGGAGAATGTGAAAAGTGTTCATATGTAGTAAAAACCTGAGAAATCCGTCCGTTTTCGTCATTTGTTATCGAATCGACTTAAAGCCAGATCGTCACATTGGCTGCTCTTCTGTCTGAAACGGTTGTACTTATCGTCTGCAAAGCTATGTCGCGTGATGCGGTATGCGGAGACACTAAAAGCACCATAGTAGAACACAGATGAAGCTTCTAAGTTGATGTAATAGCCAGTAAGAAGTAGTACATTCAAGTTTTAGGTATCTATTATTGACTTTATAGCTGGCTTTGGTGCCTTGGACATGAGCTAGGACCTTAAGATTCTGCATGAAAGGAGGACTAGCAGCCGAGTTACACAGGAGAATGTGAAAAGTGTTTATATGTAGTAAAAACCTGAGAAATCCGTTCGTTTTCGTCATTTGTTATCGAATCGACTTAAAGCCAGATCGTCACATTGGCCGCTCTTCTCTCTGAAACGGTTGTACTTATCGTCTGCAGAGCTATGTCGCGTGCTGCGGTATGCAGAGACACTAAAAGCACCATAGTAGAACACAGATGACACTTCCAAGTTGATGTAATAGCCAGTAAGTAGTAGTTTAATTCAAGTTTTAGTTACTGATTATTGACTTTTTAGCTGGCTTTGGTGCCTTGGACATGAGCTAGGACCTTAAGATTCTGCATGAAAGGAGGACTAGCAGCCTAGTTACACAGGAGAATGTGAAAAGTGTTCATATGTAGTAAAAAACTGAGAAATCCGTCCGTTTTCGTCATTTGTTATCGAATCGACTTAAAGCCAGATCGTCACATTGGCTGCTCTTCCCTCCGAAACGGTTGTACTTATCGTCTGCAAAGCTATGTCGCGTGATGCGGTATGCGGAGACACTAAAATCACCATAGTGGAACACAGATGAGGCTTCTAAGTTGATGTAATAGCCAGTAAGAAGTAGTATAATTCAAGTTTTAGGTATCGATTATTGACTTTTTCGCTGGCTTTGATGCCTTGGACATGAGCTAGGACCTTAAGATTCTCCATGAAAGGAGGACTAGCAGCTGAGTTGCACGGGAGAGTTTGAAAAGTGTTCATATCTAGTAAAAACCTGAGAAATCCGTCCGTTTTCGTCATTTGTTATCGAATCGACTTAAAGCCAGATTGTCTTATTGGCCGCTTTTCTCTCTGAAACGGTTGTACTTATCGTCTGCAATGCTATGTCGCGTGCTGCGCTATGTGGAGACACTAAAATCACCATAGTAGAACACAGATGAAGCTTCTAAGTTGATGTAATAGCCAGTAAGAAGTAGTACAATTCAAGTTTTAGGTATCGATTATTGACTTTTTAGCTGGCTTTGTGCCTTGGACATGAGCTAGGACCTTAAGATTCTGCATGAAAGGAGGACTAGCAGCCGAGTTGCACGGGAGAATGTGAAAAGTGTTCAAATAGAGTAAAAACCTGAGAAATCCGTCCGTTTTCTTCATTTTTATCGAATCGACTTAAAGCCAAATCGTCACATTCCCCGCTCTGCTCTCTGAAACGGTTGTACTTATCGTCTGCAAAGCTATGTCGCGTACTGCGGTATTCGGAGACACTAAAAGCACCATAGTAGAACACAGATGTAGCTTCTAAGATGATGTAGTAGCCAGTAAGAAATAGTACCATTCAAGTTTTAGGAATCGGTTATTGACTTTTTACCCTTGTTTGGTGCCTTGGACATGAGCTAGGAACTTAAGATTTTACATGCAGGAGGACTAGCAGACGAGTTGCACGGGAGAATGTGTAAAGTGTTCATATGTAGTAAAAACCTGAGAAATCCGTTCGTTTTCGTCATTTGTTATCGAATCGACTTAAAGCCAGATCGTCACATTGGCCGCTCTTCTCTCTGAAACGGTTGTACTTATCATCTGCAAAGCTATGTCGCGTGCTGCGGTATGCTGAGACACTAAAAGCACCATAGTAGAACACAGATGAAGCTTCTAAGTTGATGTAATAGCCAGTAAGATGAAGTACAATTCAAGTTTTAGCTACTGATTATTGACTTTTTAGCTGGCCTTGGAGCCTTGGACATGAGCTAGGACCTTAAGATTCTGCATGAAAGGAGGACTAGCAGCCGAGTTACACAGGAGAATGTGAAAAGTGTTTATATGTAGTAAAAACCTGAGAAATCCGTTCGTTTTCGTCATTTGTTATCGAATCGACTTAAAGCCAGATCGTCACATTGGCCGCTCTTCTCTCTGAAACGGTTGTACTTATCGTCTGCAGAGCTATGTCGCGTGCTGCGGTATGCAGAGACACTAAAAGCACCATAGTAGAACACAGATGACACTTCCAAGTTGATGTAATAGCCAGTAAGTAGTAGTACAATTCAAGTTTTAGTTAGTGATTATTGACTTTTTAGCTGGCTTTGGTGCCTTGGACATGAGCTAGGACCTTAAGATTCTGCATGAAAGGAGGACTAGCAGCCGAGTTGCACGGGAGAATGTGAAAAGTGTTCAAATAGAGTAAAAACCTGAGAAATCTGTCCGTTTTCTTCATTTTTATCGAATCGACTTAAAGCCAAATCGTCACATTCCCCGCTCTGCTCTCTGAAACGGTTGTACTTATCGTCTGCAAAGCTATGTCGCGTACTGCGGTATTCGGAGACACTAAAAGCACCATAGTAGAACACAGATGTAGCTTCTAAGATGATGTAGTAGCCAGTAAGAAATAGTACCATTCAAGTTTTAGGAATCGGTTATTGACTTTTTACCCTTGTTTGGTGCCTTGGACATGAGCTAGGAACTTAAGATTTTACATGCAGGAGGACTAGCAGACGAGTTGCACGGGAGAATGTGTAAAGTGTTCATATGTAGTAAAAACCTGAGATATCCGTTCGTTTTCGTCATTTGTTATCGAATCGACTTAAAGCCAGATCGTCACATTGGCCGCTCTTCTCTCTGAAACGGTTGTACTTATCGTCTGCAAAGCTATGTCGCGTGCTGCGGTATGCTGAGACACTAAAAGCACCATAGTAGAACACAGATCAAGCTTCTAAGTTGATGTAATAGCCAGTAAGAAGTAGTAAAATTCAAGTATAAGGTACTGAATATTGAATTTTTAGCTGGCTTTGGTGCCTTGGACATGAGCTAGGACCTTAATATTCTGCATGAAAGGAGGACTAGCAGCCAAGTTGCACGGGAGAATTTGATAAGTGTTCATATGTAGTAAAACCTGAGAAATCCGTCAGTTTTTGTCAATTGTTATCGAATCGACTTAAAGCCAGATCGTCACATTGGCCGCTCTCCTCTCTGAAACGGTTGTACTTATCGTCTGCAAAGCTGTGTCGCGTGCTGCGGTATGCGGAGAAACTAAAAGCACCATAGTAGAACACAGATGAAGCTTCTAAGTTGATGTAATAGCCAGTAAGAAGTAGTACACTTCAAGTTTTAGCTTCTGATTATTGACTTTTTAGCTGGCTTTGGTGCCATGGACATGAGCTATTACCTTAAGATTCTGCATGAAAGGAGGACTAGCAGCCTAGTTGCACGGGAGAATGTGAAAAGTGTTCATATGTAGTAAAAACCTGAGAAATCCTTCCATTTTCGTCATTTGTTATCGAATCGACTTAAAGCCTGATTGACACATTGGCCGCTCTTCTCTCTGAAACGGTTGTACTTGTCGTCTGCAAAGCTGTGTCGCGTGCTGCGGTATGCGGAGAAACTAAAAGCACCATAGTAGAACACAGATGAAGCTTCTAAGTTGATGTAATAGCCAGTAAGATGTAGTACAATTCAAGTTTTAGCTACTGATTATTGACTTTTTAGCTGGTTTTGGAGCCTTGGACATGGGCTAGGACCTTAAGATTCTGCATGAAAGGAGGACTAGCAGCCTAGTTGCACGGGAGAATGTGAAAAGTGTTCATATGTAGTAAAAACCTGAGAAATCCGTCCATTTTCGTCATTTGTTATCGAATCGACTTAAAGCCTGATTGACACATTGGCCGCTCTTCTCTCTGAAACGGTTGTACTTATCGTCTGCAAAGCTGTGTCGCATTCTGCGGAATGCGGAGACACTAAAAGCACCATAGTAGAACACAGATGAAGCTTCTAAGTTGATGTAATAGCCAGTAAGATGTAGTACAATTCAAGTTTTAGCTACTGATTATTTGCTTTTTAGCTGGCTTTGGAGCCTTGGACATGAGCTAGGACCTTAAGATTCTGCATGAAAGGAGGACTAGCAGCCGAGTTACACAGGAGAATGTGAAAAGTGTTTATATGTAGTAAAAACCTGAGAAATCCGTCCATTTTCGTCATTTGTTATCGAATCGACTTAAAGCCCGATCGTCACATTGGCCGCTCTTCTCTCTGAAACGGTTGTACTTATCGTCTGCAAAGCTATGTCGTATGCTGCGGTAGGCGGAGACACTAAAACCACCACAGTAGGACACAGATGAAGCTTCTAATTTGATGTAATAGCCAGTAAGAAGTAGTACAATTCAAGTTTTAGGTATTGATTATTGACTTTTTAGCTGGCTTTGATGCCTTGGACATGAGCTAGGACCTTAAGATTTTACATGCAGGAGGACTAGCAGCCGAGTTGCACGGGAGAATGTGTAAAGTGTTCATATGTAGTAAAAACCTGAGAAATCCGTTCGTTTTCGTCATTTGTTATCGAATCGACTTAAAGCCTGATTGTCACATTGGCCGCTCTTCTCTCTGAAACGGTTGTACTTATCGTCTGCAAAGCTATATCGCGTGCTGCGGTATGCGGAGACACTAAAAGCACCATATTGGAACACAGATGAAGCTTCTAAGTTGATGTAATAGCCAGTAAGAAGTAGTACACTTCAAGTTTAAGGTATCGATTATTGACTTCTTAGATGGATTTGGTGCCTTGGACATGAGCTAGGACCTTAAGATTCTGCATGAAAGGAGGACTAGCAGCCGAGTTGCCCAGGAGAATGTGAAAAGTGTTCATATGTAGTAAAAAACTGAGAAATCCGTCCGTTTTCGTCATTTGTTATCGAATCGACTTAAAGCCAGATCGTCACATTGGCCGCTCTTCCCTCCGAAACGGTTGTACTTATCGTCTGCAAAGCTATGTCGCATGCTGCGGTATGCGGAGACACTAAAAGCACCATAGTAGAACACAGATGAAGCTTCTAAGTTGATGTAATAGCCAGTAAGATGTAGTACAATTCAAGTTTTATCAACTGATTATTGACTTTTTAGCTGGCTTTGGAACCTTGGACATGAGCTAGGACTTAAGATTCTGCATGAAAGGAGGACTAGCAGCCGAGTTACACAGGAGAATATGAAAAGTGTTTATATGTAGTAAAAACCTGAGAAATCCGTCCGTTTTCGTCATTTGTTATCGAATCGACTTAAAGCCAGATCGTCACATTGGCCGCTCTTCTCTCTGAAACGGTTGTACTTATCGTCTGCAAAGCTATGTCGCGTGCTGCGGTATGCTGAGACACTAAAAGCACCATAGTAGAACACAGATGAAGCTTCTAAGTTGATGTAATAGCCAGTAAGATGTAGTACAATTCAAGTTTTAGCTACTGATTATTGACTTTTTAGCTGGCCTTGGAGCCTTGGACATGAGCTAGGACCTTAAGATTCTGCATGAAAGGAGGACTAGCAGCCGAGTTGCACGGGAGAATGTGAAAAGTGTTCATACGTAGTACAAACATGAGAAATCCGTCCGTTTTCGTCATTTGTTATCGAATCGACTTAAAGCCAGATCGTCACATTGGCTGCTCTTCTCTCTGAAACGGTTGTACTTATCGTCTCCAAAGCTATGTCGCGTGATGCGGTATGCGGAGACACTAAAAGCACCATAGTAGAACACAGATGAAGCTTCTAAGTTGATGTAATAGCCAGTAAGAAGTAGTACAATTCAAGTTTTAGGTATCGATTATTGACTTTTTAGCTGGCTTTGGTGCCTTGGACATGAGCTAGGACCTTAAGATTCTGCATGAAAGGAGGACTAGCTGCCGAGTTGCACGGGAGAATGTGAAAAGTGTTGATATGTAGTAAAAACCTGAGAAATCCGTCCGTTTTCGTCATTTGTTATCGAATCGACTTAAAGCCAGATCGTCACATTGGCCACTCTTCTCTCTGAAACGGTTGTACTTATCGTGTGCAGAGCTTATGTCGCGTGCTGAGGTATGCAGAGACACTAAAAGCACCATAGTAGAACACAGATGACACTTCCAAGTTGATGTAATAGCCAGTAAGAAGTAGTACAATTCAAGTTTTAGGTATCGATTATTGACTTTTTAGCTGGCTTTGTGCCTTGGACATGAGCTAGGACCTTAAGATTCTGCATGAAAGGAGGACTAGCAGCCGAGTTGCACGGGAGAATGTGAAAAGTGTTCAAATAGAGTAAAAACCTGAGAAATCCGTCCGTTTTCGTCATTTTTATCGAATCAACTTAAAGCCAGATCGTCACATTGGCTGCTCTTCTCTCTGAAACGGTTGTACTTATAGTCTGCAAAGCTATGTCGCGTGCTGCGGCATGCGGGGACACTACAATCACCATAGTGGAACACAGATGAATCTTCTAAGTTGATGTAATAGCCAGTAAGAAGTAGTACAATTCAAGTTTTAGTTATCGATTATTGACTTTTTAGCTGGCTTTGATGCCTTGGACATGGGCTAGGACCTTAATATTCTGCACGAAAGGAGGACTAGCAGCCGAGTTGCACGGGAGAATGTGAAAAGTGTTCATATGTAGTAAAAACCTGAGAAATCCGTCCGTTTTCGTCATTTGTTATCGACTCGCCAGATCGTCACATTGGCCGCTCTTCTCTCGGAAACGGTTGTACTTATCGTCTTCAAAGCTATGTCGCGTGCTGCGGTATGCGGAGACACTAAAAGCACCATAGTAGAACACAGATGAAGCTTCTAAGTTGATGTAATAGCCAGTAAGAAGTAGTACAATTCAAGTTTAAGGTATCGATTATTGACTTCTTAGATGGATTTGGTGCCTTGGACATGAGCTAGGACCTTAAGATTCTGCATGAAAGGAGGACTAGCAGCCGAGTTGCACGGGAGAATGTGAAAAGTGTTCATATGTAGTAAAAACCTGAGAAATCCGTCCGTTTTCGTCATTTGTTATCGAATCGACTTAAAGCCAGATCGTCACATTGGCCGCTCTTCTCTCTGAAACGGTTGTACTTATCGTCTGCAAAGCTATGTCGCGTGCTGCGGTATGCGGAGACACTAAAAGCACCATATTGGAACACAGATGAAGCTTCTATGTTGGTGTAATAGCCAGTAAGAAGTAGTACACTTCAAGTTTAAAGTATCGATTATTGACTTCTTAGATGGATTTGGTGCCTTGGACATGAGCTAGGAGCTTAAGATTCTGCATGAAAGGAGGACTAGCAGCCGAGTTACACGGGAGAATGTGAAAAGTGTTCATATGTAGTAAAAACCTGAGAAATCCGTCCGTTTTCGTCATTTGTTATCGACTCGCCAGATCGTCACATTGGCCGCTCTTCTCTCTGAAACGGTTGTACTTATCGTCTGCAAAGCTATGTCGCGTGCTGCGGTATGCGGAGACACTAAAAGCACCATAGTAGAACACAGATGAAGCTTCTATGATGATGTAATAGCCAGTAAGAAGTAGTACAATTCAAGTTTTAGGTATCGATTATTGACTTTTTAGCTGGCTTTGGTGCCTTGGACATGAGCTGTTACCTTAAGATTCTGCATGAAAGGAGGACTAGCAGCCGAGTTGCACGGGAGAATGTGAAAAGTGTTCATATGTAGTAAAAACCTGAGAAATCCGTCCGTTTTCGTCATTTGTTATCGAATCGACTTAAAGCCAGATCGTCACATTGGCTGCTCTTCTCTCTGAAACGGTTTTACTTATCGTCTGCAAAGCTATGTCGCGTGATGCGGTATGCGGAGACACTAAAAGCACCATAGTAGAACACAGATGAAGCTTCTAAGTTGATGTAATAGCCAGTAAGAAGTAGTACAATTCAAGTTTTAGGTATCGATTATTGACTTTTTAGCTGGCTTTGGTGCCTTGGACATGAGCTAGGACCTTAAGATTCTGCATGAAAGGAGGACTAGCTGCCTTGTTGCACGGGAGAATGTGAAAAGTGTTCATATGTAGTAAAAACCTGAGAAATCCGTCCGTTTTCGTCATTTGTTATCGAATCGACTTAAAGCCAGATCGTCACATTGGCCACTCTTCTCTCTGAAACGGTTGTACTTATCGTGTGCAGAGCTATGTCGCGTGCTGCGGTATGCAGAGACACTAAAAGCACCATAGTAGAACACAGATGACACTTCCAAGTTGATGTAATAGCCAGTAACATGTAGTACAATTCAAGTTTTAGTTACTGATTATTGACTTTTTAGCTGGCTTTGGTGCCTTGGACATGAGCTAGGACCTTAAGATTCTGCATGAAAGGAGGACTAGCAGCCGAGTTACACAGGAGAATGTGAAAAGTGTTTATATGTAGTAAAAACCTGAGAAATCCGTCCGTTTTCGTCATTTGTTATCGAATCGACTTAATGCCAGATCATCACATTGGCTGCTCTTCCCTCCGAAACGGTTGTACTTATCGTCTGCAAAGCTATGTCGCATGCTGCGGTATGCGGAGACACTAAAAGCACCATAGTAGAACACAGATAGAGCTTCTACGTTGATGTAATAGCCAGTAAGATGTAGTACAATTCAAGTTTTAGTTACTGATTATTGACTTTTTAGCTGGCCTTGGATCCTTGGACATGCGCTAGGACCTTAAGATTCTGCATGAAAGGAGGACTAGCAGCCGAGTTACACAAGAGAATGTGAAAAGTGTTTATATGTAGTAAAAACCTGAGAAATCCGTCCGTTTTCGTCATTTGTTATCGAATCGACTTAAAGCCAGATCATCGCATTGGCCGCTCTTCTCTCTGAAACGGTTGTACTTATCGTCTGCAAAGCTATGTCGCGTGCTGCGGTATGCGGAGACACTAAAAGCACCATAGTAGAACACAGATGAAGCTTCTATGATGATGTAATAGCCAGTAAGAAGTAGTACAATTCAAGTGTTAGGTATCGATTATTGACTTTTTAGCTGGCTTTGGTGCCTTGCACATGAGCTGTTACCTTAAGATTCTGCATGAAAGGAGGACTAGCAGCCGAGTTGCACGGGAGAATGTGAAAAGTGTTCATATGTAGTAAAAACCTGAGAAATCCGTCCGTTTTCGTCATTTGTTATCGAATCGACTTAAAGCCAGATCGTCACATTGGCTGCTCTTCTCTCTGAAACGGTTGTACTTATCGTCTGCAAAGCTATGTCGCGTGATGCGGTATGCGGAGACACTAAAAGCACCATAGTAGAACACAGATGAAGCTTCTAAGTTGATGTAATAGCCAGTAACAAGTAGTACAATTCAAGTTTTAGGTATCGATTATTGATTTTTTAGCTGCTTTGGTGCCTTGGACATGAGCTAGGACCTAAAGATTCTGCATGAAAGGAGGACTAGCTGCCGAGTTGCACGGGAGAATGTGAAAAGTGTTCATATGTAGTAAATACCTAAGAAATCCGTCCGTTTTCGTCATTTGTTATCGACTCGCCAGATCGTCACATTGGCCGCTCTTCTCTCGGAAACGGTTGTACTTATCGTCTTCAAAGCTATGTCGCGTGCTGCGGTATGCGGAGACACTAAAAGCACCATAGTAGAACACGGATGAAGCTTCTAAGTTGATGTAATAGCCAGTAAGAAGTAGTACAATTCAAGTTTAAGGTATCGATTATTGACTTCTTAGATGGATTTGGTGCCTTGGACATGAGCTAGGACCTTAAGATTCTGCATGAAAGGAGGACTAGCAGCCGAGTTGCACGGGAGAATGTGAAAAGTGTTCATATGTAGTAAAAACCTGAGAAATCATTCCGTTTTCGTCATTTGTTATCGAATCGACTTAAAGCCAGATCGTCACATTGGCCACTCTTCTCTCTGAAACGGTTGTACTTATTGTGTGCAGAGCTATGTCGCGTGCTGCGGTATGCAGAGACACTAAAAGCACCATAGTAGAACACAGATGACACTTCTAAGTTGATGTAATAGCCAGTAAGAAGTAGTACAATTCAAGTTTTAGTTACTGATTATTGACTTTTTAGCTGGCTTTGGTGCCTTGGACATGAGCTAGGACCTTAAGATTCTGCATGAAAGGAGGACTAGCAGCCGAGTTACACTGGAGAATGTGAAAAGTGTTTATATGTAGTAAAAACCTGAGAAATCCGTCCGTTTTCGTCATTTGTTATCGAATCGACTTAAAGCCAGATCGTCACATTGGCTGCTCTTCCCTCCGAAACGGTTGTACTTATCGTCTGCAAAGCTATGTCGCATGCTGCGGTATGCGGAGACACTAAAAGCACCATAGTAGAACACAGATGGAGCTTCTAAGTTGATGTAATAGCCAGTAAGATGTAGTACAATTCAAGTTTTAGCTACTGATTATTGACTTTTTAGCTGGCCTTGGAGCCTTGGACATGAGCTAGGACCTTAAGATTCTGCATGAAAGGAGGACTAGCAGCCGAGTTACACAGGAGAATGTGAAAAGTGTTTATATGTAGTAAAAACCTGAGAAATCCGTCCGTTTTCGTCATTTGTTATCGAATCGACTTAATGCCAGATCATCACATTGGCTGCTCTTCCCTCCGAAACGGTTGTACTTATCGTCTGCAAAGCTATGTCGCATGCTGCGGTATGCGGAGACACTAAAAGCACCATAGTAGAACACAGATAGAGCTTCTACGTTGATGTAATAGCCAGTAAGATGTAGTACAATTCAAGTTTTAGTTACTGATTATTGACTTTTTAGCTGGCCTTGGATCCTTGGACATGCGCTAGGACCTTAAGATTCTGCATGAAAGGAGGACTAGCAGCCGAGTTACACAAGAGAATGTGAAAAGTGTTTATATGTAGTAAAAACCTGAGAAATCCGTCCGTTTTCGTCATTTGTTATCGAATCGACTTAAAGCCAGATCATCGCATTGGCCGCTCTTCTCTCTGAAACGGTTGTACTTATCGTCTGCAAAGCTATGTCGCGTGCTGCGGTATGCGGAGACACTAAAAGCACCATAGTAGAACACAGATGAAGCTTCTATGATGATGTAATAGCCAGTAAGAAGTAGTACAATTCAAGTGTTAGGTATCGATTATTGACTTTTTAGCTGGCTTTGGTGCCTTGCACATGAGCTGTTACCTTAAGATTCTGCATGAAAGGAGGACTAGCAGCCGAGTTGCACGGGAGAATGTGAAAAGTGTTCATATGTAGTAAAAACCTGAGAAATCCGTCCGTTTTCGTCATTTGTTATCGAATCGACTTAAAGCCAGATCGTCACATTGGCTGCTCTTCTCTCTGAAACGGTTGTACTTATCGTCTGCAAAGCTATGTCGCGTGATGCGGTATGCGGAGACACTAAAAGCACCATAGTAGAACACAGATGAAGCTTCTAAGTTGATGTAATAGCCAGTAACAAGTAGTACAATTCAAGTTTTAGGTATCGATTATTGATTTTTTAGCTGCTTTGGTGCCTTGGACATGAGCTAGGACCTAAAGATTCTGCATGAAAGGAGGACTAGCTGCCGAGTTGCACGGGAGAATGTGAAAAGTGTTCATATGTAGTAAATACCTAAGAAATCCGTCCGTTTTCGTCATTTGTTATCGACTCGCCAGATCGTCACATTGGCCGCTCTTCTCTCGGAAACGGTTGTACTTATCGTCTTCAAAGCTATGTCGCGTGCTGCGGTATGCGGAGACACTAAAAGCACCATAGTAGAACACGGATGAAGCTTCTAAGTTGATGTAATAGCCAGTAAGAAGTAGTACAATTCAAGTTTAAGGTATCGATTATTGACTTCTTAGATGGATTTGGTGCCTTGGACATGAGCTAGGACCTTAAGATTCTGCATGAAAGGAGGACTAGCAGCCGAGTTGCACGGGAGAATGTGAAAAGTGTTCATATGTAGTAAAAACCTGAGAAATCCGTCCGTTTTCGTCATTTGTTATCGAATCGACTTAAAGCCAGATCGTCACATTGGCCACTCTTCTCTCTGAAACGGTTGTACTTATTGTGTGCAGAGCTATGTCGCGTGCTGCGGTATGCAGAGACACTAAAAGCACCATAGTAGAACACAGATGACACTTCTAAGTTGATGTAATAGCCAGTAAGAAGTAGTACAATTCAAGTTTTAGTTACTGATTATTGACTTTTTAGCTGGCTTTGGTGCCTTGGACATGAGCTAGGACCTTAAGATTCTGCATGAAAGGAGGACTAGCAGCCGAGTTACACTGGAGAATGTGAAAAGTGTTTATATGTAGTAAAAACCTGAGAAATCCGTCCGTTTTCGTCATTTGTTATCGAATCGACTTAAAGCCAGATCGTCACATTGGCTGCTCTTCCCTCCGAAACGGTTGTACTTATCGTCTGCAAAGCTATGTCGCATGCTGCGGTATGCGGAGACACTAAAAGCACCATAGTAGAACACAGATGGAGCTTCTAAGTTGATGTAATAGCCAGTAAGATGTAGTACAATTCAAGTTTTAGCTACTGATTATTGACTTTTTAGCTGGCCTTGGAGCCTTGGGCATGAGCTAGGACCTTAAGATTCTGCATGAAAGGAGAACTAGCAGCCGAGTTACACAGGAGAATGTGAAAAGTGTTTATATGTAGTAAAAACCTGAGAAATCCGTCCGTTTTCGTCATTTGTTATCGAATCGACTTGAAGCCAGATCGTCACATTGGCCGCTCTTCTCTCTGAAACGGTTGTACTTATCGTCTGCAAAGCTATGTCGCGTGCTGCGGCATGCGGGGACACTAAAATCACCCTAGTGGAACACAGATGAAGCTTCTAAGTTGATGTAATAGCCAGTAAGAAGTAGTCCAAATCAAGTTTTAGGTATCGATTATTGACTTTTTAGCTGGCTTTGATGCCTTGGACATGAGCTAGGACCTTAAGATTCTGCATGAAAGGAGGACAAGCAGCCGAGTTGCACGGGAGAATTTGAAAAGTGTTCATATGTAGTAAAAACCTGAGAAATCCGTCCGTTTTCGTCATTTGTTATCGAATCGACTTAAAGCCAGATCGTCACATTGGCCGCTCTTCTCTCTGAAACGGTTGTACTTTCGTCTGCAAAGCTATGTCGCGTGCTGCGGTATGCGGAGACACTAAAAGCACCATAGTAGAACACATATGAAGCTTCTAAGATGATGTAATAGCCAGTAAGAAGTAGGACAGTTCAAGTTTTAGGTATCGATTATTGACTTTTTAGCTGGCTTTGGTGTCTTGGAGATGAGGTAGGACCTTAAGATTCTGGATGAAAGGAGGAGTAGCAGCCGAGTTGCACGGGAGAATGTGAAAAGTGTTCATATGTAGTAAAAACCTGAGAAATCCGTCCGTTTTCGTCATTTGTTATCGAATCGACTTAAAGCCTGATTGTCACATTGGCCGCTCTTCTCTCTGAAACGGTTGTAATTATCGTCTGCAAAGCTATGTCGCGTGCTGCGGTATGCGGAGAAACTAAAAGCACCATAGTAGAACACAGATGAAGCTTTTAAGTTGATGTAATAGCCAGTAAGATGTAGTACAATTCAAGTTTTAGGTATCGTTTATTGACTTTTTAGCTGGCTTTGGGGCTTGGACATGAGCTAGGACCTTAAGATTCTGCATGAAAGGAGGACTAGCGGCCGCATTGCACGGGAGAATGTGAAAAGTGTTCATATGTAGTAAAAACCAACCTGAGAAATCCGTCCGTTTTCGTCATTTGTTATCGAATCAACTTAAAGCCAGAACGTCACATTGGCCGCTCTTGTCTCTGAAACGGTTGTACTTATCGTCTGCAAAGCTATGTCGCGTACTGCGGTATGCGGAGACACTAAAAGCACCATAGTAGAACAAATATGAAGCTTCTAAGATGATGTAATAGCCAGTAAGAAGTAGGACAGTTCAAGTTTTAGGTATCGATTATTGACTTTGTAGCTGGCTTTGGTGCCTTGGAGATGAGCTTGGACCTTAAGATTCTGGATGAAAGGAGGAGTAGCAGCCGAGTTGCACGGGAGAATGTGAAAAGTGTTTATATGTAGTAAAAACCTGAGAAATCCGTCCGTTTTCGTCATTTGTTATCGAATCGACTTAAAGCCAGATCGTCACATTGGCCGCTCTTCTCTCTGAAACGGTTGTACTTATCGTCTGCAAAGCAATGTCGCGTGCTGCGGTATGCAGAGACACTAAAAGCACCATAGTAGAACACAGATGAAGCTTCTAAGTTGATGTAATAGCCAGTAAGAAGTAATACAATTCAATTTAAAGGTATCGATTATTGACTTATAAGCTGGCTTTGATGCCTTGGACATGAGCTAGGACCTTAAGATTCTACTTGTAAGGAGGACTAGCAGCCGAGTTGCACGGGAGAATGTGAGAAGTGTTCATATGTAGTAAAAACCTGAGAAATCCGTCCGTTTTGGTCATTTGTTATCGAATCAACTTAAAGCCAGATCGTCACATTGGCCGCTCTTCTCTCTGAAACGGTTGTACTTACCGTCTGCAAAGCTATGTCGCGTGCTGCGGTATGCGGAGACACTGAAAGCACCATAGTAGAACACAGATTAAGCTTCTAAGTTGATGTAATAGCCAGTAAGAAGTAGTACAATTCAAGTTTTAGGTACTGATTATTGAGTTTTTAGCTGGCTTTGGTGCCTTGGACATGAGCTAGGACCTTAAGATTCTGCATGAAGGGAGGACTAGCAGCCGAGTTGCACGGGAGAATGTGAAAAGTGATCATATGTAGTAAAAACCTGAGAAATCCATCCGTTTTCGTCATTTGTTATCGAATCGACTTAAAGCCAGATCATCACATTGGCCGCTCTTCTCTCTGAAACGTTCGTACTTATCGTCTGCAAAGCTATGTCGCGTGCTGCGGTATGCGGAGACACTAAAAGCACCATAGTAGAACACAGATGAAGCTTCTATGATGATGTAATAGCCAGTAAGAAGTAGTACAATTCAAGTTTTAGGTATCGATTATTGACTTTTTAGCTGTCTTTGGTGCCTTGGACATGAGCTATTACCTTAAGATTCTGCATGAAAGGAGGAATAGCAGCCGAGTTGCACGGAAGAATGTGAAAAGTGTTCATATGTAGTAAAAACCTGAGAAATCCGTCCGCTTTCGTCATTTGTTATCGAATCGACTTAAAGCCGGATCGTCACATTGGCCGCTCTTCCCTCTGAAACGGTTGTACTTATCGTCTGCAAAGCTATGTCGCGTGATGCGGTATGCGGAGACACTAAAAGCACCATAGTAGAACATAGCTGAAGCTTCTAAGTTGATGTAATAGCCAGTAAGAAGTAGTACAATTCAAGTTTTAGGTATCGGTTATTGAATTTTTAGCTGGCTTTGGTGCCTTGAACATGAGCTAGGACCTTAAGATTCTGTATGAAAGGAGGACTAGCAGCCCAGTTGCACGGGAGAATGTGAAAACTGTTCATATGTAGTAAACACCAACCTGAGAAATCCGTCCGTTTTCGTCATTTGTTATCGAATCGACTTAAAGCCAGATCGTCACATTGGCCGCTCTTCTCTCTGAAACGGTTGTACTTATCGTCTGCAAAGCTATGTCGCGTGCTGCTGTATGCGAAGGCACTAAAAGCACCATAGTAGAACACATATGAAGCTTCTAAGATGATGTAATAGCCAGTAAGAAGTTGTACAATTCAAGTTTTAGGTATTGATTATTGACTTTTTAGCTGGCTTTGGTGCCTTCGACATGAGCTAGGACCTTAACATTCTTCATGAAAGGAGGAGTAGCAGCCGAGTTGCACGGGAGAATGTGAAAAGTGTTCATATGTAGTAAAAACCTGAGAAATCCGTCCGTTTTCGTCATTTGTTATCGAATCGACTTAAAGCCAGATCGTCACATTGGCCGCTCTTCTCTCTGAAACGGTTGTACTTATCGTCTTCAAAGCTATGTCGCGTGCTGCGGTATGCGGAGACACTAAAAGCACCATAGTAGAACACAGATGAAGCTTCAAGTTGATGTAATAGCCAGTAAGAAGTAGTACAATTCAAGTTTTAGGTATTGATTATTGACTTTTTAGCTGGCTTTGGTGCCTTGAACATGAGCTAGGATCTTAAGATTCTGCATCAAAAGGAGGACTAGCAGCCGAGTTGCACGGGAGAATGTGAAACGTGTTCATACGTAGTAAAAACCTGAGAAATCCGTCCGTTTTCGTCATTTGTTATCGAATCGACTTAAAGCCAGATCGTCACATTGGCCGCTCTTCTCTCTGAAACGGTTGTACTTATCGTCTTCAAAGCTATGTCGCGTGCTGCGGTATGCGGAGACACTAAGAGCACCATAGTAGGACACAGTGAAGCTTCTAAGTTGATGTGATAGCCAGTAAGAAGTAGTACAGTTCAAGTTTTAGGTATTGATTATTGACTTTTAAGCTGGCTTTGATGCCTTGGACATGAGCTAGGACCTTAAGAATCTGCATGAAAGGAGGATTAGAGGCGAGTTGCACGGGAGAATGTGAAAAGTGTTCATATGTAGTAAAAACCTGAGAAATCCGTCCGTTTTCGTCATTTGTTATCGAATCGACTTAAAGGCAGATCGTCACATTGGCCGCTCTTCTCTCTGAAACGGTTGTACTTATCGTCTTCAAAGCTATGTCGCGTGCTGCGGTATGCGGAGACACTAAAAGCACCATAGTGGAACACAGATGAAGCTTCTAAGTTGATGTAATAGCCAGTAAGAAGTAGTACAATTCAAGTTTTAGGTATCGATTATTGATTTTTTAGCTGGCTTTGGTGCCTTGGACATGAGCTAGGATCTTAAGATTCTGCATCAAAAGGAGGACTAGCAGCCGAGTTGCACGGGACAATGTGAAAAGTGTTCATACGTAGTAAAAACCTAAGAAATCCGTCCGTTTTCGTCATTTGTTATCAAATCGACTTAAAGCCAGATCGTCACATTGGCTGCTCTTCTCTCTGAAACGGTTGTACTCATCGTCTGGAAAGCTTTGTCGCGTGCTGCGGTATGCGGAGACACTAAAAGCACCATAGTAGAACACAGATGAAGCTTCTAAGATGATGTAATAGCCAGTAAGAAGTAGTACAATTCACGTTTTAGGTATCGATTATTGACTTTTTAGCTGGCTTTGGTGCCTTGGACATGAGCTAGGACCTTAAGATTCTGCATGAAAGGAGGAGTAGCAGCCGAGTTGCAGGGGAGAATGTGAAAAGTGTTCATATGTAGTAAAAACCTGAGAAATCCGTCCGTTTTGGTCATTTGTTATCGAATCAACTTAAAGCCAGATCGTCACATTGGCCGCTCTTCTCTCTGAAACGGTTGTACTTACCGTCTGCAAAGCTATGTCGCGTGCTGCGGTATGCGGAGACACTGAAAGCACCATAGTAGAACACAGATTAAGCTTCTTAGTTGATGTAATAGCCAGTAAGAAGTAGTACAATTCAAGTTTTAGGTACTGATTATTGAGTTTTTAGCTGGCTTTGGTGCCTTGGACATGAGCTAGGACCTTAAGATTCTGCATGAAGGGAGGACTAGCAGCCGAGTTGCACGGGAGAATGTGAAAAGTGATCATATGTAGTAAAAACCTGAGAAATCCATCCGTTTTCGTCATTTGTTATCGAATCGACTTAAAGCCAGATCATCACATTGGCCGCTCTTCTCTCTGAAACGTTCGTACTTATCGTCTGCAAAGCTATGTCGCGTGCTGCGGTATGCGGAGACACTACAAGCACCATAGTAGAACACAGATGAAGCTTCTATGATGATGTAATAGCCAGTAAGAAGTAGTACAATTCAAGTTTTAGGTATCGATTATTGACTTTTTAGCTGTCTTTGGTGCCTTGGACATGAGCTATTACCTTAAGATTCTGCATGAAAGGAGGAATAGCAGCCGAGTTGCACGGAAGAATGTGAAAAGTGTTCATATGTAGTAAAAACCTGAGAAATCCGTCCGCTTTCGTCATTTGTTATCGAATCGACTTAAAGCCGGATCGTCACATTGGCCGCTCTTCCCTCTGAAACGGTTGTACTTATCGTCTGCAAAGCTATGTCGCGTGATGCGGTATGCGGAGACACTAAAAGCACCATAGTAGAACATAGATGAAGCTTCTAAGTTGATGTAATAGCCAGTAAGAAGTAGTACAATTCAAGTTTTAGGTATCGGTTATTGAATTTTTAGCTGGCTTTGGTGCCTTGAACATGAGCTAGGACCTTAAGATTCTGTATGAAAGGAGGACTAGCAGCCCAGTCGCACGGGAGAATGTGAAAACTGTTCATATGTAGTAAACACCAACCTGAGAAATCCGTCCGTTTTCGTCATTTGTTATCGAATCGACTTAAAGCCAGATCGTCACATTGGCCGCTCTTCTCTCTGAAACGGTTGTACTTATCGTCTGCAAAGCTATGTCGCGTGCTGCTGTATGCGAAGGCACTAAAAGCACCATAGTAGAACACATATGAAGCTTCTAAGATGATGTAATAGCCAGTAAGAAGTTGTACAATTCAAGTTTTAGGTATTGATTATTGACTTTTTAGCTGGCTTTGGTGCCTTCGACATGAGCTAGGACCTTAACATTCTTCATGAAAGGAGGAGTAGCAGCCGAGTTGCACGGGAGAATGTGAAAAGTGTTCATATGTAGTAAAAACCTGAGAAATCCGTCCGTTTTCGTCATTTGTTATCGAATCGACTTAAAGCCAGATCGTCACATTGGCCGCTCTTCTCTCTGAAACGGTTGTACTTATCGTCTTCAAAGCTATGTCGCGTGCTGCGGTATGCGGAGACACTAAAAGCACCATAGTAGAACACAGATGAAGCTTCAAGTTGATGTAATAGCCAGTAAGAAGTAGTACAATTCAAGTTTTAGGTATTGATTATTGACTTTTTAGCTGGCTTTGGTGCCTTGAACATGAGCTAGGATCTTAAGATTCTGCATCAAAAGGAGGACTAGCAGCCGAGTTGCACGGGAGAATGTGAAAAGTGTTCATACGTAGTAAAAACCTGAGAAATCCGTCCGTTTTCGTCATTTGTTATCGAATCGACTTAAAGCCAGATCGTCACATTGGCCGCTCTTCTCTCTGAAACGGTTGTACTTATCGTCTGCAAAGCAATGTCGCGTGCTGCGGTATGCAGAGACACTAAAAGCACCATAGTAGAACACAGATGAAGCTTCTAAGTTGATGTAATAGCCAGTAAGAAGTAATACAATTCAATTTAAAGGTATCGATTATTGACTTATAAGCTGGCTTTGATGCCTTGGACATGAGCTAGGACCTTAAGATTCTACTTGTAAGGAGGACTAGCAGCCGAGTTGCACGGGAGAATGTGAGAAGTGTTCATATGTAGTAAAAACCTGAGAAATCCGTCCGTTTTGGTCATTTGTTATCGAATCAACTTAAAGCCAGATCGTCACATTGGCCGCTCTTCTCTCTGAAACGGTTGTACTTACCGTCTGCAAAGCTATGTCGCGTGCTGCGGTATGCGGAGACACTGAAAGCACCATAGTAGAACACAGATTAAGCTTCTAAGTTGATGTAATAGCCAGTAAGAAGTAGTACAATTCAAGTTTTAGGTACTGATTATTGAGTTTTTAGCTGGCTTTGGTGCCTTGGACATGAGCTAGGACCTTAAGATTCTGCATGAAGGGAGGACTAGCAGCCGAGTTGCACGGGAGAATGTGAAAAGTGATCATATGTAGTAAAAACCTGAGAAATCCATCCGTTTTCGTCATTTGTTATCGAATCGACTTAAAGCCAGATCATCACATTGGCCGCTCTTCTCTCTGAAACGTTCGTACTTATCGTCTGCAAAGCTATGTCGCGTGCTGCGGTATGCGGAGACACTAAAAGCACCATAGTAGAACACAGATGAAGCTTCTATGATGATGTAATAGCCAGTAAGAAGTAGTACAATTCAAGTTTTAGGTATCGATTATTGACTTTTTAGCTGTCTTTGGTGCCTTGGACATGAGCTATTACCTTAAGATTCTGCATGAAAGGAGGAATAGCAGCCGAGTTGCACGGAAGAATGTGAAAAGTGTTCATATGTAGTAAAAACCTGAGAAATCCGTCCGCTTTCGTCATTTGTTATCGAATCGACTTAAAGCCGGATCGTCACATTGGCCGCTCTTCCCTCTGAAACGGTTGTACTTATCGTCTGCAAAGCTATGTCGCGTGATGCGGTATGCGGAGACACTAAAAGCACCATAGTAGAACATAGCTGAAGCTTCTAAGTTGATGTAATAGCCAGTAAGAAGTAGTACAATTCAAGTTTTAGGTATCGGTTATTGAATTTTTAGCTGGCTTTGGTGCCTTGAACATGAGCTAGGACCTTAAGATTCTGTATGAAAGGAGGACTAGCAGCCCAGTTGCACGGGAGAATGTGAAAACTGTTCATATGTAGTAAACACCAACCTGAGAAATCCGTCCGTTTTCGTCATTTGTTATCGAATCGACTTAAAGCCAGATCGTCACATTGGCCGCTCTTCTCTCTGAAACGGTTGTACTTATCGTCTGCAAAGCTATGTCGCGTGCTGCTGTATGCGAAGGCACTAAAAGCACCATAGTAGAACACATATGAAGCTTCTAAGATGATGTAATAGCCAGTAAGAAGTTGTACAATTCAAGTTTTAGGTATTGATTATTGACTTTTTAGCTGGCTTTGGTGCCTTCGACATGAGCTAGGACCTTAACATTCTTCATGAAAGGAGGAGTAGCAGCCGAGTTGCACGGGAGAATGTGAAAAGTGTTCATATGTAGTAAAAACCTGAGAAATCCGTCCGTTTTCGTCATTTGTTATCGAATCGACTTAAAGCCAGATCGTCACATTGGCCGCTCTTCTCTCTGAAACGGTTGTACTTATCGTCTTCAAAGCTATGTCGCGTGCTGCGGTATGCGGAGACACTAAAAGCACCATAGTAGAACACAGATGAAGCTTCAAGTTGATGTAATAGCCAGTAAGAAGTAGTACAATTCAAGTTTTAGGTATTGATTATTGACTTTTTAGCTGGCTTTGGTGCCTTGAACATGAGCTAGGATCTTAAGATTCTGCATCAAAAGGAGGACTAGCAGCCGAGTTGCACGGGAGAATGTGAAACGTGTTCATACGTAGTAAAAACCTGAGAAATCCGTCCGTTTTCGTCATTTGTTATCGAATCGACTTAAAGCCAGATCGTCACATTGGCCGCTCTTCTCTCTGAAACGGTTGTACTTATCGTCTTCAAAGCTATGTCGCGTGCTGCGGTATGCGGAGACACTAAGAGCACCATAGTAGGACACAGTGAAGCTTCTAAGTTGATGTGATAGCCAGTAAGAAGTAGTACAGTTCAAGTTTTAGGTATTGATTATTGACTTTTAAGCTGGCTTTGATGCCTTGGACATGAGCTAGGACCTTAAGAATCTGCATGAAAGGAGGATTAGAGGCGAGTTGCACGGGAGAATGTGAAAAGTGTTCATATGTAGTAAAAACCTGAGAAATCCGTCCGTTTTCGTCATTTGTTATCGAATCGACTTAAAGGCAGATCGTCACATTGGCCGCTCTTCTCTCTGAAACGGTTGTACTTATCGTCTTCAAAGCTATGTCGCGTGCTGCGGTATGCGGAGACACTAAAAGCACCATAGTGGAACACAGATGAAGCTTCTAAGTTGATGTAATAGCCAGTAAGAAGTAGTACAATTCAAGTTTTAGGTATCGATTATTGATTTTTTAGCTGGCTTTGGTGCCTTGGACATGAGCTAGGATCTTAAGATTCTGCATCAAAAGGAGGACTAGCAGCCGAGTTGCACGGGACAATGTGAAAAGTGTTCATACGTAGTAAAAACCTAAGAAATCCGTCCGTTTTCGTCATTTGTTATCAAATCGACTTAAAGCCAGATCGTCACATTGGCTGCTCTTCTCTCTGAAACGGTTGTACTCATCGTCTGGAAAGCTTTGTCGCGTGCTGCGGTATGCGGAGACACTAAAAGCACCATAGTAGAACACAGATGAAGCTTCTAAGATGATGTAATAGCCAGTAAGAAGTAGTACAATTCACGTTTTAGGTATCGATTATTGACTTTTTAGCTGGCTTTGGTGCCTTGGACATGAGCTAGGACCTTAAGATTCTGCATGAAAGGAGGAGTAGCAGCCGAGTTGCAGGGGAGAATGTGAAAAGTGTTCATATGTAGTAAAAACCTGAGAAATCCGTCCGTTTTGGTCATTTGTTATCGAATCAACTTAAAGCCAGATCGTCACATTGGCCGCTCTTCTCTCTGAAACGGTTGTACTTACCGTCTGCAAAGCTATGTCGCGTGCTGCGGTATGCGGAGACACTGAAAGCACCATAGTAGAACACAGATTAAGCTTCTTAGTTGATGTAATAGCCAGTAAGAAGTAGTACAATTCAAGTTTTAGGTACTGATTATTGAGTTTTTAGCTGGCTTTGGTGCCTTGGACATGAGCTAGGACCTTAAGATTCTGCATGAAGGGAGGACTAGCAGCCGAGTTGCACGGGAGAATGTGAAAAGTGATCATATGTAGTAAAAACCTGAGAAATCCATCCGTTTTCGTCATTTGTTATCGAATCGACTTAAAGCCAGATCATCACATTGGCCGCTCTTCTCTCTGAAACGTTCGTACTTATCGTCTGCAAAGCTATGTCGCGTGCTGCGGTATGCGGAGACACTACAAGCACCATAGTAGAACACAGATGAAGCTTCTATGATGATGTAATAGCCAGTTAGAAGTAGTACAACTCAAGTTTTAGGTATCGATTATTGACTTTTTAGCTGTCTTTGGTGCCTTGGACATGAGCTATTACCTTAAGATTCTGCATGAAAGGAGGAATAGCAGCCGAGTTGCACGGAAGAATGTGAAAAGTGTTCATATGTAGTAAAAACCTGAGAAATCCGTCCGCTTTCGTCATTTGTTATCGAATCGACTTAAAGCCGGATCGTCACATTGGCCGCTCTTCCCTCTGAAACGGTTGTACTTATCGTCTGCAAAGCTATGTCGCGTGATGCGGTATGCGGAGACACTAAAAGCACCATAGTAGAACATAGATGAAGCTTCTAAGTTGATGTAATAGCCAGTAAGAAGTAGTACAATTCAAGTTTTAGGTATCGGTTATTGAATTTTTAGCTGGCTTTGGTGCCTTGAACATGAGCTAGGACCTTAAGATTCTGTATGAAAGGAGGACTAGCAGCCCAGTTGCACGGGAGAATGTGAAAACTGTTCATATGTAGTAAACACCAACCTGAGAAATCCGTCCGTTTTCGTCATTTGTTATCGAATCGACTTAAAGCCAGATCGTCACATTGGCCGCTCTTCTCTCTGAAACGGTTGTACTTATCGTCTGCAAAGCTATGTCGCGTGCTGCTGTATGCGAAGGCACTAAAAGCACCATAGTAGAACACATATGAAGCTTCTAAGATGATGTAATAGCCAGTAAGAAGTTGTACAATTCAAGTTTTAGGTATTGATTATTGACTTTTTAGCTGGCTTTGGTGCCTTCGACATGAGCTAGGACCTTAACATTCTTCATGAAAGGAGGAGTAGCAGCCGAGTTGCACGGGAGAATGTGAAAAGTGTTCATATGTAGTAAAAACCTGAGAAATCCGTCCGTTTTCGTCATTTGTTATCGAATCGACTTAAAGCCAGATCGTCACATTGGCCGCTCTTCTCTCTGAAACGGTTGTACTTATCGTCTTCAAAGCTATGTCGCGTGCTGCGGTATGCGGAGACACTAAAAGCACCATAGTAGAACACAGATGAAGCTTCAAGTTGATGTAATAGCCAGTAAGAAGTAGTACAATTCAAGTTTTAGGTATTGATTATTGACTTTTTAGCTGGCTTTGGTGCCTTGAACATGAGCTAGGATCTTAAGATTCTGCATCAAAAGGAGGACTAGCAGCCGAGTTGCACGGGAGAATGTGAAAAGTGTTCATACGTAGTAAAAACCTGAGAAATCCGTCCGTTTTCGTCATTTGTTATCGAATCGACTTAAAGCCAGATCGTCACATTGGCCGCTCTTCTCTCTGAAACGGTTGTACTTATCGTCTTCAAAGCTATGTCGCGTGCTGCGGTATGCGGAGACACTAAAAGCACCATAGTAGGACACAGTGAAGCTTCTAAGTTGATGTGATAGCCAGTAAGAAGTAGTACAGTTCAAGTTTTAGGTATTGATTATTGACTTTTAAGCTGGCTTTGATGCCTTGGACATGAGCTAGGACCTTAAGAATCTGCATGAAAGGAGGATTAGAGGCGAGTTGCACGGGAGAATGTGAAAAGTGTTCATATGTAGTAAAAACCTGAGAAATCCGTCCGTTTTCGTCATTTGTTATCGTATCGACTTAAAGGCAGATCGTCACATTGGCCGCTCTTCTCTCTGAAACGGTTGTACTTATCGTCTTCAAAGCTATGTCGCGTGCTGCGGTATGCGGAGACACTAAAAGCACCATAGTGGAACACAGATGAAGCTTCTAAGTTGATGTAATAGCCAGTAAGAAGTAGTACAATTCAAGTTTTAGGTATCGATTATTGATTTTTTAGCTGGCTTTGGTGCCTTGGACATGAGCTAGGATCTTAAGATTCTGCATCAAAAGGAGGACTAGCAGCCGAGTTGCACGGGACAATGTGAAAAGTGTTCATACGTAGTAAAAACCTAAGAAATCCGTCCGTTTTCGTCATTTGTTATCAAATCGACTTAAAGCCAGATCGTCACATTGACTGCTCTTCTCTCTGAAACGGTTGTACTCATCGTCTGGAAAGCTTTGTCGCGTGCTGCGGTATGCGGAGACACTAAAAGCACCATAGTAGAACACAGATGAAGCTTCTAAGATGATGTAATAGCCAGTAAGAAGTAGTACAATTCAAGTTTTAGGTATCGATTATATACTTTTTAGCTGGCTTTGGTGCCTTGGACATGAGCTAGGACCTTAAGATTCTGCATGAAAGGAGGACTAGCAGCCGAGTTGCAGGGGAGAATGTGAAAAGTGTTCATATGTAGTAAAAACCTGAGAAATCCGTTCGGTTTCGTCATTTGTTATCGAATCGACTTAAAGCCAGATCGTCACATTGGCCGCTCTTCTCTCTGAAACGGTTGTACTTATCGTCTGCAAAGCTATGTCGCGTGCTGCGGTATGCGGAGACTCTAAAAGCACCATAGTAGAACACAGATGAAGCTTCTAAGTTGATGTAATAGCCAGTAAGAAGTAGTACAATTCAAGTTTTAGGTATCGATTATTGACTTTTTAGCTGGCTTTGGTGCCTTGGACATGAGCTAGGACCTTAAGAATCTGCATTAAAGGAGGACTAGCAGCCGAGTTGCACGGGAGAATGTGAAAAGTGTTCAAATAGAGTAAAAACCTGAGAAATCCGCCCGTTTTCGTCATTTTTATCGAATCGACTTAAAGCCAATTCGTCACATTGGCCGCTCTGCTCTCGGAAACGGTTGTACTTATCGTCTGCAAAGCTATGTCGCGAACGGCGGTATTCGGAGACACTAAAAGCACCATTGTAGAACACAGATGTAGCTTCTAAGATGATGTAATAGCCAGTAAGAAATAGTACAATTCAAGTTTTAGGAATCGGTTATTGACTTATTACCCTTGTTTGGTGCCTTGGACATGAGCTAGGAACTTAAGATTTTACATGCAGGAGGACTAGCAGCCGAGTTGCACGGGACAATGTGTAAAGTGTTCATATGTAGTAAAAACCTGAGAAATCCGTCCGGTTTCGTCATTTGTTATCGAATCGACTTAAAGCCAGATCGTCACATTGGCCGCTCTTCTCTCTGAAACGGTTGTACTTATCGTCTTCAAAGCTATGTCGCATGCTGCGGTATGCGGAGACACTAAAAGCACCATAGTAGAACACAGATGAAGCTTCTAAGATGATGTAATAGCCAGTAAGAAGTAGTACAATTCAAGTTTTAGGTATCGATTATATACTTTTTAGCTGGCTTTGGTGCCTTGGACATGAGCTAGGACCTTAAGATTCTGCATGAAAGGAGGACTAGCAGCCGAGTTGCAGGGGAGAATGTGAAAAGTGTTCATATGTAGTAAAAACCTGAGAAATCCGTCCGGTTTCGTCATTTGTTATCGAATCGACTTAAAGCCAGATCGTCACATTGGCCGCTCTTCTCTCTGAAACGGTTGTACTTATCGCCTTCAAAGCTATGTCGCGTGCTGCGGTATGCGGAGACACTAAAAGCACCATAGTAGGACACAGTGAAGCTTCTAAGTTGATGTGATAGCCAGTAAGAAGTAGTACAATTCAAGTTTTAGGTATTGATTATTGACTTTTAAGCTGGCTTTGATGCCTTGGACATGAGCTAGGACCTTAAGAATCTGCATGAAAGGAGGATTAGCAGCCGAGTTGCACGGAAGAATGTGAAAAGTGTTCATATGTAGTAAAAACCTGAGAAATCCGTCCGTTTTCGTCATTTGTTATCGAATCGACTTAAAGCCAGATCGTCACATTGGCCGCTCTTCTCTCTGAAACGGTTGTACTTATCGTCTTCAAAGCTATGTCGCGTGCTGCGGTATGCGGAGACACTAAAAGCACCATAGTGGAACACAGATGAAGCTTCTAAGTTGATGTAATAGCCAGTAAGAAGTAGTACAATTCAAGTTTTAGGTATAGATTATTGATTTTTTATCTGGCTTTGGTGCCTTGGACATGAGCTAGGATCTTAAGATTCTGCATCAAAAGGAGGACTAGCAGCCGAGTTGCACGGGACAATGTGAAAAGTGTTCATACGTAGTAAAAACCTAAGAAATCCGTCCCTTATCGTCATTTGTTATCGAATCGACTTAAAGCCAGATCGTCACATTGGCCGCTCTTCTCTCTGAAACGGTTGTACTTATCGTCTTCAAAGCTATGTCGCGTGCTGCGGTATGCGGAGACACTAAAAGCACCATAGTAGAACACAGATGAAGCTTCTAAGTTGATGTGATAGCCAGTAAGAAGTAGTACAATTCAAGTTTTAGGTATCGATTATTGACTTTTTAGCTTGGTGCCTTGGACATGAGCTAGGACCTTAAGATTCTGCATGAAAGGAGGTCTAGCAGCCGCGTTGTACGGGAGAATGTGAAATGTGTTCATATGTAGTAAAAACCTGAGAAATCCGTCCGTTTTCATCATTTGTTATCAAATCGACTTAAAGCCAGATCGTCACATTGGCTGCTCTTCTCTCTGAAACGGTTGTACTTATCGTCTGGAAAGCTTTGTCGCGTGCTGCGGTATGCGGAGACACTAAAAGCACCATAGTAGAACACAGATGAAGCTTCTAAGATGATGTAATAGCCAGTAAGAAGTAGTACAATTCAAGTTTTAGGTATCGATTATTGACTTTTTAGCTGGCTTTGGTGCCTTGGACATGAGCTAGGACCTTAAGATTCTGCATGAAAGGAGGACTAGCAGCCGAGTTGCAGGGGAGAATGTGAAAAGTGTTCATATGTAGTAAAAACCTGAGAAATCCGTCCGTTTTCGTCATTTGTTATCGAATCGACTTAAAGCCAGATCGTCACATTGGCCGCTCTTCTCCCTGAAACGGTTGTACTTATCGTCTTCAAAGCTATGTCGCGTGCTGCGGTATGCGGAGACACTAAAAGCACCATAGTAGAACACAGATGAAGCTTCTAAGTTGATGTAATAGCCAGTAAGAAGTAGTACAATTCAAGTTTTAAGTATCGATTATTGACTTTTTAGCTGGCTTTGGTGCCTTGGACATGAGCTAGGACCTTAAGATTCTGCATGAAAGGAGGACTAGCAGCCGCGTTGTACGGGAGAATGTGAAATGTGTTCATATGTAGTAAAAACCTGAGAAATCCGTCCGTTTTCGTCATTTGTTATCAAATCGACTTAAAGCCAGATCGTCACATTGGCTGCTCTTCTCTCTGAAACGGTTGTACATATCGTCTGGAAAGCTTTGTCGCGTGCTGCGGTATGCGGAGACACTAAAAGCACCATAGTAGAACACAGATGAAGCTTCTAAGTTGATGTAATAGCCAGTAAGAAGTAGCACAATTCAAGTTTTAAGTATCGATTATAGACTTTTTAGCTGGCTTTGGTGCCTTGGACATGAGCTTCGACCTTAAGATTCTGCATGAAAGGAGGACTAGCAGCCGCGTTGTACGGGAGAATGCGAAATGTGTTCATATGTAGTAAAAACCTGAGAAATCCGTCCGTTTTCGTCGTTTGTTATCAAATCGACTTAAAGCCAGATCGTCACATTGGCTGCTCTTCTCTCTGAAACGGTTGTACTTATCGTCTGGAAAGCTTTGTCGCGTGCTGCGGTATGCGGAGACACTAAAAGCACCATAGTAGAACACAGATGAAGCTTCTAAGATGATGTAATAGCCAGTAAGAAGTAGTACTATTCAAGTTTTAGGTATCGATTATTGACTTTTTAGCTGGCTTTGGTGCCTTGGACATGAGCTAGGACCTTAAGATTCTGCATGAAAGGAGGGCTAGCAGCCGAGTTACACAGGAGAATGTGAAAAGTGTTTATATGTAGTAAAAACCTGAGAAATCCGTCCGTTATCGTCATTTGTTATCGTATCGACTTAAAGCCAGATCGTCACATTGGCCGCTCTTCTCTCTGAAACGGTTGTACTTATCGTCTTCAAAGCTATGTCGCGTGCTGCGGTATGCGGAGACACTAAAAGCACCATAGTAGAACACAGATGAAGCTTCTAAGTTGATGTAATAGCCAGTAAGAAGTAGTACAATTCAAGTTTTAAGTATCGATTATAGACTTTTTAGCTGGCTTTGGTGCCTTGGACATGAGCTACGACCTTAAGATTCTGCATGAAAGGAGGACTAGCAGCCGCGTTGTACGGGAGAATGCGAAATGTGTTCATATGTAGTAAAAACCTGAGAAATCCGTCCGTTTTCGTCGTTTGTTATCAAATCGACTTAAAGCCAGATCGTCACATTGGCCGCTCTTCTCTATGAAACGGTTGTACTTATCGTCTGGAAAGCTTTGTCGCGTGCTGCGGTATGCGGAGACACTAAAAGCACCATAGTAGAACACAGATGAAGCTTCTAATTTGATGTAATAGCCAGTAATAAGTAGTACAATTGAAGTTTTAGGTATTGATTATTGACTTTTAAGCTGGCTTTGATGCCTTGGACATGAGCTAGGACCTTAAGTATCTGCATGAAAGGAGGATTAGCAGCCGAGTTGCACGGGAGAATGTGAAAAGTGTTCATATGTAGTAAAAACCTGAGAAATCCGTCCGTTTTCGTCATTTGTTATCGAATCGACTTAAAGCCAGATCGTCACATTGGCCGCTCTTCTCTCTGAAACGGTTGTACTTATCGTCTTCAAAGCTATGTCGCGTGCTGCGGTATGCGGAGACACTAAAAGCACCATAGTGGAACACAGATGAAGCTTCTAAGTTGATGTAATAGCCAGTAAGACGTAGTACAATTCAAGTTTTAGGTATCGATTATTGATTTTTTAGCTAGCTTTGGTGCCTTGGACGTGAGCTAGGACCTTAAGATTCTGCATGAAAGGAGGACTAGCAGCCGAGTTGCACGGGACAATGTGAAAAGTGTTCATACGTAGTAAAAACCTAAGAAATCCGTCCCTTTTCGTCATTTGTTATCGAATCGACTTAAAGCCAGATCGTCACATTATCCGCTCTTCTCTCTGAAACGGTTGTACTTATCGTCTTCAAAGCTATGTCGCGTGCTGCGGTATGCGGAGACACTACAAGCACCATAGTAGAACACAGATGAAGCTTCTAAGTTGATGTGATAGCCAGTAAGAAGTAGTACAATTCAAGTTTTAGGTATCGATTATTGACTTTTTAGCTGGCTTTGGTGCCTTGGACATGAGCTAGGACCTTAAGATTCTGCATGAAAGGAGATCTAGCAGCCGCGTTGTACGGGAGAATGTGAAATGTGTTCATATGTAGTAACAACCTGAGAAATCCGTCCGTTTTCGTCATTTGTTATCAAATCGACTTAAAGCCAGATCGTCACATTGGCTGCTCTTCTCTCTGAAACGGTTGTACTTATCGTCTGGAAAGCTTTGTCGCGTGCTGCGGTATGCGGTGACACTAAAAGCACCATAGTAGAACACAGATGAAGCTTCTAAGATGATGTAATAGCCAGTAAGAAGTAGTACAATTCAAGTTTTAGGTATCGATTATTGACTTTTTAGCTGGCTTTGGTGCCTTGGACATGAGCTAGGACCTTAAGATTCTGCATGAAAGGAGGACTAGCAGCCGAGTTGCAGGGGAGAATGTGAAAAGTGTTCATATGTAGTAAAAACCTGAGAAATCCGTCCGTTTTCGTCATTTGTTATCGAATCGACTTAAAGCCAGATCGTCACATTGGCCGCTCTTCTCCCTGAAACGGTTGTACTTATCGTCTTCAAAGCTATGTCGCGTGCTGTGGTATGCGGAGACACTAAAAGCACCATAGTAGAACACAGATGAAGCTTTTAAGTTGATGTAATAGCCAGTAAGAAGTAGTACAATTCAAGTTTTAATTATCGATTATTGACTTTTTAGGTGGCTTTGGTGCCTTGGACATGAGCTAGGACCTTAAGATTCTGCATGAAAGGAGGACTAGCAGCCGCGTTGTGCGGGAGAATGTGAAATGTGTTCATATGTAGTAAAAACCTGAGAAATCCGTCCGTTTTCGTCATTTGTTATCAAATCGACTTAAAGCCAGATCGTCACATTGGCTGCTCTTCTCTCTGAAACGGTTGTACTTATCGTCTGGAAAGCTTTGTCGCGTGCTGCGGTATGCGGAGACACTAAAAGCACCATAGTAGAACACAGATGAAGCTTCTAAGATGATGTAATAGCCAGTAAGAAGTAGTACAATTCAAGTTTAAGTATCGATTATTGACTTTTTAGCTGGCTTTGGTGCCTTGGAAATGAGCTAGGACCTTAAGATTCTGCATGAAAGGAGGACTAGCAGCCGAGTTGCAGGGGAGAATGTGAAAAGTGTTCATATGTAGTAAAAACCTGAGAAATCCGTCCGGTTTCGTCATTTGTTATCGAATCGACTTAGAGCCAGATCGTCACATTGGCCGCTCTTCTCTCTGAAACGGTTGTGCTTATCGTCTTCAAAGCTATGTCGCGTGCTGCGGTATGCGGAGACTCTAAAAGCACCATAGTAGAACACAGATGAAGCTTCTAAGTTGATGTAATAGCCAGTAAGAAGTAGTACAATTCAAGTTTTAGGTATCGATTATTGACTTTTTAGCTGGCTTTGGTGCCTTGGACATGAGCTAGGACCTTAAGAATCTGCATTAAAGGAGGACTAGCAGGCGAGTTGCACGGGAGAATTTGAAAAGTGTTCAAATAGAGTAAAAACCTGAGAAATCCGTCCGTTTTCGTCATTTTTATCGAATCGACTTAAAGCCAAATCGTCACATTGGCCGCTCTGCTCTCGGAAACGGTTGTACTTATCGTTTGCAAAGCTATGTCGCGAACGGCGGTTTTCGGAGACACTAAAAGCACCATTGTAGAACACAGATGTAGCTTCTAAGATGATGTAATAGCCAGTAAGAAATAGTACAATTCATTTTTTAGGAATCGGTTATTTTCTTTTTACCCTTGTTTGGTGCCTTGGACATGAGCTAGGACCTTAAGATTCTGCATGAAAGGAGGGCTAGCAGCCGAGTTACACAGGAGAATGTGAAAAGTGTTTATACACTCCTGGAAATGGAAAAAAGAACACATTGACACCGGTGTGTCAGACCCACCATACTTGCTCCGGACACTGCGAGAGGGCTGTACAAGCAATGATCACACGCACAGCACAGCAGACACACCAGGAACCGCGGTGTTGGCCGTCGAATGGCGCTAGCTGCACAGCATTTGTGCACCGCCGCCGTCAGTGTCAGCCAGTTTGCCGTGGCATACGGAGCTCCATCGCAGTCTTTAACACTGGTAGCATGCCGCGACAGCGTGGACGTGAACCGTATGTGCAGTTGACGGACTTTGAGCGAGGGCGTATAGTGGGCATGCGGGAGGCCGGGTGGACGTACCGCCGAATTGCTCAACACGTGGGGCGTGAGGTCTCCACAGTAACATCGATGTTGTTGCCAGTGGTCGGCGGAAGGTGCACGTGCTCGTCGACCTGGGACCGGACCGCAGCGATGCACGGATGCACGCCAAGACCGTAGGATCCTACACAGTGCCGTAGGGGACCGCACCGCCACTTCCCAGCAAATTAGGGACACTGTTGCTCCTGGGGTATCGGCGAGGACCATTCGCAACCGTCTCCATGAAGCTGGGCTACGGTCCCGCACACCGTTAGGCCGTCTTCCGCTCACGCCCCAACATCGTGCAGCCCGCCTCCAGTGGTGTCGCGACAGGCGTGAATGGAGGGACGAATGGAGACGTGTCGTCTTCAGCGATGGGAGTAACTTCTGCCTTGGTGCCATTGATGGTCGTATGCGTGTTTGGCGCCGTGCAGGTGAGCGCCACAATCAGGACTGCATACGACTGAGGCACACAGGGCCAACACCCGGCATCATGGTGTGGGGAGCGATCTCCTACACTGGCCGTACACCTCTGGTGATCGTCGAGGGGACACTGAATAGTGCACGGTACATCCAAACCGTCATCGAACCCATCGTTCTACCATTCCTAGACCGGCAAGGGAACTTGCTGTTCCAACAGGACAATGCACGTCGGCATGTATCCCGTGCCACCCAACGTGCTCTAGAAGGTGTAAGTCAACTACCCTGGCCAGCAAGATCTCCGGATCTGTCCCCCATTGAGCATGTTTGAGACTGGATGAAGCGTCGTCTCACGCGGTTTGCACTTCCAGCACGAACGCTGGTCCAACTGAGGCACCAGATAGAAATGGCATGGCAAGCCGTTCCACAGGACTACATCCAGCATCTCTACGATCGTCTCCATGGGAGAATAGCAGCCTGCATTGCTGCAAAAGGTGGATATACACTATACTAGTGCCGACATTGCGCATGCTCTGTTGCCTGTGTCTATGTGACTGTGGTTCTGTCAGTGTGATCATGTGATGTATCTGACCCCAAGAATGTGTCAATAAAGTTTCCCTTTCCTGGGACAATGTATTCACGGTGTTCTTATTTCAATTTCCAGGAGTGTATGTAGTAAAAACCTGAGAAATCCGTCCGTTTTCGTCATTTGTTATCGTATCGACTTAAAGCCAGATCGTCACATTGGCCGCTCTTCTCTCTGAAACGGTTGTACTTATCGTCTTCAAAGCTATGTCGCGTGCTGCGGTATGCGGAGACACTAAAAGCAACATAGTAGAACACAGATGAAGCTTCTAAGTTGATGTAATAGCCAGTAAGAAGTAGTACAATTCAAGTTTTAAGTATCGTTTATTGACTTTTTAGCTGGCTTTGGTGCCTTGGACATGAGCTAGGACCTTAAGATTCTGTATGAAAGGAGGACTAGCAGCCGCGTTGTACGGGAGAATGCGAAATGTGTTCATATGTAGTAAAAACCTGAGAAATCCGTCCGTTTTCGTCGTTTGTTATCAAATCGACTTAAAGCCAGATCGTCACATTGGCTGCTCTTCTCTCTGAAACGGTTGTACTTATCGTCTGGAAAGCTTTGTCGCGTGCTGCGGTATGCGGAGACACTAAAAGCACCATAGTAGAACACAGATGAAGCTTCTAAGATGATGTAATAGCCAGTAAGAAGTAGTACAATTCAAGTTTTAGGTATCGATTATTGACTTTTTAGCTGGCTTTGGTGCCTTGGACATGAGCTAGGACCTTAAGATTCTGCATGAAAGGAGGACTAGCAGCCGAGTTGCAGGGGAGAATGTGAAAAGTGTTCATATGTAGTAAAAACCTGAGAAATCCGTCCGTCGTCATTTGGTATCGAATCGACTTAAAGCCAGATCGTCACATTGGCCGCTCTTCTCTCTGAAACGGTTGTACTTATCGTCTTCAAAGCTATGTCGCGTGCTGCGGTATGCCTAGACACTAAAACCACCACAGTAGAACACAGATGAAGCTTCTAATTTGATGTAATAGCCAGTAAGAAGTAGTACAATTGAAGTTTTAGGTATTGATTATTGACAATTTAGCTGGCTTTGATGCCTTGGACATGAGCTAGGACCTTAAGATTCTGCATAGAAGGAGGACAAGCAGCCGAGTTGCACGGGAGAATGTGAAAAGTGTTCATATGTAGTAAAAACCTGAGAAATCCGTCCGTTTTCGTCATTTGTTATCAAATCGACTTAAATCCAGATCATCACATTGGCCGCTCTTCTCTCGGAAACGGTTGTACTTATCGTCTGCAAAGCTATGTCGCGAACGGCGGTATTCGGAGACACTAAAAGCACCATTGTAGAACACAGATGTAGCTTCTAAGATGATGTAATAGCCAGTAAGAAGTAGTACAATTCAAGTTTTAGGAACCGGTTATTGACTTTTTACCCTTGTTTGGTGCCTTGGACATGAGCTAGGACCTTAAGATTCTGTATGAAAGGAGGACTAGCAGCCGCGTTGTACGGGAGAATGCGAAATGTGTTCATATGTAGTAAAAACCTGAGAAATCCGTCCGTTTTCGTCGTTTGTTATCAAATCGACTTAAAGCCAGATCGTCACATTGGCTGCTCTTCTCTCTGAAACGGTTGTACTTATCGTCTGGAAAGCTTTGTCGCGTGCTGCGGTATGCGGAGACACTAAAAGCACCATAGTAGAACACAGATGAAGCTTCTAAGATGATGTAATAGCCAGTAAGAAGTAGTACAATTCAAGTTTTAGGTATCGATTATTGACTTTTTAGCTGGCTTTGGTGCCTTGGACATGAGCTAGGACCTTAAGATTCTGCATGAAAGGAGGACTAGCAGACGAGTTGCAGGGGAGAATGTGAAAAGTGTTCACATGTAGTAAAAACCTGAGAAATCCGTCCGTTTTCGTCATTTGTTATCGAATCGACTTAAAGCCAGATCGTCACATTGGCCGCTCTTCTCTCTGAAACGGTTGTACTTATCGTCTTCAAAGCTATGTCGCGTGCTGCGGTATGCGGAGACACTAAAACCACCACAGTAGAACACAGATGAAGCTTCTAATTTGATGTAATAGCCAGTAAGAAGTAGTACAATTGAAGTTTTAGGTATTGATTATTGACTTTTTAGCTGGCTTTGATGCCTTGGACATGAGCTAGGACCTTAAGAATCTGCATTAAAGGAGGACTAGCAGCCGAGTTGCACGGGAGAATGTGAAAAGTGTTCAAATAGAGTAAAAACCTGAGAAATCCTTCCGTTTTCGTCATTTTTATCGAATCGACTTAAAGCCAAATCGTCACATTGGCCGCTCTGCTCTCTGAAACAGTTGTACTTATCGTCTGCAAAGCTATGTCGCGAACGGCGGTATTCGGAGACACTAAAAGCACCATTGTAGAACACAGTTGTAGCTTCTAAGATGATGTAATAGCCAGTAAGAAATAGTACAATTCAAGTTTTAGGAATCGGTTATTGACTTTTTACCCTTATTTGGTGCCTTGGACATGAGCTAGAAACTTAAGATTTTACATGCAGGAGGACTAGCAGCCGAGTTGCACGGGAGAATGTGTAAAGTGTTCATATGTAGTAAAAACCTGAGAAATCCGTCCGTTTTCGTCATTTGTTATCGAATCGACTTAAAGCCAGATCGTCACATTGGCCGCTCTTCTCTCTGAAACGGTTGTACTTATCGTCTTCAAAGCTATGTCGCGTGCTGAGGTATGCGGAGACACTAAACCACCATAGTAGAACACAGATGAAGCTTCTAAGTTGATGTGATAGCCAGTAAGAAGTAGTACAATTCAAGTTTTAGGTATCGATTATTGACTTTTTAGCTGGCTTTGGTGACTTGGACATGAGCTAGGACCTTAAGATTCTGCATGAAAGGAGGACTAGCAGCCTAGTTGCAGGGGAGAATGTGAAAAGTGTTCATATGTAGTAAAAACCTGAGAAATCCGTCCGTTTTCGTCATTTGTTATCGAATCGACTTAAAGCCAGATCGTCACATTGGCCGCTCTTCACTCTGAAACGGTTGTACTTATCGTCTTCAAAGCTATGTCGCGTGCTGCTTTATGCGGAGACACTAAAAGCACCATAGTAGAACACAGATGAAGCTTCTAAGTTGATGTAATAGCCAGTAAGAAGTAGTACAATTCAAGTTTTAAGTATCGATTATTGACGTTTTAGCTGGCTTTGGTGGCTTGGACATGAGCTAGGACCTTAAGATTCTGCATGAAAGGAGGACTAGCAGCCGCGTAGTACGGGAGAATGCGAAATGTGTTCATATGTAGTAAAAACCTGAGAAATCCGTCCGTTTTCGTCGTTTGTCATCAAATCGACTTGAAGCCAGATCGTCACATTGGCTGCTCTTCTCTCTGAAACGGTTGTACTTATCGTCTGGAAAGCTTTGTCGCGTGCTGCGGTATGCGGAGACACTAAAAGCACCATAGTAGAACACAGATGAAGCTTCTAAGATGATGTAATAGCCAGTAAGAAGTAGTACAATTCAAGTTTTAGGTATCGATTATTGACTTTTTAGCTGGCTTTGGTGACTTGGACATGAGCTAGGACCTTAAGATTCTGCATGAAAGGAGGACTAGCAGCCTAGTTGCAGGGGAGAATGTGAAAAGTGTTCATATGTAGTAAAAACCTGAGAAATCCGTCCGTTTTCGTCATTTGTTATCGAATCGACTTAAAGCCAGATCGTCACATTGGCCGCTCTTCTCTCTGAAACGGTTGTACTTATCGTCATCAAAGCTATGTCGCGTGCTGCGGTATGCGGAGACACTAAAAGCACCATAGTAGAACACAGATGAAGCTTCTAAGTTGATGTAATAGCCAGTAAGAAGTAGTACAATTCAAGTTTTAGTTACTGATTATTGACATTTTAGCTGGCTTTGGTGCCTTGGACATGAGCTAGGACCTTAAGATTCTGCATGAAAGGAGGGCTAGCAGCCGAGTTACACAGGAGAATGTGAAAAGTGTTTATATGTAGTAAAAACCTGAGAAATCCGTCCGTTTTCGTCATTTGTTATCGTATCGACTTAAAGACAGATCGTCACATTGGCCGCTCTTCTCTCTGAAACGGTTGTACTTATCGTCTTCAAAGCTGTGTCGCGAACGGCGGTATGCGGAGACACTAAAAGCATCATAGTAGAACACAGATGAAGCTTCTAAGATGATGTAATAGCCAGTAAGAAGTAGTACAATTCAAGTTTTAGGTATCGATTATTGACTTTTTAGCTGGCTTTGGTGACTTGGACATGAGCTAGGACCTTAAGATTCTGCATGAAAGGAGGACTAGCAGCCGAGTTGCACAGGAGAATGTGAAAAGTGTTCATATGTAGTAAAAACCTGAGAAATCCGTCCGTTTTCGTCATTTGTTATCGAATCGACTTAAAGCCAGATCGTCACATTGGCCGCTCTTCTCTCTGAAACGGTTGTACTTATCGTCATCAAAGCTATGTCGCGTGCTGCGGTATGCGGAGACACTTAAAGCACCATAGTAGAACACAGATGAAGCTTCTAAGTTGATGTAATAGCCAGTAAGAAGTAGTACAATTCAAGTTTTAAGTATCGATTATTGACTTTTTAGCTGGCTTTGGTGCCTTGGACATGAGCTAGGACCTTAAGATTCTGCATGAAAGGAGGACTAGCAGCCGCGTTGTACGGGAGAATGTGAAAAGTGTTCATATGTAGTAAAAACCTGGGAAATCCGTCCGTTTTCGTCATTTGTTATCGAATCGACTTAAAGCCAGATCGTCACATTGGCCGCTCTTCTCTCTGAAACGGTTGTACTTACCGTCATCAAAGCTATGTCGCGTGCTGCGGTATGCGGAGACACTAAAAGCACCATAGTAGAACACAGATGAAGCTTCTAAGTTGATGTAATAGCCAGTAAGAAGTAGTACAATTCAAGTTTTAGTTACTGATTATTGACATTTTAGCTGGCTTTGGTGCCTTGGACATGAGCTAGGACCTTAAGATTCTGCATGAAAGGAGGGCTAGCAGCCGAGTTACACGGGAGAATGTGAAAAGTGTTTATATGTAGTAAAAACCTGAGAAATCCGTCCGTTTTCGTCATTTGTTATCGTATCGACTTAAAGACAGATCGTCACATTGGCCGCTCTTCTCTCTGAAACGGTTGTACTTATCGTCTTCAAAGCTGTGTCGCGAACGGCGGTATGCGGAGACACTAAAAGCATCATAGTAGAACACAGATGAAGCTTCTAAGATGATGTAATAGCCAGTAAGAAGTAGTACAATTCAAGTTTTAGGTATCGATTATTGACTTTTTAGCTGGCTTTGGTGACTTGGACATGAGCTAGGACCTTAAGATTCTGCATGAAAGGAGGACTAGCAGCCGAGTTGCACGGGAGAATGTGAAAAGTGTTCAAATAGAGTAAAAACCTGAGAAATCCTTCCGTTTTCGTCATTTTTATCGAATCGACTTAAAGCCAAATCGTCACATTGGCCGCTCTGCTCTCTGAAACAGTTGTACTTATCGTCTGCAAAGCTATGTCGCGAACGGCGGTATTCGGAGACACTAAAAGCACCATTGTAGAACACAGTTGTAGCTTCTAAGATGATGTAATAGCCAGTAAGAAATAGTACAATTCAAGTTTTAGGAATCGGTTATTGACTTTTTACCCTTATTTGGTGCCTTGGACATGAGCTAGAAACTTAAGATTTTACATGCAGGAGGACTAGCAGCCGAGTTGCACGGGAGAATGTGTAAAGTGTTCATATGTAGTAAAAACCTGAGAAATCCGTCCGTTTTCGTCATTTGTTATCGAATCGACTTAAAGCCAGATCGTCACATTGGCCGCTCTTCTCTCTGAAACGGTTGTACTTATCGTCTTCAAAGCTATGTCGCGTGCTGAGGTATGCGGAGACACTAAACCACCATAGTAGAACACAGATGAAGCTTCTAAGTTGATGTGATAGCCAGTAAGAAGTAGTACAATTCAAGTTTTAGGTATCGATTATTGACTTTTTAGCTGGCTTTGGTGACTTGGACATGAGCTAGGACCTTAAGATTCTGCATGAAAGGAGGACTAGCAGCCTAGTTGCAGGGGAGAATGTGAAAAGTGTTCATATGTAGTAAAAACCTGAGAAATCCGTCCGTTTTCGTCATTTGTTATCGAATCGACTTAAAGCCAGATCGTCACATTGGCCGCTCTTCACTCTGAAACGGTTGTACTTATCGTCTTCAAAGCTATGTCGCGTGCTGCTTTATGCGGAGACACTAAAAGCACCATAGTAGAACACAGATGAAGCTTCTAAGTTGATGTAATAGCCAGTAAGAAGTAGTACAATTCAAGTTTTAAGTATCGATTATTGACGTTTTAGCTGGCTTTGGTGGCTTGGACATGAGCTAGGACCTTAAGATTCTGCATGAAAGGAGGACTAGCAGCCGCGTAGTACGGGAGAATGCGAAATGTGTTCATATGTAGTAAAAACCTGAGAAATCCGTCCGTTTTCGTCGTTTGTCATCAAATCGACTTGAAGCCAGATCGTCACATTGGCTGCTCTTCTCTCTGAAACGGTTGTACTTATCGTCTGGAAAGCTTTGTCGCGTGCTGCGGTATGCGGAGACACTAAAAGCACCATAGTAGAACACATATGAAGCTTCTAAGATGATGTAATAGCCAGTAAGAAGTAGTACAATTCAAGTTTTAGGTATCGATTATTGACTTTTTAGCTGGCTTTGGTGACTTGGACATGAGCTAGGACCTTAAGATTCTGCATGAAAGGAGGACTAGCAGCCTAGTTGCAGGGGAGAATGTGAAAAGTGTTCATATGTAGTAAAAACCTGAGAAATCCGTCCGTTTTCGTCATTTGTTATCGAATCGACTTAAAGCCAGATCGTCACATTGGCCGCTCTTCTCTCTGAAACGGTTGTACTTACCGTCATCAAAGCTATGTCGCGTGCTGCGGTATGCGGAGACACTAAAAGCACCATAGTAGAACACAGATGAAGCTTCTAAGTTGATGTAATAGCCAGTAAGAAGTAGTACAATTCAAGTTTTAGTTACTGATTATTGACATTTTAGCTGGCTTTGGTGCCTTGGACATGAGCTAGGACCTTAAGATTCTGCATGAAAGGAGGGCTAGCAGCCGAGTTACACAGGAGAATGTGAAAAGTGTTTATATGTAGTAAAAACCTGAGAAATCCGTCCGTTTTCGTCATTTGTTATCGTATCGACTTAAAGACAGATCGTCACATTGGCCGCTCTTCTCTCTGAAACGGTTGTACTTATCGTCTTCAAAGCTGTGTCGCGAACGGCGGTATGCGGAGACACTAAAAGCATCATAGTAGAACACAGATGAAGCTTCTAAGATGATGTAATAGCCAGTAAGAAGTAGTACAATTCAAGTTTTAGGTATCGATTATTGACTTTTTAGCTGGCTTTGGTGACTTGGACATGAGCTAGGACCTTAAGATTCTGCATGAAAGGAGGACTAGCAGCCGAGTTGCACAGGAGAATGTGAAAAGTGTTCATATGTAGTAAAAACCTGAGAAATCCGTCCGTTTTCGTCATTTGTTATCGAATCGACTTAAAGCCAGATCGTCACATTGGCCGCTCTTCTCTCTTAAACGGTTGTACTTATCGTCTGCAAAGCTATGTCGCGTGCTGCGGTATGCGGAGACCCCAAACGCACCATAGTAGAACACAGATGAAGCTTCTAAGTTGATGTAATAGCCAGTAAGAAGTAGTACAATTCAAGTTTTAGGTATCGATTATTGACTTTTTAGCTGGCTTTGGTGCCTTGGACATGAGCTAGGACCTTAAGAATCTGCATTAAAGGAGGACTAGCAGCCGAGTTGCACGGGAGAATGTGAAAAGTGTTCAAATAGAGTAAAAACCTGAGAAATCCGTCCATTTTCGTCATTTTTATCGAATCGACTTAAAGCCAGATCGTCACATTGGCCGCTCTTCTCTCTGAAACGGTTGTACTTACCGTCATCAAAGCTATGTCGCGTGCTGCGGTATGCGGAGACACTAAAAGCACCATAGTAGAACACAGATGAAGCTTCTAAGTTGATGTAATAGCCAGTAAGAAGTAGTACAATTCAAGTTTTAGTTACTGATTATTGACATTTTAGCTGGCTTTGGTGCCTTGGACATGAGCTAGGACCTTAAGATTCTGCATGAAAGGAGGACTAGCAGCCGAGTTGCACAGGAGAATGTGAAAAGTGTTCATATGTAGTAAAAACCTGAGACATCCGTCCGTTTTCGTCATTTGTTATCAAATCGACTTAAAGCCAGATCGTCACATTGGCTGCTCTTCTCTCTGAAACGGTTGTACTTATCGTCTGGAAAGCTTTGTCGCGTGCTGCGGTATGCGGAGACACTAAAAGCACCATAGTAGAACACAGATGAAGCTTCTAAGATGATGTAATAGCCAGTAAGAAATAGTACAATTCAAGTTTTAGGTATCGATTATTGACTTTTTAGCTGGCTTTGGTGCCTGGGACATGAGTTAGGACCTTAAGATTCTGCATGAAAGGAGGACTAGCAGCCGAGTTGCAGGGGAGAATGTGTAAAGTGTTCATATGTAGTAAAAACCTGAGAAATCCGTCCGTTTTCGTCATTTGTTATCGAATCGACTTAAAGCCAGATCGTCACATTGGCCGCTCTTCTCTCTGAAACGGTTGTACTTATCGTGTGCAGAGCTATGTCGCGTGCTGCGGTATGCGGAGACACTAAAAGCACCATAGTAGAACACAGATGAAGCTTCTAAGTTGATGTAATAGCCAGTAAGAAGTAGTACAATTCAAGTTTAGTTACTGATTATTGACATTTTAGCTGGCTTTGGTGCCTTGGACATGAGCTAGGACCTTAAGAATCTGCATTAAAGGAGGACTAGCAGCCGAGTTGCACGGGAGAATGTGAAAAGTGTTCAAATAGAGTAAAAACCTGAGAAATCCGTCCATTTTCGTCATTTTTATCGAATCGACTTAAAGCCAGATCGTCACATTGGCCGCTCTTCTCTCTGAAACGGTTGTACTTATCGTCTTCAAAGCTATGACGCGTGCTGCGGTATGCGGAGACACTAAAACCACCACAGTAGAACACAGATGAAGCTTCTAATTTGATGTAATAGCCAGTAAGAAGTAGTACAATTCAAGTTTTAGGAATCGGTTATTGACTTTTTACCCTTGTTTGGTGCCTTGGACATGAGCTAGGAACTTAAGATTTTACATGCAGGAGGACTAGCAGCCGAGTTGCACGGGAGAATGTGTAAAGTGTTCATAAGTAGTAAAAACCTGAGAAATCCGTCCGTTTTCGTCATTTGTTATCGAATCGACTTAAAGCCAGATCGTCACATTGGCCGCTCTTCTCTCTGAAACGGTTGTACTTATCGTGTGCAGAGATATGTCGCGTGCTGCGGTATGCAGAGACACTAAAAGCACCATAGTAGAACACAGATGACACTTCCAAGTTGATGTAATAGCCAGTAAGAAGTAGTACAATTCAAGTTTTAGTTACTGATTATTGACATTTTAGCTGGCTTTGGTGCCTTGGACACGAGCTAGGACCTTAAGATTCTGCATGAAAGGAGGGCTAGCAGCCGAGTTACACAGGAGAATGTGAAAAGTGTTTATATGTAGTAAAAACCTGAGAAATCCGTCCGTTTTCGTCATTTGTTATCGTAACGACTTAAAGCCAGATCGTCACATTGGCCGCTCTTCTCTCTGAAACGTTTGTACTTATCGTCTACAAAGCTATGTCGCGAACGGCGGTATTCGTAGACACTAAAAGCACCATTGTAGAACACAGATGTAGCTTCTAAGATGATGTAATAGCCAGTAAGGAATAGTACAATTCAAGTTTTAGGAATCGGTTATTGACTTTTTACCCTTATTTGGTGCCTTGGACATGAGCTAGAAACTTAAGATTTTACATGCAGGAGGACTAGCAGCCGAGTTCCACGGGAGAATGTGTAAAGTGTTCATATGTAGTAAAAACCTGAGAAATCCGTCCGTTTTCGTCATTTGTTATCGTATCGACTTAAAGCCAGATCGTCACATTGGCCGCTCTTCTCTCTGAAACGGTTGTACTTATCGTCTTCAAAGCTATGTCGCGAACTGCGGTATGTGGAGACACTAAAAGCACCATAGTAGAACACAGATGAAGCTTCTAAGATGATGTAATAGCCACTAAGAAGTAGTACAATTCATGTTTTAGGTATCGATTATTGACTTTTTAGCTGGCTTTGGTGACTTGGACATGAGCTAGGACTTTAAGATTCTGCATGAAAGGAGGACTAGCAGCCGAGTTGCAGGGGAGAATGTGAAAAGTGTTCATATGTAGTAAAAACCTGAGAAATCCGTCCGTTTTCGTCATTTGTTATCGAATCGACTTAAAGCCAGATCGTCACATTGGCCGCTCTTCTCTCTGAAACGGATGTACTTATCGTCTTCAAAGCTATGTCGCGTGCTGCGGTATGCGGAGACACTAAAAGCACCATAGTAGAACACAGATGAAGCTTCTAAGTTGATGTAATAGCCAGTAAGAAGTAGTACAATTCAAGTTTTAAGTATCGATTATTGACTTTTTAGCTGGCTTTGGTGCCTTGGACATGAGCTAGGACCTTAAGATTCTGCATGAAAGGAGGACTAGCAGCCGCGTTGTACGGGAGAATGCGAAATGTGTTCATATGTAGTAAAAACCTGAGAAATCCGTCCGTTTTCGTCGTTTGTTATCAAATCGACTTGAAGCCAGATCGTCACATTGGCTGCTCTTCTCTCTGAAACGGTTGTACTTATCGTCTTCAAAGCTATGTCGCGTGCGGCGGTATGCGGAGACACTAAAACCACCACAGTAGAACACAGATGAAGCTTCTAATTTGATGTAATAGCCAGTAAGAAGTAGTACAATTGAAGTTTTAGGTATTGATTATTGACTTTTTAGCTAGCTTTGATGCCTTGGACATGAGCTAGGACCTTAAGATTCTGCATAGAAGGAGGACTAGCAGCCGAGTTGCACGGGAGAATGTGTAAAGTGTTCATATGTAGTAAAAACCTGAGAAATCCGTCCGTTTTCGTCATTTGTTATCGAATCAAAGCCAGATCGTCACATTGGCCACTCTTCTCTTTGAAACGGTTGTACTTATCGTGTGCAGAGATATGTCGCGTGCTGCGGTATGCAGAGACACTAAAAGCACCATAGTAGAACACAGATGACACTTCCAAGTTGATGTAATAGCCAGTAAGAAGTAGTACAATTCAAGTTTTAGTTACTGATTATTGACATTTTAGCTGGCTTTGGTGCCTTGGACATGAGCTAGGACCTTAAGATTCTGCATGAAAGGAGGGCTAGCAGCCGAGTTACACAGGAGAATGTGAAAAGTGTTTATATGTAGTAAAAACCTGAGAAATCCGTCCGTTTTCGTCATTTGTTATCGTATCGACTTAAAGCCAGATCGTCACATTGGCCGCTCTTCTCTCTGAAACGGTTGTACTTATCGTCTTCAAAGCTGTGTCGCGAACGGCGGTATGCGGAGACACTAAAAGCACCATTGTAGAACACAGATGTAGCTTCTAAGATGATGTAATAGCCAGTAAGAAATAGTACAATTCAAGTTTTAGGAATCGGTTATTGACTTTTTACCCTTATTTGGTGCCTTGGACATGAGCTAGGAACTTAAGATTTTACATGCAGGAGGACTAGCAGCCGAGTTGCACGGGAGAATGTGTAAAGTGTTCATATGTAGTAAAAACCTGAGAAATCCGTCCGTTTTCGTCATTTGTTATCGAATCGACTTAAAGCCAGATCGTCACATTGGCCGCACTTCTCTCTGAAACGGTTGTACTTATCGTGTGCAGAGCTATGTCGCGTGCTGCGGTATGCAGAGACACTAAAAGCACCATAGTAGAACACAGATGACACTTCCAAGTTGATGTAATAGCCAGTAAGAAGTAGTACAATTCAAGTTTTAGTTACTGATTTTTGACATTTTAGCTGGCTTTGGTGCCTTGGACATGAGCTAGGACCTTAAGATTCTGCATGAAAGGAGGGCTAGCAGCCGAGTTACACAGGAGAATGTGAAAAGTGTTTATATGTAGTAAAAACCTGAGACATCCGTCCGTTTTCGTCATTTGTTATCAAATCGACTTAAAGCCAGATCGTCACATTGGCTGCTCTTCTCTCTGAAACGGTTGTACTTATCGTTTGCAGAGCTATGTCGCGTGCTGCGGTATGCGGAGACACTAAAAGCACCATAGTAGAACACAGATGAAGCTTCTAAGTTGATGTAATAGCCAGTAAGAAGTAGTAAAATTCAAGTTTTAGGTATCGATTATTGACTTTTTAGCTGGCTTTGGTGGCTTGGACATGAGCTAGGACCTTAAGATTCACCATGAAAGGAGGACTAGCAGCCGAGTTGCACGGGAGAATGTGAAAAGTGTTCATATGTAGTAAAAACCTGAGAAATCCGTCCGTTTTCGTCATTTGTTATCGAATCGACTTAAAGCCAGATCGTCACACTGGCCGCTCTGCTCTCTGAAAGGGTTGTACTTATCGTCTGCAAAGCTATGTCGCGAACGGCGATATTCGGAGACACTAAAAGCACCATAGTAGAACACAGATGTAGCTTCTAAGATGATGTAATAGCCAGTAAGAAATAGTACAATTCAAGTTTTAGGAATCGGTTATTGACTTTTTACCCTTGTTTGGTGCCTTGGACATGAGCTAGGAACTTAAGATTTTACATGCAGGAGGACTAGCAGCCGAGTTGCACGGGAGAATGTGTAAAGTGTTCATATGTAGTAAAAACCTGAGAAATCCGTCCGTTTTCGTCATTTGTTATCGAATCGACTTAAAGCCAGATCGTCACATTGGCCGCTCTCCTCACTGAAACGGTTGTACTTATCGTTTGCAGAGCTATGTCGCGTGCTGCGGTATGCGGAGACACTAAAAGCACCATAGTAGAACACAGATGAAGCTTCTAAGTTGATGTAATAGCCAGTAAGAAGTAGTACAATTCAAGTTTTAGGTATCGATTATTGACTTTTTAGCTGGCTTTGGTGACTTGGACATGAGCTAGGACCTTAAGATTCTGCATGAAAGGAGTACTAGCAGCCGAGTTACACAGGAGATTGTGAAAAGTGTTTATATGTAGTAAAAACCTGAGAAATCCGTCCGTTTTCGTCATTTGTTATCGAATCGACTTAAAGCCAGATCGTCACATTGGCCGCTCTTCCCTCCGAAACGGTTGTACTTATCGTCTGCAAAGCTATGTCGCATGCTGCGGTATGCGGAGACACTAAAAGCACCATAGTAGAACACAGATGAAGCTTCTAAGTTGATGTAATAGCCAGTAAGATGTAGTACAATTCAAGTTTTAGCTACTGATTATTGACTTTTTAGCTGGCTTTGGAGCCTTGGACATGAGCTAGGACCTTAAGATTCTGCATGAAAGGAGGACTAGCAGCCGAGTTACACAGGAGAATGTGAAAAGTGTTTATATGTAGTAAAAACCTGAGAAATCCGTCCGTTTTCGTCATTTGTTATCGAATCGACTTAAAGCCAGATTGTCACATTGGCCGCTCTTCTCTCTGAAACGGTTGTACTTATCGTCTGCAATGCTATGTCTCGTGCTGCGGTATGTGGAGACACTAAAAGCACCATAGTAGAACACAGATGAAGCTTCTAAGTTGATGTAATAGCCAGTAAGAAGTAGTACAATTCAAGTTTTAGGTATCGATTATTGACTTTTTAGCTGGCTTTGGTGCCTTGGACATGAGCTAGGACCTTAAGATTCTGCATGAAAGGAGGACAAGCAGCCGAGCTGCACGGGAGAATGTGAAAAGTGTTCAAATAGAGTAAAAACCTCAGAAATCCGTCCGTTTTCGTCATTTGTTATCGAATCGACTTAAAGCCAAATCGTCACATTGGCCGCTCTGCTCTCTGAAACGGTTGTATTTATCGTCTGCAAAGCTATGTCGCGTACTGCGGTATTCGGAGACACTAAAAGCACCATAGTAGAACACAGATGTAGCTTCTAAGATGATGTAATAGCCAGTAAGAAGTAGTACAATTCAAGTTTTAGGTATCGATTATTGACTTTTTAGCTGGCTTTGGTGCCTTGGACATGAGCTAGGACCTTAAGATTCTGCATGAAAGGAGGACAAGCAGCCGAGCTGCACGGGAGAATGTGAAAAGTGTTCAAATAGAGTAAAAACCTCAGAAATCCGTCCGTTTTCGTCATTTGTTATCGAATCGACTTAAAGCCAAATCGTCACATTGGCCGCTCTGCTCTCTGAAACGGTTGTATTTATCGTCTGCAAAGCTATGTCGCGTACTGCGGTATTCGGAGACACTAAAAGCACCATAGTAGAACACAGATGTAGCTTCTAAGATGATGTAATAGCCAGTAAGAAGTAGTACAATTCAAGTTTTAGGTATCGATTATTGACTTTTTAGCTGGCTTTGGTGCCTTGGACATGAGCTAGGACCTTAAGATTCTGCATGACAGGAGGACTAGCATCCGCGTTGGATGGGAGAATGTGAAAAGTGTTCATATGTAGTAAAAACCTGAGAAATCCGTCCGTTTTCGTCATTTGTTATCGAATCGACTTAAAGCCAGATCGTCACATTGGCCGCTCTTCTCTCTGAAACGGTTGTACTTATCGTCTGCAAAGCTATGTCGCGTGCTGCGGCATGCGGGGACACTAAAATCACCCTAGTGGAACACATATGAAGCTTCTAAGTTGATATAATAGCCAGTAAGAAGTAGTACAATTCAAGTTTTAGGTATCGGTTATTGACTTTTTAGCTGGCTTTGATGCCTTGGACATGAGCTAGGACCTTAAGATTCAGCATGAAAGGAGGACTAGCAGCCGAGTTGCTCGGGAGAATTTGAAAAGTGTTCATATGTAGTAAAAACCTGAGAAATCCGTCCGTTTTCGTCATTTGTTATCGAATCGACTTAAAGCCAGATTGTCACATTGGCCGCTCTTCTCTCTGAAACGGTTGTACTTATCGTCTGCAATGCTATGTCTCGTGCTGCGCTATGCGGAGACACTAAAAGCACCACAGTAGAACACAGATGAAGCTTCTAAGTTGATGTAATAGCCAGTAAGAAGTAGTACAATTCAAGTTTTAGGTATCGACTATTGACTTTTTAGCTGGCTTTGGTGCCTTGGACATGAGCTAGGACCTTAAGATTCTGCATGAAAGGAGGACAAGCAGCCGAGCTGCACGGGAGAATGTGAAAAGTGTTCAAATAGAGTAAAAACCTGAGAAATCCGTCCGTTTTCGTCATTTGTTATCGAATCGACTTAAAGCCAAATCGTCACATTGGCCGCTCTGCTCTCTGAAACGGTTGTATTTATCAGTCTGCAAAGCTATGTCGCGTGCTGCGGAATTCGGAGACACTAAAAGCACCATAGTAGAACACAGATGTAGCTTCTAAGATGATGTAATAGCCAGTAAGAAGTAGTACAATTCAAGTTTTAGGTATCGATTATTGACTTTTTAGCTGGCTTTGGTGCCTTGGACATGAGCTAGGACCTTAAGATTCTGCATGAAAGGAGGACTAGCAGCCGAGTTACACGGGAGAATGTGAAAAGTGTTCATATGTAGTAAAAACCTGAGAAATCCGTCCGTTTTCGTCATTTCTTATCGAATCGACTTAAAGCCAGATCGTCATATTCTCCGCTCTTCTCTCTGAAACGGTTGTACTTATCGTCTTCAAAGCTATGTCGCGTGCTGCGGTATGCGGAGACACTAAAAGCACCATAGTAGAGCACAGATGAAGCTTCTAAGTTGATGTAATAGCCAGTAAGAAATAGTACAATTCAAGTTTTAGGTATCGATTATTGATTATTTAGCTGCCTTTGGTGCCTTGGACATGAGCTAGGATCTTAAGATTCTGCATCAAAAGGAGCACTAGCAGCCGAGTTCCACGGGACAATGTGAAAAGTGTTCATACGTAGTAAAAACCTGAGAAATCCGTCCCTTTTCGTCATTTGTTATCGAATCGACTTAAAGCCAGATCGTCACATTGGCCGCTCTTCTCTCTGAAACGGTTGTACTTATCGTCTTCAAAGCTATGTCGCGTGCTGCGGTATGCGGAGACACTAAAAGCACCATAGTACAACACAGATGAAGCTTCTAAGTTGATGTAATAGCCAGTAAGAAGTAGTACAATTCAAGTTTTAGGTATCGATTATTGACTTTTTAGCTGGCTTTGGTGCCTTGGACATGAGCTAGGACCATAAGATTCTGCATGAAAGGAGGACTAGCAGCCGCGTTGTACGGGAGAATGTGAAATGTGTTCATATGTAGTAAAAACCTGAGAAATCCGTCCGTTTTCGTCATTTGTTATCAAATCGACTTCAAGCCAGATCGTCACATTGGCTGCTCTTCTCTCTGAAACGGTTGTACTTATCGTCTGGAAAGCTTTGTCGCGTGCTGCGGTATGCGGGGACACTAAAAGCACCATAGTAGAACACAGATGAAGCTTCTAAGATGATGTAATAGCCAGTAAGAAGTAGTACAATTCATGTTTTAGGTATCGATTATTGACTTTTAAGCTGGCTTTGGTGCCTTGGACATGAGATAGGACCTTAAGATTCTGCACGAAAGGAGGACAAGCAGCCAAGTTGCAGGGGAGAATGTGAAAAGTGTTCATATGTAGTAAAAACCTGAGAAATCCGTCCGCTTTCGTCATTTGTTATCGAATCGACTTAAAGCCAGATCGTCACATTGGCCGCTCTTCTCTCTGAAACGGTTGTACTTATCGTCTTCAAAGCTATGTCGCGTGCTGCGGTATGCGGAGACACTAAAAGCACCATAGTACAACACAGATGAATCTTCTAAGTTGATGTAATAGCTAGTAAGAAGTAGTACAATTCAAGTTTTAAGTATTGATTATTGACTTTTTAGCTGGCTTTGGTGCCTTGGACATGAGCTAGGACCTTAAGATTCTGCATGAAAGGAGGACTAGCAGCCAAGTTGCAGGGAGAATGTGAAAAGTGTTCATATGTAGTAAAAACCTGAGAAATCCGTCCGTTTTCGTCATTTGTTATCGAATCGACTTAAAGCCAGATCGTCACATTGGCCGCTCTTCTCTCTGAAACGGTTGTACTTATCGTCTTCAAAGCTATGTCGCGTGCTGCGGTATGCTGAGACACTAAAAGCACCATCGTAGAACACAGATGAAGCTTCTAAGTTGATGTAATAGCCAATAAGAAGTAGTACAATTCAAGTTTTAGGTATCGATTATTGACTTCTTAGATGGATTTTGTGCCTTGGACATGAGCTAGGACCTTAAGATTCTGCATGAAAGGAGGACTAGCAGCCGAGTTGCACGGGACAATATGAAAAGTGTTCATATGTAGTAAAAACCTGAGAAATCCGTCCGTTTTCGTCATTTGTTATCGAATCGCCTTAAAGCCAGAACGTCACTTGGCCGCTCTTCTCTCTGAAACGGTTGTACTTATCGTCTGCAAAGCTATGTCGCGTGCTGCGGTATGCGGAGACACTAAAAGCACCATAGTAGAACACAGATGAAGCTTCTATGATGATGTAATAGCCAGTAAGAAGTAGTACAATTCAAGTTTGAGTTATCGATTATTGACTTTTTAGCTGGCTTTGGTCCCTTGGACATGAGCTAGGACCTTAAGATTCTGCATGGAAGGAGGACTAGCAGCCGAGTTGCACGTGAGCATGTGAAAAGTGTTCATATGAAGTAAAAACCTGAGAAATCCGTCCGTTTTCGTCATTTGTTATCGAATCGACTTGAAGCCAGATCGTCACATTGGCTGCTCTTCTCTCTGAAACGGTTGTACTTATCGTCTGCAAAGCTATGTCGTATGCTGCGGTAGGCGGAGACACTAAAACCACCACAATTGAACACAGATGATGCTTCTAATTTGATGTAATAGCCAGTAAGAAGTAGTACAATTCAAATTTTAGGTATCGATTATTGACTTTTTAGCTTGCTTTGGTGCCTTGGACATGAGCTAGGACCTTAAGATTCTGCATTAAAGGAGGACTAGCAGCCGAGTTGCACGGGAGAATGTGAAAAGTATTCATATGTAGTAAAAACCTGAGAAATCCGTCCGTTTTCGTCATTTGTTATCGAATCGACTTAAAGCCAGATCGTCACATTGGCCGCTCTTCTGTCTGAAACGGTTGTACTTATCGCATGCAAAGCTATGTCGCGTGCTGCGGTATGCGGAGACACTAAAAGCACCATAGTAGAACACAGATGAAGCTTCTAAGTTGATGTGATAGCCAGTAAGAAGTAGTACAATTCAAGTTTTAGGTATCGATTATTGACTTTTTAGCTGGCTTTGGTGCCATGGACATGAGCTAGGACCTTAAGATTCTGCATGAAAGGAGGACTAGCAGCCGCGTTGTACGGGAGAATGTGAAAAGTGTTCATATGTAGTAAAAACCTGAGAAATCCGTCCGTTTTCGTCATTTGTTATCAAATCGCTTTAAAGCCAGATCGTCACATTGGCTGCTCTTCTCTCTGAAACGGTTGTACTTATCGTCTGGAAAGCTTTTTCGCGTGATGCGGTATGCGGAGACACTAAAAGCACCATAGTAGAACACAGATGAAGCTTCTAAGTTGATGTAATAGCCAGTAAGAAGTATTACAATTCAAGTTTTAGGTATCGATTATTGACTTTTTAGCTGGCTTTGGTGCCTTGGACATGAGCTAGGACCTTAAGATTCTGCATGAAAGGAGGACTAGCAGCCGAGTTGCACGGGAGAATGTGAAAAGTGTTCATATGTAGTAAAAACCTGAGAAATCCGTCCGTTTTCGTCATTTGTTATCGAATCGACTTACAGCCAGATCGTCACATTGGCCCCTCTTTTCTCTGAAACGGTTGTACTTATCGTCTGCAAAGCTATGTCGCGTGCTGCGGTGTGCGGAGACACTAAAAGCACCATAGTAGAACACAGATGAAGCTTCTAAGTTGATGTAATAGCCAGTAAGAAATAGTACAATTCAAGTTTTAGGTATCGATTATTGACTTTTTAGCTGGCTTTGGTGCCTTGGACATGAGCTAGGACCTTAAGATTCTGCATGAAAGGAGGACTAGCAGCCGCGTTGTACGGGAGAATGTGAAATGTGTTCATATGTAGTAGAAACTTCAGAAATCCGTCCGTTTTCGTCATTTGTTATCGAATCGACTTCAAGCCAGATCGTCACATTGGCTGCTCTTCTCTCTGAAACGGTTGTACTTATCGTCTGGAAAGCTTTGTCGCGTGCTGCGGTATGCGGGGACACTAAAAGCACCATAGTAGAACACAGATGAAGCTTCTAAGATGATGTAATAGCCAGTAAGAAGTAGTACAATTCATGTTTTAGGTATCGATTATTGACTTTTAAGCTGGCTTTGGTGCCTTGGACATGAGATAGGACCTTAAGATTCTGCACGAAAGGAGGACAAGCAGCCAAGTTGCAGGGGAGAAGGTGAAAAGTGTTCATATGTAGTAAAAACCTGAGAAATCCGTCCGCTTTAGTCATTTGTTATCGAATCGACTTAAAGCCAGATCGTCACATTGGCCGCTCTTCTCTCTGAAACGGTTGTACTTATCGTCTTCAAAGCTATGTCGCGTGCTGCGGTATGCGGAGACACTAAAAGCACCATAGCAGAACACAGATGAAGCTTCTAAGTTGATGTAATAGCCAGTAAGAAGTTGTACAATTCAAGTTTTAGGTATCGATTATTGATTTTTTAGCTGCCTTTGGTGCCTTGGACATGAGCTAGGATCTTAAGATTCTGCATCAAAAGGAGGAATAGCAGCCGAGTTGCACGGGACAATGTGAAAAGTGTTCATACGTAGTAAAAACCTGAGAAATCCGTCCGTTTTCGTCATTTGTTATCGAATCGACTTAAAGCCAGATCGTCACATTGGCCGCTCTTCTCTCTGAAACGGTTGTACTTATCGTCTTCAAAGCTATGTCGCGTGCTGCGGTATGCGGAGACACTAAAAGCACCATAGTACAACACAGATGAATCTTCTAAGTTGATGTAATAGCTAGTAAGAAGTAGTACAATTCAAGTTTTAAGTATTGATTATTGACTTTTTAGCTGGCTTTGGTGCCTTGGACATGAGCTAGGACCTTAAGATTCTGCATGAAAGGAGGACTAGCAGCCAAGTTGCAGGGAGAATGTGAAAAGCGTTCATATGTAGTAAAAACCTGAGAAATCCGTCCGTTTTCGTCATTTGTTATCGAATCGACTTAAAGCCAGATCGTCACATTGGCCGCTCTTCTCTCTGAAACGGTTGTACTTATCGTCTTCAAAGCTATGTCGCGTGCTGCGGTATGCTGAGACACTAAAAGCACCATCGTAGAACACAGATGAAGCTTCTAAGTTGATGTAATAGCCAATAAGAAGTAGTACAATTCAAGTTTTAGGTATCGATTATTGACTTCTTAGATGGATTTTGTGCCTTGGACATGAGCTAGGACCTTAAGATTCTGCATGAAAGGAGGACTAGCAGCCGAGTTGCACGGGACAATATGAAAAGTGTTCATATGTAGTAAAAACCTGAGAAATCCGTCCGTTTTCGTCATTTGTTATCGAATCGCCTTAAAGCCAGATCGTCACTTGGCCGCTCTTCTCTCTGAAACGGTTGTACTTATCGTCTGCAAAGCTATGTCGCGTGCTGCGGTATGCGGAGACACTAAAAGCACCATAGTAGAACACAGATGAAGCTTCTATGATGATGTAATAGCCAGTAAGAAGTAGTACAATTCAAGTTTGAGTTATCGATTATTGACTTTTTAGCTGGCTTTGGTCCCTTGGACATGAGCTAGGACCTTAAGATTCTGCATGGAAGGAGGACTAGCAGCCGAGTAGCACGGGAGAATGTGAAAAGTGTTCGTATGTAGTAAAAACCTGAGAAATCCGTCCGTTCTCGTCATTTGTTATCGAATCGACTTAAAGCCAGATCGTCACATTGGCCGCTCTTCTCTCTGAAACGGTTGTACTTATCGTCTGCAAAGCTATGTCGCGTGCTGCGGTATGCGGAGACACTAAAAGCACCATAGTAGTACGCAGATGAAGCTTCTAAGTTGATGTAATAGCCAGTAAGAAGTAGTACAATTCAAGTTTTAGGTATCGATTATTGACTTTTTAGCTGGCTTTGGTGCCTTGGACATGAGCTAGGACCTTAAGATTCTGCATGAAAGGAGGACTAGCAGCCGAGTTGCACGTGAGCATGTGAAAAGTGTTCATATGAAGTAAAAACCTGAGAAATCCGTCCGTTTTCGTCATTTGTTATCGAATCGACTTGAAGCCAGATCGTCACATTGGCTGCTCTTCTCTCTGAAACGGTTGTACTTATCGTCTGCAAAGCTATGTCGTATGCTGCGGTAGGCGGAGACACTAAAACCACCACAATTGAACACAGATGATGCTTCTAATTTGATGTAATAGATAGTAAGAAGTAGTACAATTCAAGTTTTAGGTATCGATTATTGACTTTTTAGCTTGCTTTGGTGCCTTGGACATGAGCTAGGACCTTAAGATTCTGCATTAAAGGAGGACTAGCAGCCGAGTTGCACGGGAGAATGTGAAAAGTATTCATATGTAGTAAAAACCTGAGAAATCCGTCCGTTTTCGTCATTTGTTATCGAATCGACTTAAAGCCAGATCGTCACATTGGCCGCTCTTCTGTCTGAAACGGTTGTACTTATCGCATGCAAAGCTATGTCGCGTGCTGCGGTATGCGGAGACACTAAAAGCACCATAGTAGAACACAGATGAAGCTTCTAAGTTGATGTGATAGCCAGTAAGAAGTAGTACAATTCAAGTTTTAGGTATCGATTATTGACTTTTTAGCTGGCTTTGGTGCCATGGACATGAGCTAGGACCTTAAGATTCTGCATGAAAGGAGGACTAGCAGCCGCGTTGTACGGGAGAATGTGAAAAGTGTTCATATGTAGTAAAAACCTGAGAAATCCGTCCGTTTTCGTCATTTGTTATCGAATCGCTTTAAAGCCAGATCGTCACATTGGCTGCTCTTCTCTCTGAAACGGTTGTACTTATCGTCTGGAAAGCTTTTTCGCGTGATGCGGTATGCGGAGACACTAAAAGCACCATAGTAGAACACAGATGAAGCTTCTAAGATGATGTAATAGCCAGTAAGAAGTAGTACAATTCAAGTTTTAGGTATCGATTATTGACTTTTTAGCTGGCTTTGGTGCCTTGGACATGAGCTAGGACCTTAAGATTCTGCATGAAAGGAGGACTAGCAGCCGAGTTGCACGGGAGAATGTGGAAAGTGTTCATATGTAGTAAAAACCTGAGAAATCCGTCCGTTTTCGTCATTTGTTATCGAATCGACTTACAGCCAGATCGTCACATTGGCCCCTCTTTTCTCTGAAACGGTTGTACTTATCGTCTGCAAAGCTATGTCGCGTGCTGCTGTGTGCGGAGACACTAAAAGCACCATAGTAGAACACAGATGAAGCTTCTAAGTTGATGTAATAGCCAGTAAGAAATAGTACAATTCAAGTTTTAGGTATCGATTATTGACTTTTTAGCTGGCTTTGGTGCCTTGGACATGAGCTAGGACCTTAAGATTCTGCATGAAAGGAGGACTAGCAGCCGCGTTGTACGGGAGAATGTGAAATGTGTTCATATGTAGTAGAAACTTCAGAAATCCGTCCGTTTTCGTCATTTGTTATCGAATCGACTTAAAGCCCGATCGTCACATTGGCCGCTCTTCTCTCTGAAACGGTTGTACTTATCGTCTGCAAAGCTATGTCGCGTGATGCGGTATGCGGAGACACTAAAAGCACCATAGTAGAACACAGATGATGCTTCTAAGTTGATGTAATAGCCAGTAAGAAGTAGTACAATTCACGTTTTAGGTATCGATTATTGACTTTTTAGCTGGCTTTGGTGCCTTGGACATGAGCTAGGACCTTAAGATTCTGCATGAAAGGAGGACTAGCATCCGAGTTGCACGGGCGAATGTGAAAAGTGTTCATATGTAGTAAAAACCTGAGAAATCCGTCCGTTTTCGTCATTTGTTATCGAATCGACTTAAAGCCAGATCGACACATTGGCCGCTCTTTTCTCTGAAACGGTTGTACTTATCGTCTGCAAAGCTATGTCGTATGCTGCGGTAGGCGGAGACACTAAAACCACCACAGTAGAACACAGATGAAGCTTCTAATTTGATGTAATAGCCAGTAAGAAGTAGTACAATTCAAGTTTTAGGTATCGATTATTGACTTTTTAGCTGGCTTTGATGCCTTGGGCATGAGCTAGGACCTTAAGAATCTGCATGAAAGGATGATTAGCCGCCGAGTTGCACGGGAGAATGTGAAAAGTGTTCATATGTAGTAAAAACCTGAGAAATCCGTCCGTTTTCGTCATTTGTTATCGAATCGACTTAAAGCCAGATCGTCACATTGGCCGCTCTTCTCTCTGAAACGGTTGTACTTATCGTCTTCAAAGCTATGTCGCGTGCTGCGGTATGCGGAGACACTAAAAGCACCATAGTAGAACACAGATGAAGCTTCTAAGTTGATGTAATAGCCAGTAAGAAGTAGTACAATTCAAGTTTTAGGTATCGATTATTGATTTTTTAGCTGGCTTTGGTGCCTTGGACATGAGCTAGGACCTTAAGATTCTGCATCAAAAGGAGGACTAGCAGCCGAGTTGCACGGGACAATGTGAAAAGTGTTCATATGTAGTAAAAACCTGAGAAATCCGTCCGTTTTCGTCATTTGTTATCGAATCGACTTAAAGCCAGATCGTCACATTGGCCGCTCTTCTGTCTGAATCGGTTGTACTTATCGTCTGCAAAGCTATGTCGCGTGCTGCGGTATGCGGAGACACTAAAAGCACCATAGTAGAACACAGATGAAGCTTCTAAGTTGATGTGATAGCCAGTAAGAAGTAGTACAATTCAAGTTTTAGGTATCGATTATTGACTTTTTAGCTGGCTTTGGTGCCTTGGACATGAGCTAGGACCTTAAGATTCTGCATGAAAGGAGGACTAGCAGCCGCGTTGTACGGGAGAATGTGAAAAGTGTTCATATGTAGTAAAAACCTGAGAAATCCGTCCGTTTTCGTCATTTGTTATCGAATCGCTTTAAAGCCAGATCGTCACATTGGCTGCTCTTCTCTCTGAAACGGTTGTACTTATCGTCTGGACTAGCAGCCGCGTTGTACGAGAGAATGTGAAAAGTGTTCATATGTAGTAAAAACCTGAGAAATCCGTCCGTTTTCGTCATTTGTTATCGAATCGCTTTAAAGCCAGATCGTCACATTGGCTGCTCTTCTCTCTGAAACGGTTGTACTTATCGTCTGGAAAGCTTTTTCGCGTGCTGCGGTATGCGGAGACACTAAAAGCACCATAGTAGAACACAGATGAAGCTTCTAAGATGATGTAATAGCCAGTAAGAAGTAGTACAATTCAAGTTTTAGGTATCGATTATTGACTTTTTAGCTGGCTTTGTTGCCTTGGACATGAGCTAGAACCTTAAGATTCTGCATGAAAGGAGGACTAGCAGCCGAGTTGCACGGGAGAATGTGAAAAGTGTTCATATGTAGTAAAAACCTGAGAAATCCGTCCGTTTTCGTCATTTGTTATCGAATCGACTTACAGCCAGATCGTCTCATTGGCCCCTCTTTTCTCTGAAACGGTTGTACTTATCGTCTGCAAAGCTATGTCGCGTGCTGCGGTGTGCGGAGACACTAAAAGCACCATGGTAGAACACAGATGAAGCTTCTAAGTTGATGTAATAGCCAGTAAGAAGTAGTACAATTCAAGTTTTAGGTATCGATTATTGACTTTTTAGCTGGCTTTGGTGCCTTGGACATGAGCTAGGACCTTAAGATTCTGCATGAAAGGAGGACTAGCAGCCGCGTTGTACGGGAGAATGTGAAATGTGTTCATATGTAGTAGAAACCTGAGAAATCCGTCCGTTTTCGTCATTTGTTATCGAATCGACTTAAAGCCCGATCGTCACATTGGCCGTTCTTCTCTCTGAAACGGTTGTACTTATCGTCTGCAAAGATATGTCGCGTGCTGCGGTATGCGGAGACAATAAAATCACCATAGCAGAACACAGATGAAGCTTCTAAGTCGATGTAATAGCCAGTAAGAAGTAGTACAATTCAAGTTTTAGGTATCGATTATTGATTTTTTAGCTGGCTTTGGTGCCTTGGACATGAGCTACCACCTTAAGATTCTGCATCAAAAGGAGGACTAGCAGCCGCGTTGTACGGGACAATGTGAAAAGTGTTCATATGTAGTAAAAACCTGAGAAATCCGTCCGTTTTCGTCATTTGTTATCGAATCGACTTAAAGCCAGTTCGTCACATTGGCCGCTCTTCTGTCTGAAACGGTTGTACTTATCGTCTGCAAAACTATGTCGCGTGCTGCGGTATGCGGAGAAACTAAAAGCACCGTAGTAGAACACAGATGAAGCTTCTAAGTTGATGTAATAGCCAGTAAGAAGTAGTACAATTCAAGTTTTAGGTATCGATTATTGACTTTTTAGCTGGCTTTGGTGCCTTGGACATGAGCTACGACCTTAAGATTCTGCATCAAAAGGAGGACTAGCAGCCGAGTTGCACGGGACAATGTGAAAAGTGTTCATATGTAGTAAAAACCTGAGAAATCCGTCCGTTTTCGTCATTTGTTATCGAATCGACTTAAAGCCAGATCGTCACATTGGCCGCTCTTCTCTCTGAAACGAATGTACTTGTCGTCTGCAAAGCTATGTCGCGTGCTGCGGTATGCGGAGACTCTAAAAGCACCATAGTAGAACACAGATGAAGCTTCTAAGTTGATGTAATAGCCAGTAAGAAGTAGTACAATTCAAGTATTAGGTATCGATTATTGACTTTTTAGCTGGCTTTGGTGCCTTGGACATGAGCTAGGACCTTAAGATTCTGCATGAATGGAGGACTAGCAGCCGAGTTGCAAGGGAGAATGTGAAAAGTATTCATATGTAGTAAAAACCTGAGAAGTACGTCCGTTTTCGTCATTTGTTATCGAATCGACTTAAAGCCAGATCGTCACATTGGCCGCTCTTCTCTCTGAAACGATTGTACTTATCGTCTGCAAAGCTATGTCGCGTGCTGCGGTATGCGGAAGCACTAAAAGCACCATAGTAGAACACAGATGAAGCTTCTATGATGATGTAATAGCCAGTGAGAAGTAGTACAATTCAAGTTTTAGGTATCGATTATTGACTTTATAGCTGGCTTTGGTGCCTTGGACATGAGCTAGGACCTTAAGATTCTGCATGAAAGGAGGACTAGCATCCGCGTTGGATGGGAGAATGTGAAAAGTGTTCATATGTAGTAAAAACCTGAGAAATCCGTCCGTTTTCGTCATTTGTTATCGAATCGACTTAAAGCCAGATCGTCACATTGGCCGCTCTTCTCTCTGAAACGGTTGTACTTATCGCCTGCAAAGCTATGTCGCGTGATGCGGTATGCGGAGACACTAAAAGCACCATAGTAGAACACAGATGAAGCTTCTAAGTTGATGTAATAGCCAGTAAGAAGTAGTACAATTCAAGTTTTAGGTATCGATTATTGACTTTTTAGCTGGCTTTGGTGCCTTGGACATGAGCTAGGACCTTAAGATTCTGCATTAAAGGAGGACTAGCAGCCGAGTTGCACGGGAGAATGTGAAAAGTATTCATATGTAGTAAAAACCTGAGAAATTCGTCCGTTTTCGTCATTTGTTATCGAATCGACTTAAAGCCAGATCGTCACATTGGCCGCTCTTCTCTCTGAAACGGTTGTACTTATCGCCTGCAAAGCTATGTCGCGTGCTGCGGTATGCGGAGACACTAAAAGCACCATAGTAGAACACAGATGAAGCTTCTAAGTTGATGTAATAGCCAGTAAGAAGTAGTACAATTCAAGTTTTAGGTATCGATTATTGATTTTTTAGCTTTCTTTGGTGCCTTGGTCATGAGCAACGACCTTAAGATTCTGCATCAAAAGGAGGACTAGCAGCCGAGTTGCACGGGACAATGTGAAAAGTGTTCATATGTAGTAAAAACCTGAGAAATCCGTCCGTTTTCGTCATTTGTTATCGAATCGACTTAAAGCCAGATCGTCACATTGGCCGCTCTTCTGCCTGAAACGGTTGTACTTATCGTCTGCAGAGCTATGTCGCGTGCTGCGGTATGCGGAGACACTAAAAGCACCATAGTAGAACACAGATGAAGCTTCTAAGTTGATGTGATAGCCAGTAAGAAGTAGTACAATTCCAGTTTTAGGTATGGATTATTGACTTTTTAGCTGGCTTTGGTGCCTTGGAAATGAGCTAGGACGTTAAGATTCTGCATGAAAGGAGGACTAGCAGCCGAGTTGCACGGGAGAATGTGAAAAGTGTTCATATGTAGTAAAAACCTGAGAAATCCGTCCGTTTTCGTCATTTGTTATCGAATCGACTTAAAGCCAGATCGTCACATTGGCCCCTCTTTTCTCTGAAACGGTTGTACTTATCGTCTGCAGAGCTATGTCGCGTGCTGCGGTGTGCGGAGACACTAAAAGCACCATGGTAGAACACAGATGAAGCTTCTAAGTTGATGTAATAGCCAGTAAGGAGTAATACAATTCAAGTTTTAGGTATCGATTATTGACTTTTTAGCTGGCTTTGGTGCCTTGGACATGAGCTAGGACCTTAAGATTCTGCATGAAAGGAGGACTAGCAGCCGCGTTGCACGGGAGAATGTGAAATGTGTTCATATGTAGTAGAAACCTGAGAAATCCGTCCGTTTTCGTCATTTGTTATCGAATCGACTTAAAGCCAGATCGTCACATTGGCCGCTCTTCTCTCTGAAACGGTTGTACTTATCGTCTTCAAAGCTATGTCGCGTGCTGCGGTATGCGGAGACAATAAAATCACCATAGTAGAACACAGATGAAGCTTCTAAGTCGATGTAATAGCCAGTAAGAAGTAGTACAATTCAAGTTTTAGGTATCGATTATTGACTTTTTAGCTGGCTTTGGTGCCTTGGACATGAGCTAGGACCTTAAGAATCTGCATTAAAGGAGGACTAGCAGCCGAGTTGCACGGGAGAATGTGAAAAGTATTCATATGTAGTAAAAACCTGAGAAATCCGTCCGTTTTCGTCATTTGTTATCGAATCGACTTAAAGCCAGATCGTCACATTGCTCGCTCTTCTCTCTGAAACGGTTGTACTTATCGCCTGCAAAGCTATGTCGCGTGATGCGGTATGCGGAGACACTAAAAGCACCATAGTAGAACACAGATGAAGCTTCTAAGTTGCTGTAATAGCCAGTAAGAAGTAGTACAATTCAAGTTTTAGGTATCGATTATATACTTTTTAGCTGGCTTTGGTGCCTTGGACATGAGCTAGGACCTTAAGATTCTGCATGAAAGGAGGACTAGCAGCCGCGTTGTACGGGAGAATGTGAAATGTGTTCATATGTAGTAAAAACCTGAGAAATACGTCCGTTTTCGTCATTTGTTATCGAATCGACTTAAAGCCAGATCGTCACATTGGCTGCTCTTCTCTCTGAAACGGTTGTACTTATCGTCTGGAAAGCTTTGTCGCGTGCTGCGGTATGCGGAGACACTAAAAGCACCATAGTAGAACACAGATGAAGCTTCTAAGATGATGTAATAGCCAGTAAGAAGTAGTACAATTCAAGTTTTAGGTACTGATTATTGACTTTTTAGCTGGCTTTGGTGCCTTGGACATGAGCTAGTACCTTAAGATTCTGCATAAAAGGAGGACTAGAAGCCGAGTTGCACGGGAGAATGTGAAAAGTGTTCATATGTAGTAAAAACCTGAGAAATCCGTCCGTTTTCGTCATTTGTTATCGAATCGACTTAAAGCCAGATCGTCACATTGGCCCCTCTTTTCTCTGAAACGGTTGTACTTATCGTCTGCAAAGCTATGTCGCGTGCTGCGGTATGCGGAGACACTAAAAGCACCATAGTAGAACACAGATGAAGGTTCTAAGTTGATGTAATAGCCAGTAAGAAGTAGTACAATTCAAGTTTTAGGTATCGATTATTGATATTTTAGCTGGCTTTGGTGCCTTGGACATGAGCTAGGACCTTAAGATTCTGCATCAAAAGAAGGACTAGCAGCCGAGTTGCACGGAACAATGTGAAAAGTGTTCGTATGTAGTAAAAACCTGAGAAATCCGTCCGTTTTCGTCATTTGTTATCGAATCGACTTAAAGCCAGATCGTCACATTGGCTGCTCTTCTCTCTGAAACGGTTGTACTTATCGTCTGGAAAGCTATGTCGCGTGCTGCGGTATGCGGAGACACTAAAATCACCATAGTAGAACATAGATGAAGCTTCTAAGTTGATGTAATAGACAATAAGAAGTAGTACAATTCAAGTTTTAGGTATGGATTATTGACTTTTTAGCTGGCTTTGGTGCCTTGGGCATGAGCTAGGACCTTAAGATTCTGCATGAAAGGAGGACTAGCAGCCGAGTTGCACGGGAGAATGTGAAAAGTGTTCATATGTAGTAAAAACCTGAGAAATCCGTCCGTTTTCGTCATTTGTTATCGAATCGACTTAAAGCCAGATCGTCGCATTGGCTGCTCTTCTCTCTGAAACGGTTGTACTTATCGTCTGGAAAGCTTTGTCGCGTGCTGCGGTATGCGGAGACACTAAAAGCACCATAGTAGAACACAGATGAAGCTTCTAAGATGATGTAATAGCCAGTAAGAAGTAGTACAATTCAAGTTTTAGGTATCGATTATTGACTTTTTAGCTGGCTTTGGTGCCTTGGACATGAGCTAGGACCTTAAGATTCTGCATGAAAGGAGGACTAGCAGCCGCGTTGGATGGGAGAATGTGAAAAGTGTTCATATGTAATAAAAACCTGAGAAATCCGTCCGTTTTCGTCATTTGTTATCGAATCGACTTAAAGCCAGATCGTCACATTGGCCGCTCTTCTCTCTGAAACGGTTGTACTTATCGCCTGTAAAGCTATGTCGCGTGCTGCGGTATGCGGAGACACTAAAATCAACATAGTAGAACACAGATGAAGCTTTCAAGTTGATGTAATAGACAATAAGAAGTAGTACAATTCAAGTTTTAGGTATGGATTATTGACTTTTTAGCTGGCTTTGGTGCCTTAGGCATGAGCTAGGACCTTAAGATTCTGCATGAAAGGAGGACTAGCAGCCGAGTTGCACGGGAGAATGTGAAAGGTGTTCATATGTAGTGAAAACCTGAGAAATCCGTCCGTTTTCGTCATTTGTTATCGAATCGACTTAAAGCCAGATCGTCACATTGGCCGCTCGTCTCTCTGAAACGGTTCTACTTATCGTCTGCAAAGCTATGATGCGTGCTGCGGTATGCGGAGACACTAAAAGCACCATAGTAGAACACAGATGAAGCTTCTAAGTTGATGTAATAGCCAGTAAGAAGTAGTACAATTCAAGTTTTAGGTATCGATTATATACTTTTTAGCTGGCTTTGGTGCCTTGGACATGAGCTAGGACCTTAAGATTGTGCATGAAAGGAGGACTAGCAGCCGCGTTGTACGGGAGAATGTGAAATGTGTTCATATGTAGTAAAAACCTGAGAAATACGTCCGTTTTCGTCATTTGTTATCGAATCGACTTAAAGCCAGATCGTCACATTGGCTGCTCTTCTCTCTGAAACGGTTGTACTTATCGTCTGGAAAGCTTTGTCGCGTGCTGCGGTATGCGGAGACACTAAAAGCACCATAGTAGAACACAGATGAAGCTTCTAAGATGATGTAATAGCCAGTAAGAAGTAGTACAATTCAAGTTTTAGGTACTGATTATTGACTTTTTAGCTGGCTTTGGTGCCTTGGACATGAGCTAGGACCTTAAGATTCTGCATGAAAGGAGGACTAGCAGCCGAGTTGCACGGGAGAATGTGAAAAGTGTTCATATGTAGTAAAAACCTGAGAAATCCGTCCGTTTTCGTCATTTGTTATCGAATCGACTTAAAGCCAGATCGTCACATTGGCCGCTCTTCTCTCTGAAACGGTTGTACTTATCATCTGCAAAGCTATGTCGCGTGCTACGGTATGCGGAGACACTAAAAGCACCATAGTAGAACACAGATGAAGGTTCTATGATGATGTAATAGCCAGTAAGAAGTAGTACAATTCAAGTTTTAGGTATCGATTATTGACTTTTTAGCTGGCTTTGGTGCCTTGGACATGAGCTAGGACCTTAAGATTCTGCATGAAAGGAGGACTAGCAGCCGCGTTGGATGGGAGAATGTGAAAAGTGTTCATATGTAATAAAAACCTGAGAAATCCGTCCGTTTTCGTCATTTGTTATCGAATCGACTTAAAGCCAGATCGTCACATTGGCCGCTCTTCTCTCTGAAACGGTTGTACTTATCGTCTGCAAAGCTATGTCGCGTGCTGCGGTATGCGGAGACACTAAAATCAACATAGTAGAACACAGATGAAGCTTTCAAGTTGATGTAATAGACAATAAGAAGTAATACAATTCAAGTTTTAGGTATGGATTATTGACTTTTTAGCTGGCTTTGGTGCCTTGGGCATGAGCTAGGACCTTAAGATTCTGCATGAAAGGAGGACTAGCAGCCGAGTTGCACGGGAGAATGTGAAAGGTGTTCATATGTAGTGAAAACCTGAGAAATCCGTAAGTTTTCGTCATTTGTTATCCAATGTACTTAAAGCCAGATCGTCACATTGGCCGCTCGTCTCTCTGAAACGGTTCTACTTATCGTCTGCAAAGCTATGATGCGTGCTGCGGTATGCAGAGACACTAAAAGCACCATAGTAGAACACAGATGAAGCTTCTAAGTTGATGTAATAGCCAGTAAGAAGTAGTACAATTCAAGTTTTAGGTATCGATTATTGACTTTTTAGCTGGCTTTGGTGCCTTGGACATGAGCTAGGACCTTAAGATTCTGCATGAAAGGAGGACTAGCAGCCGCGTTGTACGGGAGAATGTGAAATGTGTTCATATGTAGTAAAAACCTGAGAAATACGTCCGTTTTCGTCATTTGTTATCGAATCGACTTAAAGCCAGATCGTCACATTGGCTGCTCTTCTCTCTGAAACGGTTGTACTTATCGTCTGGAAAGCTTTGTCGCGTGCTGCGGTATGCGGAGACACTAAAAGCACCATAGTAGAACACAGATGAAGCTTCTAAGATGATGTAATAGCCAGTAAGAAGTAGTACAATTCAAGTTTTAGGTACTGATTATTGACTTTTTAGCTGGCTTTGGTGCCTTGGACATGAGCTAGGACCTTAAGATTCTGCATGAAAGGAGGACTAGCAGCCGAGTTGCACGGGAGAATGTGAAAAGTGTTCATATGTAGTAAAAACCTGAGAAATCCGTAAGTTTTCGTCATTTGTTATCGAATCGACTTAAAGCCAGATCGTCACATTGGCCCCTCTTTTCTCTGAAACGGTTGTACTTATCGTCTGCAAAGCTATGTCGCGTGCTGCGGTATGCGGAGACACTAAAAGCACCACAGTAGAACACAGATGAAGCTTCTAAGTTGATGTAATAGCCAGTAAGAAGTAGTACAATTCAAGTTTTAGGTATCGATTAATGATTTTTTAGCTGGCTTTGGTGCCTTGGACATGAGCTAGGACCTTAAGATTCTGCATCAAAAGGAGGACTAGCAGCCGAGTTGCACGGAACAATGCGGAAAGTGTTCATATGTAGTAAAAACCTGAGAAATCCGTCCGTTTTCGTCATTTGTTATCGAATCGACTTAAAGCCAGATCGTCACATTGGCTGCTCTTCTCTCTGAAACGGTTGTACTTATCGTCTGGAAAGTTTTGTCGCGTGCTGCGGTATGCGGAGACACTAAAAGCACCATAGTAGAACACAGATGAAGCTTCTAAGATGATGTAATAGCCAGTAAGAAGTAGTACAATTCAAGTTTTAGGTATCGATTATTGACTTTTTAGCTGGCTTTGGTGCCTTGGACATGAGCTAGGACCTTAAGATTCTGCATGAAAGGAGGACTAGCAGCCGAGTTGCAGGGGAGAATGTGAAAAGTGTTCATATGTAGTAAAAACCTGAGAAATCCGTCCGTTTTCGTCATTTGTTATCGAATCGACTTAAAGCCAGATCGTCACATTGGAAGCTCTTCTCTCTGAAACGGTTGTACTTATCGTCTGGAAAGCTTTGTCGCGTGCTGCGGTATGCGGAGACACTAAAAGCACCATAGTAGAACACAGATGAAGCTTCTAAGATGATGTAATAGCCAGTAAGAAGTAGTACAATTCAAGTTTTAGGTACTGATTATTGACTTTTTAGCTGGCTTTGGTGCCTTGGACATGAGCTAGGACCTTAAGATTCTGCATGAAAGGAGGACTAGCAGCCGAGTTGCACGGGAGAATGTGAAAAGTGTTCATATGTAGTAAAAACCTGAGAAATCCGTCCGTTTTCGTCATTTGTTATCGAATCGACTTAAAGCCAGATCGTCACATTGGCCGCTCTTCTCTCTGAAACGGTTGTACTTATCATCTGCAAAGCTATGTCGCGTGCTACGGTATGCGGAGACACTAAAAGCACCATAGTAGAACACAGATGAAGGTTCTATGATGATGTAATAGCCAGTAAGAAGTAGTACAATTCAAGTTTTAGGTATCGATTATTGACTTTTTAGCTGGCTTTGGTGCCTTTGACATGAGCTAGGACCTTAAGATTCTGCATGAAAGGAGGACTAGCAGCCGCGTTGGATGGGAGAATGTGAAAAGTGTTCATATGTAATAAAAACCTGAGAAATCCGTCCGTTTTCGTCATTTGTTATCGAATCGACTTAAAGCCAGATCGTCACATTGGCCGCTCTTCTCTCTGAAACGGTTGTACTTATCGTCTGCAAAGCTATGTCGCGTGCTGCGGTATGCGGAGACACTAAAATCAACATAGTAGAACACAGATGAAGCTTTCAAGTTGATGTAATAGACAATAAGAAGTAGTACAATTCAAGTTTTAGGTATGGATTATTGACTTTTTAGCTGGCTTTGGTGCCTTGGGCATGAGCTAGGACCTTAAGATTCTGCATGAAAGGAGGACTAGCAGCCGAGTTGCACGGGAGAATGTGAAAGGTGTTCATATGTAGTGAAAACCTGAGAAATCCGTCCGTTTTCGTCATTTGTTATCCAATCTACTTAAAGCCAGATCGTCACATTGGCCGCTCGTCTCTCTGAAACGGTTCTACTTATCGTCTGCAAAGCTATGATGCGTGCTGCGGTATGCAGAGACACTAAAAGCACCATAGTAGAACACAGATGAAGCTTCTAAGTTGATGTAATAGCCAGTAAGAAGTAGTACAATTCAAGTTTTAGGTATCGATTATTGACTTTTTAGCTGGCTTTGGTGCCTTGGACATGAGATAGGACCTTAAGATTCTGCATGAAAGGAGGACTAGCAGCCGCGTTGTACGGGAGAATGTGAAATGTGTTCATATGTAGTAAAAACCTGAGAAATACGTCCGTTTTCGTCATTTGTTATCGAATCGACTTAAAGCCAGATCGTCACATTGGCTGCTCTTCTCTCTGAAACGGTTGTACTTATCGTCTGGAAAGCTTTGTCGCGTGCTGCGGTATGCGGAGACACTAAAAGCACCATAGTAGAACACAGATGAAGCTTCTAAGATGATGTAATAGCCAGTAAGAAGTAGTACAATTCAAGTTTTAGGTACTGATTATTGACTTTTTAGCTGGCTTTGGTGCCTTGGACATGAGCTAGGACCTTAAGATTCTGCATGAAAGGAGGACTAGCAGCCGAGTTGCACGGGAGAATGTGAAAGGTGTTCATATGTAGTAAAAACCTGAGAAATCCGTCCGTTTTCGTCATTTGTTATCGAATCGACTTAAAGCCAGATCGTCACATTGGCCCCTCTTTTCTCTGAAACGGTTGTACTTATCGTCTGCAAAGCTATGTCGCGTGCTGCGGTATGCGGAGACACTAAAAGCACCATAGTAGAACACAGATGAAGCTTCTAAGTTGATGTAATAGCCAGTAAGAAGTAGTACAATTCAAGTTTTAGGTATCGATTATTGATTTTTTAGCTGGCTTTGGTGCCTTGGACATGAGCTAGGACCTTAAGATTCTGCATCAAAAGGAGGACTAGCAGCCGAGTTGCACGGGAGAATGTGAAAAGTGTTCATATGTAGTAAAAACCTGAGAAATCCGTCCGATTTCGTCATTTGTTATCGAATCGACTTAAAGCCAGATCGTCACATTGGCTGCTCTTCTCTCTGAAACGGTTGTACTTATCGTCTGGAAAGCTTTGTCGCGTGCTGCGGTATGCGGAGACACTAAAAGCACCATAGTAGAACACAGATGAAGCTTCTAAGATGATGTAATAGCCACTAAGAAGTAGTACAATTCAAGTTTTAGGTATCGATTATTGACTTTTTAGCTGGCTTTGGTGCCTTGGACATGAGCTAGGACCTTAAGGTTCTGCATGAAAGGAGGACTAGCAGCCGAGTTGCAGGGGAGAATGTGAAAAGTGTTCATATGTAGTAAAAACCTGAGAAATCCGTCCGTTTTCGTCATTTGTTATCGAATCGACTTAAAGCCAGATCGTCACATTGGCCGCTCATCTCTCTGAAACGGTTGTACTTATCGTCTGCAAAGCTATGTCGCGTGCTGCGGTATGCGGAGACACTAAAATCACCATAGTAGAACATAGATGAAGCTTCTAAGTTGATGTAATAGACAATAAGAAGTAGTACAATTCAAGTTTTAGGTATGGATTATTGACTTTTTAGCTGGCTTTGGTGCCTTGGGCATGAGCTAGGACCTTAAGATTCTGCATGAAAGGAGGACTAGCAGCCGAGTTGCACGGGAGAATGTGAAAAGTGTTCATATGTAGTAAAAACCTGAGAAATCCGTCCGTTTTCGTCATTTGTTATCGAATCGACTTAAAGCCAGATCGTCGCATTGGCTGCTCTTCTCTCTGAAACGGTTGTACTTATCGTCTGGAAAGCTTTGTTGCGTGCTGCGGTATGCGGAGACACTAAAAGCACCATAGTAGAACACAGATGAAGCTTCTAAGATGATGTAATAGCCAGTAAGAAGTAGTACAATTCAAGTTTTAGGTATCGATTATTGACTTTTTAGCTGGCTTTGGTGCCTTGGACATGAGCTACGACCTTAAGATTCTGCATGAAAGGAGGACTAGCAGCCGCGTTGGATAGGAGAATGTGAAAAGTGTTCATATGTATTAAAAACCTGAGAAATCCGTCCGTTTTCGTCATTTGTTATCGAATCGACTTAAAGCCAGATCGTCACATTGGCCGCTCTTCTCTCTGAAACGGTTGTACTTATCGTCTGCAAAGCTATGTCGCGTGCTGCGGTATGCGGAGACACTAAAAGCACCATAGTAGAACACAGATGAAGCTTCTATGATGATGTAATAGCCAGTAAGAAGTAGTACAATTCAAGTTTTAGGTATCGATTATTGACTTTTTAGCTGGCTTCGGTGCCTTGGACATGAGCTAGGACCTTAAGATTCTGCATGAAAGGAGGACTAGCAGCCGCGTTGGATGGGAGAATGTGAAAAGTGTTCATATGTAATAAAAATCTGAGAAATCCGTCCGTTTTCGTCATTTGTTATCGAATCGACTTAAAGCCAGATCGTCACATTGGCCGCTCTTCTCTCTGAAACGGTTGTACTTATCGCCTGCAAAGCTATGTCGCGTGATGCGGTATGCGGAGACACTAAAAGCACCATAGTAGGACACAGATGAAGCTTCTAAGTTGATGTAATAGCCAGTAAGAAGTACTACAATTCAAGTTTTAGGTATCGATTATTGACTTTTTAGCTGGCTTTGGTGCCTTGGACATGAGCTAGGACCTTAAGAATCTGCATGAAAGGAGGACTAGCAGCCGAGTTGCACGGGAGAATGTGAAAAATATTCATATGTAGTAAAAACCTGAGAAATCCGTCCGTTTTCGTCATTTGTTATCGAATCGACTTAAAGCCCGATCGTCACATTGGCCGCTCTTCTCTCTGAAACGGTTGTAGTTATCGTCTTCAAAGCTATGTCGCGTGCTGCGGTATGCGGAGACACTAAAAGCACCATAGTAGAACACAGATGAAGCTTCTAAGTTGATGTAATAGCCAGTAAGAAGTAGTACAATTCAAGTTGTAGGTATCGATTATTGATTTTTTAGCTGGCTTTGGTGCCTTGGACATGAGCTAGGACCTTAAGATTCTGCATCAAAAGGCGGACTAGCAGCCGAGTTGCACGGGAGAATGTGAAAAGTGTTCATATGTAGTAAAAACCTGAGAAATCCGTCCGTTTTCGTCATTTGTTATCGAATCGACTTAAAGCCAGATCGTCACATTGGCTGCTCTTCTCTCTGAAACGGTTGTACTTATCGTCTGGAAAGCTTTGTCGCGTGCTGCGGTATGCGGAGACACTAAAAGCACCATAGTAGAACACAGATGAAGCTTCTAAGATGATGTAATAGCCAGTAAGAAGTAGTACAATTCAAGTTTTAGGTATCGATTATTGACTTTTTAGCTGGCTTTGGTGCCTTGGACATGAGCTAGGACCTTAAGATTCTGCATGAATGGAGGACTAGCAGCCGAGTTGCAGGGGAGAATGTGAAAAGTGTTCATATGTAGTAAAAACCTGAGATATCCGTCCGTTTTCGTCATTTGTTATCGAATCGACTTAAAGCCAGATCGTCACATTGGCCGCTCTTCTCTCAGAAACGGTTGTACTTATCGTCTTCAAAGCTATGTCGCGTGCTGCGGTATGCGGAGACACTAAAAGCACCATAGTAGAACACAGATGAAGCTTCTAAGTTGATGTAATAGCCAGTAAGAAGTAGTACAATTCAAGTTTTAGGTATCGATTATTGACTTCTTAGCTGGCTTTGGTGCCTTGGACATGAGCTAGGACCTTAAGATTGTGCATGAAAGGAGGACTAGCAGCCGAGTTGCAGGGGAGAATGTGAAAAGTGTTCATATGTAGTAAAAACCTGAGAAATCCGTCCGTTTTCGTCATTTGTTATCGAATCGACTTAAAGCCAGATCGTCACATTGGCCGCTCTTCTCTCTGAAACGGTTCTACTTATCGTCTGCAAAGCTATGTCGCGTGCTGCGGTATGCGGAGACACTAAAAGCACCATAGTAGAAGACAGATGAAGCTTCTAAGTTGATGTAATAGCCAGTAAGAAGTAGTACAATTCAAGTTTTAGGTACTGATTATTTACTTTTTAGCTAGCTTTGGTGCCTTGGACATGAGCTAGGACCTTAAGATTCTGCATGAAAGGAGGACTAGCAGCCGAGTTGCACGGGAGAATGTGAAAAGTGTTCATATGTAGTAAAAACCTGAGAAATCCGTCCGTTTTCGTCATTTGTTATCGAATCGACTTAAAGCCAGATCGTCACATTGGCCGCTCTTCTCTCTGAAACGGTTGTACTTATCGTCTGCAAAGCTATGTCGCGTGCTGCGGTATGCGGAGACAATAAAATCACCATAGTAGAACACAGAAGAAGCTTCTAAGTCGATGTAATAGCCAGTAAGAAGTAGTACAATTCAAGTTTTAGGTATCGATTATGGACTTCTTAGATGGATTTGGTGCCTTGGACATGAGCTAGGAAGTTAAGATTCTGCATGAAAGGAGGACTAGCAGCCGAGTTGCACGGGACAATATGAAAAGGGTTCATATGTAGTAAAAAAATGAGAAATCCGTCCGTTTTCGTCATTTGTTATCGAATCGCCTTAAAGCCAGATCGTCACTTGGCCGCTCTTCTCTCTGAAACGGCTGTACTTATCGTCTGCAAAGCTATGTCGCGTGCTGCGGTATGCGGAGACACTAAAAGCACCATAGTAGAACACAGTTGAAGCTTCTAAGTTGATGTAATAGCCAGTAAGAAGTAGTACAATTCAAGTTTTAGGTATCGATTATTGACTTTTTAGCTGGCTTTGGTGCCTTGGACATGAGCTAGGACCTTAAGATTCTGCATCAAAAGGAGGACTAGGTGCCGAGTTGCACGGGACAATGTGAATAGTGTTCATATGTAGTAAAAACCTGAGAAATCCGTCCGTTTTCGTCATTTGTTATCGAATCGACTTAAAGCCAGATCGTCATATTGGCCGCTCTTCTCTCTGAAACGGTTGTACTTATAGCCTGCAAAGCTATGTCGCGTGATGCGGTATGCGGAGACACTAAAAGCACCATAGTAGAACACAGATGAAGCTTCTAAATTGATGTAATAGCCAGTAAGAAGTAGTATAATTCAAGTTTTAGGTATCGATTATTGACTTTTTGCTGGCTTTGGTGCCTTGGACATGTGCTAGGACCTTAAGATTCTACATGAAAGGAGGACTAGTAGCCGAGTTGCACGGGAGAATGTGAAAAGTGTTCATATGTAGTAAAAACCTGAGAAATCCGTCCGTTTTCGTCATTTGTTATCGAATCGACTTAAAGCAAGATCGTCACATTGGCCGCTCTTCTCTCTGAAACGGTTGTACTTATCGTCTGCAAAGCTATGTCGCGTGCTGCGGTATGCGGAGACTCTAAAAGCACCATAGCAGAACACCGATGAAGCTTCTAAGTTGATGTAATAGCCAGTAAGAAGTAGTACAATTCAAGTTTTAGGTATTGATTATTTACTTTTTAGCTGGCTTTGGAGCCTTGGACATGAGCTAGGACCTTAAGATTCTGCATGAAAGGAGGACTAGCAGCCGCGTTGCACGGGAGAATGTGAAATGTGTTCATATGTAGTAAAAACCTGAGAAATCCGTCCGTTTTCGTCATTTGTTATCGAATCGACTTAAAGCCCGATCGTCACATTGGCCGCTCTTCTCTCTGAAACGGTTGTACTTATCGCCTGCAAAGCTATGTCGCGTGCTGCGGTATGCGGAGACACTAAAAGCACCATAGTAGAACACAGATGAAGCTTCTAAGTTGATGTAATAGCCAGTAAGAAGTAGTACAATTCAAGTTTTAGGTATCGATTATTGATTTTTTAGCTGGCTTTGGTGCCTTGGACATGAGCTAGGACCTTAAGATTCTGCATGAAAGGTGGACTAGCAGCCGCGTTGTACGGGAGAATGTGAAATGTGTTCATATGTAGTAAAAACCTGAGAAATCCGTCCGTTTTCGTCATTTGTTATCGAATCGACTTAAAGCCAGATCGTCACATTGGCTGCTCTTCTCTCTGAAACGGTTGTACTTATCGTCTGGAAAGCTTTGTCGCGTGCTGCGGTATGCGGAGACACTAAAAGCATCATAGTAGAACACAGATGAAGCTTCTAAGATGATGTAATAGCCAGTAAGAAGTAGTACAATTCAAGTTTTAGGTATCGATTATTGACTTTTTAGCTGGCTTTGGTGCATTGGACATGAGCTAGGACCTTAAGATTCTGCATGAAAGGAGGACTAGCAGCCGAGTTGCACGGGAGAATGTGAAAAGTGTTCATATGTAGTAAAAACCTGAGAAATCCGTCCGTTTTCGTCATTTGTTATCGAATCGACTTAAAGCCAGATCGTCACATTGGCCCCTCTTTTCTCTGAAACGCTTCTACTTATCGTCTGCAAAGCTATGTCGCGTACTGCGGTGTGCGGAGACACTAAAAGCACCATGGTAGAACACAGATGAAGCTTCTAAGTTGATGTAATAGCCAGTAAGAAGTAGTACAATTCAAGTTTTAGGTATCGATTATTGACTTTTTAGCTGGCTTTGGTGCCTTGGACATGAGCTAGGACCTTAAGATTCAGCATTAAAGGAGGACTAGCAGCCGCGTTGTACGGGAGAATGTGAAATGTGTTCATATGTAGTAAAATCCTGAGAAATACGTCCGTTTTCGTCATTTGTTATCGAATCGACTTAAAGCCAGATCGTCACATTGGCTGCTCTTCTCTCTGAAACGGTTGTACTTACGTCTGGAAAGCTTTGTCGCGTACTGCGGTGTGCGGAGACACTAAAAGCACCATGGTAGAACACAGATAAAGCTTCTAAGTTGATGTAATAGCCAGTAAGAAGTAGTACAATTCAAGTTTTAGGTATCGATTATTGACTTTTTAGCTGGCTTTGGTGCCTTGGACATGAGCTAGGACCTTAAGATTCTGCATGAAAGGAGGACTAGCAGCCGAGTTGCACGGGAGAATGTGAAAAGTGTTCATATGTATTAAAAACCTGAGAAATCCGTCCGTTTTCGTCATTTGTTATCGAATCGACTTAAAGCCAGATCGTCACATTGGCCGCTCTTCTCTCTGAAACGGTTGTACTTATCGTCTGCAAAGCTATGTCGTATGCTGCGGTATGCGGAGACACTGAAACCACCACAGTAGAACACAGATGAAGCTTCTAATTTGATGTAATAGCCAGTAAGAAGTAGTACAATTCAAGTTTTAGGTATCGATTATTGACTTTTTAGCTGGCTTTGATGCCTTGGACATGAGCTAGGACCTTAAGAATCTGCATGAAAGGAGGACTAGCAGCCGAGTTGCAGGGAAGAATGTGAAAAGTGTTCATATGTAGTAAAAACCTGAGAAATCCGTCCGTTTTCGTCATTTGTTATCGAATCGACTTAAAGCCAGATCGTCACATTGGCCGCTCTTCTCTCTGAATCGGGTGTACTTATCGTCTGCAAAACTATGTCGCGTGCTGCGGTATGCGGAGACTCTAAAAGCACCATAGTAGAACACAGATGAAGCTTCTAAGTTGATGTAATAGCCAGTAAGAAGTAGTACAATTCAAGTTTTAGGTACTGATTATTTACTTTTTAGCTGGCTTTGGAGCCTTGGACATGAGCTAGGACCTTAAGATTCTGCATGAAAGGAGGACTAGCAGCCGCGTGCACGGGAGAATGAGAAATGTGTTCATATGTAGTAAAAACCTGAGAAATCCGTCCGTTTTCGTCATTTGTTATCGAATCGACTTAAAGCCCGATCGTCACATTGGCCGCTCTTCTCTCTGAAACGGTTGTACTTATCGCCTGCAAAGCTATGTCGCGTGATGCGGTATGCGGAGACACTAAAAGCACCATAGTAGAACACAGACGAAGCTTCTAAGTTGATGTAATAGCCAGTAAGAAGTAGTACAATTCAAGTTTTAGGTATCGATTATTGACTTGTTAGCTGGCTTTGGTGCCTTGGACATGAGCTAGGACCTTAAGATTCTGCATTAAAGGAGGATTAGCAGCCGCGTTGCACGGGAGAATGTGAAATGTGTTCATATGTAGTAGAAACCTGAGAAATCCGTCCGTTTTCGTCATTTGTTATCGAATCGACTAAAAGCCCGAACGTCACATTGTCCGCTCTTCTCTCTGAAACGGTTGTACTTATCGTCTGCAAAGCTATGTCGCGTGCTGCGGTATGCGGAGACAATAAAATCACCACAGTATAACACAGATGAAGCTTCCAAGTCGATGTAATAGCCAGTAAGAAGTAGTACAATTCAAGTTTTAGGTACTGATTATTGACTTTTTAGCTGGCTTTGGTTCCTTGGACATGAGCTAGGACCTTAAGATTCTGCATGAAAGGAGGACTAGCAGCCGAGTTGCATGGGAGAATGTGAAAAGTGTTCATATGTAGTAAAAACCTGAGAAATCCGTCCGTTTTCGTCATTTGTTATCGAATCGACTTAAAGCCAGATCGTCACATTGGCCGCTCTTCTCTCTGAAACGGTTCTACTTATCGTCTGCAAAGCTATGTCGCGTGCTGCGGTATGCGGAGACACTAAAAGCACCATAGTAGAACACAGATGAAGCTTCTATGATGATGTAATAGCCAGTAAGAAGTAGTACAATTCAAGTTTTAGGTATCGATTATTGACTTTTTAGCTGGCTTTGGTGCCTTGGACATGAGCTAGGACCTTAAGATTCTGCATGAAAGGAGGACTAGCACCCGCGTTGGATAGGAGAATGTGAAAAGTGTTCATATGTAGTAAAAACCTGAGAAATCCGTCCGTTTTCGTCATTTGTTATCGAATCGACTTAAAGACAGATCGTCACATTGGCCGCTCTTCTCTCTGAAACGGTTGTACTTATCGCATGCAAAGCTATGTCGCGTGCTGCGGTATGCGGAGACACTAAAAGCACCATAGTAGAACACAGATGAAGCTTCTAAGTTGATGTGATAGCCAGTAAGAAGTAGTACAATTCAAGTTTTAGGTATCGATTATTGACTTTTTAGCTGGCTTTGGTGCCATGGACATGAGCTAGGACCTTAAGATTCTGCATGAAAGGAGGACTAGCAGCCGCGTTGTACGGGAGAATGTGAAAAGTGTTCATATGTAGTAAAAACCTGAGAAATCCGTCCGTTTTCGTCATTTGTTATCGAATCGACTTAAAGCCAGATCGTCACATTGGCCGCTCTTCTCTCTGAAACGGTTGTCCTTATCGCCTGCAAAGCTATGTCGCGTGATGCGGTATGCGGAGACACTAAAAGCACCATAGTAGAACACAGATGAAGCTTCTAAGTTGATGTAATAGCCAGTAAGAAGTAGTATAATTCAAGTTTTAGGTATCGATTATTGACTTTTGAGCTGGCTTTGATGCCTTGGACATGAGCTAGGACCTTAAGATTCTGCATGAAAGGAGGACTAGCAGCCGAGTTGCACGGGAGAATGTGAAAAGTGTTCATATGTAGTAAAAACCTGAGAAATCCGTCCGTTTTCGTTATTTGTTATCGAATCGACTTAAAGCCAGATCGTCATATTGGACGCTCTTCTCTCTGAAACGGTTGTACTTATCGTCTGCAAAGCTATGTCGTATGCTGCGGTAGGCGGAGACACTGAAACCACCACAGTAGAACACAGGTGAAGCTTCTAATTTGATGTAATAGCCAGTAAGAAATAGTACAATTCAAGTTTTAGGTATCGATTATTGACTTTTTAGCTGGCTTTGATGCCTTGGACATGAGCTAGGACCTTAAGAATCTGCATGAAAGGAGGACTAGCAGCCGAGTTGCACGGGAGAATGTGAAAAGTGTTCATATGTAGTAAAAACCTGAGAAATCCGTCCGATTTCGTCATTTGTTATCGAATCGACTTAAAGCCAGATCGTCACATTGGCCGCTCTTCTCTCTGAAACGGTTGTACTTATCGTCTGCAAAGGTATGTCGCGTACTGCGGTGTGCGGAGACTCTAAAAGCACCATAGTAGAACACAGATGAAGCTTCTAAGTTGATGTAATAGCCAGTAAGAGGTAGTACAATTCAAGTTTTAGGTACTGATTATTTACTTTTTTGCTGGCTTTGGTGCCTTGGACATGAGCTAGGACCTTAAGATTCTGCATGAAAGGAGGACTAGCGGCCGCGTTGTACGGGAGAATGTGAAATTGTTCATATGTAGTAAAATCCTGAGAAATCCGTCCGTTTTCGTCATTTGTTATCGAATCGACTTAAAGCCAGATCGTCACATTGTCTGCTCTTCTCTGAAACATTGTACTTATCGTCTGGAAAGCTTTGTCGCGTGCTGCGGTATGCGGAGACACTGAAAGCTCCATAGTAGAACACAGATGAAGCTTCTAAGATGATGTAATAGCCAGTAAGAAGTAGTACAATTCAAGTTTTAGGTATCGATTATTGACTTTTTAGCTGGCTTTGGTGCCTTGGACATGAGCTACGACCTTAAGATTCTGCATGAAAGGAGGACTAGCAGCCGCGTTGGATGGGAGAATGTGAAAAGTGTTTATATGTAGTAAAAACCTGAGAAATCCGTCCGGTTTCGTCATTTGTTATCGAATCGACTTAAAGCCAGATCGTCACATTGGCCCCTCTTTTCTCTGAAACGGTTGTACTTATCGTCTGCAAAGGTATGTCGCGTACTGCGGTGTGCGGAGACACTAAAAGCACCATGGTAGAACACAGATGAAGCTTCTAAGTTGATGTAATAGCCAGTAAGATGTAGTACAATTCAAGTTTTAGGTATCGATTATTGACTTTTTAGCTGGCTTTGGTGCCTTGGACATGAGCTAGGACCTTAAGATTCTGCATTAAAGGAGGATTAGCAGCCGCGTTGCACGGGAGAATGTGAAATGTGTTCATATGTAGTAGAAACCTGAGAAATCCGTCCGTTTTCGTCATTTGTTATCGAATCGACTTAAAGCCCGATCGTCACATTGGCCGCTCTTCTCTCTGAAACGGTTGTACTTATCGTCTGCAAAGCTATGTCGCGTGCTGCGGTATGCGGAGACAATAAAATCACCATAGTAGAACACAGATGAAGCTTCTAAGTCGATGTAATAGCCAGTAAGAAGTAGTACAATTCAAGTTTTAGGTACTGATTATTGACTTTTTAGCTGGCTTTGGTGCCTTGGACATGAGCTAGGAGCTTAAGATTCTGCATGAAAGGAGGACTAGCAGCCGAGTTGCATGGGAGAATGTGAAAAGTGTTCATATGTAGTAAAAACCTGAGAAATCCGTCCGTTTTCGTCATTTGTTATCGAATCGACTTAAAGCCAGATCGTCACATTGGCCGCTCTTCTCTCTGAAACGGTTGTACTTATCGTCTGCAAAGCTATGTCGCGTGCTGCGGTATGCGGAGACACTAAAAGCACCATAGTAGAACACAGATGAAGCTTCTATGATGATGTAATAGCCAGTAAGAAGTAGTACAATTCAAGTTTTAGGTATCGATTATTGACTTTTTAGCTGGCTTTGGTGCCTTGGACATGAGCTAGGACCTTAAGATTCTGCATGAAAGGAGGACTAGCACCCGCGTTGGATAGGAGAATGTGAAAAGTGTTCATATGTAGTAAAAACCTGAGAAATCCGTCCGTTTTCGTCAATTGTTATCGAATCGACTTAAAGCCAGATCGTCACATTGGCTGCTCTTCTCTCTGAAACGGTTGTACTTATCGTCTGGAAAGCTTTGTCGCGTGCTGCGGTATGCGGAGACTCTAAAAGCACCATAGCAGAACACAGATGAAGCTTCTAAGTTGATGTAATAGCCAGTAAGAAGTAGTACAATTCAAGTTTTAGGTACCGATTATTGATTTCTTAGATGGATTTGGTGCCTTGGACATGAGCTAGGATGTTAAGATTCTGCATGAAAGGAGGACTAGCAGCCGAGTTGCACGGGACAATATGAAAAGTGTTCATATGTAGTAAAAACCTGAGAAATCCGTCCGTTTTCGTCATTTGTTATCGAATCGCCTTAAAGCCAGATCGTCACTTGGCCGCTCTTCTCTCTGAAACGGCTGTACTTATCGTCTGCAAAGCTATGTCGCGTGCTGCGGTATGCGGAGACACTAAAAGTACCATACTAGAACACAGATGAAGCTTCTAAGTTGATGTAATAGCCAGTAAGAAGTAGTACAATTCAAGTTTTAGGTATCGATTATTGACTTTTTAGCTGGCTTAGGTGCCTTGGACATGAGCTAGGACCTTAAGATTCTGCATGAAAGGAGGACTAGCAGCCGCGTTGGATAGGAGAATGTGAAAATCGTTCATATGTAGTAAAAACCTGAGAAATCCGTCCGTTTTCGTCATTTGTTATCGAATCGACTTAAAGCCCGATCGTCGCATCGGCTGCTCTTCTCTCTGAAACGGTTGTACTTATCGTCTGGAAAGCTTTGTCGCGTGCTGCGGTATGCGGAGACACTAAAAGCACCATAGTAGAACACAGATGAAGCTTCTAAGATGATGTAATAGCCAGTAAGAAGTAGTACAATTCAAGTTTTAGGTACTGATTATTTACTTTTTAGCTGGCGTTGGTGCCTTGGACATGAGCTAGGACCTTAAGATTCTGCATGAAAGGAGGCCTAGCAGCCGAGTTGCACGGGAGAATGTGAAAAGTGTTCATATGTAGTAAAAACCTGAGAAATCCGTCCGTTTTCGTCATTTGTTATCGAATCGACTTAAAGCCAGATCGTCACATTGGCCGCTCTTCTCTCTGAAACGGTTGTACTTATCGTCTGCAAAGCTATGTCGCGTGCTGCGGTATGCGGAGACAATAAAATCACCATAGTAGAACACAGATGAAGCTTCTAAGTCGATGTAATAGCCAGTAAGAAGTAGTACAATTCAAGTTTTAGGTATCGATTATTGACTTCTTAGATGGATTTGGTGCCTTGGACATGAGCTAGAAAGTTAAGATTCTGCATGAAAGGAGGACTAGCAGCCGAGTTGCACGGGACAATATGAAAAGTGTTCATATGTAGTAAAAAAATGAGAAATCCGTCCGTTTTCTTCATTTGTTATCGAATCGCCTTAAAGCCAGATCGTCACTTGGCCGCTCTTCTCTCTGAAACGGCTGTACTTATCGTCTGCAAAGCTATGTCGCGTGCTGCGGTATGCGGAGACACTAAAAGCACCATAGTAGAACACAGTTGAAGCTTCTAAGTTGATGGAATAGCCAGTAAGAAGTAGTACAATTCATGTTTTAGGTATCGATTATTGTTTTTTTAGCTGGCTTTGGTGCCTTGGACATGAGCTAGGACCTTAAGATTCTGCATGAAAGGAGGACTAGCAGCCGAGTTGCACGGGAGAATGTGAAAAGTGTTCATATGTAGTACAAACCTGAGAAATCCGTCCGTTTTCGTCATTTGTTATCGAATCGACTTAAAGCCAGATCGTCACATTGGCCGCTCTTCTCTCTGAAACGGTTGTACTTATCGTCTGCAAAGCTATGTCGCGTGCTGCGGTATGCGGAGACTCTAAAAGCACCATAGTAGAACACAGATGAAGCTTCTAAGTTGATGTAATAGCCAGTAAGAAGTAGTACAATTCAAGTTTTAGGTATCGATTATTGACTTTTTAGCTGGCTTTGATGCCATGGACATGAGCTAGGACCTTAAGAATCTGCATGAAAGGAGGACTAGCAGCCGCGTTGCACGGGAGAATGTGAAAAGTGTTCATATGTAGTAAAAACCTGAGAAATCCGTCCGATTTCGTCATTTGTTATCGAATCGACTTAAAGCCAGATCGTCACATTGGCCGCTCTTCTCTCTGAAACGGTTGTACTTATCGTCTGCAAAGCTATGTCGCGTGCTGCGGTATGCGGAGACTCTAAAAGCACCATAGTAGAACACAGATGAAGCTTCTAAGTTGATGTAATAGCCAGTAAGAAGTAGTACAATTCAAGTTTTAGGTACTGATTATTTACTTTTTAGCTGGCTTTGGAGCCTTGGACATGAGCTAGGACCTTAAGATTCTGCATGAAAGGAGGACTAGCAGCCGCGTTGCACGGGAGAATGTGAAATGTGTTCATATGTAGTAAAAACCTGAGAAATCCGTCCGTTTTCGTCATTTGTTATCGAATCGACTAAAAGCCCGATCGTCACATTGGCCGCTCTTCTCTCTGAAACGGTTGTACTTATCGCCTGCAAAGCTATGTCGCGTGATGCGGTATGCGGAGACTCTAAAAGCACCATAGCAGAACACAGATGAAGCTTCTAAGTTGATGTAATAGCCAGTAAGAAGTAGTACAATTCAAGTTTTAGGTACCGATTATTGATTTCTTAGATGGATTTGGTGCCTTGGACATGAGCTAGGATGTTAAGATTCTGCATGAAAGGAGGACTAGCAGCCGAGTTGCACGGGACAATATGAAAAGTGTTCATATGTAGTAAAAACCTGAGAAATCCGTCCGTTTTCGTCATTTGTTATCGAATCGCCTTAAAGCCAGATCGTCACTTGGCCGCTCTTCTCTCTGAAACGGCTGTACTTATCGTCTGCAAAGCTATGTCGCGTGCTGCGGTATGCGGAGACACTAAAAGTACCATACTAGAACACAGATGAAGCTTCTAAGTTGATGTAATAGCCAGTAAGAAGTAGTACAATTCAAGTTTTAGGTATCGATTATTGACTTTTTAGCTGGCTTTGGTGCCTTGGACATGAGCTAGGACCTTAAGATTCTGCATGAAAGGAGGACTAGCACCCGCGTTGGATAGGAGAATGTGAAAAGTGTTCATATGTAGTAAAAACCTGAGAAATCCGTCCGTTTTCGTCATTTGTTATCGAATCGACTTAAAGCCAGATCGTCACATTGGCCGCTCTTCTCTCTGAAACGGTTGTACTTATCGTCTGCAAAGCTATGTCGCGTGCTGCGGTATGCGGAGACACTAAAAGCACCATAGTAGAACACAGATGAAGCTTCTATGATGATGTAATAGCCAGTAAGAAGTAGTACAATTCAAGTTTTAGGTATCGATTATTGACTTTTTAGCTGGCTTTGGTGCCTTGGACATGAGCTAGGACCTTAAGATTCTGCATGAAAGGAGGACTAGCACCCGCGTTGGATAGGAGAATGTGAAAAGTGTTCATATGTAGTAAAAACCTGAGAAATCCGTCCGTTTTCGTCAATTGTTATCGAATCGACTTAAAGCCAGATCGTCACATTGGCTGCTCTTCTCTCTGAAACGGTTGTACTTATCGTCTGGAAAGCTTTGTCGCGTGCTGCGGTATGCGGAGACTCTAAAAGCACCATAGCAGAACACAGATGAAGCTTCTAAGTTGATGTAATAGCCAGTAAGAAGTAGTACAATTCAAGTTTTAGGTACCGATTATTGATTTCTTAGATGGATTTGGTGCCTTGGACATGAGCTAGGATGTTAAGATTCTGCATGAAAGGAGGACTAACAGCCGAGTTGCACGGGACAATATGAAAAGTGTTCATATGTAGTAAAAACCTGAGAAATCCGTCCGTTTTCGTCATTTGTTATCGAATCGCCTTAAAGCCAGATCGTCACTTGGCCGCTCTTCTCTCTGAAACGGCTGTACTTATCGTCTGCAAAGCTATGTCGCGTGCTGCGGTATGCGGAGACACTAAAAGTACCATACTAGAACACAGATGAAGCTTCTAAGTTGATGTAATAGCCAGTAAGAAGTAGTACAATTCAAGTTTTAGGTATCGATTATTGACTTTTTAGCTGGCTTAGGTGCCTTGGACATGAGCTAGGACCTTAAGATTCTGCATGAAAGGAGGACTAGCAGCCGCGTTGGATAGGAGAATGTGAAAATCGTTCATATGTAGTAAAAACCTGAGAAATCCGTCCGTTTTCGTCATTTGTTATCGAATCGACTTAAAGCCCGATCGTCGCATTGGCTGCTCTTCTCTCTGAAACGGTTGTACTTATCGTCTGGAAAGCTTTGTCGCGTGCTGCGGTATGCGGAGACACTAAAAGCACCATAGTAGAACACAGATGAAGCTTCTAAGATGATGTAATAGCCAGTAAGAAGTAGTACAATTCAAGTTTTAGGTACTGATTATTTACTTTTTAGCTGGCGTTGGTGCCTTGGACATGAGCTAGGACCTTAAGATTCTGCATGAAAGGAGGCCTAGCAGCCGAGTTGCACGGGAGAATGTGAAAAGTGTTCATATGTAGTAAAAACCTGAGAAATCCGTCCGTTTTCGTCATTTGTTATCGAATCGACTTAAAGCCAGATCGTCACATTGGCCGCTCTTCTCTCTGAAACGGTTGTACTTATCGTCTGCAAAGCTATGTCGCGTGCTGCGGTATGCGGAGACAATAAAATCACCATAGTAGAACACAGATGAAGCTTCTAAGTCGATGTAATAGCCAGTAAGAAGTAGTACAATTCAAGTTTTAGGTATCGATTATTGACTTCTTAGATGGATTTGGTGCCTTGGACATGAGCTAGAAAGTTAAGATTCTGCATGAAAGGAGGACTAGCAGCCGAGTTGCACGGGACAATATGAAAAGTGTTCATATGTAGTAAAAAAATGAGAAATCCGTCCGTTTTCTTCATTTGTTATCGAATCGCCTTAAAGCCAGATCGTCACTTGGCCGCTCTTCTCTCTGAAACGGCTGTACTTATCGTCTGCAAAGCTATGTCGCGTGCTGCGGTATGCGGAGACACTAAAAGCACCATAGTAGAACACAGTTGTAGCTTCTAAGTTGATGGAATAGCCAGTAAGAAGTAGTACAATTCATGTTTTAGGTATCGATTATTGTTTTTTTAGCTGGCTTTGGTGCCTTGGACATGAGCTAGGACCTTAAGATTCTGCATGAAAGGAGGACTAGCAGCCGAGTTGCACGGGAGAATGTGAAAAGTGTTCATATGTAGTACAAACCTGAGAAATCCGTCCGTTTTCGTCATTTGTTATCGAATCGACTTAAAGCCAGATCGTCACATTGGCCGCTCTTCTCTCTGAAACGGTTGTACTTATCGTCTGCAAAGCTATGTCCCGTGCTGCGGTATGCGGAGACTCTAAAAGCACCATAGTAGAACACAGATGAAGCTTCTAAGTTGATGTAATAGCCAGTAAGAAGTAGTACAATTCAAGTTTTAGGTATCGATTATTGACTTTTTAGCTGGCTTTGATGCCATGGACATGAGCTAGGACCTTAAGAATCTGCATGAAAGGAGGACTAGCAGCCGAGTTGCACGGGAGAATGTGAAAAGTGTTCATATGTAGTAAAAACCTGAGAAATCCGTCCGATTTCGTCATTTGTTATCGAATCGACTTAAAGCCAGATCGTCACATTGGCCGCTCTTCTCTCTGAAACGGTTGTACTTATCGTCTGCAAAGCTATGTCGCGTGCTGCGGTATGCGGAGACTCTAAAAGCACCATAGTAGAACACAGATGAAGCTTCTAAGTTGATGTAATAGCCAGTAAGAAGTAGTACAATTCAAGTTTTAGGTACTGATTATTTACTTTTTAGCTGGCTTTGGAGCCTTGGACATGAGCTAGGACCTTAAGATTCTGCATGAAAGGAGGACTAGCAGCCGCGTTGCACGGGAGAATGTGAAATGTGTTCATATGTAGTAAAAACCTGAGAAATCCGTCCGTTTTCGTCATTTGTTATCGAATCGACTTAAAGCCCGATCGTCACATTGGCCGCTCTTCTCTCTGAAACGGTTGTACTTATCGCCTGCAAAGCTATGTCGCGTGATGCGGTATGCGGAGACACTAAAAGCACCATAGTAGAACACAGATGAAGCTTCTAAGTTGATGTAATAGCCAGTAAGAAGTAGTACAATTCAAGTTTTAGTTATCGATTATTGACTTTTTAGCTGGCTTTGGTGCCTTGGACATGAGCTAGGACCTTAAGATTCTGCATGAAAGAAGGACTAGCAGCCGCGTTGTACGGGAGAATGTGAAATGTGTTCATATGTAGTAAAATCCTGAGAAATACGTCCGTTTTCGTCATTTGTTATCGAATCGACTTAAAGCCCGATCGTCACATTGGCCGCTCTTCTCTCTGAAACGGTTGTACTTATCGTCTGCAAAGCTATATCGCGTGCTGCGGTATGCGGAGACAATAAAATCACCAATGTAGAATACAGATGAAGCTTCTAAGTCGATGTAATAGCCAGTAAGAAGTAGTACAATTCAAGTTTTAGGTATCGATTATTGACTTCTTAGCTGGCCTTGGTGCCTTGGACATGAGCTAGGACCTTAAGATACTTCATGAAAGGAGGACTAGCAGCCGAGTTGCACGGGACAATATGAAAAGTGTTCATATGTAGTGAAAACCTGAGAAATCCGACCGTTTTCGTCATTTGTTATCGAATCGCCTTAAAGCCAGATCGTCACTTGGCCGCTCTTCTCTCTGAAACTCCTGTACTTATCGTCTGCAAAGCTATGTCGCGTGCTGCGGTATGCGGAGACACTAAAAGCACCATAGTAGAACACAGATGAAGCTTCTAAGATGATGTAATAGCCAGTAAGAAGTAGTACAATTCAAGTTTTAGGTATCGATTATTGACTTTTTAGCTGGCTTTGGTGCCTTGGACATGAGCTAGTACCTTAAGATTCTGCATGAAAGGAGGACTAGCAGCCGCGTTGGATAGGATAATGTGAAAAGTGTTCACATGTAGTAAAAACCTGAGAAATCCGTCCGTTTTCCTCATTTGTTATCGAATCGACTTAAAGCCAGATCGTCACATTGGCCGCTCTTCTCTCTGAAACGGTTGTACTTATCGTCTGCAAAGCTATGTCGCGTGCTGCGGTATGCGGAGACACTAAAAGCACCATAGTAGAACACAGATGAAGCTTCTATGATGATGTAATAGCCAGTAAGAAGTAGTACAATTCAAGTTTTAGGTATCGATTATTGACTTTTTAGCTGGCTCTGGGGCCTTGGACATGAGCTAGGACCTTAAGATTCTGCGTGAAAGGAGGACTAGCAGCCGCGTTGGATGGGAGAATGTGAATAGTGTTCATATGTAGTAAAAACCTGAGAAATCCGTCCGTTTTCGTCATTTGTTATCGAATCGACTTAAAGCCAGATCGTCACATTGGCCGCTCTTCTCTCTTAAACGGTTGTCCTTATCGCCTGCAAAGCTATGTCGCGTGATGCGGTATGAGGAGACACTAAAAGCACCATAGTAGAACACAGATGAAGCTTCTAAGTTGATGTAATAGCCAGTAAGAAGTAGTATAATTCAAGTTTTAGGTATCGATTATTGACTTTTTAGCTGGCTTTGGTGCCTTGGACATGAGCTAGGACCTTAAGATTCTGCATGAAAGGAGGACTAGCAGCCGAGTTGCACGAGAGAATGTGAAAAGTGTTCATATGTAGTAAAAACCTGAGAAATCCGTCCGTTTTCGTCATTTGTTATCGAATCGACTTAAAGCCAGATCGTCACATTGGCCGCTCTTCTCTCTGAAACGGTTGTACTTATCGTCTGCAACGCTATGTCGTATGCTGCGGTAGGCGTAGACACTGAAACCACCACAGTAGAACACAGATGAAACTTCTAATTTGATGTAATTGCCAGTTAGAAGTAGTACAATTCAAGTTTTAGGTATCGATTATTGACTTTTTAGCTGGCTTTGATGCCTTGGACATGAGCTAGGACCTTAAGAATCTGCATGAAAAGAGGACTAGCAGCCGAGTTGCATTGAAGATTGTGAAAAGTGTTCATATGTAGTAAAAACCTGAGAAATCAGTCCGTTTTCGTCATTTGTTATCGAATCGACTTAAAGCCAGATCGTCACATTGGCTGCTCTTCCCTCTGAAACGGTTGTACTTATCGTCTGGAAAGCTTTGTCGCGTGCTGCGGTATGCGGAGACACTGAAAGCACCATAGTAGAACACAGATGAAGCTTCTAAGATGATGTAATAGCCAGTAAGAAGTAGTACAATTCAAGTTTTAGGTATCGATTATTGACTTTTTAGCTGGCTTTGGTGCCTTGGACATGAGCTAGGACCTTAAGATTCTGCACGAAAGGAGGACTAGCGGCCGAGTTGCACGGGAGAATGTGAAAAGTGTTCATATGTAGTAAAAACCTGAGAAATCCGTCCATTTTCGTCATTTGTTATCGAATCGACTTAAAGCCAGATCGTCACATTGGCCGCTCTTCTCTCTGAAACGGTTGTACTTATCGTCTGCAAAGCTATGTCGCGTGCTGCGGTATGCGGAGACAATAAAATCACCAATGTAGAATACAGATGAAGCTTCTAAGTCGATGTAATAGCCAGTAAGAAGTAGTACAATTCAAGTTTTAGGTATCGATTATTGACTTCTTAGCTGGCCTTGGTGCCTTGGACATGAGCTAGGACCTTAAGATACTGCATGAAAGGAGGACTAGCAGCCAAGTTGCACGGGACAATATGAAAAGTGTTCATATGTAGTAAAAACCTGAGAAATCCGTCCGTTTTCGTCATTTGTTATCGAATCGCCTTAAAACCAGATCGTCACTTGGCCGCTCTTCTCTCTGAAACGGCTGTACTTATCGTCTGCAAAGCTATGTCGCGTGCTGCGGTATGCGGAGACACTAAAAGCACCATAGTAGAACACAGATGAAGCTTCTAAGATGATGTAATAGCCAGTAAGAAGTAGTACAATTCAAGTTTTAGGTATCGATTATTGACTTTTTAGCTGGCTTTGGTGCCTTGGACATGAGCTAGGACCTTAAGATACTGCATGAAAGAAGGACTAGCAGCCGCGTTGTACGGGAGAATGTGAAATGTGTTCATATGTAGTAAAATCCTGAGAAATACGTCCGTTTTCGTCATTTGTTATCGAATCGACTTAAAGCCAGATCGTCACATTGGCTGCTCTTCCCTCTGAAACGGTTGTACTTATCGTCTGGAAAGCTTTGTCGCGTGCTGCGGTATGCGGAGACACTGAAAGCACCATAGTAGAACACAGATGAAGCTTCTAAGTTGATGTAATAGCCAGTAAGAAGTAGTACAATTCAAGTTTTAGTTATCGATTATTGACTTTTTAGCTGGCTTTGGTGCCTTGGACATGAGCTAGGACCTTAAGATTCTGCATGAAAGAAGGACTAGCAGCCGCGTTGTACGGGAGAATGTGAAATGTGTTCATATGTAGTAAAATCCTGAGAAATACGTCCGTTTTCGTCATTTGTTATCGAATCGACTTAAAGCCAGATCGTCACATTGGCTGCTCTTCCCTCTGAAACGGTTGTACTTGTCGTCTGGAAAGCTTTGTCGCGTGCTGCGGTATGCGGAGACACTGAAAGCACCATAGTAGAACACAGATGAAGCTTCTAAGATGATGTAATAGCCAGTAAGAAGTAGTACAATTCAAGTTTTAGGTATCGATTATTGACTTTTTAGCTGGCTTTGGTGCCTTGGACATGAGCTAGGACCTTAAGATTCTGCACGAAAGGAGGACTAGCAGCCGAGTTGCACGGGAGAATGTGAAAAGTGTTCATATGTAGTAAAAACCTGAGAAATCCGTCCGTTTTCGTCATTTGTTATCGAATCGACTTAAAGCCAGATCGTCACATTGGCCCCTCTTTTCTCTGAAACGGTTGTACTTATCGTCTGCAAAGCTATGTCGCGTACTGCGGTGTGCGGAGACACTAAAAGCACCATGGTAGAACACAGATGAAGCTTCTAAGTTGATGTAATAGCCAGCAAGAAGTAGTACAATTCAAGTTTTAGTTATCGATTATTGACTTTTTAGCTGGCTTTGGTGCCTTGGACATGAGCTAGGACCTTAAGATTCTGCATTAAAGGAGGACTAGCAGCCGAGTTGCACGGGAGAATGTGAAATGTGTTCATATGTAGTAGAAACCTGAGAAATCCGTCCGTTTTCGTCATTTGTTATCGAATTGACTTAAAGCCCGATCGTCACATTGGCCGCTCTTCTCTCTGAAACGGTTGTACTTATCGTCTGCAAAGCTATATCGCGTGCTGCGGTATGCGGAGACAATAAGATCACCAATGTAGAATACAGATGAAGCTTCTAAGTCGATGTAATAGCCAGTAAGAAGTAGTACAATTCAAGTTTTAGGTATCGAATATTGACTTCTTAGCTGGCCTTGGTGCCTTGGACATGAGCTAGGACCTTAAGATACTTCATGAAAGGAGGACTAGCAGCCGAGTTGCACGGGACAATATGAAAAGTGTTCATATGTAGTAAAAACCTGAGAAATCCGACCGTTTTCGTCATTTGTTATCGAATCGCCTTAAAGCGAGATCGTCACTTGGCCGCTCTTCTCTCTGAAACGGCTGTACTTATCGTCTGCAAAGCTATGTCGCGTGCTGCGGTATGCGGAGACACTAAAAGCACCATAGTAGAACACAGATGAAGCTTCTAAGATGATGTAATAGCCAGAAAGAAGTAGTACAATTCAAGTTTTAGGTATCGATTATTGACTTTTTAGCTGGCTTTGGTGCCTTGGACATGAGCTAGGACCTTAAGATTCTGCATGAAAGGAGGACTAGCAGCCGCGTTGGATAGGATAATGTGAAAAGTGTTCATTTGTAGTAAAAACCTGAGAAATCCGTCCGTTTTCCTCATTTGTTATCGAATCGACTTAAAGCCAGATCGTCACATTGGCCGCTCTTCTCTCTGAAAGAAGTAGTACAATTCAAGTTTTAGGTATCGATTATTGACTTTTTAGCTGGCTTTGGTGCCTTGGACATGAGCTAGGACCTTAAGATTCTGCATGAAAGGAGGACTAGCAGCCGAGTTGCACGGGAGAATGTGAATAGTGTTCATATGTAGTAAAAACCTGAGAAATCCGTCCGTTTTCGTCATTTGTTATCGAATCGACTTAAAGCCAGATCGTCACATTGGCCGCTCTTCTCTCTGAAACGGTTGTACTTATCGTCTGCAAAGCTATGTCGCGTGCTGCGGTATGCGGAGACTCTAAAAGCACCATAGTAGAATACAGATGAAGCTTCTAAGTTGATGTAATAGCCAGTAAGAAGTAGTACAATTCAAGTTTTAGGTACTGATTATTTACTTTTTAGCTGGCTTTGGAGCCTTGGACATGAGCTAGGACCTTAAGATTCTGCATGAAAGGAGGACTAGCAGCCGCGTTGCACGGGAGAATGTGAAATGTGTTCATATGTAGTAAAAACCTGAGAAATCCGTCCGTTTTCGTCATTTGTTATCGAATCGACTTAAAGCCCGATCGTCACATTGGCCGCTCTTCTCTCTGAAACGGTTGTACTTATCGCCTGCAAAGCTATGTCGCGTGATGCGGTATGCGGAGACACTAAAAGCACCATAGTAGAACACAGATGAAGCTTCTAAGTTGATGTAATAGCCAGTAAGAAGTAGTACAATTCAAGTTTTAGGTATCGATTATTGACATTTTAGCAGGCTTTGGTGCCTTGGACATGAGCTAGGACCTTAAGATACTGCATGAAAGAAGGACTAGCAGCCGCGTTGTACGGGAGAATGTGAAATGTGTTCATATGTAGTAAAACCCTGAGAAATCCGTCCGTTTTCGTCATTTGTTATCGAATCGACTTAAAGCCAGATCGTCACATTGGCCGCTCTTCTCTCTGAAACGGTTGTACTTATGGTCTGCAAAGCTATGTCGTATGCTGCGGTAGGCGGAGACACTGAAACCACCACAGTAGAACACAGATGAAGCTTCTAATTTGATGTAATAGCCAGTAAGAAGTAGTACAATTCAAGTTTTAGGTATCGATTATTGACTTTTTAGCTGGCTTTGATGCTTTGGACATGAGCTAGGACCTTAAGAATCTGCATGCAAGGAGGACTAGCAGCCGAGTTGTAGGGAAGAATGTGAAAAGTGTTCATATGTAGTAAAAACCTGAGAAATCCGTCCGTTTTCGTCATTTGTTATCGAATCGACTTAAAGCCAGATCGTCACATTGTCCGCTCTTCTCTCTGAAACGGTTGTACTTATCGTCTGCAAAGCTATGTCGCGTGCTGCGGTATGCCGAGACTCTAAAAGCACCATAGTAGAACACAGATGAAGCTTCTAAGTTGATGTAATAGCCAGTAAGAAGTAGTACAATTCAAGTTTTAGGTACTGATTATTTACTTTTTAGCTGGCTTTGGAGCCTTGGACATGAGCTAGGACCTTAAGATGCTGCATGAAAGGAGGACTAGCAGCCGCGTTGCACGGGAGAATGTGAAATGTGTTCATATGTAGTAATAACCTGAGAAATCCGTCCGTTTTCGTCATTTGTTATCGAATCGACTTAAAGCCCGATCGTCACATTGGCCGCTCTTCTCTCTGAAACGGTTGTACTTATCGTCTGGAAAGCTTTGTCGCGTGCTGCGGTATGCGGAGACACTGAAAGCACCATAGTAGAACACAGATGAAGCTTCTAAGATGATGTTATAGCCAGTAAGAAGTAGTACAATTCAAGTTTTATGTATCGATTATTGACTTTTTAGCTGGCTTTAGTGCCTTGGACATGAGCTAGGACCTTAAGATTCTGCATGAAAGGAGGACTAGCAGCCGAGTTGCACGGGAGAATGTGAAAAGTGTTCATATGTAGTAAAAACTTGAGAAATCCGTCCGTTTTCCTCATTTGTTATCGAATCGACTTAAAGCCAGATCGTCACATTGGCCGCTCTTCTCTCTGTAACGGTTGTACTTATCGTCTGCAAAGCTATGTCGCGTGCTGCGGTATGCGGCGACACTAAAAGCACCATAGTAGAACACAGATGAAGCTCCTATGATGATGTAATAGCCAGTAAGAAGTAGTACAATTCAAGTTTTAGGTATCGATTTTTGACTTTTTAGCTGGCTTTGGTGCCTTGGACATGAGGTACGACCTTAAGATTCTGCGTGAAAGGAGGACTAGCAGCCGCGTTTAATGGGAGAATGTGAATAGTGTTCATACGTAGTAAAAACCTGAGAAATCCGTCCGTTTTCGTCATTTGTTATCGAATCGACTTAAAGCCAGATCGTCACATTGGCTGCTCTTCTCTCTGAAACGGTTGTACTTATCGTCTGGAAAGCTTTGTCGCGTGCTGCGGTATGCGGAGACACTAAAAGCACCATAGTAGAACACAGATGAAGCTTCTAAGATGATGTAATAGCCAGTAAGAAGTAGTACAATTCAAGTTTTAGGTATCGATTATTGACTTTTTAGCTGGCTTTGGTGCTTGGACATGAGCTAGGACCTTAAGATTCTGCATGAAAGGAGGACTAGCAGCCGCGTTGTACGGGAGAATGTGAAATGTGTTCATATGTAGTAAAAACCTGAGAAATACGTCCGTTTTCGTCATTTGTTATCGAATCGACTTAAAGCCAGATCGTCACATTGGCCGCTCTTCTCTCTGAAACGGTTGTACTTATGGTCTGCAAAGCTATGTCGCGTGCTGCGGTATGCGGAGACACTAAAAGCACCATAGTAGAACACATATGAAGCTTCTATGATGATGTCATAGCCAGTAAGAAGTAGTACAATTCAAGTTTAAGGTATCGATTATTGACTTTTTAGCTGGCTTTGGTGCCTTGGACATGAGCTAGGACCTTAAGATTCTGCATGAAAGGAGGACTAGCACTTGAGTTGCACGGGCGAATGTGAAAAGTGTTCATATGTAGTAAAAACCTGAGAAATCCGTCCGTTTTCGTCATTTGTTATCGAATCGACTTAAAGCCAGATCGTCACTTGGCCGCTCTTCTCTCTGAAACGGTTCTACTTATCGTCTGCAAAGCTATTTCGCGTGCTGCGGTATGCGGAGACACTAAAAGCACCATAGTAGAACACAGATGAAGCTTCTAAGTTGATGTAATAGCCAGTAAGAAGTAGTACAATTCAAGTTTTAGGTACTGATTATTTACTTTTTAGCTGGCTTTGGTGCCTTGTACATGAGCTATTACCTTAAGATTCTGCATGAAAGGAGGACTAGCAGCCGCGTTGTACGGGAGAATGTGAAATGTGTTCATATGTAGTAAAAACTTGAAAAATCCGTCTGTTTCCGTCATTTGTTATCGAATCGACTTAAAGCCCGATCGTCACATTGGCCGCTCTTCTCTCTGAAACGGTTGTACTTATCCTCTGCAAAGCTATGTCGCGTGCTGCGGTATGCGGAGACACTAAAAGCACCATAGTAGAACACAGATGAAGCTTCTATGATGATGTAATAGCCAGTAAGAAGTGGTACAATTCAAGTTTTAGGTATCGATTATTGACTTTTTAGCTGGCTTTGGTGCCTTGGACATGAGCTAGGACCTTAAGATTCTGCATGAAAGGAGGACTAGCAGCCGCGTTGGATGGGAGAATGTGAAAAGTGTTCATGTGTAGTAAAAACCTGAGAAATCCGTCCGTTTTCGTCATTTGTTATCAAATCGACTCAAAGCCAGATCGTCACATTGGCCGCTCTTCTCTCTGAAACGGTTGTACTTATCGTCTGCAAAGCTATGTCGCGTGCTGCGGTATGCGGAGACTCTAAAAGCACCATAGTAGAACACAGATGAAGCTTCTAAGTTGATGTAATAGCCAGTAAGAAGTAGTACAATTCAAGTTTTAGGTACTGATTATTTACTTTTTAGCTGGCTTTGGAGCCTTGGACATGAGCTAGGACCTTAAGATTCTGCATGAAAGGAGGACTAGCAGCCGCGTTGCACGGGAGAATGTGAAATGTGTTCATATGTAGTAAAAACCTGAGAAATCCGTCCGTTTTCGTCATTTGTTATCGAATCGACTTAAAGCCCGATCGTCACATTGGCCGCTCTTCTCTCTGAAACGGTTGTACTTATCGCCTGCAAAGCTATGTCGCGTGATGCGGTATGCGGAGACACTAAAAGCACCATAGTAGAACACAGATGAAGCTTCTAAGTTGATGTAATAGCCAGTAAGAAGTAGTACAATTCAAGTTTTAGGTATCGATTATTGACTTTTTAGCTGGCTTTGGTGCCTTGGACATGAGCTAGGACCTTAAGATTCTGCATGAAAGGAGGACTAGCGGCCACGTTGTACGGGAGAATGTGAAATGTGTTCATATGTAGTAAAATCCTGAGAAATCCGTCCGTTTTCGTCATTTGTTATCGAATCGACTTAAAGCCAGATCGTCACAGTGGCTGCTCTTCTCTCTGAAACGGTTGTACTTATCGTCTGGAAAGCTTTGTCGCGTCCTGCGGTATGCGGAGACACTGAGAGCACCATAGTAGAACACAGATGAAGCTTCTAAGATGATGTAATAGCCAGTAAGAAGTAGTACAATTCAAGTTTTATGTATCGATTATTGACTTTTTAGCTGGCTTTGGTGCCTTGGACATGAGCTAGGACCTTAAGATTCTGCATGAAAGGAGGACTAGCAGCCGAGTTGCAGTGGAGAATGTGAAAAGTGTTCATATGTAGTAAAAACCCGATAAATCCGTCCGTTTTCGTCATTTGTTATCGAATCGACTTAAAGCCAGATCGTCACATTGGCCGCTCTTCTCTCTGAAACGGTTCTACTTATCGTCTGCAAAGCTATGTCGCGTGCTGCGGTATTCGGAGACACTAAAAGCACCATAGTAGAACACAGATGAAGCTTCTAAGTTGATGTAATAGCCAGTAAGAAGTAGTACAATTCAAGTTTTAGGTACTGATTATTTACTTTTTAGCTGGCTTTGGTGCCTTGGACATGAGCTAGGACCTTAAGATTCTGCATGAAAGGAGGACTAGCAGCCGAGTTGCACGGGAGAATGTGCAAAGTGTTCATATGTAGTAAAAACCTGAGAAATCCGTCCGTTTTCGTCATTTGTTATCGAATCGACTTAAAGGCAGATCGTCACATTGGCCGCTCTTCTCTCTGAAACGGTTGTACTCATCGTCTGCAAAGCTATGTCGCGTGCTGCGGTATGCGGAGACAATAAAATCACCATAGTAGAACACAGATGAAGCTTCTAAGTCGATGTAATAGCCAGTAAGAAGTAGTACAATTCAAGTTTTAGGTATCGATTATTGACTTTTTAGCTGGCTTTGGTGCCTTGGACATGAGCTAGGACCTTAAGATTCTGCATGAAAGGAGGACTAGCAGCCGAGTTGCACGGGAGAATGTGAAAAGTGTTCATATGTAGTAAAACCCTGAGAAATCCGTCCGTTTTCGTCATTTGTTATCGAATCGACTTAAAGCCAGATCGTCACATTGGCCGCTCTTCTCTCTGAAACGGTTGTACTTATCGTCTGCAAAGCTATGTCGTATGCTGCGGTAGGCGGAGACACTGAAACCACCACAGTAGAACACAGATGAAGCTTCTAATTTGATGTAATAGCCAGTAAGAAGTAGTACAATTCAAGTTTCAGGTATCGATTATTGACTTTTTAGCTGGCTTTGATGCCTTGGACACGAGCTAGGACCTTAAGAATCTGCATGAAAGGAGGACTAGCAGCCGAGTTGCAGGGAAGAATGTGAAAAGAGTTCATATGTAGTAAAAACCTGATAAATCCGTCCGTTTTCGTCATTTGTTATCGAATCGACTTAAAGCCAGATCGTCACATTGGCTGCTCTTCTCTCTGAAACGGTTGTACTTATCGTCTGGAAAGCTTTGTCGCGTGCTGCGGTATGCGGAGACACTGAAAGCACCATAGTAGAACACAGATGAAGCTTCTAAGATGATGTAATAGCCAGTAAGAAGTAGTACAATTCAAGTTTTAGGTATCGATTATTGACTTTTTAGCTGGCTTTGGTGCCTTGGACATGAGCTAGGACCTTAAGATTCTGCATGAAAGGAGGACTAGCAGCCGAGTTGCACGGGAGAATGTGAAAAGTGTTCATATGTAGTAAAACCCTGAGAAATCCGTCCGTTTTCGTCATTTGTTATCGAACCGACTTAAAGCCAGATCGTCACATTGGCCGCTCTTCTCTCTGAAACGGTTGTACTTATCGTCTGCAAAGCTATGTCGTATGCTGCGGTAGGCGGAGACACTGAAACCACCACAGTAGAACACAGATGAAGCTTCTAAGTTGATGTAATAGCCAGTAAGAAGTAGTACAATTCAAGTTTTAGGTACTGATTATTTACTTTTTAGCTGGCTTTGGTGCCTTGTACATGAGCTATTACCTTAAGATTCTGCATGAAAGGAGGACTAGCAGCCGCGTTGTACGGGAGAATGTGAAATGTGTTCATATGTAGTAAAAACTTGAAAAATCCGTCTGTTTCCGTCATTTGTTATCGAATCGACTTAAAGCCCGATCGTCACATTGGCCGCTCTTCTCTCTGAAACGGTTGTACTTATCCTCTGCAAAGCTATGTCGCGTGCTGCGGTATGCGGAGACACTAAAAGCACCATAGTAGAACACAGATGAAGCTTCTATGATGATGTAATAGCCAGTAAGAAGTGGTACAATTCAAGTTTTAGGTATCGATTATTGACTTTTTAGCTGGCTTTGGTGCCTTGGACATGAGCTAGGACCTTAAGATTCTGCATGAAAGGAGGACTAGCAGCCGAGTTGCACGGGAGAATGTGCAAAGTGTTCATATGTAGTAAAAACCTGAGAAATCCGTCCGTTTTCGTCATTTGTTATCAAATCGACTTGAAGCCAGATCGTCACATTGGCTGCTCTTCTCTCTGAAACGGTTGTACTTATCGTCTGCAAAGCTATGTCGCGTGCTGCGGTATGCGGAGACTCTAAAAGCACCATAGTAGAACACAGATGAAGCTTCTAAGTTGATGTAATAGCCAGTAAGAAGTAGTACAATTCAAGTTTTAGGTACTGATTATTTACTTTTTAGCTGGCTTTGGAGCCTTGGACATGAGCTAGGACCTTAAGATTCTGCATGGAAGGAGGACTAGCAGCCGCGTTGCACGGGAGAATGTGAAATGTGTTCATATGTAGTAAAAACCTGAGAAATCCGTCCGTTTTCGTCATTTGTTATCGAATCGACTTAAAGCCCGATCGTCACATTGGCCGCTCTTCTCTCTGAAACGGTTGTACTTATCGCCTGCAAAGCTATGTCGCGTGATGCGGTATGCGGAGACACTAAAAGCACCATAGTAGAACACAGATGAAGCTTCTAAGTTGATGTAATAGCCAGTAAGAAGTAGTACAATTCAAGTTTTAGGTATCGATTATTGACTTTTTAGCTGGCTTTGGTGCCTTGGACATGAGCTAGGACCTTAAGATTCTGCATGAAAGGAGGACTAGCGGCCACGTTGTAAGGGAGAATGTGAAATGTGTTCATATGTAGTAAAATCCTGAGAAATCCGTCCGTTTTCGTCATTTGTTATCGAATCGACTTAAAGCCAGATCGTCACAGTGGCTGCTCTTCTCTCTGAAACGGTTGTACTTATCGTCTGGAAAGCTTTGTCGCGTCCTGCGGTATGCGGAGACACTGAAAGCACCATAGTAGAACACAGATGAAGCTTCTAAGATGATGTAATAGCCAGTAAGAAGTAGTACAATTCAAGTTTTAGGTATCGATTATTGACTTTTTAGCTGGCTTTGGTGCCTTGGACATGAGCTAGGACCTTAAGATTCTGCATGAAAGGAGGACTAGCAGCCGAGTTGCAGTGGAGAATGTGAAAAGTGTTCATATGTAGTAAAAACCCGATAAATCCGTCCGTTTTCCTCATTTGTTATCGAATCGACTTAAAGCCAGATCGTCACATTGGCCGCTCTTCTCTCTGAAACGGTTCTACTTATCGTCTGCAAAGCTATGTCGCGTGCTGCGGTATTCGGAGACACTAAAAGCACCATAGTAGAACACAGATGAAGCTTCTAAGTTGATGTAATAGCCAGTAAGAAGTAGTACAATTCAAGTTTTAGGTACTGATTATTTACTTTTTAGCTGGCTTTGGTGCCTTGGACATGAGCTAGGACCTTAAGATTCTGCATGAAAGGAGGACTAGCAGCCGAGTTGCACGGGAGAATGTGCAAAGTGTTCATATGTAGTAAAAACCTGAGAAATCCGTCCGTTTTCGTCATTTGTTATCGAATCGACTTAAAGGCAGATCGTCACATTGGCCGCTCTTCTCTCTGAAACGGTTGTACTCATCGTCTGCAAAGCTATGTCGCGTGCTGCGGTATGCGGAGACAATAAAATCACCATAGTAGAACACAGATGAAGCTTCTATGTCGATGTAATAGCCAGTAAGAAGTAGTACAATTCAAGTTTTAGGTATCGATTATTGACTTTTTAGCTGGCTTTGGTGCCTTGGACATGAGCTAGGACCTTAAGATTCTGCATGAAAGGAGGTCTAGCAGCCGAGTTGCACGGGAGAATGTGAAAAGTGTTCATATGTAGTAAAACCCTGAGAAATCCGTCCGTTTTCGTCATTTGTTATCGAATCGACTTAAAGCCAGATCGTCACATTGGCCGCTCTTCTCTCTGAAACGGTTGTACTTATCGTCTGCAAAGCTATGTCGTATGCTGCGGTAGGCGGAGACACTGAAACCACCACAGTAGAACACAGATGAAGCTTCTAATTTGATGTAATAGCCAGTAAGAAGTAGTACAATTCAAGTTTCAGGTATCGATTATTGACTTTTTAGCTGGTTTTGATGCCTTGGACACGAGCTAGGACCTTAAGAATCTGCATGAAAGGAGGACTAGCAGCCGAGTTGCAGGGAAGAATGTGAAAAGAGTTCATATGTAGTAAAAACCTGATAAATCCGTCCGTTTTCGTCATTTGTTATCGAATCGACTTAAAGCCAGATCGTCACATTGGCTGCTCTTCTCTCTGAAACGGTTGTACTTATCGTCTGGAAAGCTTTGTCGCGTGCTGCGGTATGCGGAGACACTGAAAGCACCATAGTAGAACACAGATGAAGCTTCTAAGATGATGTAATAGCCAGTAAGAAGTAGTACAATTCAAGTTTTAGGTATCGATTATTGACTTTTTAGCTGGCTTTGGTGCCTTGGACATGAGCTAGGACCTTAAGATTCTGCATGAAAGGAGGACTAGCAGCCGAGTTGCACGGGAGAATGTGAAAAGTGTTCATATGTAGTAAAACCCTGAGAAATCCGTCCGTTTTCGTCATTTGTTATCGAACCGACTTAAAGCCAGATCGTCACATTGGCCGCTCTTCTCTCTGAAACGGTTGTACTTATCGTCTGCAAAGCTATGTCGTATGCTGCGGTAGGCGGAGACACTGAAACCACCACAGTAGAACACAGATGAAGCTTCTAAGTTGATGTAATAGCCAGTAAGAAGTAGTACAATTCAAGTTTTAGGTACTGATTATTTACTTTTTAGCTGGCTTTGGTGCCTTGTACATGAGCTATTACCTTAAGATTCTGCATGAAAGGAGGACTAGCAGCCGCGTTGTACGGGAGAATGTGAAATGTGTTCATATGTAGTAAAAACTTGAAAAATCCGTCTGTTTCCGTCATTTGTTATCGAATCGACTTAAAGCCCGATCGTCACATTGGCCGCTCTTCTCTCTGAAACGGTTGTACTTATCCTCTGCAAAGCTATGTCGCGTGCTGCGGTATGCGGAGACACTAAAAGCACCACAGTAGAACACAGATGAAGCTTCTATGATGATGTAATAGCCAGTAAGAAGTGGTACAATTCAAGTTTTAGGTATCGATTATTGACTTTTTAGCTGGCTTTGGTGCCTTGGACATGAGCTAGGACCTTAAGATTCTGCATGAAAGGAGGACTAGCAGCCGCGTTGGATGGGAGAATGTGAAAAGTGTTCATGTGTAGTAAAAACCTGAGAAATCCGTCCGTTTTCGTCATTTGTTATCAAATCGACTTGAAGCCAGATCGTCACATTGGCTGCTCTTCTCTCTGAAACGGTTGTACTTATCGTCTGCAAAGCTATGTCGCGTGCTGCGGTATGCGGAGACTCTAAAAGCACCATAGTAGAACACAGATGAAGCTTCTAAGTTGATGTAATAGCCAGTAAGAAGTAGTACAATTCAAGTTTTAGGTACTGATTATTTACTTTTTAGCTGGCTTTGGAGCCTTGGACATGAGCTAGGACCTTAAGATTCTGCATGGAAGGAGGACTAGCAGCCGCGTTGCACGGGAGAATGTGAAATGTGTTCATATGTAGTAAAAACCTGAGAAATCCGTCCGTTTTCGTCATTTGTTATCGAATCGACTTAAAGCCCGATCGTCACATTGGCCGCTCTTCTCTCTGAAACGGTTGTACTTATCGCCTGCAAAGCTATGTCGCGTGATGCGGTATGCGGAGACACTAAAAGCACCATAGTAGAACACAGATGAAGCTTCTAAGTTGATGTAATAGCCAGTAAGAAGTAGTACAATTCAAGTTTTAGGTATCGATTATTGACTTTTTAGCTGGCTTTGGTGCCTTGGACATGAGCTAGGACCTTAAGATTCTGCATGAAAGGAGGACTAGCGGCCACGTTGTACGGGAGAATGTGAAATGTGTTCATATGTAGTAAAATCCTGAGAAATCCGTCCGTTTTCGTCATTTGTTATCGAATCGACTTAAAGCCAGATCGTCACAGTGGCTGCTCTTCTCTCTGAAACGGTTGTACTTATCGTCTGGAAAGCTTTGTCGCGTGCTGCGGTATGCGGAGACACTGAAAGCACCATAGTAGAACACAGATGAAGCTTCTAAGATGATGTAATAGCCAGTAAGAAGTAGTACAATTCAAGTTTTATGTATCGATTATTGACTTTTTAGCTGGCTTTGGTGCCTTGGACATGAGCTAGGACCTTAAGATTCTGCATGAAAGGAGGACTAGCAGCCGAGTTGCAGTGGAGAATGTGAAAAGTGTTCATATGTAGTAAAAACCCGATAAATCCGTCCGTTTTCCTCATTTGTTATCGAATCGACTTAAAGCCAGATCGTCACATTGGCCGCTCTTCTCTCTGAAACGGTTCTACTTATCGTCTGCAAAGCTATGTCGCGTGCTGCGGTATTCGGAGACACTAAAAGCACCATAGTAGAACACAGATGAAGCTTCTAAGTTGATGTAATAGCCAGTAAGAAGTAGTACAATTCAAGTTTTAGGTACTGATTATTTACTTTTTAGCTGGCTTTGGTGCCTTGGACATGAGCTAGGACCTTAAGATTCTGCATGAAAGGAGGACTAGCAGCCGAGTTGCACGGGAGAATGTGCAAAGTGTTCATATGTAGTAAAAACCTGAGAAATCCGTCCGTTTTCGTCATTTGTTATCGAATCGACTTAAAGGCAGATCGTCACATTGGCCGCTCTTCTCTCTGAAACGGTTGTACTCATCGTCTGCAAAGCTATGTCGCGTGCTGCGGTATGCGGAGACAATAAAATCACCATAGTAGAATACAGATGAAGCTTCTAAGTCGATGTAATAGCCAGTAAGAAGTAGTACAATTCAAGTTTTAAGTATCGATTATTGACTTTTTAGCTGGCTTTGGTGCCTTGGACATGAGCTAGGACCTTAAGATTCTGCATGAAAGGAGGACTAGCAGCCGAGTTGCACGGGAGAATGTGAAAAGTGTTCATATGTAGTAAAACCCTGAGAAATCCGTCCGTTTTCGTCATTTGTTATCGAATCGACTTAAAGCCAGATCGTCACATTGGCCGCTCTTCTCTCTGAAACGGTTGTACTTATCGTCTGCAAAGCTATGTCGTATGCTGCGGTAGGCGGAGACACTGAAACCACCACAGTAGAACACAGATGAAGCTTCTAATTTGATGTAATAGCCAGTAAGAAGTAGTACAATTCAAGTTTCAGGTATCGATTATTGACTTTTTAGCTGGCTTTGATGCCTTGGACACGAGCTAGGACCTTAAGAATCTGCATGAAAGGAGGACTAGCAGCCGAGTTGCAGGGAAGAATGTGAAAAGAGTTCATATGTAGTAAAAACCTGATAAATCCGCCCGTTTTCGTCATTTGTTATCGAATCGACTTAAAGCCAGATCGTCACATTGGCTGCTCTTCTCTCTGAAACGGTTGTACTTATCGTCTGGAAAGCTTTGTCGCGTGCTGCGGTATGCGGAGACACTGAAAGCACCATAGTAGAACACAGATGAAGCTTCTAAGATGATGTAATAGCCAGTAAGAAGTAGTACAATTCAAGTTTTAGGTATCGATTATTGACTTTTTAGCTGGCTTTGGTGCCTTGGACATGAGCTAGGACCTTAAGATTCTGCATGAAAGGAGGACTAGCAGCCGAGTTGCACGGGAGAATGTGAAAAGTGTTCATATGTAGTAAAACCCTGAGAAATCCGTCCGTTTTCGTCATTTGTTATCGAATCGACTTAAAGCCAGATCGTCACATTGGCCGCTCTTCTCTCTGAAACGGTTGTACTTATCGTCTGCAAAGCTATGTCGTATGCTGCGGTAGGCGGAGACACTGAAACCACCACAGTAGAACACAGATGAAGCTTCTAATTTGATGTAATAGCCAGTAAGAAGTAGTACAATTCAAGTTTCAGGTATCGATTATTGACTTTTTAGCTGGCTTTGATGCCTTGGACACGAGCTAGGACCTTAAGAATCTGCATGAAAGGAGGACTAGCAGCCGAGTTGCAGGGAAGAATGTGAAAAGAGTTCATATGTAGTAAAAACCTGAGAAATCCGTCCGTTTTCGTCATTTGTTATCGAATCGACTTAAAGCCAGATCGTCACTTGGCCGCTCTTCTCTCTGAAACGGTTCTACTTATCGTCTGCAAAGCTATTTCGCGTGCTGCGGTATGCGGAGACACTAAAAGCACCATAGTAGAACACAGATGAAGCTTCTAAGATGATGTAATAGCCAGTAAGAAGTAGTACAATTCAAGTTTTAGGTACTGATTATTTACTTTTTAGCTGGCTTTGGTGCCTTGTACATGAGCTATTACCTCAAGATTCTGCATGAAAGGAGGACTAGCAGCCGCGTTGTACGGGAGAATGTGAAATGTGTTCATATGTAGTAAAAACTTGAAAAATCCGTCTGTTTCCGTCATTTGTTATCGAATCGACTTAAAGCCCGATCGTCACATTGGCCGCTCTTCTCTCTGAAACGGTTGTACTTATCCTCTGCAAAGCTATGTCGCGTGCTGCGGTATGCGGAGACACTAAGAGCACCATAGTAGAACACAGATGAAGCTTCTATGATGATGTAATAGCCAGTAAGAAGTGGTACAATTCAAGTTTTAGGTATCGATTATTGACTTTTTAGCTGGCTTTGGTGCCTTGGACATGAGCTAGGACCTTAAGATTCTGCATGAAAGGAGGACTAGCAGCCGCGTTGGATGGGAGAATGTGAAAAGTGTTCATGTGTAGTAAAAACCTGAGAAATCCGTCCGTTTTCGTCATTTGTTATCAAATCGACTCAAAGCCAGATCGTCACATTGGCCGCTCTTCTCTCTGAAACGGTTGTACTTATCGTCTGCAAAGCTATGTCGCGTGCTGCGGTATGCGGAGACTCTAAAAGCACCATAGTAGAACACAGATGAAGCTTCTAAGTTGATGTAATAGCCAGTAAGAAGTAGTACAATTCAAGTTTTAGGTACTGATTATTTACTTTTTAGCTGGCTTTGGAGCCTTGGACATGAGCTAGGACCTTAAGATTCTGCATGAAAGGAGGACTAGCAGCCGCGTTGCACGGGAGAATGTGAAATGTGTTCATATGTAGTAAAAACCTGAGAAATCCGTCCGTTTTCGTCATTTGTTATCGAATCGACTTAAAGCCCGATCGTCACATTGGCCGCTCTTCTCTCTGAAACGGTTGTACTTATCGCCTGCAAAGCTATGTCGCGTGATGCGGTATGCGGAGACACTAAAAGCACCATAGTAGAACACAGATGAAGCTTCTAAGTTGATGTAATAGCCAGTAAGAAGTAGTACAATTCAAGTTTTAGGTATCGATTATTGACTTTTTAGCTGGCTTTGGTGCCTTGGACATGAGCTAGGACCTTAAGATTCTGCATGAAAGGAGGACTAGCGGCCACGTTGTACGGGAGAATGTGAAATGTGTTCATATGTAGTAAAATCCTGAGAAATCCGTCCGTTTTCGTCATTTGTTATCGAATCGACTTAAAGCCAGATCGTCACAGTGGCTGCTCTTCTCTCTGAAACGGTTGTACTTATCGTCTGGAAAGCTTTGTCGCGTCCTGCGGTATGCGGAGACACTGAAAGCATCATAGTAGAACACAGATGAAGCTTCTAAGATGATGTAATAGCCAGTAAGAAGTAGTACAATTCAAGTTTTATGTATCGATTATTGACTTTTTAGCTGGCTTTGGTGCCTTGGACATGAGCTAGGACCTTAAGATTCTGCATGAAAGGAGGACTAGCAGCCGAGTTGCACGGGAGAATGTGCAAAGTGTTCATATGTAGTAAAAACCTGAGAAATCCGTCCGGTTTCGTCATTTGTTATCGAATCGACTTAAAGGCAGATCGTCACATTGGCCGCTCTTCTCTCTGAAACGGTTGTACTCATCGTCTGCAAAGCTATGTCGCGTGCTGCGGTATGCGGAGACAATAAAATCACCATAGTAGAATACAGATGAAGCTTCTAAGTCGATGTAATAGCCAGTAAGAAGTAGTACAATTCAAGTTTTAGGTATCGATTATTGACTTTTTAGCTGGCTTTGGTGCCTTGGACATGAGCTAGGACCTTAAGATTCTGCATGAAAGGAGGACTAGCAGCCGAGTTGCACGGGAGAATGTGAAAAGTGTTCATATGTAGTAAAACCCTGAGAAATCCGTCCGTTTTCGTCATTTGTTATCGAATCGACTTAAAGCCAGATCGTCACATTGGCCGCTCTTCTCTCTGAAACGGTTGTACTTATCGTCTGCAAAGCTATGTCGTATGCTGCGGTAGGCGGAGACACTGAAACCACCACAGTAGAACACAGATGAAGCTTCTAATTTGATGTAATAGCCAGTAAGAAGTAGTACAATTCAAGTTTCAGGTATCGATTATTGACTTTTTAGCTGGCTTTGATGCCTTGGACACGAGCTAGGACCTTAAGAATCTGCATGAAAGGAGGACTAGCAGCCGAGTTGCAGGGAAGAATGTGAAAAGAGTTCATATGTAGTAAAAACCTGATAAATCCGTCCGTTTTCGTCATTTGTTATCGAATCGACTTAAAGCCAGATCGTCACATTGGCTGCTCTTCTCTCTGAAACGGTTGTACTTATCGTCTGGAAAGCTTTGTCGCGTGCTGCGGTATGCGGAGACACTGAAAGCACCATAGTAGAACACAGATGAAGCTTCTAAGATGATGTAATAGCCAGTAAGAAGTAGTACAATTCAAGTTTTAGGTATCGATTATTGACTTTTTAGCTGGCTTTGGTGCCTTGGACATGAGCTAGGACCTTAAGATTCTGCATGAAAGGAGGACTAGCAGCCGAGTTGCACGGGAGAATGTGAAAAGTGTTCATATGTAGTAAAACCCTGAGAAATCCGTCCGTTTTCGTCATTTGTTATCGAATCGACTTAAAGCCAGATCGTCACATTGGCCGCTCTTCTCTCTGAAACGGTTGTACTTATCGTCTGCAAAGCTATGTCGTATGCTGCGGTAGGCGGAGACACTGAAACCACCACAGTAGAACACAGATGAAGCTTCTAATTTGATGTAATAGCCAGTAAGAAGTAGTACAATTCAAGTTTCAGGTATCGATTATTGACTTTTTAGCTGGCTTTGATGCCTTGGACACGAGCTAGGACCTTAAGAATCTGCATGAAAGGAGGACTAGCAGCCGAGTTGCAGGGAAGAATGTGAAAAGAGTTCATATGTAGTAAAAACCTGAGAAATCCGTCCGTTTTCGTCATTTGTTATCGAATCGACTTAAAGCCAGATCGTCACTTGGCCGCTCTTCTCTCTGAAACGGTTCTACTTATCGTCTGCAAAGCTATTTCGCGTGCTGCGGTATGCGGAGACACTAAAAGCACCATAGTAGAACACAGATGAAGCTTCTAAGTTGATGTAATAGCCAGTAAGAAGTAGTACAATTCAAGTTTTAGGTAGTGATTATTTACTTTTTAGCTGGCTTTGGTGCCTTGTACATGAGCTATTACCTCAAGATTCTGCATGAAAGGAGGACTAGCAGCCGCGTTGTACGGGAGAATGTGAAATGTGTTCATATGTAGTAAAAACTTGAAAAATCCGTCTGTTTCCGTCATTTGTTATCGAATCGACTTAAAGCCAGATCGTCACATTGGCCGCTCTTCTCTCTGAAACGGTTGTACTTATCCTCTGCAAAGCTATGTCGCGTGCTGCGGTATGCGGAGACACTAAGAGCACCATAGTAGAACACAGATGAAGCTTCTATGATGATGTAATAGCCAGTAAGAAGTGGTACAATTCAAGTTTTAGGTATCGATTATTGACTTTTTAGCTGGCTTTGGTGCCTTGGACATGAGCTAGGACCTTAAGATTCTGCATGAAAGGAGGACTAGCAGCCGCGTTGGATGGGAGAATGTGAAAAGTGTTCATGTGTAGTAAAAACCTGAGAAATCCGTCCGTTTTCGTCATTTGTTATCAAATCGACTCAAAGCCAGATCGTCACATTGGCCGCTCTTCTCTCTGAAACGGTTGTACTTATCGTCTGCAAAGCTATGTCGCGTGCTGCGGTATGCGGAGACTCTAAAAGCACCATAGTAGAACACAGATGAAGCTTCTAAGTTGATGTAATAGCCAGTAAGAAGTAGTACAATTCAAGTTTTAGGTACTGATTATTTACTTTTTAGCTGGCTTTGGAGCCTTGGACATGAGCTAGGACCTTAAGATTCTGCATGAAAGGAGGACTAGCAGCCGCGTTGCACGGGAGAATGTGAAATGTGTTCATATGTAGTAAAAACCTGAGAAATCCGTCCGTTTTCGTCATTTGTTATCGAATCGACTTAAAGCCCGATCGTCACATTGGCCGCTCTTCTCTCTGAAACGGTTGTACTTATCGCCTGCAAAGCTATGTCGCGTGATGCGGTATGCGGAGACACTAAAAGCACCATAGTAGAACACAGATGAAGCTTCTAAGTTGATGTAATAGCCAGTAAGAAGTAGTACAATTCAAGTTTTAGGTATCGATTATTGACTTTTTAGCTGGCTTTGGTGCCTTGGACATGAGCTAGGACCTTAAGATTCTGCATGAAAGGAGGACTAGCGGCCACGTTGTACGGGAGAATGTGAAATGTGTTCATATGTAGTAAAATCCTGAGAAATCCGTCCGTTTTCGTCATTTGTTATCGAATCGACTTAAAGCCAGATCGTCACAGTGGCTGCTCTTCTCTCTGAAACGGTTGTACTTATCGTCTGGAAAGCTTTGTCGCGTCCTGCGGTATGCGGAGACACTGAAAGCACCATAGTAGAACACAGATGAAGCTTCTAAGATGATGTAATAGCCAGTAAGAAGTAGTACAATTCAAGTTTTATGTATCGATTATTGACTTTTTAGCTGGCTTTGGTGCCTTGGACATGAGCTAGGACCTTAAGATTCTGCATGAAAGGAGGACTAGCAGCCGAGTTGCACGGGAGAATGTGCAAAGTGTTCATATGTAGTAAAAACCTGAGAAATCCGTCCGTTTTCGTCATTTGTTATCGAATCGACTTAAAGGCAGATCGTCACATTGGCCGCTCTTCTCTCTGAAACGGTTGTACTCATCGTCTGCAAAGCTATGTCGCGTGCTGCGGTATGCGGAGACAATAAAATCACCATAGTAGAACACAGATGAAGCTTCTAAGTCGATGTAATAGCCAGTAAGAAGTAGTACAATTCAAGTTTTAAGTATCGATTATTGACTTTTTAGCTGGCTTTGGTGCCTTGGACATGAGCTAGGACCTTAAGATTCTGCATGAAAGGAGGACTAGCAGCCGAGTTGCACGGGAGAATGTGAAAAGTGTTCATATGTAGTAAAACCCTGAGAAATCCGTCCGTTTTCGTCATTTGTTATCGAATCGACTTAAAGCCAGATCGTCACATTGGCCGCTCTTCTCTCTGAAACGGTTGTACTTATCGTCTGCAAAGCTATGTCGTATGCTGCGGTAGGCGGAGACACTGAAACCACCACAGTAGAACACAGATGAAGCTTCTAATTTGATGTAATAGCCAGTAAGAAGTAGTACAATTCAAGTTTCAGGTATCGATTATTGACTTTTTAGCTGGCTTTGATGCCTTGGACACGAGCTAGGACCTTAAGAATCTGCATGAAAGGAGGACTAGCAGCCGAGTTGCAGGGAAGAATGTGAAAAGAGTTCATATGTAGTAAAAACCTGATAAATCCGTCCGTTTTCGTCATTTGTTATCGAATCGACTTAAAGCCAGATCGTCACATTGGCTGCTCTTCTCTCTGAAACGGTTGTACTTATCGTCTGGAAAGCTTTGTCGCGTGCTGCGGTATGCGGAGACACTGAAAGCACCATAGTAGAACACAGATGAAGCTTCTAAGATGATGTAATAGCCAGTAAGAAGTAGTACAATTCAAGTTTTAGGTATCGATTATTGACTTTTTAGCTGGCTTTGGTGCCTTGGACATGAGCTAGGACCTTAAGATTCTGCATGAAAGGAGGACTAGCAGCCGAGTTGCACGGGAGAATGTGAAAAGTGTTCATATGTAGTAAAACCCTGAGAAATCCGTCCGTTTTCGTCATTTGTTATCGAATCGACTTAAAGCCAGATCGTCACATTGGCCGCTCTTCTCTCTGAAACGGTTGTACTTATCGTCTGCAAAGCTATGTCGTATGCTGCGGTAGGCGGAGACACTGAAACCACCACAGTAGAACACAGATGAAGCTTCTAATTTGATGTAATAGCCAGTAAGAAGTAGTACAATTCAAGTTTCAGGTATCGATTATTGACTTTTTAGCTGGCTTTGATGCCTTGGACACGAGCTAGGACCTTAAGAATCTGCATGAAAGGAGGACTAGCAGCCGAGTTGCAGGGAAGAATGTGAAAAGAGTTCATATGTAGTAAAAACCTGAGAAATCCGTCCGTTTTCGTCATTTGTTATCGAATCGACTTAAAGCCAGATCGTCACTTGGCCGCTCTTCTCTCTGAAACGGTTCTACTTATCGTCTGCAAAGCTATTTCGCGTGCTGCGGTATGCGGAGACACTAAAAGCACCATAGTAGAACACAGATGAAGCTTCTAAGTTGATGTAATAGCCAGTAAGAAGTAGTACAATTCAAGTTTTAGGTAGTGATTATTTACTTTTTAGCTGGCTTTGGTGCCTTGTACATGAGCTATTACCTCAAGATTCTGCATGAAAGGAGGACTAGCAGCCGCGTTGTACGGGAGAATGTGAAATGTGTTCATATGTAGTAAAAACTTGAAAAATCCGTCTGTTTCCGTCATTTGTTATCGAATCGACTTAAAGCCAGATCGTCACATTGGCCGCTCTTCTCTCTGAAACGGTTGTACTTATCCTCTGCAAAGCTATGTCGCGTGCTGCGGTATGCGGAGACACTAAGAGCACCATAGTAGAACACAGATGAAGCTTCTATGATGATGTAATAGCCAGTAAGAAGTGGTACAATTCAAGTTTTAGGTATCGATTATTGACTTTTTAGCTGGCTTTGGTGCCTTGGACATGAGCTAGGACCTTAAGATTCTGCATGAAAGGAGGACTAGCAGCCGCGTTGGATGGGAGAATGTGAAAAGTGTTCATGTGTAGTAAAAACCTGAGAAATCCGTCCGTTTTCGTCATTTGTTATCAAATCGACTCAAAGCCAGATCGTCACATTGGCCGCTCTTCTCTCTGAAACGGTTGTACTTATCGTCTGCAAAGCTATGTCGCGTGCTGCGGTATGCGGAGACTCTAAAAGCACCATAGTAGAACACAGATGAAGCTTCTAAGTTGATGTAATAGCCAGTAAGAAGTAGTACAATTCAAGTTTTAGGTACTGATTATTTACTTTTTAGCTGGCTTTGGAGCCTTGGACATGAGCTAGGACCTTAAGATTCTGCATGAAAGGAGGACTAGCAGCCGCGTTGCACGGGAGAATGTGAAATGTGTTCATATGTAGTAAAAACCTGAGAAATCCGTCCGTTTTCGTCATTTGTTATCGAATCGACTTAAAGCCCGATCGTCACATTGGCCGCTCTTCTCTCTGAAACGGTTGTACTTATCGCCTGCAAAGCTATGTCGCGTGATGCGGTATGCGGAGACACTAAAAGCACCATAGTAGAACACAGATGAAGCTTCTAAGTTGATGTAATAGCCAGTAAGAAGTAGTACAATTCAAGTTTTAGGTATCGATTATTGACTTTTTAGCTGGCTTTGGTGCCTTGGACATGAGCTAGGACCTTAAGATTCTGCATGAAAGGAGGACTAGCGGCCACGTTGTACGGGAAAATGTGAAATGTGTTCATATGTAGTAAAATCCTGAGAAATCCGTCCGTTTTCGTCATTTGTTATCGAATCGACTTAAAGCCAGATCGTCACAGTGGCTGCTCTTCTCTCTGAAACGGTTGTACTTATCGTCTGGAAAGCTTTGTCGCGTCCTGCGGTATGCGGAGACACTGAAAGCACCATAGTAGAACACAGATGAAGCTTCTAAGATGATGTAATAGCCAGTAAGAAGTAGTACAATTCAAGTTTTATGTATCGATTATTGACTTTTTAGCTGGCTTTGGTGCCTTGGACATGAGCTAGGACCTTAAGATTCTGCATGAAAGGAGGACTAGCAGCCGAGTTGCACGGGAGAATGTGCAAAGTGTTCATATGTAGTAAAAACCTGAGAAATCCGTCCGTTTTCGTCATTTGTTATCGAATCGACTTAAAGGCAGATCGTCACATTGGCCGCTCTTCTCTCTGAAACGGTTGTACTCATCGTCTGCAAAGCTATGTCGCGTGCTGCGGTATGCGGAGACAATAAAATCACCATAGTAGAACACAGATGAAGCTTCTAAGTCGATGTAATAGCCAGTAAGAAGTAGTACAATTCAAGTTTTAGGTATCGATTATTGACTTTTTAGCTGGCTTTGGTGCCTTGGACATGAGCTAGGACCTTAAGGTTCTGCATGAAAGGAGGACTAGCAGCCGAGTTGCACGGGAGAATGTGAAAAGTGTTCATATGTAGTAAAACCCTGAGAAATCCGTCCGTTTTCGTCATTTGTTATCGAATCGACTTAAAGCCAGATCGTCACATTGGCCGCTCTTCTCTCTGAAACGGTTGTACTTATCGTCTGCAAAGCTATGTCGTATGCTGCGGTAGGCGGAGACACTGAAACCACCACAGTAGAACACAGATGAAGCTTCTAATTTGATGTAATAGCCAGTAAGAAGTAGTACAATTCAAGTTTCAGGTATCGATTATTGACTTTTTAGCTGGCTTTGATGCCTTGGACACGAGCTAGGACCTTAAGAATCTGCATGAAAGGAGGACTAGCAGCCGAGTTGCAGGGAAGAATGTGAAAAGAGTTCATATGTAGTAAAAACCTGATAAATCCGTCCGTTTTCGTCATTTGTTATCGAATCGACTTAAAGCCAGATCGTCACATTGGCTGCTCTTCTCTCTGAAACGGTTGTACTTATCGTCTGGAAAGCTTTGTCGCGTGCTGCGGTATGCGGAGACACTGAAAGCACCATAGTAGAACACAGATGAAGCTTCTAAGATGATGTAATAGCCAGTAAGAAGTAGTACAATTCAAGTTTTAGGTATCGATTATTGACTTTTTAGCTGGCTTTGGTGCCTTGGACATGAGCTAGGACCTTAAGATTCTGCATGAAAGGAGGACTAGCAGCCGAGTTGCACGGGAGAATGTGAAAAGTGTTCATATGTAGTAAAAACCTGAGAAATACGTCCGTTTTCGTCATTTGTTATCGAATCGACTTAAAGCCAGATCGTCACATTGGCCCCTCTTTTCTCTGAAACGGTTGTACTTATCGTCTGCAAAGCTATGTCGCGTACTGCGGTGTGCGGAGACACTAAAAGCACCATGGTAGAACACAGATGAAGCTTCTAAGATGATGTAATAGCCAGTAAGAAGTAGTACAATTCAAGTTTTAGGTATCGATTATTGACTTTTTAGCTGGCTTTGGTGCCTTGGACATGAGCTAGGACCTTAAGATTCTGCATTAAAGGAGGACTAGCAGCCGCGTTGCACGGGAGAATGTGAAATGTGTTCATATGTAGTAGAAACCTGAGAAATCCGTCCGTTTTCGTCATTTGTTATCGGATCGACTTAAAGCCCGATCGTCACATTGGCCGCTCTTCTCTCTGAAACGGTTGTACTTATCGTCTGCAAAGCTATGTCGCGTGCTGCGGTATGCGGAGACAATAAAATCACCATAGTAGAACACAGATGAAGCTTCTAAGTCGATGTAATAGCCAGTAAGAAGTAGTACAATTCAAGTTTTAGGTACTGATTATTGACTTTTTAGCTGGCTTTGGTGCCTTGGACATGAGCTAGGACCTTAAGATTCTGCATGAAAGGAGGACTAGCAGCCGAGTTGCATGGGAGAATGTGAAAAGTGTTCATATGTAGTAAAAACCTGAGAAATCCGTCAGTTTTCGTCATTTGTTATCGAATCGACTTAAAGCCAGATCGTCACATTGGCCGCTCTTCTCTCTGAAACGGTTGTACTTATCGTCTGCAAAGCTATGTCGCGTGCTGCGGTATGCGGAGACACTAAAAGCACCATAGTAGTACACAGATGAAGCTTCTATGATGATGTAATAGCCAGTAAGAAGTAGTACAATTCAAATTTTAGGTACTGATTATTGACTTTTTAGCTGGCTTTGGTGCCTTGGACATGAGCTAGGACCTTAAGATTCTGCATGAAAGGAGGACTAGCACCCGCGTTGGATAGGAGAATGTGAAAAGTGTTCATATGTAGTAAAAACCTGAGAAATCCGTCCGTTTTCGTCATTTGTTATCGAATCGCCTTAAAGCCAGATCGTCACTTGGCCGCTCTTCTCTCTGAAACGGCTGTACTTATCGTCTGCAAAGCTATGTGGCGTGCTGCGGTATGCGGAGACACTAAAAGCACCATAGTAGAACACAGATTAAGCTTCTAAGTTGATGTAATAGCCAGTAAGAAGTAGTACAATTCAAGTTTTAGGTATCGATTATTGATTTTTTAGCTGGCTTTGGTGCCTTGGACATGAGCTAGGACCTTAAGATTCTGCATGAAAGGAGGACTAGCAGCCGAGTTGCACGGGAGAATGTGAAAAGTGTTCATATGTAGTAAAAACCTGAGAAATCCGTCCGTTTTCGTCATTTGTTATCGAATCGACTTAAAGCCAGATCGTCACGTTGGCCCCTCTTCTCTCTGAAACGGTTGTACTTATCGTCTGCAAAGCTATGTCGCGTACTGCGGTGTGCGGAGACACTAAAAGCACCATGGTAGAACACAGATGAAGCTTCTAAGTTGATGTAATAGCCAGTAAGAAGTAGTACAATTCAAGTTTTAGGTATCGATTATTGACTTTTTAGCTGGCTTTGGTGCCTTGGACATGAGCTTGGACCTTAAGATTCTGCATTAAAGGAGGACTAGCAGCCGCGTTGCACGGGAGAATGTGAAATGTGTTCATATGTAGTAGAAACCTGAGAAATCCGTCCGTTTTCGTCATTTGTTATCGAATCGACTTAAAGCCAGATCGTCACATTGGCCGCTCTTCTCTCTGAAACGGTTGTACTTATCGTCTTCAAAGCTATGTCGCGTGCTGCGGTATGCGGAGACACTAAAAGCACCATAGTAGAACACAGATGAAGCTTCTAAGTTGATGTAATAGCCAGTAAGAAGTAGTACAATTCAAGTTTTAGGTATCGATTATTGACTTTTTAGCTGGCTTTGGTGCTTGGACATGAGCTAGGACCTTAAGATTCTGCATGAAAGGAGGACTAGAGCCGCGTTGTACGGGAGAATGTGAAAAGTGTTCATATGTAGTAAAAACCTGAGAAATACGTCCGTTTTCGTCATTTGTTATCGAATCGACATAAAGCCAGATCGTCACATTGGCCGCTCTTCTCTCTGAAACGGTTGTACTTATGGTCTCTCAAAGCTATGTCGCGTGCTGCGGTATGCGGAGACACTAAAAGCACCATAGTAGAACACATATGAAGCTTCTATGATGATGTAACAGCCAGTAAGAAGTAGTACAATTCAAGTTTAAGGTATCGATATTCGACCTTTTAGCTGGCTTTGGTGCCTTGGACATGAGCTAGGACCTTAAGATTCTGCATGAAAGGAGGACTAGCAGCCGAGTTGCACGGGAGAATGTGAAAAGTGTTCATATGTAGTAAAAACCTGAGAAATCCGTCCGTTTTCGTCATTTGTTATCGAATCGACTTAAAGCCAGATCGTCACATTGGCCCCTCTTTTCTCTGAAACGATTGTACTTATCGTCTGCAAAGCTATGTCGTGTACTGCGGTGTGCGGAGACACTAAAAGCACCATGGTAGAACACAGATGAAGCTTCTAAGTTGATGTAATAGCCAGTAAGAAGTAGTACAATTCAAGTTTTAGGTATCGATTATTGACTTTTTAGCTGGCTTTGGTGCCTTGGACATGAGCTAGGACCTTAAGATTCTGCATGAAAGGAGGACTAGCACTTGAGTTGCACGGGAGAATGTGAAAAGTGTTCATATGTAGTAAAAACCTGAGAAATCCGTCCGTTTTCGTCATTTGTTATCGAATCGACTTAAAGCCAGATCGTCACTTGGCCGCTCTTCTCTCTGAAACGGTTCTACTTATCGTCTGCAAAGCTATGTCGCGTGCTGCGGTATGCGGAGACACTAAAAGCACCATAGTAGAACACAGATGAAGCTTCTAAGTTGATGTAATAGCCAGTAAGAAGTAGTACAATTCAGGTTTTAGGTACTGATTATTTACTTTTTAGCTGGCTTTGTTGCCTTGTACATGAGCTATTACCTTAAGATTCTGCATGAAAGGAGGACTAGCAGCCGCGTTGTACGGGAGAATGTGAAATGTGTTCATATGTAGTAAAAACTTGAGAAATCCGTCTGTTTCCGTCATTTGTTATCGAATCGACTTAAAGCCAGATCGTCACATTGGCCGCTCTTCTCTCTGAAACGGTTGTACCTATCCTCTGCAAAGCTATGTCGCGTGCTGCGGTATGCGGAGACACTAAAAGCACCATAGTAGAACACAGATGAAGCTTCTATGATGATGTAATAGCCAGTAAGAAGTAGTACAATTCAAGTTTTAGGTATCGATTATTGACTTTTTAGCTGGCTTTGGTGCCTTGGACATGAGCTAGGACCTTAAGATTCTGCATGAAAGGAGGACTAGCACTTGAGTTGCACGGGAGAATGTGAAAAGTGTTCATATGTAGTAAAAACCTGAGAAATCCGTCCGTTTTCGTCATTTGTTATCGAATCGACTTAAAGCCAGATAGTCACTTGGCCGCTCTTCTCTCTGAAACGGTTGTACTTATGGTCTGCAAAGCTATGTCGCGTGCTGCGGTATGCGGAGACACTAAAAGCACCATAGTAGAACACAGATGAAGCTTCTAAGTTGATGTAATAGCCAGTAAGAAGTAGTACAATTCAAGTTTTAGGTATCGATTATTGACTTTTTAGCTGGCTTTGGTGCCTTGGACATGAGCTAGGACCTTAAGATTCTGCATGAAAGGAGGACTAGCGGCCGCGTTGTACGGGAGAATGTGAAATGTGTTCATATGTAGTAAAATCCTGAGAATTCCGTCCGTTTTCGTCATTTGTTATCGAATCGACTTACGGCCAGATCGTCACATTGGCTGCTCTTCTCTCTGAAACGGTTGTACCTATCGTCTGGAAAGCTTTGTCGCGTGCTGCGGTATGCGGAGACACTGAAAGCACCATAGTAGAACACAGATGAAGCTTCTAAGATGATGTAATAGCCAGTAAGAAGTAGTACAATTCAAGTTTTAGGTATCGATTATTGACTTTTTAGCTGGCTTTGGTGCCTTGGACATGAGCTAGGACCTTAAGATTCTGCATGAAAGGAGGACTAGCAGCCGAGTTGCACGGGAGAATGTGAAAAGTGTTCATATGTAGTAAAAACCTAAAAAAATCCGTCCGTTTTCGTCATTTGATATCGAATCGACTTAAAGCCAGATTGTCACATTGGCCCCTCTTTTCTCTGAAACGGTTGTACTTATTGTCTGCAAAGCTATGTCGCGTACTGCGGTGTGCGGAGACACTAAAAGCACCATGGTAGAACACAGATGAAGCTTCTAAGTTGATGTAATAGCCAGTAAGAAGTAGTACAATTCAAGTTTTAGGTATCGATTATTGACTTTTTAGCTGGCTTTGGTGCCTTGGACATGAGCTAGGACCTTAAGATTCTGCATGAAAGGAGGACTAGCAGCCGAGTTGCACGGGAGAATGTGAAAAGTGTTCATATGTAGTAAAAACCTGAGAAATCCGTCCGTTTTCGTCATTTGTTATCGAATCGACTTAAAGCCAGGTCGTCACATTGGCCCCTCTTTTCTCTGAAACGATCGTACTTATCGTCTGCAAAGCTATGTCGCGTACTGCGGTGTGCGGAGACACTAAAAGCACCATGGTAGAACACAGATGAAGCTTCTAAGTTGCTGTAATAGCCAGTAAGAAGTAGTACAATTCAAGTTTTAGGTATCGATTATTGACTTTTTAGCTGGCTTTGGTGCCTTGGACATGAGCTAGGACCTTAAGATTCTGCATGAAAGGAGGACTAGCACTTGAGTTGCACGGGAGAATGTGAAAAGTGTTCATATGTAGTAAAAACCTGAGAAATCCGTCCGTTTTCGTCATTTGTTATCGAATCGACTTAAAGCCAGATCGTCACTTGGCCGCTCTTCTCTCTGAAACGGTTGTACTTATCGTCTGCAAAGCTATGTCGCGTGCTGCGGTAGGCGGAGACACTGAAACCACCACAGTAGAACACAGATGAAGCTTCTAATTTGATGTAATAGCCAGTAAGAAGTAGTACAATTCAAGTTTTAGGTATCGATTATTGACTATTTAGCTGGCTTTGATGCCTTGGACATGAGCTGGGACCTTAAGAATCTGCATGAAAGGAGGACTAGCAGCCGAGTTGCAGGGAAGAATGTGAAAAGTGTTCATATGTAGTAAAAACCTGAGAAATCCGTCCGTTTTCGTCATTTGTTATCGAATCGACTTAAAGCCAGATCGTCACATTGGCCGCTCTTCTCTCTGAAACGGTTGTACTTATCGTCTGCAAAGCTATGTCGCGTGCTGCGGTATGCGGAGACACTAGAAGCACCATAGTAGAACACAGATGAAGCTTCTAAGTTGATGTAATAGCCAGTAAGAAGTAGTACAATTCAAATTTTAGGTACTGATTATTTACTTTTTAGCTGGCTTTGGAGACTTGGACATGAGCTAGGACCTTAAGATTCTGCATGAAAAGAGGACTAGCAGCCGCGTTGCACGGGAGAATGTGAAATGTGTTCATATGTAGTAAAAACCTGAGAAATCCGTCCGTTTTCGTCATTTGTTATCGAATCGACTTAAAGCCCGATCGTCACACTGGCCGCTCTTCTCTCTGAAACGGTTGTACTTATCGCCTGCAAAGCTATGTCGCGTGATGCGGTATGCGGAGACACTAAAAGCACCATAGTAGAACACAGATGAAGCTTCTAAGTTGATGTAATAGCCAGTAAGAAGTAGTACAATTCAAGTTTTAGGTATCGATTATTGACTTTTTAGCTGGCTTTGGTGCCTTGGACATGAGCTAGGACCTTAAGATTCTGCATGAAAGGAGGACTAGCGGCCGCGTTGTACGGGAGAATGTGAAATGTGTTCATATGTAGTAAAATCCTGAGAATTCCGTCCGTTTTCGTCATTTGTTATCGAATCGACTTACGGCCAGATCGTCACATTGGCTGCTCTTCTCTCTGAAACGGTTGTACTTATCGTCTGGAAAGCTTTGTCGCGTGCTGCGGTATGCGGAGACACTGAAAGCACCATAGTAGAACACAGATGAAGCTTCTAAGATGATGTAATAGCCAGTAAGAAGTAGTACAATTCAAGTTTTAGGTATCGATTATTGACTTTTTAGCTGGCTTTGGTGCCTTGGACATGAGCTAGGACCTTAAGATTCTGCATGAAAGGAGGACTAGCAGCCGCGTTGGATGGGAGAATGTGAAAAGTGTTCATATGTAATAAAAACCTGAGAAATCCGTCCGTTTTCGTCATTTGTTATCGAATCGCCTTAAAGCCAGATCGTCACTTGGCCGCTCTTCTCTCTGAAACGGCTGTACTTATTGTCTGCAAAGCTATGTCGCGTACTGCGGTGTGCGGAGACACTAAAAGCACCTTGGTAGAACACAGATGAAGCTTCTAAGTTGATGTAATAGCCAGTAAGAAGTAGAACAATTCAAGTTTTAGGTATCGATTATTGACTTTTAGCTGGCTTTGGTGACTTGGACATGAGCTAGGACCTTAAGATTCTGCATGAAAGGAGGACTAGCAGCCGAGTTGCACGGGACAATATGAAAAGTGTTCATATGTAGTAAAAACCTGAGAAATCCGTCCGTTTTCGTCATTTGTTATCGAATCGCCTTAAAGCCAGATCGTCACTTGGCCGCTCTTCTCTCTGAAACGGCTGTACTTATCGTCTGCAAAGCTATGTGGCGTACTGTAGTATGCGGAGACACTAAAAGCACCATAGTAGAACACAGATTAAGCTTCTAAGTTGATGTAATAGCCAGTAAGAAGTAGTACAATTCAAGTTTTAGGTATCGATTATTGACTTTTTAGCTGGCTTTGGTGCCTTGTACATGAGCTAGGACCTTAAGATTCTGCATGAAAGGAGGACTAGCAGCCGAGTTGCACGGGAGAATGTGAAAAGTGTTCATATGTAGTAAAAACCTGAGAAATACGTCCGTTTTCGTCATTTGTTATCGAATCGACTTAAAGCCCGATCGTCACATTGGCCGCTCTTCTCTCTGAAACGGTTGTACTTATCGTCTGCAAAGCTATGTCGCGTGCTGCGGTTTGCGGAGACAATAAAATCACCATAGTAGAACACAGATGAAGCTTCTAAGTCGATGTAATAGCCAGTAAGAAGTAGTACAATTCAAGTTTTAGGTATCGATTATTGACTTCTTAGATGGATTTGGTGCCTTGGACATGAGCTAGGACCTTAAGATTCTGCATGAAAGGAGGACTAGCAGCCGAGTTGCACGGGACAATATGAAAAGTGTTCATATGTAGTAAAAACCTGAGAAATCCGTCCGTTTTCGTCATTTGTTATCGAATCGCCTTAAAGCCAGATCGTCACTTGGCCGCTCTTCTCTCTGAAACGGCTGTACTTATCGTCTGCAAAGCTATGTCGCGTACTGCGGTGTGCGGAGACACTAAAAGCACCATGGTAGAACACAGATGAAGCTTCTAAGTTGATGTAATAGCCAGTAAGAAGTAGTACAATTCGAGTTTTAGGTATCGATTATTGACTTTTTAGCTGGCTTTGGTGCCTTGGACATGAGCTTGGACCTTAAGATTCTGCATTAAAGGAGGACTAGCAGCCGCGTTGCACGGGAGAATGTGAATTGCGTTCATATGTAGTAAAAACCTGAGAAATCCGTCCGTTTTCGTCATTTGATATCGAATCGACTTAAAGCCAGATCGTCACATTGGCCCCTCTTTTCTCTGAAACGGTTGTACTTATCGTCTGCAAAGCTATGTCGCGTACTGCGGTGTGCGGAGACACTAAAAGCACCATGGTAGAACACAGATGAAGCTTCTAAGTTGATGTAATAGCCAGTAAGAAGTAGTACAATTCAAGATTTAGGTATCGATTATTGACTTTTTAGCTGGCTTTGGTGCCTTGGACATGAGCTAGGACCTTAAGATTCTGCATGAAAGGAGGACTAGCAGCCGCGTTGCACGGGAGAATGTGAAATGTGTTCATATGTAGTAGAAACCTGAGAAATCCGTCCGTTTTCGTCATTTGTTATCGAATCGACTTAAAGCCCGATCGTCACATTGGCCGCTCTTCTCTCTGAAACGGTTGTACTTATCGTCTGCAAAGCTATGTCGCGTGCTGCGGTATGCGGAGACAATAAAATCACCATAGTAGAACACAGATGAAGCTTCTAAGTCGATGTAATAGCCAGTAAGAAGTAGTACAATTCAAGTTTTAGGTACTGATTATTGACTTTTTAGCTGGCTTTGGTGCCTTGGACATGAGCTAGGACCTTAAGATTCTGCATGAAAGGAGGACTAGCAGCCGAGTTGCATGGGAGAATGTGAAAAGTGTTCATATGTAGTAAAAACCTGAGAAATAAGTCCGTTTTCGTCATTTGTTATCGAATCGACTTAAAGCCAGATCGTCACATTGGCCGCTCTTCTCTCTGAAACGGTTGTACTTATCGTCTGCAAAGCTATGTCGCGTGCTGCGGTATGCGGAGACACTAAAAGCACCATAGTAGAACACAGATGAAGCTTCTATGATGATGTAATAGCCAGTAAGAAGTAGTACAATTCAAGTTTTAGGTATCGATTATTGACTTTTTAGCTGGCTTTGGTGCCTTGGACATGAGCTAGGACCTTAAGATTCTGCATTAAAGGAGGACTAGCAGCCGCGTTGCACGGGAGAATGTGAAATGTGTTCATATGTAGTAGAAACCTGAGAAATCCGTCCGTTTTCGTCATTTGTTATCGAATCGACTTCAAGCCCGATCGTCACATTGGCCGCTCTTCTCTCTGAAACGGTTGTACTTATGGTCTGCAAAGCTATGTCGCGTGCTGCGGTATGCGGAGACAATAAAATCACCATAGTAGAACACAGATGAAGCTTCTAAGTCGATGTAATAGCCAGTAAGAAGTAGTACAATTCAAGTTTTAGGTACTGATTATTGACTTTTCAGCTGGCTTTGGTGCCTTGGACATGAGCTAGGACCTTAAGATTCTGCATGAAAGGAGGACTAGCAGCCGAGTTGCACGGGAGAATGTGAAAAGTGTTCATATGTAGTAAAAACCTGAGAAATCCGTCCGTTTTCGTCATTTGTTATCGAATCTACTAAAAAGCCAGATCGTCACATTGGCCGCTCTGCTCTCTGAAACGGTTGTACTTATCGTCTGCAAAGCTATGTCGCGTGCTGCGGTATGCGGAGACACTAAAAGCACCATAGTAGAACACAGATGAAGCTTCTATGATGATGTAATAGCCAGTAAGATGTAGTACAATTCAAGTTTTAGGTATCGATTATTGACTTTTTAGCTGGCTTTGGTGCCTTGGACATGAGCTAGGACCTTAAGATTCTGCATGAAAGGAGGACTAGCAGCCGCGTTGGATAGGAGAATGTGAAAAGTGTTCATATGTAGTAAAAACCTCAGAAATCCGTCCGTTTTCGTCATTGGTTATCGAATCGCCTTAAAGCCAGATCGTCACTTGGCCGCTCTTCTCTCTGAAACGGCTGTACTTATCGTCTGCAAAGCTATGTGGCGTGCTGCGGTATGCGGAGACACTAAAAGCACCATAGTAGAACACAGATGAAGCTTCTAAGTTGATGTAATAGCCAGTAAGAAGTAGTACAATTGAAGTTTTAGGTACTGATTATTGACTTTTTAGCTGTCTTTGGTGCCTTGTACATGAGCTATTACCTTAAGATTCTGCATGAAAGGAGGACTAGCAGGCGCGTTGCACGGGAGAATGTGAAATGTATTCATATGTAGTAAAAACTTGAGAAATCCGTCTGTTTCCGTCATTTGTTATCGAATCGACTTAAAGCCCGATCGTCACATTGGCCGCTCTTCTCTCTGAAACGGTTGTACTTATCCTCTGCAAAGCTATGTCGCGTGCTGCGGTATGCGGAGACACTAAAAGCACCATAGTAGAACACAGATGAAGCTTCTATGATGATGTAATAGCCAGTAAGAAGTAGTACAATTCAAGTTTTAGGTATCGATTATTGACTTTTTAGCTGGCTTTGGTGCCTTGGACATGAGCTAGGACCTTAAGATTCTACATGAAAGGAGGACTAGCAGCCGAGTTGCACGGGAGAATGTGAAAAGTGTTCATATGTAGTAAAAACCTGAGAAATTCGTCCGTTTTCGTCATTTGTTATCGAATCGACTTAAAGCCAGATCGTCACGTTGGCCCCTCTTTTCTCTGAAACGGTTGTACTTATCGTCTGCAAAGCTATGTCGCGTACTGCGGTGTGCGGAGACACTAAAAGCACCATGGTAGAACACAGATGAAGCTTCTAAGTTGATGTAATAGCCAGCAAGAAGTAGTACAATTCAAGTTTTAGGTATCGATTATTGACTTTTTAGCTGGCTTTGGTGCCTTGGACATGAGCTTGGACCTTAAGATTCTGCATTAAAGGAGGACTAGCAGCCGCGTTGCACGGGAGAATGTGAAATGTGTTCATATATAGTAGAAACCTGAGAAATCCGTCCGTTTTCGTCATTTGTTATCGAATCGACTTAAAGCCAGATCGTCACATTGGCCGCTCTTCTCTCTGAAACGGTTGTACTTATCGTCTGCAAAGCTATGTCGCGTGCTGCGGTATGCGGAGACACTAGAAGCACCATAGTAGAACACAGATGAAGCTTCTAAGTTGATGTAATAGCCAGTAAGAAGTAGTACAATTCAAATTTTAGGTACTGATTATTTACTTTTTAGCTGGCTTTGGAGACTTGGACATGAGCTAGGACCTTAAGATTCTGCATGAAAAGAGGACTAGCAGCCGCGTTGCACGGGAGAATGTGAAATGTGTTCATATGTAGTAAAAACCTGAGAAATCCGTCCGTTTTCGTCATTTGTTATCGAATCGACTTAAAGCCCGATCGTCACACTGGCCGCTCTTCTCTCTGAAACGGTTGTACTTATCGCCTGCAAAGCTATGTCGCGTGATGCGGTATGCGGAGACACTAAAAGCACCATAGTAGAACACATATGAAGCTTCTATGATGATGTAATAGCCAGTAAGAAGTAGTACAATTCAAGTTTAAGGTATCGATAATCGACTTTTTAGCTGGCTTTGGTGCCTTGGACATGAGTTAGGACCTTAAGATTCTGCATGAAAGGAGGAATAGCAGCCGCGTTGCACGGGAGAATGTGAAATGTGTTCATATGTAGTAGAAACCTGAGAAATCCGTCCGTTTTCGTCGTTTGTTATCGAATCGACTTCAAGCCCGATCGTCACATTGGCCGCTCTTCTCTCTGAAACGGTTGTACTTATCGTCTGCAAAGCTATGTCGCGTGCTGCGGTATGCGGAGACAATAAAATCACCATAGTAGAACACAAATGAAGCTTCTAAGTCGATGTAATAGCCAGTAAGAAGTAGTACAATTCAAGTTTTAGGTACTGATTATTGACTTTTTAGCTGGCTTTGGTGCCTTGGACATGAGCTAGGACCTTAAGATTCTGCATGAAAAGAGGACTAGCAGCCGAGTTGCACGGGAGAATGTGAAAAGTGTACATATGTAGTAGAAACCTGAGAAATCCGTACGTTTTCGTCATTTGTTATCGAATCTACTTAAGCCAGATCGTCACATTGGCCGCTCTTCCCTCTGAAACGGTTGTACTTATCGTCTGCAAAGGTATGTCGCGTGCTGCGGTATGCGGAGACACTAAAAGCACCATAGTAGAACACAGATGAAGCTTCTAAGTTGATGTAATAGCCAGTAAGAAGTAGTACAATTCAAGTTTTAGGTACTGATTATTTACTTTTTAGCTGTCTTTGGTGCCTTGTACATGAGCTATTACCTTAAGATTCTGCATGAAAGGAGGACTAGCAGCCGCGTTGCACGGGAGAATGTGAAATGTGTTCATATGTAGTAAAAACTTGAGAAATCCGTCTGTTTCCGTCACTTGTTATCGAATCGACTTAAAACCCGATCGTCACATTGGCCGCTCTTCTCTCTGAAACGGTTGTACTTATCCTCTGCAAAGCTATGTCGCGTGCTGCGGTATGCGGAGACACTAAAAGCACCATAGTAGAACACAGATGAAGCTTCTATGATGATGTAATAGCCAGTAAGAAGTAGTACAATTCAAGTTTTAGGTATCGATTATTGACTTCTTAGCTGGCTTTGGTGCCTTGGACATGAGCTAGGACCTTAAGATTCTGCATGAAAGGAGGACTAGCACTTGAGTTGCACGGGAGAATGTGAAAAGTGTTCACATGTAGTAAAAACCTGAGAAATCTCTCCGTTTTCGTCATTTGTTATCGAATCGACTTAAAGCCAGATCGTCACTTGGCCGCTCATCTCTCTGAAACGGTTGTACTTATCGTCTGCAAAGCCATGTCGCGTGCTGCGGTATGCGGAGACACTAAAATCACCATAGTAGAACACAGATGAAGCTTCTAAGTTGATGTAATAGCCAGTAAGAAGTAGTACAATTGAAGTTTTAGGTACTGATTATTTACTTTTTAGCTGTCTTTGGTGCCTTGTACATGAGCTATTACCTTAAGATTCTGCATGAAAGGAGGACTAGCAGGCGCGTTGCACGGGAGAATGTGAAATGTATTCATATGTAGTAAAAACTTGAGAAATCCGTCTGTTTCCGTCATTTGTTATCGAATCGACTTAAAGCCCGATCGTCACATTGGCCGCTCTTCTCTCTGAAACGGTTGTACTTATCCTCTGCAAAGCTATGTCGCGTGCTGCGGTATGCGGAGACACTAAAAGCACCATAGTAGAACACAGATGAAGCTTCTATGATGATGTAATAGCCAGTAAGAAGTAGTACAATTCAAGTTTTAGGTATCGATTATTGACTTTTTAGCTGGCTTTGGTGCCTTGGACATGAGCTAGGACCTTAAGATTCTGCATGACAGGAGGACTAGCAGCCGTGTTGGATGGGAGAATGTGAAAGTGTTCATATGTAGTAAAAACCTGAGAAATCCGTCCGTTTTCGTCATTTGTTATCGAATCGACTTAAAGCCAGATCGTCACATTGGCCGCTCTTCTCTCTGAAACGGTTGTACTTATCGTCTGCAAAGCTATGTCGCGTGCTGCGGTATGCGCAGACACTAAAAGCACCATAGTAGAACACAGGTGAAGCTTCTAAGTCGATGTAATAGCCAGTAAGAAGTAGTACAATTCAAGTTTCAGGTATCGATTATTGACTTCTTAGATGGATTTGGTGACTTGGACATGAGCTAAGACCTTAAGATTCTGCATGAAAGGAGGACTAGCAGCCGAGTTGCACGGGACAATATGAAAAGTGTTCATATGTAGAAAAAACCTGAGAAATCCGTCCGTTTTCGTCATTTGTTATCGAATCGCCTTAAAGCTAGATCTTCACTTGGCCCCTCTTCTCTCTGAAACGGCTGTACTTATCGTCTGCAAAGCTATGTGGCGTGCTGCGGTATGCGGAGACACTAAAAGCACCATAGTAGAACACAGATTAAGCTTCTAAGTTTATGTAATAGCCAGTAAGAAGTAGTATAATTCAAGTTTTAGGTACTGATTATTGACTTTTTAGCTGGCTTTGGTGCCTTGGACATGAGCTAGGACCTTAAGATTCTGCATGAAAGGAGGACTAGCAGCCGCGTTGGATGGGAGAATGTGAAAAGTGTTCATATGTAGTAAAAACCTGAGAAATCCGTCCGTTTTCGTCATTTGTTATCGAATCGACTTAAAGCCAGATCGTCACATTGGCCGCTCTTCTCTCTGAAACGGTTGTACTTATCGCCTGCAATGCTATGTCGCGTGATGCGGTATGCGGAGACACTAAAAGCACCATAGTAGAACACAGATGAAGCTTCTATGATGATGTAATAGCCAGTAAGAAGTAGTACAATTAAAGTTTTAGGTATCGATTATTGACTTTTTAGCTGGCTTTGGTGCCTTGGACATGAGCTAGGACCTTAAGATTCTGCATGAAAGGAGGACTAGCAGCCGAGTTGCACGGGAGAATGTGAAAAGTGTTCATATGTAGTAAAAACCTGAGAAATCCGTCCGTTTTCGTCATTTGTTATCGAATCGACTTAAAGCCAGATCGTCACATTGGCCGCTCTTCTCTCTGAAACGGTTGTACTTATCGCCTGCAATGCTATGTCGCGTGATGCGGTATGCGGAGACACTAAAAGCACCATAGTAGAACACAGATGAAGCTTCTAAGTTGATGTAATAGCCAGTAAGAAGTAGTATAATTCAAGTTTTAGGTACTGATTATTGACATTTTAGCTGGCTTTGGTGCCTTGGACATGAGCTAGGACCTTAAGATTCTGCATGAAAGGAGGACTAGCAGCCGAGTTGCACGGGAGAATGTGAAAAGTATTCAAATGTAGTAAAAACCTGAGAAATCCGTCCGTTTTCGTCTTTTGTTATTGAATCGACTTAAAGCCAGATCGTCACATTGGCCGCTCTTCTCTCTGAAACGGTTGTACTTATCGTCTTCAAAGCTATGTCGCGTGCTGCGGTATGCGGAGACACTAAAAGCACCATAGTAGAACACATATGAAGCTTCTATGATGATGTAATAGCCAGTAAGAAGTAGTACAATTCAAGTTTAAGGTATCGATTATCGACTTTTTAGCTGGCTTTGGTGCCTTGGACATGAGTTAGGACCTTAAGATTCTGCATGAAAGGAGGAATAGCAGCCGCGTTGCACGGGAGAATGTGAAATGTGTTCATATGTAGTAGAAACCTGAGAAATCCGTCCGTTTTCGTCGTTTGTTATCGAATCGACTTCAAGCCCGATCGTCACATTGGCCGCTCTTCTCTCTGAAACGGTTGTACTTATCGTCTGCAAAGCTATGTCGCGTGCTGCGGTATGCGGAGACAATAAAATCACCATAGTAGAACACAAATGAAGCTTCTAAGTCGATGTAATAGCCAGTAAGAAGTAGTACAATTCAAGTTTTAGGTACTGATTATTGACTTTTTAGCTGGCTTTGGTGCCTTGGACATGAGCTAGGACCTTAAGATTCTGCATGAAAAGAGGACTAGCAGCCGAGTTGCACGGGAGAATGTGAAAAGTGTACATATGTAGTAGAAACCTGAGAAATCCGTACGTTTTCGTCATTTGTTATCGAATCTACTTAAGCCAGATCGTCACATTGGCCGCTCTTCCCTCTGAAACGGTTGTACTTATCGTCTGCAAAGGTATGTCGCGTGCTGCGGTATGCGGAGACACTAAAAGCACCATAGTAGAACACAGATGAAGCTTCTAAGTTGATGTAATAGCCAGTAAGAAGTAGTACAATTCAAGTTTTAGGTACTGATTATTTACTTTTTAGCTGTCTTTGGTGACTTGTACATGAGCTATTACCTTAAGATTCTGCATGAAAGGAGGACTAGCAGCCGCGTTGCACGGGAGAATGTGAAATGTGTTCATATGTAGTAAAACCTTGAGAAATCCGTCTGTTTCCGTCATTTGTTATCGAATCGACTTAAAACCCGATCGTCACATTGGCCGCTCTTCTCTCTGAAACGGTTGTACTTATCCTCTGCAAGCTATGTCGCGTGCTGCGGTATGCGGAGACACTAAAAGCACCATAGTAGAACACAGATGAAGCTTCTATGATGATGTAATAGCCAGTAAGAAGTAGTACAATTCAAGTTTTAGGTATCGATTATTGACTTCTTAGCTGGCTTTGGTGCCTTGGACATGAGCTAGGACCTTAAGATTCTGCATGAAAGGAGGACTAGCACTTGAGTTGCACGGGAGAATGTGAAAAGTGTTCACATGTAGTAAAAACCTGAGAAATCCGTCCGTTTTCGTCATTTGTTATCGAATCGACTTAAAGCCAGATCGTCACTTGGCCGCTCTTCTCTCTGAAACGGTTGTACTTATCGTCTGCAAAGCCATGTCGCGTGCTGCGGTATGCGGAGACACTAAAAGCACCATAGTAGAACACAGATGAAGCTTCTAAGTTGATGTAATAGCCAGTAAGAAGTAGTACAATTGAAGTTTTAGGTACTGATTATTTACTTTTTAGCTGTCTTTGGTGCCTTGTACATGAGCTATTACCTTAAGATTCTGCATGAAAGGAGGACTAGCAGGCGCGTTGCACGGGAGAATGTGAAATGTATTCATATGTAGTAAAAACTTGAGAAATCCGTCTGTTTCCGTCATTTGTTATCGAATCGACTTAAAGCCCGATCGTCACATTGGCCGCTCTTCTCTCTGAAACGGTTGTACTTATCCTCTGCAAAGCTATGTCGCGTGCTGCGGTATGCGGAGACACTAAAAGCACCATAGTAGAACACAGATGAAGCTTCTATGATGATGTAATAGCCAGTAAGAAGTAGTACAATTCAAGTTTTAGGTATCGATTATTGACTTTTTAGCTGGCTTTGGTGCCTTGGACATGAGCTAGGACCTTAAGATTCTGCATGACAGGAGGACTAGCAGCCGTGTTGGATGGGAGAATGTGAAAGTGTTCATATGTAGTAAAAACCTGAGAAATCCGTCCGTTTTCGTCATTTGTTATCGAATCGACTTAAAGCCAGATCGTCACATTGGCCGCTCTTCTCTCTGAAACGGTTGTACTTATCGTCTGCAAAGCTATGTCGCGTGCTGCGGTATGCGCAGACACTAAAAGCACCATAGTAGAACACAGATGAAGCTTCTAAGTCGATGTAATAGCCAGTAAGAAGTAGTACAATTCAAGTTTCAGGTATCGATTATTGACTTCTTAGATGGATTTGGTGACTTGGACATGAGCTAAGACCTTAAGATTCTGCATGAAAGGAGGACTAGCAGCCGAGTTGCACGGGACAATATGAAAAGTGTTCATATGTAGAAAAAACCTGAGAAATCCGTCCGTTTTCGTCATTTGTTATCGAATCGCCTTAAAGCTAGATCTTCACTTGGCCCCTCTTCTCTCTGAAACGGCTGTACTTATCGTCTGCAAAGCTATGTGGCGTGCTGCGGTATGCGGAGACACTAAAAGCACCATAGTAGAACACAGATTAAGCTTCTAAGTTTATGTAATAGCCAGTAAGAAGTAGTATAATTCAAGTTTTAGGTACTGATTATTGACTTTTTAGCTGGCTTTGGTGCCTTGGACATGAGCTAGGACCTTAAGATTCTGCATGAAAGGAGGACTAGCAGCCGCGTTGGATGGGAGAATGTGAAAAGTGTTCATATGTAGTAAAAACCTGAGAAATCCGTCCGTTTTCGTCATTTGTTATCGAATCGACTTAAAGCCAGATCGTCACATTGGCCGCTCTTCTCTCTGAAACGGTTGTACTTATCGCCTGCAATGCTATGTCGCGTGATGCGGTATGCGGAGACACTAAAAGCACCATAGTAGATCACAGATGAAGCTTCTATGATGATGTAATAGCCAGTAAGAAGTAGTACAATTAAAGTTTTAGGTATCGATTATTGACTTTTTAGCTGGCTTTGGTGCCTTGGACATGAGCTAGGACCTTAAGATTCTGCATGAAAGGAGGACTAGCAGCCGAGTTGCACGGGAGAATGTGAAAAGTGTTCATATGTAGTAAAAACCTGAGAAATCCGTCCGTTTTCGTCATTTGTTATCGAATCGACTTAAAGCCAGATCGTCACATTGGCCGCTCTTCTGTCTGAAACGGTTGTACTTATCGCCTGCAAAGCTATGTCGCGTGATGCGGTATGCGGAGACACTAAAAGCACCATAGTAGAACACTGATGAAGCTTCTAAGTTGATGTAATAGCCAGTAAGAAGTATTACAATTCAAGTTTTAGGTATCGATTATTGACATTTTAGCTGGCTTTGGTGCCTTGGACATGAGCTAGGACCTTAAGATTCTGCATGAAAGGAGGACTAGCAGCCGAGTTGCACGGGAGAATGTGAAAAGTATTCAAATGTAGTAAAAACCTGAGAAATCCGTCCGTTTTCGTCATTTGTTATTGAATCGACTTAAAGCCAGATCGTCACATTGGCCGCTCTTCTCTCTGAAACGATTGTACTTATCGTCTTCAAAGCTATGTCGCGTGCTGCGGTATGCGGAGACACTAAAAGCACCATAGTAGAACACAGATGAAGCTTCTAAGTTGATGTAATAGCCAGTAAGAAGTAGTACAATTCAAGTTTTAGGTATCGATTATTGATTTTTTAGTTGGTTTTGTTGCCTTGGACATGAGCTAGGACCTTAAGATTCTGCAAGAAAGGAGGACTAGCAGCCGAGTTGCAGGGGAGAATGTGAAAAGTGTTCATATGTAGTAAAAACCTGAGAAATCCGTCCGTTTTCGTCATTTGTTATCGAATCGACTTAAAGCCAGATCGTCACATTGGCCGCTTTTCTCTCTGAAACGGTTGTACTTATCGTCTTCAAAGCTATGTCGCGTGCTGCGGTATGCGGAGACACTAAAAGCACCATAGTAGAACACAGATGAAGCTTCTAAGTTGATGTAATAGCCAGTAAGAAGTAGTACAATTCAAGTTTTAGGTATCGATTATTGACTTTTTAGCTGGCTTTGGTGCCTTGGACATGAGCTAGGACCTTAAGATTCTGCATGAAAGGAGGACTAGCAGCCGAGTTCCACGGGAGAATGTGAAAAGTGTTCATATGTAGTAAAAACCTGAGAAATCCGTCCGTTTTCGTCATTTGTTATCGAATCTACTTAAAGCCAGATCGTCACATTGGCCACTCTTCTCTCTGAAACGGTTGTACTTATCGTCTGCTAAGCTATGTCGCGTGCTGCGGTATGCGCAGACACTAAAAGCACCATAGTATAAAACAGATGAAGCTTCTAAGTTGATGTAATAGCCAGTAAGAAGTAGTACAACTCAAGTTTTAGGTATCGATTATTGACTTTTTAGCTGGCTTTGGTGCCTTGGACATGAGCTAGGACCTTAAGATTCTGCATGAAAGGAGGACTAGCAGCCGCGTTGCACGGGAGAATGTGAAATGAGTTCATATGTAGTAGAAACCTGAGAAATCCGTCCGTTTTCGTTATTTGTTATCGAATCGACTTAAAGCCCGATCGTCACACTGGCCGCTCTTCTCTCTGAAACGTTTGTACTTATCGTCTGCAAAGCTACGTCGCGTGCTGCGGTATGCGGAGACAATAAAATCACCATAGTAGAACACAGATGAAGCTTCTAAGTCGATGTAATAGCCAGTAAGAAGTAGTACAATTCAAGTTTTAGGTATCGATTATTGACTTCTTAGATGGATTTGGTGCCTTGGACATGAGCTAAGACCTTAAGATTCTGCATGAAAGGAGGACTAGCAGCCGAGTTGCACGGGACAATATGAAAAGTGTTCATATGTAGAAAAAACCTTAGAAATCCGTCCGTTTTCGTCATTTGTTATCGAATCGCCTTAAAGCTAGATCGTCACTTGGCCGCTCTTCTCTCTGAAACGGCTGTACTTATCGTCTGCAAAGCTATGTGGCGTGCTGCGGTATGCGGAGACACTAAAAGCACCATAGTAGAACACAGTTTAAGCTTCTAAGTTGTTGTAATAGCCAGTAAGAAGTAGTACAATTCAAGTTTTAGGTATGGATTATTGACTTTTTAGCTGGCTTTGGTGTCTTGGACAAGAGCTAGGACCTTAAGATTCTGCATGAAAGGAGGACTAGCAGCCGAGTTGCACGGGAGAATGTGAAAAGTATTCAAATGTAGTAAAAACCTGAGAAATCCGTCCGTTTTCGTCATTTGTTATCGAATCGACTTAAAGCCAGATCGTCACATTGGCCGCTCTTCTCTCTGAAACGATTGTACTTATCGTCTTCAAAGCTATGTCGCGTGCTGCGGTATGCGGAGACACTAAAAGCACCATAGTAGAACACAGATGAAGCTTCTAAGTTGATGTAATAGCCAGTAAGAAGTAGTACAATTCAAGTTTTAGGTATCGATTATTGATTTTTTTGCTGGCTTTGTTGCCTTGGACATGAGCTAGGACCTTAAGATTCTGCAAGAAAGGAGGACTAGCAGCCGAGTTGCAGGGGACAATGTGAAAGGTGTTCATATGTAGTAAAAACCTGAGAAATCCGTCCGTTTTCGACATTTGTTATCGAATCGACTTAAAGCCAGATCGTCACATTGGCCGCTCTTCTCTCTGAAACGGTTGTACTTATCGTCTGCAAAGCTATGTCGCGTGCTGCGGTATGCGCAGACACTAAAAGCACCATAGTAGAACACAGATGAAGCTTCTAAGTCGATGTAATAGCAAGTAAGAAGTAGTACAATTCAAGTTTCATGTATCGATTATTGACTTCTTAGATGGATTTGGTGACTTGGACATGAGCTAAGACCTTAAGATTCTGCATGAAAAGAGGACTAGCAGCCGAGTTGCACGGGACAATATCAAAAGTGTTCATATGTAGAAAAAACCTGAGAAATCCGTCCGTTTTCGTCATTTGTTATCGAATCGCCTTAAAGCTAGATCGTCACTTGGCCCCTCTTCTCTCTGAAACGGCTGTACTTATCGTCTGCAAAGCTATGTGGCGTGCTGCGGTATGCGGAGACACTAAAAGCACCATAGTAGAACACAGATTAAGCTTCTAAGTTTATGTAATAGCCAGTAAGAAGTAGTGTAATTCAAGTTTTAGGTACTGATTATTGACTTTTTAGCTGGCTTTGGTGCCTTGGACATGAGCTAGGACCTTAAGATTCTGCATGAAAGGAGGACTAGCAGCCGCGTTGGATGGGAGAATGTGAAAAGTGTTCATATGTAGTAAAAACCTGAGAAATCCGTCCGTTTTCGTCATTTGTTATCGAATCGACTTAAAGCCAGATCGTCACATTGGCCGCTCTTCTCTCTGAAACGGTTGTACTTATCGCCTGCAAAGCTATGTCGCGTGATGCGGTATGCGGAGACACTAAAAGCACCATAGTAGAACACAGATGAAGCTTCTATGATGATGTAATAGCCAGTAAGAAGTAGTACAATTAAAGTTTTAGGTATCGATTATTGACTTTTTAGCTGGCTTTGGTGCCTTGGACATGAGCTAGGACCTTATGATTCTGCATGAAAGGAGGACTAGCAGCCGAGTTGCACGGGAGAATGTGAAAAGTGTTCATATGTAGTAAAAACCTGAGAAATCCGTCCGTTTTCGTCATTTGTTATCGAATCGACTTAAAGCCAGATCGTCACATTGGCCGCTCTTCTGTCTGAAACGGTTGTACTTATCGCCTGCAAAGCTATGTCGCGTGATGCGGTATGCGGAGACACTAAAAGCACCATAGTAGAACACTGATCAAGCTTCTAAGTTGATGTAATAGCCAGTAAGAAGTATTACAATTCAAGTTTTAGGTATCGATTATTGACTTTTTAGCTGGCTTTGGTGCCTTGGACATGAGCTAGGACCTTAAGATTCTGCATGAAAGGAGGACTAGCAGCCGAGTTGCACGGGAGAATGTGAAAAGTATTCAAATGTAGTAAAAACCTGAGAAATCCGTCCGTTTTCGTCATTTGTTATTGAATCGACTTAAAGCCAGATCGTCACATTGGCCGCTCTTCTCTCTGAAACGATTGTACTTATCGTCTTCAAAGCTATGTCGCGTGCTGCGGTATGCGGAGACACTAAAAGCACCATAGTAGAACACAGATGAAGCTTCTAAGTTGATGTAATAGCCAGTAAGAAGTAGTACAATTCAAGTTTTAGGTATCGATTATTGATTTTTTAGTTGGTTTTGTTGCCTTGGACATGAGCTAGGACCTTAAGATTCTGCAAGAAAGGAGGACTAGCAGCCGAGTTGCAGGGGAGAATGTGAAAAGTGTTCATATGTAGTAAAAACCTGAGAAATCCGTCCGTTTTCGTCATTTGTTATCGAATCGACTTAAAGCCAGATCGTCACATTGGCCGCTCTTCTCTCTGAAACGGTTGTACTTATCGTCTTCAAAGCTATGTCGCGTGCTGCGGTATGCGGAGACACTAAAAGCACCATACTAGAACACAGATGAAGCTTCTAAGTTGATGTAATAGCCAGTAAGAAGTAGTACAATTCAAGTTTTAGTTATCGATTATTGACTTTTTAGCTGGCTTTGGTGCCTTGGACATGAGCTAGGACCTTAAGATTCTGCATGAAAGGAGGACTAGCAGCCGAGTTCCACGGGAGAATGTGAAAAGTGTTCATACTTAGTAAAAACCTGAGAAATCCATCCGTTTTCGTCAATTGTTACCGAATCGACTTAAAGCCAGATCGTCACATTGGCCGCTCTTCTCTCTGAAACGGTTCTACTTATCGTCTGCAAAGCTATGTCGCGTGCTGCGGTATGCGGAGAGACTAAAAGCACCATAGTAGAACACAGATGAAGCTTCTAAGTTGATGTAATAGGCAGTAAGAAGTAGTACAATTCAAGTTTTGGTATCGATTATTGACTTTTTAGCTGGCTTTGGTGCCTTGGACATGAGCTAGGACCTTAAGATTCTGCATGAAAGGAGGACTAGCAGCCGCGTTGGATGGGAGAATGTGAAAAGTGTTCATATGTAGTAAAAACCTGAGAAATCCGTCCGTTTTCGTCATTTGTTATCGAATCGACTTAAAGCCAGATCGTCACATTTTCCACTCTTCTCTCTGAAACGGTTGTACTTATCGTCTGCAAAGCTATGTCGCGTGCTGCGGTATGCGGAGACACTAAAAGCACCATAGTATAAAACAGATGAAGCTTCTAAGTTGATGTAATAGCCAGTAAGAAGTAGTACAACTCAAGTTTTAGGTATCGATTATTGACTTTTTAGCTGGCTTTGGTGCCTTGGACATGAGCTAGGACCTTAAGATTCTGCATGAAAGGAGGACTAGCAGCCGCGTTGCACGGGAGAATGTGAAATGAGTTCATATGTAGTAGAAACCTGAGAAATCCGTCCGTTTTCGTCATTTGTTATCGAATCGACTTAAAGCCAGATCGTCACATTGGCCGCTCTTCTCTCTGAAACGGTTGTACTTATCGTCTGCAAAGCTATGTCGCGTGCTGCGGTATGCGCAGACACTAAAAGCACCATAGTAGAACACAGATGAAGCTTCTAAGTCGATGTAATAGCCAGTAAGAAGTAGTACAATTCAAGTTTCAGGTATCGATTATTGACTTCTTAGATGGATTTGGTGACTTGGACATGAGCTAAGACCTTAAGATTCTGCATGAAAGGAGGACTAGCAGCCGAGTTGCACGGGACAATATGAAAAGTGTTCATATGTAGAAAAAACCTGAGAAATCCGTCCGTTTTCGTCATTTGTTATCGAATCGCCTTAAAGCTAGATCGTCACTTGGCCCCTCTTCTCTCTGAAACGGCTGTACTTATCGTCTGCAAAGCTATGTGGCGTGCTGCGGTATGCGGAGACACTAAAAGCACCATAGTAGAACACAGATTAAGCTTCTAAGTTTATGTAATAGCCAGTAAGAAGTAGTGTAATTCAAGTTTTAGGTACTGATTATTGACTTTTTAGCTGGCTTTGGTGCCTTGGACATGAGCTAGGACCTTAAGATTCTGCATGAAAGGAGGACTAGCAGCCGCGTTGGATGGGAGAATGTGAAAAGTGTTCATATGTAGTAAAAACCTGAGAAATCCGTCCGTTTTCGTCATTTGTTATCGAATCGACTTAAAGCCAGATCGTCACATTGGCCGCTCTTCTCTCTGAAACGGTTGTACTTATCGCCTGCAAAGCTATGTCGCGTGATGCGGTATGCGGAGACACTAAAAGCACCATAGTATAACACAGATGAAGCTTCTATGATGATGTAATAGCCAGTAAGAAGTAGTACAATTAAAGTTTTAGGTATCGATTATTGACTTTTTAGCTGGCTTTGGTGCCTTGGACATGAGCTAGGACCTTAAGATTCTGCATGAAAGGAGGACTAGCAGCCGAGTTGCACGGGAGAATGTGAAAAGTGTTCATATGTAGTAAAAACCTGAGAAATCCGTCCGTTTTCGTCATTTGTTATCGAATCGACTTAAAGCCAGATCGTCACATTGGCCGCTCTTCTGTCTGAAACAGTTGTACTTATCGCCTGCAAAGCTATGTCGCGTGATGCGGTATGCGGAGACACTAAAAGCACCATAGTAGAACACTGATGAAGCTTCTAAGTTGATGTAATAGCCAGTAAGAAGTATTACAATTCAAGTTTTAGGTATCGATTATTGACTTTTTAGCTGGCTTTGGTGCCTTGGACATGAGCTAGGACCTTAAGATTCTGCATGAAAGGAGGACTAGCAGCCGAGTTGCACGGGAGAATGTGAAAAGTATTCAAATGTAGTAAAAACCTGAGAAATCCGTCCGTTTTCGTCATTTGTTATTGAATCGACTTAAAGCCAGATCGTCACATTGGCCGCTCTTCTCTCTGAAACGATTGTACTTATCGTCTTCAAAGCTATGTCGCGTGCTGCGGTATGCGGAGACACTAAAAGCACCATAGTAGAACACAGATGAAGCTTCTAAGTTGATGTAATAGCCAGTAAGAAGTAGTACAATTCAAGTTTTAGGTATCGATTATTGATTTTTTAGTTGGTTTTGTTGCCTTGGACATGAGCTAGGACCTTAAGATTCTGCAAGAAAGGAGGACTAGCAGCCGAGTTGCAGGGGAGAATGTGAAAAGTGTTCATATGTAGTAAAAACCTGAGAAATCCGTCCGTTTTCGTCATTTGTTATCGAATCGACTTAAAGCCAGATCGTCACATTGGCCGCTCTTCTCTCTGAAACGGTTGTACTTATCGTCTTCAAAGCTATGTCGCGTGCTGCGGTATGCGGAGACACTAAAAGCACCATAGTAGAACACAGATGAAGCTTCTAAGTTGATGTAATAGCCAGTAAGAAGTATTACAATTCAAGTTTTAGGTATCGATTATTGACTTTTTAGCTGGCTTTGGTGCCTTGGACATGAGCTAGGACCTTAAGATTCTGCATGAAAGGAGGACTAGCAGCCGAGTTGCACGGGAGAATGTGAAAAGTATTCAAATGTAGTAAAAACCTGAGAAATCCGTCCGTTTTCGTCATTTGTTATCGAATCGACTTAAAGCCAGATCGTCACATTGGCCGCTCTTCTCTCTGAAACGGTTGTACTTATCGTCTGCAAAGCTATGTCGCGTGCTGCGGTATGTGGAGACAATAAAATCACCATAGTAGAACACAGATGAAGTTTTAAGTCGATGTAATAGCCAGTAAGAAGTAGTACAATTCAAGTTTTAGGTATCGATTATTGACTTTTTAGCTGGCTTTGGTGCCTTGGACATGAGCTAGGACCTTAAGATTCTGCATGAAAGGAGGACTAGCAGCCGAGTTCCACGGGAGAATGTGAAAAGCGTTCATACGTAGTAAAAACCTGAGAAATCCATCCGTTTTCGTCAATTGTTATCGAATCGACTTAAAGCCAGATCGTCACATTGGCCGCTCTTCTCTCTGAAACGGTTCTACTTATCGTCTGCAAAGCTATGTCGCGTGGTGCGGTATGCGGAGAGACTAAAAGCACCATAGTAGATTACAGATGAAGCTTCTAAGTTGATGTAATAGCCAGTAAGAAGTAGTACAATTCAAGTTTTAGGTATCGATTATTGACTTTTTAGCTGGCTTTGGTGCCTTGGACATGAGCTAGGACCTTAAGATTCTGCATGAAAGGAGGACTAGCAGCCGCGTTGGATGGGAGAATGTGAAAAGTGTTCATATGTAGTAAAAACCTGAGAAATCCGTCCGTTTTCGTCATTTGTTATCGAATCGACTTAAAGCCAGATCGTCACATTGGCCACTCTTCTCTCTGAAACGGTTGTACTTATCGTCTGCAAAGCTATGTCGCGTGCTGCGGTATGCGCAGACACTAAAAGCACCATAGTATAAAACAGATGAAGCCTCTAAGTTGATGTAATAGCCAGTAAGAAGTAGTACAACTCAAGTTTTAGGTATCGATTATTGACTTTTTAGCTGGCTTTGGTGCCTTGGACATGAGCTAGGACCTTAAGATTCTGCATGAAAGGAGGACTAGCAGCCGCGTTGCACGGGAGAATGTGAAATGAGTTCATATGTAGTAGAAAGCTGAGAAATCCGTCCGTTTTCGTCATTTGTTATCGAATCGACTTAAAGCCCGATCGTCACACTGGCCGCTCTTCTCTCTGAAACGTTTGTACTTATCGTCTGCAAAGCTACGTCGCGTGCTGCGGTATGCGGAGACAATAAAATCACCATAGTAGAACACAGATGAAGCTTCTAAGTTGATGTAATAGCCAGTAAGAAGTAGTACAATTCAAGTTTTAGGTATGGATTATTGACTTTTTAGCTGGCTTTGGTGTCTTGGACATGAGCTAGGACCTTAAGATTCTGCATGAAAGGAGGACTAGTAGCCGCGTTGGATGGGAGAATGTGAAAAGTGTTCATATGTAGTAAAAACCTGAGAAATCCGTCCGTTTTCGTCATTTGTTATCGAATCGATTTAAAGCCAGATCGTCACATTGGCCGCTCTTCTCTCTGAAACGGTTGTACTTATCGCCTGCAAAGCTATGTCGCGTGATACGGTATGCGGAGACACTAAAAGCACCATAGTAGAACACAGATGATGCTTCTAAGTTGATGTAATAGCCAGTAAGAAGTATTACAATTCAAGTTTTAGGTATCGATTATTGACTTTTTAGCTGGCTTTGGTGCCTTGGACATGAGCTAGGACCTTAAGATTCTGCATGAAAGGAGGACTAGCAGCCGAGTTGCACGGGAGAATGTGAAAAGTATTCAAATGTAGTAAAAACCTGAGAAATCCGTCCGTTTTCGTCATTTGTTATCGAATCGACTTAAAGCCAGATCGTCACATTGGCCGCTCTTCTCTCTGAAACGATTGTACTTATCGTCTTCAAAGCTATGTCGCGTGCTGCGGTATGCGGAGACACTAAAAGCACCATAGTAGAACACTGATCAAGCTTCTAAGTTGATGTAATAGCCAGTAAGAAGTATTACAATTCAAGTTTTAGGTATCGATTATTGACTTTTTAGCTGGCTTTGGTGCCTTGGACATGAGCTAGGACCTTAAGATTCTGCATGAAAGGAGGACTAGCAGCCGAGTTGCACGGGAGAATGTGAAAAGTATTCAAATGTAGTAAAAACCTGAGAAATCCGTCCGTTTTCGTCATTTGTTATTGAATCGACTTAAAGCCAGATCGTCACATTGGCCGCTCTTCTCTCTGAAACGATTGTACTTATCGTCTTCAAAGCTATGTCGCGTGCTGCGGTATGCGGAGACACTAAAAGCACCATAGTAGAACACAGATGAAGCTTCTAAGTTGATGTAATAGCCAGTAAGAAGTAGTACAATTCAAGTTTTAGGTATCGATTATTGATTTTTTAGTTGGTTTTGTTGCCTTGGACATGAGCTAGGACCTTAAGATTCTGCAAGAAAGGAGGACTAGCAGCCGAGTTGCAGGGGAGAATGTGAAAAGTGTTCATATGTAGTAAAAACCTGAGAAATCCGTCCGTTTTCGTCATTTGTTATCGAATCGACTTAAAGCCAGATCGTCACATTGGCCGCTCTTCTCTCTGAAACGGTTGTACTTATCGTCTTCAAAGCTATGTCGCGTGCTGCGGTATGCGGAGACACTAAAAGCACCATACTAGAACACAGATGAAGCTTCTAAGTTGATGTAATAGCCAGTAAGAAGTAGTACAATTCAAGTTTTAGTTATCGATTATTGACTTTTTAGCTGGCTTTGGTGCCTTGGACATGAGCTAGGACCTTAAGATTCTGCATGAAAGGAGGACTAGCAGCCGAGTTCCACGGGAGAATGTGAAAAGTGTTCATACTTAGTAAAAACCTGAGAAATCCATCCGTTTTCGTCAATTGTTACCGAATCGACTTAAAGCCAGATCGTCACATTGGCCGCTCTTCTCTCTGAAACGGTTCTACTTATCGTCTGCAAAGCTATGTCGCGTGCTGCGGTATGCGGAGAGACTAAAAGCACCATAGTAGAACACAGATGAAGCTTCTAAGTTGATGTAATAGGCAGTAAGAAGTAGTACAATTCAAGTTTTGGTATCGATTATTGACTTTTTAGCTGGCTTTGGTGCCTTGGACATGAGCTAGGACCTTAAGATTCTGCATGAAAGGAGGACTAGCAGCCGCGTTGGATGGGAGAATGTGAAAAGTGTTCATATGTAGTAAAAACCTGAGAAATCCGTCCGTTTTCGTCATTTGTTATCGAATCGACTTAAAGCCAGATCGTCACATTTTCCACTCTTCTCTCTGAAACGGTTGTACTTATCGTCTGCAAAGCTATGTCGCGTGCTGCGGTATGCGGAGACACTAAAAGCACCATAGTATAAAACAGATGAAGCTTCTAAGTTGATGTAATAGCCAGTAAGAAGTAGTACAACTCAAGTTTTAGGTATCGATTATTGACTTTTTAGCTGGCTTTGGTGCCTTGGACATGAGCTAGGACCTTAAGATTCTGCATGAAAGGAGGACTAGCAGCCGCGTTGCACGGGAGAATGTGAAATGAGTTCATATGTAGTAGAAACCTGAGAAATCCGTCCGTTTTCGTCATTTGTTATCGAATCGACTTAAAGCCAGATCGTCACATTGGCCGCTCTTCTCTCTGAAACGGTTGTACTTATCGTCTGCAAAGCTATGTCGCGTGCTGCGGTATGCGCAGACACTAAAAGCACCATAGTAGAACACAGATGAAGCTTCTAAGTCGATGTAATAGCCAGTAAGAAGTAGTACAATTCAAGTTTCAGGTATCGATTATTGACTTCTTAGATGGATTTGGTGACTTGGACATGAGCTAAGACCTTAAGATTCTGCATGAAAGGAGGACTAGCAGCCGAGTTGCACGGGACAATATGAAAAGTGTTCATATGTAGAAAAAACCTGAGAAATCCGTCCGTTTTCGTCATTTGTTATCGAATCGCCTTAAAGCTAGATCGTCACTTGGCCCCTCTTCTCTCTGAAACGGCTGTACTTATCGTCTGCAAAGCTATGTGGCGTGCTGCGGTATGCGGAGACACTAAAAGCACCATAGTAGAACACAGATTAAGCTTCTAAGTTTATGTAATAGCCAGTAAGAAGTAGTGTAATTCAAGTTTTAGGTACTGATTATTGACTTTTTAGCTGGCTTTGGTGCCTTGGACATGAGCTAGGACCTTAAGATTCTGCATGAAAGGAGGACTAGCAGCCGCGTTGGATGGGAGAATGTGAAAAGTGTTCATATGTAGTAAAAACCTGAGAAATCCGTCCGTTTTCGTCATTTGTTATCGAATCGACTTAAAGCCAGATCGTCACATTGGCCGCTCTTCTCTCTGAAACGGTTGTACTTATCGCCTGCAAAGCTATGTCGCGTGATGCGGTATGCGGAGACACTAAAAGCACCATAGTATAACACAGATGAAGCTTCTATGATGATGTAATAGCCAGTAAGAAGTAGTACAATTAAAGTTTTAGGTATCGATTATTGACTTTTTAGCTGGCTTTGGTGCCTTGGACATGAGCTAGGACCTTAAGATTCTGCATGAAAGGAGGACTAGCAGCCGAGTTGCACGGGAGAATGTGAAAAGTGTTCATATGTAGTAAAAACCTGAGAAATCCGTCCGTTTTCGTCATTTGTTATCGAATCGACTTAAAGCCAGATCGTCACATTGGCCGCTCTTCTGTCTGAAACAGTTGTACTTATCGCCTGCAAAGCTATGTCGCGTGATGCGGTATGCGGAGACACTAAAAGCACCATAGTAGAACACTGATGAAGCTTCTAAGTTGATGTAATAGCCAGTAAGAAGTATTACAATTCAAGTTTTAGGTATCGATTATTGACTTTTTAGCTGGCTTTGGTGCCTTGGACATGAGCTAGGACCTTAAGATTCTGCATGAAAGGAGGACTAGCAGCCGAGTTGCACGGGAGAATGTGAAAAGTATTCAAATGTAGTAAAAACCTGAGAAATCCGTCCGTTTTCGTCATTTGTTATTGAATCGACTTAAAGCCAGATCGTCACATTGGCCGCTCTTCTCTCTGAAACGATTGTACTTATCGTCTTCAAAGCTATGTCGCGTGCTGCGGTATGCGGAGACACTAAAAGCACCATAGTAGAACACAGATGAAGCTTCTAAGTTGATGTAATAGCCAGTAAGAAGTAGTACAATTCAAGTTTTAGGTATCGATTATTGATTTTTTAGTTGGTTTTGTTGCCTTGGACATGAGCTAGGACCTTAAGATTCTGCAAGAAAGGAGGACTAGCAGCCGAGTTGCAGGGGAGAATGTGAAAAGTGTTCATATGTAGTAAAAACCTGAGAAATCCGTCCGTTTTCGTCATTTGTTATCGAATCGACTTAAAGCCAGATCGTCACATTGGCCGCTCTTCTCTCTGAAACGGTTGTACTTATCGTCTTCAAAGCTATGTCGCGTGCTGCGGTATGTGGAGACAATAAAATCACCATAGTAGAACACAGATGAAGTTTTAAGTCGATGTAATAGCCAGTAAGAAGTAGTACAATTCAAGTTTTAGGTATCGATTATTGACTTTTTAGCTGGCTTTGGTGCCTTGGACATGAGCTAGGACCTTAAGATTCTGCATGAAAGGAGGACTAGCAGCCGAGTTCCACGGGAGAATGTGAAAAGCGTTCATACGTAGTAAAAACCTGAGAAATCCATCCGTTTTCGTCAATTGTTATCGAATCGACTTAAAGCCAGATCGTCACATTGGCCGCTCTTCTCTCTGAAACGGTTCTACTTATCGTCTGCAAAGCTATGTCGCGTGGTGCGGTATGCGGAGAGACTAAAAGCACCATAGTAGATTACAGATGAAGCTTCTAAGTTGATGTAATAGCCAGTAAGAAGTAGTACAATTCAAGTTTTAGGTATCGATTATTGACTTTTTAGCTGGCTTTGGTGCCTTGGACATGAGCTAGGACCTTAAGATTCTGCATGAAAGGAGGACTAGCAGCCGCGTTGGATGGGAGAATGTGAAAAGTGTTCATATGTAGTAAAAACCTGAGAAATCCGTCCGTTTTCGTCATTTGTTATCGAATCGACTTAAAGCCAGATCGTCACATTGGCCACTCTTCTCTCTGAAACGGTTGTACTTATCGTCTGCAAAGCTATGTCGCGTGCTGCGGTATGCGCAGACACTAAAAGCACCATAGTATAAAACAGATGAAGCCTCTAAGTTGATGTAATAGCCAGTAAGAAGTAGTACAACTCAAGTTTTAGGTATCGATTATTGACTTTTTAGCTGGCTTTGGTGCCTTGGACATGAGCTAGGACCTTAAGATTCTGCATGAAAGGAGGACTAGCAGCCGCGTTGCACGGGAGAATGTGAAATGAGTTCATATGTAGTAGAAAGCTGAGAAATCCGTCCGTTTTCGTCATTTGTTATCGAATCGACTTAAAGCCCGATCGTCACACTGGCCGCTCTTCTCTCTGAAACGTTTGTACTTATCGTCTGCAAAGCTACGTCGCGTGCTGCGGTATGCGGAGACAATAAAATCACCATAGTAGAACACAGATGAAGCTTCTAAGTTGATGTAATAGCCAGTAAGAAGTAGTACAATTCAAGTTTTAGGTATGGATTATTGACTTTTTAGCTGGCTTTGGTGTCTTGGACATGAGCTAGGACCTTAAGATTCTGCATGAAAGGAGGACTAGTAGCCGCGTTGGATGGGAGAATGTGAAAAGTGTTCATATGTAGTAAAAACCTGAGAAATCCGTCCGTTTTCGTCATTTGTTATCGAATCGATTTAAAGCCAGATCGTCACATTGGCCGCTCTTCTCTCTGAAACGGTTGTACTTATCGCCTGCAAAGCTATGTCGCGTGATACGGTATGCGGAGACACTAAAAGCACCATAGTAGAACACAGATGATGCTTCTAAGTTGATGTAATAGCCAGTAAGAAGTATTACAATTCAAGTTTTAGGTATCGATTATTGACTTTTTAGCTGGCTTTGGTGCCTTGGACATGAGCTAGGACCTTAAGATTCTGCATGAAAGGAGGACTAGCAGCCGAGTTGCACGGGAGAATGTGAAAAGTATTCAAATGTAGTAAAAACCTGAGAAATCCGTCCGTTTTCGTCATTTGTTATCGAATCGACTTAAAGCCAGATCGTCACATTGGCCGCTCTTCTCTCTGAAACGATTGTACTTATCGTCTTCAAAGCTATGTCGCGTGCTGCGGTATGCGGAGACACTAAAAGCACCATAGTAGAACACAGATGAAGCTTCTAAGTTGATGTAATAGCCAGTAAGAAGTAGTACAATTCAAGTTTTAGGTACTGATTATTTACTTTTTAGCTGGCTTTGGTGCCTTGGGCATGAGCTAGGACCTTAAGATTCTGCATGAAAGGAGGACTAGCAGCCGAGTTGCACGGCAGAATGTGAAAAGTGTTCATATGTAGTAAAAACCTGAGAAATCCGTCCGTTTTCGTCATTTGTTATCGAATCGACTTAAAGCCAGATCGTCACATTGGCCGCTCTTCTCTCTGAAACGGTTGTACTTATCGTCTGCAAAGCTATGTCGCGTACTGCGGTATGCGCAAACACCAAAAGCACCATAGTATAAAACAGATGAAGCTTCTAAGTTGATGTAATAGCCAGTAAGAAGTAGTACAACTCAAGTTTTAGGTATCGATTATTGACTTTTTAGCTGGCTTTGGTGCCTTGGACATGAGCTAGGACCTTAAGATTCTGCATGAAAGGAGGACTAGCAGCCGCGTAGCACGGGAGAATGTGAAATGTGTTCATATGTAGTAGAAACCTGAGAAATCCGTCCGTTTTCGTCATTTGTTATCGAATCGACTGAAAGCTCGATCGTCACATTGGCCGCTCTTCTCTCTGAAACGTTTGTACTTATCGTCTGCAAAGCTACGTCGCGTGCTGCGGTATGCGGAGACAATAAAATCACCATAGTAGAACACAGATGAAGCTTCTAAGTCGATGTAATAGCCAGTAAGAAGTAGTACAATTCAAGTTTTAGGTATCGAGTATTGACTTCTTAGATGGATTTGGTGCCTTGGACATGAGCTAGGACCTTAAGATTCTGCATGAAAGGGGGACTAGCAGCCGAGTTGCACGGGATAATATGATAAGTGTTCATATGTAGTAAAAACCTGAGAAATCCGTCCGTTTTCGTCATTTGTTATCGAATCGACTTAAAGCCAGATCGTCACATTGGCCGCTCTTCTCTCTGAAACGGTTGTACTTATCGTCTGCAAAGCTATGTCGTATGCTGCGGTAGGCGGAGACACTGAAACCACCACAGTAGAACACAGATGAAGCTTCTAATTTGATGTAATAGCCAGTAAGAAATAGTACAATTCAAGTTTTAGGTATCGATTATTGACTTTTTAGCTGGCTTTAATGCCTTGGACATGAGCTAGGACCTTAAGAATCTGCATGAAAGGAGGACTAGCAAGCGAGTTGCAGGGAAGAATGTGAAAAGTGTTCATATGTAGTAAAAACCTGAGAAATCCGTCCGTTTTCGTCATTTGTTATCGAATCGACTTAAAGCCAGATCGTCACATTGGCCGCTCTTCTCTCTGAAACGGTTGTACTTATCGTCTGCAAAGCTACGTCGCGTGCTGCGGTATGCGCAGACACTAAAAGCACCATAGTATAAAACAGATGAAGCTTCTAAGTTGATATAATAGCCAGTAAGAAGTAGTACAACTGAAGTTTTAGGTATCGATTATTGACTTTTAGCTGGCTTTGGTGCCTTGGACATGAGCTAGGACCTTAAGATTCTGCATGATAGGAGGACTAGCAGCCGCGTTGCACGGGAGAGTGTGAAATGTGTTCATATGTAGTAGAAACCTGAGAAATCCGTCCGTTTTCGTCATTTGTTATCGAATCGACTTAAAGCCCGATCGTCACATTGGCCGCTCTTCTCTCTGAAACGGTTGTACTTATCGTCTGCAAAGCTATGTCGCGTGCTGCGGTATGCGGAGACACTAAAAGCACCATAGTAGAACACAGATGAAGCTTCTAAGTTGATGTAATAGCCAGTAAGAAGTAGTACAATTCAAGTTTTAGGTATCGATTATTGACTTTTTAGCTGGCTTTGGTGCCTTGGACATGAGCTAGGACCTTAAGATTCTGCATGAAAGGAGGACTAGCAGCCGCGTTGCACGGGAGAATGTGAAATGTGTTCATATGTAGTAGAAACCTGAGAAATCCGTCCGTTTTCGTCATTTGTTATCGAATCGACTTAAAGCCCGATCGTCACATTGGCCGCTCTTCTCTCTGAAACGGTTGTACTTATCGTCTGCAAAGCTAAGTCGCGTGCTGCGGTATGCGGAGACAATAAAATCACCATAGTAGAACACAGATGAAGCTTCTAAGTCGATGTAATAGCCAGTAAGAAGTAGTACAATTCAAGTTTTAGGTATCGATTATTGACTTCTTAGATGGATATGGTGCCTTGGACATGAGCTAGGACCTTAAGATTCTGCATGAAAGGAGGACTAGCAGCCGAGTTGCACGGGACAATATGAAAAGTGTTCATATGTAGTAAAAACCTGAGAAATCCGTCCGTTTTCGTCATTTGTTATCGAATCGCCTTAAAGCTAGATCGTCACTTGGCAGCTCTTCTCTCTGAAACGGCTGTACTTATCGTCTGCAAAGCTATGTGGCGTGCTGCGGTATGCGGAGACACTAAAAGCACCATAGTAGTACACAGATTAAGCTTCTAAGTTGATGTAATAGCCAGTAAGAAGTAGTACAATTCAAGTTTTAGGTACTGATATTTGACTTTTTAGCTGGCTTTGGTGCCTTGGACATGAGCTAGGACCTTAAGATTCTGCATGAAAGGAGGACTAGCAGCCGAGTTGCACGGGAGAATGTGAAAAGTGTTCATATGTAGTAAAAACCTGAGAAATCCGTCCGTTTTCGTCATTTGTTATCGAATCGACTTATAGCCAGATCGTCACATTGGCCGCTCTTCTCTCTGAAACGGTTGTACTTATCGTCTGCAAAGCTATGTCGCGTGCTGCGGTATGCGGAGACACAAAAAGCACCATAGTAGAACACAGATGAAGCTTCTATGATGATGTAATAGCCAGTAAGTAGTAGTACAATTAAAGTTTTAGGTAACGATTATTGACTTTTTAGCTGGCTTTGGTGCCTTGGACATGAGCTAGGACCTTAAGATTCTGCATGAAAGGAGGACTAGCAGCCGAGTTGCACGGGACAATATGAAAAGTGTTCATATGTAGTAAAAACCTGAGAAATCCGTCCGTTTTCGTCATTTGTTATCGAATCGCCTTAAAGCTAGATCGACACTTGGCCCCTCTTCTCTCTGAAACGGCTGTACTTATCGTCTGCAAAGCTATGTCGCGTGCTGCGGTATGCGGAGACACTAAAAGCACCATAGTAGTACACAGATTAAGCTTCTAAGTTGATGTAATAGCCAGTAAGAAGTAGTACAATTCAAGTTTTAGGTACTGATATTTGACTTTTTAGCTGGCTTTGGTGCCTTGGACATGAGCTAGGACCTTAAGATTCTGCATGAAAGGAGGACTAGCAGCCGAGTTGCACGGGAGAATGTGAAAAGTGTTCATATGTAGTAAAAACCTGAGAAATCCGTCCGTTTTCGTCATTTGTTATCGAATCGACTTAAAGCCAGATCGTCACATTGGCCGCTCTTCTCTCTGAAACGGTTGTACTTATCGTCTGCAAAGCTATGTCGCGTACTGCGGTATGCGCAAACACCAAAAGCACCATAGTATAAAACAGATGAAGCTTCTAAGTTGATGTAATAGCCAGTAAGAAGTAGTACAACTCAAGTTTTAGGTATCGATTATTGACTTTTTAGCTGGCTTTGGTGCCTTGGACATGAGCTAGGACCTTAAGATTCTGCATGAAAGGAGGACTAGCAGCCGCGTAGCACGGGAGAATGTGAAATGTGTTCATATGTAGTAGAAACCTGAGAAATCCGTCCGTTTTCGTCATTTGTTATCGAATCGACTGAAAGCTCGATCGTCACATTGGCCGCTCTTCTCTCTGAAACGTTTGTACTTATCGTCTGCAAAGCTACGTCGCGTGCTGCGGTATGCGGAGACAATAAAATCACCATAGTAGAACACAGATGAAGCTTCTAAGTCGATGTAATAGCCAGTAAGAAGTAGTATAATTCAAGTTTTAGGTATCGAGTATTGACTTCTTAGATGGATTTGGTGCCTTGGACATGAGCTAGGACCTTAAGATTCTGCATGAAAGGGGGACTAGCAGCCGAGTTGCACGGGAGAATATGATAAGTGTTCATATGTAGTAAAAACCTGAGAAATCCGTCCGTTTTCGTCATTTGTTATCGAATCGCCTTAAAGCTAGATCGTCACTTGACCGCTCTTCTCTCTGAAACGGCTGTACTTATCGTCTGCAAAGCTATGTGGCGTGCTGCGGTATGCGGAGACACTAAAAGCACCATAGTAGAACACAGATTAAGCTTCTAAGTTAATGTAATAGCCAGTAAGAAGTAGTACAATTCAAGTTTTAGGTACTGATTATTGACTTTTTAGCTGGCTTTGGTGCCTTGGACATGAGCTAGGACCTTAAGATTCTGCATGAAAGGAGGACTAGCAGCCGCGTTGGATGGGAGAATGTGAATAGTGTTCATATGTAGTAAAAACCTGAGAAATCCGTCCGTTTTCGTCATTTGTTATCGAATCGACTTAAAGCCAGATCGTCACATTGGCCGCTCTTCTCTCTGAAACGGTTGTACTTATAGCCTGCAAAGCTATGTAGCGTGATGCGGTATGCGGTGACACTAAAAGCACCATAGTAGAACACAGATGAGGCTTCTAAGTTGATGTAATAGCCAGTAAGAAGTAGTACAATTCAAGTTTAAGGTATCGATTATTGACTTTTTAGCTGGCATTGGTGCCTTGGACATGACCTAGGACCTTAAGATTCTGCATGAAAGGAGGACTAGCAGCCGAGTTGCACGGGAGATTGCGAAAATCGTTCATATGTAGTAAAAACCTGAGAAATCCGTCCGTTTTCGTCATTTGTTATCGAATCGACTTAAAGCCAGATCGTCACATTGGCCGCTCTTCTCTCTGAAACGGTTGTACTTATCGTCTGCAAAGCTATGTCGTATGCTGCGGTAGGCGGAGACACTGAAACCACCACAGTAGAACACAGATGAAGCTTCTAATTTGATGTAATAGCCAGTAAGAAATAGTACAATTCAAGTTTTAGGTATCGATTATTGACTTTTTAGCTGGCTTTAATGCCTTGGACATGAGCTAGGACCTTAAGAATCTGCATGAAAGGAGGACTAGCAGCCGAGTTGCAGGGAAGAATGTGAAAAGTGTTCATATGTAGTAAAAACCTGAGAAATCCGTCCGTTTTCGTCATTTGTTATCGAATCGACTTAAAGCCAGATCGTCACATTGGCCGCTCTTCTCTCTGAAACGGTTGTACTTATCGTCTGCAAAGCTATGTTGCGTGCTGCGGTATGCAGAGACTCTAAAAGCACCGTAGTAGAACACAGATGAAGCTTCTAAGTTGATGTAATAGCCAGTAAGAAGTAGTAAAATTCAAGTTTTAGGTATTGATTATTTACTTTTTAGCTGGCTTTGGTGCCTTGGACATGAGCTAGGACATTAAGATTCTGCATGAAAGGAGGACTAGCAGCCGTGTTGCACGGGAGAATGTGAAATGTGTTCATATGTAGTAAAAACCTGAGAAATCCGTCCGTTTTCGTCATTTGTTATCGAATCGACTTAAAGCCCGATCGTCACATTGGCCGCTCTTCTCTCTGAAACGGTTGTACTTATCGTCTGCAAATCTATGTCGCGTGCTGCGGTATGCGGAGACACTAAAATCACCATAGTAGAACACAGATGAAGCTTCTAAGATGATGTAATAGACAATAAGAAGTAGTACAATTCAAGTTTTAGGTATGGATTAATTACTTTTTAGCTGGCTTTGGTGCCTTGGGCATGAGCTAGGACCTTAAGATTCTGCATGAAAGGAGGACTAGCAGCCGAGTTGCACGGGAGAATGTGAAAAGTGTTCATATGTAGTAAAAACCTGAGAAATCCGTCCGTTTTCGTCATTTGTTATCGAATCGACTTAAAGCCAGATCGTCACATTGGCCGCTCTTCTCTCTGAAACGGTTGTACTTATCGTCTGCAAAGCTATGTCGCGTGCTGCGGTATGCGGAGACACTAAAAGCACCATAGTATAAAACAGATGAAGCTTCTAAGTTGATGTAATAGCCAGTAAGAAGTAGTACAACTGAAGTTTTAGGTATCGATTATTGACTTTTAGCTGGCTTTGGTGCCTTGGACATGAGCTAGGACCTTAAGATTCTGCATGATAGGAGGACTAGCAGCCGCGTTGCACGGGAGAGTGTGAAATGTGTTCATATGTAGTAGAAACCTGAGAAATCCGTCCGTTTTCGTCATTTGTTATCGAATCGACTTAAAGCCCGATCGTCACATTGGCCGCTCTTCTCTCTGAAACGGTTGTACTTATCGTCTGCAAAGCTATGTCGCGTGCTGCGGTATGCGGAGACACTAAAAGCACCATAGTAGAACACAGATGAATCTTCTACTTTGATGTAATAGCCAGTAAGAAATAGTACAATTCAAGTTTTAGGTATCGATTATTGACTTTTTAGCTGGCTTTGATGCCTTGGACATGAGCTAGGACCTTAAGAATCTGCACGAATGGAGGACTAGCAGCCGAGTTGCAGAGAAGAATGTGAAATGTGTTCATATGTAGTAAAAACCTGAGAAATCCGTACGTTTTCGTCATTTGTTATCGAATCGACTTAAAGCCCGATCGTCACATTGTCCGCTCTTCTCTCTGAAACGGTTGTACTTATCGTCTGCAAAGCTATGTCGCGTGCTGCGGTATGTGGAGACAATAAAATCACCATAGTAGAACACAGATGAAGTTTTAAGTCGATGTAATAGCCAGTAAGAAGTAGTACAATTCAAGTTTTAGGTATCGATTATTGACTTTTTAGCTGGCTTTGGTGCCTTGGACATGAGCTATGACCTTAAGATTCTGCATGAAAGGAGGACTAGCAGCCGAGTTGCATGGGAGAATGTGAAAAGTGTTCATATGTAGTAAAAACCTGAGAAATCCGTCAGTTTTCGTCATTTGTTATCGAATCGACTTAAAGCCAGATCGTCACTTGGCCGATCTTATCCCTGAAACGGTTGTACTTATCGTCTGCAAAGCTATGTCTCGTGCTGCGGTATGCGGAGACACTAAAAGCACCATAGTAGAACACAGATGAAGCTTCTAAGTTGATGTAATAGCCAGTAAGAAGTAGTACAATTCAAGTTTTAGGTATCGATTATTGACTTTTTAGCTGGCTTTGGTGCCTTGGACATGAGCTAGGACCTTAAGATTCTGCATGAAAGGAGGACTAGCAGCCGCGTTGCACGGGAGAATGTGAAATGTGTTCATATGTAGTAAAAACCTGAGAAATCCGTCCGTTTTCGTCATTTGTTATCGAATCGACTTAAAGCCACATGGTCACATTGGCCGCTCTTCTCTCTGAAACGGTTGTACTTATCGTCTGCAAAGCTATGTCGCGTGCTGCGGTATGGGGAGACACTAAAAGCACCATAGTAGAACACAGATGAAGCCTCTAAGTTGATGTAATACCCAGTAAGAAGTAGTACAATTCAAGTTTAAGGTATCGTTATTGACTTTTTAGCTGGCTTTGGTGCCTTGGACATGAGCTAGGACCTTAAGATTCTGCATGAAAGGAGGACTAGTAGCCGCGTTGCACGGGAGAATGTGAAATGTGTTCATATGTAGTAGAAACCTGAGAAATCCGTCCGTTTTCGTCATTTGTTATCGAATCGACTTAAAGCCCGATCGTCACATTGGAAGCTCTTCTCTCTGAAACGGTTGTACTTATCGTCTGCAAAGCTATGTCGCGTGCTGCGGTATGTGGAGACAATAAAATCACCATAGTAGAACACAGATGAAGTTTTAAGTCGATGTAATAGCCAGTAAGAAGTAGTACAATTCAAGTTTTAGGAATCGATTATTGACTTTTTAGCTGGCTTTGGTTATCTGGACATGAGCTATGACCTTAAGATTCTGCATGAAAGGAGGACTAGCAGCCGAGTTGCACGGGAGAATGTGAAAAGTGTTCATATGTAGTAAAAACCTGAGAAATCCGTCCGTTTTCGTCATTTGTTATCGAATCGACTTAAAGCCAGATCGTCACATTGGCCGCTCTTCTCTCTGAAACGGTTGTACGTATCGTCTTCAAAGCTATGTCGCGTGCTGCGGTATGCGGAGACACTAAAAGCACCATAGTAGAACACAGATGAAGCTTCTAAGTTGATGTAATAGCCAGTAAGAAGTAGTACAATTCAAGTTTTAGGTATCGATTATTGATTTTTTAGCTGGCTTTGGTGCCTTGGACATGAGCTAGGACCTTAAGATTCTGCATCAAAAGGAGGACTAGCAGCCGAGTTGCACGGGAGAATGTGAAAAGTGTTCATATGTAGTAAAAACCTGAGAAATCCGTCCGTTTTCGTCATTTGTTATCCAATCTACTTAAAGCCAGATCGTCACATTGGCTGCTCTTCTCTCTGAAACGGTTGTACTTATCGTCTGCAAAGCTATGTCGCGTGCTGCGGTGTGCGGAGACACTAAAACCACTATAGTAGAACACAGATGAAGCTCCTAAGTTGATGTAATAGCCAGTAAGAAGTAGTACAATTCAAGTTTTAGGTATCGATTATTGACTTTTTAGCTGGCTTTGGTGCCTTGGACATGAGCTACGACCATAAGATTCTGCATGAAAGGAGGACTAGCAGCCGAGTTGCACGGGAGAATGTGAAAAGTGTTCATATGTAGTAAAAACCTGAGAAATCCGTCCGTTTTCGTCATTTGTTATCGAATCGACTTAAAGCCAGATCGTTACATTGGCCGCTCTTCTCTCTGAAACGGTTGTACGTATCGTCTTCAAAGCTGTGTCGCGTGCTGCGGTATGCGGAGACACTAAAAGCACCATAGTAGAACACAGATGAAGCTTCTAAGTTGATGTAATAGCCAGTAATATATAGTACAATTCAAGTTTTAGGTATCGATTATTGACTTTTTAGCTGGCTTTGGTGCCTTGGACATGAGCTAGGACCTTAAGATTCAGCATGAAAGGAGGACTAGCAGCCGAGTTGCATGGGAGAATGTGAAACGTGTTCATATGTAATAAAAACTTGAGAAATCCGTCCGTTTTCGTCATTTGTTATCGAATCGACTTAAAGCCCGATCGTCACATTGTCCGCTCTTCTCTCTGAAACGGTTGTACTTATCGTCTGCAAAGCTATGTCGCGTGCTGCGGTATGTGGAGACAATAAAATCACCATAGTAGAACACAGATGAAGTTTTAAGTCGATGTAATAGCCAGTAAGAAGTAGTACAATTCAAGTTTTAGGTATCGATTATTGACTTTTTAGCTGGCTTTGGTGCCTTGGACATGAGCTATGACCTTAAGATTCTGCATGAAAGGAGGACTAGCAGCCGAGTTGCACGGGAGAATGTGAAAAGTGTTCATATGTAGTAAAAACCTGAGAAATCCGTCAGTTTTCGTCATTTGTTATCGAATCGACTTAAAGCCAGATCGTCACATGGCCGATCTTATCCCTGAAACGGTTGTACTTATCGTCTGCAAAGCTATGTCTCGTGCTGCGGTATGCGGAGACACTAAAAGCACCATAGTAGAACACAGATGAAGCTTCTAAGTTGATGTAATAGCCAGTAAGAGGTAGTACAATTCAAGTTTTAGGTATCGATTATTGACTTTTTAGCTGGCTTTGGTGCCTTGGACATGAGCTAGGACCTTAAGATTCTGCATAGAAGGAGGACTAGCAGCCGCGTTGCACGGGATAATGTGAAATGTGTTCATATGTAGTAGAAACCTGAGAAATCCGTTCGTTTTCGTCATTTGTTATCGAATCGACTTAAAGCCCGATCGTCACATTGGCCGCTCTTCTCTCTGAAACGGTTGTACTTATCGTTTGCAAAGCTATGTCGTATGCTGCGGTATGCGGAGACACTAAAACCACCACAGTAGAACACAGATGAAGCTTCTAAGTTGATGTAATACCCAGTAAGCAGTAGTACAATTGAAGTTTTAGGTATTGATTATTGACTTTTTAGCTGGCTTTGGTGCCTTGGACATGAGCTAGGACCTTAAGAATCTGCATGAAAGGAGGACTAGCAGCCGAGTTACACGGGAGAATGTAAAAAGTGTTCATATGTAGTAAAAACCTGAGAAATCCGTCCGTTTTCGTCATTTGTTATCGAATCGACTTAAAGCCAGATCGTAACATTGGCCGCTCTTCTCACTGAAACGGTTGTACTTATCGTCTGCAAAGCTATTTCGCGTGCTGCGGTACGCGGAGACTCTAAAAGCACTATAGTAGAACACAGATGAAGCTTCTAAGTTGATGTTATAGCCAGTAAGAAGTAGTACAATTCAAGTTTACTGTATTGATTATTGACTTCTTAGCTGGCTTTGGTGCCTTGGACATGAGCTAGGACCTTAAGATTCTGCATGAAATTAGGACTAACAGCCGAGTTGCACGGGAGAATGTGAAAAGTGTTCACATGTAGTAAAAACCTGAGAAATCCGTCCGTTTTCGTCATTTGTTATCGAATCGACTTAAAGCCAGATCGTCACTTGGCTGCTCTTCTCTCTGAAACGGTTCTACTTATCGTCTGCAAAGCTATGTCGCATGCTGCGGTATGCGGAGACACTAAAAGCACCATAGTAGAACACAGATGAAGCTTCTAAGTTGATGTAATAGCCAGTAAGAAGTAGTACAATTCAAGTTTTAGGTACTGATTATTTACTTTTTAGCTGGCTTTGGTGCCTTGGACATGAGCTAGGACCTTAAGATTTGCATGAAATGAGGACTAGCAGCCGAGCTGCACGGGAGAATGTGAAACGTGTTCATATGTAGTAGAAACCTGAGAAATCCGTCCGTTTTCGTCATTTGTTATCGAATCGACTTAAAGCCCGATCGTCACATTGGCTGCTCTTCTCTCTGAAACGGTTGTACCTATTGTTTGTAAAGCTATGTCGTATGCTGCGGTATGCGGAGACACTAAAACCACCACAGTAGAACACAGATGAAGCTTCTAAGTTGATGTAATAGCCAGTAGGAAGTAGTACAATTCAAGTTTTAGGTATCGATTATTGACTTTTTAGCTTGCTTTGGTGCCTTGGACATGAGCTAGGACCTTAAGAATCTGCATGAAAGGAGGACTAGCAGCCGAGTTGCACGGGAGAATGTAAAAAGTGTTCATATGTAGTAAAAACCTGAGAAATCCGTCAGTTTTCGTCATTTGTTATCGAATCGACTTAAAGCCAGATCGTCACTTGGCCGATCTTATCCCTGATACGGTTGTACTTATCGTCTGCAAAGCTATGTCTCGTGCTGCGGTATGCGGAGACACTAAAAGCACCATAGTAGAACACAGATGAAGCTTCTAAGTTGATGTAATAGCCAGTAAGAAGTAGTACAATTCAAGTTTTAGGTACTGATTATTTACTTTTTAGCTTACTATGGTGCCTTGGACATGAGCTAGGACCTTAAGTTTCTGCATGAAAGGAGGTCTAGCAGCCGAGTTACACGGGAGAATGTGAAAAATGTTCATATGTAGTAAAAACCTGAGAAATCCGTCCGTTTTCTTCATTTGTTATCGAATCGACTTAAAGCCAGATCGTCACATTGGCCGCTCTTCTCTCTGAAACGGTTGTACATATCGTCTGCAAAGCTATGTCGCGTGCTGCGGTGTGCGGAGACACTAAATGCACCATAGTAGAACACAGATGAAGCTCCTAAGTTGATTTAATAGCCAGTAAGAAGTAGTACAATTCAAGTTTTAGGTATCGATTATTGATTTTTAGCTGGCTTTGGTGCCTTGGACATGAGCTAGGACCTTAAGATTCTGCATGAAAGGAGGACTAGCAGCCGCGTTGCACGGGAGGATGTGAAATGTGTTCATATGTAGTAAAAACCTGAGAAATCCGTCCGTTTTCGTCATTTGTTATCGAATCGACTTAAAGCCCGATCGTCACATTGGCCGCTCTTCCCTCTGAAACGGTTGTACTTATTGTCTGCAAAGCTATGTCGCGTGCTGCGGTATGCGGAGACACTAAAAGCACCATAGTAGAACACTGATGAAGCTTCTAAGTTGATGTAATAGCCAGTAAGAAGTAGTACAATTCAAGTTTTAGGTATCGATTATTGACTTTTTAGCTGTCTTTAGTGCCTTGGACATGAGCTGGGACCTTAATATTCTGCATGAAAGGCGTCTAGCAGCCGAGTTGCACGGGAGAATGTGAAAAGTGTTCATATGTAGTAAAAACCTGAGAAATCCGTCCGTTTTCGTCATTTGATATCGAATCGACTTAAAGCCAGATCGTCACATTGGCCGCTCTTCTCTCTGAAACGGTTGTACTTATCGTCTGCAAAGCTATGTCGCGTGCTGCGGTATGCGGAGACTGTAAAAGCACCATAGTAGAACACAGATGAAGCTTCTAAGTTGATGTAATAGCAAGTAAGAAGTAGTACAATTCAAGTTTTAGGTACTGATTATTTACTTTTTAGCTGGCTTTGGTGCCTTGGACATGAGCTAGGACCTTAAGATTCTGCATGAAAGGAGGACTAGCAGCCGAGTTGCACGGGAGAATGTGAAAAGTGTTCATATGTAGTAAAAACCTGAGAAATCCGTCCGTTTTCGTCATTTGTTATCGAATCGACTTAAAGCCAGATCGTCACTTGGCTGCTCTTCTCTCTGAAACGGTTCTACTTATCGTCTGCAAAGCTATGTCGCATGCTGCGGTATGCGGAGACACTAAAAGCACCATAGAAGAACACAGATGAAGCTTCTAAGTTGATGTAATAGCCAGTAAGAAGTAGTACAATTCAAGTTTTAGGTACTGATTATTTACTTTTTAGCTGGCTTTGGTGCCTTGGACATGAGCTAAGACCTTAAGATTCTGCATGAAAGGAGGACTAGCAGCTGAGCTGCACGGGATAATGTGAAAAGTGTTCATAAGTAGTAAAAACCTGAGAAATCTGTCCGTTTTCGTCATTTGTTATCGAATCGACTTAAAGCCAGATCGTCACATTGGCCCCTCCTTTCTCTGAATCGGTTGTACTTATCGTCTGCAAAGCTATGTCGCGTGCTGCGGTATGCGGAGGCAATAAAATCACCATAGTAGAACACAGATGAAGCTTCTAAGTTGATATAATAGCCAGTAAGAAGTAGTACACTTCAAGTTTTAGGTATCGATTATTGACGTTTTAGCTGGCTTTGGTGCCTTGGACATGAGCTAGGACCTTAAGATTCTGCATCAAAAGGAGGACTAGCAGCCGAGTTGCACGGGAGAATTTGAAAAGTGTTCATATGTAGTAAAAACCTGAGAAATCCGTCCGTTTTCGTCATTTCTTATCGAATCGACTTAATGCCAGAACGTCACATTGGCCGCTCCTCTCTCTGAAACGGTTGTACTTATCGTCCTCAAAGCTATGTCGCGTGCTGCGGTATGCGGAGACACTAAAAGCACCATAGTAGAACACAGATGAAGCTTCTAAGTTGATGTAATAGCCAGTAAGAAGTAGTACAATTCAAGTTTTAGGTATCGATTATTGACTTTTTAGCTGGATTTGGTGCCTTGGACATGAGCTAGGACCTTAAGATTCGGCATGAAAGGAGGACTAGCAGCCGAGTTGCATGGGAGAATGTGAAAAGTGTTCATATGTAGTAAAAACCTGAGAAATCCGTCCGTTTTCGTCATTTGTTATCGAATCGACTTAAAGCCAGATCGTCACATTGGCCCCTCTTTTCTCTGAAACGGTTGTACTTATCGTCTGCAAAGCTATGTCGCGTGCTGCGGTGTGCGGAGACACTAAAAGCACCATAGTAGAACACAGATGAAGCTTCTAAGTTGGTGTAATATCCAGTAAGAAGTAGTACAATTCAAGTTTTAGGTATCGATTATTGACTTTTTAGCTGGCTTTGGTGCCTTGGACATGAGCTAGGACCTTAAGATTCTGCATAGAAGGAGGACTAGCAGCCGCGTTGCACGGGAGAATGTGAAATGTGTTCATATGTAGTAGAAACCTGAGAAATCCGTTCGTTTTCGTCATTTGTTATCGAATCGACTTAAAGCCCGATCGTCACATTGGCCGCTCTTCTCTCTGAAACGGTTGTACTTATCGTTTGCAAAGCTATGTCGTATGCTGCGGTATGCGGAGACACTAAAACCACCACAGTAGAACACAGATGAAGCTTCTAAGTTGATGTAATAGCCAGTAATATATAGTACAATTCAAGTTTTAGGTATCGATTATTGACTTTTTAGCTGGCTTTGGTGCCTTGGACATGAGCTAGGACCTTAAGATTCAGCATGAAAGGAGGACTAGCAGCCGAGCTGCATGGGAGAATGTGAAAAGTGTTCATATGTAGTAAAAACTTGAGAAATCCGTCCGTTTTCGTCATTTGTTATCGAATCGACTTAAAGCCAGATCGTCACATTGGCCCCTCTTTTCTCTGAAACGGTTGTACTTATCGTCTGCAAAGCTATGTCGCGTGCTGCGGTGTGTAGAGACACTAAAAGCACCATAGTAGAACACAGATGAAGCTTCTAAAATGATGTAATATCCAGTAAGAAGTAGTACAATTCTAGTTTTAGGTATCGATTATTGACTTTTTAGCTGGCTTTGGTGCCTTGGACATGAGCTAGGACCTTAAGATTCTGCATAGAAGGAGGACTAGCAGCCGCGTTGCACGGGAGAATGTGAAAAGTGTTCATATGTAGTAAAAACCTGAGAAATCCGTCCGTTTTCGTCATTTGTTATCGAATCGACTTAAAGCCAGATCGTAACATTGGCCGCTCTTCTCTCTGAAACGGTTGTACTTATCGTCTGCAAAGCTATTTCGCGTGCTGCGGTACGCGGAGACTCTAAAAGCACTATAGTAGAACACAGATGAAGCTTCTTAGTTATTGTAATAGCCAGTAAGAAGAGGTACAATTCAAGTTTTAGGTATCGATTATTGACTGTTTAGCTGGCTTTGGTGCCTTGGACATGATCTAGGACCTTAAGATTCCCCATGAAAGGAGGACTAGCTGTCGAGTTGCACGGGAGAATGTGAAACGTGTTCATATGTAGTAAAAACCTGAGAAATCCGTCAGTTTTCGTCATTTGTTATCGAATCGACTTAAAGCCAGATCGTCACTTGGCCGCTCTTATCCCTGAAACGGTTGTACTTATCGTCATCAAAGCTATGTCGCGTGCTGCGGTATGCGGAGACACTAAAAGCACCATAGTAGAACACAGATGAAGCTTCTAAGTTGATGTAATAGCCAGTAAGAAATAGTACAATTCAAGTTTTAGGTACTGATTATTTACTTCTTAGCTGGCTTTGCTGCCTTGGACATGAGCTAGGACCTTAAGATTCTACATGAATGGAGGACTAGCAGCAGCGTTTCACGGGAGAATGTGAAATGTGTTCATATGTAGTAAAAACCTGAGAAATCCGTCCGTTTTCGTCATTTGTTATCGAATCGACTTAAATCCCGATCGTCACATTGGCCGCTCTTCTCTCTGAAACGGTTGTACTTATCGTCTGCAAAGCTATGTCGCGTGCTGCGGTATGCGGAGACTGTAAAACCACCATAGTAGAACACAGATGAAGCTTCTAAGTTGATGTAATAGCCAGTAAGAAGTAGTACAATTCAAGTTTTAGGTACTGATTATTTACTTTTTAGTTGGCTTTGGTGCCTTGGACATGAGCTAGGACCTTAAGATTTGCATGAAAGGAGGTATGCAGCCGAGCTGCACGGGAGAATGTGAAACGTGTTCATATGTAGTAGAAACCTGAGAAATCCGTCCGTTTTCGTCATTTGTTATCGAATCGACTTAAAGCCCGATCGTCACATTGGCTGCTCTTCTCTCTGAAACGGTTGTACCTATCGTTTGCAAAGCTATGTCGTATGCTGCGGTATGCGGAGACACTAAAACCACCACAGTAGAACACAGATGAAGCTTCTAAGTTGATGTAATAGCCAGTAAGAAGTAGTACAATTCAAGTTTTAGGTGTCGATTATTGACTTTTTAGCTGGCTTTGGTGCCTTGGACATGAGCTAGGACCTTAAGAATCTGCATGAAAGGAGGACTAGCAGCCGAGTTGCACGGGAGAATGTAAAAAGTGTTCATATGTAGTAAAAACCTGAGAAATCCGTCAGTTTTCGTCATTTGTTATCGAATCGACTTAAAGCCAGATCGTCACTTGGCCGATCTTATACCTGAAACGGTTGTACTTATCGTCTGCAAAGCTATGTCTCGTGCTGCGGTATGCGGAGACACTAAAAGCACCATAGTAGAACACAGATGAAGCTTCTAAGTTGATGTAATAGCCAGTAAGAAGTAGTACAATTCAAGTTTTAGGTACTCATTATTTACTTTTTAGCTTACTTTGGTGCCTTGGACATGAGCTAGGACCTTAAGTTTCTGCATGAAAGGAGGTCTAGCAGCCGAGTTACACGGGAGAATGTGAAAAATGTTCATATGTAGTAAAAACCTGAGAAATCCGTCCGTTTTCATCATTTGTTATCGAATCGACTTAAAGCCAGATCGTCACATTGGCCGCTCCTCTCTCTGAAACGGTTGTACATATCGTCTGCAAAGCTATGTCGCGTGCTGCGGTGTGCGGAGACACTAAATGCACCATAGTAGAACACAGATGAAGCTTCTAAGTTGATGTAATAGCCAGTAAGAAGTAGTACAATTCAAGTTTTAGGTATCGATTATTGACTTTTTAGCTGGCTTTGGTGCCTTGGACATGAGCTAGGACCTTAAGATTCTGCATGAAAGGAGGACTAGCAGCCGCGTTGCACGGGAGGATGTGAAACGTGTTCATATGTAGTAAAAACCTGAGAAATCCGTCCGTTTTCGTCATTTGTTATCGAATCGACTTAAAGCCCGATCGTCACATTGGCCGCTCTTCTCTCTGAAACGGTTGTACTTATCGTCTGCAAAGCTATGTGGTATGCTGCGGTATGTGGAGACACTAAAACCACCACAATAGAACACAGATGAAGCTTCTAAGTTGAAGTAATAGCCAGTAACAAGTAGTACAATTCAAGTTTTAGGTAGTGATTATTGACTTTTTAGCTGTCTTTGGTGCCTTGGACATGAGCTAGGACATTAAGATTCTGCATGAAAGGAGGACTAGCAGCCGAGTTGCACGGGGCAATGTGAAAAGTGTTCATATGTAGTAAAAACCTGAGAAATCCGTCCGTTTTCGTCATTTGATATCGAATCGACTTAAAGCCAGATCGTCACATTGGCCGCTCTTCTCTCTGAAACGGTTGTACTTATCGTCTGCAAAGCTATGTCGCGTGCTGCGGTATGCGGAGACTGTAAAAGCACCGTAGTAGAACACAGATGAAGCTTCTAAGTTGATGTAATAGCAAGTAAGAAGTAGTACAATTCAAGTTTTAGGTACTGATTATTTACTTTTTAGCTGGCTTTGGTGCCTTGGACATGAGCTAGGACCTTACGATTCTGCATGAAAGGAGCACTAGTAGCCGAGTTGCAAGGGAGAATGTGAAAAGTGTTCACATGTAGTAAAAACCTGAGAAATCCGTCCGTTTTCGTCATTTGTTATCGAATCGACTTAAAGCCAGATCGTCACTTGGCTGCTCTTCTCTCTGAAACGGTTCTACTTATCGTCTGCAAAGCTATGTCGCATGCTGCGGTATGCGGAGACACTAAAAGCACCATAGTAGAACACAGATGAAGCTTCTAAGTTGATGTAATAGCCAGTAAGAAGTAGTACAATTCAAGTTTTAGGTACTGATTATTTACTTTTTAGCTGGCTTTGGTGCCTTGGACATGAGCTAAGACCTTAAGATTCTGCATGAAAGGAGGACTAGCAGCTGAGCTGCACGGGAGAATGTGAAAAGTGTTCATATGTAGTAAAAACCTGAGAAATCTGTCCGTTTTCGTCATTTGTTATCGAATCGACTTAAAGCCAGATCGTCACATTGGCCCCTCCTTTCTCTGAAACGGTTGTACTTATCGTCTGCAAAGCTATGGCGCGTGCTGCGGTATGCGGAGACAATAAAATCACCATAGTAGAACACAGATGAAGCTTCTAAGTTGATATAATAGCCAGTAAGAAGTAGTACACTTCAAGTTTTAGGTATCGATTATTGACGTTTTAGCTGGCTTTGGTGCCTTGGACATGAGCTAGGACCTTAAGATTCTGCATCAAAAGGAGGACTAGCAGCCGAGTTGCACGGGAGAATGTGAAAAGTGTTCATATGTAGTAAAAACCTGAGAAATCCGTCCGTTTTCGTCATTTGTTATCGAATCGACTTAATGCCAGAACGTCACATTGGCCGCTCCTCTCTCTGAAACGGTTGTACTTATCGTCCTCAAAGCTATGTCGCGTGCTGCGGTATGCGGAGACACTAAAAGCACCATAGTAGAACACAGATGAAGCTTCTAAGTTGATGTAATAGCCAGTAAGAAGTAGTACAATTCAAGTTTTAGGTATCGATTATTGACTTTTTAGCTGGCTTTGGTGCCTTCGACATGCGCTAGGACCTTAAGATTCTGCATTAAAGGAGGACTAGCAGCCGCGTTGCACGGGAGAATGTGAAATGTGTTCATATGTAGTAGAAACCTGAGAAATCCGTCCGTTTTCGTCATTTGTTATCGAATCGACGTAAAGCCCGATCGTAACATTGGCCGCTCTTCTCTCTGAAACGGTTGTACTTATCGTCTGCAAAGCTATGTCGCGTTCTGCGGTATGCGGAGACAATAAAATCACCATAGTATAACACAAATGAAGCTTCTAAGTTGATATAATAGCCAGTAAGAAGTAGTACACTTCAAGTATTAGGTGTCGATTATTGACTTTTTAGCTGGCTTTGGTGCCTTGGACATGAGCTAGGACCTTAAGATTCTGCATCAAAAGGAGGACTAGCAGCCGAGTTGCACGGGAGAATGTGCAAAGTGTTCATATGTAGTAAAAACCTGAGAAATCCCTCCGGTTTCGTCATTTGTTATCGAATCGACTTAAAGCCCGATCGTCACATTGGCTGCTCTTCTCTCTGAAACGGTTGTACTTATCGTCTGGAAAGCTATGTCGCGTGCTGCGGTATGCGGAGACACTAAATGCACCATAGTAGAACACAGATGAAGCTTCTAAGATGATGTAATAGCCAGTAAGAAGTAATACAATTCAAGTTTTAGGTATCGATTATTGACTTTTTAGCTGGCTTTGGTTATCTGGACATGAGCTAGGACCTTAAGATTCTGCATGAAAGGAGGACTAGCAGCCGAGTTGCACGGGAGAATGTGAAAAGTGTTCATATGTAGTAAAAACCTGAGAAATCCGTCCGTTTTCGTCATTTGTAATCGAATCGACTTAAAGCCAGATCGTCAAATTGGCCCCTCTTTTCTCTGAAACGGTTGTACTTATCGTCTGCAAAGCTATGTCGCGTGCTGCGGTATGCGGAGACAATAAAATCACCATAGTAGAAAACAGATGAAGCTTCTAAGTTGATATAATAGCCAGTAAGAAGTAGTACACTTCAAGTTTTAAGTATCGATTATTGACTTTTTAGCTGGCTTTGGTGCCTTGGACATTAGCTGGGACCTTAAGATTCTGCATTAAAGGGGGACTAGCAGCCGCGTTGCACGGGAGAATGTGAAATGTGTTCATATGTGGTAGAAACCTGAGAAATCCGTCCGTTTTCGTCATTTGTTATCGAATCGACTTAAAGCCCGATCGTCACATTGGCCGCTCTTCTCTCTGAAACGGTTGTACTTATCGTCTGCAAAGCTATGTCGCGTGCTGCGGTACGCGGAGACAATAAAATCACCATAGTAGAACACAGATGAAGCTTCTAAGTTGATATAATACCCAATAAGAAGTAGTACACTTCAAGTTTTAGGTATCGATTATTGACTTTTTAGCTGGCTTTGGTGATCTGGACATGAGCTAGGACCTTAAGATTCTGCATCAAAAGGAGAACTAGCAGCCGAGTTGCACGGGAGAATGTGAAAAGTGTTCATATGTAGTAAAAACCTTAGAAATCCGTCCGTTTTCGTCATTTGTTATGGAATCGACTTAAAGCCAGATCGTCAAATTGGCCCCTCTTTTCTCTGAAACGGTTGAACTTATCGTCTGCAAAGCTATGTCGCGTGCTGCGGTATGCGGAGACAATAAAATCACCATAGTAGAACACAGATGAAGCTTCTAAGTTGATATAATAGCCAGTAAGAAGTAGTACACTTCAAGTTTTAGGTACTGTTTAATTACTTTTTAGCTGGCTTTGGTGCCTTGGACATGAGCTAGGACCTTAAGATTTGCATGAAAGGAGGTATGCAGCCGAGCTGCACGGGAGAATGTGAAACGTGTTCATATGTAGTAGAAACCTGAGAAATCCGTCCGTTTTCGTCATTTGTTATCGAATCGACTTAAAGCCCGATCGTCACATTGGCTGCTCTTCTCTCTGAAACGGTTGTACCTATCGTTTGCAAAGCTATGTCGTATGCTGCGGTATGCGGAGACACTAAAACCACCACAGTAGAACACAGATGAAGCTTCTAAGTTGATGTAATAGCCAGTAAGAAGTAGTACAATTCAAGTTTTAGGTGTCGATTATTGACTTTTTAGCTGGCTTTGGTGCCTTGGACATGAGCTAGGACCTTAAGAATCTGCATGAAAGGAGGACTAGCAGCCGAGTTGCACGGGAGAATGTAAAAAGTGTTCATATGTAGTAAAAACCTGAGAAATCCGTCAGTTTTCCTCATTTGTTATCGAATCGACTTAAAGCCAGATCGTCACTTGGCCGATCTTATACCTGAAACGGTTGTACTTATCGTCTGCAAAGCTATGTCTCGTGCTGCGGTATGCGGAGACACTAAAAGCACCATAGTAGAACACAGATGAAGCTTCTAAGTTGATGTAATAGCCAGTAAGAAGTAGTACAATTCAAGTTTTAGGTACTGATTATTTACTTTTTAGCTTACTTTGGTGCCTTGGACATGAGCTAGGACCTTAAGTTTCTGCATGAAAGGAGGTCTAGCAGCCGAGTTACACGGGAGAATGTGAAAAATGTTCATATGTAGTAAAAACCTGAGAAATCCGTCCGTTTTCATCATTTGTTATCGAATCGACTTAAAGCCAGATCGTCACATTGGCCGCTCCTCTCTCTGAAACGGTTGTACATATCGTCTGCAAAGCTATGTCGCGTGCTGCGGTGTGCGGAGACACTAAATGCACCATAGTAGAACACAGATGAAGCTTCTAAGTTGATGTAATAGCCAGTAAGAAGTAGTACAATTCAAGTTTTAGGTATCGATTATTGACTTTTTAGCTGGCTTTGGTGCCTTGGACATGAGCTAGGACCTTAAGATTCTGCATGAAAGGAGGACTAGCAGCCGCGTTGCACGGGAGGATGTGAAACGTGTTCATATGTAGTAAAAACCTGAGAAATCCGTCCGTTTTCGTCATTTGTTATCGAATCGACTTAAAGCCCGATCGTCACATTGGCCGCTCTTCTCTCTGAAACGGTTGTACTTATCGTCTGCAAAGCTATGTGGTATGCTGCGGTATGTGGAGACACTAAAACCACCACAATAGAACACAGATGAAGCTTCTAAGTTGAAGTAATAGCCAGTAACAAGTAGTACAATTCAAGTTTTAGGTAGTGATTATTGACTTTTTAGCTGTCTTTGGTGCCTTGGACATGAGCTAGGACATTAAGATTCTGCATGAAAGGAGGACTAGCAGCCGAGTTGCACGGGGCAATGTGAAAAGTGTTCATATGTAGTAAAAACCTGAGAAATCCGTCCGTTTTCGTCATTTGATATCGAATCGACTTAAAGCCAGATCGTCACATTGGCCGCTCTTCTCTCTGAAACGGTTGTACTTATCGTCTGCAAAGCTATGTCGCGTGCTGCGGTATGCGGAGACTGTAAAAGCACCGTAGTAGAACACAGATGAAGCTTCTAAGTTGATGTAATAGCAAGTAAGAAGTAGTACAATTCAAGTTTTAGGTACTGATTATTTACTTTTTAGCTGGCTTTGGTGCCTTGGACATGAGCTAGGACCTTACGATTCTGCATGAAAGGAGCACTAGTAGCCGAGTTGCAAGGGAGAATGTGAAAAGTGTTCACATGTAGTAAAAACCTGAGAAATCCGTCCGTTTTCGTCATTTGTTATCGAATCGACTTAAAGCCAGATCGTCACTTGGCTGCTCTTCTCTCTGAAACGGTTCTACTTATCGTCTGCAAAGCTATGTCGCATGCTGCGGTATGCGGAGACACTAAAAGCACCATAGTAGAACACAGATGAAGCTTCTAAGTTGATGTAATAGCCAGTAAGAAGTAGTACAATTCAAGTTTTAGGTACTGATTATTTACTTTTTAGCTGGCTTTGGTGCCTTGGACATGAGCTAAGACCTTAAGATTCTGCATGAAAGGAGGACTAGCAGCTGAGCTGCACGGGAGAATGTGAAAAGTGTTCATATGTAGTAAAAACCTGAGAAATCTGTCCGTTTTCGTCATTTGTTATCGAATCGACTTAAAGCCAGATCGTCACATTGGCCCCTCCTTTCTCTGAAACGGTTGTACTTATCGTCTGCAAAGCTATGGCGCGTGCTGCGGTATGCGGAGACAATAAAATCACCATAGTAGAACACAGATGAAGCTTCTAAGTTGATATAATAGCCAGTAAGAAGTAGTACACTTCAAGTTTTAGGTATCGATTATTGACGTTTTAGCTGGCTTTGGTGCCTTGGACATGAGCTAGGACCTTAAGATTCTGCATCAAAAGGAGGACTAGCAGCCGAGTTGCACGGGAGAATGTGAAAAGTGTTCATATGTAGTAAAAACCTGAGAAATCCGTCCGTTTTCGTCATTTGTTATCGAATCGACTTAATGCCAGAACGTCACATTGGCCGCTCCTCTCTCTGAAACGGTTGTACTTATCGTCCTCAAAGCTATGTCGCGTGCTGCGGTATGCGGAGACACTAAAAGCACCATAGTAGAACACAGATGAAGCTTCTAAGTTGATGTAATAGCCAGTAAGAAGTAGTACAATTCAAGTTTTAGGTATCGATTATTGACTTTTTAGCTGGCTTTGGTGCCTTCGACATGAGCTAGGACCTTAAGATTCTGCATTAAAGGAGGACTAGCAGCCGCGTTGCACGGGAGAATGTGAAATGTGTTCATATGTAGTAGAAACCTGAGAAATCCGTCCGTTTTCGTCATTTGTTTTCGAATCGACGTAAAGCCCGATCGTAACATTGGCCGCTCTTCTCTCTGAAACGGTTGTACTTATCGTCTGCAAAGCTATGTCGCGTTCTGCGGTATGCGGAGACAATAAAATCACCATAGTATAACACAAATGAAGCTTCTAAGTTGATATAATAGCCAGTAAGAAGTAGTACACTTCAAGTATTAGGTGTCGATTATTGACTTTTTAGCTGGCTTTGGTGCCTTGGACATGAGCTAGGACCTTAAGATTCTGCATCAAAAGGAGGACTAGCAGCCGAGTTGCACGGGAGAATGTGAAAAGTGTTCATATGTAGTAAAAACCTGAGAAATCCCTCCGGTTTCGTCATTTGTTATCGAATCGACTTAAAGCCCGATCGTCACATTGGCTGCTCTTCTCTCTGAAACGGTTGTACTTATCGTCTGGAAAGCTATGTCGCGTGCTGCGGTATGCGGAGACATTAAATGCACCATAGTAGAACACAGATGAAGCTTCTAAGATGATGTAATAGCCAGTAAGAAGTAATACAATTCAAGTTTTAGGTATCGATTATTGACTTTTTAGCTGGCTTTGGTTATCTGGACATGAGCTAGGACCTTAAGATTCTGCATGAAAGGAGGACTAGCAGCCGAGTTGCACGGGAGAATGTGAAAAGTGTTCATATGTAGTAAAAACCTGAGAAATCCGTCCGTTTTCGTCATTTGTAATCGAATCGACTTAAAGCCAGATCGTCAAATTGGCCCCTCTTTTCTCTGAAACGGTTGTACTTATCGTCTGCAAAGCTATGTCGCGTGCTGCGGTATGCGGAGACAATAAAATCACCATAGTAGAAAACAGATGAAGCTTCTAAGTTGATATAATAGCCAGTAAGAAGTAGTACACTTCAAGTTTTAAGTATCGATTATTGACTTTTTAGCTGGCTTTGGTGCCTTGGACATTAGCTGGGACCTTAAGATTCTGCATTAAAGGGGGACTAGCAGCCGCGTTGCACGGGAGAATGTGAAATGTGTTCATATGTGGTAGAAACCTGAGAAATCCGTCCGTTTTCGTCATTTGTTATCGAATCGACTTAAAGCCCGATCGTCACATTGGCCGCTCTTCTCTCTGAAACGGTTGTACTTATCGTCTGCAAAGCTATGTCGCGTGCTGCGGTACGCGGAGACAATAAAATCACCATAGTAGAACACAGATGAAGCTTCTAAGTTGATATAATACCCAATAAGAAGTAGTACACTTCAAGTTTTAGGTATCGATTATTGACTTTTTAGCTGGCTTTGGTGATCTGGACATGAGCTAGGACCTTAAGATTCTGCATCAAAAGGAGAACTAGCAGCCGAGTTGCACGGGAGAATGTGAAAAGTGTTCATATGTAGTAAAAACCTTAGAAATCCGTCCGTTTTCGTCATTTGTTATGGAATCGACTTAAAGCCAGATCGTCAAATTGGCCCCTCTTTTCTCTGAAACGGTTGAACTTATCGTCTGCAAAGCTATGTCGCGTGCTGCGGTATGCGGAGACAATAAAATCACCATAGTAGAACACAGATGAAGCTTCTAAGTTGATATAATAGCCAGTAAGAAGTAGTACACTTCAAGTTTTAGGTACTGTTTAATTACTTTTTAGCTGGCTTTGGTGCCTTGGACATGAGCTAGGACCTTAAAGTTCTGCATGAAAGGAGGACTAGCAGCCAAGCTGCACGGGAGAATGTGAAAAGTGTTCATATGTAGTAAAAACCTGAGAAATCCGTCCGGTTTCGTCATTTGTTATCGAATCGACTTAAAGCCAGATCGTCAAATTGGCCCCTCTTTTCTCTGAAACGGTTGTACTTATCGTCTGCAAAGCTATGTCGCGTGCTGCGGTATGCGGAGACAATAAAATCACCATAGTAGAACACAGATGAAGCTTCTAAGTTGATATAATAGCCAGTAAGAAGTAGTACACTTCAAGTTTTAGGTACTGTTTAATTACTTTTTAGCTGGCTTTGGTGCCTTGGACATGAGCTAGGACCTTAAGATTCTGCATCAAAAGGAGGACTAGCAGCCGAGTTGCACGGGAGAATGTAAAAAGTGTTCATATGTAGTAAAAACCTGAGAAATCCGTCCGTTTTCGTCATTTGTTATCGAATCGACTTAAAGCCAGATAGTCACATTGGCCGCTCTTCTCTCTGAAACGGTTGTACTTATCGTCTGGAAAGCTATGTCGCGTGCTGCGGTATGCGGAGACACTAAAAGCACCATAGTAGAACACAGATGAAGCTTCTAATATGATGTAATAGCCAGTAAGAAGTAGTACAATTCAAGTTTTAGGTATCGATTATTGACTTTTTAGCTGGCTTTGATGATCTGGACATGAGCTAGGACCTTAAGATTCTGCATGAAAGGAGGACTAGCAGCCGAGTTACACGGGAGAATGTGAAAAGTGTTCATATGTAGTAAAAACCTGAGAAATCCGTCCGTTTTCGTCATTTGTTATCGAATCGACTTAATAGCAGAACGTCACATTGGCCGCTCCTTTAACTGAAACGGTTGTACTTATCGTCCTCAAAGCTATGTCGCGTGCTGCGGAATGCGGAGACAATAAAATAACCATAGTAGAACACAGATGAAGCTTCTAAGTTGATATAATAGCCAGTAAGAAGTAGTACACTTCAAGTATTAGGTATCGATTATTGACTTTTTAGCTGGCTTTGGTGCCATGGACATGAGCTAGGACCTTAAGATTCTGCATTAAAGGAGGACTAGCAGCCGCGTTGCACGGGAGAATGTGAAATGTGTTCATATGTAGTAGAAACCTGAGAAATCCGTCCATTTTCGTCATTTGTTATCGAATCGACTTAAAGCCCGATCGTCACATTGGCCGCTCTTCTCTCTGAAACGGTTGTACTTATCGTCTGCATAGCTATATCGCGTGCTGCGGTGTGCGGAGGCACTAAAGGCACCATAGTAGAACACAGATGAAGCTTCTAAGTTGATGTAATAGCCAGTAAGAAGTAGTACACTTCAAGTTTTAGGTATCGATTATTGACTTTTTAGCTGGTTTTAGTGCCTTGGACATGAGCTAAGACCTTAAGATTCTGCATCAAAAGGAGGACTAGCAGCCGAGTTGCACGGGAGAATGTGAAAAGTGTTCATATGTAGTAAAAACCTGAGAATTCCGTCCGTTTTCGTCATTTGTTATAGAATCGACTTAAAGCCAAATCGTCACATTTTCCGCATTTTCCGCTCTGCTCTCTGAAACGGTTGTACTTATCGTCTGCAAAGCTATGTCGCGTACTGCGGTATTCGGAGACACTAAAAGCACCATAGTAGAACACAGATGAAGCTTCTAAGTTGATGTTATAGCCAGTAGGAAGTAGTACAATTCAAGTTTTAGGTATCGATTATTGACTTTTTAGCTGGCCTTGGTGATCTGGACATGAGCTAGGACCTTAAGATTCTGCATGAAAGGAGGACTAGCAGCCGAGTTGCACGGGAGAATGTGAAAAGTGTTCATATGTAGTAAAAACCTGAGAAATCCGTCCGTTTTCGTCATTTGTTATCGAATCGACTTAATGCCAGAACGTCACATTGGCCGCTCCTCTCTCTGAAACGGTTGTACTTATCGTCCTCAAAGCTATGTCGCGTGCTGCGGCATGCGGAGACACTAAAAGCACCATAGTAGAACACAGATGAAGCTTCTAAGTTGATGTAATAGCCAGTAAGAAGTAGTACAATTCAAGTTTTAGGTATCGATTATTGACTTTTTAGCTGGCTTTGGTGCTCTGGCCGTGAGCTAGGACCTTAAGATTCTGCATTAAAGGAGGACTAGCAGCCGCGTTGCACGGGAGAATGTGAAATGTGTTCATATGTAGTAGAAACCTGAGAAATACGTCCGTTTTCGTCATTTGTTATCGAATCGACTTAAAGCCCGATCGTCACATTGGCCGCTCTTCTCTCTGAAACGGTTGTACTTATCGTCTGGAAAGCTATGTCGCGTGCTGCGGTATGCGGAGACAATAAAATCACCATAGTAGAACACAGATGAAGCTTCTAAGATGATGTAATAGCCAGTAAGAAGTAGTACAATTCAAGTTTTAGGTATCGATTATTGACTTTTTAGCTGGCTTTGGTGCCTTGGACATGAGCTAGGACCTTAAGATTCTGCATTAAAGGAGGACTAGCAGCCGCGTTGCACGGGAGAATGTGAAATGTGTTCATATGTAGTAGAAACCTGAGAAATGCGTCCATTTTCGTCATTTGTTATGGAATCGACTTAAAGCCCGATCGTCACTTTGGCCCCTCTTTTCTCTGAAACGGTTGTACTTATCGTCTGCAAAGCTATGTCGCGTGCTGCGGTATGCGGAGACACTAAAAGCACCATAGTAGAACACAGATGAAGCTTCTAAGTTGATATAATAGCCAGTAAGAAGTAGTACACTTCAAGTTTTAGGTACTGTTTAATTACTTTTTAGCTGGCTTTGGTGCCTTGGACATGAGCTAGGACCTTAAAGTTCTGCATGAAAGGAGGACTAGCAGCCAAGCTGCACGGGAGAATGTGAAAAGTGTTCATATGTAGTAAAAACCTGAGAAATCCGTCCGGTTTCGTCATTTGTTATCGAATCGACTTAAAGCCAGATCGTCAAATTGGCCCCTCTTTTCTCTGAAACGGTTGTACTTATCGTCTGCAAAGCTATGTCGCGTGCTGCGGTATGCGGAGCCAATAAAATCACCATAGTAGAACACAGATGAAGCTTCTAAGTTGATATAATAGCCAGTAAGAAGTAGTACACTTCAAGTTTTAGGTACTGTTTAATTACTTTTTAGCTGGCTTTGGTGCCTTGGACATGAGCTAGGACCTTAAGATTCTGCATCAAAAGGAGGACTAGCAGCCGAGTTGCACGGGAGAATGTAAAAAGTGTTCATATGTAGTAAAAACCTGAGAAATCCGTCCGTTTTCGTCATTTGTTATCGAATCGACTTAAAGCCAGATAGTCACATTGGCCGCTCTTCTCTCTGAAACGGTTGTACTTATCGTCTGGAAAGCTATGTCGCGTGCTGCGGTATGCGGAGACACTAAAAGCACCATAGTAGAACACAGATGAAGCTTCTAATATGATGTAATAGCCAGTAAGAAGTAGTACAATTCAAGTTTTAGGTATCGATTATTGACTTTTTAGCTGGCTTTGATGATCTGGACATGAGCTAGGACCTTAAGATTCTGCATGAAAGGAGGACTAGCAGCCGAGTTACACGGGAGAATGTGAAAAGTGTTCATATGTAGTAAAAACCTGAGAAATCCGTCCGTTTTCGTCATTTGTTATCGAATCGACTTAATAGCAGAACGTCACATTGGCCGCTCCTTTAACTGAAACGGTTGTACTTATCGTCCTCAAAGCTATGTCGCGTGCTGCGGAATGCGGAGACAATAAAATAACCATAGTAGAACACAGATGAAGCTTCTAAGTTGATATAATAGCCAGTAAGAAGTAGTACACTTCAAGTATTAGGTATCGATTATTGACTTTTTAGCTGGCTTTGGTGCCATGGACATGAGCTAGGACCTTAAGATTCTGCATTAAAGGAGGACTAGCAGCCGCGTTGCACGGGAGAATGTGAAATGTGTTCATATGTAGTAGAAACCTGAGAAATCCGTCCATTTTCGTCATTTGTTATCGAATCGACTTAAAGCCCGATCGTCACATTGGCCGCTCTTCTCTCTGAAACGGTTGTACTTATCGTCTGCATAGCTATATCGCGTGCTGCGGTGTGCGGAGACACTAAAGGCACCATAGTAGAACACAGATGAAGCTTCTAAGTTGATGTAATAGCCAGTAAGAAGTAGTACACTTCAAGTTTTAGGTATCGATTATTGACTTTTTAGCTGGTTTTAGTGCCTTGGACATGAGCTAAGACCTTAAGATTCTGCATCAAAAGGAGGACTAGCAGCCGAGTTGCACGGGAGAATGTGAAAAGTGTTCATATGTAGTAAAAACCTGAGAATTCCGTCCGTTTTCGTCATTTGTTATAGAATCGACTTAAAGCCAAATCGTCACATTTTCCGCATTTTCCGCTCTGCTCTCTGAAACGGTTGTACTTATCGTCTGCAAAGCTATGTCGCGTACTGCGGTATTCGGAGACACTAAAAGCACCATAGTAGAACACAGATGAAGCTTCTAAGTTGATGTTATAGCCAGTAGGAAGTAGTACAATTCAAGTTTTAGGTATCGATTATTGACTTTTTAGCTGGCCTTGGTGATCTGGACATGAGCTAGGACCTTAAGATTCTGCATGAAAGGAGGACTAGCAGCCGAGTTGCACGGGAGAATGTGAAAAGTGTTCATATGTAGTAAAAACCTGAGAAATCCGTCCGTTTTCGTCATTTGTTATCGAATCGACTTAATGCCAGAACGTCACATTGGCCGCTCCTCTCTCTGAAACGGTTGTACTTATCGTCCTCAAAGCTATGTCGCGTGCTGCGGCATGCGGAGACACTAAAAGCACCATAGTAGAACACAGATGAAGCTTCTAAGTTGATGTAATAGCCAGTAAGAAGTAGTACAATTCAAGTTTTAGGTATCGATTATTGACTTTTTAGCTGGCTTTGGTGCTCTGGCCATGAGCTAGGACCTTAAGATTCTGCATTAAAGGAGGACTAGCAGCCGCGTTGCACGGGAGAATGTGAAATGTGTTCATATGTAGTAGAAACCTGAGAAATACGTCCGTTTTCGTCATTTGTTATCGAATCGACTTAAAGCCCGATCGTCACATTGGCCGCTCTTCTCTCTGAAACGGTTGTACTTATCGTCTGGAAAGCTATGTCGCGTGCTGCGGTATGCGGAGACAATAAAATCACCATAGTAGAACACAGATGAAGCTTCTAAGATGATGTAATAGCCAGTAAGAAGTAGTACAATTCAAGTTTTAGGTATCGATTATTGACTTTTTAGCTGGCTTTGGTGCCTTGGACATGAGCTAGGACCTTAAGATTCTGCATTAAAGGAGGACTAGCAGCCGCGTTGCACGGGAGAATGTGAAATGTGTTCATATGTAGTAGAAACCTGAGAAATGCGTCCATTTTCGTCATTTGTTATGGAATCGACTTAAAGCCCGATCGTCACATTGGCCCCTCTTTTCTCTGAAACGGTTGTACTTATCGTCTGCAAAGCTATGTCGCGTGCTGCGGTATGCGGAGACACTAAAAGCACCATAGTAGAACACAGATGAAGCTTCTAAGTTGATCTAATAGCCAGTAAGAAGTAGTACACTTCAAGTTTTAGGTATCGATTATTGACTTTTTAGCTGGCTTTGGTGCCTTGGACGTGACCTAGGACCTTAAGATTCTGCATGAAAGGAGGACTAGCAGCCGAGTTGCACGGGAGAATGTGAAAAGTGTTCATATGTAGTAAAAACCTGAGAAATCCGTCCGTTTTCGTCATTTGTTATCGAATCGACTTAAAGCCAGATCGTCAAATTGGCCCCTCTTTTCTCTGAACCGGTTGTACTTATCGTCTACAAAGCTATGTCGCGTGCTGCGGTATGCGGAGACAATAAAATCACCATAGTAGAACACAGATGAAGCTTCTAAGTTGATATAATAGCCAGTAAGAAGTAGTACACTTCAAGTTTTAGGTATCGATTATTGACTTTTTAGCTGGCTTTGGTGCCTTGGACATGAGCTAGGACCTTAAGATTCTGCATCAAAAGGAGGACTAGCAGCCGAGTTGCACGGGAGAATGTGAAAAGTGTTCATATGTAGTAAAAACCTGAGAAATCCGTCCGTTTTCGTCATTTGTTATCGAATCGACTTAAAGCCAGATCGTCACTTGGCTGCTCTTCTCTCTGAAACGGTTGTACTTACCGTCTGCAAAGCTATGTCGCATGCTGCGGTATGCGGAGACACTAAAAGCACCATAGTAGAACACAGATGAAGCTTCTAAGTTGATGTAATAGAAAGTAAGAAGTAGTACAATTCAAGTTTTAGGTATCGATTATTGACTTTTTAGCTGGCTTTGGTGCCTTGGACATGAGCTAGGACCTTAAGATTCTGCATTAAAGGAGGACTAGCAGCCGCGTTGAACGGGAGAATGTGAAATGTGTTCATATGTAGTAGAAACCTGAGAAATCCGTCCGTTTTCGTAATTTGTTATCGAATCGACTTAAAGCCCGATCGTCACATTGGCCGCTCTTACCTCTGAAACGGTTGTACTTGTCGTCTGCAAAGCTATGTCGCGTGCTGCGGTATGCGGAGACACTAAAAGCACCATAGTAGAACACTGATGAAGCTTCTAAGTTGATGTAATAGCCAGTGAGAAGTAGTACAATTCAAGATTTAGGTATCGATTATTGACTTTTTAGCTGTCTTTGGTGCCTTGGACATGAGCTAGGACCTTAAGATTCTGCATGAAAGGAGAACTAGCAGCCGAGTTGCATGTGAGAATGTGAAAAGTGTTCATATGTAGTAAAAACCTGAGAAATCCGTCCGATTTCGTCATTTGTTATCGAATCGACTTAAAGACCAGATGGTCAAATTGGCCCCTCTTTTCTCTGAAACGGTTGTACTTATTGTCTGCAAAGCTATGTCGCGTGCTGCGGTATGCGGAGACAATAAAATCACCATAGTAGAACACAGATGAAGCTTCTAAGTTGATATAATAGCCAGTAAGAAGTAGTACACTTCAAGTTTTAGGTATCGATTATTGACTTTTTAGCTGGCTTTCGTGCCTTGGACATGAGCTAGGACCTTAAGATTCTGCATCAAAAGGAGGACTAGCAGCCGAGTTGCACGGGAGAATGTGAAAAGTGTTCATATGTAGTAAAAACCTGAGAAATCCGTCCGTTTTCGTCATTTGTTATCGAATCGACTTAAAGCCAGATCGTCACATTGGCCGCTCTTCTCTCTGAAACGGTTGTACTTATCGTCTGCAAAGCTATGTCGCGTGCTGCGGTATGCGGAGACACTAAAAGCACCATAGTAGAACACAGATGAAGCTTCTAAGTTGATGTAATAGCCATTAAGAAGTAGTACAATTCAAGTTTTAGGTATCGATTATTGACTTTTTAGCTGGCTTTGGTGGCCTGGACATGAGCTAGGACCTTAAGATTCTGCATGAAAGGAGGACTACCAGCCGAGTTGCACGGGAGAATGTGAAAAGTGTTCATATGTAGTAAAAACCTGAGAAATCCGTCCGTTTTCGTCATTTGTCATCGAATCGACTTAATGCCAGAACGTCACATTGGCCGCTCCTCTCTCTGAAACGGTTGTACTTATCGTCCTCAAAGCTATGTCGCGTGCTGCGGTATGCGGAGACTCTAAAAGCACCATAGCAGAACACAGATGATGCCTCTAAGATGATGTAATTGCCAGTAAGAAGTAGTACAATTCAAGTTTTATTTATCGATTATTGAATTTTAGCTGGCTTTGGTGCCTTGGACATGAGCTAGAACCTTAAGATTCTGCATGAAAGGAGGACTAGCAGCCGAGTTGCACGGGACAATGTGAAAAGTGTTCATATGTAGTAAAAACCTGAGAAATCCGTCCGTTTTCGTCATTTGTTATCGAATCGACTTAAAGGCAGATCGTCACATTGGCCGCTCTTCTCTCTGAAACGGTTGTACTTATCGTCTGCAAAGCTATGTCGCGTGCTGCGGTACGCGGAGACAATAAAATCACCATAGTAGAACACAGATGAAGCTTCTAAGTTGATATAATACCCAATAAGAAGTAGTACACTTCAAGTTTTAGGTATCGATTATTGACTTTTTAGCTGGCTTTGGTGATCTGGACATGAGCTAGGACCTTAAGATTCTGCATCAAAAGGAGAACTAGCAGCCGAGTTGCACGGGAGAATGTGAAAAGTGTTCATATGTAGTAAAAACCTTAGAAATCCGTCCGTTTTCGTCATTTGTTATGGAATCGACTTAAAGCCAGATCGTCAAATTGGCCCCTCTTTTCTCTGAAACGGTTGAACTTATCGTCTGCAAAGCTATGTCGCGTGCTGCGGTATGCGGAGACAATAAAATCACCATAGTAGAACACAGATGAAGCTTCTAAGTTGATATAATAGCCAGTAAGAAGTAGTACACTTCAAGTTTTAGGTACTGTTTAATTACTTTTTAGCTGGCTTTGGTGCCTTGGACATGAGCTAGGACCTTAAAGTTCTGCATGAAAGGAGGACTAGCAGCCAAGCTGCACGGGAGAATGTGAAAAGTGTTCATATGTAGTAAAAACCTGAGAAATCCGTCCGGTTTCGTCATTTGTTATCGAATCGACTTAAAGCCAGATCGTCAAATTGGCCCCTCTTTTCTCTGAAACGGTTGTACTTATCGTCTGCAAAGCTATGTCGCGTGCTGCGGTATGCGGAGACAATAAAATCACCATAGTAGAACACAGATGAAGCTTCTAAGTTGATATAATAGCCAGTAAGAAGTAGTACACTTCAAGTTTTAGGTACTGTTTAATTACTTTTTAGCTGGCTTTGGTGCCTTGGACATGAGCTAGGACCTTAAGATTCTGCATCAAAAGGAGGACTAGCAGCCGAGTTGCACGGGAGAATGTAAAAAGTGTTCATATGTAGTAAAAACCTGAGAAATCCGTCCGTTTTCGTCATTTGTTATCGAATCGACTTAAAGCCAGATAGTCACATTGGCCGCTCTTCTCTCTGAAACGGTTGTACTTATCGTCTGGAAAGCTATGTCGCGTGCTGCGGTATGCGGAGACACTAAAAGCACCATAGTAGAACACAGATGACGCTTCTAATATGATGTAATAGCCAGTAAGAAGTAGTACAATTCAAGTTTTAGGTATCGATTATTGACTTTTTAGCTGGCTTTGATGATCTGGACATGAGCTAGGACCTTAAGATTCTGCATGAAAGGAGGACTAGCAGCCGAGTTACACGGGAGAATGTGAAAAGTGTTCATATGTAGTAAAAACCTGAGAAATCCGTCCGTTTTCGTCATTTGTTATCGAATCGACTTAATAGCAGAACGTCACATTGGCCGCTCCTTTAACTGAAACGGTTGTACTTATCGTCCTCAAAGCTATGTCGCGTGCTGCGGAATGCGGAGACAATAAAATAACCATAGTAGAACACAGATGAAGCTTCTAAGTTGATATAATAGCCAGTAAGAAGTAGTACACTTCAAGTATTAGGTATCGATTATTGACTTTTTAGCTGGCTTTGGTGCCATGGACATGAGCTAGGACCTTAAGATTCTGCATTAAAGGAGGACTAGCAGCCGCGTTGCACGGGAGAATGTGAAATGTGTTCATATGTAGTAGAAACCTGAGAAATCCGTCCATTTTCGTCATTTGTTATCGAATCGACTTAAAGCCCGATCGTCACATTGGCCGCTCTTCTCTCTGAAACGGTTGTACTTATCGTCTGCATAGCTATATCGCGTGCTGCGGTGTGCGGAGACACTAAAGGCACCATAGTAGAACACAGATGAAGCTTCTAAGTTGATGTAATAGCCAGTAAGAAGTAGTACACTTCAAGTTTTAGGTATCGATTATTGACTTTTTAGCTGGTTTTAGTGCCTTGGACATGAGCTAAGACCTTAAGATTCTGCATCAAAAGGAGGACTAGCAGCCGAGTTGCACGGGAGAATGTGAAAAGTGTTCATATGTAGTAAAAACCTGAGAATTCCGTCCGTTTTCGTCATTTGTTATAGAATCGACTTAAAGCCAAATCGTCACATTTTCCGCATTTTCCGCTCTGCTCTCTGAAACGGTTGTACTTATCGTCTGCAAAGCTATGTCGCGTACTGCGGTATTCGGAGACACTAAAAGCACCATAGTAGAACACAGATGAAGCTTCTAAGTTGATGTTATAGCCAGTAGGAAGTAGTACAATTCAAGTTTTAGGTATCGATTATTGACTTTTTAGCTGGCCTTGGTGATCTGGACATGAGCTAGGACCTTAAGATTCTGCATGAAAGGAGGACTAGCAGCCGAGTTGCACGGGAGAATGTGAAAAGTGTTCATATGTAGTAAAAACCTGAGAAATCCGTCCGTTTTCGTCATTTGTTATCGAATCGACTTAATGCCAGAACGTCACATTGGCCGCTCCTCTCTCTGAAACGGTTGTACTTATCGTCCTCAAAGCTATGTCGCGTGCTGCGGCATGCGGAGACACTAAAAGCACCATAGTAGAACACAGATGAAGCTTCTAAGTTGATGTAATAGCCAGTAAGAAGTAGTACAATTCAAGTTTTAGGTATCGATTATTGACTTTTTAGCTGGCTTTGGTGCTCTGGCCGTGAGCTAGGACCTTAAGATTCTGCATTAAAGGAGGACTAGCAGCCGCGTTGCACGGGAGAATGTGAAATGTGTTCATATGTAGTAGAAACCTGAGAAATACGTCCGTTTTCGTCATTTGTTATCGAATCGACTTAAAGCCCGATCGTCACATTGGCCGCTCTTCTCTCTGAAACGGTTGTACTTATCGTCTGGAAAGCTATGTCGCGTGCTGCGGTATGCGGAGACAATAAAATCACCATAGTAGAACACAGATGAAGCTTCTAAGATGATGTAATAGCCAGGAAGAAGTAGTACAATTCAAGTTTTAGGTATCGATTATTGACTTTTAAGCTGGCTTTGGTGCCTTGGACATGAGCTAGGACCTTAAGATTCTGCATTAAAGGAGGACTAGCAGCCGCGTTGCACGGGAGAATGTGAAATGTGTTCATATGTAGTAGAAACCTGAGAAATGCGTCCATTTTCGTCATTTGTTATGGAATCGACTTAAAGCCCGATCGTCACTTTGGCCCCTCTTTTCTCTGAAACGGTTGTACTTATCGTCTGCAAAGCTACGTCGCGTGCTGCGGTATGCGGAGACACTAAAAGCACCATAGTAGAACACAGATGAAGCTTCTAAGTTGATATAATAGCCAGTAAGAAGTAGTACACTTCAAGTTTTAGGTACTGTTTAATTACTTTTTAGCTGGCTTTGGTGCCTTGGACATGAGCTAGGACCTTAAAGTTCTGCATGAAAGGAGGACTAGCAGCCAAGCTGCACGGGAGAATGTGAAAAGTGTTCATATGTAGTAAAAACCTGAGAAATCCGTCCGGTTTCGTCATTTGTTATCGAATCGACTTAAAGCCAGATCGTCAAATTGGCCCCTCTTTTCTCTGAAACGGTTGTACTTATCGTCTGCAAAGCTATGTCGCGTGCTGCGGTATGCGGAGACAATAAAATCACCATAGTAGAACACAGATGAAGCTTCTAAGTTGATATAATAGCCAGTAAGAAGTAGTACACTTCAAGTTTTAGGTACTGTTTAATTACTTTTTAGCTGGCTTTGGTGCCTTGGACATGAGCTAGGACCTTAAGATTCTGCATCAAAAGGAGGACTAGCAGCCGAGTTGCACGGGAGAATGTAAAAAGTGTTCATATGTAGTAAAAACCTGAGAAATCCGTCCGTTTTCGTCATTTGTTATCGAATCGACTTAAAGCCAGATAGTCACATTGGCCGCTCTTCTCTCTGAAACGGTTGTACTTATCGTCTGGAAAGCTATGTCGCGTGCTGCGGTATGCGGAGACACTAAAAGCACCATAGTAGAACACAGATGAAGCTTCTAATATGATGTAATAGCCAGTAAGAAGTAGTACAATTCAAGTTTTAGGTATCGATTATTGACTTTTTAGCTGGCTTTGATGATCTGGACATGAGCTAGGACCTTAAGATTCTGCATGAAAGGAGGACTAGCAGCCGAGTTACACGGGAGAATGTGAAAAGTGTTCATATGTAGTAAAAACCTGAGAAATCCGTCCGTTTTCGTCATTTGTTATCGAATCGACTTAATAGCAGAACGTCACATTGGCCGCTCCTTTAACTGAAACGGTTGTACTTATCGTCCTCAAAGCTATGTCGCGTGCTGCGGAATGCGGAGACAATAAAATAACCATAGTAGAACACAGATGAAGCTTCTAAGTTGATATAATAGCCAGTAAGAAGTAGTACACTTCAAGTATTAGGTATCGATTATTGACTTTTTAGCTGGCTTTGGTGCCATGGACATGAGCTAGGACCTTAAGATTCTGCATTAAAGGAGGACTAGCAGCCGCGTTGCACGGGAGAATGTGAAATGTGTTCATATGTAGTAGAAACCTGAGAAATCCGTCCATTTTCGTCATTTGTTATCGAATCGACTTAAAGCCCGATCGTCACATTGGCCGCTCTTCTCTCTGAAACGGTTGTACTTATCGTCTGCATAGCTATATCGCGTGCTGCGGTGTGCGGAGACACTAAAGGCACCATAGTAGAACACAGATGAAGCTTCTAAGTTGATGTAATAGCCAGTAAGAAGTAGTACACTTCAAGTTTTAGGTATCGATTATTGACTTTTTAGCTGGTTTTAGTGCCTTGGACATGAGCTAAGACCTTAAGATTCTGCATCAAAAGGAGGACTAGCAGCCGAGTTGCACGGGAGAATGTGAAAAGTGTTCATATGTAGTAAAAACCTGAGAATTCCGTCCGTTTTCGTCATTTGTTATAGAATCGACTTAAAGCCAAATCGTCACATTTTCCGCATTTTCCGCTCTGCTCTCTGAAACGGTTGTACTTATCGTCTGCAAAGCTATGTCGCGTACTGCGGTATTCGGAGACACTAAAAGCACCATAGTAGAACACAGATGAAGCTTCTAAGTTGATGTTATAGCCAGTAGGAAGTAGTACAATTCAAGTTTTAGGTATCGATTATTGACTTTTTAGCTGGCCTTGGTGATCTGGACATGAGCTAGGACCTTAAGATTCTGCATGAAAGGAGGACTAGCAGCCGAGTTGCACGGGAGAATGTGAAAAGTGTTCATATGTAGTAAAAACCTGAGAAATCCGTCCGTTTTCGTCATTTGTTATCGAATCGACTTAATGCCAGAACGTCACATTGGCCGCTCCTCTCTCTGAAACGGTTGTACTTATCGTCCTCAAAGCTATGTCGCGTGCTGCGGCATGCGGAGACACTAAAAGCACCATAGTAGAACACAGATGAAGCTTCTAAGTTGATGTAATAGCCAGTAAGAAGTAGTACAATTCAAGTTTTAGGTATCGATTATTGACTTTTTAGCTGGCTTTGGTGCTCTGGCCATGAGCTAGGACCTTAAGATTCTGCATTAAAGGAGGACTAGCAGCCGCGTTGCACGGGAGAATGTGAAATGTGTTCATATGTAGTAGAAACCTGAGAAATCCGTCCGTTTTCGTCATTTGTTATCGAATCGACTTAAAGCCCGATCGTCACATTGGCCGCTCTTCTCTCTGAAACGGTTGTACTTATCGTCTGGAAAGCTATGTCGCGTGCTGCGGTATGCGGAGACAATAAAATCACCATAGTAGAACACAGATGAAGCTTCTAAGATGATGTAATAGCCAGTAAGAAGTAGTACAATTCAAGTTTTAGGTATCGATTATTGACTTTTTAGCTGGCTTTGGTGCCTTGGACATGAGCTAGGACCTTAAGATTCTGCATTAAAGGAGGACTAGCAGCCGCGTTGCACGGGAGAATGTGAAATGTGTTCATATGTAGTAGAAACCTGAGAAATGCGTCCATTTTCGTCATTTGTTATGGAATCGACTTAAAGCCCGATCGTCACATTGGCCCCTCTTTTCTCTGAAACGGTTGTACTTATCGTCTGCAAAGCTATGTCGCGTGCTGCGGTATGCGGAGACACTAAAAGCACCATAGTAGAACACAGATGAAGCTTCTAAGTTGATCTAATAGCCAGTAAGAAGTAGTACACTTCAAGTTTTAGGTATCGATTATTGACTTTTTAGCTGGCTTTGGTGCCTTGGACGTGACCTAGGACCTTAAGATTCTGCATGAAAGGAGGACTAGCAGCCGAGTTGCACGGGAGAATGTGAAAAGTGTTCATATGTAGTAAAAACCTGAGAAATCCGTCCGTTTTCGTCATTTGTTATCGAATCGACTTAAAGCCAGATCGTCAAATTGGCCCCTCTTTTCTCTGAACCGGTTGTACTTATCGTCTACAAAGCTATGTCGCGTGCTGCGGTATGCGGAGACAATAAAATCACCATAGTAGAACACAGATGAAGCTTCTAAGTTGATATAATAGCCAGTAAGAAGCAGTACACTTCAAGTTTTAGGTATCGATTATTGACTTTTTAGCTGGCTTTGGTGCCTTGGACATGAGCTAGGACCTTAAGATTCTGCATCAAAAGGAGGACTAGCAGCCGAGTTGCACGGGAGAATGTGAAAAGTGTTCATATGTAGTAAAAACCTGAGAAATCCGTCCGTTTTCGTCATTTGTTATCGAATCGACTTAAAGCCAGATCGTCACTTGGCTGCTCTTCTCTCTGAAACGGTTGTACTTACCGTCTGCAAAGCTATGTCGCATGCTGCGGTATGCGGAGACACTAAAAGCACCATAGTAGAACACAGATGAAGCTTCTAAGTTGATGTAATAGAAAGTAAGAAGTAGTACAATTCAAGTTTTAGGTATCGATTATTGACTTTTTAGCTGGCTTTGGTGCCTTGGACATGAGCTAGGACCTTAAGATTCTGCATTAAAGGAGGACTAGCAGCCGCGTTGAACGGGAGAATGTGAAATGTGTTCATATGTAGTAGAAACCTGAGAAATCCGTCCGTTTTCGTAATTTGTTATCGAATCGACTTAAAGCCCGATCGTCACATTGGCCGCTCTTACCTCTGAAACGGTTGTACTTGTCGTCTGCAAAGCTATGTCGCGTGCTGCGGTATGCGGAGACACTAAAAGCACCATAGTAGAACACTGATGAAGCTTCTAAGTTGATGTAATAGCCAGTGAGAAGTAGTACAATTCAAGATTTAGGTATCGATTATTGACTTTTTAGCTGTCTTTGGTGCCTTGGACATGAGCTAGGACCTTAAGATTCTGCATGAAAGGAGAACTAGCAGCCGAGTTGCATGTGAGAATGTGAAAAGTGTTCATATGTAGTAAAAACCTGAGAAATCCGTCCGATTTCGTCATTTGTTATCGAATCGACTTAAAGACCAGATGGTCAAATTGGCCCCTCTTTTCTCTGAAACGGTTGTACTTATTGTCTGCAAAGCTATGTCGCGTGCTGCGGTATGCGGAGACAATAAAATCACCATAGTAGAACACAGATGAAGCTTCTAAGTTGATATAATAGCCAGTAAGAAGTAGTACACTTCAAGTTTTAGGTATCGATTATTGACTTTTTAGCTGGCTTTCGTGCCTTGGACATGAGCTAGGACCTTAAGATTCTGCATCAAAAGGAGGACTAGCAGCCGAGTTGCACGGGAGAATGTGAAAAGTGTTCATATGTAGTAAAAACCTGAGAAATCCGTCCGTTTTCGTCATTTGTTATCGAATCGACTTAAAGCCAGATCGTCACATTGGCCGCTCTTCTCTCTGAAACGGTTGTACTTATCGTCTGCAAAGCTATGTCGCGTGCTGCGGTATGCGGAGACACTAAAAGCACCATAGTAGAACACAGATGAAGCTTCTAAGTTGATGTAATAGCCATTAAGAAGTAGTACAATTCAAGTTTTAGGTATCGATTATTGACTTTTTAGCTGGCTTTGGTGGCCTGGACATGAGCTAGGACCTTAAGATTCTGCATGAAAGGAGGACTACCAGCCGAGTTGCACGGGAGAATGTGAAAAGTGTTCATATGTAGTAAAAACCTGAGAAATCCGTCCGTTTTCGTCATTTGTCATCGAATCGACTTAATGCCAGAACGTCACATTGGCCGCTCCTCTCTCTGAAACGGTTGTACTTATCGTCCTCAAAGCTATGTCGCGTGCTGCGGTATGCGGAGACTCTAAAAGCACCATAGCAGAACACAGATGATGCCTCTAAGATGATGTAATTGCCAGTAAGAAGTAGTACAATTCAAGTTTTATTTATCGATTATTGAATTTTAGCTGGCTTTGGTGCCTTGGACATGAGCTAGAACCTTAAGATTCTGCATGAAAGGAGGACTAGCAGCCGAGTTGCACGGGACAATGTGAAAAGTGTTCATATGTAGTAAAAACCTGAGAAATCCGTCCGTTTTCGTCATTTGTTATCGAATCGACTTAAAGGCAGATCGTCACATTGGCCGCTCTTCTCTCTGAAACGGTTGTACTTATCGTCTGCAAAGCTATGTCGCGTGCTGCGGTACGCGGAGACAATAAAATCACCATAGTAGAACACAGATGAAGCTTCTAAGTTGATATAATACCCAATAAGAAGTAGTACACTTCAAGTTTTAGGTATCGATTATTGACTTTTTAGCTGGCTTTGGTGATCTGGACATGAGCTAGGACCTTAAGATTCTGCATCAAAAGGAGAACTAGCAGCCGAGTTGCACGGGAGAATGTGAAAAGTGTTCATATGTAGTAAAAACCTTAGAAATCCGTCCGTTTTCGTCATTTGTTATGGAATCGACTTAAAGCCAGATCGTCAAATTGGCCCCTCTTTTCTCTGAAACGGTTGAACTTATCGTCTGCAAAGCTATGTCGCGTGCTGCGGTATGCGGAGACAATAAAATCACCATAGTAGAACACAGATGAAGCTTCTAAGTTGATATAATAGCCAGTAAGAAGTAGTACACTTCAAGTTTTAGGTACTGTTTAATTACTTTTTAGCTGGCTTTGGTGCCTTGGACATGAGCTGGGACCTTAAAGTTCTGCATGAAAGGAGGACTAGCAGCCAAGCTGCACGGGAGAATGCGAAAAGTGTTCATATGTAGTAAAAACCTGAGAAATCCGTCCGGTTTCGTTATTTGTTATCGAATCGACTTAAAGCCAGATCGTCAAATTGGCCCCTCATTTCTCTGAAACGGTTGTACTTATCGTCTGCAAAGCTATGTCGCGTGCTGCGGTATGCGGAGACAATAAAATCACCATAGTAGAACACAGATGAAGCTTCTAAGTTGATATAATAGCCAGTAAGAAGTAGTACACTTCAAGTTTTAGGTATCGATTATTGACTTTTTAGCTGCCTTTGGTGCCTTGGACATGATCTAGGACCTTAAGATTCTGCATCAAAAGGAGGACTAGCAGCCGAGTTGCACGGGAGAATGTGAAAAGTGTTCATATGTAGTAAAAACCTGAGAAATCCGTCCGTTTTCGTCATTTGTTATCGAATCGACTTAAAGCCAGATCGTCACATTGGCCGCTCTTCTCTCTGAAACGGTTGTACTTATCGTCTGGAAAGCTATGTCGCGTGCTGCGGTATGCGGAGAGACTAAAAGCACCATAGTAGAACACAGATGAAGCTTCTAAGATGGTGTAATAGCCAGTAAGATGTAGTACAATTCAAGTTTTAGGTATCTATTATTGACTTTTTAGCTGGCTTTGGTGATCTGGACATGAGCTAGGACCTTAAGATTCTGCATGAAAGGAGGACTAGCAGCCGAGTGGCACGGGAGAATGTGAAAAGTGTTCAGATGTAGTAAAAACCTGAGAAATCCGTCCGTTTTCGTCATTTGTTATCGAATCGACTTAATGCCAGAACGTCACATTGGCCGCTCCTCTCTCTGAAACGGTTGTACTTATCGTCCTCAAAGCTATATCGCGTGCTGCGGTATGCGGAGACACTAAAAGCACCATAGTAGAACACAGATGAAGCTTCTAAGTTGATGTAATAGCCAGTAAGAAGTAGTACAATTCAAGTTTTAGGTATCGATTATTGACTTTTTAGCTGGCTTTGGTGCCTTGGACATGAGCTAGGACCTTAAGATTCTGCATAGAAGGAGGACTAGCAGCCGCGTTGCACGGGAGAATGTGAAATGTGTTCATATGTAGTAGAAACCTGAGAAATCCGTCCGTTTTCGTCATTTGTTATCGAATCGACTTAAAGCCAGATCGTCAAATAGGCCCCTCTTTTCTCTGAAACGGATGTACTTATCGTCTGCAAAGCTATGTCGCGTGCTGTGGTATGCGGAGACAATAAAGTCACCATAGTAGAACACAGATGAAGCTTCTAAGATGATGTAATAGCCAGTAAGAAGTAGTACAATTCAAGTTTTAGGTATCGATTATTGACTTTTTAGCTGGCTTTGGTGCCTTGGACATGAGCTAGGACCTTAAGATTCTGCATTAAAGGAGGACTAGCAGCCGCGTTGCACGGGAGAATGTGAAATGTGTTCATATGTAATAGAAACCTGAGAAATGCGTCCATTTTCGTCATTTGTTATGGAATCGACTTAAAGCCCGATCGTCACATTGGCCGCTCTTCTCTCTGAAACGGTTGTACTTATCGTCTGCAAAGCTATGTCGCGTGCTGCGGTATGCGGAGACACTAAAAGCACCATAGTAGAACACAGATGAAGCTTCTAAGTTGATCTAATAGCCAGTAAGAAGTAGTACACTTCAAGTTTTAGGTATCGATTATTGACTTTTTAGCTGGCTTTGGTGCCTTGGACGTGACCTAGGACCTTAAGGTTCTGCATGAAAGGAGGACTAGCAGCCGAGTTGCACGGGAGAATGTGAAAAGTGTTCATATGTAGTAAAAACCTGAGAAATCCGTCCGTTTTCGTCATTTGTTATCGAATCGACTTAAAGCCAGATCGTCAAATTGGCCCCTCTTTTCTCTGAACCGGTTGTACTTATCGTCTACAAAGCTATGTCGCGTGCTGCGGTATGCGGAGACAATAAAATCACCATAGTAGAACACAGATGAAGCTTCTAAGTTGATATAATAGCCAGTAAGAAGTAGTACACTTCAAGTTTTAGGTATCGATTATTGACTTTTTAGCTGGCTTTGGTGCCTTGGACATGAGCTAGGACCTTAAGATTCTGCATCAAAAGGAGGACTAGCAGCCGAGTTGCACGGGAGAATGTGAAAAGTGTTCATATGCAGTAAAAACCTGAGAAATCCGTCCGTTTTCGTCATTTGTTATCGAATCGACTTAAAGCCAGATCGTCACTTGGCTGCTCTTCTCTCTGAAACGGTTGTACTTACCGTCTGCAAAGCTATGTCGCATTCTGCGGTATGCGGAGACACTAAAAGCACCATAGTAGAACACAGATGAAGCTTCTAAGTTGATGTAATAGAAAGTAAGAAGTAGTACAATTCAAATTTTGATGTATCGATTATTGACTTTTTAGCTGGCTTTGGTGCCTTGGACATGAGCTAGGACCTTAAGATTTTGCATTAAAGGAGGACTAGCAGCCGCGTTGAACGGGAGAATGTGAAATGTGTTCATATGTAGTAGAAACCAGAGAAATCCGTCCGTTTTCGTAATTTGTTATCGAATCGACTTAAAGCCCGATCGTCACTTGGCCGCTCTTACCTCTGAAACGGTTGTACTTATCGTCTGCAAAGCTATGTCGCGTGCTGCGGTATGCGGAGACACTAAAAGCACCATAGTAGAACACTGATGAAGCTTCTAAGTTGATGTAATAGCCAGTGAGAAGTAGTACAATTCAAGTTTTAGGTATCGATTATTGACTTTTTAGCTGTCTTTGGAGCCTTGGACATGAGCTAGGACCTTAAGATTCTGCATGAAAGGAGAACTAGCAGCCGAGTTGCATGGGAGAGTGTGAAAAGTGTTCATATGTAGTAAAAACCTGAGAAATCCGTCCGATTTCGTCATTTGTTATCGAATCGACTTAAAGACCAGATGGTCAAATTGGCCCCTCTTTTCTCTGAAACGGTTGTACTTATTGTCTGCAAAGCTATGTCGCGTGCTGCGGTATGCGGAGACAATAAAATCACCATAGTAGAACACAGATGAAGCTTCTAAGTTGAAATAATAGCCAGTAAGAAGTTACACACTTCAAGTTTTAGGTATCGATTATTGACTTTTTAGCTGGCTTTCGTGCCTTGGACATGAGCTAGGACCTTAAGATTCTGCATCAAAAGGAGGACTAGCAGCCGAGTTGCACGGGAGAATGTGAAAAGTGTTCATATGTAGTAAAAACCTGAGAAATCCGTCCGTTTTCGTCATTTGTTATCGAATCGACTTAAAGCCAGATCGTCACATTGGCCGCTCTTCTCTCTGAAACGGTTGTACTTATCGTCTGCAAAGCTACGTCGCGTGCTGCGGTATGCGGAGACACTAAAAGCACCATAGTAGAACACAGATGAAGCTTCTAAGTTGATGTAATAGCCAGTAAGAAGTAGTACAATTCAAGTTTTAGGTATCGATTATTGACTTTTTAGCTGGCTTTGGTGACCTGGACATGAGCTAGGACCTTAAGATTCTGCATGAAAGGAGGACTAGCAGCCGAGTTGCACGGGAGAATGTGAAAAGTGTTCATATGTAGTAAAAACCTGAGAAATCCGTCCGTTTTCGTCATTTGTCATCGAATCGACTTAATGCCAGAACGTCACATTGGCCGCTCCTCTCTCTGAAACGGTTGTACTTATCGTCCTCAAAGCTATGTCGCGTGCTGCGGTATGCGGAGACTCTAAAAGCACCATAGCAGAACACAGATGAAGCCTCTAAGATGATGTAATTGCCAGTAAGAAGTTGTACAATTCAAGTTTTATTTATCGATTATTGAATTTTAGCTGGCTTTGGTGCCTTGGACATGAGCTAAAACCTTAAGATTCTGCATGAAAGGAGGACTAGCAGCCGAGTTGCACGGGACAATGTGAAAAGTGTTCATATGTAGTAAAAACCTGAGAAATCCGTCCGTTTTCGTCATTTCTTATCGAATCGACTTAAAGCCAGATCGTCCCATTGGCCGCTCTTCTCTCTGAAACGGTTGTACTTATCGTCCTCAAAGCTATGTAGCGTGCTGCGTTATGCGGAGACACTAAAAGCACCATAGTAGAACACAGATGAAGCTTCTAAGTTAATGTAATAGCCAGTAGGAAGTAGTGCAATTCAAGTTTTAGGTATCGATTATTGATTTCTTAGATGCCTTTGGTGCCTTGGAAATGAGATAGGACCTTAAGATTCTGCATGAAAGGAGGACTAGCAGCCGAGTTGCACGGTAGAATGTGAAAAGTGTTCATATGTAGTAAAAACCTGAGTAATCCGTCCGTTTTCGTCATTTGTTATCGAATCGACTTAAACCAGTTCGTACTTGGCCGCTCTTCTCTCTGAAACGGTTGTACTTATCGTCTGCAAAGCTGTGTCGCGTGCTGCGGTATGCGGAGACACTAAAAGCACCATAGCAGAACACAGATGAAGCTTCTAAGTTGATGTAATAGCCAGTAAGAAGTAGTACAATTCAAGTTTTAGGTACTGATTTTTTTTTTTAGCTGGCTTTGGTGCCTTGGACATGAGCTAGGACCTTAAGATTTGCATGAAAGGAGGACTAGCAGCCGAGTTGCACGGGAGAATGTGTAAAGGGTTCATATGTAGTAAAAACCTGAGAAATCCGTCCGTTTTCGTCATTTGTTATCGAATCGACTTAAAGCCAGATCGTCACATTGGCCGCTCTTCACTCTGAAACGGCTGTACTTATCGTCTGCAAAGCTATGTCGCGTGCTGCGGTATGCGGAGACACTAAAAGCTCCATAGTAGAACACAGATGAAGCTTCTAAGATGATGTAATAGCCAGTAAGAAGTAGTACAATTCAAGTTTTAGGTATCGATTATTGACTTTTTAGCAGGCTTTGGTGCCTTGGACATGAGCTAGTACCTTAAGATTCTGCATGAAAGGATGACTAGCAGCCGAGTTGCACGGGAGAATGTGAAAAGTGTTCATATGTAGTAAAAACGTGCGAAATCCGTCCGTTTTCGTCATTTGTTATCGAATCGACTTAAAGCCAGATCGTCAAATTGGCCCCTCTTTTCTCTGAAACGGTTGTACTTATCGTCTGCAAAGCTATGTCGCGTGCTGCGGTTTGCGGAGACAATAAAATCACCATAGTAGAACACAGATGAAGCATCTAAGTTGATATAATAGCCAGTAAGAAGTAGTGCACTTCAAGTTTTAGGTATCGATTATTGACTTTTTAGCTGGCTTTGGTGCCATGGACATGAGCTAGGACCTTAAAATTCTGCATTAAAGGAGGACTAGCAGCCGGGTTGCACGGGAGAATGTGAAATGTGTTCATATGTAGTAGAAACCTGAGAAATCCGTCCATTTTCGCCATTTGTTATCGAATCGACTTAAAGCCCGATCGTCACATTGGCCGCTCTTCTCTCTGAAACGGTTGTACTTATCGTCTGCATAGCTATGTCGCGTGCTGCGGTGTGCGGAGACACTAAAAGCACCATAGTAGAACACAGATGAAGCTTCTAAGTTGATGTAATAGCCAGTAAGAAGTAGTACACTTCAAGTTTTAGGTATCGATTATTGACTTTTAAGCTGGCTTTGGTGCCTTGGACATGAGCTAGGACCTTAAGATTCTGCATCAAAAGGAGGACTAGCAGCCGAGTTGCACGGGAGAATGTGAAAATTGTTCATATGTAGTAAAAACCTGAGAAATCCGTCCGTTTTCGTCATTTGTTATAGAATCGACTTAAAGCCAAATCGTCACATTTTCCGCATTTTCCGCTCTGCTCTCTGAAACGGTTGTACTTATCGTCTGCAAAGCTATGTCGCGTACTGCGGTATGCGGAGACACTAAAAGCACCATAGTAGAACACAGATGAAGCTTCTAAGTTGATGTAATAGCCAGTAAGAAGTAGTACACTTCAAGTTTTAGGTATCGATTATTGACTTTTTAGCTGTCTTTGGTACCTTGGACATGAGCTAGGACCTTAAGATTCTGCATGAAAGGAGAACTAGCAGCCGAGTTGCATGGGAGAATGTGAAAAGTGTTCATATGTAGTAAAAACCTCAGAAATCCGTCCGTTTTCGTCATTTGGTATCGAATCGACTTAAAGACCAGATCGTCAAATTGGCCCCTCTTTACTCTGAAACGGTTGTACTTATCGTCTGCAAAGCTATGTCGCGTGCTGCGGTATGCGGAGACAATAAAATCACCATAGTAGAACGCAGATGAAGCTTCTAAGTTGATATAATAGCCAGTAAGAAGTAGTATACTTCAAGTTTTTGGTATCGATTATTGACTTTTTAGCTGGCTTTCGTGCCTTGGACATGAGCTAGGACCTTAAGATTCTGCATCAATAGGAGGACTAGCAGCCGAGCTGCACGGGAGAATGTGAAAAGTGTTCATATGTAGTAAAAACCTGAGAAATCCGTCCGTTTTCGTCATTTGTCATCGAATCGACTTAATGCCAGAACGTCACATTGGCCGCTCCTCTCTCTGAAACGGTTGTACTTATCGTCCTCAAAGCTATGTCGCGTGCTGCGGTATGCGGAGACTCTAAAAGCACCATAGCAGAACACAGATGACGCCTCTAAGATGATGTAATTGCCAGTAAGAAGTAGTACAATTCAAGTTTTATTTATCGATTATTGAATTTTAGCTGGCTTTGGTGCCTTGGACATGAGCTAGAACCTTAAGATTCTGCATGAAAGGAGGACTAGCAGCCGAGTTGCACGGGACAATGTGAAAAGTGTTCATATGTAGTAAAAACCTGAGAAATCCGTCCGTTTTCGTCATTTGTTATCGAATCGACTTAAAGCTAGATCGTCACATTGGGCGCTCTTCTCTATGAAACGGTTGTACTTATCGTCCTCAAAGCTATGTAGCGTGCTGCGTTATGCGGAGACACTAAAAGCACCATAGTAGAACACAGATGAAGCTTCTAAGTTAATGGAATAGCCAGTAGGAAGTAGTGCAATTCAAGTTTTAGGTATCGATTATTGATTTCTTAGCTGGCTTTGGTGCCTTGGAAATGAGATAGGACCTTAAGATTCTGCATGAAAGGAGGACCAGCAGCCGAGTTGCACGGTAGAATGTGAAAAGTGTTCATATGTAGTAAAAACCTGAGAAATCCGTCCGTTTTCGTCATTTGTTATCGAATCGACTGAAAGCCAGTTCGTACTTGGCCGCTCTTCTCTCTGAAACGGTTGTACTTATCGTCTGCAAAGCTGTGTCGCGTGCTGCGGTATGCGGAGACACTAAAAGCACCATAGCAGAACACAGATGAAGCTTCTAAGTTGATGTAATAGCCAGTAAGATGTAGTACAATTCAAGTTTTAGGTATCGATTATTGACTTCTTAGATGGATTTGGTGCCTTGGACATGAGCTAGGACCTTAAGATTTGCATGAAAGGAGGACTAGCAGCCGAGTTGCACGGGAGAATGTGAAAAGGGTTCATATGTAGTAAAAACCTGAGAAATCCGTCCGTTTTCGTCATTTGTTATCGAATCGACTTAAAGCCAGATCGTCACATTGGCCGCTCTTCACTCTGAAACGGCTGTACTTATCGTCTGCAAAGCTATGTCGCGTGCTGCGGTATGCGGAGACACTAAAAGCTCCATAGTAGAACACAGATAAAGCTTCTAAGATGATGTAATAGCCAGTAAGAAGTAGTACAATTCAAGTTTTAGGAATCGATTATTGACTTTTTAGCAGGCTTTGGTGCCTTGGACATGAGCAAGTACCTTAAGATTCTGCATGAAAGGATGACTAGCAGCCGAGTTGCACGGGAGAATGTGAAAAGTGTTCATATGTAGTAAAAACCTGCGAAATCCGTCCGTTTTCGTCATTTGTTATCGAATCGACTTAAAGCAAGACCGCCACATTGGCCGCTTTTCTCTCTGAAACGGTTCTACTTATCGTCTGCAAAGCTATGTCGCGCGCTGCGGTATGCGGAGACACTAAAAGCACCATAGTAGAACACAGATGAAGCTTCTAATTTGATGTAATAGCCAGTAAGAAATAGTACAATTCAAATTTTAGGTTCCAATTATTTACTTTGTAGCTGGCTTTGGTGCCTTGGACATGAGCTAGGACCTTAAAATTCTGCATGAAAGGAGGACTAGCAGCGGAGTTGCACGGGAGAATGTGAAAAGTGTTCATATGTAGTAAAAACCTGAGAAATCCGTCCGTTTTCGTCATTTGTTATCGAATCGACTTAAAGCCTGCTCGTCACATTGGCCGCTCTTCTCTCTGAAACGGTTGTACTTATCGTCTGCAAAGCTATGTCGCGTGCTGCGGTATGCGGAGACACTAAAAGCACCATAGTAGAACACAGATGAAGCTTCTAAGTTGATGTAACAGCCAGTAAGAAGTAGTACAATTCAAGTTTTAGATACCGATTATTGACTTTTTAGGTGGCTTTTTGTGCCTTGGACATGAGTTAGGACCTTACGAATCTGCATGAAAGGAGGACTAGCAGCCGAGTTGCACGGGAGAATGTGAGAAGTGTTCATATGTAGTAAAAATCTGAGAAATCCGACCGTTTTCGTCATTTGCTATCGAATCGACTTAAAGCCAGATCGTCACTTACCCGCTCTTCTCTCTGGAACGGTTGTACTTATCGTCTGCAAAGCTACGTCGCGTGCTGCGGTATGCGGAGACACTAAAAGCACCATAGTAGAACACAGATGAAGCTTCTAAGTTGATGTAATAGCAAGTAAGAAGTAGTACAATTCAAGTTTTAGGTACTGATTATTGACTTTTTGGCTGGCTTTGGTGCCTTGGACATGAGCTAGGACCTTAAGATTCTGCATGAAAGGAGGACTAGCAGCCGAGTTGCACGGGCGAATGTGGAATGTATTCATATGTAGTAAAAACCTAGATATTCGCCCGTTATCGTCATTTGTTATCGAATCGACTTAAAGCCAGATCTTCACATTGGCCGCTCTTCTCTCTGAAACGGTTGTTTTTATCGTCTGCAAAGCTATGACGTGTGGTGCGGTATGCGGAGACACTAAAACCACCATAGTAAAACACAGATGAAGCTTCTAAGTTGATGTAATAGCCAGTAAGAAGTAGTACAACTCAAGTTTTAGGTATCGTTTATTGACCTTTTAGCTGGCTTTGGTGCCTTGGACATGAGCTAGGACCTTGAGATTCTGCATGAACGGAGGACTAGCAGCCGAGTTGCACGGGACAGTGTGAAAAGTGTTCATATGTTGTAAAAACCTGAGAAAACCGTCCGTTTTCGTAATTTCTTGTCGAATCGACTTAAAGCCAGATCGTCACATTGGTCGCTCTTCTCTCTGAAACGGTTGTACTTATCGTCTGCAAAGCTATGTCGCGTGCTGCGGTATGCGGAGACACTAAAAGGACCATAGTAGAACACAGATGAAGCTTCTAGGATGATGTAATTGCCAGTTAGAAGTAGTACAATTCAAGTTTTAGTTACTGATTATTGACTTTTTAGCTGGCTTTGGTGCCTTGGACATGAGCTAGGACCTTAAGATTGTGCATGAAAGGATGACTAGCAGCCGAGTTGCACGGGAGAGTGTGAAAAGTGTTTATATGTAGTAAAAACCTGAGAAATCCGTCCGTTTTCGTCATTTGTTATCGAATCGACTTAAAGCCAGATCGTCACATTGGCCGCTCTTCTCTCTGAAACGGTTGTACTTATCGTCTGCAAAGCTATGTCGCGTGCTGCGGTATGTGGAGACACTAAAAGCACCATAGTAGAACACAGATGAAGCTTCTAAGTTGATGTAATAGCCAGTAAGAAGTAGTACAATTCAAGTTTTAGGTATTGATTATTGACATTTTAGCTGGCTTTGGTTCCTTGGACATGAGCTAGGACCTTAAGATTCTGCATGAAAGGAGAACTAGCAGCCGAGTTGCACGGGAGAATGTGAAAAGTCTTCATATGTAGTAATAACCTGAGAAATCCGTCCGTTTTCGACATTTGTTATCGAATCGACTTAAAGCCAAATCGTCACATTGGCCGCTCTTCTCTCTGAAACGCTTGTACTTATCGTCTGCAAAGCTATGTCGCGTGCTGCGGTATGTAGAGACACTAAAAGCACCATAGTAGAACACAGATGAAGCTTCTAAGTTGATGTAATAGCCAGTAGGAAGTAGTGCAATTCAAGTTTTAGGTATCGATTATTAACTTCTTAGCTGGCTTTCGTGCCTTGGAAATGAGCTAGGACCTTAAGATTCTGCATGAAAGGAGGACTAGCAGCCGAGTTGCACGGGAGAATGTGAAAAGTGTTCATATGTAGTAAAAACCTGAGAAATCCGTCCGTTTTCGTCATTTGTTATCGAATCGACTTAAAGCCAGATCGTACTTGGCCGCTATTCTCTCTGAAACGGTTGTACTTATCGTCTGCAAAGCTATGTCGCGTGCTGCGGTATGCGGAGACACTAAAAGCACCATAGTAGAACACAGATGAAGCTTCTAAGTTGATGTAATAGCCAGTAAGAAGTAGTACAATTCAAGTTTTAGGTATTGATTATTCACATTTTAGCTGGCTTTGGTTCCTTGGACATGAGCTAGGACCTTAAGATTCTTCATGAAAGGAGAACTAGCAGCCGAGTTGCACGGGAGAATGTGAAAAGTGTTCATATGTAGTAAAAACCTGAGAAATCCGTCCGTTTTCGACATTTGTTATCGAATCGACTTAAAGCCAGATCGTCACATTGGCCGCTCTTCTCTCTGAAACGGTTGTACTTATCGTCTGCAAAGCTATGTCGCGTGCTGCGGTATGTGGAGACACTAAAAGCACCATAGTAGAACGCAGATGAAGCTTCTAAGATGATGTTATTGCCAGTAAGAAGTAGTACAATTCAATTTTTAGTTACTGATTATTGCCTTTTTAGCTGGTTTGGTGCCTTGGACATGAGCTAGGACCTTAAGATTCTGCATGAAAGGAGAACAAGCAGCCGAGTTGCATGGGAGAATTTGAAAAGGGTTCATATGTAGTAAAAACCTGAGAAATCCGTCCGTTTTCGTCATTTGTTATCGAATCTACTTAAAGCCAGATCGTCACATTGGCCGCTCTTCTCTCTGAAACGGTTGTACTTATCGTCTGCAAAGCTATGTCGCGTGATGCGGTATGTGGAGACACTAAAAGCACCATAGTAGAACACAGATGAAGCTTCTAAGTTGATGTAATAGCCAGTAAGAAGTAGTACAATTCAAGTTTTAGGTATTGATTATTGACATTTTAGCTGGCTTTGGTTCCTTGGACATGAGCTAGGACCTTAAGATTCTGCATGAAAGGAGAACTAGCAGCCGATTTGCACGGGAGAATGTGAAAAGTGTTCATATGTAGTAAAAACCTGAGAAATCCGTCCGTTTTCGACATTTGTTATCGAATCGACTTAAAGCCAAATCGTCACATTGGCCGCTCTTCTCTCTGAAACGGTTGTACTTATCGTCTGCAAAGCTATGTCGCGTGCTGCGGTATGTAGAGACACTAAAAGCACCATAGTAGAACACAGATGAAGCTTCTAAGTTGATGTAATAGCCAGTAGGAAGTAGTGCAATTCAAGTTTTAGGTATCGATTATTGACTTCTTAGCTGGCTTCGGTGCCTTGGAAATGAGCTAGGACCTAACGATTCTGCATGAAAGGAGGACTAGCAGCCGAGTTGCACGGGAGAATGTGAAAAGTGTTCATATGTAGTAAAAACCTGCGAAATCCGTCCGTTTTCGTCATTTGTTATCGAATCGACTTAAAGCCAGAGCGTACTTGGCCGCTCTTCTCTCTGAAACGGTTGTACTTATCGTCTGCAAAGCTATTTCGCGTGCTGCGGTACGCGGAGACACTAAAGGCACCGTAGTAGAATACAGATGAAGCTTCTAAGATGATGTAATAGCCAGTAAGAAGTAGTACAATTCAAGTTTTAGGTATCCATTATTGACTTTTTAGCTGGCTTTGGTGCCTTGGACATGAGCTAGGACCTTAAGATTCTGCATGAAAGGAGGACTAGCAGCCGAGTTGCACGGGAAAATGTGAAAAGTGTTCATATGTAATAAAAAGCTGAGAACTCCGTCCGTTTTCGTCATTTGTTATCGAATCGACTTAAAGCAAGACCGCCACATTGGCCGCTTTTCTCTCTGAAACGGTTGTACTTATCGTCTGCAAAGCTATGTCGCGTGCTGCGGTATGCGGAGACACTAAAAGCACCATAGTAGAACACAGATGAAGCTTCTAATTTGATGTAATAGCCAGTAAGAAGTAGTACAATTCAAATTTTAGGTTCCAATTATTTACTTTGTAGCTGGCTTTGGTGCCTTGGACATGAGCTAGGACCTTAAAATTCTGCATGAAAGGAGGACTAGCAGCGGAGTTGCACGGGAGAATGTGAAAAGTGTTCATATGTAGTAAAAACCTGAGAAATCCGTCCGTTTTCGTCATTTGTTATCGAATCGACTTAAAGCCTGCTCGTCACATTGGCCGCTCTTCTCTCTGAAACGGTTGTACTTATCGTCTGCAAAGCTATGTCGCGTGCTGCGGTATGCGGAGACACTAAAAGCACCATAGTAGAACACAGATGAAGCTTCTAAGTTGATGTAACAGCCAGTAAGAAGTAGTACAATTCAAGTTTTAGGTACCGATTATTGACTTTTTAGCTGGCTTTTTGTGCCTTGGACATGAGTTAGGACCTTACGAATCTGCATGAAAGGAGGACTAGCAGCCGAGTTGCACGGGAGAATGTGAGAAGTGTTCATATGTAGTAAAAATCTGAGAAATCCGACCGTTTTCGTCATTTGCTATCGAATCGACTTAAAGCCAGATCGTCACTTACCCGCTCTTCTCTCTGGAACGGTTGTACTTATCGTCTGCAAAGCTATGTCGCGTGCTGCGGTATGCGGAGACACTAAAAGCACCATAGTAGAACACAGATTAAGCTTCTAAGTTGATGTAATAGCAAGTAAGAAGTAGTACAATTCAAGTTTTAGTTACTGATTATTGACTTTTTAGCTGGCTTTGGTGCCTTGGACATGAGCTAGGACCTTAAGATTGTGCATGAAAGGATGACTAGCAGCCGAGTTGCACGGGAGAGTGTGAAAAGTGTTTATATGTAGTAAAAACCTGAGAAATCCGTCCGTTTTCGTCATTTGTTATCGAATCGACTTAAAGCCAGATCGTCACATTGGCCGCTCTTCTCTCTGAAACGGTTGTACTTATCGTCTGCAAAGCTATGTCGCGTGCTGCGGTATGTGGAGACACTAAAAGCACCATAGTAGAACACAGATGAAGCTTCTAAGTTGATGTAATAGCCAGTAAGAAGTAGTACAATTCAAGTTTTAGGTATTGATTATTGACATTTTAGCTGGCTTTGGTTCCTTGGACATGAGCTAGGACCTTAAGATTCTGCATGAAAGGAGAACTAGCAGCCGAGTTGCACGGGAGAATGTGAAAAGTCTTCATATGTAGTAAAAACCTGAGAAATCCGTCCGTTTTCGACATTTGTTATCGAATCGACTTAAAGCCAAATCGTCACATTGGCCGCTCTTCTCTCTGAAACGGTTGTACTTATCGTCTGCAAAGCTATGTCGCGTGCTGCGGTATGTAGAGACACTAAAAGCACCATAGTAGAACACAGATGAAGCTTCTAAGTTGATGTAATAGCCAGTAGGAAGTAGTGCAATTCAAGTTTTAGGTATCGATTATTGACTTCTTAGCTGGCTTTCGTGCCTTGGAAATGAGCTAGGACCTTAAGATTCTGCATGAAAGGAGGACTAGCAGCCGAGTTGCACGGGAGAATGTGAAAAGTGTTCATATGTAGTAAAAACCTGAGAAATCCGTCCGTTTTCGTCATTTGTTATCGAATTGACTTAAAGCCAGATCGTACTTGGCCGCTATTCTCTCTGAAACGGTTGTACTTATCGTCTGCAAAGCTATGTCGCGTGCTGCGGTATGCGGAGACACTAAAAGCACCATAGTAGAACACAGATGAAGCTTCTAAGTTGATGTAATAGCCAGTAAGAAGTAGTACAATTCAAGTTTTAGGTATTGATTATTGACATTTTAGCTGGCTTTGGTTCCTTGGACATGAGCTAGGACCTTAAGATTCTTCATGAAAGGAGAACTAGCAGCCGAGTTGCACGGGAGAATGTGAAAAGTGTTCATATGTAGTAAAAACCTGAGAAATCCGTCCGTTTTCGACATTTGTTATCGAATCGACTTAAAGCCAGATCGTCACATTGGCCGCTCTTCTCTCTGAAACGGTTGTACTTATCGTCTGCAAAGCTATGTCGCGTGCTGCGGTATGCGGAGACACTAAAAGCACCATAGTAGAACGCAGATGAAGCTTCTAAGATGATGTTATTGCCAGTAAGAAGTAGTACAATTCAATTTTTAGTTACTGATTATTGCCTTTTTAGCTGGTTTGGTGCCTTGGACATGAGCTAGGACCTTAAGATTCTGCATGAAAGGAGAACAAGCAGCCGAGTTGCATGGGAGAATTTGAAAAGGGTTCATATGTAGTAAAAACCTGAGAAATCCGTCCGTTTTCGTCATTTGTTATCGAATCTACTTAAAGCCAGATCGTCACATTGGCCGCTCTTCTCTCTGAAACGGTTGTACTTATCGTCTGCAAAGCTATGTCGCGTGCTGCGGTATGTGGAGACACTAAATGCACCATAGTAGAACACAGATGAAGCTTCTAAGTTGATGTAATAGCCAGTAAGAAGTAGTACAATTCAAGTTTTAGGTATTGATTATTGACATTTTAGCTGGCTTTGGTTCCTTGGACATGAGCTAGGACCTTAAGATTCTGCATGAAAGGAGAACTAGCAGCCGATTTGCACGGGAGAATGTGAAAAGTGTTCATATGTAGTAAAAACCTGAGAAATCCGTCCGTTTTCGACATTTGTTATCGAATCGACTTAAAGCCAAATCGTCACATTGGCCGCTCTTCTCTCTGAAACGGTTGTACTTATCGTCTGCAAAGCTATATCGCGTGCTGCGGTATGTAGAGACACTAAAAGCACCATAGTAGAACACAGATGAAGCTTCTAAATTGATGTAATAGCCAGTAGGAAGTAGTGCAATTGAAGTTTTAGGTATCGATTATTGACTTCTTAGCTGGCTTCGGTGCCTTGGAAATGAGCTAGGACCTAAAGATTCTGCATGAAAGGAGGACTAGCAGCCGAGTTGCACGGGAGAATGTGAAAAGTGTTCATATGTAGTAAAAACCTGCGAAATCCGTCCGTTTTCGTCATTTGTTATCGAATCGACTTAAAGCCAGAGCGTACTTGGCCGTTCTTCTCTCTGAAACGGTTGTTCTTATCGTCTGCAAAGCTATGTCGCGTGCTGCGGTATGCGGAGACACTAAAAGCACCATAGTAGAACACAGATGAAGCTTCTAAGTTGATATAATAGCCAGTAAGAAGTAGTACAATTCAAGTTTTAGGTATTGATTATTGACATTTTAGCTTACTTTGGTTCCTTGGACATGAGCTAGGACCTTAACATTCTGCATGAAAGCAGAACTAGCAGCCGAGTTGCACGGGAGAATGTGAAAAGTGTTCATATTTAGTAAAAACCTGAGAAATCCGTCCGTTTTCGACATTTGTTATTGAATCGACTTAAAGCCAAATTGTCACATTGGCCGCTCTTATCTCTGAAACGGTTGTACTTATCGTCTGCAAAGCTATGTCGCGTGCTGCGGTATGTGGAGACACTAAAAGCACCATAGTAGAACACAGATGTAGCTTCTAAGTTGATGTATAAACCAGTAAGAAGTAGTACAATTCAAGTTTTAGGTATCGATTATTGACTTTTTAGATGGCTTTGGTGCCTTGGACATGAGCTAGGACCTTAAGATTCTGCATGAAAGGAGGACTAGCAGCCGAGTAGCACGGGAGAATGTGAAAAGTGTTCATATGGAGTAAAAACCCGAAAAATCCGTCCGTTATCGTCATTTGTTATCGAATCGACTTAAAGCCAGATCGTCACATTGGCCGCTCTTCTCTCTGAAACAGTTGTACTTATCGTCTGCAAAGCTATGTCGCGTGCTGCGGTATGCGGAGACACTAAAAGCACCATAGTAGAACACAGATGAAGCTTCTAAGATGATGTAATTCCCAGTAAGAAGTAGTAAAATTCAAGTTGTAGTTACTGATTATTGACTTTTTAGCTGGCTTTGGTGCCTTGGACATGAGCTAGGACCTTAAGATTCTGCATTAAAGGAGAACTAGCAGCCGAGTTGCATGGGAGAATTTGGAAAGGGTTCATATGTAGTAAAAACCTGAGAAATCCGTCCGTTTTCGTCATTTGTTATCGAATCGACCTAAAGCCAGATCGTCACATTTGCCGCTCTTCACTCAGTAACGGTTGTACTTATCGTCTGCAAAGCTATGTCGCGTGCTGCGGTATGCGGAGACACTAAAAGCACCATAGTAGAACACAGATGAAGCTTCTAAGTTGATGTAATAGCCAGTAAGAAGTAGTATAATTCAAGTTTTTGTTATCGATTTTTGACTTTTTAGCTGGCTTTGGTGCCTTGGACATGAGCTAGGACCTTAAGATTCTGCATGAAAGAAGGACTAGCAGCCGAGTTACACGGGAGAATGTGAAAAGTGTTCATATGCAGTAAAAACCCGAAAAATCCGTCCGTTTTCGTCATTTGTTATCGAATCGACTTGAAGCCAGATCGTCACATTGGCCGCACTTCTCTCTGAAATGGCTGTACTTATCGTCTGCAAAGCTATGACGTGTGCTGCGGTATGCGGAGACACTAAAGCCACCATAGTAAAACACAGATGAAGCATCTAATTTAATGTAATAGAAAGTAAGAAGTAGTACAATTCAAGTTTTAGGTATCGAGTATGGACTTTTTAGCTGGCTTTGGTGCCTTGGACATGAGCTAGGACCTTAAGAATCTGCATGTAATGAGGACTAGCAACCGAGTTGCACGGGAGAAAGTGAAAAGTGTTCATATGTAGTAAAAACCTGAGAAATTCGTCCGTTTTCGTCATTTGTTATCGAATCGACTTAAAACCAGATCGTCACATTGGTCGCTCTTTTCTCTGAAACGATTGTTTTTATCGTCTGCAAAGCTATGTCGCGTGCTGCGGTATGCGGAGACACTAAAAGCACCATAGTAGAACATAGATGAAGGTTCTAAGTTGATGTAATAGCCAGTAACAAGTAGTCCAATTCAAGTTTTAGGTATCCATTATTGACTTTTTAGCTGGCTTTGGTGCCTTGGACATGAGCTAGGACCTTAAGATTCTGCATGAAAGGAGAACTAGCAGCCGAGTTGCACGGGAGAATGTGAAAAGTGTTCATATGTAGTAAAATCCTGAGAAATCCGTCCGTTTTCGTCATTTGTTATCGAATAGACTTAAAGCCAGATCGTCACATTGGCCGCTCTTCCCTCTGAAACGGTTGTACTTATCGTCTGCAAAGCTATGTCGCGTGCTGCGGTATGCGGAGACACTAAAAGGACCATAGTAGAACACAGATGAAGCCTCTAAGATGAAGTAATTGCCAGTAAGAAGTAGTACAATTCAAGTTTTAGGTATCGATTATTGACTTTTTAGCTGGCTTTGGTGCCTTGGACATGAGCTAGGACCTTAAGATTCTGCATGAAAGGAGGACTAGCAGCCGAGTTGCACGGGAGAGTGTGAAAAAAGTTCACATGTAGTAAAAACCTGAGAAATCCGTCCGTTTTCGTCATTTGTTATCGAATCGAATTAAAGCCAGATCTTCACATTTGCCGCTCTTTTCTCTGAAACGATTGTACTTATCGTCTGCAAAGCTATGTCGCGTGCTGCGGTATGCGGATACACTAAAAGCACCATAGTAGAACACAGACGAAGGTTCTAAGTTGATGTAATAGCCAGTAAGAAGTAGTCCAATTCAAGTTTTAGGTATCGATTATTGACTTTTTAGCTGGCTTTGGTGCCTTGGACATGAGCTAGGACCTTAAGATTCTGCATGAAAGGAGGACTAGCAGCCGAGTTGCACGGGAGAATGTGAAAATTGTTCATATGTAGTAAAAACCTGAGAAATCCGTCCGTTTTCGTCATTTGTTATCGAATCGACTTAAAGCCAGATCGTCACATTGGCCGCTCTTCTCTCTGGAACGGTTGTACTTATCGTCTACAAAGCTATGTCGCGTGCTGCGGTATGTGGAGACACTAAATGCACCATAGTAGAACACAGATGAAGCTTCTAAGTTGATGTAATAGCCAGTAATAAGTAGTACAATTGAAGTTTTAGGTATCGATTATTGACTTTTTAGCTGGCTTTGGTGCCTTGGACATGAGCTAGGACCTTAAGATTCTGCATGAAAGGAGGACTAGCAGCCGAGTAGCACGGGAGAATGTGAAAAGTGTTCATATGCAGTAAAAACCCGAAAAATCCGTCCGTTATCGTCATTTGTTATCGAATCGACTTAAAGCCAGATCGTCACATTGGCTTCTCTTCTCTCTGAAACAGTTGTACTTATCGTCTGCAAAGCTATGTCGCGTGCTGCGGTATGCGGAGACACTAAAAGCACCATAGTAGAACACAGATAAAGCTTCTAAGTTGATGTAATAGCCAGTAAGAAGTAGTACAATTCAAGTTTTAGGTATCGATTATTGGCTTTTTAGCTGGCTTTGGCGCCTTGGACATGAGCTAGGACCTTAAGATTCTGCATGAAAGGAGGACTAGCAGCCGAGTTGCACGGGAGAGTGTGAAAAGTGTTCACATGTAGTAAAAACCTGACAAATCCGTCCGTTTTCGTCATTTGTTATCGAATAGACTTAAAGCCAGATCGTCACATTTGCCGCTCTTCACTCGAAAACGGTTATACTTATCGTCTGCAAAGCTATGTCGCGTGCTGCGGTATGCGGAGACACTAAAAGCACCATAGTAGAACACAGATGAAGCTTATAAGTTGATGTAATAGCCAGTTAGAAGTAGTACAATTCAAGTTTTAGGTATCGATTATTGATTTTTTAGCTGGCTTTGGTGCCTTGGACATGAGCTAGGACCTTAAGATTCTGCATGAAAGGAGGACTAGTTGCCGAGTTGCACGGGAGAAAGTGAAAAGTGTTCATATGTAGTAAAAACCTGAGAAATTAGTCCGTTTTCGTCATTTGTTATCGACTCGACTTAAAACCAGTTCGTCACATTGGTCGCTCTTTTCCCTGAAACGATTGTACTTATAGTTTGCAAAGCTATGTCGCGTGCTGCGGTATGCGGAGACACTAAAAGCACCATAGTAGAACACAGATGAAGGTTCTAAGTTGATGTAATAGCCAGTAAGAAGTAGTCCAATTCAAGTTTTAGGTATCCATTATTGACTTTTTAGCTGGCTTTGGTGCCTTGGACATGAGCTAGGACCTTAAGATTCTGCATGAAAGGAGGACTAGCAGCCGAGTTGCACGGCAGAATGTGAAAAGTGTTCATATGTAGTAAAAACCTGAGAAATCCGTCCGTTTTCGTCATTTGTTATCGAATCGACTTAAAGCCAGATCGTCACATTGGCCGCTCTTCTCTCTGGAACGGTTGTACTTATCGTGTGCAAAGCTATGTCGCGTGCTGCGGTATGCGGAGGCACTAAATGCACCATAGTAGAACACAGATGAAGCTTCTAAGTTGATGTAATAGCCAGTAAGAAGTAGTACAATTCAAGTTTTAATTAGTGATTATTGACTTTTTAGCTGGATTTGGTGCCTTGGTCATGAGCTAGGACCTTAAGATTCTGCATGAAAGGAGGACTAGCAGCCGAATTGCATGGGAGAATGTGAAAGTGTTCATATGTAGTAAAAACCTGAGAAATCCGCCCGTTTTCGTCACTTCTTATCGAATCGACTTAAAGCCAGATCGTCACATTGGCCGCTCTTCCCTCTGAAACGGTTGTACTTATCGTCTGCAAAGCTATGTCGCGTGCTGCGGTATGCGGAGACACAAAAAGCACCATAGTAGAACACAGATGAAGCTTCTAAGTTGATGTAATAGCAAGTAAGAAGAAGTACAATTCTATGTTTTGGTACAGATTATTGACTTTTTAGCTGGCTTTGGTGCCTTGGACATGAGCTAGGACCTTAAGATTCTGCATGAAAGGAGGACTAGCAGCAGAGTTGCACGGGACAATGTGAAAAGTGTTCATATGTAGTAAAAACCTGAGAAATCCGTCCGTTTTCGTCATTTGTTATCGAATCGACTTAAAGCCAGATCGTCACATTGGCCGCTCTTCTCTCTGAAACGGTTGTACTTATCGTCTGCAAAGCTATGTCGCGTGCTGCGGTATGCGGAGACACTAAAAGGACCATAGTAGAACACAGATGAAGCCTCTAAGATGATGTAATTGCCAGTAAGAAGTAGTACAATTCAAGTTTTAGGTATCGATTATTGACTTTTTAGCTGGCTTTGGTTCCTTGGACATGAGTTAGGACCTTAAGATTCTGCATGAAAGGAGGACTAGCAGCCGCGTAGCACGGGAGAATGTGAGAAGTGTTCATATGAGGTAAAAACCTGAGAAATCCGTCCGTTTTCGTCATTTGTTATCGAATCGACTTAAAGCCAGAAAGTCACATTGGCCGCTCTTCTCTCTGAAACGGTTGTTCTTATCGTCTGCAAAGCTATGACGTGTGCTGCGGTATGCGGAGACACTAAAACCACAATGGTAAAACATAGATGAAGCTTCTAATTTAATGTAATAGCCAGTAAGAAGTAGTCCAATTCAAGTTTTATGTATCGATTATTAATTTTTTAGCTGGTTTGGTGCCTTGGACATGAGCTAGGACCTTAATTATCTGCATGAAAGGAGGCTTAGCTGCAGAGTTGCACGCGAGAATGTGAAAAGTGTTCATATGTAGTAAAAACCTGAGAAATCGGTCCGTTTTCGTCATTTGTTATCGACTCGACTTAAAGCCAGATCATCACATTGGCCGCTCTTCTCTCTGAAACGGTCCTAATTATCGTCTGCAAAGCTATGTCTCGTGCTCCGGTATGCGGAGACACTAAAAGCACCATAGTAGAAAACAGATGAAGCTTCTAAGTTGATGTAATAGCCAGTAAGATATAGTACAATTCAAGTTTTAGGTTTCGATTATTGACGTTTTAGCTGGGTTTGGTGCCTTGGACATGAGCTAGGACCCTAAGATTCTGCATGAAAGGAGGACTAGCAGCCAAGTTGCACGGGAGAATGTGGAATGTGTTCATATGTAGTTAAAACCTAGGAATCCGTCCGTTTTCGTCATTTGTTACCGAATCGACTTAAAGCCAGATCGTCACATTGGCCGCTCTTCTCTCTGAAACGGTTGTCCTTTTCGTCTGCAAAGCTATGTCGGGTGCTGCGGTATGCGGAGACACTAAAAGCACCATAGTAGAACACAGATGAAGCTTCTAAGTTGTTGTAATAGCTAGTAAGAAGTAGTACAATTCAAGTTTTAGGTATCGATTATTGACTTTTTAGGTGGCTTTGGTGCCTTGGACTTGAGCTAGGACCTTAAGATTCTGCATGAAAGGAGGACTAGCAGCTGAGTTGCACGGGAGAATGTGAAAAGTGTTCATATGCAGTAAAAACACGAAAAATCCGTTCGTTATCGTCATTTTTTTTTCGAATCGACATAAGGCCCGATCGTCACATTGGCCGCTCTTCTCTCTGAAATGGTTGTAGTTATCGTCTGCAAAGATATGACGTGTGCTGCGGTATGCGGAGACACTAAAAGCACCATAGTAGAACACCGATGAAGCTTCTAAGTTGATGTAATAGCCAGTAAGATATAGTACAATTCTAGTTTTAGGTATCGATTATTGACTTATTAGCTGGCTTCGGTGCCTTGGACATGAGCTAGGACCTTAAGATTCTGCATGAAAGCAGGACTAGCAGCCGCGTTGCACGGGAGAAAGTGAGAAGTGTTCATATGTAGTAAAAACCTGAGGAATCCGTCTGTTTTCGTCATTTGTTATCGAATTGACTTAAGGCCAGAATGTCACACTGGCCGCTCTTCTCTCTGAAACGGTTGTACTTATCGTCTGCAAAGCTATGTCGCGTGCTGCGGTATGCGGAGACACTAAAAGCACCATAGTAGAGCACAGATGAAGGTTCTAATTTGATGTAATAGCCAGTAAGAAGTAGTACAATTCAAGTTTTATGTATCGATTATTGACTTTTTGGCTGGCTTTGGTTCCTTGGACATGAGCTAGGACCTTAAGATTCTGCATGAAAGTAGGCCTAGCTGCAGAGTTGCACGGGAGAATGTGAAAAGTGTTCATATGTAGTAAAAACCTGAGAAATCCGTCCGTTTTCGTCATTTGTTATCGACTCGACTTAAATCCAGATCATCACATTGGCCGCTCTTCTCTCTGAAACGGTCCTAATTATCGTCGGAAAAGCTATGTCTTGTGCTCCGGTATGCGGAGACACTAAAAGCACCATAGTAGAAAACAGATGAAGCTTCTAAGTTGATGTAATAGCCAGTAAGATATAGTACAATTCAAGTTTTAGGTTTCGATTATTGACTTTTTAGCTGGCTTTGGTGCCTTGGACATGAGCTAGGAACTTAAGATTCTGCATGAAAGGAGGACTAGCAGCCGAGTTGCACGGGAGAATGTGGAATGTGTTCATATGTAGTAAAAACCTAGAAATCCGTCCGTTTTCGTCATTTGTTACCGAATCTACTTAAAGCCAGATCGTCACATTGGCCGCTCTTCTCTCTGAAACGGTTGTACTTATCGTCTGCAAAGCTATGTCGCGTGCTGCGGCATGGGGAGACACTAAAAGCACCATAGTAGAACACAGATGAAGCTTCTAAGTTGATGTAATAGCCAGTAAGATGTAGACCAATTCAAGTTTTAGGTATTGATTATTGAGTTTTTAGCTGGCTTTGGTTCCTTGGACATGGGCTAGGAACTTAAGATTCTGCATGAAAGGAGGACTAGCTGCCGAGTTGCACGGGAGAATGTGAAAAGTGTTCATATGTAGTAAAAACCTGAGAAATCCGTCCGTTTTCGTCATTTGTTATCGACTCGACTTAAAGCCAGATCTCCACATTGGCCGCTCTTCTCTCTGAAACGGTCCTAATTATCGTCTGCAAAGCTATGTCTCGTGCTCCGGTATGTGGAGACACTAAAAGCACCATAGTAGAAAACAGATGAAGCTTCTAAGTTGATGTAATAGCCAGTGAGATATAGTACAATTCAAGTTTTAGGTATCGATTATTGACTTTTTAGCTGGCTTTGGTGTTTTGGACATGAGCTAGGACCTTAAGATTCTGCATGAAAGGAGGACTAGCAGCCGAGTTGCACGAAAGAATGTGGAATGTGTTCATATGTAGTAAAAACCTAGAAATCCGTCCGTTTTCGTCATTTGTTATAGAATCGACTTAAAGCCAGATCGTCACATTGGCCGCTCTTCTCTCTGAAACGGTTGTACTTATCGTCTGCAAAGCTACGTCGCGTGCTGCGATATGCGGAGACACTAAAAGATCCATAGAATAACACAGATGAAGCTTGAAAGTTGATGTAATAGCCAGTAAGAAGTAGCACAATTCAAGTTTTAAGTATCGATTATTGACTTTTAGCTGGCTTTGGTGTCTTGGACATGAGCTAGGACCTTAAGATTCTGCATGAAAGGAGGAATATCAGCCGAGTTGTACGGGAGAATGTGAAAAGTGTTCATATGTAGTAAAAACCTAGAAATCCGTCCGTTTTCGTCATTTGTTATCGAATCCACTTAACGCCAGATCGTCATATTGGCCGCATTTATGTCTAAAACGGTTGTACTTATCGTCTGCAAAGCTATGTCGCGTGCTGCGGTATGCGGAGACACTAAAAGCACCATAGTAGAACACAGATGAAGCTTCTAAGTTGATGTAATAGCCAGTAAGAAGTAGTACAATTCAAGTTTTAGGTATCGATTATTGACTTTTTAGGTGGCTTTGGTGCCTTGGACTTGAGCTAGGACCTTAAGATTCTGCATGAAAGGAGGACTAGCAGCCGAGTTGCACGGGAGAATGTGAAAAGTGTTCATATGCAGTAAAAACACGAAAAATCCGTTCGTTATCGTCATTTTTTTTTCGAATCGACATAAGGCCAGATCGTCACATTGGCCGCTCTTCTCTCTGAAATGGTTGTACTTATCGTCTGCAAAGATATGACGTGTGCTGCGGTATGCGGAGACACTAAAAGCACCATAGTAGAACACAGATGAAGCTTCTAAGTTGATGTACTAGCCAGTAAGATATAGTACAATTCTAGTTTTAGGTATCGAATATTGAATTGCTAGCTGGCTTCGGTGCCTTGGACATGAGCTACGACCTTAAGATTCTGCATGAAAGCAGGACTAGCAGCCGCGTTGCACGGGAGAAAGTTAGAAGTGTTCATATGTAGTAAAAACCTGAGAAATCCGTCTGTTTTCGTCATTTGTTATCGAATCGACTTAAAGCCAGAATGTCACACTGGCCGCTCTTCTCTCTGTAACGGTTGTACTTATCGTCTGCAAAGCTATGTCGCGTGCTGCGGTATGCGGAGACACTAAAAGCACCATAGTAGAACACAGATGAAGGTTCTAAGTTGATGTAATAGCCAGTAAGAAGTAGTACAATTCAAGTTTTATGTATCGATTATTGACTTTTTGGCTGGCTTTGGTTCCTTGGACATGAGCTAGGACCTTAAGATTCTGTATGAAAGGAGGCCTAGCTGCAGAGTTGCACGGGAGAATGTGAAAAGTGTTCATATGTAGTAAAAACCTGAGAAATCCGTCCGTTGTCGTCATTTGTTATCGACTCGACTTAAATCCAGATCATCACATTGGCCGCTCTTCTCTGTGAAACGGTCCTAATTATCGTCTGCAAAGCTATGTCTCGTGCTCCGGTATGCGGAGACACTAAAAGCACCATAGTAGAAAACAGATGAAGCTTCTAAGTTGATGTAATAGCCAGTAAGATATAGTACAATTCAAGTTTTAGGTTTCGATTATTGACTTTTTAGCTGGCTTTGGTGCCTTGGACATGAGCTAGGACCTTAAGATTCTGCATGAAAGGAAGACTAGCACCCGAGTTGCACGGGAGAATGTGGATGTGTTCATATGTAGTAAAAACCTAGAAATCCGTCCGTTTTCGTCATTTGTTACCGAATTTACTTAATGCCAGATCGTCACATTGGCCGCTCTTCTCTCTGAAACGGTTGTACTTATCGTCTGCAAAGCTATGTCGCGTGCTGCGGCATGCGGAGACACTAAAAGCACCATTGTAGAACACAGATGAAGCTTCTAAGTTGATGTAATAGCCAGTAAGAAGTAGACCAATTCAAGTTTTAGGTATTGATTATTGACTTTTTAGCTGGCTTTTTTTCCTTTGACATGAGCTAGGAACTTAAGATTCTGCATGAAAGGAGGACTAGCTGCCGAGTTGCACGGGAGAATGTGAAAAGTGTTCATATGTAGTAAAAACCTGAGAAATCCGTCCGTTTTCGTCATTTGTTATCGAATCGACGTAAAGCCAGATCGTCACATTGGCCGCTCTTCTCTCTGAAACGCTTGTACTTATCGTCTGCAAAGCTATGTCGCGTGCTGCGGTATGCGGAGACACTAAAACCACCATAGTAAAACACAGATGAAGCTTCTAAGTTGATGTAATAGCCAGTAAGATATAGTACAATTCTAGTTTTAGGTATCGATTATTGACTTTTTAGCTGGCTTTGGTTCCTTGGACATGAGCTAGGACCTTAAGATCCTGCATGAAAGGAGGACTAGCAGCCGCGTTGCACGGGAGAATGTGAGAAGTGTTCATATGTAGTAAAAACCTAGAAATCCGTCCGTTTTCGTCATTTGTTACCGAATCGACTTAAAGCCCGATCGTCACATTGGCTGCTCTTCTCTCTGAAACGGTTGTTCTTATCGTCTGCAAAGCTATGTCGCGTGCTGCGGTATGCGGAGACACTAAAAGCACCATAGTAGAACACAGATGAAGGTTCTAAGTTGATGTAATAGCCAGTAAGAAGTAGTCCAATTCAAGTTTTATATATCGATTATTGACTTTATAGCTGGCTTTGGTGCCTTGGACATGAGCTAGGACCTTAAGATTCTGCATGAAAGGAGGACTAGCAGCCGAGTTGCACGGGAGAATGTGAAAAGTGTTCATTTGTAGTAAAAACCTAGAAATCCTTCCGTTTTTGTCATTTGTTATCGAAACGACTGAAAGCCAGATCGTCACATTGGTCGCTCTTCTCTCTGAAACGATTGTACTTATCGTCTGCAAAGCTATGTCGCGTGCTGCGGTATGCGGAGACACTAAAAGCACCATAGTAGAACACAGATGAAGGTTCTAAGTTGATGTAATAGCCAGTAAGAAGTAGACCAATTCAAGTTTTAGGTATCGATTATTGACTTTTTAGCTGGCTTTGGTTCCTTGGACATGAGCTAGGAACTTTAGATTCTGCATGAAAGGAGGACTAGCAGCCGAGTTGCACGGGAGAATGTGGAATGTGCTCATATGTAGTTAAAACCTAGGAATCCGTCCGTTTTCGTCATTTGTTACCGAATCGACTTAAAGCCAGATCGTCACATTGGCCGCTCTTCTCTCTGAAACGGTTGTACTTACCGTCTGCAAAGCTATGTCGCGTGCTGCGGTATGCGGAGACACTAAAAGCACCATAGTAGAACACAGATGAAGCTTCTAAGTTGATGTATAGCCAGTAAGAAGTAGTACAATTCAAGTTTTAGGTATCGATTATTGACTTTTTAGGTGGCTTTGGTGCCTTGGACTTGAGCTAGGACCTTAAGATTCTGCATGAAAGGAGGACTAGCAGCCGAGTTGCACGGGAGAATGTGAAAAGTGTTCATATGCAGTAAAAACACGAAAAATCCGTTCGTTATCGTCATTTTTTTTTCGAATCGACATAAGGCCAGATCGTCACATTGGCCGCTCTTCTCTCTGAAATGGTTGTACTTATCGTCTGCAAAGATATGACGTGTGCTGCATTTGCGGAGACACTAAAAGCATCATAGTAGAACACAGATGAAGCTTCTAAGTTGATGTACTAGCCAGAAAGATATAGTACAATTTTAGTTTTAGGTATCGATTATTGACTTATTAGCTGGCTTCGGTGCCTTGGACATGAGCTAGGACCTTAAGATTCTGCATGAAAGGAGGACTAGCAGCCGCGTTGCACGGGAGAAAGTGAGAAGTGTTCATATGTAGTAAAAACCTGAGAAATCCGTCTGTTTTCGTCATTTGTTATCGAATCGACTTAAAGCCAGAATGTCACACTGGCCGCTCTTCTCTCTGTAACGGTTGTACTTATCGTCTGCAAAGCTATGTCGCGTGCTGCGGTATGCGGAGACACTAAAAGCACCATAGTAGAACACAGATGAAGGTTCTAAGTTGATGTAATAGCCAGTAAGAAGTAGTACAATTCAAGTTTTATGTATCGATTATTGACTTTTTGGCTGGCTTTGGTTCCTTGGACATGAGCTAGGACCTTAAGATTCTGCATGAAAGGAGGCCTAGCTGCAGAGTTGCACGGGAGAATGTGAAAAGTGTTCATATGTAGTAAAAACCTGAGAAATCCGTCCGTTGTCGTCATTTGTTATCGACTCGACTTAAATCCAGATCATCACATTGGCCGCTCTTCTCTGTGAAACGGTCCTAATTATCGTCTGCAAAGCTATGTCTCGTGCTCCGGTATGCGGAGACACTAAAAGCACCATAGTAGAAAACAGATGAAGCTTCTAAGTTGATGTAATAGCCAGTAAGATGTAGTACAATTCAAGTTTTAAGTTTCGATTATTGACTTTTTAGCTGGCTTTGGAGCCTTGGACATGAGCTAGGACCTTAAGATTCTGCATGAAAGGAAGACTAGCACCCGAGTTGCACGGGAGAATGTGGATGTGTTCATATGTAGTAAAAACCTAGAAATCCGTCCGTTTTCGTCATTTGTTAAGGAATTTACTTAAAGCCAGATCGTCACATTGGCCGCTCTTCTCTCTGAAACGGTTGTACTTATCGTCTGCAAAGCTATGTCGCGTGCTGCGGCATGCGGAGACACTAAAAGCACCATTGTAGAACACAGATGAAGCTTCTAAGTTGATGTAATAGCCAGTAAGAAGTAGACCAATTCAAGTTTTAGGTATTGATTATTGACTTTTTAGCTGGCTTTGGTTCCTTGGACATGAGCAAGGAACTTAAGATTCTGCATGAAAGGAGGACTAGCTGCCGAGTTGCACGGGAGAATGTGAAAAGTGTTCATATGTAGTAAAAACCTGAGAAATCCGTCCGTTTTCGTCATTTGTTATCGACTCGACTTAAAGCCAGATCTCCACATTGGCCGCTCTTCTCTCTGAAACGGTCCTAATTATCGTCTGCAAAGCTATGTCTCGTGCTCCGGTATGTGGAGACACTAAAAGCACCATAGTAGAAAACAGATGAAGCTTCTAAGTTGATGTAATAGCCAGTAAGATATAGTACAATTCAAGTTTTAGGTATCGATTATTGACTTTTTAGCTGGCTTTGGTGCCTTGGACATGAGCTAGGACCTTAAGATTCTGCATGAAATTAGGACTAGCAGCCGAGTTGCACGGAAGAATGTGGAATGTGTTCATATGTAGTAAAAACCTAGAAATCCGTCCGTTTTCGTCATTTGTTATAGAATCGACTTAAAGCCAGATCGTCACATTGGCCGCTCTTCTCTCTGAAACGGTTGTACTTATCGTCTGCAAAGCTACGTCGCGTGCTGCGATATGCGGAGACACTAAAAGATCCATAGTATAACACAGATGAAGCATGAAAGTTGATGTAATAGCCAGTAAGAAGTAGCACAATTCAAGTTTTAAGTATCGATTATTGACTTTTTAGCTGGCTTTGGTGCCTTGGACATGAGCTAGGACCTTAAGATTCTGCATGAAAGGAGGACTATCAGCCGAGTTGTACGGGAGAATGTGAAAAGTGTTCATATGTAGTAAAAATTTAGAAATCCGTCCGTTTTCGTCATTTGTTATCGAATCCACTTAAAGCCAGATCGTCATATTGGCCGCATTTATGTCTAAAACGGTTGTACTTATCGTCTGCAAAGCTATGTCGCGTGCTGCGGTATGCGGAGACACTAAAAGCATCATAGTAGAACACAGATGAAGCTTCTAAGTTGATGTAATAGAAAGTAAGAAGTAGTACAATTCAAGTTTTAGGTGTCGATTATTCACTTTATAGCTATCTTTGGTGCCTTGGACATGAGCTTTGACCTTAAGATTCTGCATGAAAGGAGGACTAGCAGCTGATTTGCACCGGAGAATGTGAAAGGTGTTCATATGTAGTAAAAACCTGAGAAATCCGTCCGTTTTCGTCATTTGTTATCGACTCGACTTAAAGCCAGATCTTCACATTGGCCGCTCCTCTCTCTGAAACGGTTGTACTTAACGTCTGCAACGCTATAACGTGTGCTGCGGTATGCGGAGACACTAAAACCACCATAGTAAGACACAGATGAAGCTTCTAAGTTGATGTAATAGCCAGTAAGATATAGTACAATTCTAGTTTTAGGTATCGATTATTGACTTTTTAGCTGGCTTTGGTTCCTTGGACATGAGCTAGGACCTTAAGATCCTGCATGAAAGGAGGACTAGCAGCCGCGTTGCACGGGAGAATGTGAGAAGTGTTCATATGTAGTAAAAACCTAGAAATCCGTCCGTTTTCGTCATTTGTTACCGAATCGACTTAAAGCCCGATCGTCACATTGGGCGCTCTTCTCTCTGAAACGGTTGTACTTATCGTCTGCAAAGCTATGTCGCGTGCTGCGGTATGCGGAGACACTAAAAGCACCATAGTAGAACACAGATGAAGGTTCTAAGTTGATGTAATAGCCAGTAAGAAGTAGTCCAATTCAAGTTTTATTTATCGATTATTGACTTTTTAGGTGGCTTTGGTGCCTTGGACTTGAGCTAGGACCTTAAGATTCTGCATGAAAGGAGGACTAGCAGCCGAGTTGCACGGGAGAATGTGAAAAGTGTTCATATGCAGTAAAAACACGAAAAATCCGTTCGTTATCGTCATTTTTTTTTCGAATCGACATAAGGCCAGATCGTCACATTGGCCGCTCTTCTCTCTGAAATGGTTGTACTTATCGTCTGCAAAGATATGACGTGTGCTGCGGTATGCGGAGACACTAAAAGCACCATAGTAGAACACAGATGAAGCTTCTAAGTTGATGTACTAGCCAGTAAGATATAGTACAATTCTAGTTTTAGGTATCGATTATTGAATTGTTAGCTGGCTTCGGTGCCTTGGACATGAGCTACGACCTTAAGATTCTGCATGAAAGCAGGACTAGCAGCCGCGTTGCACGGGAGAAAGTTAGAAGTGTTCATATGTAGTAAAAACCTGAGAAATCCGTCTGTTTTCGTCATTTGTTATCGAATCGACTTAAAGCCAGAATGTCACACTGGCCGCTCTTCTCTCTGTAACGGTTGTACTTATCGTCTGCAAAGCTATGTCGCGTGCTGCGGTATGCGGAGACACTAAAAGCACCATAGTAGAACACAGATGAAGGTTCTAAGTTGATGTAATAGCCAGTAAGAAGTAGTACAATTCAAGTTTTATGTATCGATTATTGACTTTTTGGCTGGCTTTGGTTCCTTGGACATGAGCTAGGACCTTAAGATTCTGTATGAAAGGAGGCCTAGCTGCAGAGTTGCACGGGAGAATGTGAAAAGTGTTCATATGTAGTAAAAACCTGAGAAATCCGTCCGTTGTCGTCATTTGTTATCGACTCGACTTAAATCCAGATCATCACATTGGCCGCTCTTCTCTGTGAAACGGTCCTAATTATCGTCTGCAAAGCTATGTCTCGTGCTCCGGTATGCGGAGACACTAAAAGCACCATAGTAGAAAACAGATGAAGCTTCTAAGTTGATGTAATAGCCAGTAAGATATAGTACAATTAAAAGTTTTAGGTTTCGATTATTGACTTTTTAGCTGGCTTTGGTGCCTTGGACATGAGCTAGGACCTTAAGATTCTGCATGAAAGGAAGACTAGCACCCGAGTTGCACGGGAGAATGTGGATGTGTTCATATGTAGTAAAAACCTAGAAATCCGTCCGTTTTCGTCATTTGTTACCGAATTTACTTAAAGCCAGATCGTCACATTGGCCGCTCTTCTCTCTGAAACGGTTGTACTTATCGTCTGCAAAGCTATGTCGCGTGCTGCGGCATGCGGAGACACTAAAAGCACCATTGTAGAACACAGATGAAGCTTCTAAGTTGATGTAATAGCCAGTAAGAAGTAGACCAATTCAAGTTTTAGGTATTGATTATTGACTTTTTAGCTGGCTTTTTTTCCTTTGACATGAGCTAGGAACTTAAGATTCTGCATGAAAGGAGGACTAGCTGCCGAGTTGCACGGGAGAATGTGAAAAGTGTTCATATGTAGTAAAAACCTGAGAAATCCGTCCGTTTTCGTCATTTGTTATCGAATCGACGTAAAGCCAGATCGTCACATTGGCCGCTCTTCTCTCTGAAACGCTTGTACTTATCGTCTGCAAAGCTATGTCGCGTGCTGCGGTATGCGGAGACACTAAAACCACCATAGTAAAACACAGATGAAGCTTCTAAGTTGATGTAATAGCCAGTAAGATATAGTACAATTCTAGTTTTAGGTATCGATTATTGACTTTTTAGCTGGCTTTGGTTCCTTGGACATGAGCTAGGACCTTAAGATCCTGCATGAAAGGAGGACTAGCAGCCGCGTTGCACGGGAGAATGTGAGAAGTGTTCATATGTAGTAAAAACCTAGAAATCCGTCCGTTTTCGTCATTTGTTACCGAATCGACTTAAAGCCCGATCGTCACATTGGCTGCTCTTCTCTCTGAAACGGTTGTTCTTATCGTCTGCAAAGCTATGTCGCGTGCTGCGGTATGCGGAGACACTAAAAGCACCATAGTAGAACACAGATGAAGGTTCTAAGTTGATGTAATAGCCAGTAAGAAGTAGACCAATTCAAGTTTTAGGTATCGATTATTGACTTTTTAGCTGGCTTTGGTGCCTTGGACATGAGATAGGACCTTAAGATTCTGCATGAAAGGAGGACTAGCAGCCGAGTTGCACGGGAGAATGTGAAAAGTGTTCATTTGTAGTAAAAACCTAGAAATCCGTCCGTTTTTGTCATTTGTTATCGAATCGACTGAAAACCAGATCGTCACATTGGTCGCTCTTCTCTCTGAAACGATTGTACTTATCGTCTGCAAAGCTATGTCGCGTGCTGCGGTATGCGGAGACACTAAAAGCACCATAGTAGAACACAGATGAAGGTTCTAAGTTGATGTAATAGCCAGTAAGAAGTAGACCAATTCAAGTTTTAGGTATCGATTATTGACTTTTTAGCTGGCTTTGGTTCCTTGGACATGAGCTAGGAACTTTAGATTCTGCATGAAAGGAGGACTAGCAGCCGAGTTGCACGGGAGAATGTGGAATGTGCTCATATGTAGTTAAAACCTAGGAATCCGTCCGTTTTCGTCATTTGTTACCGAATCGACTTAAAGCCAGATCGTCACATTGGCCGCTCTTCTCTCTGAAACGGTTGTACTTACCGTCTGCAAAGCTATGTCGCGTGCTGCGGTATGCGGAGACACTAAAAGCACCATAGTAGAACACAGATGAAGCTTCTAAGTTGATGTAATAGCCAGTAAGAAGTAGTACAATTCAAGTTTTAGGTATCGATTATTGACTTTTTAGGTGGCTTTGGTGCCTTGGACTTGAGCTAGGACCTTAAGATTCTGCATGAAAGGAGGACTAGCAGCCGAGTTGCACGGGAGAATGTGAAAAGTGTTCATATGCAGTAAAAACACGAAAAATCCGTTCGTTATCGTCATTTTTTTTTCGAATCGACATAAGGCCAGATCGTCACATTGGCCGCTCTTCTCTCTGAAATGGTTGTACTTATCGTCTGCAAAGATATGACGTGTGCTGCATTTGCGGAGACACTAAAAGCACCATAGTAGAACACAGATGAAGCTTCTAAGTTGATGTACTAGCCAGTAAGATATAGTACAATTTTAGTTTTAGGTATCGATTATTGACTTATTAGCTGGCTTCGGTGCCTTGGACATGAGCTAGGACCTTAAGATTCTGCATGAAAGGAGGACTAGCAGCCGCGTTGCACGGGAGAAAGTGAGAAGTGTTCATATGTAGTAAAAACCTGAGAAATCCGTCTGTTTTCGTCATTTGTTATCGAATCGACTTAAAGCCAGAATGTCACACTGGCCGCTCTTCTCTCTGTAACGGTTGTACTTATCGTCTGCAAAGCTATGTCGCGTGCTGCGGTATGCGGAGACACTAAAAGCACCATAGTAGAACACAGATGAAGGTTCTAAGTTGATGTAATAGCCAGTAAGAAGTAGTACAATTCAAGTTTTATGTATCGATTATTGACTTTTTGACTGGCTTTGGTTCCTTGGACATGAGCTAGGACCTTAAGATTCTGCATGAAAGGAGGCCTAGCTGCACAGTTGCACGGGAGAATGTGAAAAGTGTTCATATGTAGTAAAAACCTGAGAAATCCGTCCGTTGTCGTCATTTGTTATCGACTCGACTTAAATCCAGATCATCACATTGGCCGCTCTTCTCTGTGAAACGGTCCTAATTATCGTCTGCAAAGCTATGTCTCGTGCTCCGGTATGCGGAGACACTAAAAGCACCATAGTAGAAAACAGATGAAGCTTCTAAGTTGATGTAATAGCCAGTAAGATGTAGTACAATTCAAGTTTTAAGTTTCGATTATTGACTTTTTAGCTGGCTTTGGAGCCTTGGACATGAGCTAGGACCTTAAGATTCTGCATGAAAGGAAGACTAGCACCCGAGTTGCACGGGAGAATGTGGATGTGTTCATATGTAGTAAAAACCTAGAAATCCGTCCGTTTTCGTCATTTGTTACCGAATTTACTTAAAGCCAGATCGTCACATTGGCCGCTCTACTCTCTGAAACGGTTGTACTTATCGTCTGCAAAGCTATGTCGCGTGCTGCGGCATGCGGAGACACTAAAAGCACCATTGTAGAACACAGATGAAGCTTCTAAGTTGATGTAATAGCCAGTAAGAAGTAGACCAATTCAAGTTTTAGGTATTGATTATTGACTTTTTAGCTGGCTTTGGTTCCTTGGACATGAGCAAGGAACTTAAGATTCTGCATGAAAGGAGGACTAGCTGCCGAGTTGCACGGGAGAATGTGAAAAGTGTTCATATGTAGTAAAAACCTGAGAAATCCGTCCGCTTTCGTCATTTGTTATCGACTCGACTTAAAGCCAGATCTCCACATTGGCCGCTCTTCTCTCTGAAACGGTCCTAATTATCGTCTGCAAAGCTATGTCTCGTGCTCCGGTATGTGGAGACACTAAAAGCACCATAGTAGAAAACAGATGAAGCTTCTAAGTTGATGTAATAGCCAGTAAGATATAGTACAATTCAAGTTTTAGGTATCGATTATTGACTTTTTAGCTGGCTTTGGTGCCTTGGACATGAGCTAGGACCTTAAGATTCTGCATGAAAGGAGGACTAGCAGCCGAGTTGCACGGAAGAATGTGGAATGTGTTCATATGTAGTAAAAACCTAGAAATCCGTCCGTTTTCGTCATTTGTTATAGAATCGACTTAAAGCCAGATCGTCACATTGGCCGCTCTTCTCTCTGAAACGGTTGTACTTATCGTCTGCAAAGCTACGTCGCGTGCTGCGATATGCGGAGACACTAAAAGATCCATAGTATAACACAGATGAAGCATGAAAGTTGATGTAATAGCCAGTAAGAAGTAGCACAATTCAAGTTTTAAGTATCGATTATTGACTTTTTAGCTGGCTTTGGTGCCTTGGACAAGAGCTAGGACCTTAAGATTCTGCATGAAAGGAGGACTATCAGCCGAGTTGTACGGGAGAATGTGAAAAGTGTTCATATGTAGTAAAAATTTAGAAATCCGTCCGTTTTCGTCATTTGTTATCGAATCCACTTAAAGCCAGATCGTCATATTGGCCGCATTTATGTCTAAAACGGTTGTACTTATCGTCTGCAAAGCTATGTCGCGTGCTGCGGTATGCGGAGACACTAAAAGCATCATAGTAGAACACAGATGAAGCTTCTAAGTTGATGTAATAGAAAGTAAGAAGTAGTACAATTCAAGTTTTAGGTGTCGATTATTCACTTTATAGCTATCTTTGGTGCCTTGGACATGAGCTTTGACCTTAAGATTCTGCATGAAAGGAGGACTAGCAGCTGATTTGCACCGGAGAATGTGAAAGGTGTTCATATGTAGTAAAAACCTGAGAAATCCGTCCGTTTTCGTCATTTGTTATCGACTCGACTTAAAGCCAGATCTTCACATTGGCCGCTCCTCTCTCTGAAACGGTTGTACTTAACGTCTGCAACGCTATGACGTGTGCTGCGGTATGCGGAGACACTAAAACCACCATAGTAAGACACAGATGAAGCTTCTAAGTTGATGTAATAGCCAGTAAGATATAGTACAATTCTAGTTTTAGGTATCGATTATTGACTTTTTAGCTGGCTTTGGTTCCTTGGACATGAGCTAGGACCTTAAGATCCTGCATGAAAGGAGGACTAGCAGCCGCGTTGCACGGGAGAATGTGAGAAGTGTTCATATGTAGTAAAAGCCTAGAAATCCGTCCGTTTTCGTCATTTGTTACCGAATCGACTTAAAGCCCGATCGTCACATTGGGCGCTCTTCTCTCTGAAACGGTTGTACTTATCGTCTGCAAAGCTATGTCGCGTGCTGCGGTATGCGGAGACACTAAAAGCACCATAGTAGAACACAGATGAAGGTTCTAAGTTGATGTAATAGCCAGTAAGAAGTAGTCCAATTCAAGTTTTATTTATCGATTATTGACTTTTTAGCTGGCTTTGGTGCCTTGGACATGAGCTAGGACCTTAAGATTCTGCATGAAAGGAGGACTAGCAGCCGAGCTGCTCGGGAGAATGTTAAAAGTGTTCATTTGTAGTAAAAACCTAGAAATCCGTCCGTTTTTGTCATTTGTTATCGAATCGACTTAAAGCCAGATCGTCACATTGGTCGCTCTTTTCTCTGAAACGATTGTACTTATCGTCTGCAAAGCTATGTCGCGTGCTGCGGTATGCGGAGACACTAAAAGCACCATAGTAGAACACAGATGAAGGTTCTAAGTTGATGTAATAGCCAGTAAGAAGTAGACCAATTCAAGTTTTAGGTATCGATTATTGACTTTTTAGCTGGCTTTGGTTCCTTGGACATGAGCTAGGAACTTAAGATTCTGCATGAAAGGAGGACTAGCTGCCGAGTTGCACGGGAGAATGTGAAAAGTGTTCATATGTAGTAAAAACCTGAGAAATCCGTCCGTTTTCGTCATTTGTTATCGACTCGACTTAAAGCCAGATCTTCACATTGGCCGCTCTTCTCTCTGAAACGGTCCTAATTATCGTCTGCAAAGCTATGTCTCGTGCTGCGGTATGCGGAGACACTAAAAGCACCATAGTAGAACTCAGACGAAGCTTCTAAGTTGATGTAATAGCCAGTAAGATATAGTTCAATTCAAGTTTCAGGTATCGATTATTGACTTTATAGCTGGTTCTGGAGACTTGGACATAGCTAGGGCCTTAAGATTCTGCATGAAAGGAGGACTAGCAGCCGAGTTGCACGGGAGAATGTGAAAAGTGTTCATATGTAGTAAAAACCTGAGAAATCCGTCCGTATTCGTCATTTGTTATCGAATCGACTTAAAGCCAGATCGTCAAATTGGTCGCTCTTCTCTCTGAAACGATTGTACTTATCGTCTGCCAAGCTATGTCGCGTGCTGCGGTATGCGGAGACACTAAAAGCACCATAGTAGAACACAGATGAAGCTTCTAAGTTGATGTAATAGCCAGTAAGATGTAGTACAATTCAAGTTTTAGGTATCGATTATTGACTTTTTAGGTGGCTTTGGTGCCTTGGACATGAGCTAGGACCTTAAGATTCTGCATGAAAGGAGAACTAGCAGCTGAGTTGCAAGGGAGAATGTGAAAAGTGTTCATATGCAATAAAAACCTGAGAAATCCGTCCCTTTTCGTCATTTGTTATCGAATCGACTTAAATCCAGATCGTCACAATGGCCGCTCTTCTCTCTGAAACGGTTGTAATTGTCGTCTGCAAAGCTATGTCGCGTGCTGCGGTATGCGGAGACACAAAAAGCACCATAGTAGAATACAGATGAAGCTTCTAAGTTGATGTAATAGCAAGTAAGAAGTAGTACAATTCTATGTTTTGGTACTGATTATTGACTTTTTAGCTGGCTTTGGTGCCTTGGACATAAGCTAGGACCTTAAGTTTCTGCATGAAAGGAGGACTAGCAGCAGAGTTGCACGGGACAATGTGAAAAGTGTTCAGTTGCAGTAAAAACCCAAAAAATCAGTCCGTTTACGTCATTTATTATCGAATCGACTTAAAGCCAGATCGTCACATTGGCCGCTCTTCTCTCTGAAACGGTTGTACTTATCGTCTGCAAAGCTATGTCGCGTGCTGCGGTATGCGGAGACACTAAAAGCACCATAGTAGAACACAGATGAAGCTTCTAAGTTTATGTAATAGCCAGTAAGAAGTAGTACAATTCAAGTTTTAGGTATCGATTATTGGCTTTTTAGCTGGCTTTGGCGCCTTGGACATGAGGTAGGACCTTAAGATTCTGCATGAAAGGAGGACTAGCAGCCGCGTTGCACGGGAGAATGTGAAAAGTGTTCATATGTAGTAAAAACCTTAGAAATCCGTCCGTTTTCGTCATTTGTTATCGAATCGACTTAAAGCCAGATCGCCATATTGGCCGCTCTTCTCTCTGAAAGGGCTGTACTTATCGTCTGCAAAGCTATGACGCGTGCTGCGGTATGCGGAGACACTAAAACCACCATAGTAAAACACAGATGAAGCATCTAATTTAATGTAATAGAAAGTAAGAAGTAGTACAATTCAAGTTTTAGGTATCGATTATATACTTTTTAGCTGGCTTTGGTGCCTTGGGCAAGAGCTAGGACCTTAAGAATCTGCATGAAAGGAGGACTAGCAGCCGAGTTGCACGGGAGAATGTGAAAAGTGTTCATATGTAGTAAAAACCTGAGAAATCCGTCCGTTTTCGTCATTTGTTATCGAATCGACTTAAAGCCAGATCGTCACATTGGCCGCTCTTCTCTCTGAAACGGTTGTACTTATCGTCTGCAAAGCGATGTCGCGTGCTGCGGTATGCGCAGACACTAAAAGCACCATAGTAGAAAACAGATGAAGCTTCTAAGTTGATGTAATAGCCAGTAAGAAGTAGTACAATTTAAGTTTTAGGTATCGATTATTGACTTTTTAGCTGGCTTTGGTGCCTTGGACATGAGCTAGGACCTTAAGATTCTGCATGAAAGGAGGACTAGCAGCCGAGTTGCACGGTAGAATGTGAAAAGTGTTCATATGTAGTAAAAACCTGAGAAATCCGTCCGTTTTCGTCATTTGTTATCGAATCGACTTAAAGCCAGTTCGTACTTGGCCGCTCTTCTCTCTGAAACGGTTGTACTTATCGTCTGCAAAGCGATGTCGCGTACTGCGGTATGCGCAGACACTAAAAGCACCATAGTAGAAAACAGATGAAGCTTCTAAGTTGATGTAATAGCCAGTAAGATGTACTACAACTCAAGTTTTAGGTATCGATTATTGACTTTTTAGCTTGCTTTTGTGCCTTGGACATGAGCTAGGACCTTGATATTCTGCATGAAAGGAGGACTATCAGCCGAGTTGCACGGGAGAATGTGAAAAGTGTTCACATGTAGCAAAAACATTAGAAATCCGTCCGTTTTCGTCATTTGTTATCGAATCGACTTATAGCCAGATCGTTACATTGGCCGCTCTTCTCTCTGAAACGGTTGTACTTATCGTCTGCAAAGCTATGACGCGTGCTGCGGTATGCGGAGACACTAAAACCACCACAGTAAAACACAGATGAAGCATCTAATTTAACGTAATAAAATGTAAGAAGTAGTACAATTCAAGTTTTAGGTATCGATTATGGACTTTTTAGATGGATTTGGTGCCTTGGGCAAGAGCTAGGACCTTAAGAATCTGCATGAAAGGAGGACTAGCAGCCGAGTTGCACGGGAGAATGTGAAAAGTGTTCATATGTAGTAAAAACCTGAGAAATCCGTCCGTTTTCGTCATTTGTTATCGAATCAACTTAAAGCTAGATCGTCACATTGGCCGCTCTTCTCTCTGAAACGGTTGTACTTATCGTCTGCAAAGCGATGTCGCGTGCTGCGGTATGCGCAGACACTAAAAGCACCATAGTAGAAAACAGATGAAGCTTCTAAGTTGATGTAATAGCCAGTAAGAAGTAGTACAATTTAAGTTTTATGTATCGATTATTGAGTTTTTGGCTGGCTTTGGTGCCTTGGACATGAGCTAGGACCTTAAGATTCTGCATGAAAGGAGAACTAGCACCGGAGTTGCACGGGAGAATGTGAAAAGTGTTCATATGTAGTAAAAACCTGAGAAATCCGTCCGTTTTCGTCATTTGTTATCGACTCAACTTAAAGCCAGGTCATCACATTGGCCGCTCTTCTCTCTGAAACGGTCGTAATTATCGTCTGCAAAGCGATGTCGCGTGCTGCGGTATGCGCAGACACTAAAAGCACCATAGTAGAAAACAGATGAAGCTTCTAAGTTGATGTAATAGCCAGTAAGATATAGTACAATTCAAGTTTTAGGTATCGATTATTGACTTTTTAGCTGGCTTTGGTGCCTTGGACATGAGCTAGGACCTTAAGATTCTGCATGAAAGGGGGACTAGCAGCCGAGTTGCACGGAAGAATGTGGAATGTGTTCATATGTAGTAAAAACCTAGAAATCCTTCTGTTTTCGTCATTTGTTATCGAATCGACTTAAAGCCAAATCGTCACATTGGCCGCTCTTCTCTCTGAAACGGTTGTACTTATCGTCTGCAAAGCGATGTCGCGTGCTGCGGTATGCGCAGACACTAAAAGCACCATAGTAGAAAACAGATGAAGCTTCTAAGTTGATGTAATAGCCAGTAGGAAGTAGTACAACTCAAGTTTTAGGTATCGATTATTGACTTTTTAGCTTGCTTTTGTGCCTTGGACATGAGCTAGGACCTTGATATTCTGCATGAAAGGAGGACTATCAGCCGAGTTGCACGGGAGAATGTGAAAAGTGTTCACATGTAGCAAAAACATTAGAAATCCGTCCGTTTTCGTCATTTGTTATCGAATCGACTTATAGCCAGATCGTTACATTGGCCGCTCTTCTCTCTGAAACGGTTGTACTTATCGTCTGCAAAGCTATGACGCGTGCTGCGGTATGCGGAGACACTAAAACCACCATAGTAAAACACAGATGAAGCATCTAATTTAATGTAATAGAAAGTAAGAAGTAGTACAATTCAAGTTTTAGGTATCGATTATGGACTTTTTAGCTGGCTTTGGTGCCTTGGGCAAGAGCTAGGACCTTAAGAATCTGCATGAAAGGAGGACTAGCAGCCGAGTTGCACGGGAGAATGTGAAAAGTGTTCATATGTAGTAAAAACCTGAGAAATCCGTCCGTTTTCGTCATTTGTTATCGAATCGACTTAAAGCCAGATCGTCACATTGGCCGCTCTTCTCTCTGAAACGGTTGTACTTATCGTCTGCAAAGCGATGTCGCGTGCTGCGGTATGCGCAGACACTAAAAGCACCATAGTAGAAAACAGATGAAGCTTCTAAGTTGATGTAATAGCCAGTAAGAAGTAGTACAATTTAAGTTTTAGGTATCGATTATGGACTTTTTAGCTGGCTTTGGTGCCTTGGACATGAGCTAGGACCTTAAGATTCTGCATGAAAGGAGGACTAGCAGCAGAGTTGCACGGGACAATGTGAAAAGTGTTCATATGTAGTAAAAACCTAGAAATCCGTCCGTTTTCGTCATTTGTTACCGAATCGACTTAAAGCCAGATCGTCACATTGGCCGCTCTTCTCTCTGAAACGGTTGTACTTATCGTCTGCAAAGCTATGTCGCGTGCTGCGGTATGCGGAGACACTAAATGCACCATAGTAGAACACAGATGAAGCTTCTAAGTTGATGTAATAGCCAGTAAGAAGTAGTACAATTCAAGTTTTAGGTAGTGATTATTGACTTTTTATCTGGCTTTGGTGCCTTGGACATGAGCTAGGACGTTAAGTTCTGCATGAAAGGAGGACTAGCAGCCGTGTTGCACGGGACAATGTGAAAAGTGTTCATATGTAGTAAAAACCTGAGTAATCCGTCCGTTTTCGTCATTTGTTATCGAATCGACTTAAAAGCCAGATCGTCACATTGGCCGCTCTTCTCTCTGAAACGGTCCTAATTATCGTCTGCAAAGCTATGTCGCGTGCTGCGGTATGCGGAGACTCTCAAAGCACTATAGTAGAACACAGATGAAGCTTCTAAGTTGATGTAATAGCCAGTAAGAAGTAGTACAATTTAAGTTTTATGTATCGATTATTGAGTTTTTGGCTGGCTTTGGTGCCTTGGACATGAGCTAGGACCTTAAGATTCTGCATGAAAGGAGAACTAGCACCGGAGTTGCACGGGAGAATGTGAAAAGTGTTCATATGTAGTAAAAACCTGAGAAATCCGTCCGTTTTTGTCATTTGTTATCGACTCAACTTAAAGCCAGATCATCACATTGGCCGCTCTTCTCTCTGAAACGGTCGTAATTATCGTCTGCAAAGCGATGTCGCGTGCTGCGGTATGCGCAGACACTAAAAGCACCATAGTAGAAAACAGATGAAGCTTCTAAGTTGATGTAATAGCCAGTAAGATATAGTACAATTCAAGTTTTAGGTATCGATTATTGACTTTTTAGCTGGCTTTGGTGCCTTGGACATGAGCTAGGACCTTAAGATTCTGCATGAAAGGGGGACTAGCAGCCGAGTTGCACGGAAGAATGTGGAATGTGTTCATATGTAGTAAAAACCTAGAAATCCTTCCGTTTTCGTCATTTGTTATCGAATCGACTTAAAGCCAAATCGTCACATTGGCCGCTCTTCTCTCTGAAACGGTTGTACTTATCGTCTGCAAAGCGATGTCGCGTGCTGCGGTATGCGCAGACACTAAAAGCACCATAGTAGAAAACAGATGAAGCTTCTAAGTTGATGTAATAGCCAGTAGGAAGTAGTACAACTCAAGTTTTAGGTATCGATTATTGACTTTTTAGCTTGCTTTTGTGCCTTGGACATGAGCTAGGACCTTGATATTCTGCATGAAAGGAGGACTATCAGCCGAGTTGCACGGGAGAATGTGAAAAGTGTTCACATGTAGCAAAAACATTAGAAATCCGTCCGTTTTCGTCATTTGTTATCGAATCGACTTATAGCCAGATCGTTACATTGGCCGCTCTTCTCTCTGAAACGGTTGTACTTATCGTCTGCAAAGCTATGACGCGTGCTGCGGTATGCGGAGACACTAAAACCACCATAGTAAAACACAGATGAAGCATCTAATTTAATGTAATAGAAAGTAAGAAGTAGTACAATTCAAGTTTTAGGTATCGATTATGGACTTTTTAGCTGGCTTTGGTGCCTTGGGCAAGAGCTAGGACCTTAAGAATCTGCATGAAAGGAGGACTAGCAGCCGAGTTGCACGGGAGAATGTGAAAAGTGTTCATATGTAGTAAAAACCTGAGAAATCCGTCCGTTTTCGTCATTTGTTATCGAATCGACTTAAAGCCAGATCGTCACATTGGCCGCTCTTCTCTCTGAAACGGTTGTACTTATCGTCTGCAAAGCGATGTCGCGTGCTGCGGTATGCGCAGACACTAAAAGCACCATAGTAGAAAACAGATGAAGCTTCTAAGTTGATGTAATAGCCAGTAAGAAGTAGTACAATTTAAGTTTTAGGTATCGATTATGGACTTTTTAGCTGGCTTTGGTGCCTTGGACATGAGCTAGGACCTTAAGATTCTGCATGAAAGGAGGACTAGCAGCAGAGTTGCACGGGACAATGTGAAAAGTGTTCATATGTAGTAAAAACCTAGAAATCCGTCCGTTTTCGTCATTTGTTACCGAATCGACTTAAAGCCAGATCGTCACATTGGCCGCTCTTCTCTCTGAAACGGTTGTACTTATCGTCTGCAAAGCTATGTCGCGTGCTGCGGTATGCGGAGACACTAAATGCACCATAGTAGAACACAGATGAAGCTTCTAAGTTGATGTAATAGCCAGTAAGAAGTAGTACAATTCAAGTTTTAGGTAGTGATTATTGACTTTTTATCTGGCTTTGGTGCCTTGGACATGAGCTAGGACGTTAAGTTCTGCATGAAAGGAGGACTAGCAGCCGTGTTGCACGGGACAATGTGAAAAGTGTTCATATGTAGTAAAAACCTGAGTAATCCGTCCGTTTTCGTCATTTGTTATCGAATCGACTTAAAAGCCAGATCGTCACATTGGCCGCTCTTCTCTCTGAAACGGTCCTAATTATCGTCTGCAAAGCTATGTCGCGTGCTGCGGTATGCGGAGACTCTCAAAGCACTATAGTAGAACACAGATGAAGCTTCTAAGTTGATGTAATAGCCAGTAAGAAGTAGTACAATTTAAGTTTTAGGTATCGATTATTGACTTTTTAGCTGGCTTTGGTGCCTTGGACATGAGCTAGGACCTTAAGATTCTGCATGAAAGGAGAACTAGCACCGGAGTTGCACGGGAGAATGTGAAAAGTGTTCATATGTAGTAAAAACCTGAGAAATCCGTCCGTTTTCGTCATTTGTTATCGACTCAACTTAAAGCCAGATCATCACATTGGCCGCTCTTCTCTCTGAAACGGTCGTAATTATCGTCTGCAAAGCTACGTCTCGTGCTCCAGTATGCGGAGACACTAAAAGCACCATAGTAGAAAACAGATGAAGCTTCTAAGTTGATGTAATAGCCAGTAAGATATAGTACAATTCAAGTTTTAGGTATCGATTATTGACTTTTTAGCTGGCTTTGGTGCCTTGGACATGAGCTAGGACCTTAAGATTCTGCATGAAAGGAGGACTAGCAGCCGAGTTGCACGGGAGAATGTGGAATGTGTTCATATGTAGTAAAAACCTAGAAATCCGTCCGTTTTCGTCATTTGTTATCGAATCGACTTAAGCCAGATCGTCACATTGGCCGCTCTTCTCTCTGAAACGGTTGTACTTATCGTCTGCAAAGCTACGTCGCGTGCTGCGGTATGCGGAGACACTAAAAGATCCATAGTAGAACACAGATGAAGCTTCTAAGTTGATGTAATACCCAGTAAGAAGTAGCACAATTCAAGTTTTAGGTATCGATTATTGACTTTATAGCTATCTTTGGTGCCTTGGACATGAGCTAGGACCTTAAGATTCTGCATGAAAGGAGGACTAGCATCTGATTTGCACGGGAGAATGTGAAAAGTGTTCATATGTAGTAAAAACCTGAGAAATTCGTCCGTTTTCGTCATTAGTTATCGACTCGACTTAAAGCCAGATCTTCACATTGACCTCATTTCTGTCTAAAACGGTTGTACTTATCGTCTGCAAAGCTATGTTGCTTGCTGCGGTATGTGGAGACACTAAAAGCACCATAGTAGAAATCATATGAAGCTTCTAAGTTGATGTAATAGCCAGTAAGATATAGTACAATTCAAGTTTCAGGTATCGATTATTGACTTTATAGCTGGCTCTGGAGACTTGGACATAGCTAGGACCTTAAGATTCTGCAGGAAAGGAGGACTAGCAGCCGAGTTGCACGGGACAATGTGAAAAGTGTTCATATGTAGTAAAAACCTGAGAAATCCGTCCGTATTCGTCATTTGTTATCGAATCGACTTAAAGCCAGATCGTCAAATTGGTTGCTCTTCTCTCTGAAACGATTGTACTTATCGTCTGCCAAGCTATGTCGCGTGCTGCGGTATGCGGAGACACTAAAAGCACCATAGTAGAACACAGATGAAGCTTCTAAGTTGATGTAATAGCCAGTAAGATGTAGTACAATTCAAGTTTTAGGTATCGATTATTGACTTTTTAGGTGGCTTTGGTGCCTTGGACATGAGCTAGGACCTTAAGATTCTGCAAGAAAGGAGAACTAGCAGCTGAGTTGCAAGGGAGAATGTGAAAAGTGTTCATATGCAGTAAAAACCTGAGAAATCCGTCCGTTTTCGTCATTTGTTATCGAATCGACTTAAAGCCAGATCGTCACAATGGCCGCTCATCTCTCTGAAACGGTTGTACTTATCGTCTGCAAAGCTATTTCGCGTGCTGCGGTATGCGGAGACACAAAAAGCACCATAGTAGAATACAGATGAAGCTTCTAAGTTGATGTAATAGCAAGTAAGAAGTAGTACAATTCTATGTTTTGGTACTGATTATTGACTTTTTAGCTGGCTTTGGTGCCTTGGACATAAGCTAGGACCTTAAGATTCTGCATGAAAGGAGGACTAGCAGCAGAGTTGCACGGGACAATGTGAAAAGTGTTCATATGTAGTAAAAACCTGAGAAATCCGTCCGTTTTCGTCATTTGTTATCGAATCGACTTAAAGCCAGATCGTCACATTGGCCGCTCTTCTCTCTGAAACGGTTGTACTTATCATCTGCAAAGCTATGTCGCGTGCTGCGGTATGCGGAGACACTAAAAGGACCATAATAGAACACAGTTAAACTTCTAAGTTGATGTAATAGCCAGTAAGAAGTAGTCCACTTCAAGTTTTAGGTATCGATTATTGACTTTTTAGCTGGCTTTGGTTCCTTGGACATGAACTAGGACCTTAAGATTCTGCATGAAAGGAGGCCTAGCTGCAGAGTTGCACGGGAGAATGTGAAAAGTGTTCATATGTAGTAAAAACCTAGAAATCCGTCCGTTTTCGTCATTTGTTACCGAATCGACATAAAGCCAGATCGTCACATTGGCCGCTCTTCTATCTGAAACGGTTGTACTTATCGTCTGCAAAGCTATGTCGCGTGCTGCGGAATGCGGAGACACTAAAATCACCATAGTAGAAAACAGATGAAGGTTCTAAGTTGATGTAATAGCCAGTAAGAAGTAGACCAATTCAAGTTTTAGGTATCGATTATTGAGTTTTTAGCTGGCTTTGGTTCCTTGGACATGAGCTAGGACCTTAAGATTCTGCATGAAAGGAGGACTAGCTACCGAGTTGCACGGGAGAATGTGAAAAGTGTTCATAAGTAGTAAAAACCTGAGAAATCAGTCCGTTTTCTTCATTTGTTATCGACACGACTTAAAGCCAGATCTTCACAATGGCCGCTCTTCTCTCTGAAACGGTCCTAATTATCGTCTGCAAAGCTATGTCTCGTGCTCCGGTATGCGGAGACACTAAAAGCACCATAGTAGAAAACAGATGAAGCTTCTAAGTTGATGTAATAGCCAGTAAGATATAGTACAATTCAAGTTTTAGGGTTCGATTATTGACTTTTTAGCTGGCTTTGGTGCCTTGGACATCAGCTAGGACCTTAAGATTCTGCATGAAAGGAGGACTAGCAGCCGAGTTGCATGGGAGAATGTGGAATGTGTTCATATGTAGTAAAAACCTAGAAATCTGTCCGTTTTCGTCATTTGTTACCGAATCGACTTAAAGCCAGATCGTCACATTGGCCGCTCTTCTCTCTGAAACGGTTGTACCTATCGTCTGCAAAGCTATGTCGCGTGCTGCGGTATGCGGAGACACTAAAAGCATTATAGTAGAAAACAGATGAAGCTTCTAAGTTAATGTAATAGCCAGTAAGAAGTAGTACAACTCAAGTTTTAGGTATCGATTATTGACTTTTTAGCTTGCTTTTGTGCCTTGGACATGAGCTAGGACCTTAATATTCTGCATGAAAGGAGGACTATCAGCCGAGTTGCACGGGAGAATGTGAAAAGTGTTCACATGTAGCAAAAACATTAGAAATCCGCCCGTTTTCGTCATTTGTTATCGAATCGACTTAAAGCCAGATCGTTACATTGGCCGCTCTTCTCTCTGAAACGGTTGTACTTATCGTCTGCAAAGCTATGTATCGTGCTGCGGTATGTGGAGACACTAAAAGCACCATAATAGAACACAGATGAAGCGTCTAAGTTGATGTAATAGCCAGTAAGAAGTAGTCCAATTCAAGTTTTAGGTATCGATTATTGACTTTTTAGCTGGCTTTGGTTCCTTGGACATGAACTAGGACCTTAAGATTCTGCATGAAAGGAGGCCTAGCTGCAGATTTGCACGGGAGAATGTGAAAAGTGTTCATATGTAGTAAAAACCTAGAAATCCGTCCGTTTTCGTCATTTGTTACCGAATCGACATAAAGCCAGATCGTCACATTGGCCGCTCTTCTCTCTGAAACGGTTGTACTTATCGTCTGCAAAGCTATGTCGCGTGCTGCGGTATGCGGAGACACTAAAATCACCATAGTAGAAAACAGATGAAGGTTCTAAGTTGATGTAATAGCCAGTAAGAAGTAGACCAATTCAAGTTTTAGGTATCGATTATTGAGTTTTTAGCTGGCTTTGGTTCCTTGGACATGAGCTAGGACCTTAAGATTCTGCATGAAAGGAGGACTAGCTGCCGAGTTGCACGGGAGAATGTGGAATGTGTTCATATGTAGTAAAAACCTAGAAATCTGTCCGTTTTCGTCATTTGTTACCGAATCGACTTAAAGCCAGATCGTCACATTGGCCGCTCCTCTCTCTGAAACGGTTGTACCTATAGTCTGCAAAGCTATGTCGCGTGCTGCGGTATGCGGAGACACTAAAAGCACCATAGTAGAAAACAGATGAAGCTTCTAAGTTAATGTAATAGCCAGTAAGAAGTAGTACAACTCAAGTTTTACGTATCGATTATTGACTTTTCAGCTTGCTTTTGTGCCTTGGACATCAGCTAGGACCTTGATATTCTGCATGAAAGGAGGACTATCAGCCGAGTTGCACGGGAGAATGTGAAAAGTGTTCACATGTAGCAAAAACATTAGAAATCCGTCCGTTTTCGTCATTTGTTATCGAATCGACTTAAAGCCAGATCGTTACATTGGCCGCTCTTCTCTCTGAAACGGTTGTACTTATCGTCTGCAAAGCTATGTAGCGTGCTGCGGTATGTGGAGACACTAAAAGCACCATAATAGAACACAGATGAAGCTTCTAAGTTGATGTAATAGCCAGTAAGAAGTAGTCCAATTCAAGTTTTAGGTATCGATTATTGACTTTTTAGCTGGCTTTGGTTCCTTGGACATGAACTAGGACCTTAAGATTCTGCATGAAAGGAGGCCTAACTGCAGAGTTGCACGGGATAATGTGAAAGGTGTTCATATGTAGTAAAAACCTAGAAATCCGTCCGTTTTCGTCATTTGTTACCGAATCGACATAGAGCCAGATCGTCACATTGGCCGCTCTTCTCTCTGAAACAGTTGTACTTATCGTCTGCAAAGCTATGTCGCGTGCTGCGGTATGCGGAGACACTAAAATCACCATAGTAGAAAACAGATGAAGCTTCTAAGGTGATGTAATAGCCAGTAAGATATAGTACAATTCAAGTTTTAGGTTTGGATTATTGACTTTTTAGCTGGCTTTGGTGCCTTGGACATGAGCTAGGACCTTAAGATTCTGCATGAAAGGAGGACTAGCAGCCGAGTTGCACAGGAGAATGTGGAATGTGTTCATATGTAGTAAAAACCTAGAAATCCGTCCGTTTTCGTCATTTGTTACCGAATCGACTTAAAGCCAGATCGTCACTTTGCCCGCTCTTCTCTCTGAAACGGTTGTACTTATCGTCTGCAAAGCTATGTCGCGTGCTGCGGTATGCGGAGACACTAAAAGCACCATAGTAGAACACAGATGAAGCTTCTAAGTTGATGTAATAGCCAGTAAGAAGTAGTACAATTCAAGTTTTAGGTATCGATTATTGACTTTTTAGCTGGCTTTGGTGCCTTGGACTTGAGCTAGGCCCTTAAGATTCTGCATGAAAGGAGGACTAGCAGCCGAGTTGCACGGGAGAATGTGAAAAGTGTTCATATGCAGTAAAAACCCGAAAAATACGTTCGTTATCGTCATTTTTTTATCGAATCGACATAAGGCCAGATCGTCACATTGGCCGCTCTTCTCTCTGAAATGGTTGTACTTATCGTCTGCAAAGATATGACGTGTGCTGCGGTATGCGGAGACACTAAAACCACCATAGTAAAACACAGATGAAGCATCTAATTTAATGTAATAGCCAGTAAGAAGTAGTACAATTTAAGTTTTAGGTATCGATTATTGACTTTTTAGCTGGCTTTGGTGCCTTGGACATGAGCTAGGACCTTAAGGTTCTGCATGAAAGGAGAACTAGCACCGGAGTTGCACGGGAGAATGTGAAAAGTGTTCATATGTAGTAAAAACCTGAGAAATCCGTCCGTTTTCGTCATTTGTTATCGACACGACTTAAAGCCAGATCTTCACATTGGCCGCTCTTCTCTCTGAAACGGTCCTAATTATCGTCTGCAAAGCTATGTCTCGTGCTCCGGTATGCGGAGACACTAAAAGCACCATAGTAGAAAACAGATGAAGCTTCTAAGTTGATGTAATAGCCAGTAAAATATAGTACAATTCAAGTTTTAGGTTTCGATTATTGACTTTTTAGCTGGCTTTGGTGCCTTGGACATGAGCTAGGACCTTAAGATTCTGCATGAAAGGAGGACTAGCAGCCGAGTTGCATGGGAGAATGTGGAATGTGTTCATATGTAGTAAAAACCTAGAAATCCGTCCGTTTTCGTCATTTGTTACCGAATCGACTTAAAGCCAGATCGTCACATTGGCCGCTCTTCTCTCTGAAACGGTTGTACTTATCGTCTGCAAAGCTATGTCGCGTGCTGCGGTATGCGGAGACACTAAAAGCACCATAGTAGAACACAGATGAAGCTCCTAAGTTGATGTAATAGCCAGTAAGAAGTAGACCAATTCAAGTTTTAGGTATCGATTATTGTCTTTTTAGCTGGCTTTGGTTCCTTGGACATGAGCTAGGACCTTAACATTCTGCATGAAAGGATGACTAGCAGCCGATTTGGACGGGAGAATGTGAAAAGTGTTCATATGCAGTAAAAACCCGAAAAATCCGTTCGTTATCGTCATTTTTTATCGAATCGACATAAGGCCAGATCGTCACATTGGCCGCTCTTCTCTCTGAAATCGTTGTACTTATCGTCTGCAAAGATATGACGTGTGCTGCGGTATGCGGAGACACTACAACCACCATAGTAAAACACAGATGAAGCATCTAATTTAATGTAATAGCCAGTAAGAAGTAGTACAATTCAATTTTTAGGTATCGATTATGGACTTTTTAGCTGGCTTTGGTGCCTTGGACATGAGCTAGGACCTTAAGAATCTGCATGAAAGGAGGACTAGCAGCCGAGTTGCACGGGAGAATGTGAAAAGTGTTCATATGTAGTAAAAACCTGAGAAATCCGTCCGTATTCGTCATTTGTTACCGAATCGACGTAAAGCCAGATCGTCACATTGGTCGCTCTTCTCTCTGAAACGATTGTACTTATCGTCTGCAAAGCTATGTCGCGTGCTGCGGTATCCGGAGACACTAAAAGCACCATAGTAGAACACAGATGAAGGTTCTAAGTTGATGTAATAGCCAGTAAGAAGTAGTCCAATTCAAGTTTTAGGTATCGATTATTGACTTTTTAGCTGGCTTTGGTGCCTTGGACATGAGCTAGGACCTTAAGATTCTGCATGAAAGGAGGACTAGCAGCAGAGTTGCACGGGACAATGTGAAAAGTGTTCATATGTAGTAAAAACCTAGAAATCCGTCCGTTTTCGTCATTTGTTACCGAATCGACTTAAAGCCAGATCGTCACATTGGCCGCTCTTCTCTCTGAAACGGTTGTACTTATCGTCTGCAAAGCTATGTCGCGTGCTGCGGTATGCGGAGACTCTCAAAGCACTATAGTAGAACACAGATGAAGCTTCTAAGTTGATGTAATAGCCAGTAAGAAGTAGTACAATTTAAGTTTTAGGTATCGATTATTGACTTTTTAGCTGGCTTTGGTGCCTTGGACATGAGCTAGGACCTTAAGATTCTGCATGAAAGGAGAACTAGCACCGGAGTTGCACGGGAGAATGTGAAAAGTGTTCATATGTAGTAAAAACCTGAGAAATCCGTCCGTTTTCGTCATTTGTTATCGACTCAACTTAAAGCCAGATCATCACATTGGCCGCTCTTCTCTCTGAAACGGTTGTACTTATCGTCTGCAAAGCTATGTCGCGGGCTGCGGTATGCGCAGACACTAAAAGCACCATAGTAGAAAACAGATGAAGCTTCTAAGTTGATGTAATAGCCAGTAAGAAGTAGTACAACTCAAGTTTTAGGTATCGATAATTGACTTTTTAGCTTGCATTTGTGCCTTGGACATGAGCTAGGACCTTGATAATCTGCATGAAAGGAGGACTATCAGCCGAGTTGCACGGGTGAATGTGAAAAGTGTTCACATGTAGCAAAAACATTAGAAATCCGTCCGTTTTCGTCATTTGTTATCGAATCGACTTAAAGCCAGATCGTTACATTGGCCGCTCTTCTCTCTGAAACGGTTGTACTTATCGTCTGCAAAGCTATGTAGCGTGATGCGGGATGTGGAGACACTAAAAGCACCATAATAGAACACATATGAAGCTTCTAAGTTGATGTAATAGCCAGTAAGAAGTAGTCCAATTCAAGTTTTAGGTATCGATTATTGACTTTTTAGCTGGCTTTGGTTCCTTGGACATGAACTAGGACCTTAAAATTCTGCATGAAAGGAGGCCTAGCTGCAGAGCTGCACGGGAGAATGTGAAAAGTGTTCATATGTAGTAAAAACCTAGAAATCCGTCCGTTTTCGTCATTTGTTACCGAATCGACATAAAGCCAGATCGTCACATTGGCCGCTCTTCTCTCTGAAACGGTTGTACTTATCGTCTGCAAAGCTATGCCGCGTGCTGCGGTATGCGGAGACACTAAATGCACCATAGTAGAACACAGATGAAGCTTCTAAGTTGTAATAGCCAGTAAAAAGTAGTACAATTCAAGTTTTAGGTAGTGATTATTGACTTTTTATCTGGCTTTGGTGCCTTGGACATGAGCTAGGACGTTAAGATTCTGCATGAAAGGAGGACTAGCAGCTGAGTTGCACGGGACAATGTGAAAAGTGTTCATATGTAGTAAAAACCTGAGTAATCCGTCCGTTTTCGTCATTTGTTATCGAATCGACTTAAAAGCCAGATCGTCACATTGGCCGCTCTTCTCTCTGAAACGGTTGTACTTATCGTCTGCAAAGCTATGTCGCATGCTGCGGTATGTGGAGACTCTCAAAGCACTATAGTAGAACACAGATGAAGCTTCTAAGTTGATGTAATAGCCAGTAAGAAGTAGTACAATTTAAGTTTTAGGTATCGATTATTGACTTTTTAGCTGGCTTTGTTGCCTTGGACATGAGCTAGGACCTTAAGATTCTGCATCAAAGGAGAACTATAACCGGAGTTGCACGGGAGAATGTGAAAAGTGTTCATATGTAGTAAAAACCTGAGAAATCCGTCCGTATTCGTCATTTGTTATCGACTCAACTTAAAGCCAGATCATCACATTGGCCGCTCTTCTCTCTGAAACGGTCGTAATTATCGTCTGCAAAGCTATGTCTCGTGCTCCAGTATGCGGAGACACTAAAAGCACCATAGTAAAAAACAGATGAAGCTTCTCAGTTGATGTAATAGCCAGTAAGATATAGTACAATTCAAGTTTTAGGTATCGATTATTGACTTTTTAGCTGGCTTTGGTGCCTTGGACATGAGCTAGGACCTTAAGATTCTGCATGAAAGGAGGACTAGCAGCCGAGTTGCACGGGAGAATGTGGAATGTGTTCATATGTAGTAAAAACCTAGAAATCCTTCCGTTTTCGTCATTTGTTATCGAATCGACTTAAAGCCAGATCGTCACATTGGCCGCTCTTCTCTCTGAAACGGTTGTACTTATCGTCTGCAAAGCTATGTCGCGTGCTGCGGTATGCGCAGACACTAAAAGCACCATAGTAGAAAACAGATGAAGCTTCTAAGTTGATGTAATAGCCAGTAAGAAGTAGTACAACTCAAGTTTTAGGTATCGATAATTGACTTTTTAGCTTGCTTTTGTGCCTTGGACATGAGCTAGGACCTTGATATTCTGCATGAAAGGAGGACTATCAGCCGAGTTGCAGGGGTGAATGTGAAAAGTGTTCACATGTAGCAAAAACATTAGAAATCCGTCCGTTTTCGTCATTTGTTACCGAATCGACTTAAAGCCAGATCGTCACATTGGCCGCTCTTCTCTCTGAAACGGTTGTGCTTATCGTCTGCAAAGCTATGTCGCGTGCTGCGGTATGCGGAGACACTAAAAGCACCATAGTAGAACACAGATGAAGCGTCTAAGTTGATGTAATAGCCAGTAAGAAGTAGTCCAATTCAAGTTTTAGGTATCGATTATTGACTTTTTAGCTGGCTTTGGTGCCTTGGACTTGAGCTAGGACCTTAAGATTCTGCATGAAAGGAGGACTAGCAGCCGAGTTGCACGGGAGAATGTGAAAAGTGTTCATATGCAGTAAAAACCCGAAAAATCCGTTCGTTATCGTCATTTTTTTATCGAATCGACATAAGGCCAGATCGTCACATTGGCCGCTCTTCTCTCTGAAATGGTTGTACTTATCGTCTGCAAAGATATGACGTGTGCTGCGGTATGCGGAGACACTAAAACCACCATAGTAAAACACAGATGAAGCATCTAATTTAATGTAATAGCCAGTAAGAAGTAGTACAATTCAAGTTTTAGGTATCGATTATGGACTTTTTAGCTGGCTTTGGTGCCTTGGACATGAGCTAGGACCTTAAGAATCTGCATGAAAGGAGGACTAGCAGCCGAGTTGCACGGGAGAATTTGAAAAGTGTTCATATGTAGTAAAAACCTGAGAAATCCGTCCGTATTCGTCATTTGTTACCGAATGGAATTAAAGCCAGATCGTCACATTGGTCGCTCTTCTCTCTGAAACGATTGTACTTATCGACTGCAAAGCTCTGTCGCGTGCTGCGGTATCCGGAGACACTAAAAGCACCATAGTAGAACACAGATGAAGGTTCTAAGTTGATGTAATAGCCAGTAAGAAGTAGTCCAATTCAAGTTTTAGGTATCGATTATTGACTTTTTAGCTGGCTTTGGTGCCTTGGACATTAGCTAGGACCTTGATATTCTGCATGAAAGGAGGACTATCAGCCGAGTTGCACGGGAGAATGTGAAAAGTGTTCACATGTAGCAAAAACATTAGAAATCCGCCCGTTTTCGTCATTTGTTATCGAATCGACTTAAAGCCAGATCGTGACATTGGCCGCTCTTCTCTCTGAAACGGTTGTACTTATCGTCTGCAAAGCTATGTATCGTGCTGCGGTATGTGGAGACACTAAAAGCACCATAATAGAACACAGATGAAGCGTCTAAGTTGATGTAATAGCCAGTAAGAAGTAGTCCAATTCAAGTTTTAGGTATCGATTATTGACTTTTTAGCTGGCTTTGGTTCCTTGGACATGAACTAGGACCTTAAGATTCTGCATGAAAGGAGGCCTAGCTGCAGATTTGCACGGGAAAATGTGAAAAGTGTTCATATGTAGTAAAAACCTAGAAATCCGTCCGTTTTCGTCATTTGTTACCGAATCGACATAAAGCCAGATCGTCACATTGGCCGCTCTTCTCTCTGAAACGGTTGTACTTATCGTCTGCAAAGCTATGTCGCGTGCTGCGGTATGCGGAGACACTAAAATCACCATAGTAGAAAACAGATGAAGGTTCTAAGTTGATGTAATAGCCAGTAAGAAGTAGTACAATTCAAGTTTTAGGTATCGATTATTGACTTTTTAGCTGGCTTTGGTTCCTTGGACATGAGCTAGGACCTTAAGATTCTGCATGAAAGGAGGACTAGCTGCCGAGTTGCACGGGAGAATGTGAAAAGTGTTCATATGTAGTAAAAACCTGAGAAATCAGTCCGTTTTCTTCATTTGTTATCGACACGACTTAAAGCCAGATCTTCACATTGGCCGCTCTTCTCTCTGAAACGGTCCTAATTATCGTCTGCAAAGCTATGTCTCGTGCTCCGGTATGCGGAGACACTAAAAGCACCATAGTAGAAAACAGATGAAGCTTCTAAGTTGATGTAATAGCCAGTAAGATATAGTGCAATTCAAGTTTTAGGGTTCGATTATTGACTTTTTAGCTGGCTTTGGTGCCTTGGACATGAGCTAGGACCTTAAGATTCTGCATGAAAGGAGGACTAGCAGCCGAGTTGCATGGGAGAATGTGGAATGTGTTCATATGTAGTAAAAACCTAGAAATCTGTCCGTTTTCGTCATTTGTTACCGAATCGACTTAAAGCCAGATCGTCACATTGGCCGCTCTTCTCTCTGAAACGGTTGTACCTATCGTCTGCAAAGCTATGTCGCGTGCTGCGGTATGCGGAGACACTAAAAGCACCATAGTAGAAAACAGATGAAGCTTCTAAGTTAATGTAATAGCCAGTAAGAAGTAGTACAACTCAAGTTTTAGGTATCGATAATTGACTTTTTAGCTTGCTTTTGTGCCTTGGACATGAGCTAGGACCTTGATATTCTGCATGAAAGGAGGACTATCAGCCGAGTTGCAGGGGTGAATGTGAAAAGTGTTCACATGTAGCAAAAACATTAGAAATCCGTCCGTTTTCGTCATTTGTTACCGAATCGACTTAAAGCCAGATCGTCACATTGGCCGCTCTTCTCTCTGAAACGGTTGTGCTTATCGTCTGCAAAGCTATGTCGCGTGCTGCGGTATGCGGAGACACTAAAAGCACCATAGTAGAACACAGATGAAGCGTCTAAGTTGATGTAATAGCCAGTAAGAAGTAGTCCAATTCAAGTTTTAGGTATCGATTATTGACTTTTTAGCTGGCTTTGGTGCCTTGGACTTGAGCTAGGACCTTAAGATTCTGCATGAAAGGAGGACTAGCAGCCGAGTTGCACGGGAGAATGTGAAAAGTGTTCATATGCAGTAAAAACCCGAAAAATCCGTTCGTTATCGTCATTTTTTTATCGAATCGACATAAGGCCAGATCGTCACATTGGCCGCTCTTCTCTCTGAAATGGTTGTACTTATCGTCTGCAAAGATATGACGTGTGCTGCGGTATGCGGAGACACTAAAACCACCATAGTAAAACACAGATGAAGCATCTAATTTAATGTAATAGCCAGTAAGAAGTAGTAGAATTCAAGTTTTAGGTATCGATTATGGACTTTTTAGCTGGCTTTGGTGCCTTGGACATGAGCTAGGACCTTAAGAATCTGCATGAAAGGAGGACTAGCAGCCGAGTTGCACGGGAGAATTTGAAAAGTGTTCATATGTAGTAAAAACCTGAGAAATCCGTCCGTATTCGTCATTTGTTACCGAATGGAATTAAAGCCAGATCGTCACATTGGTCGCTCTTCTCTCTGAAACGATTGTACTTATCGACTGCAAAGCTCTGTCGCGTGCTGCGGTATCCGGAGACACTAAAAGCACCATAGTAGAACACAGATGAAGGTTCTAAGTTGATGTAATAGCCAGTAAGAAGTAGTCCAATTCAAGTTTTAGGTATCGATTATTGACTTTTTAGCTGGCTTTGGTGCCTTGGACATTAGCTAGGACCTTGATATTCTGCATGAAAGGAGGACTATCAGCCGAGTTGCACGGGAGAATGTGAAAAGTGTTCACATGTAGCAAAAACATTAGAAATCCGCCCGTTTTCGTCATTTGTTATCGAATCGACTTAAAGCCAGATCGTGACATTGGCCGCTCTTCTCTCTGAAACGGTTGTACTTATCGTCTGCAAAGCTATGTATCGTGCTGCGGTATGTGGAGACACTAAAAGCACCATAATAGAACACAGATGAAGCGTCTAAGTTGATGTAATAGCCAGTAAGAAGTAGTCCAATTCAAGTTTTAGGTATCGATTATTGACTTTTTAGCTGGCTTTGGTTCCTTGGACATGAACTAGGACCTTAAGATTCTGCATGAAAGGAGGCCTAGCTGCAGATTTGCACGGGAAAATGTGAAAAGTGTTCATATGTAGTAAAAACCTAGAAATCCGTCCGTTTTCGTCATTTGTTACCGAATCGACATAAAGCCAGATCGTCACATTGGCCGCTCTTCTCTCTGAAACGGTTGTACTTATCGTATGCAAAGCTATGTCGCGTGCTGCGGTATGCGGAGACACTAAAATCACCATAGTAGAAAACAGATGAAGGTTCTAAGTTGATGTAATAGCCAGTAAGAAGTAGTACAATTCAAGTTTTAGGTATCGATTATTGACTTTTTAGCTGGCTTTGGTTCCTTGGACATGAGCTAGGACCTTAAGATTCTGCATGAAAGGAGGACTAGCTGCCGCGTTGCACGGGAGAATGTGAAAAGTGTTCATATGTAGTAAAAACCTGAGAAATCAGTCCGTTTTCTTCATTTGTTATCGACACGACTTAAAGCCAGATCTTTACATTGGCCGCTCTTCTCTCTGAAACGGTCCTAATTATCGTCTGCAAAGCTATGTCTCGTGCTCCGGTATGCGGAGACACTAAAAGCACCATAGTAGAAAACAGATGAAGCTTCTAAGTTGATGTAATAGCCAGTAAGATATAGTGCAATTCAAGTTTTAGGGTTCGATTATTGACTTTTTAGCTGGCTTTGGTGCCTTGGACATGAGCTAGGACCTTAAGATTCTGCATGAAAGGAGGACTAGCAGCCGAGTTGCATGGGAGAATGTGGAATGTGTTCATATGTAGTAAAAACCTAGAAATCTGTCCGTTTTCGTCATTTGTTACCGAATCGACTTAAAGCCAGATCGTCACATTGGCCGCTCTTCTCTCTGAAACGGTTGTACCTATCGTCTGCAAAGCTATGTCGCGTGCTGCGGTATGCGGAGACACTAAAAGCACCATAGTAGAAAACAGATGAAGCTTCTAAGTTAATGTAATAGCCAGTAAGAAGTAGTACAACTCAAGATTTAGGTATCGATTATTGACTTTTTAGCTTGCTTTTGTGCCTTGGACATCAGCTAGGACCTTGATATTCTGCATGAAAGGAGGACTATCAGCCGAGTTGCACGGGAGAATGTGAAAAGTGTTCACATGTAGCAAAAACATTAGAAATCCGTCCGTTTTCGTCATTTGTTATCGAATCGACTTAAAGCCAGATCGTTACATTGGCCGCTCTTCTCTCTGAAACGGTTGTACTTATCGTCTGCAAAGCTATGTAGCGTGCTGCGGTATGTGGAGACACTAAAAGCACCATAATAGAACACAGATGAAGCTTCTAAGTTGATGTAATAGCCAGTAAGAAGTAGTCCAATTCAAGTTTTAGGTATCGATTATTGACTTTTTAGCTGGCTTTGGTTCCTTGGACATGAACTAGGACCTTAAGATTCTGCATGAAAGGAGGCCTAGCTGCAGAGTTGCACGGGATAATGTGAAAAGTGTTCATATGTAGTAAAAACCTAGAAATCCGTCCGTTTTCGTCATTTGTTACAGAATCGACATAGAGCCAGATCGTCACATTGGCCGATCTTCTCTCTGAAACAGTTGTACTTATCGTCTGCAAAGCTATGTCGCGTGCTGCGGTATGCGGAGACACTAAAATCACCATAGTAGAAAACAGATGAAGCTTCTAAGTTGATGTAATAGCCAGTAAGATATAGTACAATTCAAGTTTTAGGTTTCGATTATTGACTTTTTAGCTGGCTTTGGTGCCTTGGACATGAGCTAGGACCTTAAGATTCTGCATGAAAGGAGGACTAGCAGCCGAGTTGCACAGGAGAATGTGGAATGTGTTCATATGTAGTAAAAACCTAGAAATCCGTCCGTTTTCGTCATTTGTTACCGAATCGACTTAAAGCCAGATCGTCACTTTGCCCGCTCTTCTCTCTGAAACGGTTGTACTTATCGTCTGCAAAGCTATGTCGCGTGCTGCGGTATGCGGAGACACTAAAAGCACCATAGTAGAACACAGATGAAGCTTCTAAGTTGATGTAATAGCCAGTAAGAAGTAGTACAATTCAAGTTTTAGGTATCGATTATTGACTTTTTAGCTGGCTTTGGTGCCTTGGGCTTGAGCTAGGCCCTTAAGATTCTGCATGAAAGGAGGACTAGCAGCCGAGTTGCACGGTAGAATGTGAAAAGTGTTCATATGCAGTAAAAACCCGAAAAATACGTTCGTTATCGTCATTTTTTTATCGAATCGACATAAGGCCAGATCGTCACATTGGCCGCTCTTCTCTCTGAAATGGTTGTACTTATCGTCTGCAAAGATATGACGTGTGCTGCGGTATGCGGAGACACTAAAACCACCATAGTAAAACACAGATGAAGCATCTAATTTAATGTAATAGCCAGTAAGAAGTAGTACAATTTAAGTTTTAGGTATCGATTATTGACTTTTTAGCTGGCTTTGGTGCCTTGGACATGAGCTAGGACCTTAAGGTTCTGCATGAAAGGAGAACTAGCACCGGAGTTGCACGGGAGAATGTGAAAAGTGTTCATATGTAGTAAAAACCTGAGAAATCCGTCCGTTTTCGTCATTTGTTATCGACACGACTTAAAGCCAGATCTTCACATTGGCCGCTCTTCTCTCTGAAACAGTCCTAATTATCGTCTGCAAAGCTATGTCTCGTGCTCCGGTATGCGGAGACACTAAAAGCACCATAGTAGAAAACAGATGAAGCTTCTAAGTTGATGTAATAGCCAGTAAAATATAGTACAATTCAAGTTTTAGGTTTCGATTATTGACTTTTTAGCTGGCTTTGGTGCCTTGGACATGAGCTAGGAGCTTAAGATTCTGCATGAAAGGAGGACTAGCAGCCGAGTTGCATGGGAGAATGTGGAATGTGTTCATATGTAGTAAAAACCTAGAAATCCGTCCGTTTTCGTCATTTGTTACCGAATCGACTTAAAGCCAGATCGTCACATTGGCCGCTCTTCTCTCTGAAACGGTTGTACTTATCGTCTGCAAAGCTATGTCGCGTGCTGCGGTATGCGGAGACACTAAAAGCACCATAGTAGAACACAGATGAAGCTCCTAAGTTGATGTAATAGCCAGTAAGAAGTAGACCAATTCAAGTTTTAGGTATCGATTATTGTCTTTTTAGCTGGCTTTGGTTCCTTGGACATGAGCTAGGACCTTAACATTCTGCATGAAAGGATGACTAGCAGCCGATTTGGACGGGAGAATGTGAAAAGTGTTCATATGCAGTAAAAACCCGAAAAATCCGTTCGTTTTCGTCATTTTTTATCGAATCGACATAAGGCCAGATCGTCACATTGGCCGCTCTTCTCTCTGAAATCGTTGTACTTATCGTCTGCAAAGATATGACGTGTGCTGCGGTATGCGGAGACACTACAACCACCATAGTAAAACACAGATGAAGCATCTAATTTAATGTAATAGCCAGTAAGAAGTAGTACAATTCAATTTTTAGGTATCGATTATGGAATTTTTAGCTGGCTTTGGTGCCTTGGACATGAGCTAGGACCTTAAGAATCTGCATGAAAGGAGGACTAGCAGCCGAGTTGCACGGGAGAATGTGAAAAGTGTTCATATGTAGTAAAAACCTGAGAAATCCGTCCGTATTCGTCATTTGTTACCGAATCGACTTAAAGCCAGATCGTCACATTGGTCGCTCTTCTCTCTGAAACGATTGTACTTATCGTCTGCAAAGCTATGTCGCGTGCTGCGGTATCCGGAGACACTAAAAGCACCATAGTAGAACACAGATGAAGGTTCTAAGTTGATGTAATAGCCAGTAAGAAGTAGTCCAATTCAAGTTTTAGGTATCGATTATTGACTTTTTAGCTGGCTTTGGTGCCTTGGACATGAGCTAGGACCTTAAGATTCTGCATGAAAGGAGGACTAGCAGCAGAGTTGCACGGGACAATGTGAAAAGTGTTCATATGTAGTAAAAACCTAGAAATCCGTCCGTTTTCGTAATTTGTTACCGAATCGACTTAAAGCCAGATCGTCACATTGGCCGCTCTTCTCTCTGAAACGGTTGTACTTATCGTCTGCAAAGCTATGTCGCGTGCTGCGGTATGCGGAGACTCTCAAAGCACTATAGTAGAACACAGATGAAGCTTCTAAGTTGATGTAATAGCCAGTAAGAAGTAGTACAATTTAAGTTTTAGGTATCGATTATTGACTTTTTAGCTGGCTTTGGTGCCTTGGACATGAGCTAGGACCATAAGATTCTGCATGAAAGGAGAACTAGCACCGGAGTTGCACGGGAGAATGTGAAAAGTGTTCATATGTAGTAAAAACCTGAGAAATCCGTCCGTTTTCGTCATTTGTTATCGACTCAACTTAAAGCCAGATCATCACATTGGCCGCTCTTCTCTCTGAAACGGTCGTAATTATCGTCTGCAAAGCTATGTCTCGTGCTCCAGTATGCGGAGACACTAAAAGCACCATAGTAGAAAACAGATGAAGCTTCTAAGTTGATGTAATAGCCAGTAAGATATAGTACAATTCAAGTTTTAGGTATCGATTATTGACTTTTTAGCTGGCTTTGGTGCCTTGGACATGAGCTAGGACCTTAAGATTCTGCATGAAAGGAGGACTAGATGCCGAGTTGCACGGGAGAATGTGGAATGTGTTCATATGTAGTAAAAACCTAGAAATCCTTCCGTTTTCGTCATTTGTTATCGAATCGACTTAAAGCCAGATCGTCACACTGGCCGCTCTTCTCTCTGAAACGGTTGTACTTATCGTCTGCAAAGCTATGTCGCGGGCTGCGGAATGCGCAGACACTAAAAGCACCATAGTAGAAAACAGATGAAGCTTCTAAGTTGATGTAATAGCCAGTAAGAAGTAGTACAACTCAAGTTTTAGGTATCGATAATTGACTTTTTAGCTTGCTTTTGTGCCTTGGACATGAGCTAGGACCTTGATAATCTGCATGAAAGGAGGACTATCAGCCGAGTTGCACGGGTGAATGTGAAAAGTGTTCACATGTAGCAAAAACATTAGAAATCCGTCCGTTTTCGTCATTTGTTATCGAATCGACTTAAAGCCAGATCGTTACATTGGCCGCTCTTCTCTCTGAAACGGTTGTACTTATCGTCTGCAAAGCTATGTAGCGTGATGCGGGATGTGGAGACACTAAAAGCACCATAATAGAACACATATGAAGCTTCTAAGTTGATGTAATAGCCAGTAAGAAGTAGTCCAAGTCAAGTTTTAGGTATCGATTATTGACTTTTTAGCTGGCTTTGGTTCCTTGGACATGAACTAGGACCTTAAAATTCTGCATGAAAGGGGGCCTAGCTGCAGAGCTGCACGGGAGAATGTGAAAAGTGTTCATATGTAGTAAAAACCTAGAAATCCGTCCGTTTTCGTCATTTGTTACCGAATCGACATAAAGCCAGATCGTCACATTGGCCGCTCTTCTCTCTGAAACGGTTGTACTTATCGTCTGCAAAGCTATGTCGCGTGCTGCGGTATGCGGAGACACTAAAATCACCATAGTAGAAAACAGATGAAGCTTCTAAGTTGATGTAATAGCCAGTAAGATATAGTAAAATTCAAGTTTTAGGTTTCGATTATTGACTTTTTAGATGGCTTTGGTGCCTTGGACATGAGCTAGGACCTTAAGATTCTGCATGAAAGGAGGACTAGCAGCCGAGTTGCACAGGAGAATGTGGAATGTGTTCATATGTAGTAAAAACCTAGAAATCCGTCAGTTTTCGTTAATTGTTACCGAATCGACTTAAAGCCAGATCGTCACATTGGCCGCTCTCCTCTCTGAAACGGTTGTACTTATCGTCTGCAAAGCTATGTCGCGTGCTGCGGTATGCGGAGACACTAAAAGCACCATAGTAGAACACAGATGAAGCTTCTAAGTTGATGTAATAGCCAGTAAGAAGTAGTACAATTCAAGTTTTAGGTATCGATTATTGACTTTTTAGCTGGCTTTGGTGCCTTGGACTTGAGCTAGGCCCTTAAGATTCTGCATGAAAGGAGGACTAGCAGCCGAGTTGCACGGGAGAATGTGAAAAGTGTTCATATGCAGTAAAAACCCGAAAAATACGTTCGTTATCGTCATTTTTTTATCGAATCGACATAAGGCCAGATCGTCACATTGGCCGCTCTTCTCTCTGAAATGGTTGTACTTATCGTCTGCAAAGATATGACGTGTGCTGCGGTATGCGGAGACACTAAAACCACCATAGTAAAACACAGATGAAGCATCTAATTTAATGTAATAGCCAGTAAGAAGTAGTACAATTCAAGTTTTAGGTATCGATTATGGCTTTTTAGCTGGCTTTGGTGCCTTGGACATGAGGTAGGACCTTAAGAATCTGCATGAAAGGAGGACTAGCAGCCGAGTTGCACGGGAGAATGTGAAAAGTGTTCATATGTAGTAAAAACCTGAGAAATCAGTCCGTTTTCGTCATTTGTTATCGACACGACTTAAAGCCAGATCTTCACATTGGCCGCTCTTCTCTCTGAAACGGTCCTAATTATCGTCTGCAAAGCTATGTCTCGTGCTCCGGTATGCGGAGACACTAAAAGCACCATAGTAGAAAACAGATGAAGCTTCTAAGTTGATGTAATAGCCAGTAAGATATAGTACAATTCAAGTTTTAGGTTTCGATTATTAACTTTTGAGCTGGCTTTGGTGCCTTGGACATGAGCTAGGACCTTAAGATTCTGCATGAAATGAGGACTAGTAGCCGAGTTGCATGGGAGAATGTGGAATGTGTTCATATGTAGTAAAAACCTAGAAATCCGTCCGTTTTCGTCATTTGTTACCGAATCGACTTAAAGCCAGATCTTCACATTGGCCGCTCTTCTCTCTGAAACGGTTGTACTTATCGTCTGCAAAGCTATGTCGCGTGCTGCGGTATGCGGAGACACTAAAAGCACCATAGTAGAACACAGATGAAGCTTCTAAGTTGATGTAATAGCCAGTAAGAAGTAGACCAATTCAAGTTTTAGGTATCGATTATTGACTTTTTAGCTGGCTTTGGTTCCTTGGACATGAGCTAGGACCTTAAGATTCTGCATGAAAGGAGAACTAGCAGCCGAGTTGCATGGGAGAATGTGGAATGTGTTCATATGTAGTAAAAACCTAGATATCCGTCCGTTTTCGTCATTTTTACCGAATCGACTTAAAGCCAGATCGTCACATTGGCCGCTCTTCTCTCTGAAACGGTTGTTCCTATCGTCTGCAAAGCTATGTCGCGTGCTGCGGTATGCGGAGACACTAAATGCACCATAGTAGAACACAGATGAAGCTTCTAAGTTGTAATAGCCAATAAGAAGTAGTCCAATTCAAGTTTTAGGTATCGATTATTGACTTTTTAGCTGGCTTTGGTTCCTTGGACATGAACTAGGACCTTAAAATTCTGCATGAAAGGAGGCCTAGCTGAAGAGCTGCACGGGAGAATGTGAAAAGCGTTCATATGTAGTAAAAACCTAGAAATCCGTCCGTTTTCGTCATTTGTTACCGAATCGACTTAAAGCCAGATCGTCACATTGGCCGCTCTTCTCTCTGAAACGGTTGTACTTATCGTCTGCAAAGCTATGTCGCGTGCTGCGGTATGCGGAGACTCTCAAAGCACTATAGTAGAACACAGATGAAGCTTCTATGTTGATGTAATAGCCAGTAAGAAGTAGTACAATTTAAGTTTTAGGTATCGATTATTGACTTTTTAGCTGGCTTTGGTGCCTTGGACATGAGCTAGGACCATAAGATTCTGCATGAAAGGAGAACTAGCACCGGAGTTGCACGGGAGAATGTGAAAAGTGTTCATATGTAGTAAAAACCTGAGAAATCCGTCCGTTTTCGTCATTTGTTATCGACTCAACTTAAAGCCAGATCATCACATTGGCCGCTCTTCTCTCTGAAACGGTCGTAATTATCGTCTGCAAAGCTATGTCTCGTGCTCCAGTATGCGGAGACACTAAAAGCACCATAGTAGAAAACAGATGAAGCTTCTAAGTTGATGTAATAGCCAGTAAGATATAGTACAATTCAAGTTTTAGGTATCGATTATTGACTTTTTAGCTGGCTTTGGTGCCTTGGACATGAGCTAGGACCTTAAGATTCTGCATGAAAGGAGGACTAGATGCCGAGTTGCACGGGAGAATGTGGAATGTGTTCATATGTAGTAAAAACCTAGAAATCCTTCCGTTTTCGTCATTTGTTATCGAATCGACTTAAAGCCAGATCGTCACACTGGCCGCTCTTCTCTCTGAAACGGTTGTACTTATCGTCTGCAAAGCTATGTCGCGGGCTGCGGAATGCGCAGACACTAAAAGCACCATAGTAGAAAACAGATGAAGCTTCTAAGTTGATGTAATAGCCAGTAAGAAGTAGTACAACTCAAGTTTTAGGTATCGATAATTGACTTTTTAGCTTGCTTTTGTGCCTTGGACATGAGCTAGGACCTTGATAATCTGCATGAAAGGAGGACTATCAGCCGAGTTGCACGGGTGAATGTGAAAAGTGTTCACATGTAGCAAAAACATTAGAAATCCGTCCGTTTTCGTCATTTGTTATCGAATCGACTTAAAGCCAGATCGTTACATTGGCCGCTCTTCTCTCTGAAACGGTTGTACTTATCGTCTGCAAAGCTATGTAGCGTGATGCGGGATGTGGAGACACTAAAAGCACCATAATAGAACACATATGAAGCTTCTAAGTTGATGTAATAGCCAGTAAGAAGTAGTCCAAGTCAAGTTTTAGGTATCGATTATTGACTTTTTAGCTGGCTTTGGTTCCTTGGACATGAACTAGGACCTTAAAATTCTGCATGAAAGGGGGCCTAGCTGCAGAGCTGCACGGGAGAATGTGAAAAGTGTTCATATGTAGTAAAAACCTAGAAATCCGTCCGTTTTCGTCATTTGTTACCGAATCGACATAAAGCCAGATCGTCACATTGGCCGCTCTTCTCTCTGAAACGGTTGTACTTATCGTCTGCAAAGCTATGTCGCGTGCTGCGGTATGCGGAGACACTAAAATCACCATAGTAGAAAACAGATGAAGCTTCTAAGTTGATGTAATAGCCAGTAAGATATAGTAAAATTCAAGTTTTAGGTTTCGATTATTGACTTTTTAGATGGCTTTGGTGCCTTGGACATGAGCTAGGACCTTAAGATTCTGCATGAAAGGAGGACTAGCAGCCGAGTTGCACAGGAGAATGTGGAATGTGTTCATATGTAGTAAAAACCTAGAAATCCGTCAGTTTTCGTTAATTGTTACCGAATCGACTTAAAGCCAGATCGTCACATTGGCCGCTCTCCTCTCTGAAACGGTTGTACTTATCGTCTGCAAAGCTATGTCGCGTGCTGCGGTATGCGGAGACACTAAAAGCACCATAGTAGAACACAGATGAAGCTTCTAAGTTGATGTAATAGCCAGTAAGAAGTAGTACAATTCAAGTTTTAGGTATCGATTATTGACTTTTTAGCTGGCTTTGGTGCCTTGGACTTGAGCTAGGCCCTTAAGATTCTGCATGAAAGGAGGACTAGCAGCCGAGTTGCACGGGAGAATGTGAAAAGTGTTCATATGCAGTAAAAACCCGAAAAATACGTTCGTTATCGTCATTTTTTTATCGAATCGACATAAGGCCAGATCGTCACATTGGCCGCTCTTCTCTCTGAAATGGTTGTACTTATCGTCTGCAAAGATATGACGTGTGCTGCGGTATGCGGAGACACTAAAACCACCATAGTAAAACACAGATGAAGCATCTAATTTAATGTAATAGCCAGTAAGAAGTAGTACAATTCAAGTTTTAGGTATCGATTATGGCTTTTTAGCTGGCTTTGGTGCCTTGGACATGAGGTAGGACCTTAAGAATCTGCATGAAAGGAGGACTAGCAGCCGAGTTGCACGGGAGAATGTGAAAAGTGTTCATATGTAGTAAAAACCTGAGAAATCAGTCCGTTTTCGTCATTTGTTATCGACACGACTTAAAGCCAGATCTTCACATTGGCCGCTCTTCTCTCTGAAACGGTCCTAATTATCGTCTGCAAAGCTATGTCTCGTGCTCCGGTATGCGGAGACACTAAAAGCACCATAGTAGAAAACAGATGAAGCTTCTAAGTTGATGTAATAGCCAGTAAGATATAGTACAATTCAAGTTTTAGGTTTCGATTATTAACTTTTGAGCTGGCTTTGGTGCCTTGGACATGAGCTAGGACCTTAAGATTCTGCATGAAATGAGGACTAGTAGCCGAGTTGCATGGGAGAATGTGGAATGTGTTCATATGTAGTAAAAACCTAGAAATCCGTCCGTTTTCGTCATTTGTTACCGAATCGACTTAAAGCCAGATCTTCACATTGGCCGCTCTTCTCTCTGAAACGGTTGTACTTATCGTCTGCAAAGCTATGTCGCGTGCTGCGGTATGCGGAGACACTAAAAGCACCATAGTAGAACACAGATGAAGCTTCTAAGTTGATGTAATAGCCAGTAAGAAGTAGACCAATTCAAGTTTTAGGTATCGATTATTGACTTTTTAGCTGGCTTTGGTTCCTTGGACATGAGCTAGGACCTTAAGATTCTGCATGAAAGGAGAACTAGCAGCCGAGTTGCATGGGAGAATGTGGAATGTGTTCATATGTAGTAAAAACCTAGATATCCGTCCGTTTTCGTCATTTTTACCGAATCGACTTAAAGCCAGATCGTCACATTGGCCGCTCTTCTCTCTGAAACGGTTGTTCCTATCGTCTGCAAAGCTATGTCGCGTGCTGCGGTATGCGGAGACACTAAATGCACCATAGTAGAACACAGATGAAGCTTCTAAGTTGTAATAGCCAATAAGAAGTAGTCCAATTCAAGTTTTAGGTATCGATTATTGACTTTTTAGCTGGCTTTGGTTCCTTGGACATGAACTAGGACCTTAAAATTCTGCATGAAAGGAGGCCTAGCTGAAGAGCTGCACGGGAGAATGTGAAAAGCGTTCATATGTAGTAAAAACCTAGAAATCCGTCCGTTTTCGTCATTTGTTATCGAATCGACTTAAAAGCCAGATCGTCCCATTGGCCGCTCTTCTCTCTGAAACGGTTGTACTTATCGTCTGCAAAGCTATGTCGCATGCTGCGGTATGCGGAGACTCTCAAAGCACTATAGTAGAACACAGATGAAGCTTCTAAGTTGATGTAATAGCCAGTAAGAAGTAGTACAATTTAAGTTTTAGGTATCGATTATTGACTTTTTAGCTGGCTTTGTTGCCTTGGACATGAGCTAGGACCTTAAGATTCTGCATCAAAGGAGAACTATAACCGGAGTTGCACGGGAGAATGTGAAAAGTGTTCATATGTAGTAAAAACCTGAGAAATCCGTCCGTATTCGTCATTTGTTATCGACTCAACTTAAAGCCAGATCATCACATTGGCCGCTCTTCTCTCTGAAACGGTCCTAATTATCGTCTGCAAAGCTATGTCTCGTGCTCCAGTATGCGGAGACACTAAAAGCACCATAGTAGAAAACAGATGAAGCTTCTCAGTTGATGTAATAGCCAGTAAGATATAGTACAATTCAAGTTTTAGGTATCGATTATTGACTTTTTAGCTGGCTTTGGTGCCTTGGACATGAGCTAGGACCTTAAGATTCTGCATGAAAGGAGGACTAGCAGCCGAGTTGCACGGGAGAATGTGGAATGTGTTCATATGTAGTAAAAACCTAGAAATCCTTCCGTTTTCGTCATTTGTTATCGAATCGACTTAAAGCCAGATCGTCACATTGGCCGCTCTTCTCTCTGAAACGGTTGTACTTATCGTCTGCAAAGCTATGTCGCGTGCTGCGGTATGCGCAGACACTAAAAGCACCATAGTAGAAAACAGATGAAGCTTCTAAGTTGATGTAATAGCCAGTAAGAAGTAGTACAACTCAAGTTTTAGGTATCGATAATTGACTTTTTAGCTTGCTTTTGTGCCTTGGACATGAGCTAGGACCTTGATATTCTGCATGAAAGGAGGACTATCAGCCGAGTTGCAGGGGTGAATGTGAAAAGTGTTCACATGTAGCAAAAACATTAGAAATCCGTCCGTTTTCGTCATTTGTTACCGAATCGACTTAAAGCCAGATCGTCACATTGGCCGCTCTTCTCTCTGAAACGGTTGTGCTTATCGTCTGCAAAGCTATGTCGCGTGCTGCGGTATGCGGAGACACTAAAAGCACCATAGTAGAACACAGATGAAGCTTCTAAGTTGATGTAATAGCCAGTAAGAAGTAGTACAATTCAGGTTTTAGGTATCGATTATTGACTTTTTAGGTGGCTTTGGTGCCTTGGACTTGAGCTAGGACCTTAAGATTCTGCATGAAAGGAGGACTAGCAGCCGAGTTGCACGGGAGAATGTGAAAAGTGTTAATATGCAGTAAAAACCCGAAAAATCCGTTCGTTATCGTCATTTTTTTATCGAATCGGCATAAGGCCAGATCGTCACATTGGCCGCTCTTCTCTCTGAAATGGTTGTACTTATCGTCTGCAAAGATATGACGTGTGCTGCGGTATGCGGAGACACTAAAACCACCATAGTAAAACACAGATGAAGCATCTAATTTAATGTAATAGCCAGTAAGAAGTAGTACAATTCAAGTTTTAGGTATCGATTATGGACTTTTTAGCTGGCTTTGGTGCCTTGGACATGAGCTAGGACCTTAAGAATCTGCATGAAAGGAGGACTAGCAGCCGAGTTGCACGGGAGAATTTGAAAAGTGTTCATATGTAGTAAAAACCTGAGAAATCCGTCCGTATTCGTCATTTGTTACCGAATGGAATTAAAGCCAGATCGTCACATTGGTCGCTCTTCTCTCTGAAACGGTTGTACTAATCGTCTGCAAAGCTATGTCGTGTGCTGCGGTATGCGGAGACACTAAGAGCACCATAGTAGAACACAGATGAAGCTTCTAAGTTGATGTAATAGCCAGTAAGAAGTAGTACAATTCAAGTTTTAGGTATCGATTATTGACTTTTTAGGGGGCTTTGGTGCCTTGGACTTGAGCTAGGACCTTAAGATTCTGCATGAAAGGAGGACTAGCAGCTGATTTGCACGGGAGAATGTAAAAGTGTTGATATGCCGTAAAAACCTGAAAAATCCGTTCGTTATCGTCATTTTTTTATCGAATCGTCATAAGGCCAGATCGTCACATTGGCCGCTCTTCTCTCTGAAATGGTTGTACTTATCGTCTGCAAAGATATGACGTGTGCTGCGGTATGCGGAGACACTAAAATCACCATAGTAAAACACAGATGAAGCATCTAATTTAATGTAATAGCCAGTAAGAAGTAGTACAATTCAAGTTTTAGGTATCGGTTATTGACTTTTTAGCTGGCTTTGGTGCCTTGGACATGAGCTAGGATATTAAGATTCTGCATGAAAGGAGGACTAGCAGCCGAGTTGCACGGAAAAATGTGGAATGTGTTCATATGTAGTAAAAACCTAGAAATCCGTCCGTTTTCGTCATTTGTTATCGAATCGACTTAAAGCCAGATCGTCACATTATCCGCTCTTCTCTCTGAATCGGTTGTACTTATCGTCTGCAAAGCTATGACGTGTGCTGCGGTATGCGGAGACACTAAAACCACCATAGTAAAACACAGATGACGGTTCTAAGTTGGTGTAATAGCCAGTAAGAAGTAGTACAATTCAAGTTTTAGGTATCGAATATTGACTTTTTAGCTGGCTTTGGCGCCTTGGACATGAGCTAGGACCTTAAGATTCTGCATGAAAGGAGGACTATCAGCCGAGTTGTACGGGAGAATGTGAAAAGTGTTCATATGTAGTAAAAACCTAGAATTCCGTCCGTTTTCGTCATTTGTTATCGAATCGACTTAAAGCCAGATCGTCACATTGGCCGCATTTATGTATAAAACGATTGTACTTATCGTATGCAAAGCTATGTCGCGTGCTGCGGTTTGCGGAGACACTAAAAGCATCATAGTAGAACACAGATGAAGCTTCTAAGTTGATGTAATAGATAGTAAGAAGTAGTACAATTCAAGTTTTAGGTATCGATTATTGACTTTATAGCTATCTTTGGTGCCTTGGACATGAGCTAGGACCTTAAGATTCTTCATGAAAGGAGGACTAGCAGCTGATTTGCACGGGAGAATGTGAAAAGTGTTCATATGTAGTAAAAACCTGAGAAATCCGTCAGTTTTCGTCATTTGTTATCGACTCGACTTAAAGCCAGATCTTCACATTATCCGCTCTTCTCTCTGAATCGGTTGTACTTATCGTCAGCGAAGCTATGACGTGTGCTGCGGTATGCGGAGACACTAAAACCACCATAGTAAAACACAGATGAAGCTTCTAAGTTGATGTAATAGCCAGTAAGAAGTAGTACAATTCAAGTTTTAGGTATCGATTATTGACTTTTTAGGGGGCTTTGGTGCCTTGGACTTGAGCTAGGACCTTAAGATTCTGCATGAAAGGAGGACTAGCAGCTGAGTTGCACGGGAGAATGTAAAAGTGTTGATATGCCGTAAAAACCTAAAAAATCAGTTCGTTATCGTCATTTTTTTATCGAATCGTCATAAGGCCAGATCGTCACATTGGCCACTCTTCTCTCTGAAATGGTTGTACTTATCGTCTGCAAAGATATGACGTGTGCTGCGGTATGCGGAGACACTAAAATCACCATAGTAAAACACAGATGAAGCATCTAATTTAATGTAATAGCCAGTAAGAAGTAGTACAATTCTAGTTTTAGGTATCGATTATTGACTTTTTAGCTGGCTTTGGTGCCTTGAACATGAGCTAGGACGTTAAGATTCTGCATGAAAGGAGGACTAGCAGCCGCGTTGCACGGGAGAATGTGAGAAGTGTTCATATGTAGTAAAAACCTGAGAAATCCGTCCTTTTTCGTCATTTGTTATCGAATCGACTTAAAGCCAGAATATCACATTGGCCGCTCTTCTCTCTGAAACGGTTGTACTTATCGTCTGCAAAGCTATGACGTGTGCAGCGGTATGCGGAGACACTAAAACCACAATAGTAAAACACAGATGAAGCATCTAATTTAATGTAATAGCCAGTAAGAAGTAGTCCAATTCAATTTTAGGTATCGATTATTAATTTCTTAGCTGGCTTTGGTGCCTTGGATATGAGCTAGGACCTTAAGATTCTGCATGAAAGGACGACTAGCAGCTGAGTTGCACGGGATAATGTGAAAAGTGTTCAAATGCAGGAAAAACCCGAAAAATCCGTTCGTTATCGTCATTTGTTATCGAATCGACTTAAAGCCAGATCGACACATTGGTCGCTCTTCTCTCTGAAACGATTGTACTTATCGACTGCATCGCTATGTCGCGTGCTGCGGAATGCGGAGACACTAAAAGCACCATAGTAGAACACAGATGAAGCTTCTAAGTCGATGTAATAGCCAGTAAGAAGTAGTACAATTCAAGTTTTAGGTATCGATTATTGACTTTTTAGCTGGCTTTGGTGCCTTGGACATGAGCTAGGACCTTAAGATTCTGCATGAAAGGAGAACTAGCAGCCGAGTTGCATGGGAGTATGTGAAAAGTGTTCATATGTAGTAAAAACCTGAGAAATCCGTCCGTTTTCGTCATTTGTTATCGAATCGACCTAAAGCCAGAATGTCACACTGGCAGCTCTTCTCTCTGAAACGGTTGTACTTATCGTCTGCAAAGCTAAGACGTGTGCTGCGTTATGCGGAGACACTAAAACCACCATAGTAAAACACAGATGTAGCATCTAATTTATTGTAATAGCTAGTAAGAAGTAGTACAATTCAAGTTTTAGGTATCGATAATGGACTTTTTAGCTGGCTTTGGTGCCTTGGACATGAGCTAGGACCTTAAGAATCTGCATGAAAGGAGGACCAGCAGCCGAGTTGCACGGGAGAATGTGAAAAGTGTTCATATGTTGTAAAAAAATGAGAAATCCGTCCGTTTTCGTCATTTGTTATCGAATCGACTTAAAGCCAGATCGTCACATTGGTCACTCTTCTCTCTGAAACGATTGTACGTATCGTCTGCAAAGCTATGTCGCGAGCTGCGGTATGCGGAGACACTAAAAGCACCATAGTAGAACACAGATGAAGGTTCTATGTTGACTTAATAGCCAGTAAGAAGTAGTACAATTCAAGTTTTAGGTATCGATTATTGACTTTTTAGCTGGCTTTGGTTCCTTGCACATGAGCTAGGACCTTAAGATTCTGCATGAAAGGTGGACTAGAAGCTGAGTTGCACGGGAGAATGTGAAAAGTGTTCAAATGCAGTAAAAACCTGAGAAATCCGTCCGTTTTCTTCATTTGTTATCGAATCGACTTAAAGCCAGATCGTCACTTCGGTCGCTCTTCTCTCTGAAACGATTGTACTTATCGTCTGCAAAGCTATGTCGCGTGCTGCGGTATGTGGAGAACTAAAAGCACCATAGTAGAACACAGATGAAGCTTCTATGTTGATGTAATAGCCAGTAAGAAGTAGTACAATTCAAGTTTTAGGTATCGATTATTGACTTTTTAGGTGGCTTTGGTGCCTTGGGCATGAGCTAGGACCTTAAGATTCCGCATGAAAGGAGGACTAGCAGCTGAGTTGGACGGGAGAATGTGAAAAGTGTTCATATGCAGTAAAAACCCGAAAAATCCGTTCGTTATCGTCATTTGTTATCGAATCGCTTAAAGCCAGATCGTCACATTGGCCGCTCTTCTCTCTGAAATGGTTGTACTTATCGTCTGCAATGCTATGACGTGTGCTGCGGTATGCGGAGACACTAAAACCACCATAGTAAAACACAGATGAAGCATCTAATTAAATGTAATAGCCTGTAAGAAGTAGTACAATTCAAGTTTTAGGTATCGATTATGGACTTTTTAGCTGGCTTTGGCGGCTTGGACATGAGCTAGGACCTTAAGATTCTGCATGAAAGGAGGACTAGCAGCTGAGTTGCACGGGAGAATGTAAAAGTGTTGATATGCCGTAAAAACCTGAAAAATCCGTTCGTTATCGTCATTTTTTTATCGAATCGTCATAAGGCCAGATCGTCACATTGGCCGCTCTTCTCTCTGAAATGGTTGTACTTATCGTCTGCAAAGATATGACGTGTGCTGCGGTATGCGGAGACACTAAAATCACCATAGTAAAACACAGATGAAGCATCTAATTTAATGTAATAGCCAGTAAGAAGTAGTACAATTCAAGTTTTAGGTATCGATTATTGACTTTTTAGCTGGCTTTGGTGCCTTGGACATGCGCTAGGATATTAAGTTTCTGCATGAAAGGAGGACTAGCAGCTGAGTTGCACGGAAAAATGTGGAATGTGTTCATATGTAGTAAAAACCTAGAAATCCGTCCGTTTTCGTCATTTGTTATCGAATCGACTTAAAGCCAGATCGTCACATTGGCCGCTCTTCTCTCTGAAACGGTTGTACTTATCGCCTGCAAAGCTACGTCGCGTGCTGCGGTATGCCGAAACACTAAAAGATCCATAGTAGAACACAGATGAAGCTTCTAAGTTGATGTAATAGCCAGTAAGAAGTAGCACAATTCAAGTTTTAGGTATCGATTATTGGCTTTTTAGCTGGCTTTGGTGCCTTGGACATGAGCTAGGACCTTAAGATTCTGCATGAAAGGAGGACTATCAGCCGAGTTGTACGGGAGAATGTGAAAAGTGTTCATATGTAGTAAAAACCTAGAAATCCGTCCGTTTTCGTCATTTGTTATCGAATCGACTTAAAGCCAGATCGTCACATTGGCCGCTCTTCTCTCTGAAACGGTTGTACTTATCGCCTGCAAAGCTAAGTCGCGTGCTGCGGTATGCCGAAACACTAAAAGATCCATAGTAGAACACAGATGAAGCTTCTAAGTTGATGTAATAGCCAGTAAGAAGTAGCACAATTCAAGTTTTAGGTATCGATTATTGGCTTTTTAGCTGGCTTTGGTGCCTTGGACATGAGCTAGGACCTTAAGATTCTGCATGAAAGGAGGACTATCAGCCGAGTTGCACGGGAGAATGTGAAAAGTGTTCAAATGCAGGAAAAACCCGAAAAATCCGTTCGTTATCGTCATTTGTTATCGAATCGACTTAAAGCCAGATCGTCACATTGGTCGCTCTTCTCTCTGAAACGATTGTACTTATCGACTGCATCGCTATGTCGCGTGCTGCGGAATGCGGAGACACTAAAAGCACCATAGTAAAACACAGATGAAGCATCTAATTAAATGTAATAGCCTGTAAGAAGTAGTACAATTCAAGTTTTAGGTATCGATAATGGACTTTTTAGCTGGCTTTGGTGCCTTGGACATGAGCTAGGACCTTAAGAATCTGCATGAAAGGAGGACCAGCAGCCGAGTTGCACGGGAGAATGTGAAAAGTGTTCATATGTTGTAAAAAAATGAGAAATCCGTCCGTTTTCGTCATTTGTTATCGAATCGACTTAAAGCCAGATCGTCACATTGGTCACTCTTCTCTCTGAAACGATTGTACTTATCGTCTGCAAAGCTACGTCGCGAGCTGCGGTATGCGGAGACACTAAAAGCACCATAGTAGAACACAGATGAAGGTTCTATGTTGACTTAATAGCCAGTAAGAAGTAGTACAATTCAAGTTTTAGGTATCGATTATTGACTTTTTAGCTGGCTTTGGTTCCTTGGACATGAGCTAGGACCTTAAGATTCTGCATAAAAGGTGGACTAGCAGCTGAGTTGCACGGGAGAATGTGAAAAGTGTTCAAATGCAGTAAAAACCTGAGAAATCCGTCCGTTTTCTTCATTTGTTAACGAATCGACTTAAAGCCAGATCGTCACTTCGGTCGCTCTTCTCTCTGAAACGATTGTACTTATCGTCTGCAAAGCTATGTCGCGTGCTGCGGTATGTGGAGAACTAAAAGCACCATAGTAGAACACAGATGAAGCTTCTATGTTGATGTAATAGCCAGTAAGAAGTAGTACAATTCAAGTTTTAGGTATCGATTATTGACTTTTTAGGTGGCTTTGGTGCCTTGGGCATGAGCTAGGACCTTAAGATTCCGCATGAAAGGAGGACTAGCAGCTGAATTGGACGGGAGAATGTGAAAAGTGTTCATATGCAGTAAAAACCCGAAAAATCCGTTCGTTATCGTCATTTGTTATCGAATCGCTTAAAGCCAGATCGTCACATTGGCCGCTCTTCTCTCTGAAATGGTTGTACTTATCGTCTGCAATGCTATGACGTGTGCTGCGGTATGTGGAGACACTAAAACCACCATAGTAAAACACAGATGAAGCATCTAATTAAATGTAATAGCCTGTAAGAAGTAGTACAATTCAAGTTTTAGGTATCGGTTATTGACTTTTTAGCTGGCTTTGATGCCTTGGACATGAGCTAGGACCTTAAGATTCTGCATGAAAGGACGACTAGCAGCTGAGTTGCACGGGAGAATGTGAAAAGTGTTCAAATGCAGGAAAAACCCGAAAAATCCGTTCGTTATCGTCATTTGTTATCGAATCGACTTAAAGCCAGATCGTCACATTGGTCGCTCTTCTCTCTGAAACGATTGTACTTATCGACTGCATCGCTATGTCGCGTGCTGCGGAATGCGGAGACACTAAAAGCACCATAGTAAAACACAGATGAAGCATCTAATTAAATGTAATAGCCTGTAAGAAGTAGTACAATTCAAGTTTTAGGTATCGATAATGGACTTTTTAGCTGGCTTTGGTGCCTTGGACATGAGCTAGGACCTTAAGAATCTGCATGAAAGGAGGACCAGCAGCCGAGTTGCACGGGAGAATGTGAAAAGTGTTCATATGTTGTAAAAAAATGAGAAATCCGTCCGTTTTCGTCATTTGTTATCGAATCGACTTAAAGCCAGATCGTCACATTGGTCACTCTTCTCTCTGAAACGATTGTACTTATCGTCTGCAAAGCTACGTCGCGAGCTGCGGTATGCGGAGACACTAAAAGCACCATAGTAGAACACAGATGAAGGTTCTATGTTGACTTAATAGCCAGTAAGAAGTAGTACAATTCAAGTTTTAGGTATCGATTATTGACTTTTTAGCTGGCTTTGGTTCCTTGGACATGAGCTAGGACCTTAAGATTCTGCATAAAAGGTGGACTAGCAGCTGAGTTGCACGGGAGAATGTGAAAAGTGTTCAAATGCAGTAAAAACCTGAGAAATCCGTCCGTTTTCTTCATTTGTTAACGAATCGACTTAAAGCCAGATCGTCACTTCGGTCGCTCTTCTCTCTGAAACGATTGTACTTATCGTCTGCAAAGCTATGTCGCGTGCTGCGGTATGTGGAGAACTAAAAGCACCATAGTAGAACACAGATGAAGCTTCTATGTTGATGTAATAGCCAGTAAGAAGTAGTACAATTCAAGTTTTAGGTATCGATTATTGACTTTCTAGGTGGCTTTGGTGCCTTGGGCATGAGCTAGGACCTTAAGATTCCGCATGAAAGGAGGACTAGCAGCTGAGTTGGACGGGAGAATGTGAAAAGTGTTCATATGCAGTAAAAACCCGAAAAATCCGTTCGTTATCGTCATTTGTTATCGAATCGCTTAATGCCAGATCGTCACATTGGCCGCTCTTCTCTCTGAAATGGTTGTACTTATCGTCTGCAATGCTATGACGTGTGCTGCGGTATGCGGAGACACTAAAACCACCATAGTAAAACACAGATGAAGCATCTAATTAAATGTAATAGCCAGTAAGAAGTAGTACTATTCAAGTTTTAGGTATCGATTATTGACTTTTTAGCTGGCTTTGGTGCCTTGGACATGAGCTAGGATATTAAGATAATGCATGAAAGGAGGACTAGCAGCCGAGTTGCACGGAAAAATGTGGAATGTGTTCATATGTAGTAAAAACCTAGAAATCCGTCCGTTTTCGTCATTTGTTATCGAATCGACTTAAAGCCAGATCGTCACATTGGCCGCTCTTCTCTCTGAAACGGTTGTACTTATCGCCTGCAAAGCTACGTCGCGTGCTGCGGTATGCCGAAACACTAAAAGATCCATAGTAGAACACAGATGAAGCTTCTAAGTTGATGTAATAGCCAGTAAGAAGTAGCACAATTCAAGTTTTAGGTATCGATTATTGGCTTTTTAGCTGGCTTTGGTGCCTTGGACATGAGCTAGGACCTTAAGATTCTGCATGAAAGGAGGACTATCAGCCGAGTTGTACGGGAGAATGTGAAAAGTGTTCATATGTAGTAAAAACCTAGAAATCCGTCCGTTTTCGTCATTTGTTATCGAATCGACTTAAAGCCAGATCGTCACATTGGCCGCATTTATGTATAAAACGATTGTACTTATCGTATGCAAAGCTATGTCGCGTGCTGCGGTATGCGGAGACACTAAAAGCATCATAGTAGAACACAGATGAAGCTTCTAAGTTGATGTAATAGATAGTAAGAAGTAGTACAATTCAAGTTTTAGGTATCGATTATTGACTTTATAGCTATCTTTGGTGCCTTGGACATGAGCTAGGACCTTAAGATTCTTCATGAAAGGAGGACTAGCAGCTGATTTGCACGGGAGAATGTGAAAAGTGTTCATATGTAGTAAAAACCTGAGAAATCCGTCAGTTTTCGTCATTTGTTATCGACTCGACTTAAAGCCAGATCTTCACATTATCCGCTCTTCTCTCTGAATCGGTTGTACTTATCGTCTGCAAAGCTATGACGAGTGCTGCGGTATGCGGAGACACTAAAACCACCATAGTAAAACACAGATGAAGCTTCTAAGTTGATGTAATAGCCAGTAAGATATGGTACAATTCTAGTCTTAGGTATCGATTATTGACTTTTTAGCTGGCTTTGGTGCCTTGAACATGAGCTAGGACGTTAAGATTCTGCATGAAAGGAGGACTAGCAGCCGCGTTGCACGGGAGAATGTGAGAAGTGTTCATATGTAGTAAAAACCTGAGAAATCCGTCCTTTTTCGTCATTTGTTATCGAATCGACTTAAAGCCAGAATGTCACATTGGCCGCTCTTCTCTCTGAAACGGTTGTACTTATCGTCTGCAAAGCTATGACGTGTGCAGCGGTATGCGGAGACACTAAAACCACAATAGTAAAACACAGATGAAGCATCTAATTTAATGTAATAGCCAGTAAGAAGTAGTCCAATTCAATTTTAGGTATCGATTATTAATTTCTTAGCTGGCTTTGGTGCCTTGGACATGAGCTAGGACCTTAAGATTCTGCATGAAAGGAGGACTAGCAGCTGAGTTGCACGGGAGAATGTGAAAAGTGTTCATATGCAGGAAAAACCCGAAAAATCCGTTCGTTATCGTCATTTGTTATCGAATCGACTTAAAGCCAGATCGTCACATTGGTCGCTCTTCTCTCTGAAACGATTGTACTTATCGACTGCATCGCTATGTCGCGTGCTGCGGAATGCGGAGACACTAAAAGCACCATAGTAGAACACAGATGAAGCTTCTAAGTCGATGTAATAGCCAGTAAGAAGTAGTACAATTCAAGTTTTAGGTATCGATTATTGACTTTTTAGCTGGCTTTGGTGCCTTGGACATGAGCTAGGACCTTAAGATTCTGCATGAAAGGAGAACTAGCAGCCGAGTTGCACGGGAGTATGTGAAAAGTGTTCATATGTAGTAAAAACCTGAGAAATCCGTCCGTTTTCGTCATTTGTTATCGAATCGACCTAAAGCCAGAATGTCACACTGGCCGCTCTTCTCTCTGAAACGGTTGTACTTATCGTCTGCAAAGCTAAGACGTGTGCTGCGTTATGCGGAGACACTAAAACCACCATAGTAAAACACAGATGTAGCATCTAATTTATTGTAATAGCTAGTAAGAAGTAGTACAATTCAAGTTTTAGGTATCGATAATGGACTTTTTAGCTGGCTTTGGTGCCTTGGACATGAGCTAGGACCTTAAGAATCTGCATGAAAGGAGGACCAGCAGCCGAGTTGCACGGGAGAATGTGAAAAGTGTTCATATGTAGTAAAAAAATGAGAAATCCGTCCGTTTTCGTCATTTGTTATCGAATCGACTTAAAGCCAGATCGTCACATTGGTCACTCTTCTCTCTGAAACGATTGTACTTATCGTCTGCAAAGCTATGTCGCGAGCTGCGGTATGCGGAGACACTAAAAGCACCATAGTAGAACACAGATGAAGGTTCTATGTTGACTTAATAGCCAGTAAGAAGTAGTACAATTCAAGTTTTAGGTATCGATTATTGACTTTTTAGCTGGCTTTGGTTCCTTGGACATGAGCTAGGACCTTAAGATTCTGCATGAAAGGTGGACTAGCAGCTGAGTTGCACGGGAGAATGTGAAAAGTGTTCAAATGCAGTAAAAACCTGAGAAATCCGTCCGTTTTCTTCATTTGTTATCGAATCGACTTAAAGCCAGATCGTCACTTCGGTCGCTCCTCTCTCTGAAACGATTGTACTTATCGTCTGCAAAGCTATGTCGCGTGCTGCGGTATGTGGAGAACTAAAAGCACCATAGTAGAACACAGATGAAGCTTCTATGTTGATGTAATAGCCAGTAAGAAGTAGTACAATTCAAGTTTTAGGTATTGATTATTGACTTTTTAGGTGGCTTTGGTGCCTTGGGCATGAGCTAGGACCTTAAGATTCCGCATGAAAGGAGGACTAGCAGCCGTGTTGCACGGGAGAATGTGAAATGTGTTCATATGCAGTAAAAACCCGAAAAATCCGTTCGTTATCGTTATTTGTTATCGAATCGCTTAAAGCCAGATCGTCACATTGGCCGCTCTTCTCTCTGAAATGGTTGTACTTATCGTCTGCAATGCTATGACGTGTGCTGCGGTATGTGGAGACACTAAAACCACCATAGTAAAACACAGATGAAGCATCTAATTAAATGTAATAGCCTGTAAGGAGTAGTACAATTCAAGTTTTAGGTATCGATTATGGACTTTTTAGCTGGCTTTGGCGGCTTGGACATGAGCTAGGACCTTAAGAATCTGCATGAAAGGAGGACTGGCAGCCGAGTTGCACGGGAGAATGTGAAACGTTTTCATATGTAGTACAAACCTGAGAAATCCGTCCGTTTTCGTCATTTGTTATCGAATCGACTTAAAGCCAAATCGTCACATTGGCCTCTCTTCTCTCTGAAACGGTTGTACTTATCGTTTGCAAAGCTATGTCGCGTGCTGCGGTATGCTGAGACACTAAAAGCACCATAGTGGAACACATATGAAGCTTCTAAGTTGATGTAATAGCCAGTAAGAAGTAGTACAATTCAAGTTTTTGTTATCGATTATTGACTTTTTAACCTTCTTTGGTGCCCTGGACATGAGGTAGGACCTTAAGATATTGCATGAAAGGAGGACTAGCAGCCGCGTTGCACGGGAGAATGTGAAAAGTGTTCATATGTAGTAAAAACCTGAGAAATCCGTCCGTTTTCGTCATTTGTTATCGAATCGACTTGAAGCCAGATCGTCACATTGGCCGCACTTCAGTCTGAAACGGTTACATTAATCGTCTGCAAAGCTATGTCTCGTGCTGCGGTATGCGGAGACACTAAAAGCACCATAGTAGAACACAGATGAAGCTTCTAGGTTGATGTAAAAGCCAGTAAGAAGTAGTACAATTCAAGTTTTAGTTAACGATTATTGACTTTTTACACTTCTTTGGTGCCTTGGATATGAGCTGGGACCTTAACATTTTGCATGAAAGGAGGACCAGCAGCCGAGTTGCACGGGAGAATGTGAGAAGTGTTCATATGTAGTAAAAATCTGAGAAATCCGTCCGTTTTCGTCATTTGTTATCGAATCGACTTAAAGCCAGATCGTCACATTGGTCGCTCTTCTCTCTGAAACGATTGTACTTATCGTCTGCAAAGCTATGTCGCGTGCTGCGGTATGCGGAGACACTATTAGCACCATAGTAGAACACAGATGAAGGTTCTAAGTTGATGTAATAGCCAGTAAGAAGTAGTACAATTCAAGTTTTAGGTATCGATTATTGACTTTTTAGCTGGCTTTTGTTCCTTGGATATCAGCTAGGACCTTAAGATTCTGCATGAAAGGAGGACTAGCTGCCGAGTTGCACGGGAGAATGTGAAAACTGTTCATATGTAGTAAAAACCTAGTTATCCGTCCGTTTTCGTCATTTGTTATCGAATCGACTTAAAGCCAGATCATCACATTGGCCGCATTTCTGTCTAAAACGGTTGTACTTATCGTCTGCAAAGCTATATCGCGTGCTGCGGTATGCGGAGACACTATTAGCACCATAGTAGAACACAGATGAAGGTTCTAAGTTGATGTAATAGCCAGTAAGAAGTAGTACAATTCAAGATTTAGGTATCGATTATTGACTTTTTAGCTGGCTTTGGTTCCTTGGACATGAGCTAGGACCTTAAGATTCTGCATGTAAGGAGAACTACCAGCCGAGTTGCACGGGAAAATGTGAAAAGTGTTCATATGTAGTAAAAACCTGAGAAATCCGTCCGTTTTCGTCATTTGTTATCGAATCGACTTAAAGCCAAATCGTCACATTGGCCTCTCTTCTCTCTGAAACGGTTGTACTTATCGTCTGCAAAGCTATGTCGCGTGCTGCGGTATGTGGAGACACTAAAACCACCATAGTAAAACACAGATGAAGCATCTAATTAAATGTAATAGCCTGTAAGAAGTAGTACAATTCAAGTTTTAGGTATCGATTATGGACTTATAGCTGGCTTTGGCGCCTTGGACATGAGCTAGGACCTTAAGAATCTGCATGAAAGGAGGACTGGCAGCCGAGTTGCACGGGAGAATGTGAAAAGTGTTCATATGTAGTAAAAACCTGAGAAATCCGTCCGTATTCGTCATTTGTTATCGAATCGACTTAAAGCCAGATCGTCACATTGGTCGCTCTTCTCTCTGAAATGGTTGTACTTATCGTCTGCAATACTATGACGTGTGCTGCGGTATGCGGAGACACTAAAACCACCATAGTAAAACACAGATGAAGCATCTAATTAAATGTAATAGCCTGTAAGAAGTAGTACAATTCAAGTTTTAGGTATCGATTATGGACTTTTTAGCTGGCTTTGGCGCCTTGGACATGAGCTAGGACCTTAAGAATCTGCATGAAAGGAGGACTGGCAGCCGAGTTGCACGGGAGAATGTGAAAAGTGTACATATGTAGTAAAAACCTGAGAAATCCGTCCGTATTCGTCATTTGTTATGGAATCGACTTAAAGCCAGATCGTCACATTGGTCGCTCTTCTCTCTGAATCGATTGTACTTATCGTCTGCAAAGCTATGTCGCGTGCTGCGGTATGCGGAGACACTAGAAGCACCATAGTAGAACACAGATGAAGCTTCTAAGTTGATGTATTAGCCAGTAAGAAGTAGTACAATTCAAGTTTTAGTTATAGATTATTGACTTTTTAGCTGGCTTTTGTGACTTGGTCATGAGCTAGGACCTTAACATTTTGCATGAAAGGAGGACTAGCAGCCGAGTTGCACTGGAGAATGTGAATAGTGTTCATATGTAGTAAAAACCTGAGATATCCGTCCGTTTTCGTCATTTGTTATCGAATCGACTTAACGCCAGATCGTCACATTGGCCGCTCTTCTCTCTGAAACGGTTGTACTTATCGTCCGCAAAGCTATGTCGCGTGCTTCGGTATGCGAGACACTAAAAGCACCATAGTAGAACACAGATGAAGCTTCTCAACTGATGTAATAGCCAGTAAGAAGTAGTACAATTCAAGTTTCAGTTATTGATTATTGACTTTTTAACCTTCTTTGGTGCCCTGGACATGAGCTAGGAACTTAAGATTTTGCATGAAAGGAGGACTAGCAGCCGCGTTGCACGGGAGAATGTGAAAAGTGTTCATATGTAGTAAAAGCCTGAGAAATCCGTCCGTTTTTGTCATTTGTTATCGAATCGACTTAAAGCTAGATTGTCACATTGTCCGCTCTTCTGTCTGAAACAGTTACATTTACCGTGTGCAAAGCTATGTCGCGTGCTGCGGTATGCGGAGACACTAGAAGCACCGTAGTAGAACACTGATGAAGCTTCTAAGTTGATGTAATAGCCAGTAAGAAGTAGTACAATTCAAGCTTTAGTTATCGATTATTGACTTTTTACCCTTCTTTGGTGCCTTGGATATGTGCTAGGACCTTACGATTTTGCATGAAGGGAGGTCTAGCAGCCACGTTTCATGGGGGAATGTGAAACGTGTTCATATGTAGTGAAAACTTGAGAAATCAGCCTGTTTCGTCTTTTGCTATCGAATCAACTTAATGCCAGATTGTCATATATGCCGCTCTTTCCTCTGAAACGGTTCCATTTATCGTGTGCAAACCTATGTCGCGAGCTGCGGTATGAGGAGACACTAAAAGCACCGTAACAGAACACAGAAGAAATTTCTAAGTTGATGTGTTAGAACACAGAAGAAGCATCTAAGTTGATGTGAAAGCCAGCACGTAGCAGTACAATTTAAGTTTTAGTTATCGATTATTGCCTTTTTAGACGGCTTTGGTGAATGGACATGAGCTCGGAGCTTGAGATTTTGCAGGGAGGGAAGTATAGCTGCCGCGTTGCATGGGGGAATGTGAAAAGTGTTCATATGTAGTGAAAACCGGAGAAATCCGCCCGTTTTCGTCATATGCTAATGAATCGACTTAATGCCAGATCGTCAAATTGGCCGCTCTTCTCTCTGAAACGGTTACATTTGTCATGTGCAAAGCTATGTCGCGTGCTGCGGTATGCGGAGACACTAAAAACTGCATAATAGAACACACAAGAAACTACTAAGTTGATGTGATAGCCAGTACGAAGCAGTACAATTCAAGTTTTATTTACCGATTATTTACTTTTCAGACGGCTTTGGTGCCGTGGACGTGAGCTAGGACTTTAAGATTTTGCAGGAATGGAGGTCTCGCAGCCGCGTTGCACGGGGGAATGTGAAAAGTGTTCATATGTATTGAAAACCTGAGAAATCCGCCCATTTTCGTCATTTGCTATCGAATCGACTTAATGCCAGATCGTCATATTGGCCGCTCTTCTCTCTTAAACGGTTACATTTATCGTGTGCAAAGCTATCTCGCCTGCTGCGGAATGCCTAGACACTATAAGCACCATAAAAGAACATAGGAGAGGCATCTAAGTTGATGTGATAGCCAGTACGAAGCCGTATATTACAAGTTTTAGTTATCGATTATTGACTTTTTAGACGGCTTTGGTGCCTTGGACATGAGCTAGTACCTTAAGATTTTGTAAGAAGGTAGGTATAGCAGCCGCGTTGCACAGGGGAATGTGAAAAGTGTTCATATGTAGTGAAAACCTGAGAAATCTGCCCGTTTTCGTCATTTGCTATCGAATCGACTTAATGCCAGATCGTCATATTGACGGTTCTTCTCTCTGAAATGGTTACATTTATCGTGTGCAATGCTATGTCGCGTGCTGCGGTATGTGGAGACACGAAAAGCACCATAATATAATACAAAAGAAGCACCTAAGTTAATGTGATAGCCAGTACGAAGCAGTACAATTCAAATTTCAGTTATCGATTATTGACTTTTTTAGACGGCTTTGGTGCCTTGGACATGAGCTAGGACCTTCAGATTTTGCAGGAAGGGAGGTCTAGCAGCCACGTTGCAAGAGAGAATGTTAAAAGTGTTGATATGTAGTGAAAACTTGTGAAAACCGCCCGTTTTCGTTATTTGCTATCGATCCGACTTAATGCCAGATCGTCATCTTGGCCGCTGTTCTCTCTGAAATGGTTACATTTATCGTGTGCAAAGCTATGTCGCGTGCTGCGGTATGTGGAAACAGTAAAAGCACCATAATATAATACAAAAGAAGCATCTAAGTTGATGTGATAGCCAGTACGAAGCAGTGCAATTCTAGTTTTAGTTATCGATTATTGCCTTTTTTAGACGGCCTTGGTGCCTTGGACATGAGCTAGGACCTTACGATTTTGCATGAACGGAGGTCTAGCAGCCACGTTGCGAGAGAGAATGTGAAAAGTGTTCATATGTTGTAAAAACCTGACAAATCCGCCCGTTTTCGTTATTTGCTGTCGAATCGACCTAATGCCAGATCTTCATATTGGCCGCTCTTCTCTCTTAAACGGTTACATTTATCGTGTGCAAAGCTATCTCGCCTGCTGCGGAATGCCTAGACACTAAAAGCACCATAAAAGAACATAGGAGAAGCATCTAAGTTGATGTGATAGCCAGTACGAACCCGTACATTTCAAGTTTTAGTTATCGATTATTGACTTTTTAGACGGCTTTGGCGCCTTGGACATGAGCTAGTACCTTAAGATTTTGCATCAAGGTAGGTATAGTAGCCGCGTTGCACAGGGGAATGTGGAAAGTGTTCATATGTAGTGAAAACCTGAGAAATCTGCCCGTTTTCGTCACTTGCTATCGAATCGACTTAATGCCAGATCGTCATATTGACGGTTCTTCTCTCTGAAATGGTTACATTTATCGTGTGCAATGCTATGTCGCGTGCTGCGGTATGTGGAGACACGAAAAGCACCATAATATAATACAAAAGAAGCATCTAAGTTGATGTGATAGAAAGTACTTAGCCGTACATTTCAAGTTTTAGTTATCGATTATTACCTTTTTAGACGGCTTTGGTGCCTTGGACATCAGCTGGGACCTTACGATTTTGCATGAACGGAGGTCTAGCAGCCACGTTGCAAGATAGAATGTGAAAAGTGTTCATATGTTGTAAAAACCTGAGAAATCCGCCGGTTTTCGTTATTTGCTATCGAATCGACCTAATGCCAGATCGTCATATTGGCCGTTCTTCTCTCTGAAATGGTTACATTTATCGTGTGCAAAGCTATGTCGCGTGCTGCGGTATGTGGTAACACTAAAAGCACCATAATATAATACAAAAGAAGCATCTAAGTTGATGTGATAGCCAGTACGAAGCAGTACTATTCAAGTTTTACGTATCGATTATTGACTTGTCAGACGGCTTTGGTGCCGTGGACATGAGCTAGGACCTTAAGATTTTGCATGAAGGGAGGTCTAGCAGCCGCATTGCACGGTGGAATGTGAAAAGTGTTCATATGTAATGAAAACCGGAGAAATCCGCCCTTTTTCGTCATTTGCTATCGAATCGACTTAATGCCAGATCGTCATATTGTCCGCTCTTCTCTCTGAAACTGTTACATTTGTCGTGTGCAAATCCATATCGCGTGCTGCGGTATGCGGAGACACTTAAAACAGCGTAATAGAACACACAAGAAGCTTCTAAGTTGATGTGATACCAGTACGAAGCAGTACAATTCAACTTTTAGTTATCGATTATTGACTTGTCAGACGGCTTTGGTGCCTTGAACAAGAGCTGTGACCTTAAGATTTTGCATGAAGGGAGGTCTAGCAGCCACGTTGCACGAGAGAATGTGAAAAGTATTCATATGTAGTAAAAACCTGAGAAATCCGACCGTTTTCGTCATTTGCTATGTAATGGACGTAATGCCAGATCGTCATACCTTCCGCTCTTCTCCCTGAAACGTCTACATTTATCGTGTAAAAAACTATGTCGCGAGCTGCGGAATGTCTAGTCACCAAAAGCACAATAATAGAACACAGATGAAGCTTCTAAGTGGATGCGATAGCCAGTACGAAGCAGTACAATTCAAGTTTTACTTATTGATTACTGACTCTTCACACGGCATTGGTGCCTTGGACATGAGCAAAGAAATTCAGATTTTGCAGGAATGGAGGTCTCGCAGACGTGTTGCACGGGGGAATGTGAAAAGTGTTCATATGTAGTAAAACCTGAGAAGTCCGACCGTTTTCGTTATTTGCTATCGAATCGACTTAATGCCAGATCGTCATATTGGCCGCTCTTCTCTCTGAAACGGTTACATTTATCGTGTGCAAAGCAATGTCTCGTGCTAAAGTAAGCGGAGACACTAAAAACACCATAATAGAACACACATGAAGCTTCTAAGTTGATGTGATAGCCATTACGAAGCAGTAGATTTCAAGTTTTAGTTATCCATTATTGACTTTTTATATGGCTTTGCTGCCTTGGACATGAGCTAGGACCATAAGAATTTGCAGGAAGGGAGGTCTAGCAGCTGCGTTGCACGGGGGAATTTGAAAAGTGTTCAAATACAGTGAAAACCTGAGATATCCGCCTATGTTTCGTCATTTGCTATCGAATCGACTTAACGCCAGATCGTCATAGTGCCCGCTATTCTCTCTGAAACCGTTATATTTATCGTGTGCAAAGCTATGTCGTGTGCTGCGGTATGCAGAGACACTAAAAGCATCATAATAGAACACAGAAGAAGCTTCTAAGTTGATGTGATAGCTAATACGAAGCAGTACAATTAAAGTTTTAGTTATCGATTATTGAATTTCTAGACGATTCTGGTGCCTTGGACATGAGCTAGGACCTTACGACCCTGCATGAAGGGAGGTCTAGCAGCCGCGTTGCACGGGGGAATGTGAAAAGTGTTCATATGTAGTGAAAACCTGAGAAATCCGCCCGTTTTCGTCATTTGCTATCGAATCGACTTAATGCCAGATCGACATATTGGCCGGTATTCTCTCTGAAACGGTTACATTTATCGTGTGCAAACCTATGTCGCGAGCTGCGGAATGACTGAACACTAAAAGCACCTTAATAGAACACAGAAGAAGCATCTAAGTTGATGTGATAGAAAGTACTTAGCCGTACATTTCAAGTTTTAGTTATCGATTATTGCCTTTTTAGACGGCTTTGGTGCCTTGGACATGAGCTAAGACCTTAAGATTTTGCATGAACGGAGGTCTAGCAGCCACGCTGCAAGAGAGAATGTGAAAAGTGTTCATATGTTGTAAAAACCTGAGAAATCCGCCAGTTTTCGTTATTTGCTATCGAATCGACTTAATGCCAGATCGTCATATTGACGGTTCTTCTCTCTGAAATGGTTACATTTATCGTGTGCAATGCTATGTCGCGTGCTGCGGTATGTGGAGACACGAAAAGCACCATAATATAATACAAAAGAAGCACCTAAGTTAATGTGATAGCCAGTACGAAGCAGTACAATTCAAGTTTCAGTTATCGATTATTGCCTTTTTTAGACGGCTTTGGTGCCTTGGACATGAGCTACGACCATCAGATTTTGCAGGAAGGTAAGTCTAGCAGCCGCCTTGCACGGGAGAATGTGAAAAGTGTTGATATGTAGTGAAAACTTGTGAAATCCACCCGTTTTCGTTATTTGCTATCGATTCGACTTAATGCCAGATCGTCATCTTGGCCGCTGTTCTCTCTAAAACGGTTACATTTATCGTGTGCAAAGCTATGTCGCGTGCTGCGGTATGCGGAGACACTAAAAGCACCATAACAGAACACAGAAGAAGCTTCTATGATGACATGATATCCAGTACGAAGCAGTACAATTCAAGTTTCAGTTATCGATTATTGACTTTTAAGAAGGCTATGGTTCCTTTGACATAAGCGTCGACCTTAAGATATTGCATGAAGGGAGATCTAGGAGCTGCGTTGCATGGGGGAATGTGAAATGTGTTCATATGTAGTGAAAACCTGAGAGATCCGCCCGTTTTCGTCACTTGCTATCGAATCGACTTAATGCCAGATCGTCATATTGGCCGCTCTTCTCTCTGAATCGGTTACATTTATCGTGTGCAAAGCAAGGTCTCGCGCTGCGGTATGCGGAGACACTAAACGCACCATAATAGATCACAGAAGAAGCTTCTCAGTTGATGTGATAGACACTACGAAGCAGTACAGTTCAAGTTTTAGTTATCGATTATTGACTTTTTAGACTGCTTTGGTGCCTTGGACATGAGCTAGGACCTTACGATTTTGAATGAAGGGAGGTCTAACAGCCGCGTTGCACTGGAGACCGTGTAAAGTTTTCATATGCAAAAAAAACCTGAGAAATCCGACCGTTTTCGTCATTTGCTATCGAATCGACTAAATGCCAGATCGTCATATTGGCGGCTCTTCTCTCTGAAACGGTTACATTTATCATGTGCAAAGCTATGTCGCGTGCTTCGGTATGCGGAGACACTAAAAGCACCATAATATAACACAGATGAAGATTCTAAGTTGTTGTGATAGCCAGTAAGAAGCAGTACAATTCAAGTTTGTGTTATCGATTATTGACATTTTAGATGGCTTTGGTGTCTTGGACATAAGCTGGGACCTTAAGATTTTGCATGAGGGAGTTCTAGCAGCCGCGTTGGACGTGGGAATGTGAAAGGTGTTCATATGTAGTGAAAACATGAGAAATCCACCCGTTTTCGTCATTTGCTATCGAATAGACATTTGCCAGATCGTCATAATGGCGGCTCTTCTCTCTGAAACGGTTACATTTATCGTGTGCAAAGCTATGTCGCGTGCTTCGGTATGCGGAGACACTAAAAGCACCATAATATAACACAGATGAAGATTCTAAGTTGTTGTGATAGCCAGTAAGAAGCAGTACAATTCAAGTTTTAGTTATCGATTACTGACTTTTTAGACGGCTTTGGTGCCTTGGATATGTGCTAGGACCTTACGATTTTGCATGAAGGGAGGTCTAGCAGCCACGTTTCATCGGGGAATGTGAAACGTGTTCATATGTAGTGAAAACTTGAGAAATCAGCCCGTTTCGTCTTTTGCTATCGAATCAACTTAATGCCAGATTGTCATATATGCCGTTCTTTCCTCTGAAACGGTTCCATTTATCGTGTGCAACGCTATATCGCGAGCTGCGGTATGAGGAGACACTAAAAGCACCATAACAGAACACAGAAGAATTTTCTAAGTTGATGTGTTAGAACACAGAAGAAGCATCTAAGTTGACGTGAAAGCCAGCACGTAGCAGTACAATTTAAGTTTTAGTTATCGATTATTGCCTTTTTAGACGGCTTTGGTGAATGGACATGAGCACGGAGCTTGAGATTTTGCAGGGAGGGAAGTATAGCTGCCGCGTTGCATGGGGGAATGTGAAAAGTGTTCATATGTAGTGAAAACCGGAGAAATCCTCCCGTTTTCGTCATATGCTAATGAATCGACTTAATGCCAGATCGTCAAATTGGCCGCTCTTCTCTCTGAAACGGTTACATTTGTCATGTGCAAAGCTATGTCGCGTGCTGCGGTATGCGGAGACACTAAAAACTGCATAATAGAACACACCAAGAAACTACTAAGTTGATGTGATAGCCAGTACGAAGCAGTACAATTCAAGTTTTAGTTATCGATTATTGCCTTTTTTAGACGGCTTTGGTGCCTTGGACATGAGCTAGGACCTTAAGATTTTGCATGAAGGGAGGTCTAGCAGCCGCATTGCACGGTGGAATGTGAAAAGTGTTCATATGTAATGAAAACCTGAGAAATCCTCCTTTTCGTCATTTGCAATCGAATCAACTTAATGCCATATTGTCAAATTGGCCGCTCTTCTCTCTGAAAAGGTCACATTTATCGTGTGCAAACCTATGTCGCGAGCTGCGGAATGCCTAGACACTCAAAGCACAATAATAGAACACAGAAGAAGCTTCTAAAATGATGTGACTGCCAGTACCAGACAGTGCAATTCAAGTTTTAGTTATCGATTATTGTCTTTATAGACGGCTTTGGTGCCTTGGACATGAGCTAAGACTTTATCATTTTGCAGGAAGGGAGGTCTAGCAGCCGCGTTGCATGGGAGAATGTGAAAAGTGTTGATATGTAGTGAAAACTTGTGAAATCCGCCCTTTATCATTATTTGCTATCGATTCGACTTAATACCAGATCGTCATCTTGGCCGCTGTTCTCTCTGAAACGGTTGTACTTATCGTCTGCAAAGCTATGTCGCGTGCTTCGGTATGCGAGACACTAAAAGCACCATAGTAGAACACAGATGAAGCTTCTCAACTGATGTAATAGCCAGTAAGAAGTAGTACAATTCAAGTTTTAGTTATGGATTATTGACTTTTTAACCTTCTTTGGTGCCCTGGACATGAGCTAGGAACTTAAGATTTTGCATGAAAGGAGGACTAGCAGCCGCGTTGCACAGGAGAATGTGAAAAGTGTTCATATGTAGTAAAAGCCTGAGAAATCCGTCCGTTTTTGTCATTTGTTATCGAATCGACTTAAAGCTAGATTGTTACATTGTCCGCTCTTCTGTCTGAAACAGTTACATTTATCGTGTGCAAAGCTATGTCGCGTGCTGCGGTATGCGGAGACACTAGAAGCACCGTAGTAGAACACTGATGAAGCTTCTAAGTTGATGTAATAGCCAGTAAGAAGTAGTACAATTCAAGCTTTAGTTATCGATTATTGACTTTTTACCCTTCTTTGGTGCCTTGGATATGTGCTAGGACCTTACGATTTTGCATGAAGGGAGGTCTAGCAGCCACGTTTCATGGGGGAATGTGAAACGTGTTCATATGTAGTGAAAACTTGAGAAATCAGCCCGTTTCGTCTTTTGCTATCGAATCAACTTAATGCCAGATCGTCAAATTGGCCGCTCTTCTCTCTTAAACGGTTACATTTATCGTGTGCAAAGCTATCTCGCCTGCTACGGAATGCCTAGACACTAAAAGCACCATAAAAGAACATAGGAGAAGCATCTAAGTTGATGTGATAGCCAGTACGAAGCCGTACATTTCAAGTTTTAGTTATCGATTATTGACTTTTTAGACGGCTTTGGCGCCTTGGACATGAGCTAGTACCTTAAGATTTTGCATCAAGGTAAGTATAGTAGCCGCGTTGCACAGGGGAATGTGGAAAGTGTTCATATGTAGTGAAAACTTGAGAAATCTGCCCGTTTTCGTCACTTGCTATCGAATCGACTTAATGCCAGATCGTCATATTGACGGATCTTCTCTCTGAAATGGTTACATTTATCGTGTGCAATGCTATGTCGCGTGCTGCGGTATGTGGAGACACGAAAAGCACCATAATATAATACAAAAGAAGCACCTAAGTTAATGTGATAGCCAGTACGAAGCAGTACAATTCAAATTTCAGTTATCGATTATTGCCTTTTTTAGACAGCTTTGGTGCCTTGGACATGAGCTAGGACCTTCCGATTTTGCAGGAAGGGAGGTCTAGCAGCCGCGTTGCATTTGAGAATGTGAAAAGTGTTGATATGTAGTGAAAACTTGTGAAATCCGCCCGTTTTCGTTATTTGCTATCGATTCGACTTAATGCCAGATCGTCATCTTGGCCGCTGTTCTCTCTGAAATGGTTACATTTATCGTGTGCAAAGCTATGTCGCGTGCTGCGGTATGTGGAAACAGTAAAAGCACCATAATATAATACAAAAGAAGCATCTAAGTTGATGTGATAGCCAGTACGAAGCAGTGCAATTCAAGTTTTAGTTATCGATTATTGCCTTTTTTAGACGGCCTTGGTGCCTTGGACATGAGCTAGGACCTTACGATTTTGCATGAACGGAGGTCTAGCAGCCACGTTGCGAGAGAGAATGTGAAAAGTGTTCATATGTTGTAAAAACCTGACAAATCCGCCCGTTTTCGTTATTTGCTGTCGAATCGACCTAATGCCAGATCTTCATATTGGCCGCTCTTCTCTCTTAAACGGTTACATTTATCGTGTGCAAAGGTATCTCGCCTGCTGCGGAATGCCTAGACACTAAAAGCACCATAAAAGAACATAGGAGAAGCATCTAAGTTGATGTGATAGCCAGTACCAAGCCGTACATTTCAAGTTTTAGTTATCGATTATTGATTTTTAGACGGCTTTGGCGCCTTGGACATGAGCTAGTACCTTAAGATTTTGCATCAAGGTAGGTATAGTAGCCGCGTTGCACAGGGGAATGTGGAAAGTGTTCATATGTAGTGAAAACCTGAGAAATCTGCCCGTTTTCGTCACTTGCTATCGAATCGACTTAATGCCAGATCGTCATATTGACGGTTCTTCTCTCTGAAATGGTTACATTTATCGTGTGCAATGCTATGTCGCGTGCTGCGGTATGTGGAAACAGTAAAAGCACCATAATATAATACAAAAGAAGCATCTAAGTTGATGTGATAGAAAGTACTTAGCCGTACATTTCAAGTTTTAGTTATCGATTATTACCTTTTTAGACGGCTTTGGTGCCTTGGACATGAGCTGGGACCTTAAGATTTTGCATGAACGGAGGTCTAGCAGCCACGTTGCAAGAGAGAATGTGAAAAGTGTTCATATGTTGTAAAAACCTGAGAAATCCGCCGGTTTTCGTTATTTGCTATCGAATCGACCTAATGCCAGATCGTCATATTGGCCGTTCTTCTCTCTGAAATGGTTACATTTATCGTGTGCAAAGCTATGTCGCGTGCTGCGGTATGTGGTAACACTAAAAGCACCATAATATAATACAAAAGAAGCATCTAAGTTGATGTGATAGCCAGTACGAAGCAGTACTATTCAAGTTTTACGTATCGATTATTGACTTGTCAGACGGCTTTGGTGCCGTGGACATGAGCTAGGACTTTAAGATTTTGCAGGAATGGAGGTCTCGCAGCCGCGTTGCACGGGGGAATGTGAAAGGTGTTCATATGTAGTGAATACCTGAGAAATCCGCCCGTTTTCGTCATTTGCTATCGAATCGACTTAATGCCAGATCGTCATATTGTCCGCTCTTCTCTCTGAAACTGTTACATTTGTCGTGTGCAAAGTCATATCGCGTGCTGCGGTATGCGGAGACACTTAAAACAGCGTAATAGAACTCACAAGAAGCTTCTAAGTTGATGTGATAAAAGTACGAAGCAGTACAATTCAACTTTTAGTTATCGATTATTGACTTGTCAGACGGCTTTGGTGCCTTGAACAAGAGCTGTGACCTTAAGATTTTGCATGAAGGGAGGTCTAGCAGCCACGTTGCACGAGAGAATGTGAAAAGTATTCATATGTAGTAAAAACCTGAGAAATCCGACCGTTTTCGTCATTTGCTATGGAATGGACGTAATGCCAGATCGTCATACCTTCCGCTCTTCTCGCTGAAACGTCTACATTTATCGTGTAAAAAACTATGTCGCGAGCTGCGGAATGTCTAGTCACCAAAAGCACAATAATAGAACACAGATGAAGCTTCTAAGTGGATGTGATAGCCAGTACGAAGCAGTACAATTCAAGTTTTACTTATCGATTACTGACTCTTCACACGGCATTGGTGCCTTGGACATGAGCAAAGAAATTCAGATTTTGCAGGAATGGAGGTCTCGCAGACGCGTTGCACGGGGGAATGTGAAAAGTGTTCATATGTAGTAAAACCTGAGAAATCCGACCGTTTTCGTTATTTGCTTTCGAATCGACTTAATGCCAGATCGTCATATTGGCCGCTCTTCTCTCTGAAACGGTTACATTTATCGTGTGCAAAGCAATGTCTCGTGCTAAGGTAAGCGGAGACACTAAAAACACCATAATAGAACACACATGAAGATTCTAAGTTGATGTGATAACCATTACGAAGCAGTAGATTTCAAGTTTTAGTTATCCATTATTGACTTTTTGTATGGCTTTGCTGCCTTGGACATGAGCTAGGACCATAAGAATTTGCAGGAAGGGAGGTCTAGCAGCTGCGTTGCGCGGGGGAATTTGAAAAGTGTTCAAATACAGTGAAAACCTGAGATATCCGCCTATGTTTCGTCATTTGCTATCGAATCGACTTAACGCCAGATCGTCATAGTGCCCGCTATTCTCTCTGAAACCGTTATATTTATCGTGTGCAAAGCTATGTCGCGTGCTGCGGTATGCAGAGACACTAAAAGCATCATAATAGAACACAGAAGAAGCTTCTAAGTTGATGTGATAGCTAATACGAAGCAGTACAATTAAAGTTTTAGTTATCGATTATTGAATGTCTAGACGATTCTGGTGCCTTGGACATGAGCTAGGACCTTACGACCCTGCATGAAGGGAGGTCTAGCAGCCGCGTTGCACGGGGGAATGTGAAAAGTGTTCATATGTAGTGAAAACCTGAGAAATCCGCCCGTTTTCGTCATTTGCTATCGAATCGACTTAATGCCAGATCGACATATTGGCCGGTATTCTCTCTGAAACGGTTACATTTATCGTGTGCAAAGCTATGTCGCGAGCTGCGGAATGCCTGAACACTAAAAGCACCATAATAGAACACAGAAGAAGCATCTAAGTTGATGTGATAGAAAGTACTTAGCCGTACATTTCAAGTTTTAGTTATCGATTATCGACTTTTTAGACGGCTTTGGTGCATTGGACATGAGCTAGGACCTTAAGATTTTGCATGAAGGGAGGTCTAGCAGCCACGTTGCACGAGACAATGTGAAAAGTGTTCATATGTTGTAAAAACCTGAGAAATCCGCCCGTTTTCGTTATTTGCTATCGAATCGACTTAATGCGAGATCGTCATATTGACGGTTCTTCTCTCTGAAATGGTTACATTTATCGTGTGCAATGCTATGTCGCTTGCTGTGGTATGTGGAGACACTAAAAGCACCATAATAGAACACAGAAGAAGCTTCTATGTTGATGTGATACCCAGTGCGAAGCAGTGTAATTCAACTTTTAGTTATCGATTATTGACTTTTTAGACGGCTTTGGTGCATTGGACATGAGCTATGACCTTAAGATTTTGCATGAAGGGAGGTCTGGCAGCCACGTTGCACGATAGAATGTGAAAAGTGTTCGTATGTTGTAAAAACCTGAGAAATTCGCCCGTTTTCTTTATTTGCTATCGAATCGACTTAATGCCAGATCGTCATATTGGACGCTCTTCTCTCTGAAACGGTTACATTTATCGCGTGCAAAGCTATGTCGCGTGTTGCGATATGAGGAGACACTAAAAGCACCATAACAGAACACAGAAGAAATTTCTAAGTTGATGTGTTAGAACACAGAAGAAGCTTCTAAGTTGATGTGAAAGCCAGCACGTAGCAGTAAAATTCAAGTTTTAGTTATCGATTATTGACTTTTTAGACGGCTTTGGTGCATTGGACATGAGCTAGGACCTGAAGATTTTGCATGAAGGGAATTCTAGCAGCCACGTTGCACGGGGTGATGTGAAAAGTTTCGTATGTAGTAAAAGCTGAGAAATCCGCCCGTTTTCGTTAATTGCTATCGAATCGACCTAATGCCAGATCTTCATATTTGCCGCTCTTCTCTCTTGAACGGTTACATTTATCGTGTGCAAACCTATGTCGCGAGCTGCGGAATGCCTGAACACTAAAAGCACCATAATAGAACACAGAAGAAGCATCTAAGTTGATGTGATAGAAAGTACTTAGCCGTACATTTCAAGTTTTAGTTATCGATTATTACCTTTTTAGACGGCTTTGGTGCCTTGGACATGAGCTGGGACCTTAAGATTTTGCATGAACGGAGGTCTAGCAGCCACGTTGCAAGAGAGAATGTTAAAAGTGTTCATATGTTGTAAAAACCTGTGAAATCCGCCCGTTTTCGTTATTTGCTATCGAATCGACCTAATGCCAGATCGTCATATTGGCCGTTCTTCTCTCTGAAACGGTTACATTTATCGCGTGCAAAGCTATGTCGCATGCTGCGGTATGAGGAGACACTAACAGCACCATAACAGAACACAGAAGAAATTTCTAAGTTGATGTGTTAGAATACAGAAGAAGCTTCTAAGTTGATGTGGAAGCCAGCACGGAGCAGTACAATTCAAGTTTTAGTTATCGATTATTGACTTTTTAGACGGCTTTGTTGCATTGGACATGAGCTAGGACCTGAAGATTTTGCATGAAGGGAATTCTAGCAGCCACGTTGCACGGGGTGATGTGAAAAGTTTCGTATGTAGTGAAAAGCTGAGAAATCCGCCCTTTTTCGTTATTTCTATCGAATCGACCTAATGCCAGATCGTCTTATTGGCCGCTCTTCTCTCTGAAATGGTTACATTTATCGTGTGCAAAGCTATGTCGCGTGCTGCGGTAAGTGGAAACAGTAAAAGCACCATAATATAATACAAAAGAAGCATCTAAGTTGATGTGATAGCCAGTACGAAGCAGTACAATTCAAGTTTTAGTTATCGATTATTACATTTTTTAGACGGCCTTGGTGCCTTGGACATGAGCTAGGACCTTAAGATTTTGCATGAAGGGAGGTCTCGCAGCCACGTTGCACGACAGAATGTGAAAAGTGCTCATATATATTAAACACCTGAGAAATCCGCCCGTTTTCGTCATTTGCTATCGAATCGATTTAATGCCATATCGTCAAATTTGCCGCCCTTCTCTCTGAAACGGTTACATTTATCGTGTGCAAACCTATGTTGCGGGCTGCGGAATGCCTGGACACTAAAAGCACCTTAATAGAACACAGAAGAAGCATCTAAGTTGATGTGATAGAAAGTAGTTAGCCTTACATTTCAAGTTTTAGTTATCGATTATTGACTTTTTAGACGGCTTTGGTGCCTTGGACATGAGCTAAGACCTTAAGATTTTGCATGAACGGAGGTGTAGCAGCCACGCTGCAAGAGAGAATGTGAAAAGTGTTCATATGTTGTAAAAACCTGAGAAATCCGCCGGTTTTCGTTATTTGCTATCGAATCGACTTAATGCCAGATCGTCATATTGACGGTTCTTCTCTCTGAAATGGTTACATTTATCGTGTGCAATGCTATGTCGCGTGCTGCGGTATGTGGAGACACGAAAAGCACCATAATATAATACAAAAGAAGCACCTAAGTTAATGTGATAGCCAGTACGATGCAGTACAATTCAAGTTTCAGTTATCGATTATTGCCTTTTTTAGACGGCTTTGGTGCCTTGGACATGAGCTACGACCATCAGATTTTGCAGGAAGGGAAGTCTAGCAGCCGCCTTGCACGGGAGAATGTGAAAAGTGTTGATAAGTAGTGAAAACTTGTGAAATCCACCCGTTTTCGTTATTTGCTATCGATTCGACTTAATGCCAGATCGTCATCTTGGCCGCTGTTCTCTCTGAAACGGTTACATTTATCGTGTGCAAAGCTATGTCGCGTGCTGCGGTATGCGGAGACACTAAAAGCACCATAACAGAACACAGAAGAAGCTTCTATGATGAAGTGATAGCCACTACGAAGCAGTACAATTCAAGTTTTAGTTATCGATTATTGACTTTTTAGACGGCATTGGTTCCTTTGACATGAGCTACGACCTTACGATATTGCATGAAAGGATGGCTAGGAGCTGCGTTGCACGGGGGAATGTGAAAAGTGTTCATATATAGTGGAAACCTGGTTCCTTTGACATGAGCTACGACCTTACGATATTGCATGAAAGGATGTCTAGGAGCTGCGTTGCACGGGGGAATGTGAAAAGTGTTCATATATAGTGGAAACCTGAGAAATCCGCCCGTTTTCGACATTTGCTATCGAATCGACTTAGTGCCAGATCGTCATATTGCCCGCTCTTCTCTCTTAAATGGTTACATGTATCGTGTGCAAAGCTATGTCGCGTGCTGCGGTATGTGGAGACACTAAAAGCACCATAACAGAACACAGAAGAAGCTTCTAAGTTGATGTGATAGCCAGTAAGAAGCAGTACAATTCAAGTTTTAGTTATCGATTATTGACTTTTTAGATGGAGATGAGCTGGGACTTTACGATTTGCATGAGGGAGTTATAGCAGCCGCGTTGCACGTTGGAATGTGATAAATTTTCATATGTAGTGAAAACCTGAGAAATCCACCAGTTTTCGTCATTTGCTATCGAATCGACTTTTGCCAGATGGTCATATTGGCCGCTCTTCTCTCTGAAACGGTTACATTTATCGTGTGCAAAGCTACGTTTCGTGCTGCGTTATGCGGAGACACTAAAAGGACCATATTGGATCACAGAAGAAGCTTCTAAGTTGATGTGATAGCCAGTACGAAGCAGTACTATTGTAGTTTTAGTTATCAATTATTGACTTTTTAGACGGGTTTGGTGCCTTGTACATGAGCTAGGACCTTACGATTTTGTATGAAGGGATGTCTACCAGCCGCGTTGCACGGGAGAATGTGAAATGTGTTCATGTGTGGTGAAAACCTGAGAAATCCGCCCGTTTTCGTCATTTGCTATCGAATCGAATTAATGCCAGATCGTCATATTGCCCGCTATTCTCTCTGAAATGATTACGTTTATCGTGTGCAAAGCTATGTCGCGTGCTGCGGTATGCGGAGACACTAAAAGCACCATAACAGAACACAGAAGAAGCTTCTATGATGACATGATATCCAGTACGAAGCAGTACAATTCAAGTTTCAGTTATCGATTATTGACTTTTAAGAAGACTTTGGTTCCTTTGACATAAGCGTCGAACTTAAGATATTGCATGAAGGGAGATCTAGGAGCTGCGTTGCATGGGGGAATGTGAAATGTGTTCATATGTAGTGAAAACCTGAGAGATCCGCCCGTTTTCGTCACTTGCTATCGAATCGACTTAATGCCAGATCGTCATATTGGCCGCTCTTCTCTCTGAATCGGTTACATTTATCGTGTGCAAAGCAAGGTCTCGCGCTGCGGTATGCGGAGACACTAAACGCACCATAATAGATCACAGAAGAAGCTTCTCAGTTGATGTGATAGACACTACGAAGCAGTACAGTTCAAGTTTTAGTTATCGATTATTGACTTTTTAGACTGCTTTGGTGCCTTGGACATGAGCTAGGACCTTACGATTTTGAATGAAGGGAGGTCTAACAGCCGCGTTGCACTGGAGACCGTGTAAAGTTTTCTTATGCAAAAAAAACCTGAGAAATCCGCCCGTTTTCGTCATTTGCTATCGAATCGACTAAATGCCAGATCGCCATTTTGGCTGGTATTCCCACTAAAACGGTTACATTTATCGTGTGCAAAGCCATGTCGCGTGTTGCGCTATGCGGAGACACTAAAAGCAGCATAATAGAACACAGAAGAAGCTTCTAAGTTGATATGATAGCCAAAACGAAGCAATACAATTCAATTTTTAGCTATCGATTGTTGACTTTTTAGACGGCTTTGGTGCCTTGGACATGAGTTAGGACCTTAAGATTTTGCTTGAAGGGAGATCTAGGAGCCGCGTTGCACGGGGGAATGTGAAAAGTGTTCATATAAAGTGAAAACCTGTGAAATCCGCCAATTTTCGTCATTTGCTATCGAATCGACTTTTGTCATATCGTCCAATTGGCCGCTCTTCTCTATGAAACGGTTACATTAATCGTGTGCAAAGCTATGTCGCGTGCTGCGGTATGCGGAGACACTAAAAGCACCATAGTAGAACACAGAAGGAGCTTCGAGGTTGATGTGATAGCCAGTAAGAAGCAGTACAATTCAAGTTTGTGTTATCGATTATTGACATTTTAGATGGCTTTGGTGTCTTGGACATAAGCTGGGACCTTAAGATTTTGCATGAGGGAGTTCTAGCAGCCGCGTTGGACGTGGGAATGTGAAAGGTGTTCATATGTAATGAAAACATGAGAAATCCACCCGTTTTCGTCATTTGCTATCGAATAGACATTTGTCAGATCGTCATAATGGCGGCTCTTCTCTCTGACACGGTTACATTTATCGTGTGCAAAGCTATGTCGCGTGCTTCGGTATGCAGAGACACTAAAAGCACCATAATTTAACACAGATGAAGTTTATAAGTTGTTGTGATAGCCAGTAAGAAGCAGTACAATTCATGTTTTAGTTATCGATTACTGACTTTTTAGACGGCTTTGGTGCCTTGGACATGAGCTAGGACCTTAAGATTTTGCATAAAGGTAGGTCTAGTAGCCGCGTTGCACTGTGGAATGTGAAAACTGTTCATACGTTGTGAAAACCTGAGAAATCCGCCCGTTTTCGTCATTTGCTATCGAATCGACTTAATGCCAGATCGTCATATTGGCCGGTATTCTCTCTGAAACGGTTACATTTATCGTGTGCAAAGCTATGTCGCGTGCTGTGGAATACGGAGACACTAGAAGCACTATAATAGAACACAGAAAAAGCTTCTAGGTTGATGTGATCGCCAGTACGAAGCAGTACAATTCAAGATTTAGTTACAGATTATTCAAGTTTTAGACGATTTTGGTGCCATGTACATGCGCTAGGACCTTACGACCTTGCATGAAAGGAGTCTAGCAGCCGCGTTGCACGGGGGAATGTGAAAAGTGTTCATATGTAGTGAAATCCTGAGAAATCCGCTCGTTTTCGTCATTTGCTATCGAATCGACTTAATGCCAGATCGTCATATTGGCCGCTCTTCTCTCTGAAATGTTTACATTTCTCGTGTGCAAAGCTATGAAAGCTATGTCGCGTGCTGCGGTATGCGGAGACACTAAAAGCTCCATAATAGAACACAGTATAAGCTTCTAAGTTGATGTGATAGAAAGTACGCAGCAGTACAATTCAAGTTTTAGGTATCGATTATTACCTTTTTAGACGGCTTCGGTGCCTTGGACATGATCCAGGACCTTAAGATTTTGCATGAAGGGAGGTCTAGCAGCCGCGTTGCACGGGGGAATGTGAAAAGTGTTCATATGTTGTAAAAACCTGAGAAATTCGCCCGTTTTCGTTATTTGCTATGGAATAGACTTTAGCCAGATCGTCATATTGGGCGCTCTTTTCTCTGAAACGGTTACATTTATCGTGTGCAAAGCTTTGTCGCGTGCTGCGGTATGTGGAGACACTAAAAGCACGATAATAGAAAACATAAGAAGCTTCTAAGATGGTGTGATAGCCAAAACGAAGCAGTACAATTCAATTTTTAGCTATCGATTGTTTACTTTTTAGACGGCTTTGGTGCCTTGGACATGAGCTTGGACGTTAAGATTTTGCATGAGGGAGTTCTAGCACCGGTCTTTCACGGGGGAATGTGAAATGTGTTCATATGTAGTGAAAACCTGAGAAATCCCCCCGTTTTGGTCATTTGCTATCGAATCGACTTCATGCCATATCGTCATATTGGACGCTCTTCTCTCGGAAACGATTATTTTTTTCGTGTGCAAAGCTATGTCGCGTGCTGTGGTTGCGGAGGCACTAGAAGCACCATAATAGAACACAGAAGAAGCTTCTAGGTTGATGTGATAGCCAGTACGAAGCAGTACAATTCAAGATTTAGTTATCGATTATTGACTTTTTAGACGATATTTGTGCCTTGGACATGCGCTGGGACCTTAAGACCTTGCATGAAAGCAGTCTAGATGCCACGTTGGACAGGGGAATGTGAAAAGTGTTCAAATGTAGTGAAATCCTGAGAAATCCACTCGTTTTCGTCATTTGCTATCGAATCGACTTAATGCCAGATCGTCATATTGGCCTCTCTTCTCTCTTAAACGGTTACATTTATCCTGTGCAAAGCTATGTCGCGTGCTGCGGTATGCGGAGACACTAAAGGCATCATAATAGAACACAGAGGAAGCTTCTAAGTTGAAGTGATAGCCAGTACGAATCAGTCCAATTCAAGTTTTAGTTAACGATTATTTACTTTTTAGACGGCTTTGGTGCCTTGGACATGAGCTAGGACCTTATGATTTTGCATGAAGGGAGTTCTAGCAGCCGCGTTGGATGGGGGTATGTGAAAGGTGTTCATATGTAGTGAAAACCTGAGAAATCGGCAAGTTTTCATCATTTGCTATCGAATCGACTTCATGCCATATCGTCATATTGGCCGGTCTTCTCTCGGAAACTATTATTTTTTTCGTGTTCAAAGCTATGTCGCGTGCTGTGGTATGTGGAGACACTAGAAGCACCATAATAGAACACAGAAGAAGCTTCTAGGTTGATGTGATAGCCAGTACGAAGCAGTACAATTCAAGATTTAGTTATCGATTTTTGACTTTTTAGACGATATTGGTGCCTTGGACATGCGCTGGGACCTTACGACCTTGCATGAAAGCAGTCTAGCTGCCGCGTTGGACGGGGGAATGTGAAAAGTGTTCAAATGTAGTGAAATACTGAGAAATCCATTCGTTTTCGTCATTTGCTATCGAATCGACTTAATGCCAGATCGTCATATTGGCCGCTCTTCTCTCTTAAACGGTTACATTTATCGTGTGCAAAGCTATGTCGCGTGCTGCGGTATGCGGAGACACTAAAAGCACCATAGGAGAACACAGAAAAAGCTTCTAAGTTGCAGTAGCCAGTAAGAAGTAGTACAATTCAAGTTTTAGTTGTCGATTGTTCACTTTTCAGCCGGCTTTGGTGCTTTGGACATGAGCTAGGACCTTAAGATTCTGCATGAAGGGAGATCTAGCAGCCGCGTTGCACGGGGGAATGTGAAAAGTGGTTATATGCAGTGAAAACGTGAGAAATCCGCCCGTTTTCGACATTAGCTATCGAATCGACTTTTGCCAGATCGTCAATTTGGCCGCTCTTCTCTCTGTAACGGTTACATTTATCGTGTGCAAAGCTATGTTGCGTGCTGCGGTATGCGTAGACACTAAAAGCAACATAATAGAACACAGATGAAGCTTCTAAATTGATGTGATAGCCTGTACGAAGCAGTACAATTCAAGTTTTATTTATCGATTATTGAATTTTTAGACGATTTTGTGCCTTGGACATGGGCTAGGACCTTGTGACCGTGCATGAAGGGAGGTCTAGCATCCGCGTTGCACGGGGGAATGTGAAAAGTGTTCATATGTAGTGAAAACCTGAGAAATCCCCCCGTTTTCGTCATTTGCTATCGAATCAAATTAATGACAGATCGTCATATTGGCCGGTATTCTCTCTGAAACGGTTACATTTATCGTGTGCAAAGCAATATCGCTGCTGTGGTATGCGGAGACACTAAAAGCAACATAATAGAACACAGAAGAAGCTTCTAAGTTGATGAGATAGTCAGTCCTAAGCAGTACAATTGAAGTTTTAGTTATCGATTATTGACTTTTCAGACGATTTTGGTGACTTGGTCATGAGCTAGGACTATACGACCTTGCATGACGGGAGGTTTAGCAACCGCGTTGGACGGGGGAATGTGAAAAGTGTTCAAATGTAGTGAAATCCTGAGAAATCCATTCGTTTTCGTCATTTGCTATCGAATCGACTTAATGCCAGATCGTCATATTGGCAGCTCTTCACTCTGAAACGGTTACATTTATCGTGTGAAAAGCTATGTCGCGTGCTGCGGTATGCAGAGACACTAAAAGCATCATAATAGAACACAGAAGAAGCTTCTAAGTTGATGTGATAGCTAATACGAAGCAGTACAATTAAAGTTTTAGTTATCGATTATTGAATTTCTAGACGATTCTGGTGCCTTGGACATGAGCTAGGACCTTACGACCCTGCATGAAGGGAGGTCTAGCAGCCGCGTTGCACGGGGGAATGTGAAAAGTGTTCATATGTAGTGAAAACCTGAGAAATCCGCCCGTTTTCGTCATTTGCTATCGAATCGACTTAATGCCAGATCGACATATTGGCCGGTATTCTCTCTGAAACGGTTACATTTATCGTGTGCAAAGCTATGTCGCGAGCTGCGGAATGCCTGAACACTAAAAGCACCATAATAGAACACAGAAGAAGCATCTAAGTTGATGTGATAGAAAGTACTTAGCCGTACATTTCAAGTTTTAGTTATCGATTATCGACTTTTTAGACGGCTTTGGTGCATTGGACATGAGCTAGGACCTTAAGATTTTGCATGAAGGGAGGTCTAGCAGCCACGTTGCACGAGACAATGTGAAAAGTGTTCATATGTTGTAAAAACCTGAGAAATCCGCCCGTTTTCGTTATTTGCTATCGAATCGACTTAATGCGAGATCGTCATATTGACGGTTCTTCTCTCTGAAATGGTTACATTTATCGTGTGCAATGCTATGTCGCTTGCTGTGGTATGTGGAGACACTAAAAGCACCATAATAGAACACAGAAGAAGCTTCTATGTTGATGTGATACCCAGTGCGAAGCAGTGTAATTCAACTTTTAGTTATCGATTATTGACTTTTTAGACGGCTTTGGTGCATTGGACATGAGCTATGACCTTAAGATTTTGCATGAAGGGAGGTCTGGCAGCCACGTTGCACGATAGAATGTGAAAAGTGTTCGTATGTTGTAAAAACCAGAGAAATTCGCCCGTTTTCTTTATTTGCTATCGAATCGACTTAATGCCAGATCGTCATATTGGACGCTCTTCTCTCTGAAACGGTTACATTTATCGCGTGCAAAGCTATGTCGCGTGTTGCGGTATGAGGAGACACTAAAAGCACCATAACAGAACACAGAAGAAATTTCTAAGTTGATGTGTTAGAACACAGAAGAAGCTTCTAAGTTGATGTGAAAGCCAGCACGTAGCAGTAAAATTCAAGTTTTAGTTATCGATTATTGACTTTTTAGACGGCTTTGGTGCATTGGACATGAGCTAGGACCTGAAGATTTTGCATGAAGGGAATTCTAGCAGCCACGTTGCACGGGGTGATGTGAAAAGTTTCGTATGTAGTAAAAGCTGAGAAATCCGCCCGTTTTCGTTAATTGCTATCGAATCGACCTAATGCCAGATCTTCATATTTGCCGCTCTTCTCTCTTGAACGGTTACATTTATCGTGTGCAAACCTATGTCGCGAGCTGCGGAATGCCTGAACACTAAAAGCACCATAATAGAACACAGAAGAAGCATCTAAGTTGATGTGATAGAAAGTACTTAGCCGTACATTTCAAGTTTTAGTTATCGATTATTACCTTTTTAGACGGCTTTGGTGCCTTGGACATGAGCTGGGACCTTAAGATTTTGCATGAACGGAGGTCTAGCAGCCACGTTGCAAGAGAGAATGTTAAAAGTGTTCATATGTCGTAAAAACCTGAGAAATCCGCCCGTTTTCGTTATTTGCTATCGAATCGACCTAATGCCAGATCGTCATATTGGCCGTTCTTCTCTCTGAAACGGTTACATTTATCGCGTGCAAAGCTATGTCGCGTGCTGCGGTATGAGGAGACACTAACAGCACCATAACAGAACACAGAAGAAATTTCTAAGTTGATGTGTTAGAATACAGAAGAAGCTTCTAAGTTGATGTGGAAGCCAGCACGGAGCAGTACAATTCAAGTTTTAGTTATCGATTATTGACTATTTAGACGGCTTTGGTGCATTGGACATGAGCTAGGACCTGAAGATTTTGCATGAAGGGAATTCTAGCAGCCACGTTGCACGGGGTGATGTGAAAAGTTTCGTATGTAGTGAAAAGCTGAGAAATCCGCCCTTTTTCGTTATTTCTATCGAATCGACCTAATGCCAGATCGTCTTATTGGCCGCTCTTCTCTCTGAAATGGTTACATTTATCGTGTGCAAAGCTATGTCGCGTGCTGCGGTATGTGGAAACAGTAAAAGCACCATAATATAATACAAAAGAAGCATCTAAGTTGATGTGATAGCCAGTACGAAGCAGTACAATTCAAGTTTTAGTTATCGATTATTACATTTTTTAGACGGCCTTGGTGCCTTGGACATGAGCTAGGACCTTAAGATTTTGCATGAAGGGAGGTCTCGCAGCCACGTTGCACGACAGAATGTGAAAAGTGCTCATATATATTAAACACCTGAGAAATCCGCCCGTTTTCGTCATTTGCTATCGAATCGATTTAATGCCATATCGTCAAATTTGCCGCCCTTCTCTCTGAAACGGTTACATTTATCGTGTGCAAACCTATGTTGCGGGCTGCGGAATGCCTGGACACTAAAAGCACCTTAATAGAACACAGAAGAAGCATCTAAGTTGATGTGATAGAAAGTAGTTAGCCTTACATTTCAAGTTTTAGTTATCGATTATTGACTTTTTAGACGGCTTTGGTGCCTTGGACATGAGCTAAGACCTTAAGATTTTGCATGAACGGAGGTCTAGCAGCCACGCTGCAAGAGAGAATGTGAAAAGTGTTCATATGTTGTAAAAACCTGAGAAATCCGCCGGTTTTCGTTATTTGCTATCGAATCGACTTAATGCCAGATCGTCATATTGACGGTTCTTCTCTCTGAAATGGTTACATTTATCGTGTGCAATGCTATGTCGCGTGCTGCGGTATGTGGAGACACGAAAAGCACTATAATATAATACAAAAGAAGCACCTAAGTTAATGTGATAGCCAGTACGATGCAGTACAATTCAAGTTTCAGTTATCGATTTTTGCCTTTTTTAGACGGCTTTGGTGCCTTGGACATGAGCTACGACCATCAGATTTTGCAGGAAGGGAAGTCTAGCAGCCGCCTTGCACGGGAGAATGTGAAAAGTGTTGATAAGTAGTGAAAACTTGTGAAATCCACCCGTTTTCGTTATTTGCTATCGATTCGACTTAATGCCAGATCGTCATCTTGGCCGCTGTTCTCTCTGAAACGGTTACATTTATCGTGTGCAAAGCTATGTCGCGTGCTGCGGTATGCGGAGACACTAAAAGCACCATAACAGAACACAGAAGAAGCTTCTATGATGAAGTGATAGCCACTACGAAGCAGTACAATTCAAGTTTTAGTTATCGATTATTGACTTTTTAGACGGCATTGGTTCCTTTGACATGAGCTACGACCTTACGATATTGCATGAAAGGATGGCTAGGAGCTGCGTTGCACGGGGGAATGTGAAAAGTGTTCATATATAGTGGAAACCTGGTTCCTTTGACATGAGCTACGACCTTACGATATTGCATGAAAGGATGTCTAGGAGCTGCGTTGCACGGGGGAATGTGAAAAGTGTTCATATATAGTGGAAACCTGAGAAATCCGCCCGTTTTCGACATTTGCTATCGAATCGACTTAGTGCCAGATCGTCATATTGCCCGCTCTTCTCTCTTAAATGGTTACATGTATCGTGTGCAAAGCTATGTCGCGTGCTGCGGTATGTGGAGACACTAAAAGCACCATAACAGAACACATAAGAAGCTTCTAAGTTGATGTGATAGCCAGTAAGAAGCAGTACAATTCAAGTTTTAGTTATCGATTATTGACTTTTTAGATGGAGATGAGCTGGGACTTTACGATTTGCATGAGGGAGTTATAGCAGCCGCGTTGCACGTTGGAATGTGATAAATTTTCATATGTAGTGAAAACCTGAGAAATCCACCAGTTTTCGTCATTTGCTATCGAATCGACTTTTGCCAGATGGTCATATTGGCCGCTCTTCTCTCTGAAACGGTTACATTTATCGTGTGCAATGCTACGTTTCGTGCTGCGTTATGCGGAGACACTAAAAGGACCATATTGGATCACAGAAGAAGCTTCTAAGTTGATGTGATAGCCAGTACGAAGCAGTACTATTGTAGTTTTAGTTATCAATTATTGACTTATTAGACGGGTTTGGTGCCTTGTACATGAGCTAGGACCTTACGATTTTGTATGAAGGGATGTCTACCAGCCGCGTTGCACGGGAGAATGTGAAATGTGTTCATGTGTGGTGAAAACCTGAGAAATCCGCCCGTTTTCGTCATTTGCTATCGAATCGAATTAATGCCAGATCGTCATATTGCCCGCTATTCTCTCTGAAATGATTACGTTTATCGTGTGCAAAGCTATGTCGCGTGCTGCGGTATGCGGAGACACTAAAAGCACCATAACAGAACACAGAAGAAGCTTCTATGATGACATGATATCCAGTACGAAGCAGTACAATTCAAGTTTCAGTTATCGATTATTGACTTTTAAGAAGACTTTGGTTCCTTTGACATAAGCGTCGACCTTAAGATATTGCATGAAGGGAGATCTAGGAGCTGCGTTGCATGGGGGAATGTGAAATGTGTTCATATGTAGTGAAAACCTGAGAGATCCGCCCGTTTTCGTCACTTGCTATCGAATCGACTTAATGCCAGATCGTCATATTGGCCGCTCTTCTCTCTGAATCGGTTACATTTATCGTGTGCAAAGCAAGGTCTCGCGCTGCGGTATGCGGAGACACTAAACGCACCATAATAGATCACAGAAGAAGCTTCTCAGTTGATGTGATAGACACTACGAAGCAGTACAGTTCAAGTTTTAGTTATCGATTATTGACTTTTTAGACTGCTTTGGTGCCTTGGACATGAGCTAGGACCTTACGATTTTGAATGAAGGGAGGTCTAACAGCCGCGTTGCACTGGAGACCGTGTAAAGTTTTCTTATGCAAAAAAAACCTGAGAAATCCGCCCGTTTTCGTCATTTGCTATCGAATCGACTAAATGCCAGATCGCCATTTTGGCTGGTATTCCCACTAAAACGGTTACATTTATCGTGTGCAAAGCCATGTCGCGTGTTGCGCTATGCGGAGACACTAAAAGCAGCATAATAGAACACAGAAGAAGCTTCTAAGTTGATATGATAGCCAAAACGAAGCAATACAATTCAATTTTTAGCTATCGATTGTTGACTTTTTAGACGGCTTTGGTGCCTTGGACATGAGTTAGGACCTTAAGATTTTGCTTGAAGGGAGATCTAGGAGCCGCGTTGCACGGGGGAATGTGAAAAGTGTTCATATAAAGTGAAAACCTGTGAAATCCGCCAATTTTCGTCATTTGCTATCGAATCGACTTTTGTCATATCGTCCAATTGGCCGCTCTTCTCTATGAAACGGTTACATTAATCGTGTGCAAAGCTATGTCGCGTGCTGCGGTATGCGGAGACACTAAAAGCATCATAGTAGAACACAGAAGGAGCTTCGAGGTTGATGTGATAGCCAGTAAGAAGCAGTACAATTCAAGTTTGTGTTATCGATTATTGACATTTTAGATGGCTTTGGTGTCTTGGACATAAGCTGGGACCTTAAGATTTTGCATGAGGGAGTTCTAGCAGCCGCGTTGGACGTGGGAATGTGAAAGGTGTTCATATGTAATGAAAACATGAGAAATCCACCCGTTTTCGTCATTTGCTATCGAATAGACATTTGCCAGATCGTCATAATGGCGGCTCTTCTCTCTGACACGGTTACATTTATCGTGTGCAAAGCTATGTCGCGTGCTTCGGTATGCAGAGACACTAAAAGCACCATAATTTAACACAGATGAAGTTTATAAGTTGTTGTGATAGCCAGTAAGAAGCAGTACAATTCATGTTTTAGTTATCGATTACTGACTTTTTAGACGGCTTTGGTGCCTTGGACATGAGCTAGGACCTTAAGATTTTGCATAAAGGTAGGTCTAGTAGCCGCGTTGCACTGTGGAATGTGAAAACTGTTCATACGTTGTGAAAACCTGAGAAATCCGCCCGTTTTCGTCATTTGCTATCGAATCGACTTAATGCCAGATCGTCATATTGGCCGGTATTCTCTCTGAAACGGTTACATTTATCGTGTGCAATGCTATGTCGCGTGCTGTGGAATACGGAGACACTAGAAGCACTATAATAGAACACAGAAAAAGCTTCTAGGTTGATGTGATCGCCAGTACGAAGCAGTACAATTCAAGATTTAGTTACAGATTATTCAAGTTTTAGACGATTTTGGTGCCATGTACATGCGCTAGGACCTTACGACCTTGCATGAAAGGAGTGTAGCAGCCGCGTTGCACGGGGGAATGTGAAAAGTGTTCATATGTAGTGAAATCCTGAGAAATCCGCTCGTTTTCGTCATTTGCTATCGAATCGACTTAATGCCAGATCGTCATATTGGCCGCTCTTCTCTCTGAAATGTTTACATTTCTCGTGTGCAAAGCTATGAAAGCTATGTCGCGTGCTGCGGTATGCGGAGACACTAAAAGCTCCATAATAGAACACAGTATAAGCTTCTAAGTTGATGTGATAGAAAGTACGCAGCAGTACAATTCAAGTTTTAGGTATCGATTATTACCTTTTTAGACGGCTTCGGTGCCTTGGACATGATCCAGGACCTTAAGATTTTGCATGAAGGGAGGTCTAGCAGCCGCGTTGCACGGGGGAATGTGAAAAGTGTTCATATGTTGTGAAAACCTGAGAAATTCGCCCGTTTTCGTTATTTGCTATGGAATAGACTTTAGCCAGATCGTCATATTGGGCGCTCTTTTCTCTGAAACGGTTACATTTATCGTGTGCAAAGCTTTGTCGCGTGCTGCGGTATGTGGAGACACTAAAAGCACGATAATAGAAAACATAAGAAGCTTCTAAGATGGTGTGATAGCCAAAACGAAGCAGTACAATTCAATTTTTAGCTATCGATTGTTTACTTTTTAGACGGCTTTGGTGCCTTGGACATGAGCTTGGACGTTAAGATTTTGCATGAGGGAGTTCTAGCACCGGTCTTTCACGGGGGAATGTGAAATGTGTTCATATGTAGTGAAAACCTGAGAAATCCCCCCGTTTTGGTCATTTGCTATCGAATCGACTTCATGCCATATCGTCATATTGGACGCTCTTCTCTCGGAAACGATTATTTTTTTCGTGTGCAAAGCTATGTCGCGTGCTGTGGTTGCGGAGGCACTAGAAGCACCATAATAGAACACAGAAGAAGCTTCTAGGTTGATGTGATAGCCAGTACGAAGGAGTACAATTCAAGATTTAGTTATCGATTATTGACTTTTTAGACGATATTTGTGCCTTGGACATGCGCTGGGACCTTAAGACCTTGCATGAAAGTAGTCTAGCTGCCACGTTGGACAGGGGAATGTGAAAAGTGTTCAAATGTAGTGAAATCCTGAGAAATCCACTCGTTTTCGTCATTTGCTATCGAATCGACTTAATGCCAGATCGTCATATTGGCCTCTCTTCTCTCTTAAACGGTTACATTTATCCTGTGCAAAGCTATATCGCGTGCTGCGGTATGCGGAGACACTAAAGGCATCATAATAGAACACAGAGGAAGCTTCTAAGTTGAAGTGATAGCCAGTACGAATCAGTCCAATTCAAGTTTTAGTTAACGATTATTTACTTTTTAGACGGCTTTGGTGCCTTGGACATGAGCTAGGACCTTATGATTTTGCATGAAGGGAGTTCTAGCAGCCGCGTTGGATGGGGGTATGTGAAAGGTGTTCATATGTAGTGAAAACCTGATAAATCGGCAAGTTTTCATCATTTGCTATCGAATCGACTTCATGCCATATCGTCATATTGGCCGGTCTTCTCTCGGAAACTATTATTTTTTTCGTGTTCAAAGCTATGTCGCGTGCTGTGGTATGTGGAGACACTAGAAGCACCATAATAGAACATAGAAGAAGCTTCTAGGTTAATGTGATAGCCAGTACGAAGCAGTACAATTCAAGATTTAGTTATCGATTTTTGACTTTTTAGACGATATTGGTGCCTTGGACATGCGCTGGGACCTTACGACCTTGCATGAAAGCAGTCTAGCTGCCGCGTTGGACGGGGGAATGTGAAAAGTGTTCAAATGTAGTGAAATACTGAGAAATCCATTCGTTTTCGTCATTTGCTATCGAATCGACTTAATGCCAGATCGTCATATTGGCCGCTCTTCTCTCTTAAACGGTTACATTTATCGTGTGCAAAGCTATGTCGCGTGCTGCGGTATGCGGAGACACTAAAAGCACCATAGGAGAACACAGAAAAAGCTTCTAAGTTGCAGTAGCCAGTAAGAAGTAGTACAATTCAAGTTTTAGTTGTCGATTGTTCACTTTTCAGCCGGCTTTGGTGCTTTGGACATGAGCTAGGACCTTAAGATTCTGCATGAAGGGAGATCTAGCAGCCGCGTTGCACGGGGAATGTGAAAAGTGGTTATATGCAGTGAAAACGTGAGAAATCTGCCCGTTTTCGACATTAGCTATCGAATCGACTTTTGCCAGATCGTCAATTTGGCCGCTCTTCTCTCTGTAACGGTTACATTTATCGTGTGCAAAGCTATGTTGCGTGCTGCGGTATGCGTAGACACTAAAAGCAACATAATAGAACACAGATGAAGCTTCTAAATTGATGTGATAGCCTGTACGAAGCAGTACAATTCAAGTTTTATTTATCGATTATTGAATTTTTAGACGATTTTGTGCCTTGGACATGGGCTAGGACCTTGTGACCTTGCATGAAGGGAGGTCTAGCATCCGCGTTGCACGGGGGAATGTGAAAAGTGTTCATATGTAGTGAAAACCTGAGAAATCGGCTCGTTTTCGTCATTTGCTATCGAATCGACATAATGCCAGATCGTCATATTGGCCGCTCTTCTCTCTCAAACGGTTACATTTATCGTGTGCAAAGCTATGTCGCGTGCTGCGGTATGCGGAGACACTAAGAGCACCATAATAGAACACAGAAGAAGCTTCTAAGTTGATGTGATAGCCAGTAAGAAGCAGTACAATTCAAGTTTTAGTTATCGATTATTGACTTTTTAGATGGCTTTGGTGCCTTGGACATGAGCTGGGACCATAACATTTTGCATGAAGGAGTTATAGCAGCCGCGTTGCACGGGAGAATGTGAAATGTGTTCATATGTAGGGAATACCTGAGAAATCCGCCCGTTTTCCTCATTTGCTATCGAATCGACTTAATGCCAGATCGTCATATTGCACGCTCTTCGCTTTGAAACGGTTACATTTATCGTCTGCAAAGCAATGTCGCGTGCTGCGGTATGCGGAGACACTAAAAGCACCATAATAGAACTCAGAAGATGCATCTAAGTTGATGTGACAGCTAGTATGAAGCAGTACAAATTAAGTTTTATATATCGATTATTGAATATTTAGACTGTTTTGGTGCCTTGGACATGAGCTAGGACATTACGATTTTGCATGAATGGAGGTCTAGCATCCGCGTTCCACGGGTGAATGTGAAATGTGTTCATATGTAGTGAAATTCTGAGAAATCCGCCCGTTTTCTTCATTTGCTATCGAATCGACTTAATGCCAGATCGTCATATTGGCCGGAATTCTCTCTGAAACGGTTACATTTGTCGTGTGCAAAGCTATGTCGCGTGCTGCGGTATGCGGAGACAGTAAAATCTTCATAATAGAACACAGAATAAGCTTCTAAGTTGAACTGATAGAAAGTACGCAGCAGTACAATTCAAGTTTTAGGTATCGATTATTACATTTTTAGACGGCTTCAGTGCCTTGGACATGATCCAGGACCTTACGATTTTGCATGAAGCGAGTTCTAGCAACCGCGTTGCACGGGGGAATGTGAAAAGTGTTCATATGTAGTGGAAACATGAGAAATCCGCCCGTTTTCGTCATTTGCTATCGAATCGACTTTTGCCAGATGGTCATATTTGCCGCTCTTCTCTATGAAACGGTTACAATTATCGTGTGCAAAGCTATGTCGCGTGCTGCGGAATGCGGAGACACTACAAGCACCATAGTAGAACACAGAAGAAGCTTCTAAGTTGACGTAATAGCCAGTAAGAAGCAGTAAAATAATTCTTTTAGCTATCGATTATTGACATTTTAGTCGGCTTTGGTGCACTGGACATGAGCTAGGATATTAAGATTTTGCATGAGGGAGTTCTAGCAGCCGCGTTGCACGGGGGAATGTGCAAAGTGTTCATATGTAGTAAAAACCGAGAAATCCGCCGATTACGTCATTTGCTATGGAATCGACTTTTGCCAGATCGTCATATTGGCCGCTCTTTTCTCTGAAACGGTTACATTTATCGTGTGCAAAGCTAAGTAGCGTATTGCGGTATGCGGAGACACTAAAAGCACCATAATAGAACACAGAAGAAGCTTCTAAGTTGATGTGATAGCCAGTACGTAGCAGTACAATTCAAGTTTTAGTTATCGATTATTGACTGTTTATACGGCTTTGGTGCCTTGGACATGAGCTAGGACCTTAAGATTTTGCATGAAGGGAGGTGTAGCAACCGCATTGCACGGGGAATGTGAAAAGAGTTCATATGTAGTGAAAACCTGAGAAATCCTTCCGTTTTCGTAATCTGCTATCGAATCGACTTAATGCCAGATCGTCATATTGGCCAGTAATCTCTCTGAAACGGTTACATTTATCGTGTGCAAAGCTATGTAACGTGCTGCGAAATGCAGAGATACTAAAAGCACCATAATGGAACACAGGAGATTATTCTAAGTTGATGTGATAGCCAGTATCAAGTAGTACAATTCAAGTTTTAGCTATCGATTATTGACTTTGTAGACAGCTTTGGTGCCTTTGGTATCAGCTAGCACCGTAAGATTTTCCGTCAAGGGAGGTCCAGCAGCCGCGTTGCACGGGTGAATGTGAAAAGTGTTCATATGTAGTGAAGACCTGAGAAATCCGTATGTTTTCGTCATTTGCTATCGAATCGACATTTGCCAGATCGTCATATTGGCCGCACTTCTCTCTGAAACGGTTACATTTACCGTGTGCAAAGCTATGTCGCGTGCTGCGGTATGCGGAGACACTAAAAGCACCATAATAGTACACAGAAGAATCTTCGAAGTTGATGTGATAGCCAGTACGAAGCAGTACAATTCAAGTTTTAGTTATCGATTATTGAATTTTAGACAGCTTTGGTGCCTTGGATATGAGCTATGACCTTGAGAATTTGCATGAATGGAGGTCTAGCAGCCGCGTTGCACGACGGAATTTGAAAAGTGTTCATATGTAGTGGAAACCGGAGAAATCCGCCCGTTTTCGTCATTTGCTATCGAATCGACTTAATGCCAGATCTTCGTATTGGCCGCTCATCGCTCTGAAACTGTTACATTTATCGTGTTCAAAGCTATATGGCGTGCTGCGGTATGTGGAGACACTAAAAGCACCATAATAGAATACAGAAGAAGCTTCTAAGTTCATGTGATAGCTAGTACGAAGCAGTACAATTCAAATTTAGTTATCGATTATTGATTTTATAGACGGCTTTGTTGCGTTGGGCATGAACTAGGACCTTCAGATTTTGCATGAAGGGAGCTCTAGTAGCCGCGTTGCTCGGGGGAATGTGCAAAAGTGTTCATATGTAGTGAAAACCTGAGAAACCCGCCCGTTTTCGTCATTTGCTATCGAATCGACTTATGCCAGATCGTCAGATTAGACGCTCTTATCTCTGATACGGTTAAATTTATCGTCTGCAAAGGTATGGCGCGTGCTGCGTATGCGGAGATACTAAAAGCACCATAGTAGAACACAGATGAAGCTTCTAAAATGATGTAATAGCCAGTAAGAACCAGTACAACTCAAGTTTTAGCTATCGATTATTGACTTTTTACCCATCTTTGGTGCCTTAGACATGAGCTAGGACCTCAAGATTTTGCATGAAAGGAGGCCTAGCAGCCGCATTGCACGGGAGAATGTGAAAAGTGTTCATATGTAGTAAAAACCTGAGCAATCCGTCCGTTATCATCATTTGTTATCGATTCGAGTTAAAGTCTAATCGTCACATTGGCCGCTCTTCTCTCTAAAACGGTTACATTATCGTCTGTAAAGCTATGTCGCGTGCTGCGGTACGCGGAGACACTAAATGCACCATAGTAGAACACTGAAGAAGCTTCTAAGTTGATGTAATAGCCAGTAAGAAGTAATACAATAAGAGTTTTAGATATCGATTATTGTGTATTTAGCCTTTGGTGCCTTTGACATGAGCTAGGACCTTACGATTTTGCATGATGGGAGGTCTAGCAGCCGCGTTGCACGAGAGAATGTGAAAAGTGTTAATTTGTAGTAAAAAACAGAGAAATCAGTCCGTTTTCGTCATTTGTTATCGAATCGGCTTTTAGCTAGATCGTCACATTGGCCGGTCTTCTCTCTGAAACGGTTACATTTATGGACTGCAAATCTATGTCGCGTGCTGCGGTATGCGGAGACACTAAATGCAGCATAGCAGAACACATAAGAGGCTTCTAAGTTGATGTAATAGGCAGTAAGAAGTAGTACAATTCAAGTTTTAGTTATCGATTATTGACCTTTTACCCTTCTTTGGTGCGTAGGACTTGAGCTAGGACCTTACAATTTTGCACCACAGAAGAACTAGCAGCCGCGGTACAAGGGAGACTGTGTTCACAAGTAGTAAAAACCTGGAAATCCGTCCGTTTTCGTCATTTGTTATCAAATCGACTTAAAGTGAGATCGTCATTTGCTATCGAATCGACTTTTGCCAGATCGTCATATTGGCCGCTCTTTTCTCTGAAACGGTTACATTTATCGTCTGCAAAGCTAAGTCGCGTGCTGTGGTATGCGGGGACAATAAAAGCACCATAATAGAACACAGAAGAAGGTTCTATGTTGATGTAATAGCCAGTAAGAAGTAGTACAATTCAAGTTTTAGTTATCGATTATTGACTTTTTAGCCGGCTTTGGTGCCTTGGACATGAGCTAGGACCTTAAGATTTGGCATGAAGGGAGGTCGAGCAGCCGTGTTGCACGGGGGAATGTGAAATGTGTTCATATGTAGTGAAAACCTGGCAAATTCTGCCGTTTTCGTCATTTGATATCGAATCGACTTAATGCCAGATCGTCATATTGGCCGCTTTTCTCTCTGCAATGGTTATATTTATCTTCTGCAAAACTATATCGTGTCCTTCGCTATGCTTAGACACTAAAAGAACCATAGTAGAAGACAGAAGAAGACTCTCAGAAGATGTAATCGGCCAGTACGAAGCATTACAATTCACATTTTACTTATCTATTATTGACTTATTAACCGGCTTTGGTTATTTGTACATGAGCTATGACCTTGAGATTGTTCATGAAACGAGGTCTGTCTGCCACGTTGCGCGGGAGAATGTGAAAAGTGTTCACATGTAGTAAAAACCTGAGAAATCCTCCCGTTTTCGTCATTTTCTATTTAATCGACTAATTGCCAGATCTGCAAGCTTATGTCGCGTGCTGCGTTATGCGGAGACAGTCAAAGCATCACAGTAGAACACAGATGAAGCTTCTCTGTTGGTGTAATCAGCGAGAAAGAACCAGTAATAAGTTGTACAATTCAAATTTTAGTTATCATTTGTTGACTTATTAGCCTGCTTTGGTACCTTGGACATGAGCTAGGGCCTTAAGATTTTGCATGAAACGCGGTCTGGACGCCACGTTGCACGGGATGATGTGAAAAGTGTCCATTTGTAGTAAAAACCTGACAAATCCGACCGTTTTCTTCATTTGCTGTCGAATCGACTTATTGGCAGATCGTCACATCGGCCGCTTTACGCTCTGAGACGGTTAAATTTATAGTCTGCAAACTTATGTCGCCTGCTGCGGTTTGCGGAGACACTAAAAGCACCACAGTAGAAGACAGAAGAAGGTGTTAAGAAGATGTATTCGGCCAGTAAGAAGCAGTACAATTCAAGTTTTAGTTATAGATTACTGACTTATTAGCCGGCTTTGGTGCCTTGGACATGATCGAGGACCTCAAGCTTTTGCATCAAACGAGGTCTGAACGTCACGTTGCACGGGGAAATGTGAAACGTGTTAATATATATTAAAAACCTAAGAAAACCTTTCGCATTTATTTAAGTTCCTTTAGTACAATAAGAATCTGTTAAAAAACTGACTACAATAATCATAATCTTGCTGTACAAGGGAAGTAGCTACTATTATTAACAGTATTTATCAACAGCAAATAAAACAAAAGGTAAAACAGAAAGATTATCAAACGTCTAATGGCACAGTAACGAAACTGAAAACAGTTCGCGGCAATTTCTTCTGAAATTATTTCACCAGGAAACAACAAGAACACCGATTGAAGACTACTAAAGTTCCAAAATAAACCACTATACACAAACAACTAATTAGTACTTAGCTTTGGATGCGCCGCTACAGCTGCAACTGGTCAGCGCGGAATGTAAACACAGGTAAGAAGTTAAGTTGCTCGATACGAAACACTCGCAAATATCAGGTCACAACCCTAGAAAGGCGGAGGTGAATGAAGAAACCATTAATAAGTATCTTATATAGTAAATATTATCACAAAAACCGTTAAAATATGTATCTGAAACCTATAAATGTATGAAAACGTAGAGAGCGATTTCACACGCACTCACGCGCCTAATCGTAATGCCAGATCGTCGCAGTGGCAGCTTTGCTCACGGAACTGTTTACATATACATCTGGAAACTTACGTCATGTGCTGAGGTATGCGGTCGCACCACAAACAACAAAATAGGAGCTTCTCATTTGATGCAATCGGCAGGTAAGAAGTAGTACTACTCAAGTTTTAGGTATCGAAAATTCAACTGTAGGCCGGTTCTGGTGTCTTGCAGTTGATAGAGGACCTTGGAACATGCCTGTCTTTTTACCCCCCTCCCCCCTCGTAAGATGACTGTCTACGTACACCCGCCACCCCCCCCCCCCTCGTAATATGTCTGCCTACCTACTCACGCCTTCTGAAAATGTGTGTCTACCCACTTCCCCCTCAGAAGATGACTCTCTACTTATCCCCCCAACCGGAAAACGTCAGTTTTCCCACCCCCTCCCCCCTCAGAAGATGACTGTCTACCTACACACCCTCGGAAGATACCTGTCTACTTAACCCCCCCCCCTCGTTTGGAACATGTCTGCCTACCTACCAGCCTCTCAAAATATGTCTTTCTATCTACATCCCCCACCCCCCTCAGAAGATCACTCTCTACCTACTCCGCACGTGGATGATGCCTGTCTCCCTAACCCACCCTTCAGAAGATGTTTGCCTACATACCCCTTCTTGGAAGATGTCTGTCTACCTACACACCTTTGGAAGAGGCCTGTCTACCTACCCCCTCCCCACCCCTTGGAAGATGTCTGCCCAGCTACCCTCCATCTAAGAAAATATTTGTCTACATACACCCCCTTCGGAAAATGTCTGTCTACCTACTACTGCTCTGATGATGTCTGTCTCCCTACCCCACCCTTCAGAAGATGTCTGCCTACCTTCTACTCCATGGAAGATGTCTCTATACATACCACCTATCGGGTGATGTTTGTCTACTCGCCCCCCCCCCCACCCCATAACATGCCAATCTAACATCCCCCCCTGTGAAGATGCCTATCTATCGCCTAGCTCGGAAGCTACCCCAACTCAGAAGATTCCTATCTACCTGCACTTGGAAGATGACTATCTCTCCATCACCTTCAGAAGACTCTTATCTACCCCCTCAGAAGATGGCTGTCTACATACCCCACCCTCAGAATATGACTGTCTCTGATCTCCCACCCTATCTGTCTGTCTACCATTCTCACACATCGAGAGAGGTGGTACAGTGGTTAGCACACTGGACTCGCATTCGGGAGGACGACGGTTCAATCCCGTCTCCGGCCAACCTGATTTAGGTTTTTCGTGATTACCCTAAATCGTTTCAGGCAAATGCCGGGATGGTTCCTCTGAAAGGGCACGGCCAATTTCTTTCCCAATCCTTCCCTAACCCGAGCGTGTGCTCCGTCTCTAATGACCTCGTTGTTCACGAGACATTAAACACTAACCACCACCACCACCATTCTCACAATCAGAAACTGTCTGTCTACCTACCTCCCCCCCCCCCCCCCCCCGAAGATGTCTGCATATCTTCCTAGGTACCGCAATTTAGAAGGTGTCTGCCTACCTACACCCACTTCAAAAGATGTGTAACTGACTACCCCACCTCCGAAGATCTCTGTCAAACCCTCCTCCCATCCCTGGAGGATGTATGTGTGCAGACCCCCCTCTTGGAAGACATTTGACAACCGAAAAAACCGCTTTGGAAGATGTATGACTTCCTACCACTACCCTCGGAAGGTGTATGTCTACCTAGCACCCCCCTCGAAGATGCCTGTCTATCTACCGAACCACGGTATATGCCTGCCTCACCCTGTCAGAATATGTCTGTCTACATACCCCACATGGAAGATGTCTGTCTACTTACCCCCCCCCCCCCCCCTTGGAAGATGTTTGTCTACCTAGCCCCTCTTGGAAGATGTCTGCCCACATAAACACACACTCGGAATATGTATGACTGGCCACCACTCCCCTCGGAACATGTATGTCTACCTACCCCACCTCCGGACATGTCTCTCTACCTACGCCCCCACTCATAAGTTGTGTGTCTACCAACCCGCCATTTGAAGATGTCTGTCAACCTGGCCCTCCCTCAGAAAATGTCTGTCTACCTGCCCACCTTGGAATATTTATGTCTACCAAAACCCGGAGGATGTCTGTCTACCCAACACCCCCTCAGAAGATGATTGTCTACCTACCCCCGGAAGATTTCAGTCTACCTGCACCCCCTCACTTCTGAAAGATGCCTGTCAATCAACCCCTCCAACAGAAAATGTCTGTCTACCTACCGCCCCTCGAAAGTTGTATGTCTACCACCCCTCCTCGGGAGATGTCTGTCTACCTACCCCCCTTCAGAAGATGTCTATCTACCTACCCCCATCCCCTCGGTAAATTCCTGTCTACCCAACCCCCTCTCGGGAAAAGTATGTCTACCTATCCCCACTCGGAAGATGGCAGTCTACCTACCACCTCCCTCGGAATATGTCTGTATATCGAACCCGACCTCGGAATATGATTTTCCACCGAATGCATGGGAGATGTCAGTCCACCTGCACCCCACTTTGTAAAATGCCTGTCTACTTTCCACCCCTTTGGAAGATGTCTATCATCCCACCTCGGAAGATGTCTGTCTACCTACCCCCCTCTGAACATGATTGCCTACTGAACCACAACTCAGAAGATGATTGTCTACTGACCACACCAGAAGATGGAAGCCTACCTGCCCCCTCCCACTACAACAGAAGATGACCATCCTTCTAACCCCCTTGGTGGATGTCTGTTCATCTCCCCCCCCCCCTTGGAGGACTTTGTCTTCCTACCCCCTCGGAAGATGTATGTATTCCATTCGCCCCTCAGAAGAGGTCTATCTTCCAACCCCCCTCAGCAGATTTTTGTCTACCTACCCTGCCTTGGTATATGTATGTCTTCCTACACCCCCTCATACGATGTCTGCATACCTACCCCCCTCGGAAGAAGTCTATCATCCCTCTGTTAGAGAATTTCTGTCTACCTTGCCCCCCCCCCCTCGGAAGATATATGTCTTCATATCCTCTACCCTTGGTGCCTACATACTCAACCTCAGAAGATGTCTACCAACCTACCCCACCTTATAAGAAATCTTTCTACCTACCCCCCCCCTCATAATATGTGTGTCTACCACCTCATGGAGGATGTATGTCTACTCCCCCCCCCCCCCCTCGTAAAATGTCTATCTTTCCCAGTTGGAAAGATGTCTATCATCCCACTCTTAGAAGGTGTCTGTCTACCTGTCCTCCCACTCTGAAGATGTCTGTGTACCTACCCTCCCTCAGGAGATATCGGTCTAATTGCCCACCGGGGTCTATGTCTATCTACATACTCTCAGCCTTGGAAAATACGTGCCTACCTACCCCACCCCCTGTAAGATATCTGTCTACCTACAACCTGCCCTCGGATACTGTCTGTCTACATACACCCTCTAATAAGATGTCTGTCTACATACCCCACACTGTCTGTCTTCCTACCCCAACCATCCTCGGAAGATGTTTGTCTACCTACCCCTCCTTGGAAAATGCCTGTCTACCTAAATCTCGCTTGGAAAATATCTGTCTACCTACCCCCCATCCTTGGAAGGTGTCTGTCCACCAACTCTCCTGTCGGAAGATGTATGGCTACCTAACCCCCCTCAGAAGATGTCTGTCTATCTATCTGCCTGTGGAATGTGTATGTCTACCTAACTCCCTTAGACAATGTCAGTCTACATACCCCCCTCGGAAGATACCTGTCTACCAATACTCTTCCCTCTACATGCCAAAACTAATAAGATAGCTGCCAACCTAACCCACCTCAGAAGGTCTCTGTTTATGCACACAAACTGAACATGTATGTCTATCTACCCCCCAGAAGATGTCTGTCTACCTGCCCCCTCAGAAAATGTCAGTCGACCTACCCCCCCTTGGAAGATTTCTGTCTACCTATAACACCTCACGGAAAATATCTGTCTACCAGCCCCCTCTCAGAAGATGTCTGTCTACCTACCACCCCCCTCAGAAGTAGTATATCTATCTACCGTACCCTTGGAACATGTCTACCTACCCCCCCCTCCCAGTCAGCAGTTGTCTGTCCACCACCTACATAAGTTGTCTATCTACACCCCCTCGGAAGATGTCTGTCCAATACACCACCCTCAGAAGATATCTGTCCTACCCCTCTCGAAAATGTTAGTCTACCTACACCCCAGATAATGAATGTCTACCAACCCCACCTCGGAAGATGTTTGTCTACCTACCCCATGGAAGATGTGTTTACCTACCACCACTCGTAGTATGTGTGTCTACCTACCCCCATTGGAAAATATCGGTCTACCAACTGCCCTTGAAGATGTATGCCTACATACCCAACACCCTCGGAAGACGTCTGGCTACCTAGCTCCCCCCCACGAAGATATCTGCCTTCATACCCACTTCTCTTGGAAGATGTCTGTCAACGGACCCAAATTCAGAAAACGACTGCCTACCTACCCCACCTCAAAAGATGTCTGCCTACCAACCACCCCTCGGAATATGTATGTCTACCTACACTCATTCGGAATATTGCTTTCTACCACCCCTCCCTCTGAACATGTCTATCTACCTACCTCCCTCAGAACATGTCTATCTACCAACATCCCCCACCTCTTATGAAGTCTCTCTCACTACCCCCCCCCCCCCCCTTCGAAAGTGACACCCTACCTACCATCCTCAGGAAATGTCAGTCTTCCTACTCCCCATACCTCAGAAGGTGTGTCTAACTATCCCCATGGACAATGTCTGTCTACATACCCCTAGCCTCAGAAAATACTTGTCTAACTACACCCCTCAGATTATTTCTGTCTACCTACAACCCAGCCTCGGATAATGTCTGTCTACCTACCCCCCTCACTAATTGTCTCTCTACCTAAGCTACCTTAGAAGATATCTGTCTACATATCCCTCATCCTCTGAAGATGTATGTCTACTACCCCTGCTCAGAAGATGTCTGTCTACTTAAAAACCCCTCAGAACATGTCTGTCTAACAACCCCCCCCCAGTTGTCTGTCTACCTACCCCCTTGAAGATGTCTGTCTACCTACCCCCAGTAAAATGTCTCTGTACCCATCTTCCCCTCAGAAGATGATTGTCTACCTACCCCCATACAGAAGATGCAACCCTTTCAGAAAATGTCTGTCTACCTACCCCATCCACACACGGAAGATTCCTATCTACCCACTTTGGACAATGCCTTTCTACCCCAACTCAGAAATGTCTATCTACTACCATCTCAGAAGATGTCTGTCTACCTACCCCCCATTGAATATATCTGCCTACCCAACCTATCTTTGGAAGATGATTGGCTACCTACCCCATGGAAGATGTCAGGCAACCTGCCCGCTCACTTAGGAAGATGCCTACCTCCCCCTTGGAAGTGGTCTATTTTCCACCACTCAGAAGATGTCTGTCTAACTACCCCCTCTGAATGTATATGTCTATCAACTATGTCTGTTTACCTACTCCCATAAGATGTCTATCATCCCCCTCAGAAGGTATCTTCCTATATACTCCCTCCCCTTGGAAGATGTCTGTCTACATACCCAAACTAAGATGATGTCTGGCAATCTACTCCCCCACAGAAGATGTCTGTCTACCTACCACCCTTGGAACATCTATGTCTTTCTACTCCCCGGAAGATGTCTGTCAGTCTGCCCAACTTGGAAAATGTCTGTCTACGTGCCCTCCTTCGGAAGATGTCTATCATCCCCAGCCTCAGAAGAATTATGTCTATTTGTCCCGCACCAACAGTAGATGTCTGTGTACCTACCCCCTTAAGAAGAAGTCTGTTTACCAACCCCCCTTCAGGAGATTCTCAAACCACCCACCAGGAAAGTCTCTGTCTACCTATCCCTCCCCCCCCCCCCCTTTTGGAGATATGTGTCTACCTACAACACAACTCGGTAAATGTCTGTCTACCTACCCCTCAGAAGATGTCTGTTTATCCACACCTCCACAGATGAAGTCTATCTACCTACCCCCTGCCCCCATCCTCCGAGGATGTCTGTCTTCCTACACCCTCAGAAGATGTCTGTCTACCTACCCCCCTTGGAAGATGTTGGTCTACTTACCCCTCTAGATGATGTCTGTCTACGTACGCCCCTCAGAAGATGGCTGTCTACCAATCCACCAATGGGAGATGTCTGTCTACCAACCCCCTCGAAAGGTGCCTTTGTGCCTACCCCCTCAGAAGATTGTCTACCTACGAACACTCAGTAAATGTATGTATACCTACCCCCCCCCCCCCTCGGAAGAAGTCTGTCTAATTATTCCCCACCCCTTGGTAATTTCTGTCTACATACCACTCCCTTGCAAGATGTCTGTGTACCTACTCCCTCTTGAAAGATATCTGTTTACCTACATCTTCTGCGGGGAGGTAGGAAGACACACATCTTCCGCGAGGGGTAGGTAGAGAGACATATTCCAAAGCAGGGTACATGGTCAGACATCTTCTGAAGGGTGGTAGGTAGACAGACATCCTCCAAGAGGGGGGGGGAGACATTTTCTGTGGTGATAATGGTAGACAAACAATTCCAAGGAGGGGTAGTTAGACAGTCATCTTCTGAGTGGTTGTTTCTTAGTCAGACGTCTTCAAGGGGGAGGATTGGTAGACCGACAGTTTCCAAGGGGGGAGACATTTTTCGATTGGGGCCAAATAGGTAAACAGATATCCTTTGAGAGGGAGGTAGATATTTTCCGGGGGGGGGGGGGAGATATTTTCGAGGGGGAGAGTAGATTGACATCTTCTGGGAGGGGGGAGATAGTATTCTTCCATGGGGGGAGGTGAGTTGTCAGACTTCTTCAAAGGTTGGGGGGGGGGTCGGTAGACAGACATCTTCCAAGAAATGTCGGTAAGTAGACAGACATCTTCTGTGGGAAGTGATGGTATGTACACTTACATCTTCTGATGGGTTCGGGTAGATAAACAGGCATCTTTCATGATGGGGGGATAGAGCTCCTCGAAGATGGGGTGTAGATGTCTTTGGCAAGGAGGGTAGATAGACATATTCCGAGAGGGGGTTAGATAGATTTCTTCCATAGCGGGGATAGATAGACTTGTCCCGAGTTTGTGAGGTAGACAGACATACAGACATCTTCCTAGAATTTGGAGGTAGACAAACATATTCAGAATGGGCAGTAGACACATTCCAAATGAAGGGAGGCTGTAGAAATCTTCTGAGTCTAGGATAAATGTTCTCTGAGAGGAGGGGCTAGATGGAAATCTTAACAGGGGTGGGGTAGGTAGTCAGACATATTCTGAGAGGAGGGGGTTGATAGACAGGCATCTTTCATGAGGTGAGTTATAGACATCCGCCTGGGGGATAGACATCTTCTGAGGTGGGGATAGGTATCTTCCAGTGGGTGTAGATATCTGTGGGTGGGGTAGATAGACATCTTCTGAGGTGTTGGTTGATAGTCACCTTCCTAGTGGAGGGATACAGATATTTTCCGCCTGGGCTGGGTAGATAATCTTCTGAAGGGGGGTAGACGTCTTCCAAGGGGGGGTAGAGAGACAGCTTCTGAGGGGGGTAGATAGACATTTTCCAAGGATGGGGGCAGATACACATCTTCTGAGGGGGTAGATACACCTCTTCCGAGGAAGGTATGGATAGATAATCTTATGAGGTGGGTGTTGGTAGGCATCAGCTGAAGGGGGCTAGATTGGCATCTTCCGATGTGGAAGGGTTTAGGTAGGCATTTTTAGAGGGAGGGATTTCTTCCCAGGGGTTTAGATAGGCATCTTCCAAGTGGGTGTAGAATGACATCTCAGAGAGGGGGTAGACAAAATCTTCCGAGAGGGGGTAGGTAGAAAGACATCTTTCGATGGGAGAGTAGGTAAGCAGACATCTTTTGAGTGGGGTTGGTAAACTGACATCTTCCAAAGGGGCAAGGTAGACATATAGTTTCTGAGGGTGGGGCATAGGTAGACTGACACTTTCCGATGTGTGGTAAGTAGAATTACATCTTCTGAAGTGATGGGGTAGGTAGACAGACATTTTCCGAAGGGGTGTAGGTATACAGACATATACCTAGGGGGAAGGTAGACAGACATGTCCCGAGTGGTGGTAGGTAGACAGCCATCTTCCAGTTGGGTAGGTACACAGACATCATCCAAGGAGGTTAGAAGGACAGACATTTTCCATGTGGGGGTTGGTAGACATAAATCATCTGAGGGGGGAGAGACATCTTTTGAGGGGAGGGTACATAGACGGACATCTTCAGAGAGGAGGTAGTCATCCTCCGAGAGGGAGATAGTCATCCTCCGAGAGGGGGAGTAGATGTCTTCCGAGATGGGAGGCAGTTGTACATCTTCCACTGGTCTTAGCTAGGCAGACATCTTCTGAGGGAGTTTATGTAGACAGACATCTTCTGAGGGGGATAACGTCGACAGTCATCTTCTGATCGGGGTGGGTGGCTAGACAGACATCTTCCGAGTGGTGGTAGGTATGGAGACATCTTCTGAGGGTGGATTCGGTACACAGGCAACTTCCAAGGGGGGGTGTTGGAAGACAGATATTTTTCAAGGGGTGGGAAACATCTTCTAAAGGATGCAGTTTGGTAAGCAGTATCCTCCGAGAGGGGTCTAGACATTCTGTGAGGGGGATAACGTCGACAGTCATCTTCTGATTGGGGGGGGGGGGGGTAGGTAGAAAGACATCTTCCGAGGAGTGTTAGGTATGGAGACATCTTCTGAGCCTGGGTGCGGTAGAAAGACATCTTCCAAGGGGTGGAGGGGGGTGTTGGAAGACAGACATCTTCCAAGGGGTGGGAAGCACCTTCTAAAGGATGCAGTTTGGTAGACAGACATCCTACGAGAGAGGATGTAGACATTCTCAGATGGGGAGTGTATATCTTCTGAGAGGAGTGGTAGATTGACATCTTCCGAGAGGGGGGAGATACTTTTCTTCCATGGCGGCAATAGATAGATATCTTCCGAGAGGAGGTACATAGATAGACATGTTTAAATGTGTGGTGAATGTACACAGACAACTTTCGAGATGGGGGGTAGGTATACAGACATCCTCAGAGGGGGTGGGTTGGGAGACAGACATCTTCCGAGATAGGGATAAGATAGAGACAAATCATTCAAGGTGTGGTAGATAAATATACATATTCTGAGGGGTTTAGGTAAACATTCATATTATGACGGGTTGTGGGTGTAGGTAGACAGAAACCATCCGAGGAGGGGTATTTAGGCAGATAATGTCTGAGAGGGTTTATGTAGACTGGCATCTTCTGAGGGGTTGTAGGAGGACAGATATCTTCCAAGTGGAGGGTTGGTAGACAGACATCTTCAGATGTGGGGTGGGGTAGGTAGCCAGACATCTTCCAATAGGGGGTTGGTAGGCAGACATATCATGTGAGGGGATGGTTTAGACAGCCTTCTTCTGATGGGTGGGTGGGTAGACTGACATCTTCCATGATGGGGCGTAGGCAGAGAGACATTGTCCGAGGCAGGGTGACTATAGACATTTTTCGAGAGGGGGGGTAGTTAGACAGACTTCTTCTGGGGGGTTGTAGGTAAACTGACCTCTTCAGAGGGGTGGCGAAGAATGACATTTGCCAAGAGGGGTAGGTAGAGAGACATTTTCCGATGGTGGAAAGTAGACAACATCTTCTGATGAGTGTAGGTAGACAGACATCTTCCGAGGGGGATGTGTAGGTGGACATACATCTTCCGATGGTTGGTGGGTACATAGACAGACATATTCCAATGGGTGCGGTAGGTAGACAAACATCTTCCAAGTGCGGGCGTCGTAGACAGATATCATACAAAAGTTCATGTAGGTAGACACACATCTTCTGAGGGGGTGTAGGGAGACAGACATTTTCCGAGGGGTGTACATAGACATACATTTTCCACGTGGGGTCTAGGTAGACAGACATCTTCCGAACGGGTGTAGGTATACAGACATATACCTAAGGGGGAGGTAGACAGACATCATGGGAGTGGGGGTACGTAGACAGACAGGTGGGTAGGTATACAGACATCTTCCGAGGGGGATTAGGAGGACAGACATTTTCCATTTGAGGGTTGATAGACTTACATCATCTGAGGGAGGAGAAATATCTTTTGAGAGGAGGGTATGTAGACAGACATTTCAGAGAGAGGGTAGACATCATCAGAGAGGGAGGTAGTCATCCTCCAACACAGGGGTAGATATCTTCCAAGAGGGGTGTAAATAAATATCTTCCAAGATGCGAGGTAGATGGACCTCTTCCGAGGGTTTTAGGTAGGCAGACATGTTCCGAGGTGTGGCATGTAGACATACACCTTCTGAGGGGAATAAGGTAGACAGTCATCTTCTTATGGGAAATGGGTAGGTAGAGAGACATATTCCAAGGGAGGGGGGGTAGGTAAGGAGGAGATATATTCTGAAGGTGAGTTCAGTACTCAGACATCTTCTGAGGGGTGTTCATGGTAGACAGACATCTTTCAAAGGGGGGGAGACATCTTCCAAAGTATGCGTTTTGGTATACAGACATCCTCCAAGAGGGGTGTGGACATTCTCTGATGTGGGAGTAGATATCTTCCCAGAGGAGTGGTAGTTTAACAACTTCCGAGAGGGGGGGGTTGGGTAGGCAGACAGATATCCTCAGAGGTAGGGGTAGGGAGACAGATATCTCCCACAGGAGGGATAAAATCGAATCATTTGAAGGGGGTAGATAGGCATACATCTTCTGAGGGGTTTAGGTAGACATTCATCTTATGACAGGGGAAGGGGGTAGGTAGACAGATCATGCGGGGGGGGGGGGATATGTAGACAGATATCTTACGAGAGGGGGGTAGTTAGGCAGACATATTCTGAAGAGTTGTAGGAGGACGGACATATTCCAAGGGGGTAGGTAGACAGGCATCTACAGAGGGGGTTAGGTAGACAGTCTTATCAGAGGTGTATAGGTAGACAGACATCTTCTAAGGGGTTTGGTAGACCAACATTTCCTAAGGAGTGGCAGGTAGACAAACTTCTTCCGAGTGTGGGTGGGTATGTAGACAGACACCAGTAAGGAATTGTAGGCTGACAGACATCCTTTGTGATAGATGGTAGGTAGGCAGAAATATTCCGAAGGGAGGGTTGGAAAACATACATCTTCCAATGGAAGGGGTAGGTAGTCATACATCTTCTGAGGGCTGGGTTTAGGTATACAGAGATCTTTCCAAGGGGGGGCAGGTAAGTAGACAGACATATACTCAGGGTAGGGGGATGAGAGACAGACATTTTCCGAGGGGGAGGGGTAGGTAGACAGACATCTTCTGATGGTTGGGTAGGTAGACAGACATCTTCCGGGGTGGACAGCTAATCGGACATGGTTTGAGGGAGCTTAGGTAGACAGACATTTCCGATGGGGAGTGTAGGTAGACAGACATATTCTAAGGGTGGGGAGATGAGAGACATTTTCTGATGTGGAGATAGGTAGACAGACGTCTTCTGAGGGGTTGTAGGTAGACAGACATCTTCCAAGCGGGAGCTGTAGGTAGACAGACATCTTCAGAAGGAGATTGTAGGTTGATGGACATATTTTGTGCAGGTAATGATAGATAAACAAATTCCAAGGGGTGGTAGTTTAACAGACATCTTCCCAGGGGGGCTGAGTAGATAGACAGACATCATCCAACGTGGGTAGACAGACATATTCCAGGTGGAGTAGACATCCTCCAAGGGGTAGACATCTTCGAATGGTGGTGAGGGTAGGTAGACATCCTATGATAGTGGGGTTAGAGATTCTCTGAGAGGGAGGTGTAGATAGCTACCAAGAGTGGAGGTAGATAGACATATTCCGAGTGGGGGGGGGGGGGTTGGATAGAAATCTTCTGGGGGTTGAAATTTGGCATTTGGTAGACTGGGCTTTTCTGAGACTGTGTTTGGAAGACATTTTCCGAGGTGGGAGGTAGACAGATATATTCCGAGGCAGTTGGTAGGTAGACAGACTAATTCCAGGGTGGTTGGTATGCTGACAGACATCTTCTGAGGGGGGGGGGGGGGTAGACAGACATCGCCTGAGGGGCTGGAAGACACCTTCCAAAGTTTGGGGGTCTCTAGACATCTTCCGAGACAGGGGTAAACAACTTCCGAGTGGGGGGGCTGAGTAGGGGTTGGGATAGGTAGACAGACAAATTCCGAGAGGGCAGGTAGGTAGATAGACTTCTCCTTAGTGTGGGGGGGGGGGGGGGGGGTGTTGAGAGACATCTTTCAGGGTGATAGACATCTTACGAGGTGGGGAGAGAGTTTTTGTGGGGGTATAGATAGACATCTTCACAGGGTGAGGTAGGTGGACAAACATCTTCCTTAGGGGGGTGAGGTAGGCAGACATCTGACGAGGGGGCAGGTAGACAGACATCTCCTGTGGAGAGTTACGTAGACTGACGTTTTATAAGGAGCAAGTAGGTAGAATTACATATTAGGTGGTGGGGCGATGAGAGACAGACAGCTTTCGATGGGGTAGAGGTAGTATGAAATCTTCCGATGTGGGAGGTGTAGGTAGATATCATCTGAGAGGGGTAGGTACACAGACATCTCCCGAGGGGTGGGGTAGGTAGACATTCATATTCTGTGGGGAGGGGTAGGTAGTCATACATATTCTAAGGGGGGGGGGGGGGGGATTTAGGTAGACAGACATATTCCAAGGGTGTGGGTAGGTACACAGACATCATCTGAGGGGGGAGGGGCGGTGCAGGTTGACAGAGATCTTCCATGGATGGGTAGCTCGGTAGATATCTTCTGAGGGGGATAGATAGGCATATTTCGAAGGTGGGGTAGATAGCCACCTTCCCAGGGGGGGGGGGGGGGGGCAGATCATCATGGGTGTGACGTCACGTGGGCTGCACTGCTGTTGAAATAGCTTGTTAATGTTTTATAAATTTTAGACTTCATTTACGTATTTTAAAGTTTTTTTGTGTTATTATTTTTGCCGTAAAAGCAAATTATTAGTGGATATTCATTTATCTCAGTGTTTCTTCCTGTGGTATTGACTCGAGTGGTCTATTATGTGTAAGTGTGCTTCCATGGTTCGTCTAAGCCTCGCGCCTCATCAGCGTGTTTACATTTTGCGGCGTGCACTGCATCTGCAGCGGTTATAAGCTAAGTACTGACGAACTTGTTTGTGCTCTGTAATACGTTATTAAACTGAATAGATTGCAGTGGTGTTGCTTGCCATTTTTGGCGAAATAATGACTTAATAAACTCTTGTAATCGTTCGCTCGCTGTGTTATATAGAGTTTTCAGTGTGTTGAAGTCGTTTAGTAAATTTCGTGCTTTAGTTTTCAACTGGCGTTTAGTTTAAATTTTTTGGTTTTAGCCAACAATTTTGTGAAGTTTTGCTGGTATTGGTATCGGCTGTGTTGTAGTAGTATTAATACAAGTAGCTGCTTTCTTAGTAGGCAGAGAATTTCGAGACCATAGTTGTTAGTTCTTAAATAGTGCTGCTTTTGTAACTGAACTTTGGTAACGTAGACGTATAGTTTTTTTAGTAACTGTAAAATTTTATCGTGAGTGAGAAGTGATTGCTATGTCGTAGGTTTGTGAGTAGTGGATTAAGCTGTGGGATTTGTTCAAAGTATTTTCATTGGGGGGAATGCGGTGGGGAAGCCAGTGGTCATTTGAGGGTGATCCTGTCCTGGGAATGTAGAATCTGTAATAGAAACAAGTTAATAGAGGAGCAGGAGCGTAAGATCTGTGCCCTTCAGGTGCACTTACAATGCGCAAAGGAGGAACTAGATAAGTTGAGGAGGGTGAAGGGTGCTGGGGAATGGGAACTGGTAGTTGACAAGAAGATAGATAGGAAAAGGAGGTAGTCAGACAGTTTTACTTTGCATACATGCAATAGATACGACAAACTGTCAAAGTTGAGCGGAGAGGAGCCTCGTGTAGCTGTATATGGAGGTAACTTGCAGCCGTCCTCAGCAATTAGGAGGCCTAGGTTCTGCTGCTAGGTAGTTACCGGGTAGAGGTGTGGGCCAGCATTTGCAAGAAGTTTTGTGGAGTGAGTACCAGGTCACAAGCATTGTGAAGCCTAATGCAGGGTTGGCTCAGGTGGCTGAAAGCATAGGGGAGTTATGTAAGAATTTTACAAAGGAGGATCAGGTAGTGATAGTGGGTGGTGCTGGGAGCAGTCGCAATAGGGACAGGGGGTATGATGTCAGTGGTGACTTGGTTAAGATAGCTACTCAAACTGGTGGCACTAATGTGCTTTTCGTGCAACTGTTTCAGCAGAATGATCGGCCACACCTTAATGCGGCTGTTGGGGGCGTAATTGTGGGGCTGGGGAGTGCAGTGATGGGAGAGGGCATGGATCACATCTCAGTGGTGCCAGTTTGGTCTATCAGTAGATGGGGTTTCACTAGGCATGGCCTGCACCTCAATAGGTATGCGAAGGAGAGGCTACCTAAGCTTATAGGTGACAGTGTAGTGGGTGGTGGTGGCGGGAGTGGTGTCACTCATGGAAAATTTCCTGTAGTATTTGGTGTTAGAGCTGCACTTTTTTAATCCTGAAGTCAGCTGATTGGTATACCAGCTTAAAGGAAGTGCCTCTAAGGTTCAAAAATGGTTCTAATGGCTCTGAGCACTATGCAAATTAACATATGGGGTCATCAGTCGCCTAGAACTTAGAACTAATTAAACCTAACTAACCTAAGGACGTCACACACATCCATGCCCGAGGCAGGATTCGAACCTGCGACCGTAGCAGTCGCGCGGTTCCGAACTGAGCTCTTAGAACCGCAAGACCACCGCGGCCGGCGTGCCTCTAAGGGCTCTCCTCCAGAGGATGTAATGTTTCCAAGTAGAGAAGGAATTGGCATATTTCATCAGAATATAAGAGTTATTAGAGATAAAGTTAGTGAACTGCTAACAGATGTTAACGCTGAAGTTATTTGTATATCAGAGCACCACTTCAATAAATTGATAATTTATAGGCTTCCTTTACCAGGCTACATATTACCTGGCTGTTTCTCAAGGAGTTCCTTGCGGGGTGGGGAGGTGTCTCCGTACATAAAAAACAGTACGTTATTTGAGTCCATAGACTTATCACGACACTGCACTGAACAGATATTTGAAAGTTGTGCAGCATTTGTTGAATTTAGTGAAACTCAACTTCTAATTGCTGGTGTTTATAGGGCCTCTAACTCAAACTTCAGAGCATTTTTGCTTAAGCTAGAGAGGGTTCTTGATTCACTTTGTAGGAAGTACCAGAAAGTAGTTATATGTGGAGACTTCAATATTAATTTTGTATATGATTGTGCAAGAAAAAGGGGGGTTGGGTTGTTTGGGGAAGGAGACCAGACAGCGATGTCATTGGTCTCATCGGATTAGGGAAGGATGGGGAAGGAAGTCGGCCATGCCCTTTGAGAGGAACTAACCCAGAATTTGCCGGGAGTGATTTAGGGAAATCACGGAAAACCTGAATCAAGATGGCTGAACGCGGGACTGAACCGTCGTCCTCCCGAATGTGAGTCCAGTGCCTTAACCACTGCGCCACCTCGCTCGGTCCCAAGAAAAATGATGTTGGTAGATCTCCTAAATTCATATGATCTGATGCCAACTGTGTTTTTTTTTCAAACTAGGGTGCAGGCGAATAGTAGCACAATTATAGACAATATTTTTATTCGTTCTTCAATACTAGATGGGCATCCTGTTAGTAAAAAAGGGAATGGCCTTTCAGACCATAATGCACAAATTTTAACACTAAAAGGTTTTTGTACTCAACCCAATGTCATATTTAGTTACAAAGAACGTAGGAAAGTCAATCCAACAGCAATAGAGTGTTTTTAAAACTTGTCAAGGAACAAGAGTGGCAAGATGTTTATAGTGCCAATAATACAGATGATAAATACAATGCTTTCCATGGCACATTTCTCATGCTCTTTGAGAGTTGTTTTCCATTAGAACATTCTGAATGGGGTACTAGCAGTAATAGACAGCACAGTTGGCTGACTAGTGGGATAATGATTTCATGTAGAACATAGCGCGAATTATATCAAAATGTTAGAAGTAGTCACAATCAAGCTAAATAAAAATTTAGTTTCAACAGGAAATCATACAAATTTCTTCGCAAATACCTTTCTGAGATTGACGTCTGAAATACTCCTCTGTGATACAAACAAGAGAGAGATTGAGTCAATAACTATATCACTGAAGACTAAGGACTCTCATGGATATGATGGAGTGCCTAGAAGCATATTAAAGTACTGTGCTGCACATGTTAGCCCTGTATTTAGCCATATTTGCAATTTTTCCTTTAGAGTTGGTCAGTTTCCTGACCGATTAAAGTACTCATCAGTAAAGCCGCTTTATGAAAAGGGAGAAAGGGATAATATAGATAATTTTAGACCTACTTCTATGCCATCAGTGTTTGCAAAAGTTACCGAAAAGGCTGTGCATGTAAGGTTAATTGATCACTTGATATCACACAATTTGCTGTCAAATGAACAGTTCGGTTTTAGAAGCCGTCTGACAACTGAAAATGCTGTATTCTGGCGTACAGACGTACTTTTATGCAAAATCGTAAGGTCCTAGCTCTTGTCCAATGCACCAAAGCCGACAAATAAGGGAATAACCGATAACTGAAACTTGAATAGTACTGCTTCTTACTGGCTACTACATCTTCTTAGAAGATATTTCTGTGTTATAATATGATGTTTTCAGTTTTCTCCGCATACCGCAACACGCGACATAATTTTGCAGACGATAAATGTAACCGTTTCAGAGAGAAAAGCGGCCAATGTGAAGATGTGGCAATAAAGTCGATTCGATAGCAAATGACGAAAGCGGGCGGATTTCTGAAGTTTTTACTACGTATGAAAAGTTTCCACATTCTCCCGTGCAACGTGGTTTCCAGACGTGGTTTCATGCTGAATCTTTAGGTCGTCGGTCATGTGCAATGTACCAAACCCGGCAAATAAGTGAATAACCGATAACTAAAACTTGACTACTACTGCTTGTTACTGGCCGATAACATCTTCTTAGAAGCTTCTTCTGTGTTCTACTATGGTGCTTTTAGTGTCTCCGCATACAGCGGCAAGAGACATAACTTTGCAGACGATGTATGTGACCGATTCAGAGAGAAAATCGACCAATATGACGATCTGGCGTTAAGTCGATTCTTTTGGCAAATGACGAAAACGGGCGGATTTCTCATGGTGTTACTACATATGAAAGCTTTTCTCATTCTCCCGTGCAACGTGGCGTACAGACGTACTTTCATGCAAAATCTTAAGAACTTAGCTCATATCCAACGTACCAAAGCCGGCAAATAAGTGAATAAACCGATATTTAAACTTGAATAGTACTGCTTCTTATTGGCTATTACATCTTCTTAGAAGCTTTTTCTGTGTTCTAATATGATGTTTTCAGTTTTTTCTGCATACCGCAACACGCGACATAATTTTGCAGCCGCTAAATGTAACCGTTTCAGAGAGAAAAGCGGCCAATATGACGATCTGACATTAAGTCGATTCGATGGAAAATGTCGAAAACGGGCGGATTTCTCATGTTGTTACTACATATGAACATTTTTTATATTCTCCCGTGCAACGTGGCGTACAGAGGTACTCTCATGCATAATCTTAATGTCCTAGCTCATGTCCAATGCACCAAGGCGCAAACAAGTGAATAACCGATAACTAAAGCATGTATACTACTGCTTCCTACTTATGATTATATCTTCTTTGAAGCTTTTTCTGTGTTCTAATATAATGTTATCAGTTTTTTCCGCATAACCCAACACGCGACATAACTTTACAGACGATAAATGTAACCGTTTCAGAGAGAAAAGTAGCCAATATGACGATCTGACAATAAGTCGATTCAATGGCAAATGTCGAAAACGGGCGGATTTCTCATGTTGTTAGTACATATGAACACTTTTCACATTCTCCCGTGCAACGTGGCGTACATACGTACTTTCATGCAAAATCGTAAGGTCCTAGCTCATGTCCAACCGTGCGACTGCTAAGGTCGCAGGTTCGAATCCTGCCTGGGGCATGGATGTGTGTGATCTCCTTGGGTGAGTTAGGTTTAAGTAGTTCTAAGTTCTAGGGGACTAACGACCTCAGCAGTTGAGTCCCATTGTGCTCAGAGCCATTTGAACTGATGTTCAATGCACCAAAGCCGGCAAATAAGTCAATAGTATAGTTGTGCTTGCTACTTTCGATTACATCTTCTTAGAAGCTTTTTTTGTGTTCTAATATGATGTTTTCAGTTTCTTCCGCATATTGCAATACGCGACATACATTTCCAGACGATAAATGTAACTGTTTCAGAGAGAAAAGCGGCCAATGTGACGATCTGGCATCAAGTCGATTCGATGGCAAATGACGAAACCGGGCGGATCTCTCAAATTTTTACTACATATGAACAGTTTTCACATTCCAGCGCGCAATGTGATTTCCAGACGTCGTTTCATGCGAAATCTATAGGTCGTCGGTCATGTCCAATATACCAAAATCGGCAAATAAGTGAATTACCGATAACTATATCTTGAATAGTACTGCTTCTTATTGGCGATTACATCTTCTTCGAAGCTTTTTCTGTGTTCTAATATAATGTTTTCAGTTTTTTTCCATACCGCAACACGCGAAATAATTTTGCAGACGATGGATGTAACCTGTTCAGAGAGAAAAGCGGCCAGTGGGACGATCTGGCAATACATTCGACTCGATAGCAAATGACGAAAGCGATCGGGTTTCTCAGGTTTTTACTACATATGAACGCTTTCCACATTCTCCCGTGCAACGTGTCGTACAGACGTACTTTCTTGCCAAATCTTAAGGTCCTAGCTCATGTCCATTGCACAAAAGCCAGAAAATAAGTGAGCAACCGATAACTAGAACTTGACTAGTACTGCTTGTTACTGGCCAATTACATCTTCTTAGAAGCTTCTTCTGTGACTACTATAGTGATTTTAGTATCTGCGCATACCGCGGCAAGCGTCATAACTTAGCATACGATGAATGTAACCGTTTCAGAGAGAAAAGCCACCAGTGTGACGATCTGTCATTAAGTCGATTCGATGGCAAATGACGAAAACGGGCGGATTTCTCATGGTGTTACTACATATGAAAACTTTTCTCATTCTCCCGTGCAACGTGGCGTACAGACGTACTTTCATGCAAAATCTTAAGGTCGTAGCTCATGTCCAATGCTCCAAAGCCGGCAAATAAGTGAATAAACCGATAACTGAAACTTGAATAGTACTGCTTCTTACTGGCAATTTCATCTTCTTTGAAGCTTTTTCTGTATTCTAATATAATGTTTTCAGCTTTTTCCGCATACCGCAACACGCGACATAATTTTGCAGACGATAAATGTAACCGTTTCAGAGAGAAAAGCGGCCAAAGTGAGGATGTGGCAATAAAGTCGATTCGATAGCAAATGACGAAAGCGGGCGGATTTCTGAAGTTTTTACTACGTATGAACAGTTTCCACATTCTCCCGTGCAACGTGGTTTCCAGACGTCGTTTCATGCTGAATCTTTAGGTCGTCGGTCATGTGCAATGTACCAAAGCCGGCAAATAAGTGAATAACCGATAACTAAAACTTGACTACTACTGCTTGTTACTGGCCGATAAAATCTTCTTAGAAGCTTCTTCTGTGTTCTACTATGGTGCTTTTAGTGTCTCCGCATACCGCGGCAAGAGACATAACTTTGCAGACGATGAATGTGACCGATTCAGAGAGAAAATCGACCAATATGACGATCTGGCGTTAAGTCGATTCTTATGGCAAATGACGAAAACGGGCGGATTTCTCATGGTGTTACAACATATGAAAGCTTTTCTCATTCTCCCGTGCAACGTGGCGTACAGACGTACTTTCATGCAAAATCTTAAGAACTTAGTTCATGTCCAATGTACCAAAGCCGGCAAATAAGTGAATAAACCGATATTTAAACTTGAATAGTACTGCTTCTTATTGGCTATTACATCTTCTTAGAAGCTTTTTCTGTGTTCTAATATGATGTTTTCAGTTTTTTCTGCATACCGCAACACGCGACATACTTTTGCAGCCGCTAAATGTAACCGTTTCAGAGAGAAAAGCGGCCAATATTACGATCTGACATTAAGTCGATTCGATGGAAAATGTCGAAAACGGGCGGATTTCTCATGTTGTTACTACATATGAACATTTTTTATATTCTCCCGTGCAACGTGGCGTACAGACGTACTCTCATGCATAATCTTAAGGTCCTAGCTCATGTCCAAAGCACCAAGGCGGCAAATAAGTGAATAACCGATAACTAAAGCATGTATATTACTGCTTCCTACTTTCGATTATATCTTCTTTGAAGCTTTTTCTGTGTTCTAATATAATGTTTTCAGTTTTTTCCACATACCCCAACACGCGACATAACTTTACAGACGATAAATGTAACCGTTTCAGAGAGAAAAGTAGCCAATATGACGATCTGACAATAAGTCGATTCAATGGCAAATGTCGAAAACGGGCGTATTTCTCATGTTGTTAGTACATATGAACACTTTTCACATTCTCCCGTGCAACGTGGCGTACATACGTACTTTCATGCAAAATCTTAAGGTCCTAGCTCATGTCCAACCGTGCGACTGCTAAGGTCGCAGGTTCGAATCCTGCCTGGGGCATGGATGTGTGTGATCTCCTTGGGTGAGTTAGGTTTAAGTAGTTCTAAGTTCTAGGGGACTAACGACCTCAGCAGTTGAGTCCCATTGTGCTCAGAGCCATTTGAACTGATGTTCAATGCACCAAAGCCGGCAAATAAGTCAATAGTATAGTTGTGCTTGCTACTTTCGATTACATCTTCTTAGAAGCTTTTTTTGTGTTCTAATATGATGTTTTCAGTTTCTTCCGCATATTGCAATACGCGACATACATTTCCAGACGATAAATGTAGCTGTTTCAGAGAGAAAAGTGGCCAATGTGACGATCTGGCATCAAGTCGATTCGATGGCAAATGACGAAACCGGGCGGATCTCTCAAATTTTTACTACATATGAACAGTTTTCACATTCCAGCGCGCAATGTGATTTCCAGACGTCGTTTCATGCGAAATCTATAGCTCGTCGGTCATGTCCAATATACCAAACCCGGCAAATAAGTGAATTACCGATAACTAAATCTAGAATAGTACTGCTTCTTATTGGCGATTACATCTTCTTCGAAGCTTTTTCTGTGTTCTAATATAATGTTTTCAGTTTTTTTCCATACCGCAACACGCGACATAATTTTGCAGACGATGGATGTAACCTGTTCAGAGAGAAAAGCGGCCAATGGGACGATCTGGCAATACATTCGACTCTATAGCAAATGACGAAAGCGGTCGGGTTTCTCAGGTTTTTACTACATATGAACGCTTTCCACATTCTCCCGTGCAACGTGTCGTACAGACGTACTTTCTTGCAAAATCTTAAGGTCCTAGCTCATGTCCAATGCACAAAAGCCGGAAAATAAGTGAGTAACCGATAACTAGAACTTGACTAGTACTGCTTGTTACTGGCCAATTACATCTTCTTAGAAGCTTCTTCTGTGACTACTATAGTGATTTTAGTATCTGCGCATACCGCGGCAAGCGACATAACTTTGCATACGATGAATGTAACCGTTTCAGAGAGAAAAGCCACCAGTGTGACGATCTGTCATTAAGTCGATTCGACGGCAAATGACGACAACGGGCGGATTTCTCATGGTGTTACTACATATGAAAACTTTTCTCATTCTCCCGTGCAACGTGCCGTACAGACGTACTTTCATGCAAAATCTTAAGGTCGTAGCTCATGTCCAATGCACCAAAGCCGGCAAATAAGTGAATAAACCGATAACTGAAACTTGAATAGTACTGCTTCTTACTGGCAATTACATCTTCTTTGAAGCTTTTTCTGTATTCTAATATAATGTTTTCAGTTTTTTCCGCATACCGCAAGACGCGACATAATTTTGCATACGATAAATGTAACCGTTTCAGAGAGAAAAGCGGCCAATGTTACGATCTGGCATTAAGTCGATTCGAACGCAAATGACGAAAACGGGCGGATTTCTCATGTTGTTACTATTATGTACAACTTTGTCATTCTCCCGTGCAACGTGGCGTACAGACGTAATTTCATGCAAAATCTTAAGGTTATAGCTCACGTCCAATGCACCAAAGCTTGCAAATAAGTGAATAACCGATAGCAAAAACTTGAAAGTACTGCTTCCTACTTTCGATTACATCTTCTTAGAAGCTTTTTTGTGTTCTGATATGATGTTTTCAGTTTTTTCCACATATTGCAAACACGTGGCACAAATTTCCAGACGATAAATGTAACCGTTTCAGAGAGAAAAGCGGCCAATGGGACGATCTGGCAATACATTCGATTCGTTAGCAAATGACGAAAGCGATGGATTTCCCAGGTTTTTACTACATATGAACACTTTCTACATTCTCCCGTGCAACGTGGCGTACAGACGTACTTTCATGCAAAATCCTAAGGTCCTAGCTCATGTCCAATGCAATAAAGCCGCAAATAAGTGAATAACCGATCGCTTAAACTTGAATAGTACTACTTCCTACTTTCGATTACATCTTCTTAGAAGCTTTTTTTGTGTTCTAATAAGATGTTTTCAGTTTTTTCCGCATATTGCAATACGCGACATACATTTCCAGACGATAAATGTAACTGTTTCAGAGAGAAAAGCAGCCAATGTGAAGATGTTGCAATAAAATAGATTCGGTAGCAAATGAAGAAAGCGGGCGGTTTTCTCCAGTTTTTACTACATATGAACAGTTTCCACATTCCCCCGTGCAATGTGGTTTCCAGACGTCGTTTCATGCAAAATCTTTACGTCGTCGGTCATGTCCAATGTACCAAAGGCGGCAAATAAGTGAATAACCGATAACTAAAACTTGAATAGTACTGCTTCTTATTGGCGATTACATCTTCTTAGAAGCTTTTTCTGTGTTCTAATATGATGTTTTCAGTTCTTTTCCGCATATTGCAACACACGACATAAATTTCCAGACGGTAAATGTAACCTTTTCAGTGAGAAAAGCGGCCAATATGACGCTCTATCATTAATTCGATTCGATGGCAAATGTCGAAAACGGGCGGATTTTTCATGTGGTTACTACATGTGAACACTTTTCACATCCTCCTGTGCATCGTGGTTTCCAGACGTCGTTTCATGCAAAATCATTAGGTCGTCGGTCATGTCCAATGTACCAAAGCCGGCAAATATGTGAATAACTGATAACTAACACTTGAATAACACTGCTTGTTACTGGCCGATTACATTTTCTTAGAAGCATCCTCTGTGTTCTACTATTTTGCCTTTAGTGTCTGCGCATACCGCGGCAATCGACGTAACTTTGCAGACGATGAATGTAACAGTTTCAAAGAGAAAAGCGGTCAATGTGACGATCTGGCATTAAGTCGATTCGAAGGATAATGTCGAAAACGGTCGGATTTCTCATGTTGTTACTACATATGAACATCTTTTACATTCACCCGTGCAACGTGGCGTACAGACGTACTCTCATGCAAAATCTTAAGGTCCTTGCTCATGTCCAATGCACCAAGGCGGAAAATAAGTGAATAACCGATAACTAAAGCTTGTATATTACTGCTTCCTACTTTCGATTACATCTTCTTAGAAGCTTTTTCTGTGTTCTAATATAATGTTTTCAGTTTTTTCCGCATATTGCAATAAGCGACATAAATTTCCAGGCGATAAATGTAACTTTTTCAGAGAGAAAAGCGGCCAATGTGAAGATCTGGTAATACTTTCGATTCGATAGCAAACGACGAAAGCGATTGAATTCCTCAGGTTATTACTACGTATGAACACTTTCCACATTCTCCCGTGCAACGTGGCGTACAGACGTACTTTCATGCAAAATCTTAAGGTCCTAGTTCATGTCCAACCGTGCGACTGCTAAGGTCGCAGGTTCGAATCCTGCCTGGGGCATGGATGTGTGTGATCTCCTTAGGTGCGTTAGGTTTAAGTAGTTCTAAGTTGTAGGGGACTAATGATCTCAGCAGTTGAGTCCCATTGTGCTCAGAGCCATTTAAACTGATGTCCAATGCACCAAAGCCAGCAAATTAGTAAATAACCGATAGCTAAAACGTGAATAGTACTGCTTCCTACATTCGATTACATCTTCTTAGAAGCTTTTTTCGTGATCTAATATGATTTTTTCAGTTTTTTCCTCACATTGCAATACGCGACATACATTTCCAGACGATAAATGTAATTGTGTCAGAGACAAAAGCTGCCAATGTGAAGATGTGGCAATATAATAGATTCGGTAGCAAATGACGAAAGCTGGCGGTTTTCTGTAGTTTTTACTACATATGAACAGTTTCCACATTCCCCCGTGCAAAGTGGTTTCCAGACGTCGTTTCATGCAAAACTTTAGGTCGTCGGTCATGTCCAATGTACCAAAGGCGGAAAATAAGTGAATAACCGATAGCTAAAACTTGAATAGTACTGCTTCTTACTTGCGATTACATCTTCTTAGAAGCTTTTACTGTGTTCTAATATGATGTTTTCAGTTTTTTCCTCATACCGGAAAACACGTCAAAATTTTGCAGATGATAAATGTAACCGTTTCAGAAACAAAAGCGGCCAATGTGAAGATGTTGCAATAAAATAGATTCAGTTGCAAATGACGAACGCAGGCATTTTTATCTAGTTTTTACTACATATGAACAGTTTCCACATTCCCCCGTGCAATGTGGTTTCCAGACGTCGTTTCATGCAAAATCTTTAGGTCTTCGGTCATGTCCAATGTACCAAAGGTGGCAAATATGTGAATAACCGACAACTAAATCTTGAATAGTGCTGTTTCTTATTGGCGATTACATCTTCGTAGAATGTGCTTCTGTATTATACTATGTTGCTTTTGTGTCTCCACATACTGCGGCAAGCGACATATCTTTGCAGACGATGAATGTCTTTACTACATATGAACACTTTTCACATTTTCATATGCAACGCGTCTGCTAGACCTCCCCTCATGCAAAATCTTAAGGTACTAACTCATGTACAAGGCACCAAAGTCGGCTAAATATTCAATTTTCGGTAATTAAAACTTGAATTGTATTGCTTCTTGCCGGCTACTACATCAACTTAGAAGCTTCTTTTGTGTTCTACTATGGTGCTTTTAGTGTCTCCGCATACCTCAGAACGCAACATAGCTTTGCACACGATAAATGTAACCGTTTCAGAGAGAAGAGCAGCCAATATGACGATCTGGCATAAAGTAGATTCGATAGCAAATGACGAAAACGAACGAATTTCTCTGGGTTTTACTACATATGAACACTCTTCACATTCTCCCATGCAACGTGGCTGCTAGTCCTCCCTTCATGCAAAATCTTAAAGTTCTAGCTCATGTCTAAGGCACCAAAGCCGGCTAAAATATCACAAGTCGATAACTGATTTTGAGTCGTACTGCTTCTTACTGGTTATTAATTCAACTTAAAAGCTTCTTCTGTGTTCTACTATGGTACTTTTACTGTCTCCGCATTCCGCAGCACGCGACATAGTTTTGCACACGATAAATGTAACCGTTTCATACAGAAGAGCGGCAAATGTGACTATCTGACACTAAGTCGATTCGATAGCAAATGACGAAAACGGGCGGATCTCTTACGTTTTTACTACATATGAATTCTTTTCACATTCTCCCGTACAACGGGCTGATAGTCCTCCCTTCATGCAACATCTTAAGGTTCTTGCTCATGTCCAAGGCACCAAAACCGGCTAAAAAATCCAAAATCGATAACTAAAACTTAAATTGTACTGCTTCTTACTGTCTATTACATAAACTTAGAAGTTTCTTCTGTGTTCCACTACTGTGCTTTCAGTGTATCCGCATATCGCAGCACGCGACACAGCTTTGCACACGATACATGTAACCGTTTCAGAGAGAAGTGTGGCCAAAGTAAGGATCTGACATTAAGTCGATTCGATAGCAAATGACGAAAGCGTTCGGATTTCTTAGGTTTTTACTACATATGAACACGTTTCACATTCTCCCGTGCAACGTGGCTGCTAGTCCTCCATTCATGAAAAATCTTAATGTCCAAGCTCATGTCCAAGGCACCAAAGCCGGCTAAAAAGTCAAAAATCGATAACTAAACTTGAGTTGTACTGCTTCTTACTTGCTATTACATCAACTTATAATCTTATTCTGTGTTCTACTATGGTGCTTTTAGTGTCTCCGCATATCGCAGCACGCAACATAGCTTTGCACACGATAAATGTAACCGTTTCAGAGAGAATAGCGGCCAATGTGACCATCTGACATTAACTCGATTCGATAGCAAATGACGAAACGGGCAGATTTATTAAGTTGTTTCTACATATGAACACTTTTCACATTCCCACGCGCAACGTGGCTGCTAGTCCTCCCTTCATGCAACATCTTAAGGTACTAACTCATGTCCAAGTCACCAAACCAGGCTAGTGAGTCAATAATCGGTAACTAAAACTAGAATTGTACTACTCCTTACTACCCGATTATATCAACTTAGAAACTTTTTCTGTGTACGACCATGATTCATTTAGTGTCTCCGCATACTTCAAAACGCTACATAGTTTGGAAGACGATAAATGAAACCGTTTCAGAGATATGAGCCTCCAATGATTCGATCGTTCATTAAGTCGATTCGATAGCAAATGAAGAAAACGGGAGGATTTCTGAGGGTTTTACAACATATGAACACATTTCACATTCACCCGTGCAACGCGGATGCTAGTCCTCCCTTCATGCAAAATCTTAAGGTCCTAGCTCATTTCCAAGGCACCGAAGAAGGGAAAAACGTCAGTAATCGATAACTAAAACTTGTATTTTACTGCTTCTTACTGGCTATTACATCAACTTAGAAGTTTCTTCTGTGTTCTAGTATGGTGCTTTCATTGTCTCCGCATTCCGCATTTCCGAGAGAAGAGCGGCCACTGTGACGATGTGACATTAAGTCGTTTGGAAAGCTAATGACGAAAACTGGCAAATTTTTCAAGTTTTTACTACATATGAACACCTTTCACATTCTCCCTTGCAACGTGGCTGCTATTCCTCCATTCATACAAAATTTTAAGGTCCTAGCTAATGTCCAAGGCACCAAAGCCGGCTAAAAAGTCAAAAATCAATAACTAAAACTTGAATTGTAAAGCTTCTTACTGGCTATTACATCACCTTAGAAGCTTCTTCTGTGTTCTACTATGGGGCTTTTAGTGTCTCCGCATTCCGCAGCACGCGACATAGCTTTGCACACGATAAATGTAACCGTTTCATGGAGAAGAGGAGCTAATGTGACGATCTGACATTAAGACGATTCGATAGCAAGTGAAGAAAACGGGCGGATTTCTTAGGTTTTTACTACATATGAACAATTTTCACATTCTCCCGTGCAACGTTGCTGCTGGTCCTCCCTTCATGCATAATATTAAGGCCCTAGCTCATGTCCAAGGCACCAAAGCCGCCTTAAAAGTAAAAAATCGTTAACTAAAACTTGAATTGTACTGCTTCATATTGGCTATTACATCAACGTAGAAGCTTCTTCTGCGGTCTACTATGGTGCTTGTAGTGTCTCCGCATATCGCAGCACGCGACGTAGCTTTGCACACGATAAATGTAACCGTTTCATATAGAACAGCCTCCAATGTGACCATCTGACATTAAGTCGATTCGATAGCAAATGACGAAAGCGTTCGGATTTCTTAGGTTGTTACTACATATGAACACTTTTCACATTTTCCCGTGCAACGTGGCAGCTAGGTGTCCCTTCATGCAAAATCTTAAGGTCCTAGCTCATGTCCAAGGCACCAAAGCCAGCTCAAAAGTCAAAAATCGATAACTAAACTTGAATTGTACTGCTTCTTATTGGCATTTACATCAAATTAGAAACTTCATCTGTGTTCTTTTATGGGGATTTTAGTGTCTCCACAACCGCAGCAGGCGACATAGCTTTGCACATGATTAATGTCACTGTTTCACAGGGAAGAGCGGCCAATGTGACGACCTGACATTAAGTCAATTCAATAGCAAATGACGAAAACGGACGAATTTCTCAGGTTTTTACTACATATGAACACTTTTCAGATTCTCCCGTGCAACGTGGCTGCTAGTCCTCCCTTCATGCAAAATCGTAAGGACCTAGCTCACGTCCAAGGCACCAAAGCCTGCTTAAAAGTCAAAAATCGATAAATAAAACTTGAATTGTACCGTTTCTTACTGGTTATTACATCAACTTAGGAGCTCCTTCTGTGTTCTACTATGGTGCTTTTAGTGTCTCCGAATTCCGCATCACGCCACATAGTTTTGCACACGATAAATGTAACCGTATCAGAGAGAAGAGCGGCCAATGTGACCATCTGACATTAAGACGATTCGATAGCAAATGACGGAAACGGGCGGATTTCCTAGGTTTTTACTACATATGAACACTCTCCACATTCTGCCGTGCAACGTGGCTGCTAGTCCTCCCTTCATGCAAAATCTTAAGGTCCTAGCTAATGTCCAAGGCACCAAAGCTGGCTAAAAAGTCAAAAATCGTTAACTAAAACTTGAAATGTACTGCTTCTTATTGGCTATTACATCAACATAGAAGCTTCTTCTGTGGTCTACTATGGTGCTTTTAGTGTCTCCGCTTTCCACAGCAAGCGACATAGCTTTGCACACGTTAAATGTAACCGTTTCAGAGAAAAGAGCGGCCAATGTGACCATCTGACATTAAGTCGATTCAATAGCAAATGACGAAAACGGGCGGATTTATTAGGTTGTTATTACATATGAAAACTTTTCACATTCACCCGTGCAACGTAGCTGCTAGTCCTCCGTTCGTAGAAATTCTAAAGGTCCTAGCTCATGTCCACGTAACCTAAGCCAGCTAAAAATTCAATAATCGATAGCTAAATCTATTATTTTACTGCTTCTTACTGCCTATTACATCAACTTAGAAGCTTCTTCTGTGTTCTACTATGGTGCTTTTAGATTCTCCGCATTCCGCAGCACGCGACATAGCTTTGCACACGATAAATGTAACCGTCTCAGAGAGAAGAGAAGTTAACGTGACGATATGACATTGAGTCGATTTGATAGCAGATGACGAAAACAGGCGGATTTCTTAGGTTTTTACTACATATGAACGCTTTTTACATTCTCCCGTGCAACGTGGCAGCTAGGCGTTCCTTCATGCAAAATCTTAGGGTCCTAGCTCATGTCCAAGGCACCAAAGCCGGCTAAAAATTCAAAAATCGATAGCTAAATTTGAGTTCTTCTGCTTCTTACTGGCTATTACATCAACTTAGAAGCTTTTTCTGTGTTCTACTATGGTGCTTTTAGTGTCTCCGCATATCGCAGCACGCAACATAGCTTTGCACACGATAAATGTAACCGTTTCAGAGAGAAGAGCGGCCAATGTGACGATCTGATATAAAGTCGAATCGATGGCAAATGACGAAAACAAGCGGATTACTTAGTTTTTTACTACATTCGATCACTTTTCACATTCTCCCGTGCAACGTGGCTGCTAGTCCTCCCTTTATAGACATTCTTAAGGTCCTAGCTCATGTTCAAGGCACCAAAGGCGGCTAAAAAGTTAATAATCGATAACTAAAACGATTATTTTACGGCTTCTTACTGGCTATTACGTCAACTTGGAAGCTTCTTCTGTGTTCTACTATGGTGCTTGTAGTGTCTCCGCATATCGCAGCACGCGACGTAGCTTTGCACACGTAAAATGTAACCGTTTCATATAGAACAGCCTCCAATGTGACCATCTGACATTAAGTCGATTCGATAGCTAATGACGAAAGCGTTCGGATTTCTTAGGTTTTTATTACATATGAACACGTTTCACATTCTCCCGTGCAACGTGGCTGCTAGTCCTCCCTGCATGTAAATTCTTAAGTTCCTACCTCATGTCCAAGGCACCAAAGCCGGCTAAAAATTCAAAAATCGATAACTAAATTTGAGTTCTACTGCTTCTTAATGTCTATTACATCAACTTAGAAGCTTTTTTGTGTTCTACTATGGTGCTTTTAGAGTCTCCGCATATCGCAGCACGCAACATAGCTTTGCACACGATATATGTAACCGTTTCGGAGAGAAGAGCGGCCAATGTGACGATCTGACATTAAGTCGAGTCGATAGCAAGTGACGAAAACGGACGAATTTCTCAGGTTTTTACTACATATGAACACTTTTCACATTCTCTCGTGCGAGATGGCTGCTAGTCCTCCCTTCATGCAAAATCGTAAGGTCCTAGCTCATGTCCAAGGCACCAAATCCGGCTGTAAAGTCAACAATCGATAAATAAAACTTGTATTGTACTGCTTCTTACTGGTTATTACATCAACTTAGAAGCTCCTTCTGTGTTCTACTATTGTGCTTTAATGTCTCCGAGTTTCGCAGCACGCAACAAAGCTTTGCGCACGATAAATGTAACCGTTTCAGAGAGAAGAGCGGCCAATGTGACGATCTGATTTAAAGTCGAATCGATAGCAAACGACGAAAACGGGCGGATGTCTTAGGTTTTTACTACATATGAACACTTTTCACATTCTCCCGTGCAACGTGGCTGCTAGTCCTCCCATAATACAAATTCTTAATTTCCTAGCTCATGTCCAAGGCACCAAAGACGACTAAAAAGTCAATAATCGATAGCTGAAACAATTATTTTACGGCTTCTTACTGTCTATTACGTCAACTTAGAAGCTTGTTCTGTGTTCTACTATGGTGCTTGTAGTGTCTCCGCATTCCGCAGCACGCGACATAGCTTAGAACACGATAAATGTAACCGTTTCAGAGAGAAGAGCAACCAGTGTGACGATCTGACATTAAGTCTTTTCGATAGCAAATGACGACAACGGGCGGATTCCTTAGGTTTTTACTACATATGAACACTTTTCACATTCTCCCGTGCAACGTGGCTGCTAGTCCTCCTTTTATACAAATTCTTAAGGTCCTAGCTCATGCCCAAGGCACCAAAGCCGGCTAAAAAGTTAATAATCGATAGCTAAAACTACATTCCTGGAAATGGAAAAAAGAACACATTGACACCGGTGTGTCAGACACACCATACGTGCTCCTGACATTGCGAGACGGCTGTACAAGCAATGATCACACGCACGGCACAGCGGACACACCAGGAATTGCGGTGTTGGCAGTCGAATGGCGCTAGCTGCGCAGCATTTGTGCACCGCCGCCGTCAGTGTCAGCCAGTTTGCCGTGGCATACGGAGCTCCATCGCAGTCTTTAACACTGGTAGCATGCCGCGACAGCGTGGACGTGAACCGTATGTGCAGTTGACGGACTTTGAGCGAGGGCGTATAGTGGGCATGAGGGAGGCCGGGTGGCCGTACCGCCGAATTGCTCAACACTGGGGCGTGAGGTCTCCACAGTACATCGATGTTGTCGCCAGTGGTCGGCGGAAGGTGCACGTGCCCGTCGACCTGGGACCGGACCGCAGCGACGCACGGATGCACGCCAAGACCGTAGGATCCTACGCAGTGCCGTAGGGGACCGCACCGCCACTTCCCAGCAAATTAGGGACACTGTTGCTCCTGGGGTATCGGCGAGCACCATTCGCAACCGTCTCCATGAAGCTGGGCTACGGTCCCGCACACCGTTAGGCCGTCTTCCGCTCACGCCCCAACAACGTGCAGCCCGCCTCCAGTGGTGTCGCGACAGGCGTGAATAGAGGGACGAATGGAGACGTGTCGTCTTCAGCGATGAGAGTCGCTTCTGCCTTGGTGCCAATGATGGTCGTATACGTGTTTGGCGCCGTGCAGGTGAGCGCCACAATCAGGACTGCATATGACCGAGGCACACAGGGCCAACACCCGGCAACATGGTGTGGGGAGCGATCTCCTACACTGGCCGTACACCTCTGTGATCGTCGAGGGGACACTGAATAGTGCACGCTACATCCAAACCGTCATCGAACCCATCGTTCTACCACTCCTAGACCGGCAAGGGAACTAGCTGTTCCAACAGGACAATGCACGTCCGCATGAATCCCGTACCACCCTACGTGCTCTAGAAGGTGTAAGTCAACTACCCTGGCCAGCAAGATCTCCGGATCTGTCCCCCATTGAGCATGTTTGAGACTGGATGAAGCGTCGTCTCACGCGGTCTGCACGTCCAGCACGAACGCTGGTCCAACTGAGGCGCCAGGTGGAAATGGCATGGCAAGCCGTTCCACAGGACTACATCCAGCATCTCTACGATCGTCTCCATGGGGGAATAGCAGCCTGCATTGCTGCGAAAGGTGGATATACAATGTACTAGTGCCGACATTGTGCATGATCTGTTGCCTGTGTCTATGTGCCTGTGGTTCTGTCAGTGTGATCATGTGATGTACCTAACCCCCAGTAATGTGTCAATAAAGTTTCCCCTTCCTGGGACAATGAATTCACGGTGTTCTTATTTCAATTTCCAGGAGTGTATTATTTTACCGCTTCTTACTGGCTATTACTTCAACTTAGAAGCTTCTTCTTTGTTCTACTATGGTGCTTGTAGTGTTTCCGCATATCGCAGCACGCGACATAGCTTTGCACACGATAAATGTAACCGTTTCAGAGAGAAGAGAATCCAATGTGACGATCTGACATTAAGTCGATTCGATAGCAACTGACGAAAACGGGCGGATTTCTTATGTTTTTACTACATTTGAACACATTTCAGCTTCTCAAGAGCAACGTGGCTGCTAGTCCTCCCTTAATACAAATTCTTAAGGTCCTACCTCATGTCGAAGGCACCAAAGCCGCCTAAAAATTCAAAAATCGATATCTAAATTTGAGTTCTACTGCGACTTACTGGCTATTACATCAACTTAGAAGCTTTACTGTGTTCTACTATGGTGCTTTTTGTGTCTCTGCATATTGCAGCACGCAACATAGCTTTGCACACGATAAATGCAACCGTTTCAGAGACAAGAGCGGTCAATTTGACGATCTGATATAAAGTCGAATCGATAGCAAATGACGAAAACGGGCGGATTTCTTAGGTTTTTACTACATTTGAACACTTTTCACATTCTCCCGTGCAACGTGGCGGCTAGTCCTCCCTTCATGCAAAATCTTAAAGTCGTAGCTCATGTCCAAGGCACCAAAGCCGGCTAAAAAGTCAAAAATCGATAACTAAAACTTTAATGGTACTGCTTCTTACTGGTTATTACATCAACTTAGAAGCTACTTCTGTGTTCTACTATGGTGCTTTTAGTGTCTCCGCATACCGCAGCACGCGACATAGCTTTGCAGACGATAAATGTAACCGTCTCAGAGAGAAAAGCGACCAATGTGACGATCTGGCTTTAAGTCGATTCGATAACAAATGACGAAAACGGACGGATTTCTCAGGTTTTTACTACATATGAAAACATTTCACATTCTCCCGTGCAACGCGGCTGCTAGTCCTCCTTTCATGCAAAATCTTAAGGTCCTAGGTCATGTCCAAGCCACCAAAGCCGGCTAAAAAGTGAATAATGGACAACTAAAACTTGAATTGTACTACTTCTTACTGGCTATTGCTTCAACTTAGAAGCTTCTTCTGTGTTCTACTATGGTGCTTTTAATGTCTCCGCATACCGCAGCACGCGACATAGCTTTGCAGACGATAAATGTAACCGTCTCAGAGAGAAAAGCGGCCAATGTGACGATCTGGCTTTAAGTCGATTCGATAACAAATGACGAAAACGGACGGATTTCTCAGGTTTTTACTACATATGAACACTTTTCACATTCTCCCGTGCAACGCGGCTGCTAGTCCTTCTTTCATGCAAAATCTTAAGGTTCCACCTCATGTCCAAGGCACCAAAGCCGGCTAAAAATCAAAAATCGATAACCAAAACATGAAATGTACTACTTCTTATGGCTATTGCTTCAACTTAGAAGCTTCTTCTGTGTTCTACTATGGTGCTTTTAGTGTCTCCGCATACCGCAGCACGCGACATAGCTTTGCAGACGATAAATGTAACCGTCTCAGAGAGAAAAGCGACCAATGTGAGGATCTGGCTTTAAGTCGATTCGATAACAAATGACGAAAACGAACGGATTTCTCAGGTTTTTACTACATATGAAAACATTTCACATTCTCCCGTGCAACGCGGCTGCTAGTCCTCCTATCATGCAAAATCTTAAGGTCCTAGGTCATGTCCAAGCCACCAAAGCCGGCTAAAAAGTGAATAATGGACAACTAAAACTTGAATTGTACTACTTCTTACTGGCTATTGCTTCAACTTAGAAGCTTCGTCTGTGTTCTACTATGGTGCTTTTAATGTCTCCGCATACCGCAGCACGCGACATAGCTTTGCAGACGATAAATGTAACCGTCTCAGAGAGAAAAGCGGCCAATGTGACGATCTGGCTTTAAGTCGATTCGATAACAAATTACGAAAACGGACGGATTTCTTAGGTTTTTACTACATATGAACACTTTTCTCATTCTCCCGTGCACCGCGGCTGCTAGTCCTCCTTTCATTCAAAATATTAAGGTCCTAGGTCATGTCCAAGCCAAAAAAAGCCGGCTAAATAGTGAATAATCGACAACTAAAACTTGAATTGTACTACATCTTACTGGCTATTGCTTCAACTTAGAAGCTTCTTCTGTGTTCTACTATAGTGCTTTTAGTGTCTCCGCATACCGCAGCACGCGACATAGCTTTGCAGACGATAAATGTAACCGATTCAGAGAGAAGAGCGGCCAATGTGACGATCTGGCTTTAAGTCGATTCGATAGCAACTGACGAAAACGGGCGTATTTCTTATGTTTTTACTACATTTGAACACATTTCACCTTCTCCCGAGCAACGTGGCTGCTAGTCCTCCCTTCATACAAATTCTTAAGGTCCTACCTCGTGTCGAAGACACCAAATCCGCCTAAAAATTCAAAAATCGATATCTAAATTTGAGTTCTACTGCGACTTACTGGCTATTACATCAACTTAGAAGCTTTACTGTGTTCTACTATGGTGCTTTTTGTGTCTCTGCATATTGCAGCACGCAACATAGCTTTGCACACGATAAATGCAACCGTTTCAGAGACAAGAGCGGTAAATTTGACGATCTGATATAAAGTCGAATCGATAGCAAATGACGAAAACGGGCGGATTTCTTAGGTTTTTACTACATATGAACACTTTTCACATTCTCCCGTGCTACGTGGCGGCTAGTCCTCCTTTCATGCAAAATCTTAAGGTCTTAGGTCATGTCCAAGCCCCCAAAGCCGGCTAAAAAGTGAATAATCGACAGCTAAAACTTGAATTGTACTACTTATTACTGACTATTACCTCAACTTAGAAGCTTCTTCTGTGTTCTACTATGGTGTCATTAGTGTCTCCCCATACCGCAGCGCGCGACATAGTTTTGCAGACGATTAATGTAACCGTTTCAGACAGAAGAGCGGACAATGTGACGATCTGGTTTTAAGTCGATTCGATAACAAATGACGAAAACGGACGGATTTCTCAGGTTTTTACTACATATGAACAATTTTCACATTCTCCCGTGCAACGCGGCTGCTACTCCTCCTTTCATGCAAAATCTTAAGGTCCTAGGTCATGTCCAAGCCACCAAAGCCGGCTAAAAAGTGAATAATGGACAACTAAAACTTGAATTGTACTACTTCTTACTGGCTATTGCTTCAACTTAGAAGCTTCTTCTGTGTTCTACTATGGTGCTTTTAATGTCTCCGCATACCGCAGCACGCGACATAGCTTTGCAGACGATAAATGTAACCGTCTCAGAGAGAAAAGCGGCCAATGTGACGATCTGGCTTTAAGTCGATTCGATAACAAATGACGAAAACGGACGGATTTCTCAGGTTTTTACTACATATGAACACTTTTCACATTCTCCCGTGCAACGAGGCTGCTAGTCCTCCTTTCATGCAAAATATTTAGGTCCTACATCATGTCCAAGCCACCAAAGCCGGCTAAAAAGTAAATAATCGACAACTACAACTTGAATTGTAGTACTTCTTACTGGCTATTGCTTCAACTTAGAAGCTACTTCTGTGTTCTACTATAGTGCTTTTAGTGTCTCCGCATACCGCAGCACGCGACATAGCTTTGCAGACGATAAATGTAACAGATTCAGAGAGAAGAGCGGCCAATGTGACGATCTGGCTTTAAGTCGATTCGATAGCAACTGACGAAAACGGGCGGATTTCTTAGGTTTTTACTACATATGAACACTTTTCACATTCTCCCGTGCAACGTGGCGGCTAGTCCTCCCTTCATGCAAAATCTTAAGGTCCTAGGTCATGTCCAAGCCACCAAAGCCGGCTAAAAAGTGAATAATCGACAGCTAAAACTTGAATTGTACTACTTATTACTGACTATTACCTCAACTTAGAAGCTTCTTCTGTGTTCTACTATGGTGCTACTTGTGTCTCCCCATACCGCAGCGCGCGACATATTTTTGCAGACGATTAATGTAACCGTTTCAGACAGAAGAGCGGACAATGTGACGATCTGGTTTTAAGTCGATTCGATAACAAATGACGAAAACGGACGGATTTCTCAGGTTTTTACTACATATGAACAATTTTCACATTCTCCCGTGCAACGCGGCTGCTACTCCTCCTTTCATGCAAAATCTTAAGGTCCTAGATCATGTCCAAGCCACCAAAGCCGGCTAAAAAGTGAATAATGGACAACTAAAACTTGAATTGTACTACTTCTTACTGGCTATTGCTTCAACTTAGGAGCTTCTTCTGTGTTCTACTATGGTGCTTTTAATGTCTCCGCATACCGCAGCACGCGACATAGCTTTGCAGACGATAAATGTAACCGTCTCAGAGAGAAAAGCGGCCAATGTGACGATCTGGCTTTAAGTCGATTCGATAACAAATTACGAAAACGGACGGATTTCTTAGGTTTTTACTACATATGAACACTTTTCTCATTCTCCCGTGCACCGCGGCTGCTAGTCCTCCTTTCATTCAAAATATTAAGGTCCTAGGTCATGTCCAAGCCAAAAAAAGCTGGCTAAATAGTGAATAATCGACAACTAAAACTTGAATTGTACTACATCTTACTGGCTATTGCTTTAACTTAGAAGCTTCTTCTGTGTTCTACTATAGTGCTTTTAGTGTCTCCGCATACCGCAGCACGCGACATAGCTTTGCAGACGATAAATGTAACCGATTCAGAGAGAAGAGCGGCCAATGTGACGATCTGGCTTTAAGTAGATTCGATAACAAATGAGGAAAACGGACGGATTTCTCAGGGTTTTATTACAAATGAACCCTTTTCACATTCTCCCGTGCAACGCAGCTGCTAGTCCTTCTTTCATGCAAAATCTTAAGGTTCCACCTCATGTCCAAGGCACCAAAGCCGGCTAAAAATCAAAAATCGATAACCAAAACTTGAAATGTACTGCTTCTTATGGCTATTGCTTCAACTTAGAAGCTTCTTCTGTGTTCTACTATGGTGCTTTTAGTGTCTCCGCATACCGCAGCACGCGACATAGCTTTGCAGACGATAAATGTAACCGTCTCAGAGAGAAAAGCGACCAATGTGAGGATCTGGCTTTAAGTCGATTCGATAACAAATGACGAAAACGAACGGATTTCTCAGGTTTTTACTACATATGAAAACATTTCACATTCTCCCGTGCAACGCGGCTGCTAGTCCTCCTATCATGCAAAATCTTAAGGTTCTAGTTCATGTCCAAGCCACCAAAGCCGGCTAAAAAGTGAATAATCGACAGCTAAAACTTGAATTGTACTACTTATTACTGACTATTACTTCAACTTAGAAGCTTCTTCTGTGTTCTACTATGGTGCTATTAGTGTCTCCGCATACCGCAGCGCGCGACATAGTTTTGCAGACGTTTAATGTAACCGTTTCAGACAGAAGAGCGGCCAATGTGACGATCTGGTTTTAAGTCGATTCGATAACAAATGACGAAAACGGACGGATTTCTCATGTTTTTACTACATATGAACAATTTTCACATTCTCCCGTGCAACGCGGCTGCTACTCCTCCTTTCATGCAAAATCTTAAGGTCCTAGGTCATGTCCAAGCCACCAAAGCCGGCTAAAAAGTGAATAATGGACAACTAAAACTTGAATTGTACTGTTTCTTACTGGCTATTGCTTCAACTTAGAAGCTTCTTCTGTGTTCTACTATGGTGCTTTTAATGTCTCCGCATACCGCAGCACGCGACATAGCTTTGCAGACGATAAATGTAACCGTCTCAGAGAGAAAAGCGGCCAATGTGACGATCTGGCTTTAAGTCGATTCGATAACAAATGACGAAAACGGACGGATTTCTCAGGTTTTTACTACATATGAACACTTTTCACATTCTCCCGTGCAACGCGGCTGCTAGTCCTTCTTTCATGCAAAATCTTAAGGTTCCACCTCATGTCCAAGGCACCAAAGCCGGCTAAAAATCAAAAATCGATAACCAAAACATGAAATGTACTACTTCTTATGGCTATTGCTTCAACTTAGAAGCTTCTTCTGTGTTCTACTATGGTGCTTTTAGTGTCTCCGCATACCGCAGCACGCGACATAGCTTTGCAGACGATAAATGTAACCGTCTCAGAGAGAAAAGCGACCAATGTGAGGATCTGGCTTTAAGTCGATTCGATAACAAATGACGAAAACGAACGGATTTCTCAGGTTTTTACTACATATGAAAACATTTCACATTCTCCCGTGCAACGCGGCTGCTAGTCCTCCTATCATGCAAAATCTTAAGGTCCTAGGTCATGTCCAAGCCACCAAAGCCGGCTAAAAAGTGAATAATCGACAGCTAAAACTTGAATTGTACTACTTATTACTGACTATTACTTCAACTTAGAAGCTTCTTCTGTGTTCTACTTTAAAGCTTTTAGTGTCTCCGCATACCGCAGCACGCGACATAGCTTTGCAGACGATAAATGTAACCGATTTAGAGAGAAGAGCGGCCAATGTGACGATCTGGCTTTAAGTCGATTCGATAGCAACTGACGAAAACGGGCGGATTTCTTATGTTTTTACTACATTTGAACACATTTCACCTTCTCCCGAGCAACGTGGCTGCTAGTCCTCCCTTCATACAAATTCTTAAGGTCCTACCTCATGTCGAAGGCACCAAAGCCGCCTAAAAATTCAAATATCGATATCTAAATTTGAGTTCTACTGCGACTTACTGGCTATTACATCAACTTAGAAGCTTTACTGTGTTCTACTATGGTGCTTTTTGTGTCTCTGCATATTGCAGCACGCAACATAGCTTTGCACACGATAAATGCAACCGTTTCAGAGACAAGAGCGGTCAATTTGACGATCTGATATAAAGTCGAATCGATAGCAAATGACGAAAACGGGCGGATTTCTTAGGTTTTTACTACATATGAACACTTTTCACATTCTCCCGTGCAACGTGGCGGCTAGTCCTCCCTTCATGCAAAATCTTAAGGTCCTAGGTCATGTCCAAGCAACCAAAGCCGGCTAAAAAGTGAATAATCGACAGCTAAAACTTGAATTGTACTACTTATTACTGACTATTACCTCAACTTAGAAGCTTCTTCTGTGTTCTACTATGGTGCTACTTGTGTCTCCCCATACCGCAGCGCGCGACATAGTTTTGCAGACGATTAATGTAACCGTTTCAGACAGAAGAGCGGACAATGTGACGATCTGGTTTTAAGTCGATTCGATAACAAATGACGAAAACGGACGGATTTCTCAGGTTTTTACTACATATGAACAATTTTCACATTCTCCCGTGCAACGCGGCTGCTACTCCTCCTTTCATGCAAAATCTTAAGGTCCTAGGTCATGTCCAAGCCACCAAAGCCGGCTAAAAAGTGAATAATGGACAACTAAAACTTGAATTGTACTACTTCTTACTGGCTATTGCTTCAACTTAGAAGCTTCTTCTGTGTTCTACTATGGTGCTTTTAATGTCTCCGCATACCGCAGCACGCGACATAGCTTTGCAGACGATAAATGTAACCGTCTCAGAGAGAAAAGCGGCCAATGTGACGATCTGGCTTTAAGTCGATTCGATAACAAATGACGAAAACGGACGGATTTCTCAGGTTTTTACTACATATGAACACTTTTCACATTCTCCCGTGCAACGAGGCTGCTAGTCCTCCTTTCATGCAAAATATTTAGGTCCTACGTCATGTCCAAGCCACCAAAGCCGGCTAAAAAGTAAATAATCGACAACTACAACTTGAATTGTAGTACTTCTTACTGGCTATTGCTTCAACTTAGAAGCTTCTTCTGTGTTCTACTATGTTGCTTTTAGTGTCTCCGCATACCGCAGCACGCGACATAGCTTTGCAGACGATAAATGTAACCGATTCAGTGAGAAGAGCGGCCAATGTGACGATCTGGCTTTAAGTCGATTCGATAACAAATGAGGAAAACGGACGGATTTCTCAGGTTTTTACTACATATGAACCCTTTTCACATTCTCCCGTGCAACGCGGCTGCTAGTCCTCCTTTCATGCAAAATCTTAAGGTACTATTTCATGTCCAAGCCAATAAAGCCGGCTAAAAAGTGAATAATCGACAACTAAAACTTGAATTGTACTACTTCTTACTGGCTATTGCTTCAACTTAGGAGCTTCTTCTGTGTTCTACTATGGTGCGTTTAGTGTCTCCGCATACCGCAGCACGTGACATAGCTTTGCAGACGATAATTGTAACTGTTTCAGAAAGAAAAGCGGCCAATGTGACGATCTGGCTTTAAGTCGATTCGATAACAAATGACGAAAACGGGCGGATTTCTCAGGTTTTTACTACATATGAACACTTTTCTCATTCTCCCGTGCAACGCGGCTGCAAGGCCTCCTTTCTTGCAAAATCTTAAGGTCCTAGGTCATGTCGAAGCCACCAAAGCCGGCTGAAAAGTGAATAATCGACAACTAAAACTTGAATTGTACTACTTCTTACTGGCTACTACTTCAACTTAGAAGCTTTTTCTGTGTTCTCCTATGGTGCTTTTAGTGTCTCCGCATACCGCAGCACGCGACATAGCTTTGCAGACGATAAATGTAACCGTCTCAGAGAGAAAAGCGGCCAATGTGACGATCTGGGTTTAAGTCGATTCGATAACAAATTACGAAAACGGACGGATTTCTTAGGTTTTTACTACATATGAACACTTTTCTCATTCTCCCGTGCACCGCGGCTGCTAGTCCTCCTTTCTTTCAAAATATTAAGGTCCTAGGTCATGTCCAAGCCAAAAAAAGCCGGCTAAATAGTGAATAATCGACAACTAAAACTTGAATTGTACTACATCTTACTGGCTATTGCTTCAACTTAGAAGCTTCTTCTGTGTTCTACTATAGTGCTTTTAGTGTCTCCGCATACCGCAGCATGTGTTCTACTATAGTGCTTTTAGTGTCTCCGCATACCGCAGCACGCGACATAGCTTTGTAGACGATAAATGTAACCGATTCAGAGAGAAGAGCGGCCAATGTTACGATCTGGCTTTAAGTAGATTCAATAACAAATGACGGAAACGGACGGATTTCTCAGGGTTTTATTACAAATGAACCCTTTTCACATTCTCCCGTGCAACGCAGCCGCTAGTCCTTCTTTCATGCAAAATCTTAAGGTTCCACCTCATGTCCAAGGCACCAAAGCCGGCTAAAAATCAAAAATCGATAACCAAAACTTGAATTGTACTGCTTCTTATGGCTATTGCTTCAACTTAGCAGCTTCTTCTGTGTTTTACTATGGTGCTTTTAGTGTCTCCGCATACCGCAGAACGCGACATAGCTTTGCAGACGATAAATGTAACCGTCTCAGAGAGAAGAGCGGCCAATGTGACGATCTGGCTTTAGGTCGATTCGATAACAAATGACGAAAACGAACGGATTTCTAAGGTTTTTACTACATATGAACCCTTTTGACATTCTCCCGTGCAACGCGGCTGCTAGTCCTCCTTTCATGCAAAATCTTAAGGTCCTAGGTCATGTCCAAGCCACCAAAGCCGGCTAAAAAGTGAATAATGGACAACTAAAACTTGAATTGTACTACTTCTTACTGGCTATTGCTTCAACTTAGAAGCTTCTTCTGTGTTCTACTATGTTGCTTTTAATGTCTCCGCATACCGCAGCACGCGACATAGCTTTGCAGACGATAAATGTAACCGTCTCAGAGAGAAAAGCGGCCAATGTGACGATCTGGCTTTAAGTCGATTCGATAACAAATTACGAAAACGGACGGATTTCTTAGGTTTTTACTACATATGAACACTTTTCTCATTCTCCCGTGCACCGCGGCTGCTAGTCCTCCTTTCATTCAAAATATTAAGGTCCTAGGTCATGTCCAGGCCAAAAAAAGCCGGCTAAATAGTGAATAATCGACAACTAAAACTTGAATTGTACTACATCTTACTGGCTATTGCTTCAACTTAGAAGCTTCTTCTGTGTTCTACTATAGTGCTTTTAGAGTCTCCGCATACCGCAGCATGCGACATAGCTTTGCAGACGATAAATGTAACCGATTCAGAGAGAAGAGCGGCCAATGTGACGATCTGGCTTTAAGTAGATTCAATAACAAATGACGGAAACGGACGGATTTCTCAGGGTTTTATTACAAATGAACCCTTTTCACATTCTCCCGTGCAACGCAGCTGCTAGTCCTTCTTTCATGCAAAATCTTAAGGTTCCACCTCATGTCCAAGGCACCAAAGCCGGCTAAAAATCAAAAATCGATAACCAAAACTTGAAATGTACTGCTTCTTATGGCTATTGCTTCAACTTAGAAGCTTCTTCTGTGTTCTACTATGGTGCTTTTAGTGTCTCCGCATACCGCAGCACGCGACATAGCTTTGCAGACGATAAATGTAACCGTCTCAGAGAGAAAAGCGACCAATGTGAGGATCTGGCTTTAAGTCGATTCGATAACAAATGACGAAAACGAACGGATTTCTCAGGTTTTTACTACATATGAAAACATTTCACATTCTCCCGTGCAACGCGGCTGCTAGTCCTCCTATCATGCAAAATCTTAAGGTCCTAGGTCATGTCCAAGCCACCAAAGCCGGCTAAAAAGTGAATAATCGACAGCTAAAACTTGAATTGTACTACTTATTACTGACTATTACTTCAACTTAGAAGCTTCTTCTGTGTTCTACTATGGTGCTATTAGTGTCTCCGCATACCGCAGCGCGCGACATAGTTTTGCAGACGATTAATGTAACCGTTTCAGACAGAAGAGCGGCCAATGTGACGATCTGGTTTTAAGCGATTCGATAACAAATGACGAAAACGGACGGATTTCTCAGGTTTTTACTACATATGAACAATTTTCACATTCTCCCGTGCAACGCGGCTGCTACTCCTCCTTTCATGCAAAATCTTAAGGTCCTAGGTCATGTCCAAGCCACCAAAGCCGGCTAAAAAGTGAATAATGGACAACTAAAACTTGAATTGTACTGTTTCTTACTGGCTATTGCTTCAACTTAGCAGCTTCTTCTGTGTCCTACTATGGTGCTTTTAAAGTCTCAACCGCAGCACGCGACATAGCTTTGCAGACGATAAATGTAACCGTCTCAGAGAGAAAAGCGGCCAATGTGACGATCTGGCTTTAAGTCGATTCGATAACAAATGACGAAAACGGACGGATTTCTCAGGTTTTTACTACATATGAACACTTTTCACATTCTCCCGTGCAACGCGGCTGCTAGTCCTCCTTTCATGCAAAATCTTAAGGTACTATTTCATGTCCAAGCCAATAAAGCCGGCTAAAAAGTGAATAATCGACAACTAAAACTTGAATTGTACTACTTCTTACTGGCTATTGCTTCAACTTAGGAGCTTCTTCTGTGTTCTACTATGGTGCGTTTAGTGTCTCCGCATACCGCAGCACGTGACATAGCTTTGCAGACGATAATTGTAACTGTTTCAGAAAGAAAAGCGGCCAATGTGACGATCTGGCTTTAAGTCGATTCGATAACAAATGACGAAAACGGGCGGATTTCTCAGGTTTTTACTACATATGAACACTTTTCTCATTCTCCCGTGCAACGCGGCTGCTAGTCCTCCTTTCTTTCAAAATATTAAGGTCCTAGGTCATGTCCAAGCCAAAAAAAGCCGGCTAAATAGTGAATAATCGACAACTAAAACTTGAATTGTACTACATCTTACTGGCTATTGCTTCAACTTAGAAGCTTCTTCTGTGTTCTACTATAGTGCTTTTAGTGTCTCCGCATACCGCAGCACGCGACATAGCTTTGTAGACGATAAATGTAACCGATTCAGAGAGAAGAGCGGCCAATGTTACGATCTGGCTTTAAGTAGATTCAATAACAAATGACGGAAACGGACGGATTTCTCAGGGTTTTATTACAAATGAACCCTTTTCACATTCTCCCGTGCAACGCAGCTGCTAGTCCTTCTTTCATGCAAAATCTTAAGGTTCCACCTCATGTACAAATCACCAAAGCCGGCTAAAAATCAAAAATCGATAACCAAAACTTGAATTGTACTGCTTCTTATGGCTATTGCTTCAACTTAGCAGCTTCTTCTGTGTTCTACTATGGTGCTTTTAGTGTCTCCGCATACCGCAGCACGCGACATAGCTTTGCAGACGATAAATGTAACCGTCTCAGAGAGAAAAGCGACCAATGTGACGATCTGGCTTTAAGTCGATTCGATAACAAATGACGAAAACGAACGGATTTCTCAGGTTTTTACTACATATGAAAACATTTCACATTCTCCCGTGCAACGCGGCTGCTAGTCTTCCTTTCATGCAAAATCTTAAGGTCCTAGGTCATGTCGAAGCCACCAAAGCCGGCTGAAAAGTGAATAATGGACAACTAAAACTTGAATTGTACTACTTCTTACTGGCTATTGCTTCAACTTAGAAGCTTCTTCTGTGTTCTACTATGGTGCTTTTAATGTCTCCGCATACCGCAGCACGCGACATAGCTTTGCAGACGATAAATGTAACCGTCTCAGAGAGAAAAGCGGCCAATGTGACGATCTGGCTTTAAGTCGATTCGATAACAAATGACGAAAACGGACGGATTTCTCAGGTTTTTACTACATATGAAGACTTTTCACACTCTCCCGTGCAACGAGGCTGCTAGTCCTCCTTTCATGCAAAATATTTAGGTCCTACGTCATGTCCAAGCCACCAAAGCCGGCTAAATAGTAAATAATCGACAACTACAACTTGAATTGTAGTACTTCTTACTGGCTATTGCTTCAACTTAGAAGCTTCTTCTGTGTTCTACTATGTTGCTTTTAGTGTCTCCGCATACCGCAGCACGCGACATAGCTTTGCAGAAGATAAATGTAACCGATTCAGTGAGAAGAGCGGCCAATGTGACGATCTGGCTTTAAGTCGATTCGATAACAAATGAGGAAAACGGACGGATGTCTCAGGTTTTTACTACATATGAACCCTTTTCACATTCTCCCGTGCAACGCGGCTGCGAGTCCTCCTTTCATGCAAAGTCTTAAGGTACTATTTCATGTCCAAGCCAATAAAGCCGGCTAAAAAGTGAATAATCGACAACTAAAACTTGAGTTGTACCACTTCTTACTGGCTATTGCTTCAACTTAGGAGCTTCTTCTGTGTTCTACTATGGTGCTTTTAGTGTCTCCGCATAACGCAGCACGTAACATAGCTTTGCTGACGATAATTGTAACAGTTTCAGAAAGAAAAGCGGCCAATGTGACGATCTGGCTTTAAGTCGATTCGATAACAAATGACGAAAACGGACGGATTTCTCAGGTTTTTACTACATATGAACACTTTTCTCATTCTCCCGTGCAACGCGGCTGCAAGTCCTCCTTTCATGCAAAATCTTAAGGTCCTAGGTCATGTCCAAGCCACCAAAGCCGGCTGAAATGTGAATATTCGACAACTAAAACTTGAATTGTACTACTTCTTACTGGCTACTACTTCAACTTAGAAGCTTTTTCTGTGTTCTACTATGGTGCTTTTAGTGTCTCCGCATACCGCAGCACGCGACATAGCTTTGCAGACGATAAATGTAACCGTTTCAGAGAGAAGAGCGGCCTATGTGACGATCTGGCTTTAAGTAGATTCAATAACAAATGACGAAAACGGACGGATTTCTCAGGTTTTTACTACAAATGAACACTTTTCACATTCTTCCGTGCAACGCAGCTGCTACTCCTCCTTTCATGCAAAATCTTAAGGTTCCACCTCATGTCCAAGGCACCATAGCCGGCTAAAAATCAAAAATCGATAACCAAAACTTGAATTGTACTGCTTCTTATGGCTATTGCTTCAACTTAGAAGCTTCTTCTACTATGGTGCTTTTAGTGTCTCCGCATACCGCAGCACGCGACATAGCTTTGCAGACGATAAATGTAACCGTCTCAGAGAAAAAAGCGGCCAATGTGACGATCTGGCTTTAAGTCGATTCGATATCAAATGACGAAAACGGACGGATTTCACAGGTTTTTACTACATATGAACACTTTTCACATTCTACCGTGCAACGCAGCTGCTAGTCCTCCTTTCATGCAAAATCTTAAGGTCCCACCTCATGTCCAAGGCACCAAAGCCGGCTAAAAATCAATAATCGATAACCAAAACTTGAATTATACTACTTCTTACTGGTTATTGCTTCAACTTAGAAGCTTCTTCTGTGTTCTCCTATGGTGCTTTTAGTGTCTCCGCATACCGCAGCACTCGACATATCTTTGCAGACGATAAATGTAACCGTCTCAGAGAAAAAAGCGGCCAATGTGACGATCTGGCTTTAAGTCGATTCGATAACAAATGACGAAAACGGACGGATTTCTCAGGTTTTTACTACATATGAACACTTTTCTCTTTCTCCCGTGCAACGCGGCTGCAAGTCCTCCTTTCCTGCAAAATCTTAAGGTCCTAGGTCATGTCCAAGCCACCAAAGCCGGCTGAAATGTGAATATTCGACAATTAAAACTTGAATTGTACTACTTCTTACTGGCTACTACTTCAACTTAGAAGCTTTTTCTGTGTTCTACTAACGTGCTTTTAGTGTCTCCGCATACCGCAGCACGCGACATAGCTTTGCAGACGATAAATGTAACCGTTTCAGAGAGAAGAGCGGCCTATGTGACGATCTGGCTTTAAGTAGGTTCAATAACAAATGACGAAAACGGACGGATTTCTCAGGTTTTTTCTACAAATGAACACTTTTCACATTCTTCCGTGCAACGCAGCTGCTAGTCCTCCTTTCATGCAAAATCTTAAGGTTCCACCTCATGTCCAAGGCACCATAGCCGGCTAAAAATCAAAAATCGATAACCAAAACTTGAATTGTACTGCTTCTTATGGCTATTGCTTCAACTTAGAAGCTTCTTCTGTGTTCTACTATGGTGCTTTTAGTGTCTCCGCATACCGCAGCACGCGACATAGCTTTGCAGACGATAAATGTAACCGTCTCAGAGAGAAAAGCGGCCAATGTGACGATCTGGCTTTAAGTCGATTCGATAACAAATTACGAAAACGGACGGATTTCTTAGGTTTTTACTACATATGAACACATTTCCTATTCTCCCGTGCCCAGCGGCTGCTAGTCCTCCTTTCATTCAAAATATTAAGGTCCTAGGTCATGTCCAAGCCACCAAAGCCGGCTAAAATTTGAATAATCGACAACTACAACTTGAATTGTACTACTTCTTACTGGCTATTGCTTCAACTTAGAATCTTCTTCTGTGTTCTACTATGGTGCTTTTAGTGTCTCCGCATACCGCAGCACGCGACATAGCTTTTCAGACGATAAATGTAACCGTTTCAGAGAGAAGAGCGGCCAATGTGACGATCTGGCTGTAAGTCGACATGATAACAAATGACGAAAACAGACAGATTTCTAAGGTTTTTACTACATATGAACACTTTTTACATTCTCCCGTGCAACGCGGCTGCTAGTCCTCCTTTCATGCAAAATCGTAAGCTCCTAGGTCATGTTCAAGCCACCAAAACCGGCTAAAAAGTGAATAATCGACAACTAAAACTTGAATTGTACTACTTCTTACTGGCTATTGCTTCAACTTAGAAGCTTCTCCTGTGTTCTACTATGGTGCTTTTAGTGTCTCGGCATACCGCAGCACGCGACATAGCTTTGCAGACGATAAGTGTAACCGTCTCAGAGAGAAAAGCAACCAATGTGACGATCTGGCTTTAAGGCGATTCGATAACAAATGACGAAAACGGACGGATTTCTCAGGTTTTTACTACATATGAACACTTTTCACATTCTCCCGTGCAACGCGGCTGCTAGTCCTCGTTTCATGCAAAATCTTAAGGTCCTAGGTCATGTCCAAGCCACCAAAGCCGGCAAAAAAGTGAATAATCGACAACTAAAACTTGAATTGTACTACTTCTTACTGGCTATTGCTTCAACGTAGAAGCTTCTTCTGTTTTCTACTATGGTGCTATTAGTGTCTCCGCATACCGCAGCGCGCGACATAGTTTTGCAGACGATAAATGTAACCGTTACAGACAGAAGAGCGGCCAATGTGACGATCTGGCTTTAAGTCGATTCGATAACAAATGAGGAAAACGGACGGGTTTCTCAGGTTTTTACTACATATGAACCCTTTTCACATTCTCCCGTGGAACGCGGCTGCTAGTCCTCCTTTCATGCAAAATCTTAAGGTCCTAGGTCATGTCCAAGCCACCAAAGCCGGCTGAAAAGTGAATAATCGACAACTAAAACTTGAATTGTACTACTTCTTACTGGCTATTACTTCAACTTAGAAGCTTCTTCTGTTTTCTACTATGGTGCTATTAGTGTCTCCGCATACCGCAGCACGCGACATATCTTTGCAGACGATAAATGTAACCGATTCAGTGAGAAGAGCGGCCAATGTGACGATCTGGCTTTAAGTCGATTCGATAACAAATGAGGAAAACGGACGGATTTCTCAGGTTTTTACTACATATGAACCCTTTTCACATTCTCCCGTGCAACGCGGCTGCTAGTCCTCCTTTCATGCAAAATCTTAAAGTTCCAACTCATGTCCAGGGCACCATAGCCGGCTAAAAATCAATAGTCGATAACCAAAACTTGAATTGTACTGTTTCTTACTGGCTATTGCTTCAACTTAGAATCTTCTTCTGTGTTCTACTATGGTGCTTTTAGTGTCTCCGCATACCGCAGCACGCGACATAGCTTTGCAGACGATAAATGTAACCGTCTCAGAGAGAAAAGCGGCCAATGTGACGAGCTGGCTTTAAGTCGATTCGATAACAAATGACGAAAACGGACGGATTTCTCAGGTTTTTACTACATATGAAACCTTTTCACATTCTCCCGTGCAACGCGGCTGCTAGTCCTCCTTTCGTGCAAAATCGTAAGCTCCTAGGTCATGTTCAAGCCACCAAAACCGGCTAAAAAGTGAATAATCGACAACTAAAACTTGAATTGTACTACTTCTTACTGGCTATTGCTTCAACTTAGAAGCTTCTCCTGTGTTCTACTATGGTGCTTTTAGTGTCTCGGCATACCGCAGCACGCGACATAGCTTTGCAGACGATAAGTGTAACCGTCTCAGAGAGAAAAGCAACCAATGTGACGATCTGGCTTTAAGGCGATTCGATAACAAATGACGAAAACGGACGGATTTCTCAGGTTTTTACTACATATGAACACTTTTCACATTCTCCCGTGCAACGCGGCTGCTAGTCCTCCTTTCATGCAAAATCTTAAGGTCCTAGGTCATGTCCAAGCCATCAAAGCCGGCTGAAAAGTGAATAATCGACAACTAAAACTTGAATTGTACTACTTCTTACTGGCTATTACTTCAACTTAGAAGCTTCTTCTGTTTTCTACTATGGTGCTATTAGTGTCTCCGCATACCTCAGCACGCGACATATCTTTGCAGACGATAAATGTAACCGATTCAGTGAGAAGAGCGGCCAATGTGACGATCTGGCTTTAAGTCGATTCGATAACAAATGAGGAAAACGGACGGATTTCTCAGGTTTTTACTACATATGAACCCTTCTCACATTCTCCCGTGCAACGCGGCTGCTAGTCCTCCTTTCATGCAAAATCTTAAAGTTCCAACTCATGTCCAGGGCACCATAGCCGGCTAAAAATCAATAGTCGATAACCAAAACTTGAATTGTACTGTTTCTTACTGGCTATTGCTTCAACTTAGAATCTTCTTCTGTGTTCTACTATGGTGCTTTTAGTGTCTCCGCATACCGCAGCACGCGACATAGCTTTGCAGACGATAAATGTAACCGTCTCAGAGAGAAAAGCGGCCAATGTGACGATCTGGCTTTAAGTCGATTCGATAACAAATGACGAAAACGGACGGATTTCTCAGGTTTTTACTACATATGAAACCTTTTCACATTCTCCCGTGCAACGCGGCTGCTAGTCCTTCTTTCATGCAAAATCTTAAGGTCCTAGGTCATGTGCAAGCCAATAAAGCCGGCTAAAAAGTGAATAATCGACAACTAAAACTTGAATTGTACTACTTCTTACTGACTATTACTTCAACTTAGAAGCTTCTTCTGTGTTCTACTATGGTGCTATTAGTGTCTCTGCATACCGCAGCGCGCGACATAGTTTTGCAGACGATAAATGTAACCGTTTCAGACAGAAGAGCGGCCAATGTGACGATCTGGCTTTAAGTCGATTCGATAACAAATGACGAAAACGGACGGATTTCTCAGGTTTTTACTACATGTGAACAATTTTCACATGCTCCCGTGCAACGCGGCTGGTACTCCTCCTTTCATGCAAAATCTTAAGGTCCTAGGTCATGTCCAAGCCACCAAAGCCGGCTAAAAAGTGAATAATGGACAACTAAAACTTGAATTGTACTACTTCTTACTGGCTATTGCTTCAACTTAGAAGCTTCTTCTGTGTTCTACTATGGTGCTTTTAGTGTCTCCGCATACCGCAGCACGCGACATAGCTTTGCAGACGATAAATGTAACCGATTCAGTGAGAAGAGCGGCCAATGTGACGATCTGGCTTTAAGTCGATTAGATAACAAATGAGGAAAACGGACGGATTTCTCAGGTTTTTGCTACATATGAGCCCTTTTCACATTCTCCCGAGCAACGCGGCTGCTAGTCCTGCTTTCATGCAAAATCTTAAGGTACTAGGTCATGTCCAAGCCAATAAAGCCGGCTAAAAAGTGAATAATCGACAACGAAAACTTGAATTGTACTACTTCTTACTGGCTATTGCTTCAACTTAGAAGCTTCTTCTGTGTTCTACTATGGTGCTTTTAGTGTCTCCGCATACCGCAGCACGCGACATAGCTTTGCAGACGATAAATGTAACCGTCTCAGAGAGAAAAGCGGCCAATGTGACGATCTGGCTTTAAGACGATTCGATAACAAATTACGAAAACGGACGGATTTCTTAGGTTTTTACTACATATGAACACTTTTCTCATTCTCCCGTGCACCGCGGCTGCTAGTCCTCCTTTCATTCAAAATATTAAGGTCCTAGGTCATGTCCAAGCCACCAAAGCCGGCTAAAATGTGAATAATCGACAACTAAAACTTGAATTGTACTACATCTTACTGGCTATTGCTTCAACTTAGAAGCTTCTTCTGTGTTCTACTATGGTGCTTTTAGTGTCTCCGCATACCGCAGCACGCGACATAGCTTTGCAGACATAAATGTAACCGTCTCAGAGAAAAAAGCGGCCAATGTGACGATCTGGCTTTAAGTCGATTCGATATCAAATGACGAAAACGGATGGATTTCTCAGGTTTTTACTACATATGAACACTTTTCACATTCTCCCGTGCAACGCGGCTGCTAGTCCTATTTTCATGCAAAATCTTTAGGTCCCACCTCATGTCCAAGGCACCAAAGCCGGCTAAAAATCAATAATCGATAACCAGAACTTGAATTGTACTGCTTCTTATGCCTATTGCTTCAACTTAGAAGCTTCTTCTGTGTTCTCCTATGGTGCTTTTAGTGTCTCCGCATACCGCAGCACGTGACATAGCTTTGCAGACGATAAAAGTAACCGTTTCATAGAGAAGAGCGGCCAATGTGACGAACTGGCTTTAAGTCGATTCGATAAAAAATGACGAAATAGGACGGATTTCTCAGGTTTTTACTACATATGAACACTTTTCACATTCTCTCGTGCAACGCAGCTGCTAGTCCTCTCTTCATGCAAAATCTTAAGGTTCCACCTCATGTCCAAGGCACCAAAGCCGGCTAAAAATCAATAATCGATAACCAGAACTTGAATTGTACTGCTTCTTATGCCTATTGCTTCAACTTAGAAGCTTCTTCTGTGTTCTACTATGGTGCTTTTAGTGTCTCCGCATACCGCAGCACGCGACATAGCTTTGCAGACGATAAATTTAACCGATTCAGAGAGAAGAGTGGCCAATGTGACGATCTGGCTTTAAGTAGATTCGATAACAAATGACGAAAACGGACGGATTTCTCAGGTTTTTACTACTTATGAACCCTTTTCACATTCTCCCGTGCAACGCAGCTGCTAGTCCTATTTCATGCAAAATCTTAAGGTTCCGCCTCATGTCCAAGGCACCAAAGCCGGCTAAAAATCAATAATCGATAACCAAAACTTGAATTGTACTGCTTCTTATGGCTATTGCTTCAACTTAGAAGCTTCTTCTGTGTTCTACTATGGTGCTTTTAGTGTCTCCGCATACCGCAGCACGCGACATAGCTTTGCAGACGATAAATGTAACCGTCTCAGAGAGAATAGCGGCCAATGTGACGATCTGGCTTTAAATCGATTCGATAACAAATGACGAAAACGGACGGATTTCTCAGGTTTTTACTACATATGAACACTTTTCACATTCTCCCGTGCAACGCGGCTGCAAGTCCTCCTTTCATGCAAATTCTTAAGGTCCTAGGTCCTGTCCAAGCCACCAAAGCCGGCTAAAATGTGAATAATCGACGCCTAAAACTTGAATTGTACTACTTCTTACTGGCTATTACTTCAACTTAGAAGCTTCTTCTGTGTTCTACTATGGTGCTTTTAGTGTCTCCGCATACCGCAGCACGTGACATAGCTTTGCAGACGATAATTGTAACTGTTTCAGAAAGAAAAGCGGCCAATGTGACGATCTGGCTTTAAGTCGATTCGATAACAAATGACGAAAACGGACGGATTTCTCAGGTTTTTACTACATATGAACACTTTTCACATTCTCCCGTGCAACGCGGCTGCTAGTCCTCCTTTCATGCAAAATCTTAAGGTCCTAGGTCATGTCCAAGCCACCAAAGCCGGCTGAAAAGTGAACAATCGACAACTAAAACTTGAATTGTACTACTTCTTTCTGGCTACTGCAACTTAGAAGCTTTTTCTGTGTTCTCCTATGGTGCTTTTAGTGTCTCCGCATACCGCAGCACGCGACATAGCTTTGCAGACGATAAATGTAACCGTCTCAGAGAGAAAAGCGGCCAATGTGACGATCTGGCTTTAAGACGATTCGATAACAAATTACGAAAACGGACGGATTTCTTAGGTTTTTACTACATATGAACACTTTTCTCATTCTCCCATGCACCGCGGCTGCTAGTCCTCCTTTCAATCAAAATATTAAGGTCCTAGGTCATGTCCAAGCCACCAAAGCCGGCTAAAATGTGAATAATCGACAACTAAAACTTGAATTGTACTACATCTTACTGGCTATTGCTTCAACTTAGAAGCTTCTTCTGTTTTCTACTATGGTGCTTTTAGTGTCTCCGCATACCGCAGCACGCGACATAGCTTTGCAGACATAAATGTAACCGTCTCAGAGAAAAAAGCGGCCAATGTGACGATCTGGCTTTAAGTCGATTCGATATCAAATGACGAAAACGGATGGATTTCTCAGGTTTTTACTACATATGAACACTTTTCACATTCTCCCGTGCAACGCGGCTGCTAGTCCTATTTTCATGCAAAATCTTTAGGTCCCACCTCATGTCCAAGGCACCAAAGCTGGCTAAAAATCAATAATCGATAACCAAAACTTGAATTGTACTACTTCTTACTGGTTATTGCTTCAACTTAGAAGCTTCTTCTGTGTTCTCCTATGGTGCTTTTAGTGTCTCCGCATACCGCAGCACGTGACATAGCTTTGCAGACGATAAAAGTAACCGTTTCATAGAGAAGAGCGGACAATCTGACGAACTGGCTTTAAGTCGATTCGATAAAAAATGACGAAATAGGACGGATTTCTCAGGTTTTTACTACATATGAACACTTTTCACATTCTCTCAAGCAACGAAGCTGCTAGTCCTCTCTTCATGCAAAATCTTAAGGTTCCACCTCATGTCCAAGGCACCAAAGCCGGCTAAAAATCAATAATCGATAACCAAAACTTGAATTGTACTGCTTCTTATGGCTATTGCTTCAACTTAGAAGCTTCTTCTGTGTTCTACTATGGTGCTTTTAGTGTCTCCGCATACCGCAGCACGCGACATAGCTTTGCAGACGATAAATGTAACCGTCTCAGAGAGAAAAGCGGCAAATGTGACGATCTGGCTTTAAATCGATTCGATAACAAATGACGAAAACGGACGGGTTTCTCAGGTTTTTACTACATATGAACACTTTTCACATTCTCCCGTGCAACGCGGCTGCAAGTCCTCCTTTCATGCAAAATCTTAAGGTCCTAGGTCATGTCCAAGCCACCAAAGACGGCTAAAAAGTGAATAATCGACGCCTAAAACTTGAATTGTACTACTTCTTACTGGCTATTACTTCAACTTAGAAGCTTCTTCTGTGTTCTCCTATGGTCCTTTTAGTGTCTCCGCATACCGCAGCATGCGACATAGCTTTGCAGACGATAAATGTAACCGTCTCAGAGAGAAAAGCGGCCAATGTGACGATCTGGCTTTAAGTCGATTCGATAACAAATGACGATAACGGACGGATATCTCTGGTTTTTACTACATATGAACACTTTTCCCATTCTCCCGTGCAACGCGGCTGCAAGTCCTCCTTTCATGGAAAACCTTAAAGTCCTAGGTTATGTCTAAGCCACCAAAGCCGGCTGAAAAGTGAATAATCGACAACCAAAACTTGAATTGTACTACGTCTTACTGGCTATTACTTGAACTTAGAAGATTCTTCTGTGTTCTCCTATGGTGCTTTTAGTGTCTCCGCATACCCAAGCACGCGACATAGCTTTGCAGACGATAAATTAACCGTTTCATAGAGAAGAGCGGCCAATGTGACGAACTGGCTTTAAGTCGATTCGATAAAAAATGACGAAATAGGACGGATTTCTCAGGTTTTTACTACATATGAACACTTTTCACATTCTCTCGTGCAACGCAGCTGCTAGTCCTCTCTTCATGCAAAATCTTAAGGTTCCACCTCATGTCCAAGGCACCAAAGCCGGCTAAAAATCAATAATCGATAACCAGAACTTGAATTGTACTGCTTCTTATGCCTATTGCTTCAACTTAGAAGCTTCTTCTGTGTTCTACTATGGTGCTTTTAGTGTCTCCGCATACCGCAGCACGCGACATAGCTTTGCAGACGATAAATTTAACCGATTCAGAGAGAAGAGTGGCCAATGTGACGATCTGGCTTTAAGTAGATTCGATAACAAATGACGAAAACGGACGGATTTCTCAGGTTTTTACTACTTATGAACCCTTTTCACATTCTCCCGTGCAACGCAGCTGCTAGTCCTATTTCATGCAAAATCTTAAGGTTCCGCCTCATGTCCAAGGCACCAAAGCCGGCTAAAAATCAATAATCGATAACCAAAACTTGAATTGTACTGCTTCTTATGGCTATTGCTTCAACTTAGAAGCTTCTTCTGTGTTCTACTATGGTGCTTTTAGTGTCTCCGCATACCGCAGCACGCGACATAGCTTTGCAGACGATAAATGTAACCGTCTCAGAGAGAAAAGCGGCCAATGTGACGATCTGGCTTTAAATCGATTCGATAACAAATGACGAAAACGGACGGATTTCTCAGGTTTTTACTACATATGAACACTTTTCACATTCTCCCGTGCAACGCGGCTGCAAGTCCTCCTTTCATGCAAAATCTTAAGGTCCTAGGTCATGTCCAAGCCACCAAAGCCGGCTAAAATGTGAATAATCGACGCCTAAAACTTGAATTGTACTACTTCTTACTGGCTATTACTTCAACTTAGAAGCTTCTTCTGTGTTCTACTATGGTGCTTTTAGTGTCTCCGCATACCGCAGCACGTGACATAGCTTTGCAGACGATAATTGTAACTGTTTCAGAAAGAAAAGCGGCCAATGTGACGATCTGGCTTTAAGTCGATTCGATAACAAATGACGAAAACGGACGGATTTCTCAGGTTTTTACTACATATGAACACTTTTCACATTCTCCCGTGCAACGCGGCTGCTAGTCCTCCTTTCATGCAAAATCTTAAGGTCCTAGGTCATGTCCAAGCCACCAAAGCCGGCTGAAAAGTGAACAATCGACAACTAAAACTTGAATTGTACTACTTCTTTCTGGCTACTGCAACTTAGAAGCTTTTTCTGTGTTCTCCTATGGTGCTTTTAGTGTCTCCGCATACCGCAGCACGCGACATAGCTTTGCAGACGATAAATGTAACCGTCTCAGAGAGAAAAGCGGCCAATGTGACGATCTGGCTTTAAGACGATTCGATAACAAATTACGAAAACGGACGGATTTCTTAGGTTTTTACTACATATGAACACTTTTCTCATTCTCCCATGCACCGCGGCTGCTAGTCCTCCTTTCAATCAAAATATTAAGGTCCTAGGTCATGTCCAAGCCACCAAAGCCGGCTAAAATGTGAATAATCGACAACTAAAACTTGAATTGTACTACATCTTACTGGCTATTGCTTCAACTTAGAAGCTTCTTCTGTTTTCTACTATGGTGCTTTTAGTGTCTCCGCATACCGCAGCACGCGACATAGCTTTGCAGACATAAATGTAACCGTCTCAGAGAAAAAAGCGGCCAATGTGACGATCTGGCTTTAAGTCGATTCGATATCAAATGACGAAAACGGATGGATTTCTCAGGTTTTTACTACATATGAACACTTTTCACATTCTCCCGTGCAACGCGGCTGCTAGTCCTATTTTCATGCAAAATCTTTAGGTCCCACCTCATGTCCAAGGCACCAAAGCCGGCTAAAAATCAATAATCGATAACCAAAACTTGAATTGTACTACTTCTTACTGGTTATTGCTTCAACTTAGAAGCTTCTTCTGTGTTCTCCTATGGTGCTTTTAGTGTCTCCGCATACCGCAGCACGTGACATAGCTTTGCAGACGATAAAAGTAACCGTTTCATAGAGAAGAGCGGACAATCTGACGAACTGGCTTTAAGTCGATTCGATAAAAAATGACGAAATAGGACGGATTTCTCAGGTTTTTACTACATATGAACACTTTTCACATTCTCTCAAGCAACGAAGCTGCTAGTCCTCTCTTCATGCAAAATCTTAAGGTTCCACCTCATGTCCAAGGCACCAAAGCCGGCTAAAAATCAATAATCGATAACCAAAACTTGAATTGTACTGCTTCTTATGGCTATTGCTTCAACTTAGAAGCTTCTTCTGTGTTCTACTATGGTGCTTTTAGTGTCTCCGCATACCGCAGCACGCGACATAGCTTTGCAGACGATAAATGTAACCGTCTCAGAGAGAAAAGCGGCCAATGTGACGATCTGGCTTTAAATCGATTCGATAACAAATGACGAAAACGGACGGATTTCTCAGGTTTTTACTACATATGAACACTTTTCACATTCTCCCGTGCAACGCGGCTGCAAGTCCTCCTTTCATGCAAAATCTTAAGGTCCTAGGTCATGTCCAAGCCACCAAAGCCGGCTAAAATGTGAATAATCGACGCCTAAAACTTGAATTGTACTACTTCTTACTGGCTATTACTTCAACTTAGAAGCTTCTTCTGTGTTCTACTATGGTGCTTTTAGTGTCTCCGCATACCGCAGCACGTGACATAGCTTTGCAGACGATAATTGTAACTGTTTCAGAAAGAAAAGCGGCCAATGTGACGATCTGGCTTTAAGTCGATTCGATAACAAATGACGAAAACGGACGGATTTCTCAGGTTTTTACTACATATGAACACTTTTCACATTCTCCCGTGCAACGCGGCTGCTAGTCCTCCTTTCATGCAAAATCTTAAGGTCCTAGGTCATGTCCAAGCCACCAAAGCCGGCTGAAAAGTGAACAATCGACAACTAAAACTTGAATTGTACTACTTCTTTCTGGCTACTGCAACTTAGAAGCTTTTTCTGTGTTCTCCTATGGTGCTTTTAGTGTCTCCGCATACCGCAGCACGCGACATAGCTTTGCAGACGATAAATGTAACCGTCTCAGAGAGAAAAGCGGCCAATGTGACGATCTGGCTTTAAGACGATTCGATAACAAATTACGAAAACGGACGGATTTCTTAGGTTTTTACTACATATGAACACTTTTCTCATTCTCCCATGCACCGCGGCTGCTAGTCCTCCTTTCAATCAAAATATTAAGGTCCTAGGTCATGTCCAAGCCACCAAAGCCGGCTAAAATGTGAATAATCGACAACTAAAACTTGAATTGTACTACATCTTACTGGCTATTGCTTCAACTTAGAAGCTTCTTCTGTTTTCTACTATGGTGCTTTTAGTGTCTCCGCATACCGCAGCACGCGACATAGCTTTGCAGACATAAATGTAACCGTCTCAGAGAAAAAAGCGGCCAATGTGACGATCTGGCTTTAAGTCGATTCGATATCAAATGACGAAAACGGATGGATTTCTCAGGTTTTTACTACATATGAACACTTTTCACATTCTCCCGTGCAACGCGGCTGCTAGTCCTATTTTCATGCAAAATCTTTAGGTCCCACCTCATGTCCAAGGCACCAAAGCTGGCTAAAAGTCAATAATCGATAACCAAAACTTGAATTGTACTACTTCTTACTGGTTATTGCTTCAACTTAGAAGCTTCTTCTGTGTTCTCCTATGGTGCTTTTAGTGTCTCCGCATACCGCAGCACGTGACATAGCTTTGCAGACGATAAAAGTAACCGTTTCATAGAGAAGAGCGGACAATCTGACGAACTGGCTTTAAGTCGATTCGATAAAAAATGACGAAATAGGACGGATTTCTCAGGTTTTTACTACATATGAACACTTTTCACATTCTCTCAAGCAACGAAGCTGCTAGTCCTCTCTTCATGCAAAATCTTAAGGTTCCACCTCATGTCCAAGGCACCAAAGCCGGCTAAAAATCAATAATCGATAACCAAAACTTGAATTGTACTGCTTCTTATGGCTATTGCTTCAACTTAGAAGCTTCTTCTGTGTTCTACTATGGTGCTTTTAGTGTCTCCGCATACCGCAGCACGCGACATAGCTTTGCAGACGATAAATGTAACCGTCTCAGAGAGAAAAGCGGCAAATGTGACGATCTGGCTTTAAATCGATTCGATAACAAATGACGAAAACGGACGGGTTTCTCACGTTTTTACTACATATGAACACTTTTCACATTCTCCCGTGCAACGCGGCTGCAAGTCCTCCTTTCATGCAAAATCTTAAGGTCCTAGGTCATGTCCAAGCCACCAAAGACGGCTAAAAAGTGAATAATCGACGCCTAAAACTTGAATTGTACTACTTCTTACTGGCTATTACTTCAACTTAGAAGCTTCTTCTGTGTTCTCCTATGGTCCTTTTAGTGTCTCCGCATACCGCAGCATGCGACATAGCTTTGCAGACGATAAATGTAACCGTCTCAGAGAGAAAAGCGGCCAATGTGACGATCTGGCTTTAAGTCGATTCGATAACAAATGACGATAACGGACGGATATCTCTGGTTTTTACTACATATGAACACTTTTCCCATTCTCCCGTGCAACGCGGCTGCAAGTCCTCCTTTCATGGAAAACCTTAAAGTCCTAGGTTATGTCTAAGCCACCAAAGCCGGCTGAAAAGTGAATAATCGACAACCAAAACTTGAATTGTACTACGTCTTACTGGCTATTACTTGAACTTAGAAGATTCTTCTGTGTTCTCCTATGGTGCTTTTAGTGTCTCCGCATACCCAAGCACGCGACATAGCTTTGCAGACGATAAATTAACCGTTTCATAGAGAAGAGCGGCCAATGTGACGAACTGGCTTTAAGTCGATTCGATAAAAAATGACGAAATAGGACGGATTTCTCAGGTTTTTACTACATATGAACACTTTTCACATTCTCTCGTGCAACGCAGCTGCTAGTCCTCTCTTCATGCAAAATCTTAAGGTTCCACCTCATGTCCAAGGCACCAAAGCCGGCTAAAAATCAATAATCGATAACCAGAACTTGAATTGTACTGCTTCTTATGCCTATTGCTTCAACTTAGAAGCTTCTTCTGTGTTCTACTATGGTGCTTTTAGTGTCTCCGCATACCGCAGCACGCGACATAGCTTTGCAGACGATAAATTTAACCGATTCAGAGAGAAGAGTGGCCAATGTGACGATCTGGCTTTAAGTAGATTCGATAACAAATGACGAAAACGGACGGATTTCTCAGGTTTTTACTACTTATGAACCCTTTTCACATTCTCCCGTGCAACGCAGCTGCTAGTCCTATTTCATGCAAAATCTTAAGGTTCCGCCTCATGTCCAAGGCACCAAAGCCGGCTAAAAATCAATAATCGATAACCAAAACTTGAATTGTACTGCTTCTTATGGCTATTGCTTCAACTTAGAAGCTTCTTCTGTGTTCTACTATGGTGCTTTTAGTGTCTCCGCATACCGCAGCACGCGACATAGCTTTGCAGACGATAAATGTAACCGTCTCAGAGAGAAAAGCGGCCAATGTGACGATCTGGCTTTAAATCGATTCGATAACAAATGACGAAAACGGACGGATTTCTCAGGTTTTTACTACATATGAACACTTTTCACATTCTCCCGTGCAACGCGGCTGCAAGTCCTCCTTTCATGCAAAATCTTAAGGTCCTAGGTCATGTCCAAGCCACCAAAGCCGGCTAAAATGTGAATAATCGACGCCTAAAACTTGAATTGTACTACTTCTTACTGGCTATTACTTCAACTTAGAAGCTTCTTCTGTGTTCTACTATGGTGCTTTTAGTGTCTCCGCATACCGCAGCACGTGACATAGCTTTGCAGACGATAATTGTAACTGTTTCAGAAAGAAAAGCGGCCAATGTGACGATCTGGCTTTAAGTCGATTCGATAACAAATGACGAAAACGGACGGATTTCTCAGGTTTTTACTACATATGAACACTTTTCACATTCTCCCGTGCAACGCGGCTGCTAGTCCTCCTTTCATGCAAAATCTTAAGGTCCTAGGTCATGTCCAAGCCACCAAAGCCGGCTGAAAAGTGAACAATCGACAACTAAAACTTGAATTGTACTACTTCTTTCTGGCTACTGCAACTTAGAAGCTTTTTCTGTGTTCTACTATGGTGCTTTTAGTGTCTCCGCATACCGCAGCACGTGACATAGCTTTGCAGACGATAATTGTAACTGTTTCAGAAAGAAAAGCGGCCAATGTGACGATCTGGCTTTAAGTCGATTCGATAACAAATGACGAAAACGGACGGATTTCTCAGGTTTTTACTACATATGAACACTTTTCACATTCTCCCGTGCAACGCGGCTGCTAGTCCTCCTTTCATGCAAAATCTTAAGGTCCTAGGTCATGTCCAAGCCACCAAAGCCGGCTGAAAAGTGAACAATCGACAACTAAAACTTGAATTGTACTACTTCTTTCTGGCTACTGCAACTTAGAAGCTTTTTCTGTGTTCTCCTATGGTGCTTTTAGTGTCTCCGCATACCGCAGCACGCGACATAGCTTTGCAGACGATAAATGTAACCGTCTCAGAGAGAAAAGCGGCCAATGTGACGATCTGGCTTTAAGACGATTCGATAACAAATTACGAAAACGGACGGATTTCTTAGGTTTTTACTACATATGAACACTTTTCTCATTCTCCCATGCACCGCGGCTGCTAGTCCTCCTTTCAATCAAAATATTAAGGTCCTAGGTCATGTCCAAGCCACCAAAGCCGGCTAAAATGTGAATAATCGACAACTAAAACTTGAATTGTACTACATCTTACTGGCTATTGCTTCAACTTAGAAGCTTCTTCTGTTTTCTACTATGGTGCTTTTAGTGTCTCCGCATACCGCAGCACGCGACATAGCTTTGCAGACATAAATGTAACCGTCTCAGAGAAAAAAGCGGCCAATGTGACGATCTGGCTTTAAGTCGATTCGATATCAAATGACGAAAACGGATGGATTTCTCAGGTTTTTACTACATATGAACACTTTTCACATTCTCCCGTGCAACGCGGCTGCTAGTCCTATTTTCATGCAAAATCTTTAGGTCCCACCTCATGTCCAAGGCACCAAAGCTGGCTAAAAATCAATAATCGATAACCAAAACTTGAATTGTACTACTTCTTACTGGTTATTGCTTCAACTTAGAAGCTTCTTCTGTGTTCTCCTATGGTGCTTTTAGTGTCTCCGCATACCGCAGCACGTGACATAGCTTTGCAGACGATAAAAGTAACCGTTTCATAGAGAAGAGCGGACAATCTGACGAACTGGCTTTAAGTCGATTCGATAAAAAATGACGAAATAGGACGGATTTCTCAGGTTTTTACTACATATGAACACTTTTCACATTCTCTCAAGCAACGAAGCTGCTAGTCCTCTCTTCATGCAAAATCTTAAGGTTCCACCTCATGTCCAAGGCACCAAAGCCGGCTAAAAATCAATAATCGATAACCAAAACTTGAATTGTACTGCTTCTTATGGCTATTGCTTCAACTTAGAAGCTTCTTCTGTGTTCTACTATGGTGCTTTTAGTGTCTCCGCATACCGCAGCACGCGACATAGCTTTGCAGACGATAAATGTAACCGTCTCAGAGAGAAAAGCGGCAAATGTGACGATCTGGCTTTAAATCGATTCGATAACAAATGACGAAAACGGACGGGTTTCTCACGTTTTTACTACATATGAACACTTTTCACATTCTCCCGTGCAACGCGGCTGCAAGTCCTCCTTTCATGCAAAATCTTAAGGTCCTAGGTCATGTCCAAGCCACCAAAGACGGCTAAAAAGTGAATAATCGACGCCTAAAACTTGAATTGTACTACTTCTTACTGGCTATTACTTCAACTTAGAAGCTTCTTCTGTGTTCTCCTATGGTCCTTTTAGTGTCTCCGCATACCGCAGCATGCGACATAGCTTTGCAGACGATAAATGTAACCGTCTCAGAGAGAAAAGCGGCCAATGTGACGATCTGGCTTTAAGTCGATTCGATAACAAATGACGATAACGGACGGATATCTCTGGTTTTTACTACATATGAACACTTTTCCCATTCTCCCGTGCAACGCGGCTGCAAGTCCTCCTTTCATGGAAAACCTTAAAGTCCTAGGTTATGTCTAAGCCACCAAAGCCGGCTGAAAAGTGAATAATCGACAACCAAAACTTGAATTGTACTACGTCTTACTGGCTATTACTTGAACTTAGAAGATTCTTCTGTGTTCTCCTATGGTGCTTTTAGTGTCTCCGCATACCCAAGCACGCGACATAGCTTTGCAGACGATAAATTAACCGTTTCATAGAGAAGAGCGGCCAATGTGACGAACTGGCTTTAAGTCGATTCGATAAAAAATGACGAAATAGGACGGATTTCTCAGGTTTTTACTACATATGAACACTTTTCACATTCTCTCGTGCAACGCAGCTGCTAGTCCTCTCTTCATGCAAAATCTTAAGGTTCCACCTCATGTCCAAGGCACCAAAGCCGGCTAAAAATCAATAATCGATAACCAGAACTTGAATTGTACTGCTTCTTATGCCTATTGCTTCAACTTAGAAGCTTCTTCTGTGTTCTACTATGGTGCTTTTAGTGTCTCCGCATACCGCAGCACGCGACATAGCTTTGCAGACGATAAATTTAACCGATTCAGAGAGAAGAGTGGCCAATGTGACGATCTGGCTTTAAGTAGATTCGATAACAAATGACGAAAACGGACGGATTTCTCAGGTTTTTACTACTTATGAACCCTTTTCACATTCTCCCGTGCAACGCAGCTGCTAGTCCTATTTCATGCAAAATCTTAAGGTTCCGCCTCATGTCCAAGGCACCAAAGCCGGCTAAAAATCAATAATCGATAACCAAAACTTGAATTGTACTGCTTCTTATGGCTATTGCTTCAACTTAGAAGCTTCTTCTGTGTTCTACTATGGTGCTTTTAGTGTCTCCGCATACCGCAGCACGCGACATAGCTTTGCAGACGATAAATGTAACCGTCTCAGAGAGAAAAGCGGCCAATGTGACGATCTGGCTTTAAATCGATTCGATAACAAATGACGAAAACGGACGGATTTCTCAGGTTTTTACTACATATGAACACTTTTCACATTCTCCCGTGCAACGCGGCTGCTAGTCCTCCTTTCATGCAAAATCTTAAGGTCCTAGGTCATGTCCAAGCCACCAAAGCCGGCTGAAAAGTGAACAATCGACAACTAAAACTTGAATTGTACTACTTCTTTCTGGCTACTGCAACTTAGAAGCTTTTTCTGTGTTCTCCTATGGTGCTTTTAGTGTCTCCGCATACCGCAGCACGCGACATAGCTTTGCAGACGATAAATGTAACCGTCTCAGAGAGAAAAGCGGCCAATGTGACGATCTGGCTTTAAGACGATTCGATAACAAATTACGAAAACGGACGGATTTCTTAGGTTTTTACTACATATGAACACTTTTCTCATTCTCCCATGCACCGCGGCTGCTAGTCCTCCTTTCAATCAAAATATTAAGGTCCTAGGTCATGTCCAAGCCACCAAAGCCGGCTAAAATGTGAATAATCGACAACTAAAACTTGAATTGTACTACATCTTACTGGCTATTGCTTCAACTTAGAAGCTTCTTCTGTTTTCTACTATGGTGCTTTTAGTGTCTCCGCATACCGCAGCACGCGACATAGCTTTGCAGACATAAATGTAACCGTCTCAGAGAAAAAAGCGGCCAATGTGACGATCTGGCTTTAAGTCGATTCGATATCAAATGACGAAAACGGATGGATTTCTCAGGTTTTTACTACATATGAACACTTTTCACATTCTCCCGTGCAACGCGGCTGCTAGTCCTATTTTCATGCAAAATCTTTAGGTCCCACCTCATGTCCAAGGCACCAAAGCCGGCTAAAAATCAATAATCGATAACCAAAACTTGAATTGTACTACTTCTTACTGGTTATTGCTTCAACTTAGAAGCTTCTTCTGTGTTCTCCTATGGTGCTTTTAGTGTCTCCGCATACCGCAGCACGTGACATAGCTTTGCAGACGATAAAAGTAACCGTTTCATAGAGAAGAGCGGACAATCTGACGAACTGGCTTTAAGTCGATTCGATAAAAAATGACGAAATAGGACGGATTTCTCAGGTTTTTACTACATATGAACACTTTTCACATTCTCTCAAGCAACGAAGCTGCTAGTCCTCTCTTCATGCAAAATCTTAAGGTTCCACCTCATGTCCAAGGCACCAAAGCCGGCTAAAAATCAATAATCGATAACCAAAACTTGAATTGTACTGCTTCTTATGGCTATTGCTTCAACTTAGAAGCTTCTTCTGTGTTCTACTATGGTGCTTTTAGTGTCTCCGCATACCGCAGCACGCGACATAGCTTTGCAGACGATAAATGTAACCGTCTCAGAGAGAAAAGCGGCAAATGTGACGATCTGGCTTTAAATCGATTCGATAACAAATGACGAAAACGGACGGGTTTCTCAGGTTTTTACTACATATGAACACTTTTCACATTCTCCCGTGCAACGCGGCTGCAAGTCCTCCTTTCATGCAAAATCTTAAGGTCCTAGGTCATGTCCAAGCCACCAAAGACGGCTAAAAAGTGAATAATCGACGCCTAAAACTTGAATTGTACTACTTCTTACTGGCTATTACTTCAACTTAGAAGCTTCTTCTGTGTTCTCCTATGGTCCTTTTAGTGTCTCCGCATACCGCAGCATGCGACATAGCTTTGCAGACGATAAATGTAACCGTCTCAGAGAGAAAAGCGGCCAATGTGACGATCTGGCTTTAAGTCGATTCGATAACAAATGACGATAACGGACGGATATCTCTGGTTTTTACTACATATGAACACTTTTCCCATTCTCCCGTGCAACGCGGCTGCAAGTCCTCCTTTCATGGAAAACCTTAAAGTCCTAGGTTATGTCTAAGCCACCAAAGCCGGCTGAAAAGTGAATAATCGACAACCAAAACTTGAATTGTACTACGTCTTACTGGCTATTACTTGAACTTAGAAGATTCTTCTGTGTTCTCCTATGGTGCTTTTAGTGTCTCCGCATACCCAAGCACGCGACATAGCTTTGCAGACGATAAATTAACCGTTTCATAGAGAAGAGCGGCCAATCTGACGAACTGGCTTTAAGTCGATTCGATAACAAATGACGGATTTCTCAGGTTTTTAGTACATATGAACACTTTTCACATTCTCCCGTGCAACGCGGCTGCTATTCCTCCTTTCATGCAAAATCTTAAGGTACTAGGTGGTGTCCAAGCCATTAAAGCCGGCTAAAAAGTGAATAATCGACAACTAAAACTTTAATTGTGATACTTCTTACTGGCTATTGCTTCAACTTAGAAGCTTCTTCTGTGTTCTACTATGGTGCTCTTAGTGTCTCCGCATACCGCAGCACGCGACATAGCTTTGCAGACGATAAATTTAACCGATTCAGAGAGAAGAGTGGCCAATGTGCCGATCTGGCTTTAAGTAGATTCGATAACAAATGACGAAAACAGACGGATTTCTCAGGTTTTTACTACATATGAACCCTCTTCACATTCTCCCGTGCAACGCAGCTGCTAGTCCTATTTCATGCAAAATCTTAAGGTTCCATCTCATGTCCAAGGCACCAAAGCCGGCTAAAAATCAATAATCGATAACCAAAACTTGAATTGTACTGCTTCTTATGGCTATTGCTTCAACTTAGAAGCTTCTTCTGTGTTCTACCATGGTGCTTTTAGTGTCTCCGCATACCGCAGCACGCGACATAGCTTTGCAGACGATAAATGTAACCGTCGCAGAGAGAAAAGCGGACAATGTGACGATCTGGCTTTAAGTCGATTCGATAACAAATGACGAAAACGGACGGATTTCTCAGGTTTTTACTACATATGAACACTTTTCACATTCTCCCGTGCAACGCGGCTGCTAGTCCTCCTTTCATGCAAAATCTTATGGTCCTAGGTCATGTCCAAGCCACCAAAGCCGGCTAAAAAGTGAATAATCGACGCCAAAAACTTGAATTGTACTACTTCTTACTGGCTATTACTTCAACTTAGAAGCTTCTTCTGTGTTCTCCTATGGTGCTTTTAGTGTCTCCGCATACCGGAGCACGCGACATAGCTTTGCAGACGATAAATGTAACCGTTTCAGAGAGAAATGCTTCCAATGTGAAGATCTGGCCGTATGTCGATTCGATAACAAATGACGATAACGGACGGATTTCTCAGGTTTTTACTACATATGAACACTTTTCACATTCTCCCGTGCAACGCGGCTGCAAGTCCTCCTTTCATGCAAAATCTTAAGGTCCTAGGTCATGTCCAAGCCACCAAAGCCGGCTAAAAAGTGAATAATCGACGCCTAAAACTTGAATTGTACTACTTCTTACTGGCTATTACTTCAACTTAGAAGCTTCTTCTGTGTTCTCCTATGGTGCTTTTAGTGTCTCCGCATACCGCAGCACGCGACATAGCTTTGCAGACGATAAATTAACCGTTTCATAGAGAAGAGCGCCCAATGTGACGATCTGGCTTTAAGTCGATTCGATAACAAATGACGAAACAGGACGGATTTCTCAGGTTTTTAGTACATATGAATACTTTTTACATTCTCCCTTGCAACGCGGCTGCTAGTCCTCCTTTCATGCAAAATTTTAAGGTACTAGGTGATGTCCAAGCCATTAAAGCCGGCTAAAAAGTGAATAATCGACAACTAAAACTTGAATTGTAATACTTCTTACTGGCTATTGCTTCAACTTAGAAGCTTCTTCTGTGTTCTACTATGGTGCTTTTAGTGTTTCCGCTTACCGCAGCACGCGACATAGCTTTGCAGACGATAAATGTAACCGTTTCAGAGAGAAGAGCGGCCATTGTGACGATCTGGCTTTAAATCGATTCGATAACAAATGATGAAAATGGACGGATTTCCTAGGTTTTTACTACATATGAACCCTTTTCACATTCTCCCGTGCAACGCAGCTGCTAGTCCTCCTTTCATGCAAAATCTTAAGGTTCCACCTCATGTCCAAGGCACCAAAGCCGGCTAAAAATCAATAATCGATAACCAAAACTTGAATTGTACTGCTTCTTATGGCTATTGCTTCAACTTAGAAGCTTCTTCTGTGTTCTACTATGGTGCTTTTAGTGTCTCCGCATACCGCAGCACGCGACATAGCTTTGCAGACGATAAATGTAACCGTCTCAGAGAGAAAAGCGGCCAATGTGACGATCTGGCTTTAAATCGATTCGATAACAAATGACGAAAACGGACGGATTTCTCAGGTTTTTTCTACATATGAACACTTTTCACATTCTCCCGTGCAACGCGGCTGCAAGTCCTCCTTTCATGCAAAATCTTAAGGTCCTAGGTCATGTCCAAGCCACCAAAGACGGCTAAAAAGTGAATAATCGACGCCTAAAACTTGAATTGTACTACTTCTTACTGGCTATTACTTCAACTTAGAAGCTTCTTCTGTGTTCTCCTATGGTCCTTTTAGTGTCTCCGCATACCGCAGCATGCGACATAGCTTTGCAGACGATAAATGTAACCGTCTCAGAAAGAAAAGCGGCCAATGTGACGATCTGGCTTTAAGTCGATTCGATAACAAATGACGATAACGGACGGATATCTCTGGTTTTTACTACATATGAACACTTTTCCCATTCTCCCGTGCAACGCGGCTGCAAGTCCTCCTTTCGTGGAAAACCTTAAAGTCCTAGGTTATGTCTAAGCCACCAAAGCCGGCTGAAAAGTGAATAATCGACAACTAAAACTTGAATTGTACTACGTCTTACTGGCTATTACTTGAACTTAGAAGATTTTCTGTGTTCTCCTATGGTGCTTTTAGTGTCTCCGCATACCCAAGCACGCGACATAGCTTTGCAGACGATAAATTAACCGTTTCATAGAGAAGAGCGGCCAATCTGACGAACTGGCTTTAAGTCGATTCGATAACAAATGACGGATTTCTCAGGTTTTTAGTACATATGAACACTTTTCACATTCTCCCGTGCAACGCGGCTGCTATTCCTCCTTTCATGCAAAATCTTAAGGTACTAGGTGATGTCCAAGCCATTAAAGCCGGCTAAAAAGTGAATAATCGACAACTAAAACTTTAATTGTGATACTTCTTACTGGCTATTGCTTCAACTTAGAAGCTTCTTCTGTGTTCTACTATGGTGCTCTTAGTGTCTCCGCATACCGCAGCACGCGACATAGCTTTGCAGACGATAAATTTAACCGATTCAGAGAGAAGAGTGACCAATGTGCCGATCTGGCTTTAAGTAGATTCGATAACAAATGACGAAACAGGACGGATTTCTCAGGTTTTTAGTACATATGAATACTTTTTACATTCTCCCTTGCAACGCGGCTGCTAGTCCTCCTTTCATGCAAAATTTTAAGGTACTAGGTGATGTCCAAGCCATTAAAGCCGGCTAAAAAGTGAATAATCGACAACTAAAACTTGAATTGTAATACTTCTTACTGGCTATTGCTTCAACTTAGAAGCTTCTTCTGTGTTCTACTATGGTGCTTTTAGTGTTTCCGCTTACCGCAGCACGCGACATAGCTTTGCAGACGATAAATGTAACCGTTTCAGAGAGAAGAGCGGCCATTGTGACGATCTGGCTTTAAATCGATTCGATAACAAATGATGAAAATGGACGGATTTCCTAGGTTTTTACTACATATGAACCCTTTTCACATTCTCCCGTGCAACGCAGCTGCTAGTCCTCCTTTCATGCAAAATCTTAAGGTTCCACCTCATGTCCAAGGCACCAAAGCAGGCTAAAAATCAATAATCGATAACCAAAACTTGAAATGTAGTGCTTCTTATGGCTATTGCTTCAACTTAGAAGCTGCTTCTGTGTTCTACTATGGTGCTTTTAGTGTCTCCGCATACCGCAGCACGCGACATAGCTTTGCAGACGAAAAATGTAACCGTCTCAGAGAGAAAAGCGGCCAATGTGACGATCTGGCTTTAAGTCGATTCGATAACAAATGACGAAAACGGACGGATTTCTCAGGTTTTTACTACATATGAACACTTTTCACATTCTCCCGTGCAACGCGGCTGCTAGTCCTCCTTTCATGCAAAATCTTAAGGTACTAGGTCATGTCCAAGCCACCAAAGCCGGCTAAAATTTGAATAATCGACACCTAAAACTTGAATTGTACTACTTCTTACTGGCTATTGCTTCAACCTAGAAGCTTCTTCTGTGTTCTCCTATGGTGCTTTTAATGTCTCCGCATACCGCAGCACGTGACATAGCTTTGCAGACGATAATTGTAACTGTTTCAGAAAGAAAAGCGGCCAATGTGACGATCTGGCTTTAAGTCGATTCGATAACAAATGACGAAAACGGACGGATTTCTCAGGTTTTTACTACATATGAACACTTTTCACATTCTCCCGTGCAACGCGGCTGCTAGTCCTCCTTTCATGCAAAATCTTAAGGTCCTAGGTCATGTCCAAGCCACCAAAGCCGGCTGAAAAGTGAACAATCGACAACTAAAACTTGAATTGTACTACTTCTTACTGGCTACTACAACTTGGAAGCTTTTTCTGTGTTCTCCTATGGTGCTTTTAGTGTCTCCGCATACCGCAGCACGCGACATAGCTTTGCAGACGATAAATGTAACCGTCTCAGAGAGAAAAGAGGCCAATGTGACGATCTGGCTTTAAGACGATTCGATAACAAATTACGAAAACGGACGGATTTCTTAGGTTTTTACTACATATGAACACTTTTCTCATTCTCCCGTGCACCGCGGCTGCTAGTCCTCCTTTCATTCAAAATATTAAGGTCCTAGGTCATGTCCAAGCCACCAAAGCCGGCTAAAATCTGAATAATCGACAACTAAAACTTGAATTGTACTACATCTTACTGGCTATTGCTTCAACTTAGAAGCTTCTTCTGTGTTCTACTATGGTGCTTTTAGTGTCTCCGCATACCGCAGCACGCGACATAGCTTTGCAGACATAAATGTAACCGTCTCAGAGAAAAAAGCGGCCAATGTGACGATCTGGCTTTAAGTCGATTCGATATCAAATGACGAAAACGGATGGATTTCTCAGGTTTTTACTACATATGAACACTTTTCACATTCTCCCGTGCAACGCGGCTGCTAGTCCTATTTTCATGCAAAATCTTTAGGTCCCACCTCATGTCCAAGGCACCAAAGCCGGCTAAAAATCAATAATCGATAACCAAAACTTGAATTGTACTACTTCTTACTGGTTATTGCTTCAACTTAGAAGCTTCTTCTGTGTTCTCCTATGGTGCTTTTAGTGTCTCCGCATACCGCAGCACGTGACATAGCTTTGCAGACGATAAAAGTAACCGTTTCATAGAGAAGAGCGGCCAATGTGACGAACTGGCTTTAAGTCGATTCGATAAAAAATGACGAAATAGGACGGATTTCTCAGGTTTTTACTACATATGAACACTTTTCACATTCTCTCGTGCAACGCAGCTGCTAGTCCTCTCTTCATGCAAAATCTTAAGGTTCCACCTCATGTCCAAGTCACCAAAGCCGGCTAAAAATCAATAATCGATAACCAAAACTTGAATTGTACTGCTTCTTATGCCTATTGCTTCAACTTAGAAGCTTCTTCTGTGTTCTACTATGGTGCTTTTAGTGTCTCCGCATACCGCAGCACGCGACATAGCTTTGCAGACGATAAATTTAACCGATTCAGAGAGAAGAGTGGCCAATGTGACGATCTGGCTTTAAGTAGATTCGATAACAAATGACGAAAACGGACGGATTTCTCAGGTTTTTACTACTTATGAACCCTTTTCACATTCTCCCGTGCAACGCAGCTGCTAGTCCTATTTCATGCAAAATCTTAAGGTTCCACCTCATGTCCAAGGCACCAAAACCGGCTAAAAATCAATAATCGATAACCAAAACTTGAATTGTACTGCTTCTTATGGCTATTGCTTCAACTTAGAAGCTTCTTCTGTGTTCTACTATGGTGCTTTTAGTGTCTCCGCATACCGCAGCACGTGACATAGCTTTGCAGACGATAATTGTAACTGTTTCAGAAAGAAAAGCGGCCAATGTGACGATCTGGCTTTAAGTCGATTCGATAACAAATGACGAAAACGGACGGATTTCTCAGGTTTTTACTACATATGAACACTTTTCACATTCTCCCGTGCAACGCGGCTGCTAGTCCTCCTTTCATGCAAAATCTTAAGGTCCTAGGTCATGTCCAAGCCACCAAAGCCGGCTGAAAAGTGAACAATCGACAACTAAAACTTGAATTGTACTACTTCTTACTGGCTACTGCAACTTAGAAGCTTTTTCTGTGTTCTCCTATGGTGCTTTTAGTGTCTCCGCATACCGCAGCACGTGACATAGCTTTGCAGACGATAATTGTAACTGTTTCAGAAAGAAAAGCGGCCAATGTGACGATCTGGCTTTAAGTCGATTCGATAACAAATGACGAAAACGGACGGATTTCTCAGGTTTTTACTACATATGAACACTTTTCACATTCTCCCGTGCAACGCGGCTGTTAGTCCTCCTTTCATGCAAAATCTTAAGGTCCTAGGTCATGTCCAAGCCACCAAAGCCGGCTGAAAAGTGAACAATCGACAACTAAAACTTGAATTGTACTACTTCTTACTGGCTACTGCAACTTAGAAGCTTTTTCTGTGTTCTCCTATGGTGCTTTTAGTGTCTCCGCATACCGCAGCACGCGACATAGCTTTGCAGACGATAAATGTAACCGTCTCAGAGAGAAAAGCGGCCAATGTGACGATCTGGCTTTAAGACGATTCGATAACAAATTACGAAAACGGACGGATTTCTTAGGTTTTTACTACATATGAACACTTTTCTCATTCTCCCGTGCAGCTCGGCTGCTAGTCCTCCTTTCATTCAAAATATTAAGGTCCTAGGTCATGTCCAAGCCACCAAAGCCGGCTAAAATGTGAATAATCGACAACTAAAACTTGAATTGTACTACATCTTACTGGCTATTGCTTCAACTTAGAAGCTTCTTCTGTTTTCTACTATGGTGCTTTTAGTGTCTCCGCATACCGCAGCACGCGACATAGCTTTGCAGACATAAATGTAACCGTCTCTGAGAAAAAAGCGGCCAATGTGACGATCTGGCTTTAAGTCGATTCGATATCAAATGACGAAAACGGATGGATTTCTCAGGTTTTTACTACATATGAACACTTTTCACATTCTCCCGTGCAACGCGGCTGCTAGTCCTATTTTCATGCAAAATCTTTAGGTCCCACCTCATGTCCAAGGCACCAAAGCCGGCTAAAAATCAATAATCGATAACCAAAACTTGAATTGTACTACTTCTTACTGGTTATTGCTTCAACTTAGAAGCTTCTTCTGTGTTCTCCTATGGTGCTTTTAGTGTCTCCGCATACCGCAGCACGTGACATAGCTTTGCAGACGATAAAAGTAACCGTTTCATAGAGAAGAGCGGACAATCTGACGAACTGGCTTTAAGTCGATTCGATAAAAAATGACGAAATAGGACGGATTTTTCAGGTTTTTACTACATATGAACACTTTTCACATTCTCTCGTGCAACGCAGCTGCTAGTCCTCTCTTCATGCAAAATCTTAAGGTTCCACCTCATGTCCAAGGCACCAAAGCCGGCTAAAAATCAATAATCGATAACCAAAACTTGAATTGTACTGCTTCTTATGCCTATTGCTTCAACTTAGAAGCTTCTTCTGTGTTCTACTATGGTGCTTTTAGTGTCTCCGCATACCGCAGCACGCGACATAGCTTTGCAGACGATAAATGTAACCGTCTCAGAGAGAAAAGCGGCCAATGTGACGATATGGCTTTAAGTCGATTCGATAACAAATTACGAAAAGGGACGGATTTCTTAGGTTTTTACTTCATATGAACACTTTTCTCAATCTCCCGTGCACCGCGGCTGCTAGTCCTCCTTTCGTTCAAAATATTAAGGTCCTAGGTCATGTCTAAGCCACCAAAGCCGGCTAAAATGTGAATAATCGACAACTAAAACTTTAATTGTAATACTTCTTACTGGCTATTGCTTCAACTTAGAAGCTTCTTCTGTGTTCTACTATGGTGCTTTTAGTGTCTCCGCATACCGCAGCACGCGACATAGCTTTGCAGACGATAAATTTAACCGATTCAGAGAGAAGAGTGGCCAATGTGCCGATCTGGCTTTAAGTAGATTCGATAACAAATGACGAAAACGGACGGATTTCTCAGGTTTTTACTACATATGAACCCTCTTCACATTCTCCCGTGCAACGCAGCTGCTAGTCCTATTTCATGCAAAATCTTAAGGTTCCATCTCATGTCCAAGGCACCAAAGCCGGCTAAAAATCAATAATCGATAACCAAAACTTGAATTGTACTGCTTCTTATGGCTATTGCTTCAACTTAGAAGCTTCTTCTGTGTTCTACCATGGTGCTTTTAGTGTCTCCGCATACCGGAGCACGCGACATAGCTTTGCAGACGATAAATGTAACCGTCTCAGAGAGAAATGCGGCCAATGTGAAGATCTGGCCGTATGTCGATTCGATAACAAATGACGATAACGGACGGATTTCTCAGGTTTTTACTACATATGAACACTTTTCACATTCTCCCGTGCAACGCGGCTGCAAGTCCTCCTTTCATGCAAAATCTTAAGGTCCTAGGTCATGTCCAAGCCACCAAAGCCGGCTAAAAAGTGAATAATCGACGCCTAAAACTTGAATTGTACTACTTCTTACTGGCTATTACTTCAACTTAGAAGCTTCTTCTGTGTTTTCCTATGGTGCTTTTAGTGTCTCCGCATACCGCAGCACGCGACATAGCTTTGCAGACGATAAATTAACCGTTTCATAGAGAAGAGCGCCCAATGTAACGATCTGGCTTTAAGTCGATTCGATAACAAATGACGAAACAGGACGGATTTCTCAGGTTTTTAGTACATATGAATACTTTTTACATTCTCCCTTGCAACGCGGCTGCTAGTCCTCCTTTCATGCAAAATTTTAAGGTACTAGGTGATGTCCAAGCCATTAAAGCCGGCTAAAAAGTGAATAATCGACAACTAAAACTTGAATTGTAATACTTCTTACTGGCTATTGCTTCAACTTAGAAGCTTCTTCTGTGTTCTACTATGGTGCTTTTAGTGTTTCCGCTTACCGCAGCACGCGACATAGCTTTGCAGCCGATAAATGTAACCGTCTCAGAGAGAAAAGCGACCAATGTGACGATCTGGCTTTAAGTCGATACGATAACGAATGACGAAAACGGACAGATTTCTCAGGTTTTTACTACATATGAACACTTTTCACATTCTCCCGTGCAACGCGGCTGCTAGTCCTCCTTTCATGCAAAATCTTAAGGTACTAGGTCATGTCCAAGCCACCAAAGCCGGCTAAAATTTGAATAATCGACACCTAAAACTTGAATTGTACTACTTCTTACTGGCTATTGCTTCAACCTAGAAGCTTCTTCTGTGTTCTCCTATGGTGCTTTTAGTGTCTCCGCATACCGCAGCACGCGACATAGCTTTACAGACGAGAAAAGTAACCGTTTCATAGAGAAGAGCGGACAATCTGACGAACTGGCTTTAAGTCGATTCGATAACAAATGACGAAAACGGACGGAATTCTCAGGTTTTTAGTACATATGAATACTTTACATATTCTCCCGTGCAACGCGGCTGCTAGTCCTCCTTTCATGCAAAATCTTAAGGAACTAGGTCATTTCCAAGCCAATAAAGCCGGCTAAAAAGTGAATAATCGACAACTAAAACTTCAAATGTACTACTTCTTACTGGTTATTGCTTCAACTTAGAAGCTTCTTCTGCGTTCCACTATGGTACTTTTAGTGTCTCCGCATATCGCAGCACGTGACATAGCTTTGCAGACGATAAATGTAACCGTCTCAGAGAGAGAAGCGGCCAATGTGACGATTTGGCTTTAAGTCGATTCGATAACAAATTACGAAAACGGACGGATTTCTTAGGTTTTTACTACTTATGAACACTTTTCTCATTCTCCCGTGGAACGCGGCTGCTAGTCCTCCTTTCATTCAAAATATTAAGGTCCTAGGTCATGTCCAAGCCACCAAAGCCGGCTAAAATTTGAATAATCGACAACTAAAACTTGAATTGTACTACAACTTACTGGCTATTGCTTCAACTTAGAAGCTTCTTCTGTGTTCTACTATGGTGCTTTTAGTGTCTCTGCATACCGCAGCACGCGACATAGCTTTGCAGACGATAAATTTAACCGATTCAGAGAGAAGAGTGGCCAATGTGACGATCTGGCTTTAAGTAGATTCGATAACAAATGACGAAAACGGACGGATTTCTCAGGTTTTTACTACTTATGAACCCTTTTCACATTCTCCCGTGCAACGCAGCTGCTAGTCCTATTTCATGCAAAATCTTAAGGTTCCACCTCATGTCCAAGGCACCAAAGCCGGCTAAAAATCAATAATCGATAACCAAAACTTGAATTGTACTGCTTCTTATGGCTATTGCTTCAACTTAGAAGCTTCTTCTGTGTTCTACTATGGTGCTTTTAGTGTCTCCGCATACCGCAGCACGCGACATAGCTTTGCAGACGATAAATGTAACCGTCTCAGAGAGAAAAGCGGCCAATGTGACGATCTGGCTTTAAGTCGATTCGATAACAAATGACGAAAACGGACGGATTTCTCAGGTTTTTACTACATATGATCACTTTTCTCATTCTCCCGTGCACCGCGGCTGCCAGTCCTCCTTTCATGCAAAATCTTAAGGTCCTAGGTCATGTCCAAGCCACCAAAGCTGGCTAAAATGTGAATAATCGACAACTAAAACGTGAATTTTACTACTTCTTACTGGCTATTGCTTCAACTTAGAAGCTTCTTCTGTGTTCTACTATGGTGCTTTTAATGTCTCCGCATACCGCAGCACGCGACATAGCTTTGCAGACGATAAATGTAACCGTCTCAGAGAGAAGAGCGGCCAATTTGACGATCTGGCTTTAAGTAGATTCGATAACAAATGACGAAAACGGACGGATTTCTCAGGTTTTTACTACATATGAACACTTTTCACATTCTCCCGTGCAACGCAGCTGCTAGTCCTCTCTTCATGCAAAATCTTAAGGTCCTAGGTCATGTCCAAGCCACCAAAGCCGGCTAAAATTTGAATAATCCACAACTAAAACTTGAATTGTACTACTTCTTACTGGTTATTGCTTCAACTTAGAAGCTTCTTCTGTGTTCTACTATGGTGCTTTTAGTGCCTCCGCATACCGCAGCACGCGTCATAGCTTTGCAGACGATAAATGTAACCGTCTCAGAGAGAAAAGCGTCCAATGTGACGATCTGGCTTTAAGTCGATACGATAACGAATGACGAAAACGGACGGATTTCTCAGGTTTTTACTACATATGAACACTTTTCACAATCTCCAGTGCAATTCGGCTGCTAGTCCTCCTTTCATGCAAAATCTTAAGGTACTAGGTCATGTCCAAGCCACCAAAGCCGGCTAAAATTTGAGTAATCGACAACTAAAACTTGAATTGTACTACCTCTTACTGGCTATTACTTCAACTTACAAGCTTCTTTTGTGTTCTCCTATGGTGCTATTAGTGTCTCCGCATACCGCAGCACGCGACATAGCTTTACAGACGATAGAAGTAACCTTTTCATAGAGAAGAGCGGACAATCTGGCGAACTGGCTTTAAGTCGATTCGATAACAAATGACGAAAACGGACGGAATTCTCAGGTTTTTAGTACATATGAACACTTTACACATTCTCTCGTGCAACGCGGCTGCTAGTCCTCCTTTCATGCAAAATCTTAAGGTACTAGGTCATGTCCAAGCCAATAAAGCCGGCTAAAAAGTCAATAATCGACAACTAAAACTTGAAATGTACTACTTCTTACTGTTTATTGCTTCAACTTAGAAGCTTCTTCTGCGTTCCACTATGGTGCTTTTAGTGTCTCCGCATACCGCAGCACGTGACATAGCCTTGCAGACGACAAATGTAACTGTTTCAGAAAGAAAAACGGCCAATGTGACGATCTGGCTTTAAGTCGATTCGATAACAAATGACGAAAACGGACGTATTTCTCAGGTTTTTACTACATAAGAACCCTTTTCACATTCTCCCGTGCAACGCGGCTGCTAGTCCTCCTTTCATGCAAAATCTTAAGGTACTAGGTCAAGTCCAAGCCAATAAAGCCGGCTAAAAAGTGAATAATCGACGCCTAAAACTTGAATTGTACTACTTCCTACTGGCTATTGCTTCAACTTAGAAGCTTCTTCTGTGTTCTACTATGGTGCTTTTAGTGTCTCCGCATACCGCAGCACGCGACATAGCTTTGCAGACGATAAATGTATCCGTTTCAGGGAGAAAAGCGGCCAATGTGACGGAATGGCTTTAAGTCGATTCGATAACAAATGACGGAAACGGACGGATTTCTCAGGTTTTTACTACATATGATCACTTTTCTCATTCTCCCGTGCACCGCAGCTGCCAGTCCTCCTTTCATGCAAAATCTTAAGGTCCTAGGTCATGTCCAAGCCACCAAAGCCGGCTAAAATGTGAATAATCGACAACTAAAACGTGAATTTTACTACTTCTTACTGGCTATTGCTTCAACCTAGAAGCTTCTTCTGTGTTCTACTATGGTGCTTTTAGTGTCTCCGCATACCGCAGCACGCGACATAGCTTTGCAGACGATAAATGTAACCGATTCAGAGAGAAGAGCGGCCAATTTGACGATCTGGCTTTAAGTAGATTCGATAACAAATGACGAAAACGGACGGATTTCTCAGGTTTTTACTACATATGAACACTTTTCACATTCTCCCGTGCAACGCAGCTGCTAGTCCTCTCTTCATGCAAAATCTTAAGGTTCCACCTCATGTCCAAGGCACCAAAGGCGGCTAAAAATCAATAATCGATAACAAAAACTTGAATTGTACTGCTTTTTATGCCTATTGCTTCAACTTAGAAGCTTCTTCTGTGTTCTACTATGGTGGTTTTAGTGTCTCCGCATACCGCAGTACGCGACATAGCTTTGCAGACGATAGATGTAACCGTCTCAGAGAGAAAAGCGGCGAATGTGACGATCTGGCTTTAAGTCGATACGATAACGAATGACGAAAACGGACGGATTTCTCAGGTTTTTACTACATATGAACACTTTTCACATTCTCCCGTGCAACGCGGCTGCTAGTCCTCCTTTCATGCAAAATCTTAAGGTACTAGGTCATGTCCAAGCCACCAAAGCCGGCTAAAATTTGAATAATCGACAACTAAAACTTGAATTGTACTACTTCTAACTGGCTATTACTTCAACTTACAAGCTTCTTCCGTGTTCTCCTATGGTGCTTTTATTGTCTCCGCATACCGCAGCACGCGACATAGCTTTACAGACGATAAAAGTAACCGTTTCATAGAGAAGAGCGGACAATCTGACGAACTGGCTTTAAGTCGATTCGATAACAAATGACGAAAACGGACGGAATTCTCAGGTTTTTAGTACATATGAATACTTTACACATTCTCCCGTGCAACGCGGCTGCTAGTCCTCCTTTCATGCAAAATCTTAAGGTACTAGGTCATTTCCAAGCCAATAAAGCCGGCTAAAAAGTGAATAATCGACAACTAAAACTTGAAATGTACTTCTTCTTACTGGTTATTGCTTCAACTTAGAAGCTTCTTCTGCGTTCCACTATGGTGCTTTTAGTGTCTCCGCATACCGCAGCACGTGACATAGCTTTGCAGACGATAAATGTAACCGTCTCAGAGAGAAAAGCGGCCAATGTGACGATTTGGCTTTAAGTCGATTCGATAACAAATTACGAAAACGGACGGATTTCTTAGGTTTTTACTACATATGAACACTTTTTTCATTCTCCCGTGCACCGCGGCTGCTAGTCCTCCTTTCATTCAAAATATTAAGGTCCTAGGTCATGTCCAAGCCACGAAAGCCGGCTAAAATTTGAATAATCGACAACTAAAACTTGAATTGTACTACTACTTACTGGCTATTGCTTCAACTTAGAAGCTTCTTCTGTGTTCTACTATGGTGCTTTTAGTGTCTCCGCATACCGCAGCACGCGACATAGCTTTGCAGACGATAAATGTAACCGATTCAGAGAGAAGAGTGGCCAATGTGACGATCTGGCTTTAAGTCGATTCGATAACAAATGACGAAAACGGACGGATTTCTCAGGTTTTTACTACTTATGAACCCTTTTCACATTCTCCCGTGCAACGCGGCTGCTAGTCCTCCTTTCATGCAAAATCTTAAGGTACTAGGTCAAGTCCAAGCCAATAAAGCCGGCTAAAAAGTGAATAATCGACGCCTAAAACTTGAATTGTACTACTTCCTACTGGCTATTGCTTCAACTTAGAAGCTTCTTCTGTGTTCTACTATGGTGCTTTTAGTGTCTCCGCATACCGCAGCACGCGACATAGCTTTGCAGACGATAAATGTATCCGTTTCAGGGAGAAAAGCGGCCAATGTGACGGAATGGCTTTAAGTCGATTCGATAACAAATGACGGAAACGGACGGATTTCTCAGGTTTTTACTACATATGATCACTTTTCTCATTCTCCCGTGCACCGCAGCTGCCAGTCCTCCTTTCATGCAAAATCTTAAGGTCCTAGGTCATGTCCAAGCCACCAAAGCCGGCTAAAATGTGAATAATCGACAACTAAAACGTGAATTTTACTACTTCTTACTGGCTATTGCTTCAACCTAGAAGCTTCTTCTGTGTTCTACTATGGTGCTTTTAGTGTCTCCGCATACCGCAGCACGCGACATAGCTTTGCAGACGATAAATGTAACCGATTCAGAGAGAAGAGCGGCCAATTTGACGATCTGGCTTTAAGTAGATTCGATAACAAATGACGAAAACGGACGGATTTCTCAGGTTTTTACTACATATGAACACTTTTCACATTCTCCCGTGCAACGCAGCTGCTAGTCCTCTCTTCATGCAAAATCTTAAGGTTCCACCTCATGTCCAAGGCACCAAAGGCGGCTAAAAATCAATAATCGATAACAAAAACTTGAATTGTACTGCTTTTTATGCCTATTGCTTCAACTTAGAAGCTTCTTCTGTGTTCTACTATGGTGGTTTTAGTGTCTCCGCATACCGCAGTACGCGACATAGCTTTGCAGACGATAGATGTAACCGTCTCAGAGAGAAAAGCGGCCAATGTGACGATCTGGCTTTAAGTCGATACGATAACGAATGACGAAAACGGACGGATTTCTCAGGTTTTTACTACATATGAACACTTTTCACATTCTCCCGTGCAACGCGGCTGCTAGTCCTCCTTTCATGCAAAATCTTAAGGTACTAGGTCATGTCCAAGCCACCAAAGCCGGCTAAAATTTGAATAATCGACAACTAAAACTTGAATTGTACTACTTCTAACTGGCTATTACTTCAACTTACAAGCTTCTTCCGTGTTCTCCTATGGTGCTTTTATTGTCTCCGCATACCGCAGCACGCGACATAGCTTTACAGACGATAAAAGTAACCGTTTCATAGAGAAGAGCGGACAATCTGACGAACTGGCTTTAAGTCGATTCGATAACAAATGACGAAAACGGACGGAATTCTCAGGTTTTTAGTACATATGAATACTTTACACATTCTCCCGTGCAACGCGGCTGCTAGTCCTCCTTTCATGCAAAATCTTAAGGTACTAGGTCATTTCCAAGCCAATAAAGCCGGCTAAAAAGTGAATAATCGACAACTAAAACTTGAAATGTACTTCTTCTTACTGGTTATTGCTTCAACTTAGAAGCTTCTTCTGCGTTCCACTATGGTGCTTTTAGTGTCTCCGCATACCGCAGCACGTGACATAGCTTTGCAGACGATAAATGTAACCGTCTCAGAGAGAAAAGCGGCCAATGTGACGATTTGGCATTAAGTCGATTCGATAACAAATTACGAAAACGGACGGATTTCTTAGGTTTTTACTACATATGAACACTTTTTTCATTCTCCCGTGCACCGCGGCTGCTAGTCCTCCTTTCATTCAAAATATTAAGGTCCTAGGTCATGTCCAAGCCACGAAAGCCGGCTAAAAGTTGAATAATCGACAACTAAAACTTGAATTGTACTACTACTTACTGGCTATTGCTTCAACTTAGAAGCTTCTTCTGTGTTCTACTATGGTGCTTTTAGTGTCTCCGCATACCGCAGCACGCGACATAGCTTTGCAGACGATAAATGTAACCGATTCAGAGAGAAGAGTGGCCAATGTGACGATCTGGCTTTAAGTCGATTCGATAACAAATGACGAAAACGGACGGATTTCTCAGGTTTTTACTACTTATGAACCCTTTTCACATTCTCCCGTGCAACGCAGCTTCTAGTCCTATTTCATGCAAAATCTTAAGGTTCCACCTCATGTCCAAGGCACCAAAGCCGGCTAAAAATCAATAATCGATAACCAAAACTTGAATTGTACTGCTTCTTATGGCTATTGCTTCAACTTAGAAGCTTCTTCTGTGTTCTACTATGGTGCTTTTAGTGTCTCCGCATACCGCAGCACGCGACATAGCTTTGCAGACGATAAATGTAACCGTCTCAGAGAGAAAAGCGGCCAATGTGACGATCTGGCTTTAAGTCGATTCGATAACAAATGACGATAACGGACGGATATCTCTGGTTTTTACTACATATGAACAATTTTCCCATTCTCCCGTGCAACGCGGCTGCAAGTCCTCCTTTCATGGAAAACCTTAAAGTCCTAGGTTATGTCTAAGCCACCTAAGCCGGCTGAAAAGTGAATAATCGACAACTAAAACTTGAATTGTACTACTTCTTACTGGCTATTACTTGAACTTAGAAGCTTCTTCTGTGTTCTCCTATGGTCCTTTTAGTGTCTCCGCATACCGCAGCACGCGACATAGCTTTGCAGACGATAAATTAACCGTTTCATAGAGAAGAGCGGCCAATCTGACGAACTGGCTTTAAGTCGATTCGATAACAAATGACGGATTTCTCAGGTTTTTAGTACATATGAACACTTTTCACATTCTCCCGTGCAATGCGGCTGCTAGTCCTTCTTTCATGCAAAATCTTAAGGTACTAGGTGATGTCCAAGCCATTAAAGCCGGCTAAAAAGTGAATAATCGACAACTAAAACTTTAATTGTAATACTTCTTACTGGCTATTGCTTCAACTTAGAAGCTTCTTCTGTGTTCTACTATGGTGCTTTTAGTGTCTCCGCATACCGCAGCACGCGACATAGCCTTGCAGACGATAAATGTAACCGTCTCAGAGAGAAAAGCGGCCCATGTGGCGATATGGCTTTAAGTCGATTCGATAACAAATTACGAAAACGGACGGATTTCTTAAGTTTTTTACTACATATGAACACTTTTCTCAATCTCCCGTGCACCGCGGCTGCTAGTCCTCCTTTCGTTCAAAATATTGAGGTCCTAGGTCATGTCTAAGCCACCAAAGCCGGCTAAAATGTGAATAATCGACAACTAAAACTTGAATTGTACTACTTCTTACTGGCTATTGCTTCAACTTAGAAGCTTCTTCTGTGTTCTACTATGGTGCTTTTAGTGTCTCCGCATACCGCAGCACGCGACATAGGTTTGCAGACGATAAATTAACCGTTTCATAGAGAAGAGCGGCCAATCTGACGATCTGGCTTTAAGTCGATTCGATAACAAATGACGAAACAGGACGGATTTCTATGGTTTTTAGTACATATGAATACTTTTCACATTCTCCCTTGCAACGCGGCTGCTAGTCCTCCTTTCATGCAAAATCTTAAGGTACTAGGTGATGTCCAAGCCATTAAAGCCGGCTAAAAAGTGAATAATCGACAACTAAAACTTGAATTGTAATATTTCTTACTGGCTATTGCTTCAACTTAGAAGCTTCTTCTGTGTTCTACTATGGTGCTTTTAGTGTTTCCGCTTACCGCAGCACGCGACATAGCTTTGCAGACGATAAATGTAACCGTTTCAGAGAGAAGAGCGGCCATTGTGACGATCTGGCTTTAAATCGATTCGATAACAAATGATGAAAATGGACGGATTTCCTAGGTTTTTACTACATATGAACCCTTTTCACATTCTCCCGTGCAACGCAGCTGCTAGTCCTCCTTTCATGCAAAATCTTAAGGTTCCACCTCATGTCCAAGGCACCAAAGCAGGCTAAAAATCAATAATCGATAACCAAAACTTGAATTGTACTGTTTCTTATGGCTATTGCTTCAACTTAGAAGCTGCTTCTATGTTCTACTATGGTGCTTTTAGTGTCTCCGCCTACCGCAGCACGCGACATAGCTTTGCAGACGAAAAATGTAACCGTCTCAGAGAGAAAAGCGGCCAATGTGACGATCTGGCTTTAAGTCGATTCGATAACAAATGACGTAAACGGACGGATTTCTCAGGTTTTTACTACATATGAACACTTTTCACATTCTCCCGTGCAACGCGACTGCTAGTCCTCCTTTCATGCAAAATCTTAAGGTACTAGGTCATGTCCAACCCAATAAAGCCGGCTAAAAAGTGAATAATCGACAACTAAAACTTGAATTGTACTACTTCTTACTGGCTATTGCTTCAACTTAGAAGCTTCTTCTGTGTTCTACTAAGGTGCTTTTAGTGTCTCCGCATACCGCAGCACGTGACATAGCTTTGCTGACGATAAATGTAACTGTTTCAGAAAGAAAAACGGATAATGTGACGATCTGGCTTTAAGTCGATTCGATAACAAATGACGAAAACGGACGGATTTCTCAGGTTTTTACTACATATGAACACTTTTCACATTCTACCGTGCAACGCAGCTGCTAGTCCTCCTTTCATGCAAAATCTTAAGGTCCCACCTCATGTCCATGGTACCAAAGCCGGCTAAAAATCAATAATCGATAACCAAAACTTGAATTGTACTACTTCTTACTGGCCATTGCTTCAACTTAGAAGCTTCTTCTGTGTTCTACTATGGTGCTTTTAGTGTCTCCGCATACCGCAGCACGCGACATTGCTTTGCAGACGATAAATGTAACTGTTTCAGAAAGAAAAACGGCCAATGTGACGATCTGGCTTTAAGTCGATTCGATAACAAATGACGAAAACGGACGGATTTCTCAGGTTTTTACTACATATGAACCTTTTTCACATTCTCCCGTGCAACGCAGCTGCTAGTCCTCCTTTCATGCAAAATCTTAAGGTTCCACCTCATGTCCAAGGCACCAAAGCCGGCTAAAAATCAATAATCGATAACCAAAACTTGAATTGTACTACTTCTTACTGGCCATTGCTTCAACATAGAATTTTCTTCTGTGTTCTACTGTGGTGCTTTTAGTGTCTCCGCATACCGCAGCACGCGACATAGCTTTGCAGACGATAAATGTAACCGTCTCAGAGAGAAAAGCGGCCAATTTGACGATTTGGCTTTAAGTCGATTCGATAACAAATTACGAAAACGGACGGATTTCTTAGGTTTTTAGTACATATGAACACTTTTCTCATTCTCCCGTGCACCGCGGCTGCTAGTCCTCCTTTCATTCAAAATATTAAGGTCCTAGGTCATGTCCAAGCCACGAAAGCCGGCTAAAATTTGAATAATAGACAACTAAAACTTGAATTGTACAACTACTTACTGGCTATTGCTTCAACTTAGAAGCTTATTCTGTGTTCTACTATAGTGCTTTTAGTGTCTCCGCATACCGCAGCACGCGACATAGCTTTGCAGACGATAAATGTAACCGATTCAGAGAGAAGGGTGGCCAATGTGGCGATCTGGCTTTAAGTAGATTCGATAACAAATGACGAAAACGGACGGATTTCTCAGGTTTTTACTACATATGAACCCTTTTCACATTCTCCCGTGCAACGCAGCTGCTAGTCCTCCTTTCATGCAAAATCTTAAGGTTCCACCTCATGTCCAAGGCACCAAAGCAGGCTAAAAATCAATAATCGATAACCAAAACTTGAATTGCACTGCTTCTTATGGCTATTGCTTCAACTTAGAAGCTTCTTCTGTGTTGTACTATGATGCTTTTAGTGTCTCCGCATACCGCAGCACGCGACATAGCTTTGCAGACGATAAATGTAACCGTCTCGGAGAAAAAAGCGGCCAATGTGACGCTCTGGCTTTAAGTCGATTCGACAACAAATGACGAAAACGGTCGGATTTCTCAGGTTTTTACTACATATGAACACTTTTCACATTCTCCCGTGCAACGCGGCTGCTAGTCCTCCTTTCATGCAAAATCTTAAGGTACTAGGTCATGTCCAAGCCAATAAAGCCGGCTAAAAAGTGAATAATCGACAACTAAAACTTGAAATGTACTACATCTTACTGGTTATTGCTTCAACTTAGAAGCTTCTTCTGCGTTCCACTATGGTGCTTTTAGTGTCTCCGCATACCGCAGCACGTGACATATCTTTGCAGACGATAAATGTAACCGTCTCAGAGAGAAAAGCGGCCAATGTGACGATTTGGCTTTAAGTCGATTCGATAACAAATTACGAAAACGGACGGATTTCTTAGGTTTTTAGTACATATGAACACTTTTCTCATTCTCCCGTGCACCGCGGCTGCTAGTCCTCCTTTCATTCAAAATATTAAGGTCCTAGGTCATGTCCAAGCCACCAAAGCCGGCTAAAATTTGAATAATCGACAACTAAAACTTGAATTGTACTACTACTTACTGGCTATTGCTTCAACTTAGAAGCTTCTTCTGTGTTCTACTATAGTGCTTTTAGTGTCTCCGCATACCGCAGCACGTGACATAGCTTTGCAGACGATAAATGTAACCGTCTCAGAGAGAAAAGCGGCCAATGTGACGCTCTGGCTTTAAGTCGATTCGACAACAAATGACGAAAACGGTCGGATTTCTCAGGTTTTTACTACATATGAACCCTTTTCACATTCTCCCGTGCAACGCAGCTGCTAGTCCTCCTTTCATGCAAAATCTTAAGGTTCCACCTCATGTCCAAGGCACCAAAGCAGGCTAAAAATCAATAATCGATAACCAAAACTTGAATTGTACTGCTTCTTATGGCTATTGCTTCAACTTAGAAGCTTCTTCTGTGTTGTACTATGATGCTTTTAGTGTCTCCGCATACCGCAGCACGCGACATAGCTTTGCAGACGATAAATGTAACCGTCTCGGAGAAAAAAGCGGCCAATGTGACGCTCTGGCTTTAAGTCGATTCGACAACAAATGACGAAAACGGTCGGATTTCTCAGGTTTTTACTACATATGAACACTTTTCACATTCTCCCGTGCAACGCGGCTGCTAGTTCTCCTTTCATGCAAAATCTTAAGGTACTAGGTCATGTCCAAGCCAATAAAGCCGGCTAAAAAGTGAAAAATCGACAACTAAAACTTGAATTGTACTACTTCTTTCTGGCTACTGCAACTTAGAAGCTTTTTCTGTGTTCTCCTATGGTGCTTTTAGTGTCTCCGCATACCGCAGCACGCGACATAGCTTTGCAGACGATAAATGTAACCGTCTCAGAGAGAAAAGCGGCCAATGTGACGATTTGGCTTTAAGTCGATTCGATAACAAATTACGAAAACAGACGGATTTCTTAGGTTTTTACTACATATGAACACTTTTCTCATTCTCCCGTGCACCGCGGCTGCTAGTCCTCCTTTCATTCAAAATATTAAGGTCCTAGGTCATGTCCAAGCCACGAACGCCGGCTAAAATTTGAATAATAGACAACTAAAACTTGAATTGTACTACTACTTACTGGCTATTGCTTCAACTTAGAAGCTTCTTCTGTGTTCTACTATAGTGCTTTTAGTGTCTCCGCATACCGCAGCACGCGACATAGCTTTGCAGACGATAAATGTAACCGATTCAGAGAGAAGGGTGGCCAATATGACGATCTGGATTTAAGTAGATTCGATAACAAATGACGAAAACGGACGGATTTCTCAGGTTTTTACTACATATGAACCCTTTTCACATTCACCCGTGCAACGCAGCTGCTAGTCCTCCTTTCATGCAAAATCTTAAGGTTCCACCTCATGTCCAAGGCACCAAAGCAGGCTAAAAATCAATAATCGATAACCAAAACTTGAATTGTACTGCTTCTTATGGCTATTGCTTCAACTTAGAAGCTTATTCTGTGTTCTACTATGGTGCTTTTAGTGTCTCCGCATACCGCAGCACGCGACATAGCTTTGCAGACGATAAATGTAACCGTCTCAGAGAGAAAAGCGGCCAATGTGACGCTCTGGCTTTAAGTCGATTCGACAACAAATGACGAAAACGGTCGGATTTCTCAGGTTTTTACTACATATGAACACTTTTCACATTCTCCCGTGCAACGCGGCTGCTTGTCCTCCTTTCATGCAAAATCTTAAGGTACTAGGTCATGTCCAAGCCAATAAAGCCGGCTAAAAAGTGAATAATCGACAACTAAAACTTGAAATGTACTACTTCTTAATGGTTATTGCTTCAACTTAGAAGCTTCTTCTGCGTTCCACTATGGTGCTTTTAGTGTCTCCGCATACCGCAGCACGTGACATAGCTTTGCAGACGATAAATGTAACCGTCTCAGAGAGGAAAGCGGCCAATGTGACGATTTGGCTTTAAGTCGATTCGATAACAAATTACGAAAACGGACGGATTCCTTAGGTTTTTAGTACATATGAACACTTTTCTCATTCTCCCGTGCACCGCGGCTGCTAGTCCTCCTTTCATTCAAAATATTAAGGTCCTAGGTCATGTCCAAGCCACCAAAGCCGGCTAAAATTTGAATAATCGACAACTAAAACTTGAATTGTACTACTACTTACTGGCTATTGCTTCAACTTAGAAGCTTCTTCTGTGTTCTACTATAGTGCTTTTAGTGTCTCCGCATACCGCAGCACGTGACATAGCTTTGCAGACGATAAATGTAACCGTCTCAGAGAGAAAAGCGGCCAATGTGACGATCTGGCTTTAAGTCGATTCGATAACAAATGACGAAAACGGACGGATTTCTCAGGTTTTTACCACATATGATCACTTTTCTCATTCTCCCGTGCACCGCGGCTGCCAGTCCTCCTTTCATTCAAAATATTAAGGTCCTAGGTCATGTCCAAGCCACCAAAGCAGGCTAAAAATCAATAATCGATAACCAAAACTTGAATTGTACTGCTTCTTGTGGCTATTGCTTCAACTTAGAAGCTTCTTCTGTGTTCTACTATGGTGCCTTTAGTGTCTCCGCATACCGCAGCACGCGACATAGCTTTGCTGACGAAAAATGTAACCGTCTCAAAGAGAAAAGCGGCCAATGTGACGATCTGGCTTTAAGTCGATTCGATAACAAATGACGAAAACGGACGGATTTCTCAGGTTTTTACTACATATGAACCTTTTTCACATTCTCCCGTGCAACGCAGCTGCTAGTCCTCCTTTCATTCAAAATATTAAGGTCCTAGGTCATGTCCAAGCCACGAAAGCCGGCTAAAATTTGAATAATAGAAAACTAAAACTTGAATTGTACTACTACTTACTGGCTATTGCTTCAACTTAGAAGCTTCTTCTGTGTTCTACTATAGTGCTTTTAGTGTCTCCGCATACCGCAGCACGCGACATAGCTTTGCAGACGATAAATGTAACCGATTCAGAGAGAAGGGTGGCCAATGTGACGATTTGGCTTTAAGTAGATTCGATAACAAATGACGAAAACGGACGGATTTCTCAGGTTTTTACCACATATGAACCCTTTTCACATTCTCCCGTGCAACGCAGCTGCTAGTCCTTCTTTCATGCAAAATCTTAAGGTTCCACCTCATGTCCAAGGCACCAAAGCAGGCTAAAAATCAATAATCGATAACCAAAACTTGAATTGTACTGCTTGTTATGGCTATTGCTTCAGCTTAGAAGATTCTTCTGCGTTCCACTAGGGTGCTTTTAGTGTCTCCGCATACCGCAGCACGTGACATAGCTTTGCAGACGATAAATGTAACTGTTTCAGAAAGAAAAACGGCCAATGTGACGATCTGGCTTTAAGTCGATTCGATAACAAATGACGAAAACGGACGGATTTCTCAGGTTTTTACTACATATGAACCTTTTTCACATTCTCCCGTGCAACGCAGCTGCTAGTCCTCCTTTCATTCAAAATATTAAGGTCCTAGGTCATGTCCAAGCCACGAAAGCCGGCTAAAATTTGAATAATAGAAAACTAAAACTTGAATTGTACTACTACTTACTGGCTATTGCTTCAACTTAGAAGCTTCTTCTGTGTTCTACTATAGTGCTTTTAGTGTCTCCGCATACCGCAGCACGCGACATAGCTTTGCAGACGATAAATGTAACCGATTCAGAGAGAAGGGTGGCCAATGTGACGATTTGGCTTTAAGTAGATTCGATAACAAATGACGAAAACGGACGGATTTTTCAGGTTTTTACTACATATGAACCCTTTTCACATTCTCCCGTGCAACGCAGCTGCTAGTCCTTCTTTCATGCAAAATCTTAAGGTTCCACCTCATGTCCAAGGCACCAAAGCAGGCTAAAAATCAATAATCGATAACAAAAACTTGAATTGTACTGCTTGTTATGGCTATTGCTTCAACTTAGAAGCTTCTTCTGTGTTGTACTATGGTGCTTTTAGTGTCTCCGCATACCGCAGCACGCGACATAGCTTTGCAGACGATAAATGTAACCGTCTCAGAGAGAAAAGCGGCCAATGTGACGCTCTGGCTTTAAGTCGATTCGACAACAAATGACGAAAACGGTCGGATTTCTCAGGTTTTTACTACATATGAACACTTTTCACATTCTCCCGTGCAACGCGGCTGCTAGTCTTCCTTTCATGCAAAATCTTAAGGTACTAGGTCATGTCCAAGCCAATAAAGCCGGCTAAAAAGTGAATAATCGACAACTAAAACTTGAATTGTACTACTTCTTACTGGCTATTGCTTCAACTTAGAAGCTTCTTCTGTGTTCTACTATGGTGCTTTTAGTGTCTCCGCATACCGCAGCACGTGACATAGCTTTGCAGACGATAAATGTAACTGTTTCAGAAAGAAAAACGGATAATGTGACGATCTGGCTTTAAGTCGATTCGATAACAAATGACGAAAACGGACGGATTTCTCAGGTTTTTACTACATATGAACACTTTTCACATTCTACCGTGCAACGCAGCTGCCAGTCCTCCTTTCATGCAAAATCTTAAGGTCCCACCTCATGTCCAAGGTACCAAAGCCGGCTAAAAATCAATAATCGATAACCAAAACTTGAATTGTACTACTTCTTACTGGCCATTGCTTCAACTTAGAAGCTTCTTCTGTGTTCTACTATGGTGCTTTTAGTGTCTCCGCATACCGCAGCACGCGACATAGCTTTGCAGACGATAAATGTAACCGTCTCAGAGAGAAAAGCGGCGAATGTGACGATCTGGCTTTAAGTCGATTCGATAACAAATGACGAAAACGAACGGATTTCTCAGGTTTTTACTACATATGAAAACATTTCACATTCTCCCGTGCAACGCGGCTGCTAGTCCTCCTTTCATGCAAAATCTTAAGGTCCTAGGTCATGTCCAAGCCACCAAACCCGGCTAAAAGTGAATAATCGACGCCTAAAAATTGAATTGTACTACTTCTTACTGGCTATTACTTCAACTTAGAAGCTTCTTCTGTGTTCTCCTATTGTGCTTTTAGGTTCTCCGCAAACCGCAGCACGCGACATAGCTTTGCAGACGATAAATGTAACCGATTCAGAGAGAAGAGCGGCCAATTTGACGATCTGGCTTTAAGTAGATTCGATAACAAATGACGAAAACGGACGGATTTCTCAGGTTTTTACTACATATGAACACTTTTCACCTTCTCCCGTGCAACGCAGCTGCTAGTCCTCTCTTCATGCAAAATCTTAAGGTTCCACCTCATGTCCAAGGCACCAAAGCCGGCTAAAAATCAATAATCGATAACAAAAACTTGAATTGTACTGCTTCTTATGCCTATTGCTTCATTTTAGAAGCTTCTTCTGTGTTCTACTATGGTGGTTTTAGTGTCTCCGCATACCGCAGTACGCGACATAGCTTTGCAGACGATAAATGTAACCGTCTCAGAGAGAAAAGCGGCCAATGTGACGATCTGGCTTTAAGTCGATTCGATAACAAATGACGAAAACGGACGGATTTCTCAGGTTTTTACTACATATGAACACTTTTCACATTCTACCGTACAACGCGGCTGCTAGTCCTCCTTTCAATCAAAATATTAAGGTAATAGGTCATGTCCAAGCCACCAAAGCCGGCTAAAATTTGAATAATCCACAACTAAAACTTGAATTGTACTACATCTTACTGGTTATTGCTTCAACTTAGAAGCTTCTTCTGTGTTCTACTATGGTGCTTTTAGTGTCTCCGCATACCGCAGCACGCGACATAGCTTTGCAGACGATAAATGTAACCGTCTCAGAAAGAAAAGCGGCCAATGTGACGATCTGGCTTTAAGTCGATTCGATAACAAATGACGAAAATGGACGGATTTCTCAGGTTTTTACTACATATGAACACTTTTCACATTCTCCCGTGCAATGCGGCTGCTAGTCCTCCTTTCATGCAAAATCTTAAGGTCCTAGGTCATGTCCAAGCCACAAAAGCCGGCTAAAAAGTGAATAATCGACGTCAAAAATTGAATTCTACTACATCTTACAGGCTTTTACTTCAACTTAGAAGCTTCTTCTGTGTTCCACTATGGTGCTTTTAGTGTCTCCGCATACCGCAGCACGCGTCATAGCTTTGCAGACGATAAATGTAACCGTCTCTGAGAGAAAAGCGTCCAATGTGACGATCTGGCTTTAAGTCGATACGATAACGAATGACGAAAACGGACGGATTTCTCAGGTTTTTACTACATATGAACACTTCTCACATTCTCCCGTGCAACGCGGCTGCTAGTCCTCCTTTCATGCAAAATCTTAAGGTACTAGGTCATGTCCAAGCCACCAAAGCCGGCTAAAATTTGAGTAATCGACAACTAAAACTTCAATTGTACTACTTCTTACTGGCTATTACTTCAACTTACAAGCTTCTTCTGTGTTCTACTATGGTGCTTTTAGTGTCTCCGCATAACGCAGCACGCGACATAGCTTTGCAGACGATAAATGTAACCGTCTCAGAGAGAAAAGCGGCCAATGTGACGATCTGGCTTTAAAACGATTCGATAACAAATTACGAAAACGGAAGGATTTTTCAGGTTTCTACTACATATGAACACTTTTCTCATTCTCCCGTGCACCGCGGCTGCTATTCCTCTTTTCATGCAATATATTAAGGTCCTAGGTCATGTCCAAGCCACCAAAGACGGCTAAAATGTGAAGAATCAACAACTAAAACTTGAATTGTACTACTTCTTACTGGCTATTGCTTCAACTTAGAAGCTTCTTCTGTGTTCTACTATGGTGCTTTTAGTGTCTCCGCATACCGCAGCACGCGACATAGCTTTGCAGACGATAAATGTAACCGATTCAGAGAGAAGAGCGGCCAATGTGATGATCTGGCTTTAAGTAGATTCGATAACAAATGACGAAAACGGACGGAATTCTCAGGTTTTTACTACATATGAGCACTTTTCACATTCTCCCGTGCAACGCAGCTGCTAGTCCTCAATTCATGCAAAATCTTAAGGTTCCACCTCATGTCCAAGGCACCAAAGCCGGCTAAAAATCAATAATCGATAACCAAAACTTGAATTGTACTGCTTCTTATGTCTATTGCTTCAACATAGAAGCTTCTTCTGTGTTCTACTATGGTGCTTTTAGTGTCTCCGCATACCGCAGCACGCGACATAGCTTTGCAGACGATAAATGTAACCGTCTCAGAGAGAAAAGCGGCCAATGTGACGATCAGGCTTTAAGTCGATTCGATAACAAATGACGAAAACGGACGGATTTCTCAGGTTTTTACTACATATGAACACTTTTCTCATTCTCCCGTGCACCGCGGCTGCTAGTCCTCCTTTCATGCAAAATATTAAGGTCCTACGTCATGTCCAAGCCACTAAAGACGGCTAAAATGTGAAGAATCCACAACTAAAACTTGAATTGTACTACTTCTTACTGGCTATTGCTTCAACTTAGAAGCTTCTTCTGTGTTCTACTATGGTGCTTTTAGTGTCTCTGCATACCGCAGCACGCGACATAGCTTTGCTGACGAAAAATGTAACCGTCTCAGTGAGAAAAGCGGCCAATGTGACGATCTGGCTTAAGTCGATTCGATAACAAATGACAAAAACGGACGGATTTCTCAGGTTTTTACTACATATGAACACTTTTCACATTCTCCCGTGCAACGCGGCTGCTAGTCCTCCTTTCATGCAAAATATTAAGGTCCTACGTCATGTCCAAGCCACTAAAGACGGCTAAAATGTGAAGAATCCACAACTAAAACTTGAATTGTACTACTTCTTACTGGCTATTGCTTCAACTTAGAAGCTTCTTCTGTGTTCTACTATGGTACTTTTAGTGTCTCCGCATACCGCAGCACGTGACATAGCTTTGCAGACGATAAATGTAACTGTTTCAGAAAGAAAACCGGCAAATGTGACGATCTGGCTTTAAGTCGATTCGATAACAAATTACGAAAACGGACGGATATCTCAGGTTTCTACTACATATGAACACTTTTCTCATTCTCCCGTGCACAGCGGCTGCTAGTCCTCCTTTCATGCAAAATATTAAGGTCCTACGTCATGTCCAAGCCACTAAAGACGGCTAAAATGTGAAGAATCCACAACTAAAACTTGAATTGTACTACTTCTTACTGGCTATTGCTTCAACTTAGAAGCTTCTTCTGTGTTCTACTATGGTGCTTTTAGTGTCTCCGCATACCGCAGCACGCGACATAGCTTTGCTGACGAAAAATGTAACCGTCTCAGAGAGAAAAGCGGCCAATGTGACGATCTGGCTTAAGTCGATTCGATAACAAATGACGAAAACGGACGGATTTCTCAGGTTTTTACTACATATGAACACTTTTCACATTCTCCCGTGCGACGCGGCTGCTACTCCTCCTTTCATGCAAAATCTTAAGGTACTAGGTCATGTCCAAGCCAATAAAGCCGGTTAAAAAGTGAATAATCGACAACTAAAACTTGAATTGTACTACTTCTTACTGGCTATTGCTTCAACTTAGAAGCTTCTTCTGCGGTCCACTATGGTGCTTTTAGTGTCTCCGCATACCGCAGCACGTGACATAGCCTTGCAGACGATAAATGTAACGGTTTCAGAAAGAAAACCGGCAAATGTGACGATCTGGCTTTAAGTCGATTCGATAACAAATTACGAAAACGGACGGATATCTCAGGTTTCTACTACATATGAACACTTTTCTCATTCTCCCGTGCACCGCGGCTGCTAGTCCTCCTTTCATGCAAAATATTAAGGTCCTACGTCATGTCCAAGCCACTAAAGACGGCTAAAATGTGAAGAATCCACAACTAAAACTTGAATTGTACTACTTCTTACTGGCTATTGCTTCAACTTAGAAGCTTCTTCTGTGTTCTACTATGGTGCTTTTAGTGTCTCCGCATACCGCAGCACGCGACATAGCTTTGCAGACAATAAATGTAACCGTCTCAGAGAGAAAAGCGGCCAATGTGACGATCTGGCTTTAAGTCGATTCGATAACAAATGACGAAAACGGACGGATTTCTCAGGTTTTTACTACATATGAACACTTTTCACATTCTCCCGTGCGACGCGGCTGCTAGTCCTCCTTTCATGCAAAATCTTAAGGTACTAGGTCATGTCCAAGCCAATAAAGCCGGCTAAAAAGTGAATAATCGACAACTAAAACTTGAATTGTACTACTTCTTACTGGCTATTGCTTACACTTAGAAGCTTCTTCTGTGTTCTACTATGGTGCTTTTAGTGTCTCCGCATACCGCAGCACGCGACATAGCTTTGCAGATGATAAATGTAACTGTTTCAGAAAGAAAAGCGGTCAATGTGACGATCTGGCTTTAAGTCGATTCGATAACAAATGACGAAAACAGACGGATTTCTCAGGTTTTTACCTCATATGAACCCTTTTCACGTTCTATTGTGGAACGCGGCTGCAAGTCCTCCTTTCATGTAAAATCTTAAGGTCCTAGGTCATGTCTAAGCCACCAAAGCCGGCTGAAAAGTGAATAATCGACAACTAAAACTTGAATTGTACTACTTCTTACTGGCTATTACTTCAACTTAGAAGCTTCTTCTGTGTTCTACTATGGTGCTTTTAGTGTCTCCGCATACCGCAGCACGCGACATAGCTTTGCAGACGATAAATGTAACCGATTCAGGGAGAAGAGCGGCCAATGTGACGATCTGGCTTTAAGTCGATTCGATAACAAATGACGAAAACGGACGGATTTCTCAGGTTTTTACTACATACGAACACTTTTCACATTCTCCCGTGCAACTTGGCTGCTAGTCCTCCTTTCATGCAAAATCTTAAGTTCCTAGCTCATGTCCAAGGCACCAAAGAAGGGTAAAAAGTCAATAATCGATACCTAAAACTTGAATTGTACTACATCTTACTGGCTTTTCCATCAACTTAGAAGCTTCATCTGTGTTCTACTATGGTGCTTTTAGTGTCTCCGCATACCGCAGCACGCGACATAGCTTTGAAGACGAATAATGTAACCGTTTCAGACAGAAGAGCGGACAATGTGACGATCTGGCTTTAAGTCGATTCGATAACAAATTACGAAAACGGACGGATTTCTCATGTTTTTACTACATATGAACACTTTTCACATTCTCCCGTGCAACGCGGCTGCTAGTCCTCCCTTCATGCAAAATCTTAAGTTCCTAGCTCATGTCCAAGGCACCAAAGAAGGGTGAAAAGTCAATAATCGATCCCTAAAACTTGAATTGTACTACTTCTTACTGGCTATTACATCAACTTAGAAGCTTCATCTGTGTTCTACTATGGCGCTTTTAGTGTGTCCACATACCGCAGCACGCGACATAGCTTTGCAGACGATAAATGTAACCGCTTCAGACAGAAGAGCGGCCAATGTGACAATCTGGCTTTAAGTCGATTCGATAACAAATGAAGAAAACGGACGGATTTCTCAGGTTTTTCCTATATATCAACACTTTTCACATTCTCCCATGCAACTCGGCTGCTAGTCCTCATTTCATGCAAAATGTTAAGTTCCTAGCACATGTCCAAGGCACCAAAGAATTGTAAAGAGTCAATAATCGATACCTAACATTTGAATTGTACTACTTCTTACTGGCTATTACATCAATTTAGAAGCTTCATCTGTGTTCTACTATGGTGCTTTTAAGGTCTCCGCATACCGCAGCACGCGAATTAGCTTTGCAGACGACAAATGTAACCGATTCAAAGAGCGGCCAATGTGACGATCTGGCTTTAAGTCGATTCTATAACAAATTACGAAAACGGACGGATTTCTCATGTTTTTACTACATATGAACACTTTTCACATTCCCCCGTGCAACTCGGCTGCTAGTCCTCCTTTCATGCAGAATCTTAAGGTCCAAGCTCATGTCCAAGGCACTAAAGCCAGCTAAAAAGTCAATAACCGATACCTAAAACTTGAATTGTACTTCTTTATATTGGCTATTACATCATTTTAGAAGTTTCATCTGTGTTCTATTATGGTGCTTTTAGTGTGTCCACATACCGCAGCACGCGACATAGCTTTGCAGACGATAAATGTAACCGCTTCAGACAGAAGAGCGGCCAATGTGACGATCTGGGTTTAAGTCGAATCTATAACAAATGAGGAGAACGGACGGAATTCTCAGGTTTTTAGTACATATGAACACTTTTCACATTCTCCCGTGCAACGCGGCTGCTAGTCCTCCTTTCATGCAAAATCTTAAGGTACTAGGTCATGTCCAAGCCAATAAAGCCGTCTAAAAAGTGAATAATCGGCAACTAAAACTTGAATTGTACTACTTCTTACTGGCTATTGCTTCAACTTAGAAGCTTCTTCTGTGTTCTACTATGGTGCTTTTAGTGTCTCCACATACCGCAGCACGCGACATAGCTTTGCAGACGATAAATGTAACCGATTCAGAGAGAAGAGCAGCCAATGTGACGATCTGGCTTTAAGTAAATTCGATAACAAATTACAAAAACGGACGGATTTCTCAGGTTTTTACTACATATGAACACTTTTCACATTCTCCCGTGCAACGCAGCTGCTAGTCCTCAATTCATGCAAAATCTTAAGGTTCCACCTCATGTCCAAGGCACCAAAGCCGGCTAAAAATCAATAATCGATAAATAAAACTTGAATTGTACTGCTTTTTATGGCTGTTGCTTCAACTTAGAAGCTTCTTCTGTGTTCTACTATGGTGCTATTAGTGTCTCGGCATACCGCACCACGCGACATAGCTATGCAGACGATAAATTTAACCGTTTCAGACAGAAGAGCGGCCAATGTGACAATCTGGCTTTAAGTCGATTGGATAACAAATAACGAACACAGACTCTTTTCTCAGGTTTTTACTACATATGAACACTTTTCACATTCTCCCGTGCAACGCGGCTGCTAGTCCTCCCTTCATGCAAAATCTAAAGTTCCTAGCTCATGTCCAAGGCACCAAAGAAGGCTGAAAAGTCAATAATCGATACCTAAAACTTGAATTGTACTACTTCTTACTGGCTATTACATCAACTTAGAAGCTTCATCTGTGTTCTACTATGGCGCTATTAGTGTCCCCCGCATACCGCAGCACGCGACATAGCTTTGCAGACGATAATTGTAACCGATTCAGAGAGAAGAGCGGCCAATGTGACGATCTGGCTTTAAGTAGATTCGATAACAAATGACGAAAACGGACGGATTTCTCAGGTTTTTACTACATATGAACACTTTTCACATTCTCCTGTGCAACGCGGCTGCTAGTCCTCCTCTTATGCTAAATCTTAAGTTCCTAGCTCATGTCCAAGGAACCAAAGAAGGGTAAAAAGTCAATAATCGATTCCTAAAACTTGAATTGTACTACTTCTTACTGGCTATTACATCAACGTAGAAGTTTCATCTGTGTTCTACTATGGTGCTTTTAGTGTCTCCGCATACCGCAGCACGCGACATAGCATTGCAGACGATAAATGTAACCGCTTCAGACAGAAGAGCGGCCAATGTGACAATCTGGCTTTAAGTCGATTCGATAACAAATGAAGAAAACGGACGGATTTCTCAGGTTTTTCCTATATATCAACACTTTTCACATTCTCCCATGCAACTCGGCTGCTAGTCCTCATTTCATGCAAAATGTTAAGTTCCTAGCACATATCCAAGGCACCAAAGAATTGTAAAGAGTCAATAATCGATACCTAACATTTGAATTGTACTACTTCTTACTGGCTATTACATCAATTTAGAAGCTGCATCTGTGTTCTACTATGGTGCTTTGAAGGTCTCCGCATACCGCAGCACGCGAATTAGCTTTGCAGACGACAAATGTAACCGATTCAAAGAGCGGCCAATGTGACGATCTGGCTTTAAGTCGATTCTATAACAAATTACGAAAACGGACGGATTTCTCATGTTTTTTTCTACATATGAACACTTTTCACATTCTCCCGTGCAACTCGGCTGCTAGTCCTCCTTTCATGCAGAATCTTAAGGTCCAAGCTCATGTCCAAGGCACTAAAGCCAGCTAAAAAGTCAATAATCGATACCTAAAACTTGAATTGTACTTCTTCATATTGGCTATTACATCAACTTAGAAGTTTCATCTGTGTTCTATTATGGTGCTTTTAGCGTCTCGGCATACAGCACCACGCGACATAGCTATGCAGACGATAAATTTAACCGTTTCAGACAGAAGAGCGGCCAATGTGACAATCTGGCTTTAAGTCGATTCGATAACAAATGAAGAAAACGGACGGATTTCTCAGGTTTTTCCTATATATCAACACTTTTTACATTCTCGCATGCAACTCGGCTGTTAGTCCTCATTTCATGCAAAATGTTAAGTTCCTAGCACATGTCCAAGGCACCAAAGAATTGTAAAGAGTCAATAATCGATACCTAACATTTGAATTGTACTACTTCTTACTGGCTATTACATCAATTTAGAAGCTTCATCTGTGTTCTACTATGGTGCTTTTAAGGTCTCCGCATACCGCAGCATGCGAATTAGCTTTGCAGACGACAAATGTAACCGATTCAAAGAGCGGCCAATGTGACGATCTGGCTTTAAGTCGATTCTATAACAAATTACGAAAACGGACGGATTTCTCATGTTTTTACAACATATGAACACTTTTCATATTCTCCCGTGCAACTCGGCTGCTAGTACTCCTTTCATGCAGAATCTTAAGGTCCAAGCTCATGTCCAAGGCACTAAAGCCAGCTAAAAAGTCAATAATCGATACCTAAAACTTGAATTGTACTTCTTCATATTGGCTATTACATCATTTTAGAAGTTTCATCTGTGTTCTATTATGGTGCTTTTAGTGTGTCCATATACCGCAGCACGCGACATAGCTTTGCAGACGATAAATGTAACCGCTTCAGACAGAAGAGCGGCCAATGTGACGATCTGGGTTTAAGTCGATTCTATAACAAATGAGGAGAACGGACGGAATTCTCAGGTTTTTAGTACATATGAACACTTTTCACATTCTCCCGTGCAACGCGGCTGCTAGTCCTCCTTTCATGCAAAATCTTAAGGTACTAGGTCATGTCCAAGCCAATAAAGCCGTCTAAAAAGTAAATAATCGACAACTAAAACTTGAATTGTACTACTTCTTACTGGTTATTGCTTCAACTTAGAAGCTTCTTCTGTGTTCAACTATGGTGCTTTTAGTGTCTCCGCATACCGCAGCACGTGACATAGCTTTGCAGACGATAAATGTAACCGTCTCAGAGAGTAAAGCGGCCAATGTGACGATCTGGCTTTAAGTCGATACGATAACAAATGACGAAAACGGACGGATTTCTCATGTTTTTACTACATATGAACACTTTTCACATTCTCCCGTGCAACTCGGCTGCTAGTCCTCCTTTCATGCAGAACCTTAAGGTCCAAGCTCATGTCCAAGGCACTAAAGCCAGCTAAAAAGTCAATAATCGATACTTAAAACTTGAATTGTACTTCTTCTTATTGGCTATTACATCAACTTAGAATTTTCATCTGTGTTCTATTATGGTTCTTTTAGTGTCTCAGCATACCGCAGCACGCGACATAACTTAGCAGACGATAAGTACAACCGTTTCAGAGAGAAGAGCGGCCAATGTGACAATCTGGCTTTAAGTCGATTCGATAACAAATGACGAAAACGGACGGATTTCTCAGGTTTTTACTACATATGAACATTTTTCACATTCTCCCGTGCAACGCGGCTGCTAGTCCTCCTTTCATGCAAAATCTGAAGGTCCTAGGTCATGTCCAAGCCACCAAAGCCGGCTAAAAAGTGAATAATCGACGCCTAAAAATTGAATTGTACTACTTCTTACTGGCTATTACTTCAACTTTGAAGCTTGTTCTGTGTTCTACCATTGTGCTTTTAGTGTCTCCGCATACCGCAGCACGCGTCATAGCTTTGCAGACGATAAATGTGACCGTCTCAGAGAGAAAAGCGGCCAATGCGACGATCTGGCTTTAAGTCGATACGATAACAAATGACGAAAACGGACGGATTTCTCAGGTTTTTACTACATATGAACACTTTTCACAATCTCCCGTGCAACGCGGCTGCTAGTCCTCCTTTCATGCAAAATCTGAAGGTCCTAGGTCATGTCCAAGCCACCAAAGCCGGCTAAAAAGTGAATAATCGACGCCTAAAAATTGAATTGTACTACTTCTTACTGGCTATTACTTCAACTTTGAAGCTTCTTCTGTGTTCTACTATGGTGCTTTTAGTGTCTCCGCATACCGCAGCACGCGACATAGCTTTGCAGATGATAAATGTAACTGTTTCAGAAAGAAAAGCGGCCAATGTGACAATCTGGCTTGAAGTCGATTCGATAACAAATGACGAAAACGTACGGATTTCTCAGGTTTTTACTACATATGAACACTTTTCACATTCTATTGTGCAACGCGGCTGCACGTCCTCCTTTCATGCAAAATCGTAAGGTCCTAGGTCATGTCTAAGCCACCAAAGCCGGCTGAAAAGTGAATAATCGGCAACTAAAACTTGAATTGTACTACTTCTTACTGGCTATTACTTCAACTTAGAAGCTTCTTCTGTGTTCTACTATGGTGCTTTTAGTGTCTCCGCATACCGCAACACGCGACATAGCTTTGCAGACGATAAAAGTAACAGTTTCATAGAAAAGAGCGGACAATCTGATGAACTGGCTTTAAGTCGATTCGATAACAAATAACGAAAACGGACGGAATTCTCAGGTTTTTAGTACATATGAACACTTTACACATTGTCCCGTGCAACGCGGCTGCTAGTCCTCCTTTCATGCAAAATCTTAAGGTACTATGTCATGTCCAAGCCAATAAAGCCGGCTAGAAAGTGAATAATCGACAACTAAAACTTGAATAGTTCTACTTCTTACTGGTTATTGCTTCAACTTAGAAGCTTCTTCTGTGTTCTACTATGGTGCTTTTAGTGTCTCCGCATACCGCAGCACGTGACATAGCTTTGCAGACGATAAATGTAACCATTTCAGGGAGAAAAGCGACCAATGTGACGGTCTATCTTTAAGTCGATTCGATAACAAATGACGGAAACGGACGGATTTCTCAGGTTTTTACTACATATGAACACTTTTCACATTCTCCCGTGCAACGCGGCTGCCAGTCCTCCTTTCATGCAAAATCTTAAGGTACTAGGTCATGTCCAAGCCACCAAAGCCGGCTAAAATTTGAATAATCGACAACTAAAACTTGAATTGTACTACTTCTTACTGGCTATTACTTCAACTTACAAGCTTCTTCTGTGCTCTCCTATGGTGCCATTAGTGTCTCCGCATACCGCAGCACGCGACATAGCTTTACAGACGATAGAAGTAACCTTTTCATAGAGAAGAGCTGACAATCTGGCGAACTGGCTTTAAGTCCATTCGATAACAAATGACGAAAACGGACGGAATTCTCAGGTTTTTAGTACATATGAACACTTTTCACATTCTCCCGTGCAACGCGGCTGCTAGTCCTCCTTTCATGCAGAATCTTAAGGTCCTAGCTCATGTTTAAGGCACCACAGCCAGCTAAAATGTCAATAATCTATACCTAAAATTTGAATTGTACTACTTCTTACTGGCTATTACATCAACTTAAAAGGTTCATCTGTGTTCTACTATGGTGCTTTTAGTGTCTCCGCATACCGCAACACGCGTCATATCTTTGCAGACGATAAGGACAAACGTTTCAGAGAGAAGAGCGGCCAATATGACGATCTGGCTTTGAGTCGATTCGTTAACAAATGACGAAAACGGAAGGATTTCTCAGGTTTTTACTACATATGAACTCTTTTCACTTTCTCCCATGCTACTCGGCTGCTAGTCCTCCTTTCATGCAGAATCTTAAGGTCCTAGCTCATGTCAAAGGCACCAAAGCCAGCTAAAAAGTCAATAATCGATACCTAAAACGTGAATTGTACTACTTCTTACTGGCTATTACATCAACTTAGAAGCTTCATGTGTGTTCTACTATGGTGCTTTTAGTGTCTCCGCATACCGCAGCACGCGACATAGCTTTGCAGACGATAAGTACAACCGTTTCAGAGAGAAGAGCGGCCAATATGACGATCTGGCTTTAAGTCGATTCGAAAACAAATGACGAAAACGGACGGATTTCAAAGGTTTTTACTACATATGAACACTTTTCACATTCTCCCGTGCAACTAGGCTGCTAGTCCTCCTTTCATGCAGAATCTTAAGGTCCTAGCTCATGTCCAAGGCACCAAAGTTAGCTAAAAAGTCAATAATCGATACATAAAACTTTAATTCTACTACTTCTTACTGGCTATTACATCAACTTAGAAGTTTCATCTGTGTTCTATTATGGTGCTTTTAGTGTCTCCTCATACCGCAGCACGCGACATAGCTTTGCAGACGATAAGTACAACTGTTTCAGGGAGAAGAGCGGCCAATGTGACGATCTGGCTTTAAGTCGATTCGATAACAAATGACGAAAACGGACGGATTTCTCAGGTTTTTACTACATATGAACACTTTTCACATTCTCCCGTGGAACTCGGCTGCTAGTCCTCCTTTCATTCAGAATTTTAAGGTCCTAGCTCATGTCCAAGGCACTAAAGCCAGCTAAAAAGTCAATAATCGATACCTAAAACTTGAATTGTACTACTTCTTACTTGCTATTACATCAACTTAGAAGCTTCATCTGTGTCCTACTATGGTGCTTTTAGTGTCTCCGAATACCGCAGCACGCGACATAGCTTTGCTGACGATAAGTACAACCGTTTCAGACAGAAGAGCGGCCAATGCGGCGATCTGACTTTAAGTCGATTCGATAACAAATGTCGAAAACGGACGGATTTCTCAGGTTTTTACTACATATGAACACTTTTCACATTCTCCCTTGCAACTCGGCTGCTAATCCTCCTTTCATGCAGAATCTTAAGGTCCTAGCTCATGTCCAAGGCACCAAAGCTAGCTAAAAAGTCAATAATCGATACCCAAAACTTTAATTGTACTACTTCTTACTGGCTATTACATCAACTTAGAAGTTTCATCTGTGTTCTACTATGGTGCTTTTAGTGTCTCCTCATACCGCAGCACGCGACATAGCTTTGCAGACGATAAGTACAACCGTTTCAGGGAGAAGAGCTTCCAATGTGACGATCTGGCTTTAAGTCGATTCGATAACAAATGACGAAAACGGACGGATTTCTCAGGTTTTTACTACATATGAACACTTTTCACATTCTCCCGTGCAACTCGGCTGCTAGTCCTCCTTTCATGCAGAATCTTAAGGTCCTAGCTCATGTCCAAGGCACCAAAGCCAGCTAAAAAGTCAATAATCGATACCTAAAACTTGAATTGTACTACTTCTTACTTGCTATTACATCAACTTAGAAGCTTCATCTGTGTCCTACTATGGTGCTTTTAGTGTCTCCGAATACCGCAGCACGCGACATAGCTTAGCAGACGATAAGTACAACCGTTTCAGACAGAAGAGCTGCCAATGTGACGATCTGGCTTTGAGTCGATTCGATAACAAATGACGAAAACGGACGGATTTCTCAGGTTTTTGCTACATATGAACACTTTTCACATTCTCCCGTGCAACTCGGCTGCTAGTCCTCCTTCCATGCAGAATCTTAAGGTCGTAGCTCATGTCAAAGGCACAAAAGCCAGCTAAAAAATCAATAATCGATACCTAAAACGTGAATTGTACTACTTCTTACTGGCTATTACATCAACTTAGAAGCTTCATGTGTGTTCTACTATGGTGCTTTTAGTGTCTCCGCATACCGCAGCACGCGACGTAGCTTTGCAGACGATAAGTACAACCGTTTCAGACAGAAGAGCGGCCAATGCGGCGATCTGACTTTAAGTCGATTCGATAACAAATGACGAAAACGGACGGATTTCAAAGGTTTTTACTACATATGAACACTTTTCACATTCTCCCTTGCAACTCGGCTGCTAATCCTCCTTTCATGCAGAATCTTAAGGTCCTAGCTCATGTCCAAGGCACCAAAGCTAGCTAAAAAGTCAATAATCGATACCCAAAACTTTAATTGTACAACTTCTTACTGGCTATTACATCAACTTAGAAGTTTCATCTGTGTTCTACTATGGTGCTTTTAGTGTCTCCTCATACCGCAGCACGCGACATAGCTTTGCAGACGATAAGTACAACCGTTTCAGGGAGAAGAGCTTCCAATGTGACAATCTGGCTTTAAGTCGATTCGATAACAAATGACGAAAACGGACGGATTTCTCAGGTTTTTACTACATATGAACACTTTTCACATTCTCCCGTGCAACTCGGCTGCTAGTCCTCCTTTCACGCAGAATCTTAAGGTCCTAGCTCATGTCCAAGGCACCAAAGCGAGCTAAAAAATCAATAATCGATACCTAAAACTTGAATTGTACTACTTCTTACTGGCTATTACATCAACTTAGAGGCTTCATCTGTGTTCTACTATGGTGCTTTTAGTGTCTCCACATACCGCAGCACGCGACATAGCTTTGCAGACGATAAGTACGACCGTTTCAGAGAGAAGAGCGGCCAATGTGACGATCTGGCTTTAAGTCGATTCGATAACAAATGACGAAAACGGACGGATTTCTCAGGTTTTTACTACATATGAACACTTTTCACATTCTCCCGTGAAACTCGGCTGCTAGTCCTCCTTTCATGCAGAATCTTAAGGTCTTAGCTCATGTCCAAGGCACCAAAGCCAGCTAAAAAGTCAATAATCGATACCTAAAACTTGAATTGTACTACTTCTTACTTGCTATTACATCAACTTAGAAGCTTCATCTGTGTCCTACTATGGTGCTTTTAGTGTCTCCGAATACCGCAGCACGCGACATAGCTTTGCAGACGATAAGTACAACCGTTTCAGACAGAAGAGCTGCCAATGTGACGATCTGGCTTTGAGTCGATTCGATAACAAATGACGAAAACGGACGGATTTCTCAGGTTTTTGCTACATATGAACACTTTTCACATTCTCCCGTGCAACTCGGCTGCTAGTCCTCCTTTCATGCAGAATCTTAAGGTCCTAGCTCATGTCAAAGGCACCAAAGCCAGCTAAAATGTCAATAATAGATACCTAAAACGGGAATTGTACTACTACTTACTGGCTATTACATCAACTTAGAAGCTTCATGTGTGTTCTACTATGGTGCTTTTAGTGTCTCCGCATACCGCAGCACGCGACATAGCTTTGCAGACGATAAGTACAACCGTTTCAGAGAGAAGAGCGGCCAATATGACGATCTGGCTTTAAGTCGATTCGAAAACAAATGACGAAAACGGACGGATTTCTCAGGTTTTTACTACAGATGAACACTTTTCACATTCTCCCGTGCAACTCGGCTGCTAGTCCTCCTTTCATGCAGAATCTTAAGGTCCTAGCTCATGTCCAAGGCACCAAAGCTAGCTAGAAAGTCAGTAATCGATACCCAAAACTTTAATTGTGCTACTTCTTACTGGCTATTACATCAACTTAGAAGTTTCATCTGTGTTCTACTATGGTGCTTTTAGTGTCTCCTCATACCGCAGCACGCGACATAGCTTTGCAGACGATAAGTACAACCGTTTCAGACAGAAGAGCTGCCAATGTGACGATCTGGCTTTGAGTCGATTCGATAACAAATGACGAAAACGGACGGATTTCTCGGGTTTTTGCTACATATGAACACTTTTCTCATTCTCCCGTGCAACTCGGCTGCTAGTCCTCCTTTCATGCAGAATCTTAAGGTCCTAGCTCATGTCAAAGGCACCAAAGCCAGCTAAAATGTCAATAATAGATACCTAAAACGTGAATTGTACTACTTCTTACTGGCTATTACATCAACTTAGAAGCTTCATGTGTGTTCTACTATGGTGCTTTTAGTGTCTCCGCATACCGCAGCACGCGACATAGCTTTGCAGACGATAAGTACAACCGTTTCAGAGAGAAGAGCGGCCAATATGACGATCTGGCTTTAAGTCGATTCGAAAACAAATTACGAAAACGGACGGATTTCTCAGGTTTTTACTACATATGAACACTTTTCACATTCTCCCATGCAACTCGGCTGCTAGACCTCCTTTCATGCAGAGTCTTACGGTCCTAGCTCATGTCCAAGGCACCAAAGCCAGCTAAAAAGTCAATAATCGATACCTAAAACTTGAATTCTACTACTTCTTACTGGCTATTACATCAACTTAGAAGCTTCATCTGTGTTCTACTATGGTGCTTTTAGTGTCTCCGCATACCGCAGCACGCGACATAGCTTTGCAGACGATAAGTACAACCGTTTCAGACAGAAGAGCGGCCAATGTGACGATCTGGCTTTAAGTCGATTCGATAACAAATGACGAAAACGGACGGATTTCTCAGGTTTTTACTACATATGAACACTTTCACATTCTCCCATGCAACGCGGCTGCTAGTTCTTCTTTCATGCAGAATCTTACGGTCCTAGCTCATGTCCAAGGCACCAAAGCTAGCTAAAAAGTCAATAATCGATAACTAAAACTTGTATTGTACTACTTCTTACTGGCTATTACATCAACTTAGAGGCTTCATCTGTGTTCTACTATGGTGATTTTGGCGTCTCCGCATTCCGCAGCACGCGATATAGCTTTGCACACCATACATGTAACCGTTTCAGAGAGAAGAGCGGCCAATGTGTCCATCTGACATTGTCGATTCGATAGCAAATGACGAAAACAGGCAGATTTCTTAGGTTTTTACTACATTTGAACACATTTCACATATTCCCGTGCAACGTGGCTGCTAGTCCTCACTTCATGCAAAATCTTAAGGTCCTAGCACAAGTCCAAGGCACCAAAGCCGGCTACAAAGTCAAAAATCGTTAACTAAAACTAGAATTGTACTGCTTCTTATTGGCTATTACATCAACTTAGAAGCGTCTTCTGTGGTCTACTATGGTGCTTTTAGTGTCTCCGCATTCCGAAGCACGCGACATAGCTTTGCACACGATAAATGTAACCGTTTCAGAGAGAAGAGCGGCCAATGTGACGATCTGACATTAAGTCGAATCGATAGCAAATGACGAAAACGGGCGGATTTCTTAGGTTTTTATTACGTACGAACACTTTTCACATTCTCACGTGCAACGTGGCTGCTAGTCCTCGATTCATGAAAAATATTAATGGCCTAGCACATGTCCAAGGCACCAAAGCCGACTAAAAAGTCAAAAATCGGTAACTAAACTTGAGTTGTACTGCTTCTTACTGACTATCACGTCAACTTAGAATCTTCTTCTGTGTTCTATTATGGTGCTTTTAGCGTCTCCGCATTCCGCAGCACGCGATATAGCTTTGCACACGATAAATGTAACCGTTTGAGAGAGAAGAGCAGCCAATGTGTCGATCTGACATAAAATCGATTCGATAGCAAATGACGAAAACGGGCAGATTTCTTAGGTTTTTACAATATAAGAACACATGTCACACTCTCCCGTGCAACGTGGCTGCTAGTCGTCCCTTCATGCAAAACCTTAAGGTCCTAGCTCATGTACAAGGCATCAAAGCCGGCTAAAAAGTCAAAAACCGATAACTAAACTTGAATTGTACTGGTTCTTACTGGCTATTACATCAACTTAGAAGCTTCTTCTGTGGTCTACTATGGTGCTTTTAGTGTCTCCGCATTCCGCAGCACGCGACATAGCTTTGCACACGATAAATGTAACCGTTTCAGAGAGAAGAGCCCCCAATGTGACGATCTGACATTAAGTCGAATCGATAGCAAATGACGAAAACGGGCGGATTTCTTAGGTTTTTATTACGTACGAACACTTTTCACATTCTCACGTGCAACGTGGCTGCTAGTCCTCGATTCATGAAAAATATTAATGGCCTAGCACATGTCCAAGGCACCAAAGCCGACTAAAAAGTCAAAAATCGATAACTAAACTTGAGTTGTACTGCTTCTTACTGACTATCACATTAACTTAGAAGCGTCTTCTGTGTTCTACTGTGCTGCTTTTAGTTTCTCCGCATTCCACAGCACGTGACATAGCGTTGCACACGATAAATGTAACCGTTTCAGAGAGAAGATCGGTCAACGTGACCATATGACATTGAGTCGATTCGATAGCAAATGACGAAAACGGCGGATTTCTTGGGTTTTTACTACATATGAACACTTTTCACATTCTCCCGTGCAACGTGGCTGCTAGACCTCCCTTCATGCCAAATCTTAAGGTCGTAGCTAATGTTCAAGGCACCAAAGCCGGCTAAGAAGTCAATAATCGATAAATAAACATTAATTGTACTGTTTCTTACTGGTTAATTACATCAACTTACAAGCTTCTTCTGTGTTCTGCTATGCTGCAATTAGTGCTTCTGCATACCGCAGCACGCAACGTAAGTTTGCAGACGATAAATTCTATCGTTTCAGAGAGAAAAGCGGCCATTGTGGCGATCTGACATTTCGTCGATTCGATAGCAGATGTCGAAAACGGGCGGATTTCTTAAGTTTTTACTACATATGATCAGTTTTCACATATTCTCGTGTAACGTTTCTCCCAGACCTCGTTTCATGCGAAATCGTAACGTCGTCAGTCATGTCCCTGGCGCCAAAGGCGGCTAATAAGTCAATAATCGATAGCAAAAACTTGAATTGTACTGCTTCTTACTGGCCGATTACATCAACTTAGAGCCGGCCGCGGTGGTCTAGAAGTTCAGGGGTTCAGTCCGGAACCGCTGGACTGCTACGCTCGCAGGTTCGAATCCTGCCTCGGGCATGGTTGTGTTTGATGTCCTTAGGTTAGTTAGGTTTAAGAAGTTCTACGCTCTAGGGGACTGATGATAACAGATGTTAAGTCCCATAGTGCTCAGAGCCATTTGAACCAATAACTTAGAAGCTTCTTCTGTGTTCTATGGTGTTGCTATTAGTGCCTCCGCATGCCGCAGCCCGCGACATAAGTTTCCAGACGATAAATGTAACTGTTTTATAGAGAAAAGCGTCCAATGTGACGATCTGTCGTTACGTCGATTCGACGGCAATTGACGAAAACGGGACGATTTCTTAGGTTTTTACAACACATGAACACTTTTCCAATTCTCTCGTGTAACGTGTCTTCCAGACTTCGTTTCATGCCAAATCTTAAGGTCGTCGGACATGTCTGAGGCACCAAAGCCGGATAATAAGTCAATAATCGATTACTAAAACTTGAATTTTACTGCTTCTTACTGGCTGATTACATCAACATATAAGCTTCTTCTGTGTTTTACTGTGTTGCTATTAGTGCCTCCGCATACCCCAGCACACAACATAAGTTTGCAGACGATGAAGGTAACCGCTTCACAGAGAAATTTCAAATTCTGTGTCTGTGTCTATTGCCTGATCATATTGTTAAAAGCAGGTTGCTCTAAATGCCCAGTAGATCTGATTCCCTTGATACCCATTCAAAACAAACTCGGAATGGGAAAGACCAAGCTCTGCTTATACTTATAGCCTGGGAAGTTGACATATCTTAGACAGTAAAATATGATTGTTAAAGATGTCCACTGAGTATTCCCATATACACTGAAGTTAGCTTTGAACAACAAATTATTAATTGGCCACCAACTCTTGACTCAATAGCTACTAAGATCTTTCACTGGTGAAGGAGGTGACGACGTTGTTATGTCTATTAGAGGCTTCTGTAGTTTGCTGAAAATGATGTGATATAATTGTGCCTTGTGATTTTCTGTGGAGTTCCAGAGTAAGTTCTATACTGGTGCAGGACATTCATTCCTGCTGTTCTCATTCGAGGCAATCCTGGATTCTGAATCTCAAGCACCAGAGGATTATAAACAGCAATGCAACCTCTGTCTTCCTGGCTGTGCACTATTTCAAAGTGCTCTGGTTGTCAGTCTCTTCTCATTGTGCAGTGCTTGTAGATTATTGTAAATGGATTATCTGTAATATTTAGAACATCTCATTCTAAACTTTCTAAAGAACGAGACTTTTCTGTCATGACCACTTTTTGTGTGAGGTGATAAATACCAGGAATTTTGTTGCATTTTGAGAACCTAATGGTGACTGACATTAGTGTCTGTGTAAATTAATGGAACTGGATTTTTCCTCAGGTCGGCAGTTTTCCGAAGGTCGGCGTTTTTCCTGAGGTCGTCGTTTTTCCTAAGGTCGGCGTTTTTCCCCGAGGTCGGCGTTTTTCCCCGAGGTCGGCGTTTTTCCCCGAGGTCGGCGTTTTTTCCCAACGGCGGTGTTTTTCCCCGACGTCGGCGTTTTTCCACGATGACGGTGTTTTTCGCCAAGGTCGGTGTTTTACCCCGAGGTCGGCGTTTTTCCCTGAGGTCGGCGTATTTTCCCAACAGCGGCGTTTTTCTCCGATGTCGGCGTTTTTCCACGATGTCGGCGTTTTTCCCGAGGTCTGCGTTTTTGCCCCGAAGTCGGCGTTTTTCCCCGAGGTCGGCGTTTTTTCCCGAGGTCTGCGTTTTTGCCCCGAGGTCGGATTAGAGAATTTTTTCCCAAGGTCTAGAAATCTATCGATATATTGAAAATCCAAAGTATTTTCATGTATGTACACTATACTGATATGTCATGTCATCTTGAAACATATATCCGACCACTAGATAACGGTATTTATCAAGATAGCGATATATTTCGTTATATCTATTTATTTCGAGAATCGTTTTCTTAGGGGTACAGATTTATTTCCAGACGTCCATACATTTCCCATTATCGATTCAATTCGATATATCGACTTACGTAGATGCGCACATTATATCATGATGTCGATTTATTTCGAGATATCTATCTATATTGAGGAGTCTATTTATTTCGAGGTATCGATTGATTTCGAGTATCCGTTTATATGAGATATCGATTTATTTTGATACACCGACACAATTCAGGTTCTCTATATATTTCGAGGTATAGATATATTTCCAAGTATTGGTGTACTTCAGATATCGATTCTTTTCGAGATATCGATATATTTCAAGATACCTCTATATCTCAAGTAATCCATAAATTTCTAGATATCGCTATTTTTAGAGGTATCTTTATATTACTAGGTACCAATATATTTCAGGAAATCGATATATTCCTATACCTCGATTTATCTCGATATGTCGACTAGCTTCGAGATTTCGATCTAATTGTAAGTAGAAATGTGTCCAGATGTCGATATATTTCGGGATATCGACTCATTTCGATGTAGCGGTTTCTCGGAGGTGTCGATTTATTTCGAGGTTTCGATTTATTTCGCGGTGTCGATTTATTTCGAGGTAGCGATTTATTTCGAGGTGGCGATTTATTTCGAGGTGTGGATTTATTTCGAGGTGTCGATGTATTTCTTGGTGACGATATATTTCGATGTTACTTGTCGACTGCATCAGCTTAGAACCTTTTTCATACAGAGTGGTGCGACTGCATACCTCAGCAGGCGACATTGATATCCAGACGATGAATTTTACCGTTTCCGAGAGAAAAGCGTGCCATGTGACGAATTGGCACTACTTCATTATGAAAACAAATGACGAAAACGTGAGGTTTTCTTCGGTTTTTCTGCCACTGCTGCCAACTTTCAGCCCACCCCCTCCTCCACTTCCCCAGTCGTGGCGATCAGCTGGTGTGATGGAAATGGACACAGGAAAGTAATAACGTTCCATGAAATCCCATTCTAGGGACGTTCAAGGGTAAATGTTCCAGACGGTTTATTTGCATTAAGACACGCATACTGGACATCTACAATGTCACATCTGCCAGATCGTTTCTATTGTCAACAGTGGAAAACAAAACAGCGTACTGAAGAAGCCATAGTGGGACACGGTTTTTGGTAGACGAAATAATAGCAATACTCTAGCCACTGATAATGATGATCTAATGAGAATTCTGTTATTGTTTTGAAAGATGCATTTAAATATCCATTCAACGTAGATCCAAATTATTTTGAGAATTATAATTGCGGTATTGTGAATCTACATTGGAGATTTTGTAATGCAAAACATTTCGATCTGAGAATACTTTACGTGATAGTACGGTATTGACCTTGTGTGTCATTAGGGTAAAGTTAATTTGCCGCCATTAACACAAAATTTATCCGCCATTAACGTAAAATCTATTTTTCAGCGTACTGCAATAAGGACTCACTTCAGATGATTGGACAATTAAAGAGAACTCAAACCGTTATTTTAATAGTATTCGTAGGTCCAATGCAGCATTTACCGTAGACAGTCCCTGAGCCTAGACTGTCAGTTTTATGTAGGGAGTACTACTTTAAAAAAGCACTCCGTGTTCAGGTCACAAGTGGCCAATCAGGACCATCCGACCGCCACGTCATTCTCACTGAGGGTGGAGGAGGAGCTGGCTCTCCCACTCGTTGTGGTAGTTTCCTTTGACTGGAGCCGCTACTATTCGGACGAGTAGTTCCTCAATTGGCATCGGAAGGCTGAGTGCAACCCGAAAAATGCCAACAGCGCATAGCGGCCCCGATGGTCACCCATCCAAGTGCCGACCAAGCCCGGAAGTGCTAAACTTCAGTGATCTGACGGGAACCGGTGTATCCACTGCGGCAAGGCCATTGCCCCTACCACTTTTACATGATATTTTTGATCGTAGTTCAGGTCAGATGGCTGGAAAGAATGGACGTTTACCATGTTATGCACATTTATATTTTCACTACGTCGACACAGCTGGTCCAATTACGACCACAGGTGATGGTAGCCATAATGATCGTGCCAAGCATCCTGTGTACATTAGTTACACCCTAGTGTGTGGGCATCACAGCATTCGTGACATTTAAGTTTGTTACTTCTTTGCTACTATATTCGCAATAAATTTTGCAGACAGTATCCGCATATGACGCTCAAAGTACCTACAAAATTATATCATTGTACGACACATGTTTCAGGAGATACGTCATAAAAACTCAGGACAAGGCCAGACGCTGCATAGTACGGACGTGGACGCACAGCTGTAAATAAATGCCTGGTCAACACCAAGCTTTTCCGCTAGTCATCTATAAAGATAAAAAATCCCCAATATTGCCTACCAGCGTATGTTTGAAAAACCTTTATTTTGTCATCCATTTTTTCCTGTAAAAATCGTAAAAGCCGTGCATCATTGTGTTTTCAAAAATCGTTTCTTATTGTCATCTCTTTTTATGTATTTTAAACCATCTATCGCTTGTGTAACCTGTGGCTACAAGTCCATTCCGTTTATGGGGTAATCGAAATAATAAACAACGGAAAATGTGTGGGTCAATTTCTTCCTCATTTTTCGGAACTTCTGATAATAGTAAATCGTTGGCTCTTTGAGGGTGTGATAGGTACATACAAGAGATTAGTATAAGATTAGAATTTGTGTTAGATACAGTGCCAGGAGGTTCTGTTTCTATCTGGCTAGCTTCAGAGTACTTCACCATCTACTAAGTGATGCGTTTCATTGTGAATGGTGTGTTCTGTGCTAGGTCTACCCTTTACTGCACAATGCTGTTCCTTCGATGCTATTAAAACCAGGATGTTATCAAAATATATGCACAGTGGCAGACTGGAGTCTGCATAAATATTTCCAGTGGTGGGGAGGGGGAAAGGCGCGTCGGGGCTGGAGTGCATGATTCTGAAACTGGCACTCTATCTACAAATCAGCTGGTCAGTTACGAGGTGCATCAAGCTACAAGACCCTAACTCTATAAGCGCTACAACTGGTCAAAGCTAAGGTTTAGCAGTATTGTGGAGAATTCTTATCTGGAAGAGTATGAGTATACTGTAACGAATAAAAACTCTTTACTCCAGATTCCAGGGAGGGTTGGGGGCGATGGGTGAAAGTGCCCTTTTGCCTATCCTCCCCTCCCCACCTCCTCCCCTCCCCCTCCCCTCCCCCTCCCCTCCCCCTCCCCTCCGTCTCCCCTCCCCCTCCCCTCCTCCTCGCGGACGCCAATGGCTGGCCCGTTCATTTTGAGAACATCAGAGCTGCAGTAACCTTACTGAGAAACTGTTCTTCATGTCCTTGTCTGTCAATCTTACCACTCAGAACACCAGTGGGAATGTTGGTTACCGCTGAAACAACTGGTTTTCGGCTGTTATCAGTTTCCCAGACTCACTTTAAGCTAATTGTTAAAACCCGTCACAATACCAGTTTTTGTAATAACCGATTTTCAGTCTTTTATTTACATTATTTCCTCTAGTAAACGTAGAAATCAAACAAAGATTAAAAAATTTTACTTTCTCAGTTTCTTGATAAATGGAATCAAAATGTCAAATGAAATACCTATATGATGACCTGCAGCCGTTCAGAACGAAATTAGAATTATATTAATACCGTCAGCTGCTCACGGGTGTCGATATATATCAACGGGGACAGGTGACAATGTGTGCAAGTCTGGGACTCGAACCCGGGATCTCCTGCTTACATGGCAGGCGCTCTGCCCATCTGAGCCACCGAGGGCACAGACGATAGTGTGACTGCAGGTACTATCTCGCGCACGCCTCCCGCGAGACTCACATTCTCACCTTGCATGTCCACACACTACATTCGTAGTGCCCCACACCAACACACTCATTACTCGTGGAACACATTCGTACCAAGTCCCGTAACAGTTCCGGGAATACGTGTACATCTTCACAGAAGAAGGTCATGGCTGGTATTGCCAGAACCATATACTTATATGGATATGGACATGTCTTCCACGAGGAATGAGTGTGTTGGAGGGGGACTCTACGACTGTAGTGTATGGACATTCAAGGTGAGAATGTGAGTCTCTCAAGATGCGTGCGCGAGATAGTCCCTGCAGTCGAACCATACACTGTGTCCTCGGTGCCTCAGATGGATAGAGCGTCTGTCATTTTAGCAAGAGATCCCGGGTTCGAGTCCCGGTCGCGGCACACATTTTCACTTGTCCACGTTGATATTTATTAACGCCCGCGAGCACTGACTGTATTAATATAATTCTAATTTCTTTAAATTAAATAGTCAAATATGTCCGATCTTCGCTTCTGGCGAGTGCTCCTATACTACAGAAAACTGCCAGTATTATCCTACTGATTTTAGTTTTTAGAAGCTCTGCTCAAAAATTATATTGTAATCGGTTATCACTGCACTATGCGGGCATTACGTATAGTCCAGCGATATAGAGTGAAAACTGCGGCAGGAGAACTCTCTTTTTCGTTTTAATTTCTCCGTTTTTAAGGGCTAAAAGCAGATAACGGCATACTACGTAGACACAGGCAGCAGATCAGGCACTTTCTATTTTTATCCCGAACTATGAATGATTTGTAAAATTTTAACTTTTTTCCTTGTATGATGTCGCAAGTGACCAAATCGACCATTGTGCTTCACTCGTACTGCATATCGTAAAATACTTCCAGGCTTCCAGATGGTGCCATTTTGTGTTACAACTGACGTTCGACAACAGCGAGAAACTGCGTCCATTCTCGCGCACTGCTTGTATAACAGGCACAGTATTGTCTCGGCAATGTTGGACCAATCCATTTGTTGCTCGTTTCTATCAGCAGTGTTATTAAAGTGGCATACATAACTTTTCCCATTTTTTTCTGTAATAACGCCGTATTTCAGTGCTATGGAAATCTTACGAATAAAAATTACTCGTCTTTTTTAAAAAAGGTTTATTTGAAAACTAAAAATTTTACTACGACAGCTGTGGCTAATTGATATATCTGTTTTTACGTGGTTATCAGGAAAAAATAAAAAAAATACTTGTTATAACCGAGAGCAAACAAATACCGAAAGACATCGGTTATTCAGAACTAAAATACCCATATCGTTTTAACTGATCGGTTTTTCTATCTCTAAACTGCAATGTCGCCATAGAAAAGTGTGTCGTTTCATCAATGTCCATAGCAACTTTGAGATATGTGTTTATGCGCAATATCGGCAAATGGAAACACGAAGAGGTAATAAGCACCTGAGCGATAGAATTTATTTCACAGTCAGAAAAGTCGAGTGACAGACAAGACTGAATCACTGTAATAGGAATTATATGGAAAGCTGTGTAAAGGAAAATTTCCAGTTCTTTCGTGGATTCCAAAATTGAAGCAAATTCCGGGACATCAAGGTGACATAGTCTTATACGGATAGTATTCCATGACTAACGTAATTGGCCCACATACTGTACTGGTATACGGATAATATTACACGACTAACGTAATTTACCTGAAATAATTTACAAACATGTTACTGTAACATTCGCTACTACTCATTACGCTAATTGACCTTCAGCCATTAAGCGCAAGCGCAGATCTCAGTTATGATACGTGCGCCATCCAAAAATTTATCAAGGTGGTAACTCAACACAACTACAAACGATCATTGTGTGTAAAATAAATAGAACACCTCATAAGAAGAACATGACGGGTTTGAATCATTCCCACCGCAAAGGATGAAAAATTCAGGCTCGCACACAAGACCACTTGATAACTAACCAGAAATTCAGATTAGTTGTAGCTTCGGTAACAATCGCCTTTTTTTTACATTTTCCCCGTAAACTAGATAATTATGAAACGTAAGCAACTACTCTAAAATATCTGCGGCAACGGCGTTGCCGCGGAGGTTGCATCGGTTCACGTGAGATCACCGAAGTTATGTGCGTTGTCGGGCGTTGAAGGCACTTGGATGGGTGATCATCCAGGCCGCCATGCACTCTTGCCATTTCTCGGGGTGCACTCAGCCTCATGATGTCAATCGAGGAGCTACTCGACCGAATAGTAACGGCTCCGGTCAAAGAATACCAACATAACGACCGGGAGAGCAGTGTGCTGACCCCCGCCCCTCCTTTTCGCATCCTCCACGGATGATGACACGGCGGTCGGATGGTCCCGTCCAGTATTCCACTCGTGGCCTGAAGACGGAGTGCTTACAAAGCAACTACTCTCCAGTGCATGGCCGTACTACTGAGACCTTGATGCCTGGCATCAACAACAGATGGCAGCACACGAGGTTGGCTTACGCCTACTGCCGAATTTTGCGATCTGTCGTAAGCCTGCGTAAGCACGTAGGGCCTTCCGTCTTAAGTGCAAGCATATCCATTGCGTTTTCTGTCATGCGACTTGAGTGGAATGTTTCATTATTTCTGAAATTTTATAGAAATATTTTTCGTTGTATATCCTCACCATCGGTACTGAATTTACTGTAAAATTACTTGCTCACTTTTCGGAACTTCCGTTCATAGCAAATCGATACTACTTGAAGCCGTGGTAGACACGAGTCTAGTGTGCTTCACCTTCAGCACCTTCTGTGTCAGTCTCGGTTAATATGTCGCTGATTTCACAACGAACAGTTCGTTGTCTACTGAGTATACTGTTTGTTGCACGACACTATCCCTCCCACGCTGCTAAATGTAGGTCGTCGGCAAAATATGACTGCAGTGGAACAAGGGCGTCTGCAGAAATTTCCCCAGGAGGTGGTGGTGGCATTGGTAGTGGTGTGTGTGTGTGTGTGTGTGTGTGTGTGTGTATGTGTGTGTGTGTGGAGGCCATTACTATGAAATTCACACAGTCCAGACCGCCAAGGAAAATAAACCTTGAGATTTGGAAAGGGTGTTGATCTTATACCGCTTATACTGCATATTTCGAAATTCCACCTCTAAGGGGGAGACACAGGAAATGAAAGGATTTTTGAAACATGTAGCTATTAAGGTAATTTGTATCTGGTTTCTAGGTCAGAAATAAAGAAATATGTGTTCCAGTATTATTGGGAATTTAACCTCTATGAGGTGAAATAGTGGGTGAACATTTTATTTTGAGATAAATAATTATGGAAGAACTATGAAAGTATTTTTAAGGATACATCTACGAAAATTGGTATTTGACTTCGAAGTTACAAATAAGAAAATACGTGTTTCGGTGTTTTTAGAAGTTCAACCCCTAAGGGGATGAAATAGAGTGAGCTGCTGCGTTTCTGGCGCCAGTTTCCGTCGATCGTTGTTTCGATCTTTGAGTCGCGGCCCAGAGGACACTGCTGCCTAAGCGACTGTAGTAGTTCTCTGTGCGGCCCCACATCGGACTTACCGCGCTTACACTGGACACAGTTGCCAACAAATCGCCTGCCATCGCCATATAGGTTGGGCCAAAACATATGTTCCCGAACTCGGTTCAAGGTCTTGTAGAACCACAAATTGTCCCCTAACGCCGAATCGTGGAAATATCTGAGTGCCATGCTAACTCGTTCCTGTGGAATACAGACCTTCCCTTCACCACGGTTGTCTTCCCCTTTACACAAGACCCCCCCCACCCCACCCCCCGAAGACCTCGCCATCCGCCAACTGCTGCCGTATCGGTCCCCACCCGGGGTCCTCGGCCTTTTGCCGGCTAAGTCGCAGAAGAAGCCGAGTGTCTCGGAGAGAAGGAAATTCACCCCAAGATCCGGCTCCACGTGGCCCTTGCTTTCCCCAGACTCTGCCGCGAACATACGGCTGAGAGCGTAACCAATTCATTGTCTCTGCCACTAATATTCCGTACCTGGAGATAAGTCTTGTCATCTTAACTTCGGTATGATTTTTAGCGATCTTATTAATCAAAGTTTAATGGCTGGCACTGGCCAAGTAACTCACGGAGGCTCATTGGTTTCATTCCAGTTGTATTGCTCACCTGTTCTCCATATAAGGTTGTGTAGTTTATGTCTCAGAAAAGTGTCTGCCCTTGATGTGTGTTGTGTTAGAGATAATTGGCAGCGGTCGACGCTAGCATACTGGGAGCACAGCACCACGGGGGCAGAGAGATATTTAAGGCCATGTCCTCTCCTTTACATCTTGGGTTATGTTGTCACTTTTGCGTGATTCCATCTTTCCGGTGCTGAACTATAGCATCCAAAGTTCAATTGCATTGCCATGTTGAGTATATTTCTATGTCATTCTCTGCCTCGTGGATCTCTTGTATTGATTTGAATCCTTGGTCTGCTCGCGTCTATCGCCCATTCATACGAAATTTTGAAGCAACCTTATTTTAAGGGTATTGTCACATAGTCATGTTCTAGTTGTAATCATTCTAAGAATATTGTTGATTAATCAACTGAGTAACTAAATTTGAAGGTCCGTTTGGTCAAAATTAAAGGACCCCCTTAATTGTTTTAGTCATTTTTTATATAGTTTTGTTTAGGAAAGTTGGCTAGCCGAACTTTAAATATCTGTATTCTTACGCTTAATCTGTTTCTCCCCTGATTGCAAGTAGTGAGAGTTCTGCTATGAATTTTATGGACATTTGTGTTATTTAAGTAAAGCTTTATCTAAGTATATTTACCTAGTCATATTCAAATTTCACGTTTTACAGGTCTCGTTCAGCTTAACGAAATTTATTTATTATTTGTCCAACTGATCTGGCCTTGTAAGGCAGTCTCCTCTCTTATTGTGATTGTGATTTTATAATGTTTTTGATTGTAATAAAATATGTAGCAACTACAACGGATTACTATTGTGATTTTGGTGTGTCACTACCATACCCCATTTCATAGAGGATGAAATGTTTCATGAAATATATGAAAACCTGTTTTTGATACATTCAACCATTAAGGGGGGTGGAATATAGGATGCAATGTTTTATGGAAGTATTTCAGTGCGAAAGAATTTTTAAAGCGAAATCTATGAAAATTGTGTTATTGAAAAATACGTGTTTCACTGTTTTTGGAACTACAACCTCCAAGAAGGTGCAATAGTGGCACATGTTTCACTGACCCATAGCCTTCCACCCAACCTGTAAAGTATACGGACTTGCTGAAAGCATCGTTTAAGAAGAGATTGTTCGAAATTTCACTCCTAAGGGGGTGAAAAATGGGTTGAAAGTTTTTTTTTAAATATTTCCCTATGTCCCTATTGAAGCTATAACTACAAGACTACGAAAATTGATATTTGGTGTCTCAGTCAGAAACAAAAAAGAAACAGGTTTTTAGCATTTTCCGAAATTCTTCCATTGGGGGATAAAATAATTAGTGAAGGTTTTTGAAAATAAATCATTATTAAAGAACTACTGAAGCATATTTAAAGCTACATCTATGAAAATAGGTATTTGACATCTCGGTTCGATGTAAAAAAAAAAAGTGTGTTTCGTTACTTTTGGAAATTTAACTCACTAATAGAGTGAAATAAGGGATGAAAAGTTTTATGAAATATTTCACTATGAAAGCATTTTTAGAATTAAATGGATGAAGATTTGAATTTGGCTCCTCGGTTCTAAATAGAAGAATACGTGTTTAATTGTTGTTGAAAACCCAACCCCTAAAGGGTGTGAGATGTTTCAGAAAATGGTTCATTATGAAAGCATTAATAAATATATCTGACAATTCGTATTCGGCTAATCTTTTACAATTTTTAAAAACTACGTGTTTCACTGGTTTTGGAACTTCGAGCATAAGGGGATGAAAATTTTAATGAAATATTTATTGCGTTATATTAAAATATTTTAAATTTGTATCTATGAAAACCGGTATTTCACTTCTCAATTAGATATAAAGAAATATGCGTTAGGGAATGAAAGACTCTACGGAGATATCACCACAAAAATACAAACGGCTTGATTAACAAAAACCTTGGACTCCAGCTGTCAGTAGTGCTTTTTGGTCCTTCAGTAAAAGACCATGCTTCAATGGCGTTAAGTTTAGAAAGTTTAGAAAGTGTTGCAGTTTATAAAAGACATAAAAAAACGATTAAAGAAAAAAAATTCTTTGCAGACCATGAAAGGTCTACGCAAGTAAAGAAGCGAATGATAAGCTAGCTCTTTATGCAAATGAGTTGGTCAGTTTAAGTTCCGAGACATGTCATGCAGCAGGAACGGAATCCTATAGTTGCTACGATTGGCTAAAGGAAAAGTTTTGCAAAATCACGCCAAATCACTTCTGCAAGTGGCTGAGAATCTCGTAATGAATAAAAATTCTGTACTGAGAATTCGAAGGTGGGAGATGCAAGATTCCCCCCCCCCTTCCCCCTCCTCACAATGCTATCCTTCTTTCCCTACAGCAAAATAAATAATTAAATAAATAAATAAAACTAGAGAAATTTCTACTGTGAAACTATTTGCATACAAGAGAACGGCCCTTGAAATTTAACGCCTCAAAGTTTTAAGCCCTGCTCATTCCGGATATTGATTAGAAAGTGTTAATCCACATGTGAAACCTGAGTACATAATCCCTGTGACATTTGATCAACGGTGTTCCATAAGGACAGGTTCTCATTCAAAACGTTCGAAAATTCTATTTCTTTGTAGTTGCATTTTTAAAGGTGTACTTGTCTAGACTCTAGGAACGGAAAGTTTTTTTTTTTTTAGTCCGTGCTTTACAAAAGTTTCTGCAGCCCATTGTTTGAAGCAGTGTCACGGCTGCCGTGAGCCGCGCGGGCTACCCGCCATGTCTCCAACGCCTTGTCACGGTTCGCGCGGCTCCCCCCGTTGGAGGTTCGAGTCCTCCCTCGGGCATGGCTGTGTATGTGTTGTCCTTAGCATAAGTTACTGTAAGTAGTGTGTAAACATAGGGACTGATGGTTCAAATGGCTCTGAGCACTTTGGGACTTAACATCTGAGGTCATCAGTTTCCTAGAACTTAGAACGACTTAAACCTAACTAACCTAAGGACATCACACACATCCATGCTCGAGGCAGGATTTGAAGCTGCGACCGTAGCGGTCGCGCGGCTCCCGACTGAAGCGCCTAGAACCGCTGGGCCACATCGGCCGGTCTATCATGTATTCTAGAAGAGCTGCACGGTCGTCAGTGGCGCCTGTTCTTTCGAGAACAGTTACTATCTTCATATCTATGGTTAAACGTTACCCAGCCATTGACCTTCGTCTGTGCGAATGCGCATAGGTTGCTCGAACTCTTACGGGAATCGTCACCTTAGTGTGAGCCAGTAATGAGTGGATGGACAAGTACCTATTAAGTACATTACGTATGCGGATTGTGGACGGTTGGCGATGTGAGTCTCACGGGAAACGTGCGAGGGATAAATTCCTGCTGTCGTGCTGTTCATTTGTGTCCTCGATGGCTCAGATGGATTGAGCGTCTGCAATGTAAGCAGGAGATCCTGGGTTCGAGTCCCAGTAGGGGCACACATTTTCAGCTGTCCCCATCGAAGTATATCAACAACACCTGTCGGCAGTTGAGGGTTTCAATTAATTATCAGTTGTGAAGGTGATTCGATGAACCCTTTGCCAGGCACTTAAATGTGTTTTGCAGGGTATCCATATAGATGTAGATGAAAACTCGTCCCGTGTCGCACGTGCTCAAAATGATTCATACTGCAGAATGCATGCAAACATACTCACCGAAAATACGGACGAATATCAAGTGCAGGCTGCCAAGTGCTGCATATCCAGCTTAGACAGATCGGCTTTTCCTGCCAAGAAGAACAGGAAGTTGCTGTCTAGGAACAATCAGAGCTCGAGGAAGGGTTGATAAATACTCCTTGAATTGCAGACTAAAAGTAAATAACGAAAATACATTTTTGGTAAAAATTGGTCAAAACATAATCGTTTGCCCTCCGCATTGGATTAGCTGTTTTGAATATTGAAAATCTGACTTCAGATTCGTTTTCACTGACATTGAAAATATATATGTATCACTCAGTTCATGCAAGTCGAAGTAATAATGTAACTAAATGTTTTCCCTAAACTTTGAACACTTTTTTTTCGAGTAACGATTTTCTCAGAACGGCATGCAGCATAAATTAAAAGTGGTTCGATCTCTTAACTTCTACCTCTGACCCCTAAAAGTACACTTTTCTTAGGAGCTTATAGCTATAATATGACATTTGTTAATATTAACTAATTTTTGTGTAGGCATAAGGAGTGAAACAAACCCACAAAAATTGAACTCAAAGTTCGAATTAGCACTGTATTGTTAAATTTAAGGTTGTTTCATTGCGGTTAGGTATGCGCTCCCATAAATTTTATGTATTATCGACTGATGTAATCCATTTTCAATTTCAGAGAAATAATGTAGTATCAACTGATGTTACCCATTTTTGAATTCAGGTAACATCTGAGGTGCAACACTGCACGCACTCTGCGTACTCCAGTCTCGCAGGCCCTTGATCAAATCATAATTACCGGCGCCATTTTTTTTATTGAAAATCTAAAATTAAGCTCATAGTATGATCACTCGTAATTCATAAACAGATCCTTCGAATGTATTTTCATTGTCTCAAAAAAAATTTCAATTGTACCCTTTTTTGCTCATTTGTATGAGAACCTGGCCGTAACGCCGGAATATAGTCACGAGATTTTTTTTCAGAGACGCTGTACGTTCGCGAGAAGAATTTCGTTCTGCGCGTGTCGAAGGACATTCCTCAGATTTTACTGTGTGTGTGCTACTCAGTCGTACCATTCGAGTGTACATCTTTGCATAGTTTTCCTTTCACGATGTAAACAGTGCTTGGCTCAGTTGCTAACTGGCCAGAGAGTGGTTCCGAAGGTGGATGTGCGGTGCGTTCGGTCTGCTAGGACAACAGCAGACTGGCGTGGTGCGATGGCAGAAGCTGACACTGAGGGAGCTAGCTGCTGGGACGCCAGCGAACAATTTATGCCAAGTAAGACGAAGAGGACTATTCTAAAATTATGAGCCGTCTCAAAAGTGTTTATCATTAGTAAATCTTGAAGTTAAGACTGACAATAAGTCTACAATAACTGACAGTTTTGTCTAGAGAGAGAGATACAGGAAATCCCCCCACCCCCCTCAATGAAATTTTGGTTGTGATGACAGGCCGATTGGTAGTGTAGCCCGAGATCTAAGTTAGGTTGGAAGTGGGTAATTTGATTGAGAGTTGTTTACGCCAACGATTATGAATGCCGACTAAACGTTGTGCGAGCAGATTGCCCTGTAGCGTAGCCTAGTGTTTCCGTCCGCGCCACATTCAACATTCTTTCTCTAGCTGTGTACAAAAGTCTCACAACAGCCACGATAACTACGTTTCTGGTGGGGGGATGGTAGAGTCCACTATGTAACTTTCACTGCAAATTTTAGTAACCGCCGAAACTAACCGAAATAGAAGCGTAATTTTAACAATATTTCCTTTTATGGGAAAGAATGGTTCCCCTCTTTCGGCAGCAACTGTAATATGTAGGCGACTTATTAGTTTTTTTTAACTCTGAATCATGATCTCAATAGACGCAGTGCTTTTTTTACGTTACTTGATTTGTGGTCTATAGTAAACCATGCAACGAATTGGTAAATTCTTTGAAGTTTGACGTGTGTTACATAGACGACGTCTGCAATGTTCGTAAGGCCAAGTTTGCATATATTCGGTGTCTGTTTTTTTGGCCATGTACTGTATAATTAAGGGGAGGAGGATTATGTTCAAGGAGCAGTGCAGTAGCAGTCTATGGAGAAATTGAGAATTTGGATCTTGCGAACGGCATGCTCGGGCTGTTCGTGCTATTCTGTTGACCACTGTGTAATTCGGACACAGTGATCATTGCCTCTCCCTAGTAACCAGGGGACTCGGGTGCTAATCCTGGTCTGGCACAAATTTTCAACAGTGCCCATTGACTAAAGTCTGTGCCCATTGTCAGCTAATATCATTGTTTCGGTGTTAAATTGTATTTTGTTCACGATACGTCGTTTAGCTTTTTCATGGATAACAGCTTTGAAGCGTACAGGTTATATTGATATTCGCTCGTCGTTACTCCAAGGCAACTATAGCGATTTATAAATACAGTTGTAGTTTGTATTAAGCCTACATACGTAATTGTGTCCTGTGTTTCTTTACCAAGAACTACTTCGTAAGTAATTCCCCTGTAGTGGTATTTTGTTTTAGTATTTTGTTTAAATATTTATAGACTGCAGGCTTGGATGAAATATGAAACACATGTCCGAAGTTCCTGTTGATACTGAGGATGCTGTTTCATCCGTACTAGGGGCCAAAAAATTTCATCTAATACAGAAGGACACAATTTGTCTCGAGATTTAGCAATTTTTCGTAATAGAGGCCTTGCTTCGATATATTTTTCTCTAATTCTTGTTTGGATTTAATCTTAAAACACACTAACTCTTCCACCAGTTATTCGATATGTGGTTTCATTCCTTTCGTAGCCTAGAGTTCTTAAACGGTCGATAATATTAATAATTTCCTTTCTCAATTTTATTTTCTGTAAAATCTCCTGTTTATGGTTATTGCTAACATGTTTCATGTTCTCACTTTTATTATTTTTATTTTTCTAGTTTTGTGACTGGTAGCCAAATTTTCTTTGAATCTGGTTTCTAATTCTGAAATAGTAACAGATGAAGGTCAAGAGAAGATTGCGATCTCTTTGAGGAGAGTGGCTTGGAGATTTTTTATAATAGACGTACACAGGTCATGGGGATCCTTACCTATATAAATTTACTTCGAGTGTGATGTAGCCCATTCTCTTGTCATGATCTCGGCTGTATCGTAGCGCATTGTCTCGGTTAGGTTGGAGATTTTTCTTGAGAGTTGCCGAAGTCAACGAAAGTGATTACAAAGTAAAGACTGTGCTAACAGAACGATCTGTAGCGTAGTCCAACACGTTCTTTCTGTCCTTTTAAAGCGTCTTTGAATTAAAAATAACTAAAGCTGCAAGATACAATCACAAAAACTGTGTTACGTAATAGAGTAATCCCAGACTATTGTGGTGTAAGTTGTGTGCATACACCTTTTCTTTTTCAATGAGTATACATTATTTTACTCATTTGCTGGGTTTCAGTTTTCCGCGTTTTCCGGCGAAAAACCTTTTCCTGTGAAGGGCCCATTAGCTTGTCGGTTATATTCGTGACTTTCTCGACGGTCAGTAATTTCGTGACAGTTCATCCACCGGCGTCATTGTTAACATCGAATGTAGATTTAAGTATTAGGAAGGCTAATATGAAGCTAATGCATGAGTGGGTCTAATAATTAATAAAAATAAGAATGCGGGTAAGCTACTACAAACAGCATAGTGAACGCATTGTTGTGGCCAAGATAGCCACGAATCCCATGCCTACCAAAGTCGTAAAAGAAGTCCGCAGACGATGAAGAAATTGATGGAATGTGTGATGAGATAAAAGAAATCATTCAGATAGTGATGGGAGATGAAAATTTAATATTAATGGGTGACTGGAATTCGACAGTAGGAAATCGAAGAAAAGGAAACGTAGTAGGTGAATATGGAATGGGGGTAAAAAATGAAAGAGGAAGCCGCCTGGTAGGTTTTTGCACAGAGCATAACTTAATCATAGCTAACACTTGGTTCAAGAATCTTGGAAGAAGGTTGTATACGTGGAAGACACCTGGAGATACTGCAATATTTCAGATAGATTATATAATGGTAAGACAGATTTTTAGGAACCAGATTTTAAATTGTAAGACATTTCCATGGCCAATGTGGACTCTGATCCCAATATATTGATTATGAACTGTAGATTAAAACTGGAAAAAGGTGGGAATTTAAGGAGATGGGACCTGAAAGAACTGACAGAATCAGAAGTTGTAGAGTGTTTCAGGAAGAGCATTAGGGAACGATCTACAGGAATGGAGGGAAAGTAATAGTGTGATGGAGGATCTGAGTGGTGTACTGTCAAGGGGGAGGGGGTTCCTCAGGGATCAGTGTTGGGGCCGCTCCAGTTCCTTATTTATATAAATGATATGCCCTCAAGTATTATGGGTAACTCTAAAATATTTCTGTTTGCTGATGACACTAGCTTGGTCGTAAAGGATGTTGTGTGCAACATTGACTCTGTTTCAAGTAGTGCAGTACATGACCTCAGTTCATGGCTTGTAGAAAATAAACTAACGTTAAATCACAGTAAGATTCAGTTTTTACAGTTTCTAACACACAATTCAACAAAACCTGACGTTTTAATCTCACAGCATGGGCATATGATTAGTGAAACTGAACGGTTCAAATTCCTAGGTGTTCAAATAAATAGTAAGGCTTTGTGGAAAGCCCACGTTCAGGATCTTGTTCATAGACTTAATACTGCCATTTTCACTATTCAAATGGTACCGAAAGTGAGTGATACTTCGACAAGTAAATTAGTCTACTTTGCTTATTTCCATTCACTTATGTCGTATGGTATTATGTTTTTGGGTATTCCCATTCTAGAAGGATATTTTTGGCTCAGAAACGGGAGGTTCGGGCAAAAAGTGGTGTGAGTTCACGATCCTCTTGTCGACCTCTGTTCAGGGAGTCTGGGTATTTTGACATTGGCCTCTCAATATGTATATTCCTTATTGTCGTTTCTTGTTACCAATATTAGTTTATTTCCAACAATAAGCAGCTTTCACTCGGTTAATACTCGGCAGAAATCAAACCTCCATTTGGATCGGACTTCCTTAACTCATGTGCAAAAATGTGTGCAGTATACTGCTGCATCAATTTTCAATAAGCTGCCACTCGAATTCAAAACTCTTAGCAGTAATCCACGCGCTTTCAAATCGAAACTGGAGTGTTTCCTCATGGGTCACTCCTTCTATTCTGTCGAGGAGTTAATTGAAAAATTAAGCAGATTCTCATTGTACTGCTGATATCGTTTGCTTAAACTTATCCACTGATTTTCTCTCAGGTTCATGAATATGTATTTTTATCTGTTATTACTTTTATGTTGTAAGTTCATGTGTCGCCCTAACCGCCGTCTGCTTCACGTCTGCTGTGCAGCGAGCTACCTTAATTTAAGTATTAACTGTATTTTTCTTACTTGTCACTTCTTCTTCCGTGTGTTTTTGCTTTTAGGAAGCTTTAATTGTCGAGTGCTAGTAATAGAGTTACATAGATTTCGTGTTTGTTTTGGATACAGTCAGAGAGAGTCCCTGTAGTCAGCCATAGTGCCAGTAGTGCTTGTGTTTGTTTTGAATACAGTCCAGAGACAGGTAGTGCTATTTTCATTGTTTTCTACAAGAAGTGGTTAGCAATCACAGTTTAGTCAGTAATCAGCCGCCTTTAGTGAATTAGCAGTCTAGTTAAATGTTGATTAAGTCTCTCCAGTAAATTGATTCCTTAGGATGGATAGGATGTGTGACTGCTGTGTACGGACGCAGGAGGAGCTGGCCACTCTTCGCGAACAGCTGAGCGTGTTGATGGCCGCGGTCAGCCGTCTTCAGGCTGCTGCCTCGGAGTGTAGCGGCAGTGGGGAGCCTGTTGCGTCGCATGGTGCATCCCAGGTGTTAGGTGCTTCACCCACTGTCCCTGCTGTCGAGACACCTTCGCGGGTACCAGACGCGGTTGGGCCATCCTCTCCCCAAGGGGAGTGGCGGGTTCAGCGGCGTGGAGGCTGGCCGTGTGGCATCGCCCGCTCTGCCTGTGAATGGACATGTGGCTGCTCCTTCAGCAAGGTCCGAGCAGGCACACGGGGGGAGGGGTTTATTAGTTACTGGGAGCTCCAACGTTAGGCGGGTGATGGAGCCCCTTAGGGATATAGCGGAAAGGTTGGGGAAGAAGGCCAGTGTTCACTCTGTCTGCTTGCCGGGGGGTCTCATCCGAGATGTGGAGGAGGCCCTACCGGCGGCGATAGAGAGCACTGGGTGCACCTGACTGCAAATTGTTGCTGATGTCTGCACCAATGACTCCTGCCGTCTGGCTTCAGAGGTCATCCTCAGTTCGTACAGGCGGTTGGCCGAGTTGGTGAACGCGGAAAGCCTCGCTCGCGGGGTGGAATGAGAGCTAACTATTTGTAGTATCGTTCCCAGAACCGATCGCGGTCCTCTGGTTTGGAGCCGAGTGGAAGGCTTAAACCAGAGGCTCAGACGATTCTGCGGAGAGCTGGGGTGCAAATTTCTCGACCTCCGCTATCGGGTGGAGAAATGTGGGGTCCCCCTGAATAGGTCAGGCGTGCACTGCACGCCGGAAGCGGCTACGAGGGTAGCGGAGTACGTGTGGAGTGCACATGGGTTTTTTTTTAGGTTAGAGAATTCCCTCCCTAGGCCCGACAAGACGACTCCTGAGGCGCGGCAAGGCAGGAGTAGGCAAAATGCAACAGGGAATAACAATATTAATGTGCTAATAGTAAACTGTAGGAGCGTCTATAGAAAGGTGCCAGAACTGCTCTCATTAATAAACGGTCACAACGCCCATATAGTACTAGGGACAGAAAGTTGGCTGAAACCACATGTAAACAGTAATGAAATCCTAAACTCTGATTGGAATGTATATCGCAGAGAAAGGCTAGACAGTGAAGCGGGATTCGTGTTTATAACGATAAGAAGTGCAATAGTATCGAAGGAAATTGACGGAGATTGTAATTGTGAAATGATTTGGGTGAAGGTCACGGTTAAAGCAGGCTCAGACATGGTAATTGGATGTCTCTATAGGCCCCCGGGCGCAGCAGCTGTTGTGGCTCAGCACCTGAAGAATAATTTCGAAAATATTTCGAGTAGATTTCCCCACCATGTTATAGTTCTGGGTGGAGATTTTAATTTGCCCGATAATGACTGGGAGACTCAAACGTTCATAACGGGTGGCAGGGACAAAGAATCGAGTGAAATATTTTTAAGTGCTTTATTCGAAAACTATCTTGAGCAGTTAAACAAAAAACCGACTCGTGGCAATAACATATTAGACCTTCTGGTGACAAACAGACCCGAACTATTTGAATCAGTTAATGCAAAACAGGGAATCAGCGATCATAATGCGGTTACTTCGTCGATGATTTCAGCCGTAAATAGAAACATTAAAAAAGGTAGGAAGATTTTTGTGTTTAGCAAAAGTGACAAAAAGCAGATTACAGAGTACCTGACGGCTCAACACAAAATTTTGTCTCAAGTACAGATAGTGTTGAGGATCAGTGGACAAAGTTCAAACCACCGTACAATATGCGTTAGATGAGTATGTGCCAAGCAAGATCGTAAGAAATGGAAAAGAGCCACCGTGTTTCAACAACCGAGTTAGAAAACTGCTGCGGAAGCAAAAGGAACTTCACAGCAAACATAAACATAGCCAAAGCCTTGCAGACAAACAAAAATTACGCGAAGCGAAATGTAGTGTGAGGAGGGCTATGCGAGAGGCTTTCAATGAATTCGAAAGTAAAGTTCTATGTACTGACTTGGCAGAAAATCGTAAGAAATTTTGGTCCTATGTTAAAGCGGTAGGTGGATCAAAACAAAATGTCCAGACACTCTGTGACCAAAATAGTACTGAAACAGAGGATGACAGACTAAAGGCCGAAATACTAAATGTCTTCTTCCAAAGCTGTTTCACAGAGGAAGACTGCACTGTGCTTCCTTCTCTTGAAGTCGCACAGTTGACAAAATGGTAGATATCGAAATAGAAAACAGAGGGATAGAGAACAATTAAAATCGCTCAAAAGAGGAAAGGCCTCTGGTCCTGATGGCATACCAGTTCGATTTTACACAGAGTACACGAAGGAACTTGCCCCCCTTCTTGCAGCGGTGTACGGTAGGTCTCTAAAAGAGCGAAGCGTTCCAAAGGATTGGAAAAGGGCACAGGTCATCCCCGTTTTCAAGAAGGGACGTCGAACAGATGTGCATCTCTAACGTCGATCAGTTGTAGAATTTTGGAACACGTACTATGTTCGAGTATAATGTCTTTTTTGGAGACTAGAAATCTACTCTGTAGGAATCAGCATGGGTTTCGAAAAAGACTATCGTGTGAAACCCAGCTCGCGCTATTCGCCCACGAGACTCAGAGGGCCTTAGACACGGGTTCACAGGTAGATGCCGTGTTTCTTGACTTCCGCAAGGCGTTTGACACAGTTCCCCACAGTCGTTTAATGAACAAAGTAAGAGCATACGGACTATCAGATCAATTGTGTGATTGGATTGAGGAGTTCCTAGATAACAGAACGCAGCATGTCATTCTCAATGGAGAAAAGTCTTCCGAAGTAAGAGTGATTTCAGGTGTGCCGCAGGGGAGTGTCATAGGACCGTTGCTATTCACAATATTCATAAATGACCTGGTGGATGACATCGGAAAGTCTCTGAGGCTTTTTGCAGATGATGTTGTGGTGTATCGAGAGGTTGCAACTATGGAAAATTGTACTGATATGCAGGAGGATCTGCAGCGAATTGACGCATGGTGCACGGAATGGCAATTGAATCTCAATGTAGACAAGTGTAAAGTGATGCGAATACATAGAGAGATAGGTCCCTTATCATTTAGCTACAAAATAGCAGGTCAGCAACTGGGAGCAGTTAATTCCATAAATTATCTGGGAGTACGCATTAGGAGTGATTTAAAATGGAATGGTCATATAAAGTTGATCATCGGTAAAGCAGATGCCAGACTGAGATTCATTGGAAGAATCCTAAGGAAAGGCAATCCGACAACAAAGGAAGTAGGTTACAGTACGCTTGTTCGCCCACTGCTTGAATACTGCTCAGCAGTGTGGGATCCGCACCAGATAGGGTTGATTGAAGAGATAGAGAAGATCCAACGGAGAGCAGCGCGCTTCGTTGCAGGATCATTTAGTAATCGCGAAAGCGTTACGGAGATGATAGATAAACTCCAGTGGAAGACTCTGCAGGAGAGAAGCTTCGTAGCTCGGTACGGGCTTTTGTTGAAGTTTCGAGAAATTTCCTTCACCGAAGAGTCAAGCAGTGTATTGCTCCCTCCTACGTATATCTCGCGAAGAGACCATGAGGATAAAATCAGAGAGATTAGAGCCCACACAGAAGCATACCGACAATCCTTCTTACCACGTACAATACGAGACTGGAATAGAAGGGAGAACCGATAGAGGTACTCAGGGTACCCTCCGCCACACACCGTCTGGTGGCTTGCGGAGTACGGATGTAGATGTAGATACTGACACGTTCCATGACCTTGAAGATTTGCTCCTCAATTTGGGCCTACGGAACTTGACATGCGCAAAAAAAAGAGGGTAACAGAAGATATATTGATTTTAATTTGCGAAAGGAGAAAATACAAAAATGCAGTAAATTAAGCCGGCAAAAAGAAATGCAAACGTCTCAAAAATGAGATCGACAGGAAGTGCAAAATGGCTAAGCAGGGATATCTAGAGGACAAACGTAAGGATGTAGAGGCGCATACCACTAGGGGCAAGATAGTTACTGCCTACAGGAAAATTAAAGAGACCTTTAGAGAAAAGAGATTCACTTGTATGCATATCAAGAACTCAAATGGAAACCCTGTTATCAGCAAAGAAGGGAATGCAGAATGGTGGAAGGTGGATATAGAGGATCTGTACAAGGGCAATGTACTTGAGGACAATATAATGGAAATGGAAGAGGATGTAGATGAAGATGAAATGGGAGATGACGTACTGCGTGAAGAGTTTGACAGAGCACTGAAAGACCTTAGTCGAAACAAGGTTCCGGGAGTAGGCAACATTCCATTAGAACTACTGACAGCCTTGGGAGACCCAGCTCTGCCAGAACGTTACCGTCTGACGAGCAAGATGCATGAGACAGCCGAAATACCGTCAGACTTCAAGAAGAATGAAATAATTCCAATTTCAGAGAAAGCAGGTGTTGACAGATGTGAAAATTACCGAACTATCCGTTTAGTAAGTCACAGCTGCAAAATACTAATGCCATTTCTTTAGAGACGAATGGAAAAAAAAAATGGTAGAAGCCGACCTCAGGGAATTTCAGTTTGGATTCCGTAGAAATACTATAACATGTGAGGCAATACTGACCCTACGACTTACCTTATAAAGTAGATTAAGGAAAGGAAAACCTACGTTTCTAGCATTTGTAGACTTAGAGAAATCTTTTGACAATGTTGACTGGAATACTCTCTTTCAAATTCAGAAGGTGGCAGGGGTAAAATACAGGGAGCGAAAGGCAATTTACAATTTGTACAGAAAGCAGATGGCAGTTATAAGAGTCGAAGGATATGAAAGGGAAGCAGTGGTTGGGAAGGGAATGAGACAAAAAAAAATGGCTCTGAGCACTATGGGACTCAACTGCTGTGGCCATCAGTCCCCTAGAACTTAGAACTACTTAAACCTAACTAACCTAAGGACATCACACGCATCCATGCCCGAGGCAGGATTCGAACCTGCGACCGTAGCAGTCTCACAGTTCCGGACTGCACGCCTAGAACCGCGAGACCACCGCGGCCGGCGGGAATGAGACAGGGTTGTAGACTATCCCCAATGTTATTCAATCTGTTTATTGAGCAAGCAGTAAAGGAAATAAATGAAAAATTCTGAGTAGAAATTAAAATCCATGGATAAGAAACTAAAACCTTGAGGTTTGCCGATGACGTTCTAATTCAGAGACAGCAAAGAACCTAGAAGAGTAGCTGAACAGAATGGAGTGTCCTGAAAGGATGATATAAGATCAGCATCAATAAAAGCAAAACGAGGATAATGGAATGTAGTCGAATTAAGGTGGGTGATGCTGAGGGAATTAGATTTGGAAATGAGACATTTAAAGTAGTAAAGGAGTTTTGCTATTTAGGGAGCAAAATAACTGATGACGGTCGAAGTAAAGAGAATATAAAATGTAGACTGTCAATGGTAAGGAAAGTGTTTCTAAAGAAGAAAAATTTGTTAACATCGAGTATAGCTTTAGGTATCAGGAAGTCTTTTCTCAGAGTATTTGTATGGAGCGTAGCCGCGTATTGAAGTGAATAATGAACAATAAATAGTTTGGACAAGAAGAGAATAGAAGCTTTCGAAATGTGGTGCTACAGAAGAATGCTGAAGATTAGATGGGTAGATCACGTAACTAATGTGGAGGTATTGAATAGGATATGGGAGAAGAGAACTTTGTGGCACAACTTGACTAGAAGAAGGGGTCGGTTGGTAGGACACGTTCTTAGGCATCAAGGGATCACCAGTTTAATATTGGAGGGCAGCGTGGAGGATACAAATCGAGGACGGAGACCAGGAGATGAATACACTAAGCAGATTCACAAGGATGTAGGTTGCAGTGGGTACTGGGAGATGAAGCTTCCACACGATACAGTAGCATGGAGAGCTGCATCAAACCAGTCTCTGGACTGAAGACCACAACAACAACAACATTAAGGTATTTGTCTGGTGTGTAACCTCCAACAGAAGTGGGACAGACAAGAGGGTAAGATTATATTACATGTACTTTCCATTGAAATTAATCCATAATGGGGAGATACTCAATGGGAAAATGATATGCTAATTTACTTTCCACAGATCGCCAGTGGACTGATGATGAACGAGGAATGAAAATTTAGTCACACTTCTGATTGTACTCGTATTATTTGACCCCCCCCACTCTCTCTCTCTCTCTCTCTCTCTCTCTCTCTCTCTCTCTCTCTCTCTCTCTCTCTCTCTCTCTCTCACACACACACACACACACACACACACACACACACACACACACACACAATTACCCACTCTCAATCGCGCGCGCTAGTTCTACTAAAAAATTCAATTCATGAATGGTGTCTGAAGAGATCGTTAGCAAGAAATCCTTTAGGCCCCTCGTAAACTGAAATCTGTCAGTAGTAAAGCTTTTTATGGCTGCCGGCAAGTTATTGAAAACATCGTTCTCTTTAATGATGGAGACTTTCTTCCACCAAAGTAATTAACTTACCAATTTTTGTGGAGATTATTCACGTTTCTAGTAATGACTTCATGAAATGAGAAGTTGATTTGGAAATATTCATTTGTTTTTAACACAATTTTCACGGGGAGAAAGTATCTTCTATCTCCACCATGTTAAACTGATCTATTTATATGATCCTTATCCTAAGTTGTGTTATATTAACTTTAAAACACAAAACATTTTTACATGCATTTTCACTATTTTCCAACAAGCTGAAAATTTTTCATGAATAATATATTAATAGCGAAATTTTTAGAAAAATTTTGAAAGACAGGTTTTGCGGGCAAATTTAAAAATGAAAAGACGATAGTGTTCTTTATAATACAACTTCTCCATGGTTTTTAATTCCTACTCCGAAGTTTTCTTTTGTTTCCTTTACTGCTTGCTCAGCAAACAGATTGAATAACATCGGGGATAGGCTACAACCCTGTCTCACTCTCTTCCCAACCACTGCTTCCCTTTCATATCCCTCGACTCTTCATGCCCTCGAGTAAGAAAACTGACCGTTAGATTTCCATGGTTCTTGGATAAATGGTTTGAGAGGAAAGGTACAGTTAGTTAGAAAAGTTACGGAAAATTTAAAGTTGCATTGCACTTAACGTCGTACATGCACTCATTTAAATTCATAGTTTCTTTCACTTTCCAATAGTACGCATGCTGTACATAAACATAAAATTTGTTTCATGATATTTACTTTTTTAATTTTTTGCAAGTCTTCTAGAACTTCTCTCGAAAACTTTGTGCGTAGATCTTGGCATTTGTTTTGTTCAGAAACGTTATTACTGTAGAAAACAACTGACTACGAGAGAAGAAAAAATGTATTAATATGTGAAAGCTCAAAGCTACGGGTAAAATGTCCCTAGGCTTATCATCTCAAAGAAGAGCTGGCACAGAGAAACAAGTGGGCATGTCTTACATAGAAAGCTGCCATTTAAACCGACATTTAGGACCTTCAAATAAGGATTTGGACTAAAATACTTTCATATTCGCACTAAGTGTAAATCAAACTGGTACAATCACCAATAAACAAAATTATTTTCATTGTTTTCGGGGATCCTTTTGCCTTTCGGAATAAATATATTGCGAATCAGTAGTTAACATGCCTGGTTCCCCAAAGAGGAGACGATTCGAAACTTCCGAAATGTGGTGATGTAGAAGAATGCTAAAAAAGTTTTGATCGAATAGCTGATGGGGAGATACGAAATCAGATTAGGGAGCAGAGAAATTAATGGCACAAATTGACAAAAAGAAGCGATCGTGGGTAAAAGACATATTTCGATTCCACCCATCCGCTGTGACCCACGACGTTCTGCATGACGGTGATTAGTTTGCATTTCGAAGGATACCAGCGGCCTTATTAAATGTTAACTGTGATTGCCTTCGTTTCTAGATCAATTTATAATGTTCGTTAACTATGATTTTTTTCGGAATATATCGTGATGAACTCTGGGTGGAACCACAGAACACAGCTTAAATTGTCGTTGAAGAAACGAGTAGTGATTGTATTTTTATTTTCTTATCCGACACGTTGCGGTATCCAAGGTATAATGGGGTACACAGTTGAAAACTTTGATTAAATGTACAAAATTGATAAATAAGAGAGTTACAAATTTTTATATGAACACATTATGATGTATTAATCACAAAAATACAAGAACATTGCCATAAAATAAAACAACAATATTTTCTCACTCAAAAACAGAAATTTATATCATTTGCACGCGGCAGAATGGGGTGGTAAATACAAGTGATTACAAAAACGTATAAAATTATCGGAAATGCAGAAAATATTGGCTTGCTCGGTATATTTTTTAGTTTAAAGTGAGTATTAATGTCAAACTACAGTTTTCATGTATCGTATCCTTTTCTTGAGGCTGTTTACAAAATTCACACACGGGGAGACACTCATCATCTTCGCTATCTATTCCTGCACAAGAATCGTGTGTCCATTTTTTGCACGTGGAACAAGCGACCCAACCTTCAACTGATTTTGAATATAACCCACCACAATATACACACTGACAGTCAGAACTTACCTCATAATCACTCTCGTTAGTATAGTATTATTTCTCCTTTTTTCCATTTATCTTCAGGCTCTTTCTCTCGTTTTTGAGTTCTTAATTTTATTCTCTTTCGCAAAAAGTTTTCTTTTTGCTCTTTCTTCTTTGTCAAAGTTCTTCTTCTGTTTCTCCCATTAATGTCTTTTAACTCTTTTTTTTTGTACGGCGAATCAGTTAAAACAACGTTGTTCCCCCTTTTCAGTCTCGCTCTTTTCTTGCTTTCGTTAACTTTTGACAAGAAAATCAGAATCTCAGGTGAAATATGAATTGAGGAGGTTGTGTTGTCAGTTGTCATCCAAGAGCACCCAAGATTAGAACAATTAGCCCCAATAACTTTGTTATTCTTAGGCGTCAGTTCATTGTAACAATTCGCTGAAACCTCGTCCCCTTGATTATCCAGCCAGTTTGAGTCGTCTTTTTCAGCTGGTGTGCTAGGTGAAGGCAATTCCAATTGTTCAGATGTAATAACCTCTTTATCTGACGGCCTATGACGTCCGCTGTCAGTTGTGTCTGCCGGGAGGAAGTGTGCGTCGTGAATATGGATGGGTCCGTGGGCCATATTGCAGTAGCTTCGAAACCTTTAATAGCGGTTTTCATTGTTGCGCTTTAGACGAAAGCTGAACCAAAAAGCGTTGAAATTTGAAAGGTAGTTACGACTTTTCCTGCGTGGCTCCGCAGCCATTTTCGAAGTTAATCACTATAACGAGGATTTATAAAACAAACATCAAGCGGCTGAAGTCTGTGAGAGAAATGTGGTGGTGAAGAAACGCCACTCTCCTTCGCGTAGTCCATAACATCAGTGTTCGTGGTATGAGCTGAGTGGCCATCTGATATAAGGAGAACTGGGACGTGCTTTGATGCCTTAGAAAATACCACATATTGTGAAAACCATACAAAGAATGACTCTGTGGCCATCCATGCGGTGCTGTGGACCTTAGCGCAACCTCCTGCTGCCAGTCCTAACTCAAATTCTTTCTGCTTCTTCTTTCGTGGAAAAATAATCGTAGGAGGAATGTCAGCTCCGCTTGCTGACGTACTAATGAGAATGGTTGCAGTTTCGCCCGTTTCTGCAGATGTTAACGATCACACTGGACGGTTCCCTTTGCAAGCTGAGATGTTCGATTGGTTTTTAGGATTAACCGACACGCCTGTTTCATCACAATTAGTTATTTGAGAAGTCATTAGTTTGTGATTGTCACATTTGTTAGCAACGAAAAAAACCTATCGACAGCTACTTTATTAAAATCCTTGATTCTTGTACCAGATGTTGCTTCGGGCTTGAGAACAAACCCTCATTTGCTTCTTCATTGTTTCATGATGTAATAAAGATTTCGATTTGTTTTGCTCGAAATTTTCGAAAAGGTATCTGCGAAACATGCAAAAATTGAAATGGCAAAACTGTGCACCTGCCGAAATACAAGTACGTATACTCATTTGAAAAAATGTTCCTAAACTGCTTCTGATACGCTAGAGGTTACCGCACAGTAAACAGCAATTGTAGTTGACCGTTTACCAGCACCGTATAAAGTACGGCCAATTAAATATTTTTGTAGGGAGGACACATCATCTCATCCTGAATGGAGAGTTCATCTATACGTGTAAAAGTAACCACTTGTGCCAGAGGGAAGTGTGTTGGGAGCCTTACTGTTCATGTTGTATATTAACATTACAGATAATATAAGTAAGCTCACATATTTCGAAAATGATGCAGATATCGACATTGAGGTAAAAAAGTTCGTGTGAAGCGATATGCACATACAGGGGAAATGAAAAATGTGACCACCTATACTTGCATCTACATGGATACTCTGCAAATCACATTTAAGTGCCTGGCAGATTGTTCATCGAACCACCTTCAGAAGTCTCTATTATTCCAATCTCGCACAGCACACGGAAAGAATGATCACTTGTGTCTTTCATTACGAGCTCTGACTTCCCTTATTTTATCGTTATCGATTCTCCCTACGTAGGTCGTTGTCAACAAAATATTTTCGCATTCTTAGGAAAAAGTTGGTGATTGGGATTTCGTGAGAAGATTCCGTCGCAACGAAAAACGCTTTCCTTTTAATGATGTCCAGCCCAAATCCTGTATCATTTGTGTGACACACTCTCTCATATTTCGCGATAATAGAAAACGTGCTGCCTTTCTTTGGACTTTTTCGATCTACTCCGTCAGTCCTATCTTGTAAGGATCCCACATCTTCCAGCAGTATTATAAAAGAGGACGGACAAGCGTAGTGTAGGCAGTCTCCTTTGTAGGTCTGTTACGTTTTCTAAGTGTCGTGCAAATAAAACGCAGTCTTTGGTTAGCCTTAACCGCAACATTTTCTATGTGTTCTTTCCAATTTAAGTTGTTCGTTATTGTATAATAATAATGGCGTGTGACGAGGGCCTCCCATCGGGTAGACCGATCGCCTGGTGCAAGTCTTTCGATTTGACGCCACTTCGGCGACTTGCGCGTCGTTGGGGATGAAATGATGATTAGTACAACACAACACCCAGTCCCTGAGCGGAGAAAATCTGCGACCCAGCCGGGAATCTAACCCGGTCTTTTAGGATTGACAGTCTGTCGTGCTGACCACTCAGCTACCGCGGGCGGACGTTAGTTATTGTAACACCTAGTTAGTTAGTTGACTTTACGGCTTTTAGATTAGACTGCAACTTCTCTGATAGTGATTCGTCCATTCTGCTTCACCAGCAATATTGCGGGATCAGTAATGACCTGATTTGCGGATATTGCGGGCGTACCTTAACTGGCTTCTGTCTTCATTGATTAGCGGCTACCACTCCTTTAGCCCTGCAGTACCCATTACTTTGTCCACAAACACACGATGGTTTCAACTTGAGAATCGCCAAGCTTGGAGCCAAATGTGATGTAAAGACGTCATTTTGCTCAGAATACTAAATCCAACGTGTACGACTTGCAAGTGTTCCGAAGTAGTAGAGAAAATCAGGTATGTGTGCTAAATATGCCTGAAAACATGAACGCATGCGGGCCCTGACACCATTGTTGATTTCAACAATTAAAAAAGGTCGGATATGTTTTGAACAGCTCATGTATATAAGCCATCGCCAGTGATGTCGAAAGAGCAAGATAACCCTAACTACGCCAGTTGATTAGGTAGTTCGAATGGAGCGGTCCATTGTCTGACGTATCTCCATAACAGCTCCGAACCGAATACCCCAAAGTTCGACGAATGGTTCAAATGGCTCTGAGCACTATGGGTCTTAACATCTATGGTCATCAGTCCCCTAGAACTTAGAACTACTTAAACCTAACTAACCTAAGGACATCACACAACACCCAGCCATCACGAGGCAGACAAAATCCCTGACCCCGCCGTGATTCGAACCCGGGAACCCAGACGCGGAAAGCGAGAACGCTACCTTCACGTCAGGAATCAAGCTGAGCTCAGTAGGGCGCAAGTCCGGGGCTGTCTCAGGCCGATACTGATCTTCGGCCTGACGTGGCTGCTTGTCCTGTTCCAGGGGTTGCCCCTCAGTCTGCAAGATCCGAGCAGTCGCAGAGGGTGGTCTTACTGGTAGTTGGGAGCTCCAACGTCAGGCGCGTAATGGGGCCCCTTAGGGATATGGCAGCAAGAGAGGGGAAGAAAACCATTGTGCAATCCGTGTGCATACCGGGGTGAGTCATTCCAGATGTGGAAAGGGTCCTTCTGGATGCCATGAAGGGTACAGGTTGCACCCATTTGCAGGTGGTCGCTCATGTCGGCACGAATGATGTGTGTCGCTATGGATCGGAGGAAACCCTCCCTGGCTATCTGATTTGGTGAAGACTGCCAGTCTCGCTAGCCGGATGAAAGCTTAGCTCACCGCTCACCATCTGCAGCATCGTCGACAGGACTGACTGCGGACCTTTGGTAAAGAGCTGAGTAAAGGGTCTGAATCAGAGGCTGAGATTGTTCTGCGACCGTGTGGGCTGCAGATTCCTCGACTTGAGCCATAGGGTGGTGGGGTTTCGGGTTCCGCTGGATAGGTCAGGAGTCCACTACACGCAACAAGCGGCTACAAGGGTAGCAGGGATTGTGTGGCGTGGGCTGGGCCGTTTTTTAGGTTAGATGGCATTGGGCAAGTACAGAAAGGGCGGCAGCTTCAATGAGTTCGGGGCAAAGCAGGACATGCGGGGACCAAGCAGCAATCGGTATTGTAATGGTAAACTGTCGAAGCTGCGTTGGTAAAGTACCGGAACTTCAAGCGCTGATAGAAAGTACCGAAGCTGAGATCGTTATAGGTATAGAAAGCTGGCTGAAACCAGAGAGGAATTCTGCCGAAATTTTTACAAAGGTACAGACAGGTAGAAAGGATAGATTGCATGCAACCGGTGGTGGAGAGTTAGTCGCTGTTAGTAGAAGTTTATCCTGTAGTGAAGTAGAAGTGGATAGTTCCTGTGAATTATTATGGGTGGAGGTTACACGCAACAGCCGAGATAGGTTAATAATTGGCTCCTTTTACCGACCTCCCGACCCAGCAGCATTAGTGGCAGAACAACTGAGAGAAAATTTGGAATACATTTCACATCAATTTTCTCAGCATGTTATAGTCTTAGGTAGAGATTACAATTTACCAGATACAGACTGGGACACTCAGATGTTTAGGATGTTTCGTAGGGACAGAGCGTCGAGTGACATTATACTGAGTGCGCTATCCGAAAATTACCTCAGGCAATTAAACAGAGAACCGACTCGTGGAGATAACATTTTGGACCTACTGATAACAAACAGACCCGAACTTTTCGACTCTGTATGTGCAGAACAGGGATTAGTGATCATAAGGCTGTTGCAACATCCCTGAATATGGAAGTTAATAGGAATATAAAAAGAGGGAGGAAGGCTTACGTGTTTAGCAAGGGTAATAGAAGGCAGATTTCAGTCTACCTAACAGATCAAAACGAAAATTTCTGTTCTGACACTGACAATGTTGAGTATTTATGGAAAAAGTTCAAGGCAATCGTAAAATGCGTTTTAGACAGGTACGTGTAGAGTAAAACTGTGAGGGACGGGATAAACCCACCGTGGTTCAACAACAAAGTTAGGAAAATACTGCGAAAGCAAAGACAGCTTCACTCCAAGTATAAACGCAGCCAAAACCTCTCAGACAAACAGAAGCTAAACGATGTCAAAGTTAGAGTAAGGAGGGCTATGCGTGAAGCGTTCAGTGAATTCGAAAGTAAAATTCTATGTACCGACTTGACAGAATATCCTAGAAAGTTCTGGTCTCACGTTAAATCAGTAAGTGGTTCGAAACAGCATATCCAGACACTCCGGGGTGGTGATGGCATTGAACCAGAGGATGACACGCGTAAAGCTGAAATACTAAACACCTTTTTCCAAAGATGTTTCATAGAAGAAGACCGCACTGCAGTTCCTTCTCTAAATCCTAGCACAAACTAGAAAATGGCTAACATCGAAATAAGTGTCCAAGGAGTAGAAAAGCAACTGGAATCACTCAACAGAGGAAAGTCCACTGGACCTGACGGGGTACCAATTCGATTCTACACAGTACGCGAAAGAACTTGCGCTCCCTTCTAACAGCCGTGTACCGCAAGTCTCTAGGGGAACGGAAGGCTCCAAATGATTGGAAAAGAGCACAGGTAGTCCCAGTCTTCAAGAAGGGTCGTCGAGCAGATGCGCAAAACTATAGACCTATACCTCTGACGTTGATCTGTTGTAGAATTTTAGAACAGGTTTTTTGCTCGAGTATCATGTAGTTTTTGGAAACCCAGAATCAATCAGTGTACAAAAGAAATTGCTTACAAATCACGCTTGCGACCCATCCCCCAATATTGCTCGAGATTCTTGGATCCTAATCAGATACAACTGCCAGGCGATACTGAATGTATACAGAGAAGGGCGGCACGAATGGTCACAGGTTTTTTGACCCGTTGGAAAATGTCACACAGTTTCTGATCAAATTGAACAGGCAGGCGCTTGGAAACAAACGTAAAATATCCAGAGAAAGTCTACTTGGAATATTTCCGGAGGAATCCTTAACTGTTGAATATAGGCGAATGGTAGTCAATGGAGGTAATGACTGCGAATGCTCGTTCGATTTGCGTTCTCTTCCGTAGGCTGCGATGCAAACTAATCCTGGTAATATTCCCGGTGTGAGATGTAGTTGGCAGCTCTGTAAATGCTGACCGGTGAGTCGCTTAAAGCCCAGGTGAAATTAATCTCGGAGGGACACATCACGCTCTCAACCGATGAAGCATATCCCCTAAGGATCGCCCAGTGCCTGTGACTAGTGCATTGAATGTAAATACGGAAAACTGCAAAAACTCACTTTTTGAAGTATTTGTAATTCCATTAACTAGTTTTGTAACCTTTACAGACTCATCTTCAAATGTGGCACACAGAATTTCCGTCTCTCTGACGTGGAGACAGAGCGACAGTTACATGGCGACATGTGCCGGAAAACCAGTTATTCCACTTACTGACTAACGGACAGTTCATGGTAGACACAGACTACCCCGTGGAAGAGTAAAGTATCTCGAGGAGACCTAATTAGAAAGTTTCTAGAACTGACGTTACATGATGAAAGTAGGAATGGAATATACTGAAACCGCCTACGTATTGTAACTGTAGGAAGCGTGAAGACCAGAAGAGAGAAAGCACAGCACGCACAGAGGCTTTTAAGCAGCCACAGATCGCACGCTCCATACGTCAGTGGAGTGGGAATAAGTCCTAATAACTGGTATACTGGCAAGTTCCATCTGTCACGCAATTCACGGTCGTTTATAGACTACAAATTATAAGCTGCCTATGTTTTGTTTAAATTTGGATTACAAGAAAATGGGCGTTTTGCAAAATGTCCTACATAAGTCTCCTCTTCACCACCACCACCACCACCATGAGTGTTCTGCCCTAGGGCAGGTCTTCACATGTAGCTCTCCATGCAGTCCCATCATTTGTTACCCTCTTGTTTTCTCACAATTATTTTCTGTTCTTACGCTGTCCGCCACCTGGTATGTTCAGCGTCTTCTTCTTCTTCTTCTTCTTCTTCTTCTTCTTGTATTCACCATTTCCTCCATACCATCAATAAACAATCTCTTCTCATTCAGTGTCCACGCCAATTGTATTTGCTCATCCTGCTACGTTTAAAATTTCTCTCTGTTCTCCCACTCAACACCACCTCATTTCTCACTGTGCCTGCCTATTTTATCCCCTATCAACGGACCCACATAAAAGCCTCCTGTTATGAAGCGTCTCATTGGCAATCGCTATACGTATTTTCACCTCCTTATTACTTCCAATGTCGTCCATAATAGCACGTCGCAGTTATCTAAAAACACTAAATTGTTGTGTATCGTCCTGCCTAACATTATAGTTGTTCTTGCTTTTCTTGCACCTATCACCGGACATTTTGCGTTTTTCTTATTATTACTCATTCCAATTTACTCACGTCTCTTGTTGAATTCTTTTAACATGTCATTCCTACTTCTTTCGCTCTCTGCCAATAACACCACATGATCCGCGAGTCTAATACATTCTGCTCTCCTAACAACAACCCGCTCCAGTCTATGTCGTTTCAAACGTTTTTGAATGACATGCTCCAAATATATTTACACACTAAGGAGAATAAACGTATCCCGGAGGACTTACACCAGCGCGATGGAAATCGATACACGTGATGTTCATTCATGCCCAATAGTACCGAACGACCTGAATTGAATTTCGCCTGATTCACATGCAACGCACATAACGCAACTGTCTAGCAGGTCTCCTTATCGCTCCTTGGTACAGTCGTTTGACTATTGAAAGTGGTTCCAACAAGTCACCACGAGAAAAAACTGTTCTGTATCGCAATAACTCAAGATGCAAAGTAATACCACGATACTACAAATATCACGGAACACCTTATCACAGATAAGACTGCCCTTAAGGCTTGTAGCTCACATTTATTACAATAGACATTTTACCACTCTCATTATTACGTCAGATAGGTAATGCACGTAGTAAATTCGTCGTATTCATGATTTACTCTTCAAAGTAACATACCGTACTTATTATTTAACACAAAATCAGATTAAAAATTAAAGGTATTCACGAGCAGCTAATTGAGAATATTTATGAACTTCAAATGACACGACGAACCGTCTCGTTCTGCATATGGATGCAAACTCAGTTCATGCAGACTAAGCAATGATTTCGGGCCTGACGGATACTAACTTGTCACTCCTGATTAGGCATACAGAGATTGATATACCTCGATTTTAGACAGAGCCAGTTTGCAAATTTCAACTTTGAATTACATATCGCAAGTATTTTTGCCGGACGCGAATTCCTACCCAGCACCTATTGTCCCTGTTAACGAACGACGAGAGATGTTGAATCTTGGTTCTTAACAAGTAACTTACTTGAATTGCCGTGAGGTAAGGCATTGTATTGGGCAGGGATTCGAACTCAGAACTTAATCGGATAGATATCGACGCACAATCACTGTGACATTTCGGATTTTCTCGGCAGTAGCTAGATGTTTTAACTGAAATGACGAGACGAAACATAATTTTTTTTCCTTCCCAAGACTCCAACCCGGCATCTGTCGCTGTTATATTCTAGAGAAAAAGAACGTTAAATATGGGTTTGTTGCACCAGCAGCGACATGTGAGCGTGTTTGATCTAGAAATAATATGACGAAGAGTTCAGTGCTCACTGGGAATACAGCTCCACACATCATATCGCTTTTGACTACATACAAAGATACGTCAGCTTCCGAATTTTTGTACAGCTCGGACTAACATCTTGAACTTACAGTGATCTCGCAAATAGTTCTGTGTCTCACTGGGTGTCTAAAACGTCACATACATTAAACATTAAAATAATTATCCACCAGCAGATAGGTGTTCTCATGCTAGAGCTTGATAATACATAATGAAATCTATAGTGCCGGGCCAGGATTCGAATCCATTCACGCGCAGTATGTGGAGATGTTGAGGAATCTGCAGTTCTGAACAAACAACAAATAGTAGCCGTGCTGTATTCTCACGAAGGGATCAAATTGAGCGTTAAGTACGGACTAAGTTGCATTCCAAGATCAGAACCGATTTTACCGACATACAGAAGCTCAGATAAAATATGGACTAAATGTCCTGTGAGCCTACATAGCATTTGTTTCGTCACTAGAAATAAATAACAAGTATAAGAAAGGTTTCTACGTGTCGCCGCTCCAGTCTAATTGTGATTCATCCTAACGTCTACTTTGTAGAAAAGGAATATCATTTTTCATATTAATTTCAGACCACAATGTCATTATATTTTCTTCACTTGGTGTAGCCAGAAGAGAATGGAATCTCCTTATCTAAAATCATTGACAGAAGTTGGAATCGAACCCAGTCCATAGATATACAAGCATATCATAAGTATGTGGCTCATTTTTCTATCGTAACGCCGTTGCACCACACTGGATGAGAATTCTGACACACAGGCTTCCTGTAGTAATTTGCAGCAGGTTCAGTAAATTCATTTACTTGGTTGACCGAATCACAATGAACTAGCTGCCTCGACTACCCAGTGCATACATTCGACTTTATTTTGTAATCACCGAAATAAAATCACGTACCTGCCACCTACACAGAACAGCCAACAGTCTAGGATGCGCAAATTTAAATAGGAAGTGTTTCTTTCCACTTGAACTACTGTATTGCGCCATCTCTTTGTTGAAAACGTCGTGCAGTGCAAATGTCGCATTTCATAAGTAAAGTTTTGTATTCCTAGAAACCCAAAATTTTCTTGTCAGCGGCGGGAAGAGGAGTTACCTGTTGTGCAGCATTGTAAGTTTTCACCATTGCACTATGAGCCGAAAGTATTTTTTTGCGATTTCGTTATCGATATTTTATCTGACTGCTTGTAGCTCTTTCACAGAAGGGATAAAAACGTTACAGTCAGTGAGACTGGAAGTGCGAACCATAACAGATGCTATTTCTCAGGTCAGCGCATTACCATAGAGCTGGCGTAGAAGTACGTGTCTTAGCTTACTCTTACGAGTTCGATAATGTCTAGCACTCGTAAACCGCTTTTTGAAGGACGAGATTAGTTGCGATTTCCACGTGCAACGACTTTCCTGGGCTGAAAACCGTAAATTTACAATCTTTTGTTACACCTAACGTGGCTAAACAGGGATGGCTAGAGGACAAATGTAAGGATGTAGAAGCTTATCTCACTAGGGGTAAGATAGATACTGCCTACAGGAAAATTAAAGAGACCTTTGGAGAGAAGAGAACCACGTGTATGAATATCAAGAGCTCAGATGGCAGCCCAGTTCTAAGCAAAGAAGGGAAGGCAGAAAGGTGGAAGGAGTATATAGAAGGTTTATACAAGGGCGATGTACTTGAGGACAATATTATGGAAATAGAAGAGGATGTAGATGAAGACGAAATGGGAGATACGATACTGCGTGAAGAGTTTGACAGAGCACTGAAAGACCTGAGTCGAAACAAGGCCCCCGGAGTAGACAACATTCCATTAGAACTACTGACGGCCTTGGGAGAGCCAGTCATGACAAAACTCTACCAGCTGGTGAGCAAGATGTATGAGACAGGCGAAATACCCGCAGACTTCAAGAAGAATATAATAATTCCAATCCCAAAGAAAGCAGGTGCTGACAGATGTGAAAATTACCGAACTATCAGTTTAATAAGCCACGGCTGCAAAATACTAACGCGAATTCTTTACAGACGAATGGAAAAACTGGTAGATGCAGACCTCGGGGAGGATCAGTTTGGATTCCGTCGAAATGTTGGAACACGTGAGGCAATACTGACCTTACGACTTATCTTAGAAGAAAGATTAAGATAAGGCAAACCTACGTTTCTAGCATTTGTAGACTTAGAGAAAGCTTTTGACAATATTGACTGGAATACTCTTTTTCAAATTCTAAAGGTGGCAGGGGTAAAATACAGGGAGCGAAAGGCTATTTATAATTTGTACAGAAACCAGATGGCAGTAATAAGAGTCGAGGGGCATGAAACAGAAGCAGTGGTTGGGAAAGGAGTGAGACAGGGCTGTAGCCTCTCCCCGATGTTATTCAATCTGTATATTGAGCAAGCAGTAAAGGAAACAAAAGAAAAATTTGGAGTAGGTATTAAAATTCATGGAGACGAAGTAAAAACTTTGAGGTTCGCCGATGACATTGTAATTCTGTCAGAGACGGCAAAGGACTTGGAAGAGCAGTTGAACGGACTGGAGAGTGTCTTGAAAGGAGGATATAAGATGAACATTAACAAAAGCAAAACGAGGATAATGGAATGTAGTCAAATTAAATCGGGTGATGCTGAGGGAATTAGATTAGGAAATGAGACACTTAAAGTAGTAAAGGAGTTTTGCTATTTAGGAAGTAAAATAACTGATGATGGTCGAAGTAGAGAGGATATAAAATGTAGACTGGCAATGGCAAGGAAAGCGTTTCTGAAGAAGAGAAATTTGTTAACTTCGAATATAGATTTATGTATCAGGAAGTCGTTTCCGAAAGTATTTGTTTGGAGTGTAGCCATGTATGGAAGTGAAACATGGACGATAACTAGTTTGGACAAGAAGAGAATAGAAGCTTTCGAAATGTGGTGCTACAGAAGAATACTGAAGATAAGGTGGATAGATCACGTAACTAATGAGGAGGCATTGAATAGGATTGGGGAGAAGAGAAGTTTGTGGCACAACTTGACTAGAAGAAGGGATCGGTTGGTAGGACATGTTTTAAGGCATCAAGGGATCACAAATTTAGCATTGGAGGGCAGCGTGGAGGGTAAAAATCGTAGAGGGAGACCAAGAGATGAGTACACTAAGCAGATTCAGAAGGATGTAGGTTGCAGAAGGTACTGGGAGATGAAGCAGCTTGCACAGGATAGAGTAGCATGGAGAGCTGCATCAAACCAGTCTCAGGACTGAAGGCAACAACAACAACAACGTGATAATAAATCAGATTATTCAATGGAAATGACAGGTAAAATCAAGTGAACTTTGAGGATAAATTCCGTGCGCACCAGGAAGGAACTCGTCGATCACAGAGTTGCCAAACATACGTTGCCTTGTTGTCAAATCTCAGTTACAGTACCAGCAGAAAGAAGACGAACCGATGTGATCGTACAGCGGGCTGGGAAGTGACCATAGCTGGTGTCTCCAAGTCGCGGCTGCTACGGCCTGGAATACGTAATGCGTCTGATTCGCATTTCTGTAACTAGGTTTAGGGACTGAAGCGTGGTTACTAATAATACTCCGAACTGACTGAAAACTAAGCATCATATATCAGTAACTCTCACAGTTGTTTTTATATTTATTTCGTATTTGTACTAAAAACTAAGAACCTCATTCAGAGACGTTTTCATGCCTCGCCGATAGTCGAACAAATCAAACAAATAAAGAAAAAAAGAATGTGTGTGTGTATGATAGAGAGAGAGAGAGAGAGAGAGAGAGAGAGAGAGAGAGAGAGAGAGAGAGAAATCAAAAAGAATGAGAGAGAGTAAGAAATTGTTGTAAAGAAATTGAATCATGGTATGTAAAGAAATCTTTCATTAAAATGACACGTTACACATCATTACGAAATATCGTATTCATGATCTATGAAACAAGAATTGATCTAATGTAATCTAATCATATCATATTGATGGCTATCCATGAAGAGTCATGAATTACCAAAATTTTTGCCAATACCAGTAATGAAATCTAAACTTGAAAATAAAAGAGAACAATTTTTGTAATAAACCGGGACTCCTAACAAGACCCTTTCGTCCCTGTTAACTAACCACGAAAGATGTCTGATATACCTCCATGCTCAAGTAACAAAGAGCGCGTGCATTTAAAGATTAAGTGCATGATGTGAAGTTATATGACGGAGATACGAACCCAACACGTAATCGTATTGTTAATTAAGAAAAATCAAATGTTACGTGTCGGTTTTTCTTACCAGCTGCTAGGTGTTTTAATCTAAACTAAGGATACAAACTTTTGTACCTAAGCGACAATATAACTGCACGCCTACCGTGCATCCACAAATATAACTTAAATATCAGTTGCTTACTCACCAACGGTAAGGTGTGTGCGTGTTTGACCAGAAATAATGACAACTATTGCGATTGCTGGCAACACATGAATAGACATTAAAAGCGTACGTTGGTTTTCACTAGCGGGACGGTGTGCACGTTATAGGGCTTGAACTGAAACTATGAATATTTTGGTATTGGATCAGGATTCGGACCCACATACTTACCTTTGGAGGAGACCTAGAGAAGGTTGCAGTCTTGCGAAAAGGAACGAAATGGTTGAACTATAATGTTCCGAGAGATTCAGATCCTCGAAAGAGGAGAAACGAATTCGAATCACAGTCCAGCACCAAATTTTTCAACGTCTCTAGTTCAATCAATTACAAGTAAAATAAGAGCCCCATCCTTTAAATGGCTATCGGTTCATAAAATAAAATAAAATTTTCTAATGTAAGTAAGTTTACTGGCGACTGTATTTCTGTTTACGATGACTTCCGCTATGTCATTTCCCAACGTAACCTGGCTCTGCCCAGTTGGTAATGATGGAACGTGATTTGTATTGCGAATTCTGGATTATAACGTCTTTCTCTTGAGGTTACCAGACGCAAAGTAAATCTGTTTGTGCTTCTTAAAAGTAAATGTCTGAACCCACGCATTGCTCCTGTGATAGTTCCACCAGACCATTGTGCCCACATTTCCCAGACCCAGGAGTATTCTGCAACGGATGATGTGCTGAGCTTACAAAAGTAGTCACGGTGGAAAAAACGCGAGTCTATTAAATGGTTAAGTAGAAACAAGTTTCTGATGCGGAGATTATGCTATTCTCATGTCAGCAGGATGTAAAGACCCTTGTAGGCATCATAGGCTCGATGTGAAGCCATTTTGAAATGTTCACAAATTCAGATATTTTCTTAGTTCGTGAAGATCCACTGGGAAGTGTGAAGTTACCGGATAATTGGATTGTTACCGTCATTATTACTACCATTTTCTTCTTGCCGCTGCTGGAACACTGTACTTGAATATCAGTTCGTGCCTTTTGGTCACTATACAAGTAGTTTCCCAAGAAGAGGTTCTTTCTCTGTCTACAGAATTCTTTTCATGTTAATATCAAACATCAGTAATTACTCATAGATTACATTAAAACTAAAGCAATCGATGAAGACGTTACTTGATAACAAAAACGCGCTGCCTTTCTTCTATTACTTGCGCCTAGAAATGGCTGTCGAGTACTGCCAAACCAAAAGCCAAGAGATCTTACTGTTTGCCGATATACGACGCTGTCAATTTTTCCATTAGATTTGGTCGACGTGACCTATTTCAAGTTGTGTATGACAGAGAATGTTGTAGAAAATCAATTGTTTTCCTTTGCAATAAAGAAAAAGATTTTCATTCTAAGCTATCCAAGTTCAAAATTTTTGGAATATTAGTTCCAGTTAAATATTCGGTTCTATAATGTAGGAAAGTATTTCGCACATGCAAAACTCGGATCCGGCCCACTGACCTTACACTCAGCCGCCGGCCTTAATTCTGGCTCAGAGTGACACCACATTAAGTAACCTAATATAGCGAAGACTATTTGCCAGTGCTCTCTCTCACCGGAAAATACGCAGTTCACTCATTAATTGGGCTCCATTAGTACACTGTAACAGTAATTTCTGTGTGTCTGCAATGCATACGGATTGTAGAATTTAGCGGTGCTCTCTCTCCCACTTCTGTATACAATATGACTGACCTAAACGGGCCCTTTATCGTTACAGGCCCTGGACAGTGCTACATCATACTGACAACAGTAATGTTCTTATACTGACAATCTGACTGGCCGTTTTACCTGATTTTGTAATCATTTAAATAAGACAACATGACCTTCCAGTGGGAGACATTTCGTTCTCCCTTTTCCTTCTGTGACATTTTTCCGTAATCTATTTGCCTTCCAATCAGCGAAATGCGGTAGAGTACGGCCGGTAAACGATTTACAAATCACGATTTAGTCCCGTTAAGACGATTTCTTCAAACATTGTCGTTGCTAAAGGAATTTACTTTCGTCTTAAATCGTCTCAAGCAGCAACGTTCACAGACATCCCAAATACGTAAAAGCTCATTATCCTGGTACGAAGTTTGTAAAACAAACTTCCCACAGTTTGTGTCAGGTTGATCTTTTCGTCTGATAGCACTGCCTAAGTATCACAAGTAGTGTCCCTGTAGCTTTGGGAATCATTGGTTAATAACGAGTTTAACACCAATGGGTATAGTATTGCTAAATATTCAAATTAATTATCAACCTAAGTCTGAGTTCATCCGCAGACTGTAGCGAATTTATAATACTGAAGCTAGACTTTGCATCCTTGTCCTCCTTGAGTGGGCATTGGAAGGCTTTTGCACACACGTACACAACACTATGAATACTTCGAACGCCATAGTTAACGTTGCTCTCATAAACTACTTTTGTTTTTTTAATTCTTCTAGGTGTTCAGGATGCAATATGTGTTGTAGATACAGCCTTAGAGCAAAACATTGACCGCCGAGCCGTCCACATAAGGTGGACAACACAGTCGTGCTCCTCTCAGGATCCTGTGTCCGGCAGTAAGCTCGATCTGCAACATTGTAGACTGCGGCACTTCCCAGAGGAAGTCTTGAGTTCAGTCTTAGTACATTATTCTTGACTAAGGCCGTAGTCTTGAGGTAAAACGCGAGACTAGCTAATATGACGTCTGGCGACCGGAAGCAGACAACGACAAAATTTTTATCGCCCCTTTCCTCTCGGTGCTGAAGCTATGCGTGTAATTCAAGCGAATCTACAATATATTTCGCTTTGTGTCACACTGGTAATAATAGTTTGGTTCAACAATGTTTTAGCGAAAGATTTCTTTACCGAGCATCTGCCTCTGAACACCGCATGCGTCTGAGTTCTCTGGGACCCGTTTGCTGCCTACCGGCGGGGGCTGAGGCACTGCGCTGCCTTCTGCCGACAACATCTGCTCCACTCCACACTCTCAACCATGTAAAATGCTTTAATGTTGTTGAGTAGTGACCCATAAAATCTGCCTACGATTTGTGTTTCACTCTTCATAGCAAAGGAGGCACAAAACCGTTTTTATTTGATGATTACTTTATTACATTAGAATGCAGTACATCAATGTGACACAGAATTAATTTCATTGTTTCTGATCCAGTGCGCTATAATTAAAGCGTCACATTCTGTTCTTTTCCTTGCACAGGAGATTCTTCAAATAATCTATTATTGTCATGGATTCATGTGTGTTACTCAAGGCACAGGGAGTAAATGCAATGTAATGTGTTTGGTTTCTTTCTTTGATTTTCTATGGTAAATGGATGAAAAAGATTGCGTCAATACCTATCAGAACCTGCTCTATAGGTACTAAGGCAAATTGATTGTTTTGAGGTCCATAAATTAATTAATGGAGAAGTGAACGCTGTTCACAAATGATATTAAGAATATTCAATTGGATTTAAGGCGAAAAAATTGCCCATATTTGAAGCTACATAGAGAAAAAGTAAGTTGCTAGAGACACTGTCAGCACATGTCTGCAGGGAAGTTTAGCATAGAGTAATCAAGAGGCTCATTTCCTTCATACTTATCACCCTGGCATGTGAGTCTTAAGTGAAGAACAATATTGAAATTCGTATCGTTGATGGTCGATTCGAATTTCTTCAGAGACGCTGGTATTGCGAAGCAGCTTGGAAGTCAGAACGCCATGATCTATGACGATTAACACAACTTACTGAGTCGAGCTACCAAGAAGATTTGATGTGTAAAGGTTTTCTTCCGATTTCGATACAGAATTTTTTCTGGAAATTCGCAGCTCCTTAAAAAAAAAAGCTCGCACACGATGGTCCCTACCTCAGTTGGAACTGACGACTGATTGAGCCGTTCTGACACGAGACATGGGCGGTACCACCGGGTTACAGACACACTGCTACCTTTGCACCACTCTCATCATGGTATTGGTCGCTCAGCCTCATAACGCATCGTGAAAGATAATAAAAGTTGCCACTTATGTGAAGAATAGCATTTCTTTAGCCAAAAAATTGAATTTTCTGCCTCAGTATCTTAGTTTACGTAAGGATTATACAGCATGAGCCATTCAAATGGAAAGGTAATATCAAGTAAATTTAGTGAGCCAATTCAGTACCATAGGCGGAAGTGATTGCACTGTCACAGTGTTGCCTAATGTTTGTGACGATGTTGCCAAATCTCAGGTGTGCTAGGAACAGCTGTGTAGCGGTATGCGTGGAGAATCCCCTGCTCGTGTCTTACGGGGATATGGAGAGGAACCGCAGGGTTTGGTTAGGATGCAGCGTTTTCTCCTAGCAGTTGTGTCAAACATTAAGGTGTATAATCTTCCATCACGATTACAGTTTCCTACAAAATATATACAAATAAAACACTTACCTTGTTTCTTTCCGACAAAAGATTATTTCAGTACGATAAAAAGTTTTTGGAAATCTCTTATGCCCACCTGTCACCAAAGTAAGATAAACACTTTGCACCTCGAAATCGATTGCATGTATGTGCAGTCTTGTGATGCTTAAATAACGCTCAAAGGACATTAAGTCCATATTTTATCTGAGCTTCTGTATGTCGATAAAATCGGTTCTAAACTGGGAATGCAACTTAGACCGTACTTAACGCTGAATTTGATCCCTTCGTGAGAATACAGCACGGCTACTATTTGTTGTTTGTTCAGAACTGCAGATTCCTCAACATCTCCACATACTGCGCGTGAATGGGTTCGAATCCTGGCCCGGCACTATAGATTTCATTATGTATTATCAAGCTCTAGCATGAGAACACCTATCTGCTGGTGGATAATTATTTTAATGTTTAATGTAATTTCATTCGTTGTCAACACTAACGATATGTGACGTTTTGACACCCAGTGAGACACAGGACTATTTGCGAGATCACTGTAAGTTCAAGATGTTAGTCCGAGCTGGACAAAAATTCGGAAGCTGACGTATCTTTGTGTATAGACAAAAGCGATATGATGTGTGGAGCTGTATTCCCAGTGAGCACTGAACTCTTCGTCATATTATTTCTAGTTCAAACACGCTCACATGTCGCTGCTGGTGCAACAAACCCATATTTAACGTTCGTTTTCTCTAGAATATAACAGCGATAGATGCCGGGTTGGAGTCTTGGGAAGGAAAAAAATGTATGTTTCGTCTCGTCATTTCAGTTAAAACATCTAGCTACTGCCGAGAAAATCCGAAATGTCACAGTTGATTGTGCGTCGATATCTATCCGATTAAGTTCTGAGTTCGAACCCCTGTCCAACACAAAGCCTTACCTCACGGCAATTCAAGTAAGTTACTTGTCAAGAACCAAGATTCAACATCTCTCGTCGTTCGTTAACAGGGACAATAGGTGCTTGGTAGGAATTCGCGTCCGGCAAAAATGCTTGCGCTTTGTAATTTAAAGTTGGTATTTGCAAACTGGCTCTCTCTAAAATCGAGGTATTTTCACTCTCTGTATGCCAAATCAGGTGTGATTGTTATTTTCCGTCAGGCACGAAATCTTTGCTTAGTCTGCATGACCTGGGTTTGAATCCATATGCAAAACGAGACGGTTCGTCGTGTCATTTGAAGTTCATACATATTGTCAACTGGTTGCCCGTGAATAACTTCAATTTTTAATCTCATTTTGTGTTCAATGATAAGTACGGTATGTTACTTTGAAGAGTAAATCATGAATACGACGAATTTACTACGTGTGTTACCTATCTGACGTAATAATGAGAGTGGTAAAATGTCAGGTACGTCATTTATTGTAATAAATGTGAGCTACAAGCCTTAAGGGCAGTCTTATCTGTGATAAGGTGTTCCGTGATATTTGTAGTATCGTGGTATTACTTTACATCTTGAGTTATTGCGATACAGAACAGTGTTTTCTGGTGGTGATTTGTTGGAACCATTTTCAATAGTCAAACGACTGTACCAAGGAGCGATAAGGGGACCTGCTAGACAGTTGCGTTATGTGGGTTGCATGTGAATCAGGCGAAATTCAATTCGGGCGTTAGGATAGTTTTGAGCATGACTGTACGTGTAGGGGCAAATGAATGATTAGAGTTGAAGAAAAACTGGATGATTAATTCAAGACAAAGAGCTTCACAAATTGATAAGTCGATAACGTGTTGGGCCACCTCTGGCCTTTCCGCGGGCAGTTACTAGCTTGACATTCACTGATAAGGTTAGTGGATACCCTTCTGACGGATATCGTACCAAATTCAGTTCAGTTGGTTCGTTACATCCTCAAAATCGCGACCTGCTTTAAAGAACCTGCCCATTGTGCTCCAGATGTTGAAAATTGGTGAGAGATATGGTGATCTTGCTGAGCAATGTATTGCCTTGCGTGTACAAACACGTAGGTACGATATCCGTGTGTGGTGCGTAAATTGTCGGTAGGCACCTCACTTAGTGTCCCGAGCAGAGTTCAAGCCGCCATAAAGAAAAAGGGTGGACGCACTGCATATTAATGTCCACTAATAGGTGTCTGTACACTCACTGATAGGATAGTGTATTACGAAATGTTAGCAGAGGCCAGAAGTTGGAGCATTTGGTCTTCCTGTTAAAGCTTACGTGGGGCGAGTCGTAGAATCTCTAAAAAGAGACACCTCTGGCAACACTAGTTCAAAGTGGCCTTCAAACTAGCCGTCAGAACTGCCGTAGCCGAGACGCCCCCTGGGTAAACGCTACGGACTTCTGCAGTCGCGCCTCGCGATCTGTCACGAATTATGGAATGTATTCGCAGATACCAATTGTAATACGACAACGGCTATACAGTTTGCTGGAAACGTACAGGATGTTCTGAAATTCCCATCACTACCTGCTACAACTTGTAGAGGGGACTCAATACATAATACTCATATTTTAAATTGTAACCTGTCTCCCGAGACGTACCGTATACTAGAACCACTTGAAAACATGTTGGTAACGCTGTCACTTTGACAAGTAATTTGTTACATTGAGGAGCCAAAGAAATATCGTTTATGGTCCCCGCGAGCACGCAGAAGTGCCTCAACACGCCGTGGCATGGACTCTACTGATGGCTGAAGTCGCGCTGCAGGGAACTGACACCATGAAACCTGCAGAGCTGCCCATAAATCCGTAACGGTAAGAGGGAGCAGAGATCTCTTCTGATCAACACGTTGCAAGGCATTCCAGATATGCTAGTTAATGCTATAAAATTTACTAGAAACGTACAGTATGTTTGGGGAGTTTTGGTGGCCAGCGAAAGTGTTTAGGCTCGGAAGAGTGTTCCTGCAGCCACTCTGTAGCAACTGTGGTTGTGTGGGCCTCTCCATTGTCCTGCTGGAATTACCCACTTCCGTCGGAATCCACAATGGACACGAATGGATGCAGGTGATCAGACAGGATGTATCTAGACGTATCAGGGATCCCACATCACTCCGAATGCGCACGCTCTACAACGTCACAGAGCCTCCACCAGATTGAACAGTCCGCAGTTGACATGCGGGGTCCATGGAGTCATGATGTTGTCTTCATACCCATACACGTCCATACTGTATATACATTTTGAAATGAGACACGTCCAACCAGGGATTATGTTTCGAGTCGTCAACAGTCCAATGTTCGTACCGATGGGCCCAAATGAGGCGTAAAGCTTTGTGCTGTGCAGCCAGCAAGGGTACACGAGTGGGCCTTCGGCTCTGAAAGCCCATGTAGATGATGTTTCCATGAATGGTTCGCATGCTGATACTTGTTGATGGTCAAGCATTGAAATTTTCAGTTATTTTCGGAAGGGTTGCACTATCGCCACTCTGAACGATTCTCTTCAGATTTTTTTCTGGCCACAGAGATGTTGGAGATTTATTGTTTTACTGGATTGCTGATATTCAGGGTGCCCTCGTGAAATGGTCGTACAGGAAAATCCCCACTTCATCGCTACCTCGTAGATGCTGTGTCCCATCGGTCTTGCGCCAAGTATAAAACCACGTTCAAAGTCACTTAAATCTTGATAACCTGCCATTGTAGCAGCAGTAACCGATCTAACAACTACGGTAGACACATGTCTTACATAGGCGTTGCCGGCGGCAGCACCATATTAAGCCTGTTTACATATCTCTGTATTTGAATACGCATTATTATAATAGTTTCTTTGGCATTTCAGTGTAGATGTGGCCGAGTACATCTATTGTTCTACAGTTTCACTCTTTAATAACCAAAGAATCAAAAAAATCGGTCTTCAGAGACACTGGTTTTACAGGAGGGCGTTTTCCAATTTGAAATTAGAATGATATTATTTCCTTCAGCTGCTGATGGGCGTTGATAGATATCAACGAAGACAGGTGAAAATGTGTGCCCCGACCGGAACTTGAACCAGGTATCTCCTGCTTACATGGCATTCGCTCTATCCATCTGAGCCACCGACGGCACAGAGGATAGTGAGACTACAGGGACTGTCTCGCGCACGCCTCCCGCGAGACCCACATTCTCACCTTTGTATGTCCACACACTACATTCGTAGCGTCCTTTCGCACATGTCCGGAAGAACAGACACAATATCCATATAAATATATTTTCCAATTCGCGTGCGCTGCGTCTCCACGGGGCACCACAGACGCACCTGCTGACGGTGAAGGCACCCTTACTCGAAGACGTTGCGCAATGCTAACGAAAAGCGTGTGGGGAGGAGTCAGACGTTGTGGACAACGATCTTGATAAAGGCGACCAGCAGCTCTTCCAGTACTGTGCGCTTTGGCCACACAGAATACTCGTGTCGGTGTATTCGGCAAAAGTGTGCTCAGAAATGTTGCTCTAACACTCACAGACACATCAACGAGACTCGATCCAGGTCAGAGAGGAGACAGCCGTCAAATGACAGCATAGGATCAGACGTAAGTAACCCCCCCCCCCCTTCAGTGATTATAACCCTGTTGCATACCACATTAGCGAAGGTGTATTTATACGGCTGTAGCACGGATATACCTTTCCATACATGGGCTCCTCTTCAAAATATCGTCACTCAGTTCCCTAGAAGTTTTTAACGGGAATTTTGCAACATCCTGTATCTCTCCACTAACTATACAGTTCTTTCCAGAATTAGATCCCTCTGCAGTGGAGTGTGCGCCGATATGAAACTTCCCGGCAGATTAAAACTGTGTGCGGGACCGAGACTCGAATTCGGGACCTTTGCCTTTCGTGGGCGAGTGCTCTACCATCTGAGCTACCCAAACACGACTCACGCCCCGTCTAAACAGCTTTACTTCTGCAGTACCCCGTCTCCTACCTACAGCTGTTGTACGACATTCGAAATATACGGATGTATTTCAGAATTTCGGCGTAATGCAACTTCGCAGAAACATGGCTGAATTTTCCTGTATATTGTTATCATTAAAACCAAGCACCGTCTCAGTACCTAATACTTTTTGATATGGAGACAATTTTCATCATTTCAAGCACTATTAAAGTTGGTAGGTGTAGGGAAAAAAATACCAGTACCATACTGAAAACATCGGTGAGAAGCGATAGAATTCCTACAAACAACTTGGAGAAAATCATTTTGGGTTCTAGGCCATGTCATTATAAAACAGTGAAACAACTAAAATAACTACATTCCGACCATCGTTTAAACGATCCTCTTCAGAGCGAATAAATGCCACGAAATTTCAAATCAGCAGCAGCGAAATGAAAGGTCGATTTGGAAACAGTTTCTATTTCTTCTTTCTTATCTTCGATTAATTTCCCAAATATCTCGTTGGTTTCGTATGTTGCTTTCTTTATACAAGGTGTTTCACATTTCTAGAGCTTGCAATTTTACCTAGTAACTCATGCATGCAAACGTCATCTAACGGGGCTACAGAGCATCAAAATACAGGCGCCAGCTCCGGCAAATGTATGTAAGTAGAGTGTGATTCCGTGATCATGTATCAATTTGATCATGTATCATGATCCGGAAACGAATGAGTCGAAAGTTACATACCTCTGACGGCGGAATACAAGTACTGGTACTGTTGTTGCTAACTTTCAAAGGTGGTAGTATGGATCAAAGTAAGAAAAAATGTCCGGTAAACATGGGCTACAAAATGCATACCTGAGGAGCTATGAGCACTTGTTCAGCAGTGGAGATATGTTTTATGCTAGTGAACAAGTCCTCACAGCTCTTAAGGTATGCATTTTACAGCCCATGTGTACTGGACATTCGGTCCATACTACCACCTCTGAAAGTTTCCTGCCCTACATCTCAGCTACAACACTACCGGTAGATCCTGTCACATGTAACAGGAATGTCTTCTCTTCCAATTTTCCGTTATAGGGACATAACCTCAAATTTATAGATTTATCCATCTCCATCATCATAGAAAATTGCTAACATCTTCATTGAATCTTTCTGTGTACACATATTTTACAGACTCCAGCGCCTGTAACTTCGATACCCTGTAGCGTCGCTGGATGACGTTTCCAGACATCGATTCCTATGTAAAACTTCATCTGGTAGGTCCCCTCTACAGACGCGATAAGTGTGTAGCACGACGTGTGAAACATTCTGTATGCAAAGTGAATAACATGGGTGAATGGGCTAGAACCGAAGCCCCCCCCCCCCTCCCATTATCTCTCTCTCTCTCTCTCTCTCTCTCTCTCTCTCTCTCTCTCTCTCTCTCTCTCTCTCTCTCTCATTCTCTCACTTTCATTCTCTCACTCTCTCTTCTCAACTATCAACTGCCAGCTTTCCTTTATGTCTTTTAAGTCTTAAAACTGCTGTCTGATTTCTGGCAGAGCTCTAGATAACATGCCGCTCACTGTATTTTATCGCTGGTTGCATCATCTTAAATTCAAACTGTATATTTTGCTCAAAATTGTCAGAAGTTATTTTGTAACATCTATAGATGTTATAAATATGGGTTGAATTTCTTCAACCGATCTCTAGCGGCTAGTGTGTTCTCTCAAAATCGATTTTCCTCTAGCTCGTCTCCTCTAATTCCTGTGTAAATATTTTGGATCAGTATTTTCAGCCAGGACGTATGAAAGTGATGGTTCGATAGTATCCGCAATTATCACTATTTGCCTTATTTGGTGTTGGTGTTATTTTTTTCGTTTAGTCTGAAAATTTAGCAGTCACGTCAGTTAGCATAGATGTTGAGGAGTGAAGCAGCAAACGTCGATAGAATGAGTCCTCGCCGGTGCTGATAGAGCCTTCTGGTGGCGAAGCCCTGCACTACAGACAACTGAGTGTGTGAGGAACTGGTAGCGACATCTAGCAGCGAAGTGATGAACAGCAAAATGGCCGCGAAAATTGAGTGACTTAAATGTCTAGTTGCTGTTTATTTCTTCCTTTACACTATTATTACAAAACAGATTACGGCATCACTGCTCGGTTAGTCTGTTACCGTATTTTTGTGTATTTCACACATTACAAAATAATTCTGTTCTGGTAACATATAATGCAAACTACATCTCGAGCGACATTAACGTACGCAGCATGTTACATTCATCATTCCCTCTTCGTAATTTAGTATTACTAATAGTTTTGTCCACACTTTTAAGCATTAAAAATGGATATGTGGCTCGAAACAGGACTACTGTTACATTAAATGTTAACAACATAATCGCACGGTATAGTGAGTTAAAGAATATTGAACAGCAACGAGAACTGTAAGTAAGTTTATGCAATGCAACGTTAGTGATATAATAGTACAACAGTAATAGGCGTTTGTCAGCCCTTTTTTCTATTTTACAGTTTCACTCATTACTGATGGCAAATGCCTTGCAGAGAACGTAATATTCTGCATCTTCGGTACGGCCTTTAAAATCTCTTTCATTGAACTGCACTTAACCTGGAGAGGTAGTAATACAATTTTTTCTCTGATCTACAAGATACTTTTACAAAAAGTAGAGGCAGAGAGGTAGTCATGTAACTATTAATCGAAGTATTATATGAACTATATGGGCGTGTTAGTAAAATCACCAAGAAATTCCTCTTATTAATTTTAAGTGTTAACTGTTTGATTCAGCATTCAGCTCACAAAAACCACGAGAAATATCGTTTTTATAAAAAAAAACAGTTTATGTCATTAGTGACCTGTGTAATATCAAACATCTCATTTTGACACTAGAATAATTTGAGAAAAAAGGCCTGTTTTAGTTTTTGAAAATGCAATAAGTGAAAACAATGTATTTTTAAAAGGTATTGTCAATTGTTACGAAACGATTTATTATACAGAATTTATTAATCGCATAGTAAATCATGATACTAAAAAGAACACCTTGTTGGCTTGTGATATAATATTTTGCATTTTTTTATGACTTTGAAATAATTACTGCTTTTTCAACACTGAGAATGAGTAAAATACATTATGTAATATATGAATCAGTATGATAAACTTTTTTTCGAATATTCATTGTTAACTACAAGAAAATGGCAGATGTTTGGGTACCTCAGAAGTATTCAGCACACGAAGGATAACAAAAATCATTTTTTTGGTAAGGTTTTTGTTTCATAGTTTCCTACAAATATTACTGATACCACAGTGAGATATATTAAGTACCTTAAAACATATGTAGATGTGGTCTGGTGAAGAAAGTGTGTGAATTAAAATTTAAAATGCTTGCACCAGCATAATCAGGTTTAGTTTGTAGTGTGGGAGTGAGCTCCACGTGGGACCCGAAGCACGGACCCCACGGGGGTGCCCGGCATGCGCCACATGCCAGGGCAGAGGTGGAGGCTAGTGTTCGGAAATCTGAAAATTCCACCGCCGGCCGGGGATTGAACCCCGGCCCGGCTGGGGCGAATAGCCCCAGCCGAGGCGCTGGAACGTTCCAGACCCCCTTACCACTAGACCACCGGGGACCCCGGCTGTTTCTTGCTCCATAGTCCAGCTAGTGGTCGTAGAGCACTTCCTGTTGTCCTCCGTGTTTACACCGAGGCAGCAGTGGCGTGGTGTAACAGGAAGTGTTTACTTGCGTCCGCTGGATGTCCACTTAGTGTACGACTTATTTACCCGGCTGACGTTCGTGTCGCTATAATCTCCTTAGTTGCGTTACAATTATATGCAGGGAATGAAAATCTGCCTATGCAGTTGCACGCAGTCGCAACTCACTATTTGAACCTCTGTAATTCGATCGTGTTGTCAAGACCCATGTCAGAACTGTTTATCGAAGAAAGCTCATGTGTTCGGTACATTTCATAAACGGAAGCGACTGGGATAACAGACAGCCCGTAAACATTTTGTAATGAAGCGTCAGCCGGTACGTAATACTCGATATCTGGAGTTGTTTTATCGGTTATTAAGATAATCGTTTCACCCCTACACACTTAAAAAAATTCCCGTGTTTTCTCAATAAAGCATAAGCACAGTACATAAATCCCTCACGAAAATGACATCGGAGAAGTACAAGTGTTCGAGTTCCACAGAAAACAAGTGGGTCCATGAAGGTGTGGAACGGAGAGCAGAACTAAAATAAGATGTAACGTTTCGGGATTCCCTTATAGTCGCGTAGACACTCCAGAAGCAGGAAGATCCGTTTGATGACGTCTCTTGAGGAGCGAGGAAAAAATTCACTCTCAAATAACTACTGTACAAGATGCCTCGCCGCCTCTTGAAGGGTGTCATGGGATTCTGCAGCCGTGGACTCGGCGACCCGTGAGCCAACGCGGTGTTTCTGACCACATACATTTTAGCTGCGGGTTCTCCGACGTGCAAAGGAAGCCGCGACAATGGGGAGGCTCTGCGTGCCGTTTTGTAATAAGAACGCCTCTCCATATTTTATCGTAGGAATGATATAAATTTTAAACTTCTTAGATCCACCGAGTCATTATGTATTCTTAAAATATCTTTTAACTCTTTTTCAACACATATGTATCTTTTACCTCTTTCACTGAAGAAGCTGACCAACAGATTTTTTTTCAATTTCAGGTATTGGTTTTATTGCATTCTCCTTTAGCGTATTGATCAGAAATTGTAGGTTAAGATACCTTTGCCTTATTGAGTATCGTTTGCTATGCCAAACTTCGACAGCATTCATTGTCCTGTGCATCGAATTGATGACGGTAGATAGCTGACCGAAATCACTTTGAAATAAATTCTCTGAACGCAGATAACTTTGATACAGTAGTGTTAGGTATCGAGGTATTATCTAACGCAACTGAAGCCAACCTAAGAGTGAATTTATTTCGAAATAATTTCGGTCGACTGTCTGTCTTCACCAATTCCACATTTCAGGTTGTGTACTAGCATTTTCCATCTATTGACTGATTAAATAGTCTACGCCACTGGGCACTTGCTACGCTGTTACTCTCCATGCTTCATCAAGGCAGTCCGGTGGAAGATGGACTCTACAGCACACGTGCGGCAAGACAAACGAACTACTTCTTCATCCCTGTATTGCTCCACTAATCGCAGTTCTTGTATGTCTTCCACAGGCATTGCTTGAAATGAAAATTACAACTGGAAAATAAATGTCTCGGATAACACTGTTTTCATAGCTTAATTTGCAGCCATTTCGAAGTAAAGCAATGCAGTTTTAAATGACAACCAAGTTATGACATTTCTCGGTTGAGAAAAAATATTTCACAATTATTTTGACTTTCCTCTGGTAAAAAAGCTAGTCTTCCGTGCTTCAGGTATCAACAAGTTGTTTCGAACACCTCTGAAATGTCCGTCCATAAGAAGAGCTTTATTTTCAAACATTTTCTCCCATTCTTCGTAACTGATCACCAGGATTCATTTGTCAGGAACAGGGTTATTATCAGTCTCCTTAAAAACTTCAGTCACTTTCAAAATATCTTCGTGCTGCCGAATCCCTGAACTACTGCCGTCTTTCTCACAATTCGTTATACTTGCGACGTAATCTAAACCTTTATCTCGCAAATCTTGAAATTGCTCTTTAAACCCTCCGAAAAAAGGCACTGTCTACTCACCGCAGACTGTTTCCCAGCAGTTATGCATTCGTTTCTTAATATCCACATCTGTTTCGTCAGGTTGGGCGAGAAACTTACTGTTGAGCCGTGATTCTACCATTTACAATTTTTAAACTGCCGCTGCTCCTATTCCGTTCGGAGTTCCTGTACAAGCAATTCGTATAATTACCACATTTCCGGTGCTCCTGGCACCGCTTACCATCCTTTCCCCTTTCTGTTTCCTTTTCCTTTCCTTTTTCTAACCACAGGCTCCAGTCACATTAACGTGATCACCGCCTGTGTCCGACGCTAATGAGTAGGGTATGCGTAACGCGGAAACTCAGCCACTTATGTGACATCCAAAAGGACGTGATCATTGCCTTTCGGGCCACAGGTGGATTCATTTTCGAAACGGCAGAGTTCGTAAAATGTTGGCGTGTTGCCATATTTAAAGCACTCCGCGCATGGCGCTGTCGAGAGCCGACGCTGAGGCCGTTGTGGTGCCCCACGGTCCACAGAGGACAGGAGTTAAAGGAGACCGCAGGTGAATAAGGTGCAACTGCTGAGCAACTGACCATGCACGTGAACCGAAGAGCCTACCGACAGTGTCTCTTCTAAGACCACTCAGCGAAAAATGCTATGTGTGGGTCTCCACAGCAGACTCCTGGTCCACACACCTATGCTGACTGCTGTTCGTCCGCGACGAAGGCTGGAATTTTCACACCAGTTCTGCGACTGGGCGTCCACTGAACGGTGACCTGCGGGCTTTCCAAGTGACAGACAGACGATGGCGTGTAGGGCGCGATTCACCTGAAAGTGAACACCCTGCAACAGTCGGCGGCAGGGTTAGGACAGGAGGAAGGATCGTTACGATCTCACAAACGTTATCGTGACACTCCCGTCGTTCTGGAAGGCACAGTGGATGAGCAGAAATATCGGTCGGAACCGTTGCCACACCTACATCGAGTCTTTTTTCCCTCGGAATCTACCAGCAGAACAACTAAATCTGTGACACAGCTTGCAGTGTGAAAAGCACCAGGATGAGTTTGCTGTACTCCGCCGACCACCAGGCTTCCCGGGCTTAACGGAATCGAGAATATGTGGGACCACCTCGATGAAGCTCTTCGTATCCTGGGTCCTCAACCGAAAAACGTAGCGCAGCTAACTAAGGCACCGGCGTCGGCATGGCTCAGTACCTCACTGACTCCTACGCGTTTCTCAGTTGTCCGCGCTTCCCGTTAATCTTATCCCCCTACAGTGACTCAATAACGACACTCTCCCGTACACGACAGCATCATCAACAGCCGCAGACTGCTGTTCACTCTGCCTGTCACCTCATTTATGTCTATACAGTATAACAGCTGTCTGTTACACTTCCTGGGACACTCCTGACGATGCCCTTGTGTCTGATCAACGCTCGCTGTCGAGAACGTACTGGTATCTGTTGTAGACTTTAAGCCGCTCTCATATCTGGGAACCGACTCCGTATGCTCATACGAGGCCCTTGGTTAACAGTGTGCAGTGGAGCACCGTGCCAAAGGCTTTTCTCAAATATAGGAGAGTGCAATGTGCTTGGGACCCTTCATCCTTGGTTCGCAGTATATAATGTGCGTAAAGGGCAAGCTGCGTTTCACACGAGCTTTCTAAAACCGTGCTGATTTCTGGACGTAAGCTTTTCGGTGTCTAGGAAATTTATTATAATCATATTCAGAATACGTTCTAGGATTCTGCAGAAAATCGATGTCTGTAATTTTGCACATCCTTTCTTTTACTCTTCTTGTACACGAGTGTCACCAGCGATTTTTTAAACTGCCTTAGGTTGGACCCATTACAGGTGTAATATTCAGAAGGCAAATGTATATTGATCTCGTTATATACGGCTGCAACTTGCGCTTTTGCCAGTCCTTTGCGAAATACTGCTGGGCAAGAGAAAGGCGATAAATGCGAATGAAGTAAGTAAAACTGAAATTGTTTTAACTTCTTCGCTGTCGCCGAATCCTTTCCAAGCGATGCGTCCTTGAGCGGGTCAAACAGGTAGCAATAAATGCTCTACAAGTGAGGTTGACTTTTGAAGTTTTTCTTACCAGTCAAGTACAATGCAGACAGCTTCCCCATTTTGAACGAAAGTTTAATCACACGTTAAAATCTCGTTCGAAAAAGGTTCACCTTCACGTTCATAGCACTCTTTGTTTCCTTGTGTTGTGTGAATTCTCTCGGGACCCACGTTGGACTTGTTTCGCTGTACTTGAGCATGTCAATGACGACGTTATGGACTGTGCCACTACCTGTTGCAGCTATTTTGCTATTCAGTTCTACTGCAACACGTCGGCCATCAGGAGTAATGTCAGAGCCGGCTTTAAGCGAAGGAGGAGACAGTTCAATTGGCCGGCCACGGTGTTTTTTATTAGTCACTGAAGTTAGATTGTTTTTGAACTGTCCTACGTATTTATCAAAAATTTCCGTCGTTCGCACAGCTTCGACCATACTGAAAAAACGTTAGAGAAAATATTTCGGCCGTTTTCCGTCTTCTGAAAGGGAAAACGCATCGTTGAACGTTGTTCAGTTAATGTGGAAACTTCAACCGGACACGCCATTCTCAATTGCAACATTAAGGTTATAAATAAAACAATTATTTTTTGTCAGCCGCTCTTAGCTCATCACAGTCATGCCATCCTAAAGTCATGAAACTACAAAAATTCTTCCTACGGACTATTCGACTTCATTAATTTGCTTTGCAGGGGAAACTCACGAAGGAGTATGTGCTTAGTATTTAGTCGGTCATTTCTAGTTGATGAGAAAGTTAAAACAAACAAGTAGCAAACCATTGCTCATTTATTTAGGAACAACATTTATCAGATACAGCTGAGTAACGTTTAACCCAAACCTTAAATGCCATATATATGACACTGCTCGTAGCTGCATCATCTGGCAAGAGTACGCACTAACACCAATAACAAGAAAATGCACCATGACCTTCGTAAACTGTGCATTCTTCATGCCACTGTTGGGAGCAGACATCACACTCAATACAGTCTTCCGTGACAGACTCGTTTTAGTCTTCACCACACCTTGGGCAGTTCAAAACATGAAGTTGGAATAATAGACAATTGTGAAGGTGATTCGATAAACCCTATGCCTGGCACTTAGATATGATTTGCACAATATCCATGTGGGTGTAGATCCCTCCTTGGATTGTGCCCTGGTTGTTGCTGAAGATGATGGAGCAGTTTAATCCAGATTAACCACAGAGATTCTACGTTGTTCGTTACTGATATTTTGTCTCCCCTTGGTTTAGTTTGTTTTCCTAACAATGCATTTTTGTACGTAGAATCAAACAGAATTCCGGATGTTTTTGCAGCTTGCTTTAGATGTTCGAAAAACTAAAATTGTGCAGTTCACAAAACGAAAAATCATAGTATCCTATGACTACAGCATCAATAACTCTCATTTTCAATCGGTCAGCTCACACAAATACCTCGGTGTAACACATTGTAAGGATACGGAATGGAAGCAGGACTGAATAAAACTCAAGACGCGTTCATACGATTTCTACACCTGGATAAGCGTTCGACAATGTAAAATGGTGCAAGATCGAAGTTGTGAAGAAAATAGCTCTAGGCAGAGACGGGTATATATTAGTACAAGACCCAAGAGGAAATAAGAGTGGAAGACCAAGAACGAAGTGCAAGGATTAAAAAGAGAGTAAGACTTTGATATAGTTATTCGCCTATACTGTTCAATGTTTGCATCAAAGAAGCAATGAAGAAAATAAGAGAGAGGTTCAAGATTCGCACTGAAATACGGGTTGAAAGGATACCAGTGACAATGTTTGCTGATAATATTATCGTTGTCAGTGAAAGTGAATTACTACAGGATCTGATGAATGAAATATACAATATAATGAGTGTAGAATTAGGGGTCAGAGTAAATCAAAGACAATAGTGATGAGATGAAGCATAAACGGGAAAAGCGAGAGTCTTAACATTGGTGATAACGAAGTAAGAAATGGAACCATCACATCGTGTCAGTCAAAGATAAAGGTGGTGGCGAACTGTAATTTATTGTTAGAATTAAAGAGAAATATAATCAGTGCACAAAGATGATCTTTTTTGAACTATTGGTGCGACCCATACTCTAATATTGCTCCATGGTGTGGGACCTGTCCCATATACGAGTAGCAGGGGATATTGAACTGTTCATAATAAAGTCAGCACAGGTTTGTTTGGCTCACAGGAGAATGTAACAGAGATGCTGAAGAAATTGGGAGATGCCTGAAAATACACATAAGCTATCCCGAGAAAGCTTACTTGCCAAATTTCTAGAACATACCGTAAATTTTGAATATACGAGGTGTGTTAAAAAAAAATTGGGAACGTTCGTAATTTCGCGCCAATGGCGTGTTGGGGCGAATTGCAGTTGACATCCCTGCACGCGCGTGTGCTTAATGTGTAACTGCGGGAAGTTTCACTGTTGTATGTCTGTTAGCTTATTGTTCAGTGCTGTATTGACTAGAACGTTGTGTCGCACAGTTGGCGAACTTCGAGAGTGTATAGTTAGAGGAGCAATGCGCCTGCAATATATTTTGCGTGAAACTCAAGAAAACCGCCGCTCGGGGTAGCTGCGCAGTCTAGGGGCCTTGCCACGGTTCGTGTGGCTCCCCTCTGTCGGATGTTAGAGTCCTCCCTCGGGCGTGGGTGTGTGTAAGTGGTGCAAGCCTAGGGACTGATGACATCAGCAGTTGGTCCCATACGAACATAACAGCTAAACTCAAGAACACCTCTACAGAGACACGCCAAATGATGCAGGAAGCCTACGGTGATGAGTGCTTAAGCCGCACTCGGTGTTACGGATGGTTCACACGGTTTAAGAACGGCCGGACGGAAGCTAAAGACGACGCTCGTCCTCCGACTTCTGCCAGCAACGCTTGTGTCAGGAACGTCAACGATCCTGTGCGTGCTGAACGAAGACTGACTGTCCGAGAGATTGCAGAAGAATGTAACATTGCAGTTGGATCGTGAAATCCTAATACAGCATCTTGCAATGTATCGTGTTGCCGCCAAGTTCGTGCCACGGCTCACGAGTCAAGAGCAGAAAGACCTCCACCTCCCAATCTGAGAAGAGCCTTAGGATCACCCAAATGAGAACGAGATGTTCCTTAAGAAAATTATAACTGGTGATGGGTCTGCAGTTATGACGTTGACATGAAGGTTCAATCTTCACAATGTGTAGGGAAATGTTCTGAACGATCAACATATAAAATAGCTTGTCAGGTCAGCTTGGCCCTTGCAGACATTTATTTTCAAAGTTGAAAACCAAGTTGAGAGGACGAAGATTTGTAACGATAGACGCACGGTCCAGCGAAAGGCGAACCAAGTCTGCTCCCAGAAGTGGAAACGGTTTATCAGTCGTGGGGGTGATCATATACAAATATGTGAAGGTAAGCGTAGAAAATTTTTGTGGACAAAGTTCCGGAATTTTTTAAACAGACCTCTTAGACGAAAGGTAATGAATACAGGCAAGTGGTCTGCAAATGTTCGTACGCTTGAGTTCGCTTCCATTCGCTGCTGTTGAAACTGGGCTTAATAATAATATTCCCTGTGTGAGATGTAATTGGAAAACTATGTAAACGCTGAGCTGTGCGCCGCTTACAGCCCACGCGAAATTATTTTCGGAGGGACACATCATTATCCCCTTCGTGCCTAAAGTTGCTTCGGCCAAACTCAAACTCAATTGCCAGGCCGATAGCTCGTTATCCTACTGCTCTGCAAGTAACACTTGGTCTGAAACCATCCGTACGGTTATGTAGGTTAAGACACTGCAGCCACTCAAAATGGTGGCTCCACGTTTGCGAGTAACTGACGAGAAAAGAAATTCTGAATTTTGTGTGACACTCCGTAGCATTAAGAAAGCTGAGTGACGTTAGTTGGTTGTGAGGTGTAATGGAAAGGATAATAGCTTCACATGTTGTGTTCGGATACCAAGATTTAAAAGCCTGAAGTCTTATATTTCAGAAGCAAGGAGCGTAACAATCAAGTGATTTATGAACAGTACGTGTACACATTTTTGCTCGGTTGATTTTAATTGAGGTTGCAACGTGCAGATCAAGCAAGTACCGTACTGTAGAGAGGTTGAGCAAGAGAAGCGTTTGGAACATGTGTTTATCCTTATTTTGGATAGTTAGCTTTCTTATCTGAGAAGTAATTGTGGCTAGCCCTTGAAATGCATCACGAATTCCTTCGTCGCTCAGTCTAATATCGCCTTCCCCCCCCCCCCCCCCCCCCTCCCACACACACAATACCCTCCACCTCTTATGATTTTGAAAATAAAAGTGTTCCTAGAAAAGTTGTTCACTGTACAGTTTATTTATGTGCCAAAGTTAGTGATAATGTGGGGGAGGGGGAGGGAAGGCCACAGACCTCAGGGAGGGGGGGGGGGGGTAGGACAGGGGGTACTGGCAAATGTCTGATGACACTCAGGAGCAACGGTCTGAGAAAGGCTGGGAACCACTGTTCAACTGCCTGTGAATGTATACTGAACATAAATGTGGAAAACTGACACAACCCACTTTTTGAATATTTTTTTTAATTCGGGTTAACTAGTTTTGGAACCGTTTGAGGGTCATCTGAAAATGTGGCGCACAGAATTCGCGTCTTTATGTCTTTAGAGTGAATCTGGGTACTGGCTCTTTGACAATAAGACAGAGCACTCTTTAATGTATCGCCACGAGCGGCAGTTAAACAGCGACATGTATCGCGAAACCAAAACACCTACTTACCGTGGCAGCGTGGGCGCTATTGCAGTTAATATCCATCTAGCAACTTGCGTTTTAGTTGTCTGTTGGCCACTGGTCAATCTCTTTCCATTGTAAATATAAATACGAATTGTCACCATATATCACAAGCATAACGTTTACCACAGATGTACGTTACAAAGATCTTTACTTAAAAATACAGCATACTTTGCTCGGAAACAATTTTTTTGATTTTTGTGCTTATAACACGACGGCGTGCTGAGAAGATAATGACTCGGTCTGTTTTATTTGAAGTCAGTAACATTCTACATCTTTACTATGGATATCTGCAGCCCTCTGCTTCGTACCGCGTTACATAGCGGTGTGTGACGTGACTATGTTGGGGGTGAGAAAGAGCTCACAACACTAAAAGCACGAATTCGAAGACTTCGTCCGCATGTGGAGCACACTCTCCTTGAGCACGGCAGTGCCAAACTACACACGATCGCTGCGGCATCTGCAGCAAGCCGACGTCCTTGGTTCACTGCCGTCGATCATCCTACACACAGTCTCGATTTTCGTCTATGTGCAAAACTAAGAAAACCTTCGAGCACTTCAATTATTTCAAGCGGTGCAAGCAGAGGTAAGGTTGTGGCTCTGTTAACATAGTCAAACAATATACTGTGACGGTGTCAACAAAATAGTATCTAGTTGGGGAAATTGTGCTGGTTCCGAGGGTGAGTGTGTTGAAAACTAAATTTATTGACGTGAAGAATACCGATGCAGAATGTTCATGAAGTTTGTTTTATTTAAAAATCTTTGTGACTTTTCACTCAAAACATGTCAACATTACTTTTCTGTACGTCCTCGTACAATGGATGTCGCAAAAAATACGTACATTGATCAAAATAAGTGTTAACATGAATGCTTTTAACAGCACTAGGTTCAAAAAATTTTAACTGTATGCCAATTGCAGATTAATTTTAATGGCAGCTAGCGCGATTATATGAGTGGACTATTAGATTTAATGGTGAGCATTTATGTAATTTTTAAACATTCTCTGCCTTGTCATTCTTCCTCTCTTAAGTGCCTCGTCTTCCAGTAACACTGTCGATCGATAGCATGATCTGTTGTCCGTCCATGGTTTTTCAGACCATTGATTCAGTGCTGAACCCAAACTGCTGGTCTGAGTTATTTAGCCTGGATAATCCTGTGCGTCGTGGGTCACGTATGCCATTAATCTTTCAAAGAAATGGTTCAAATGGCTCTGAGCACTATGGGACTTAACATCTGAGGTCATCAGTCCCTTAGAACTTAGGTTTAAGTAGTTCTAACTAACCTAAGGACATCTCACACACACACACACACACACACACACACACACACACACACACACACACACACACGCCCGAGTCTGTATTCGAACCTGCGACCGTAGCGGTCGCGCGGTTCGAGACTGAAGCGCCTAGAACAGCTCGTCCACAATGGCCGGCCATTAATGTTTCATTGAATTATTAATTTCAACAAGTTTTATTTATTGTTGCGAAATTGCGCTACCAAAACAATCGAGTTTTGCTCTGTGGATGCTGTTGAGAATTTCTGCATTTTCGTACCGCTATATTTTTGACTATATCTGTCGATGGTGTTGTTGTTGTCTTCAGTCCTGAGACTGGTGTGATGCAGCTCTCCATGCTACTCTATCCTGTGCAAGCTGCTTCATCTCCCAGTACCTACTGCAACCTACATCCTTCTGAATCTGCTTAGTGTATTCATCTCTTGGTCTCCCTCTACGATTTTTACCCTGCACGCTGCCCTCCAATGCTAAATTTGTGATCCCTTGATGCCTCAAAACATGTCCTACCAACCGATCCCTTCTTCTAGTCAAGTTGTGCCACAAACTTCTCTTCTCTCCAATCCTATTCAATACCTCCTCATTAGTTACGTGATCTACCCATCTAATCTTCAGCATTCTTCTGTAGCATCACATTTCGAAAGCTTCTATTCTCTTCTTGTCCAAACTAGTTATCGTCCATGTTTCACTTTCATACATGGTTACACTCCAAACAAATACTCGGAGAAACGACTTCCTGATACATAAATCTATATTCGAAGTTAACAAATTTCTCTTCTTCAGAAACGCTTTCCTTGCCATTGCCAGTCTACATTTTATATCCTCTCTACTTCGACCATCATCAGTTATTTTACTTCCTAAATAGCCAAACTCCTTTACTACTTTAAGTGTCTCATTTCCTAATCTAATCCCCTCAGCATCACCCGATTTAATTTGACTACATTCCATTATCCTCGTTTTGCTTTTGTTGATGTTCATCTTATATCCTCTTTTCAAGACACTGTCCATTCCGTTCAACTGCTCTTCCAAGTCCTTTGCCGTCTCTGACAGAATTACTATTTCATCGGCGAACCTCAAAGTTTTTACTTCTTCTCCATGAATTTTAATACCTACTCCAAATTTTTCTTTTGTTTCCTTCACTGCTTGCTCAATATACAGATTGAATAACATCGGGAGAGGCTACAACCCTGTCTCACTCCTTTTCCAACCACTGCTTCCCTTTCATGCCCCTCGACTCTAATAATTGCCATCTGGTTTCTGTACAAAGTGTAAATATCCTTTCGCTCCCTGTATTTTACCCCTCTGTCGATGGTATCCTTAATATTTTTCGATACGATCGCATTTCAAATGCCTAATACAGTCCATGACTCAGCTCCATAGAGTAGGACACCGAACGTGTAACATCGAAGTAGTCGAGTGCGAATCCTAATGACTGCTCTGAAGGTTCTCAGCAGTCACCGCGGACTAAATGACTGCAGGGGACTCGATACATTGGCCATAAGTTTTCTAGTAATTCTGGAGATTTTCCTTTGGACTAAGTATGAAGTCGTTCCTTGTTGCTTAGATCGTGCAGGTTTCAGACCGATTGTGTTAGTATTGCTACACTACTAAATGTGTATCCACCACCATATCAGGGTATATAATGAAACGGCGGCCCTCTTTCGTCATGCCTTACAAGGAGATATCTCCAGCGGTAGGATCGACTTTTTGGAACCATCTATACGGTTATGTAGGTTAAGCACCCAAGTATCGCACACTGCAGCCATTCATCCTGGTGAGTCGACGTTAGCGAGGAAGTGACGAGAAAAGAAATTCGGAATTTTGTGTGAGACTCGATAGTATGAAGAAAGCCGAATGACATAAGTTGGTTATGAGGATAATTGAAAGGATACTAGCTTCACATGCATGAGGTTGTGGGTTCGAATCTCACCAGAGAAATAAATCTATTTTAGGTCTTTATCGAAGTGACATTGATAATCATATTCCTTCAACTGATGTAAATATATATATATATATATATTTAGTTCCACTCCTGGGTCACGTGATTCAATAGTGATATGAACTTCTTCATTTGGTCTAGTTTTTCTTCTTATCATCCCTTCTCCACTGGAAATATTTGTTTGTGAACTTTTAATTATCTTCATGTATCAATTCCGATTTAATGCCTCCTGTTTTTATTACCCTGTATTTTCGTCTACGTTATTGTGTACATTATATCGATTTCTCACTTTGCTTGAATTTTATTTTACTTAGAAAACATTCTCTCATTTATGTCCTCATCTACACTATAATTTCCATAGTGCACAAAGATTTTATCTTATGTTTTAAATATTTGTATGTCGATTACCATGCAAAAAAAGGCACGTCTCCCAAAGAAAAACGTTTTTCACATTAATGCACAGTCAATATAAATAGATTATTTCGTCTTTTGTTTTTTAATTCATTTATCGGAGTTTTGAAGTAATTCAGTAGTCAAACAGATAGGTATAATAAATTACACATTCACAAAAATTCCGATTGGAAGAAAAATTAAACAAATGGAAAAGTTCATACGGTGACTAAAACGATGTGACAAAAGAATAGAACGAAAGAAATTACATTTAAACCAATAAATAGAGTACAAATAAACATCAAAAGTCATTTCGATAAAGATTTTTAAAAAAATTTACTGCACCTGACGAGGCATGGTTAAGCTTCTATCGTAACCATTATGACACGTAACCAGACTGTGGAATACGACTTTCTTCACGCTATGTAGCATCAGGCAAAATTTTGAAATCTTTTCCGTCAGTTACTTTCAATCCGAGGGCCACCTGGATGCAGGGATCTTAAGTTGCACTACGGCTTATTTGGATTCAAAAAGTCGATCCCACCGCTGGGGGCTCTCCTTGTTAGTTTTAAGAGTAACAAACGGCACATTTTGAAATAACAGTAATATCGCAGTCCAGTAGCGCCGGACCCTGCAAACTTGAAAGACAACTCCAGCAAAGGCAAAGAAAATGTTACTGTAGCAAGTAAATTACTGTAGGCAACTGAACAACAACGAAATAATAACAATAATTGGTTCGCAGGAGAGCTTCTGTAAAGTTTGCAAGGTAGGAGACGAGGCACTGGTAAAGCTGTGAGGACAGGGCGTGAGTCGTGCTGGGGTGGCTCAGTTGGTAGAGCACTTGCCAGCGAAAGGCAAGGGTCCCGAGTTCGAGTCTCGGTGCGGCACCCATTTTCAATCTGCCAGGAAGTTTCAATAATAATAATAATAGATCCAGTCATATTAATATGACCAACTCCTATTTTCGAGGTCAACGTGTAATAACCCATAGACTCCAGGAGATAGCATTAGTAGGTGATGAATGGGGGTGGGGGGAGGAGGCTGGAAACAGTGAAGTCGTTGTCATAATGCGTAAAAGGGGCGATTTATGTGACGTCCAACAGGGCATAATCGTTGGCTTTCTTCCCAAGGGTGGAAGCATTTCCGAAACGGCAAAATCTGTAATGTTTTCACATGCCACTGCATGTAAAGTAAACCGTGAGTGGCAAAATCTCGGTATTCTAATCCGGCTCCAAGGCAAGTGTGTTGGACTACGGGCAGTAGGCGACACAGGTGAACGATAGCTGCAGATGTGTGTGCTGGCGAGAAGACGTGCAACTTTTGTGCAGCTGACAGCCCAGGCGAACCGAGGGCTGCCACCAATGTTTCCTCAAAAACTTATGGGCTTCCGCAGTGGGCACCTGGTCCCTGCACCCACGCTGACTGCTCTTCATTGGCGTTGAAAGCTTGCATTTGCACGCCGGTACCACAACTGAAAGTCCACTGAGTGCTACAGGTGGCCTCTCCATATTCATCACATTTTGTGCTCCATCGGACAGATTGAAAGCAAACGCCCTGCAACCCTGAGGGAGTGTTATGGTGTGGGCAATGTTTTCGTGGCACTCCCTGGGTGATCTCGTTGTTCTGAAAGGCACAATGGATCAATCCTAGTACGCACCTATCCTTGGGGACCAAATACACCCCTAGATGCACGTGTAACATAGCTCGCAGTGTATGTGCGTGGTTCTGAAAGCTCTAGGATGAATTTACCGTACTGCCCTCACCACCAAATTTTCCGCCTTTAAACCCAATCGAGAATCTGAAAGGTCACCTCGATCGAGTAGTTTGTGCCACGGATCCTCAATCGATAGAATTCTATCGCAGCATGACAAGTACTGGGGTAGGAATGGCTTCTTATGACTGTCGTTACATCATTGACTCTATTCCTGTACGTCTCGTGCTGCAGAAGGTGTTTATTCGGTATTTTAACACGTGGTCAGATTACTGCGACTGGACAGTGTAATAATAATAATAAATTTCGCTTATTTCAGTGCCCTCGTTTAAGTCTTTCAATTGGACGGCACTTTGAAGACATGCTTATCATTAACGTACTCCAGTTGTCCAACCGGGGAAAGGGAATCGGCAGTTTAACGTGGAATCCGCACCACATGTTGTTTCTACCGACTCCTCATATCATTGAGAGGTGAAGGCTGTATTAAAAGCAGACAGAAAAATTTATTTGTTCATCTGGGATTCGATCCCGAGATTCTCGATTTGCAGGCACGCGCTGTGCCGGTAGACCACCAGGTCCAACAGTTACGAGACGGTAATCGAACTGTATTGGCAGAGTATTTCGTCGTATTTTGCGTCAAGTAAATGTGCTGTGGTGCAAGCCAAAGTACATTCACGCTAAGGGCATCAGTTCCGATCCCAGAAAAATGTGCAGCCAGAGCAGTATTGTAAGTAAAAATCAAACTCTTCCATTTTTCTTACCGAATTGCTATACATCTAGAAAACAAACCAAAATTGTGAAAACATTTCATACAAGATTACTGACAAATTTTTATGAGTAAAAATAAACGGGTATGGTAATATACATGGAGGTGAATGAAAAGTAGTGGCAGTTTGGCTATAATTCATGTCAGTCTTCATTGACTAAAATTCACTTTATCACATTTCCGTCTCGCGTCTCGATCACTTTCCACACCCACATGAAAGATGTCATACACTGTCTGTGCATCCATCTGTGATGATGTCTCGCTAGGACCGCCATATGGTGTCTTATCATTTGCTGTAAGACGTGCCACGAAATACTTCGTTCATTTGGGTGATCAGGCCATAATTGGAGGGACTCTACCGGATGAATACGGTGGATGTCCCAGTATGTCCCGCTGCCACGTATGCGGTGCTCCTGCACAGGGCTCGTCGTTTGGCGTCGTGTAAGTTGGTAGAATGCAGCACTGGAGGGAAAGATTGTTGCGCGCTCCGACCACGTGCCCTTCCAGTCTGCACCCAAGCACGTTTTTCGTGTTTCCCAAACATACTATTAAGGCACTCGAGCTAGCCTCTCCAACTCTGAGAGAGTACACACTGCAACTGACTCAAACAGGACTTGTGCTGCTGGCTTTACTACTTCAGCCCACCATCTGTCAGCAACAGAAAGTGTGCGTACCGAATGACTCACATCCGTCATATTATGGCATTGTGCTACCACTTTTTATCCAACACATGCAAAGACGCATGTGTGACTACTTGTTGTCTCCCATCTTGGTAGTGGCCTAATTATTGGGAGGTTTTGAAGTGCATTATCTATACGTGGTGTATCAAAAACAATCATCCGACCTGGGCCGTCTATATTTCTGGAACTAAGAAACATATACAATGAATACAATGAATTTTGTCCTTTGATGTACGAAAACTAAAAAAGTTATTTTCATCCTTTTCATTGGTGTTCAATATGCATCGTTGAGATGCACGGAACATGTCAATGCGGTGTTCAAATTGTACCAACACTGCAGCAAGCATGTCTGGAGTTACAGTTTCCACAGGTGCTGTTATGCGATGTCTCAGTTCATTTATTGCTGTTGGTAATGTAGGTACATAAAGAGTCTCTTACAAAACCATACATATATAATCACATATAGTCGGGTGCGGTGACCTTGGAGTCTAGTAGTCTAAGGGTGAGTGATTTAGTCCAGTGTGAACGATCCATCGTTCAGCAATCGTTTGATTTAGAAATTCCCACACTTCCAGATGCCACTGTCGCGGTGCCCCATCGCATTGGAAAATGAAGTCGTTCGAATCAAACTGTGGGAAGAGAGAGTTTTCAGGCATATCGAGATATATGCTTACTGTAACAGTGTTTCCGGCAAAGAAATATGAATCATACACATTTTCCCTCTAAACTGTACAAAATACATTAAATTTAGGAGAGTCTATTTTATGTTGTACACCTTCATGTGGTTGTCCCGTACCTCATATTGTCACATTATGACAGTTCACCTCTCTGTGTAAATGGAGTGTTGCCTCGTCACTAAACACTAACTGTGGGAGAAAACGGCCATCCTCCACCTTGACAAGAGTGAAATTATGGAACTTCACACGATGTATCGCCCTCACGAACAGCTCGCATTAGCTAAATTTAATATTGTTTGATGCATAAACGTCGACGCAGAGACGCCAGACGGACATCGGGGACGTGCTGAGCTCTCGAGCTGCACGGCGAACGGATTTCTGCGGACCCCTCGTGAAACTGTGGCGGATGCGTTTGACGTCTGTGTCAGGCATTCGGGGACGGCCCGGCGATTCGCCTTTCCGCAAACCTTCTCTTTCTCTTAATCGTTGATGCCATCATCTAATGCTCTGTGCTGTAGGAGGATCATCATCGTACCTTGTACGAAAGTCACGTCGAACACTTATTACTGCCCACACTGCGCAAAATGCAGAACACAAAACGCTTCCTGTCGCCGCGACACCATTTTTACTAGGACTGAAATGGTCGGACAGTGCTGCTGCCAAGCGGTAACCATGTAAAGCCGTAGGGTTTGCTCTTTCCAGCAGTACGCTATTCACGCACATATGTCGAATAACATAATAGTTACTTTTTTTTAAAAAAATCGGTTGATCCTTTTTGATACACCCTGCATATTTACACTCTAAACAGTACCACCAATAAATTATCCCAGTGTGAAGGAAATCGTTAGATGTGATGTACGTGTAAAGGCAAACAAATGATAACAATTGCTGTTAAATTGGGTGACTCATTCAGGAGAAAGTCATAACGCGTTGGGCCACCTCTGGCCCTTAAGGAAGCAGCTATTCGACTTGATCTTCATTGATAAAGTTGGTGGATGTCCTCCTGACGGATGTCGTACCATATTCAGTTCAATTGATTTGTTACATCGTCAAAATCTCGACCTGGTTGCAAGGAGAATCCCATAGAGCTCCAAAATTGGGGAGAGAGGTGGAGATCTTGTTGGCCAGTGTATTGTCACGTACGTACACACAGATGAAACTCTCAACATGTGTGATGCATAAAATATCGTCTACACTGAAAGCGTTCCCAGCAGAGGTTAACCCCTCGTAATGGCAAAAGGTGGTCATACCGCATATTGAAGTCCACTACCAGGTGTCTGGATACTTTTGATCCGATAGTGTATTTCAGAATGTTAGCAGTGGCCAGAATTTGGGACATTCGGCTTTGAGCTTAAAGCTGGTGCGAGGCGGTTCAAGATACCTCTAAAAATAGACACATCTGGCAGCATTAGAGTGAAATGTCCATCAAAGAAGCTGTGTTGCGCTCTCTACCTACAGTTGTTCTCGTGGGCGTCAGAGCCCCCGTACGCAAGAGGCCCCCTGGGTTTTATACTGCGGACACGGTAGTCGCGCCTGATGAGCTCTCAGAAATTATGAAATGTATTCGAAATTTCTATTATGGTGGAACAACAACTGTAAAATATACCGGAAACATGCACGATGTTCCGAAATTTCCGTTACAAACTCCTAGTGTAGATGGGGAATGAGTACACAATACTCGTATTCTGAATTGGAACCCATCTCCTGTAACGCACCGTTTCCTCGCTACAGCCGTCGGAAAACATGTTAGTAACGCGACCACTTGTACAAGTAAGTCATTAGCTGTGACCCAGTACATCGATAGTTCCACAATTCCACTCATCAAGTTTCCTTTCAATAAGTTTTCAGAAACACTCTTCTTTACAATACGGCCTTTTGAAACTTAGGTGCGCTGCGTCTCTTTGTAGCACTGCAGTCACCCGTGCTGACGGTGAACGCACCATTATCTCAAAGTCGTTGCGCAGTTGTGGCGAAAAGCGTATGCCGTGAAGTTGGACGCTGCTGAGAACGAGCTTGATAAAGGCGACGAACTTCGCCATACAGTAGGATCATATCGGTGTATTCGGCAAAAGTGCACTCCGCAATATTTCTCTAATACTGAGAGACACTTGAGTGACGCACGAACCTTGTCAGAGTGGCAGGGCTGACGGTGAATGACATCCGACGTAAGCATCTTCCCCCACCCCTTCCGCCATCCCACGATGGCTACCCTGTTGCCTACCCACGTAGCAAACATGTATTCAAACGGCTGTAGCACGGAAAGTATACGTTTCCGTACGGGGGTTCAAATTAAAAATATTGTCGCTTAGTTCCCTCTAAAAGTGCTAGAATTTCGGAAAACTCTGTATCTGTCCAGTAAACTGTACAGCTGGTGTCGTACCACATTCGAAATATCCGATTATATTTCAGGATTTGGGTGTTATGGCATTTTGCAGAAACATTACAGAATTTTGCTGTATATTGTTATCATTAAAGTGAACTACCGTTTCTGTCTCCATACCATAAATCATAAGTACCATTTATATCGTTTAAAGCACTATTCAGCTGCTAGGTTTTAGGAAAAAATAATTGTATCATTCTCAAAATATCGGACAGAAGCGATATAGTTCCTACAAAGAACGCTAGCGAAGATGAACAAGTGCTCATGGTTCCTGATGTATGCATGTAACAGCCTATGTGTACTGCACATTGTTTTCTTCTCTCGTTCCGTACCACCACACCTGAAAGTTTCCTGTCCTACATCTTAGCAACAACGATAACGGTACATACTGAGGTAAGAGAAAGGTTCTATGTTATAATTTTCCGATACAAGGACATAATCTCAAATTTATGCATTTTTCCATCTGCATCATCTTAGAAAGGTTGTAACATCTTCGTGGGATCCCTCTATTTTTGTAGGCACCGGTATCTATAACTTTGACGCTCTGTAGCGTCGCTGGATGACGTTTTCAGAAGTAGATTCCTATGTAAAACTTCATCAGTTACGTCCCCTGAACAGCCCTGAGTAGTGTGAAGCATGATTTGTGAAACACCCTGTATAAAGAATGAATAACATCAGGGAATGGACTAGAATCCTGTCTCACTCACTTGTCACGTATTTCCTTTCTTTCATGCCCTTCAACTCGTACAGCTGCTGTCTCGTTTCTGGTGGAGTTCTAAGTAATGCTTCGCTCGCTATATTTTATTCCTGGTTGCATCTTAAATTCAAACTGTATATTCTGGTCAACATCGTCAAAAGTTTTTTCTGTATCGAAAGATGTTATAAATATGGGTGCTGTACCCTCCAAATTGATTTTCCTCTAAATCAGCTTCTGTAAGGTGCTCCATTCCTCTGCAAATAGTTTGTATCAGTATTTTCAGCTAGGAGTTATCATAGTGGTGGTTTGAAAATATTCGCACTGACCACGAGTTGCCTTATTTGGTATTGGTGCTATTACGCTTCTCGTTTAGTGTGAGGATTTAGCGGGTATTTCAGCCGGCGTACTCGTTCAGGAATGAAGCAGCAAATTCCGGCAGAGTGAGTCCACTGGTAGCGAAGCCCTGCGCTACAGACAACTGACTGTGTGAGGGACCAGTAGCGACACCTAGCAGCGATGTGGTGAAAAGGAAATAGTATTGCTAAAAGTTTTATCCACGATTTTTAGCATTTAGAATGGAGATATGGCACGGAATTTAATAGAAAAAGAAAACAGCTATAGTAGCAGTCTCTCTCTCGCAATGCAACAATAGTACAACAACAATAGACCAACTGAATCTGTAGAGGTAGTAATAAAATTTATTTTCTGACCTGCAAGATACTTTCATATAAAGCTGAGCCTGAGAGGATGTCAGCTAACTACCGTCAGAAATATAATATGAAACATGTAGACCTGTCAGTAAAATCGTCAAGAAATTCGTTTTTTAAATGTTAAATGTTATCTGTTTAATTTAACATTTAGCTCACATAAAACCAGGATAATTATCCTCTTTCATACAAAGAAAGAGAGTACCTCATTAGTGACCTGTGTCATATCATAATCTCATTTTGACTCTTGAATAATTAAAAAAAATTTGATATAATATTTTGCATTTCTTTTGACATTGAAACAATTTATCCTGTTCCTGCACTGAGAATGTACTAAGTAAATATGTAATATATGTATCAGTATTATAGCCAAATTTATTTTTCTAATTACTGATTATTAAATACCAAAACAGCTTCCAATTTCTTGTAGTTATCTTAGCAGCATTTAGAACAAAAACGAAAATAAAACGTATTAGTTTTTTTTTTAGTAAGGATATTATTTCATTGTTGTAATCCTACAAATGTTCATGATACTATGCTGTTTCTTTTGACAGTGAGATATAATATGTAGAAAGTACCTGGAAAATATATGCAGATGTGGTCTGGTGAAGAAAGTGTGCGTATTAAAATTTAAAATAAGTGATTGCAGCAGCATAATGAGGTATATTTTGTAGTGTGGGAGTGAGCTCCACGTGGGATCCGAAGCACGGACCCCACGGGGGTGCCCGGCATGCGCCACATGCCAGGGCAGAGGTGGAGGCTAGTGTTCAGAAATCTGAAAATTCCAGCGCCGGCCGGGGATTGAACCCCGGCCCGGCTGGGGCGAATAGCCCCAGCCGAGGCGCTGGAACGTTCCAGACCCCCTTACCACTAGACCACCGGGGACCCCGGCCGTTTCCTGCTCTGAACTCGGTCTGGTAGTCCTGTCACACTTCCTGTTGTCGGCTGTGTTTACATCGGACGCTGAGTGGCATAGTGTAGCCGGCAACATTAGAACGCTGTGAGGGGGAATTGTTTACCTCCGACTAGTAGCTGTCCCCCCTACCCAGGTGAAGTAGCTTTACAGTTACCAAAGACATTTGAAATCAGCCTTTGCGACTGTATGCAGTCGACGGTTGTTAATCGTTTGTTTCAACCTGTTCCCAAATGCCTCGAGAAAACCGAAGCAACTTCTTCACTAATCGAGTCGACTGTCATAACAGAGCGACCCGCAGACATTCTGTAATTACAAGTCAACGCCTAGCTTACACCAGATAATTCTGTCTGTTTCATCAGTTGTTTTAACAGTGCACGAAATACCACAGCATATTATTAATCCGTTGCAAATAAATTTCTGTGTGTGCAGTTCAGGTCTGGGCCGTAGAGTTTTCGTGAAAACGTCGGGATAAAATCGTAACATGTGTTTCATATTAATATGAAATTTAGTTATCAATATCTTTATCACAGTGGTCACACTCACAATTTTGGACTTTTCAGTGGCTGGGGTACGATATAGCCTTTGAGTACGTTATCGCGTTGCGCAATTTCTTCCTTTTTTTCCGACTCTGAGGGAGCTGTCGCCTTCTCTCAGCGCTGCCCTTTTTAGGCTTTTCTCGCGTTTTCTGTAATTTAGAGCATATTTACAAGTCCTGAGACGAACTCTTCCTGTGTGTCGTAGGTTTAAACTCAATATAGATTTTCGTTTATATTCCGGCAAATACTTTTATTTTCTATTACTCCTAGCGGCGCTCCCTAAGCTGTTCATCGCAATGACACACAAATGAGAATCCTAGCTAACAGCTTCACCAGTTTATAATTTTACATAAAGATGATTCCTAACAATGACCCGCATATGCCAACACAGGCAATAAGCGACAACCACGTGACTTAACCTTTGTTTGCGCACTGTCGGTCTCGTAATTAATAGTGATTCAAATCTGACGCCATTTTGTCATATAAGAAACTCCGACCAAGGAGAAACTAGACGTTTTCACGTCAGAATACCTTCCAGGAAGTTTTCGACTTTCGTAAAACAGAAACGAGTTTCGACGCTGTGGAATGCTTCGAGAAGTAGTAGGTGACGAATTGTTTCGGGATTTTACTATCCATGCTGCAAACGATCATCGAGCAGAAAGATAATGTTGCTGATAATTGTTAAAAGGCGGGAGCAAGCAGACCGGCGAGGCGAGTTCCCGCCTCTTGCTGAAAGCTTATGGAATTGGCTTACTCAATGCAGGGTAGCAAGGGTATTTGTCTGAGGTTATAGCTTAACGGAACGCTAAATCATTAACGGTTAGTCTGGGAACCGAAGTCTCAGATACAAATAAGAAGTGACACGCTAAATCCAAAGACATAAGGTGGTTTATAAGAAATTTAGTTCACAAAATGCATCCATTCGTAACAGTTTGTTCAATATTGAAAAATGAATGAAGCTGAATTTATGTATTTTTGAAGATTTGTGCGTGCCTTCCGTTTCAAATACAAAAGGAAATAACATGTAAGAAAACTGGGGATACAATAGAAAAAAAGTCGCAATTTTATTTCGATTTTTCCTGATTCCATCTGGAATAAAGGCGAGTTAAATAGAATAATTAATTCTAACTTTTTCTTACATCCTTCGAATTGTGCGGACTCGATTGTAACTGGCCCTTGGGCTTCGAATTTTCTAGAGTCTGCAAAGTAAAAATAAATCTCCTCGTGCTACTATCCACTTTTCAGCGGATGCTGATTTGGTTGTCCTTCTTAGTATATCAATATGATTCTAGAGTCCTAATCCACGTACGCAACGCTGTTACGGTATAAACGTACGTTTATTTTTACCAAATTTGCGTAAGAATGCGCTTTTGCTATGCATACCCACTCCTTAAATCCGCCATCAGGCAAAAGAAAGTGAATACCCTTTCCTTTGTTTTTCACCCTTCATCGATGACAAGTGATAATGACTTGGCAGCAAAGACCTGTTTAGCTTGAGTGAGTGCTTAAACGGAAGGCATTGACGAATAAAAATACAAAACATATATACGTAACGTCACGTAACCATGAAGAAAAGCAGACTTGGTTTATTTTACCATATAAGTTAATTCTTTTAAAACATCGTAAGTAGAATTAACAATTTCGGTCGCTTTCTACATCTAGGAACGTTTTTTATAATAGATAAGTCTCTGATATTCACTTACAGCATTGTTGTGTCTTTTCCCCTTGCATTTGTGAATTGTCTTCTCAGACTGCAGATTTCTGAGCAGCACTGGTGCCATTAGCCTAAATCTATGTTGGTCTACAGCGCTGAGGTTGATCCCTCACCTGTGGTCGAGTGAGAGATCATTCCAAAGTGTGGCAGGCAGCGAACGACTTTGCGAGGGGCTGATCGTAGGGCCTCCAGAGGAAGCTTCTTGGAACGCAAATTCTGGGCGTTCACAGAAGGTGAATTTGCTGGTAGTTCGGAACTCCAATAATAGGCGAGTAATTGGGCCCCCTTAATAACATGGCTGCCAAGGAGGGGAAGGACGGCAGTGTGCACAAGGTGAGGGAGTCATTCCTGATTTGTAAAGAGTGTTCCGGATGCCATGAAGAGTACAGGGCGCAGCCAATAGCAGGTGGTGGCCCCAGTCGGTTCCAATGGCGTGTGTCGCTTTGGATTGGAGGAGATTCTCTCTGGTTTTGTTTAGCGGATATGGTTAAGCGAGTTTAAGGCGGAGCTCACAATCTGCACCATCATCGACAGAACTGACTGTGATCCTTCGGTGCAGAGCCGAGTGAAAGGTATGAACCATAGGCTCGGGTGGTTATCTTACTGTGTACGCCTCAGAGTCCTTGACTTGTGCCATAGGGTAGTGGGTTTCTGGATTCCGCTTAATAGGTCAGGAAGCGGCTACAAGGGTAGCGGGGGCGGATTTGTAGGTTAGAGGGTCTCAGGAAAACATAGAAATGGCGTCTGGCTAAAAGGGGGCAGGTAACACACAGTAAGGTGGTTGTAGAAACGATCGGTGTTGTAAATTATCGTAACTGTGTTGGGAAAGAACCAGAGCTCCAGGCCCTAATAGAAAGAACTGAAGCTCTCAAACAGTTATAGGTACGGAAAGCTGGCTAAAGCCGGAAATAAGTTAAGCCGAAATTTTTTCAAACGACCTAACAACGTTCAGAAGGGATAGATTAAACATAGTTGGTGCTGGAGTATTTATTGCTGTCAGAAGTAGTTTACCTTGTAGTGAAACTGAAGTAGATAGTTCCTGCGAAATAGTTTGGGTAGAGGCTGTACTTGTCAATCGGACTAAACTGGATCGTTTTACCGACCCCCGAGTGAGAGGATATAGTTGCTGAACAGTTCAAAGAAAACGTGAGTCTCATTTCAAAAGGTACCCCACTCACACAATTATAGTCGGTGGTGATTTCAATGTATCCTCGATATGCTGGAAAATTTACACGTTTAAAGCCGGCGGCAGGCTTAAAACGTCACCTGAAATAGTACTGAATGCTTTCTAAAAAAAGTATTTTGAACTATTAGTTCGTGAGCCCACTCGAAGCATAAATGGTTACGAAAGCGTACTTGACGAATACAGGGATTGGCGACCACAAGGCAGTTGCCTGTACACTGAATACTGTAACACCTATAACCATCAAAAAGAAACTTAAAGTACATCTGTTTAAAAAAAGCTGACAATGCTCTTAACGATTTTTAAGGAAACAGCCTCCACTCCTTCCGATCTGATCATGTAAGCGTAGAAAAGATGTGGAATGATTTCAGAGAAATAGTATCGATTGCAATTGAGAGATATATATACCACATAGATTAATAAGTGATGGTACTGATCCCCCATGGACAAAACGGGTGAAATCGCTGTTGCAGAAGTAACGAAAAAGCATGCCAAATCTAAAAGAATCCAAAATCCGCAAGACTGGCAATGTTTTGCAGAAGTTCTAAATATAGCGGTTACTACAGTGCGAGATGCTCTTGATAATTTCCGCAACAAAACTCTGTTTCGAAATCTGGCGAAAAACCCAGAGATTCTGTTCATGCATAGAGTACACCAGTGTCAAGACGCAATCCGTACCTTCACTGCGCGAAAGTAACGGTGGAGTTACTGATGACAGTGCCACTAAAGTAGAGTTAAGAAACGTGGTTTTCCGAAACTCCTTCAGCAAAGAATACGAAGTAAGCCTTCCCGAAGCCCAGTCAACAGAAAGTGCCAAAATGAGAAGCATATGTCCTCGGTGTAGCAAAGCAGCTTAAATCACTTATTAAAGGCAAGGTTTCCGTTCCAGATTGTATACCAGTCAAGTTCCTCTGAGTGTGCTGATACAATAGCTCCATGTTTAGTAATTATATACAACCGCTCACAGAAAGATCTGTACCTAAAGACTGGAAAATTGCTCAGGCCACACCAATTTGTTAAAGTACTGCCTTTTGTGATGTTTAACAATACTGTTGGCAAGCGTACTTGTTATACAAATGGGCACGGCATAGGCTTACGGTCGTAAAATATATTTCAGCGTTAAACTGGAAATAGTTGTAGGAGAGTATCAGAAGTAATAACCTAATGAGATCTTTAATTTCTTGTACATTAGGTTTATGTGTTGGAGAAGATTCTCATCAGTAATTTTAATAGTCTCATAAATGTGAATGTTAGCAAGTAAATTAACTACGTTAAAGGATACGAAATTACCATCATTAGGAATTGGAAAAGTTTTTAATTTTAGCTGTTAGTTAAAGGGAATTTTTGACAGTGTAGTTTTCTTCAAAGACATAATACTCTTTAAATGGTGTATGAGATTTTTTGCCGATTTCATAGAAGCGCCGTCTGTATAGTTAACACTGTGGACAGGAAGCGAAGGCGGTGTGCAGTCAGAGGCGATGCTGGGTTCGTAGCGGTGGGCACCAATTGTCGGCTACGACGGGACTGCCCGGGAGGCACACTCACGTGGCCGCACGTGTCACGGTGGATGCAGCAGAAGGTCCATAGCAGCAGTGACCCTGTCGCGGATGCGTGCACCACCTGTTCTAGTGTCTCGTGTACACGAAGGACCTCTGCGGACCGAGCTGCAACTTTCTTAGCTCGCTGGACTGTGCAGTTACTGATATACAGGGGCTATGCTCTATGCAGCCTGCCTGGCAGAGGTGTGTTGCAGGGTGGCATTAGAGCCTGACGGCTTCCGCGACTGGACAAATGAACTGGCGATAATAAAAAATCATAGCAACAAACGAACAAAAAATCATGTAGAGTAATGAAATTTCGGGAATACGTCTGTCTATGTAGGATATTTAAGTAATTAACATTGCAGCATCACAGGGCAACGTAAGCGCGAAATAAGCCGTTGCAAAAGTGACATGCTGGTAAGTTAATAACAGATGTAACGATCAGAATGTTGAATGCAAGCATTGAAACGGGCACGCATTGTGTTGTAATGGTGTGCGATGTCAGTTTTGTGTCGCAAATGCCGGTGGTTTGGGGGTCAGTGAAATGCATGCTACTGGGCCCCTTGGCTCGGGGCTGTCCCTGAAGTAATCGATTTTTAATTCGTTATGTCGCCGACTGCTGTTCGAATTGCTACTGCAGAAGAAATGTGATGTGCCAGAGACGTACGCCAGACACGACTGCCTTCCCTCTTGGTAGCGCCACGTGACCGGTCGGAGCTCGAGCTTTTTGCGACCGTACATACTCGCGGTCACCGCTGCCAGTATACAGTGCTAAATTTCTGCCAAGTCTCCTGCGAAATCGCTGGAGGAACATCCAGCTTCTCGTGGCCCTATTACACGACCTCGTTCAAACTCATTAAGATGATCGTAATGGCGCCTCTGTCTCCTCAAAGGCATTCTTGGCTAAGATCAAACCACCACGTCCAATCTAGAAGGTAACTAACGCTCACAACCGCCACGGCGTGTATTTACAGCAGACCTGATCTGCACCCTCACAGTGCCCCTACTAACACCATTCTTATGCGACTGGCGAGAAATTTAAATCGACACCATTTTTCAATTGTAGAAACACGCCTACCAACTTTCGTTTATCTCTCACAACTGCTTGTGGTGTTGCGATTTTTTCCGTAGCTGTATGTTCAAGAATTCTGCAGCAAATGGATGTCAACGATATTGGACTGTAATTTTGCAGGTCCGTCCTATTACTGTTCTTATACACTACTGGCCATTAAAATTGCTACAGATGATTAACGGGTATTCATTGGACAAATATATTATACTAGAACTGACATGTGATTACATTTTCACGCAATTTGGGTCCATAGATCCAGAGAAATCAGTACCCAGAACAACCACCCCTGGCCGTAATAACGGCCTTGATACACCTGGGCATTGAGTCAAACAGAGCTTGGATGGCGTGTACAGGTACAGCTGCCCATGCAGCTTCAACACGATACCACAGTTCATCAACAGTAGTGACTGGAGTATTGTGACGAGCCCGTTGCTCGGCTACCATTGACCAGGCCTTTTCAGTTGGTGAGAGATCTGGAGAATGTGCTGGCCAGGGCATCAGTCGAAAATTTTCTGTATCCAGAAAGGCCAGTACAGGACCTGTAACATGTGGTAACTATTTGCCTGAAATTCTTTACATTGTATGCTATAGCATACAACTGTAGCTATTGTTATTTTCCTTGTTACCTTACTCGCTCACCTACTCGGTTTAAACTGCCGAGAGAAATATCGCAATCACTATTATTGTAGTAATTCCTAACTTGTTGGCATTCTTCGTTAATTTTATAGCGAACTGCTTTTCGTCCCCTGACACATCGTATCTATTCTCGACGGCACCCCTTCACAACGAATACTCTCCGCTCCTCTGTACTCCGTACTGTAACTGGGTTTTCTCTGTTTGTGATGGTCATCTGTCAGGATGAGCACTACTGCAAAGGGCATTTGATTCTAAAGCATTATGTCAGGGTGAAAAACACTAAATAAATTACTTTTTCTCTCTTAACAACATTTTTGCAGGGTGGGTTCATCCTTGGCTCAGGTTTGAGGTAGAATGAAACAGCAGTTTTACATAAGATAACTTTTATTGAAAGTTTTGTACAAGGGTTTCTGGCTGGGATACTGGCAACTGTGTCGTTTGCGAAGCCTTCTGCTTGCGTGAGCGGCGGCGTGTATCTCGTGTCGCCGTTTCACCCAGTTGACTGGAGACGCGCATCGCGAGGTGGTCCGTTTAATTATTGAGGAAGAAGTCGTGAATCGGACGGTGACGACTCGGATGTGCGCTGTCTCCTTCCCGTCCTCACGAGTCACTCGGGTACATAAAATCTGGCCTCAAATACCTTCTGTCTTCTGTCGCCGAGGCTGCTGCTTGCTATTCCATTACAGCGGCGGACTCGGTGCTTCTGTGTACGATGTAGTATCTTCCTGCATGACGGTCTTGAGCACCGACTGTACCGGAACTGAACTGAAAGCTACTCCTGTCGGGCCCACTGCGTCTCGCGTACTTATTCACTTCACTTCACTGGAGGTGAACAACATCGCTGTCGTTGCCTCTTCTGTCACGTCGAAAAGCTTCGCGAAGAATCTTCTTAACATCGTTCATTGGCTCTCGGAATGTAGGCGAGGGCCTTTGATCACGTGTGACAATTGTGAAACACGTGAGCCGGACGGGCGATGCCCTGACGGCTGAATCGACAGCTTCTGCTTACGTGGGGGAGGACGATAGCTTCTCCTGAATGTGCTGACTTCGCGGTCATTGCCTCTTCTGCTCTGCCCGTTGTTTGCCAGAGTGTAACTCTTCTAAGCTAAACGAAGTTTCTCATTAATTTTAAATTTCTACTTCACTTCACTAATTTATTTCCCTATCTTAAGTACCACTCAACAGTATTTGCGCCGATCTCCGTGCACTGTTTTAGGAAAGTGTAATGCCGTCACTACACGGACGGTGTTGTGAACATCAGTCTTGAGCGTGCCAAATTGAAAGTGCTGCCGAACGCTCTGACTTGTGCATAAAGCATGTGCGTGTCAACGTGGTACACGCGACCGCAGCGGCAGCATCTGGGTCACACATCACCCGGTTGTCCGCCCCGGTAGCTGAGTGGTCAGCGTGACAGACGGGTTCGATTCCTGGCTGGGTTGGAGATTTTCTCTGCTCAGGGACTGGGTGTCGTGTTGTCCTAATCGTCATCATTTCATCTCCAAGGACGCGCAAGTGGCGTCAAGTCGAAAGACCTGCACCAGGCGAGCGGTCGGGAGGCCCTCGTCACACGTTTCTCTCTATCACCCACTTTACAAAATGCATGGGCGTAAAATTCTTAAGCTAGCGCTATTAAAACGCGCCTTTCCTCTCTTGTCCACGTGAGAGTCACGTTGTTCTGCGTGTAGTGTCCACGGACATGTTATAAGGCAGAAAGAGAAGCTCCGTAACAAATAGCGCGATTCAAAGTCTTACTTTATGTTTGTTCCTATTCAGCAGCAGAATCTTCACAACATGTGAAATAAAAAAGAATTGTTTTACACTTTCTTGTTATATCTTACTGCATGTAGTGCAATCTGTCTTGTAAATTAAACCATTCGAACAAACTCCATCCTCAGATGGAACGTACATATGTAACATCGAATATTAGAGAATATACTTTTATTGCACTGAAAAGAAAGTATCAGATCCTAACAGAAAAAGCGAAGACTAGTAATAAAAATATTCGGATCCACTGAGGCGCAAACAAGAATCACATTACCAGCTACCTCATCATTTCGCTCTACCGACTGTGACTGTCGAATGGCCATACATTGAATCTGACCTACTGAAAGTTTTAATGGTAGATACGTTATTAACTGACACTGAAATATGACAGATTGTATCAACGACAATGCGTTTCTTATGGATCCTCACTGTGCCCGTTTACAGTCTGTCCCCACTCTGGCTACCCAGCCACGTCACCGGGCGCCTCCACAGGCTGTCTCACGACGCAGTACCGCCCTGCCGCGGCGCGCGCTTTAAGTCGGCGGCGACGCCGTCTGCATACACGGCCCGGCAGCGTTAATTTTTAGACGAGTGTTTTAGTACCGTAAAGAATACAAAAGACGATAGCTTCTTCCGAAACATAACGCTATAGAGTAAATAATATTAACATATGAACGTAAGTCGGGATTTTACTACAAACATGGAACCGAATGCCTGTTCATGTGAATGTACGTTCCTTTACTTCTACCCCATAAAGCGCAATGAAACTGTAGAATTTAAGAATTATTCTCACTTTGTGTTTCTACTAAAGGATAGAAGTTTTCTTTGAAGGATTGCGTTGAAACTTAACAGGTCTTGCAACACGATGAGTGTTTAAAAAGTAACAAGAAATTTACAATTTCTTGTGTTGTACTAGTCCGATTTGCACTACATTTTTTGTCACTGCCTTCGTAAACGTACGTGAAAAGTATGTGGACAATGTTATACGCATTGGCTATTTGCTCTATTATCAGCTGTCAAAAAGGATACATGTGTTTTGGTAGCATCAACGATTATTTGTTTTGTGTCAAAACAGATTAGAGAATCTTTCTTACATAAAGAGTATGGAATTTTAGAAAAGTTAAATATTCCTTTTGGCGAGCCTGTTACGAGTAAAACTGGAGTTTTTTTGTTTCACGACAATTTGTAGTTTCCGTAATGTCGGCACTATTTTTAGATTGATGTAAAAGCCCTCCATCGTTTGTGGAAGGATCGATTTTATGAAATTGTCTACGACGACGGGTTTCCTCCCAAAATTACTAGTTTTCCTTCGTGGCGATCCCTGTAAACCACGCGTTCCTTCCTTAGGCGTGACAGACGTTTGCATAAATTGGAGCCCTTTGCTTGGAACGGGTAACAGTTCTTTTCGTGTCACCTCCTTAACACACGCTGTAACATAACAGACGATCGAACGCTCGTTACATCTACATCTACATCCATTCTCTGCAAGCTACCTGACGGTGTGTGGCGGAGGGTACCTTGAGTATCTCTATCAGTTGTCCCTTCTATTCCAGTCTCGTATTGTTCGTGGAAAGAAGGATTGTCGGTATGCCTCTGTGTGACCTCTAATCTCTCTGATTTTATCCTCATGTCTCTTCGCGAGACCTACGTAGGAGGGAGCAATATACTGCTTGACTCCTCGGTGAAGATATGTTCTAGAAACTTCAACAGAAGCCCATACAGAGCTACTGAGCGTCTCCGTGCAGAGTCTTCGAGTTTATCTGTCATCTCTGTAACGCTTTCGCGATTACTAAATCGTCCTGTAACGAAGCGCGCGGCTCTCCGTTGGATCTTCTCTATCTCTTCTATCAACCCTATCTGGTGCGGATCCCACACTGCTGAGCAGTATTGAAGCAGTGGGCGAACAAGGGTACTGTAACCTACTTCCTTTGTTGTCGGATTGCATTTCCTTAGGATTCTTCCAATGAATTTCAGTCTGGCATCTGCTTTACCGACGATCAACTTCATATGATCATTCCATTTTAAATCACTCCTAATGCGTTCTCCCAGTTGCTGACCTGCTATATTGTAGCTAAATGATAAGGGATTTATCTTTCTATGTATTCGCAGCACATTACACTTGTCCACATTGAGATTCAATTGCCATTCCCTGCAACATGCGTCAATTCGTTGCAGATCCTTCTTCATTTCGGTACAATTTTCCATTGTTACAACCTCTGGATATACTACAGCGTCATCCGCAAAAAGCCTCAGTGATCTTCCGATGATATCCTCAAGGTCATTTATGTATATTGTGAATAGCAACGGTCCTATGACACTCCCCTGCGGCACACCTGAAATCACTCTTACTTCGGAAGACTTCTCTCCATTGAGAATGACATGCTGCGTTCTGTCATGTAGGAACTCTTCAATCCAATCACACAATTGGTCTGATAGTCCGTATGCTCTTACTTTGTTCATTAAACGATTGTGGGGAACTGTATCGAAAGCCTTGCGGAAGTCAAGAAACACGGCATCTACCTGTGAACCCGTGTCTATGCCCTTCTGAGTCTCATGGACGAATAGCGAGAGCTGGGTATCACACGACCGTCTTTTCCGAAACCCGTGCTGATTCCTACAGAGTAGATTTCTAGTCTCCAGAAAAGTCATTATACTCGAACATAATACGTGTTCCAAAATTCTACAACTGATTGACGTTAGAGATATAGATCTATAGTTCTGCACATTTGTTTGAAGTCCCTTCTTGAAAACGTGGATGACCTGTGCCCTTTTCCAATCTTTCGGAACGCTACACCGCTGCAAGAAGGGGGGCAAGTTCCTTCGCGTACTCTGTGTAAAATCGAACTGGTATCCCATAAGGTCCAGCGGCCTTTCCTCTTTTGAGCGATTTTAATTGTTTCTCTGTCCCTCTGCCATCTCTTTCGACATCTACTATTTTGTCATATGTGCGACAGTGTAGAGAAGGAACTACAGTGCAGTCTTCCTCTGTGAATTAGCCATTTAGTAGTTCGGCCTTCAGTCTGTTTCAGTACCATTTTGGTCACAGAGTGTCTGAACATTTCGTTTTGCTCCACCTACTGCTTTGACATAAGACCAAAATTTCTTAGGGTTTTCTGCCAATCAGTACATAGAGCTTTACTTTCGAATTCATTGAATGCCTCTCGCATAGCCCTCCTCACATTACATTTCGCTTCGCGTAATTTTTGTTTGTCTGCAAGGCTTTGGCTATGTTCATGTTTGCTGTGAAGTTCCCTTTGCTTCCGCAGCAGTTTTCAAACTCGGTTGTTGTACCACGGTGGCTCTTTTCCATTTCTTACGATCTTGCTTGGCACGTACTCATCTAACGCATATTGTACGATGGTTTTGAACTTTGTCCACTGATCCTCAACACTATCTGTACTTGAGACAAAACTTTTGTGTTGAGCCGTCAGGTACTCTGTAATCTGCTTTTTGTCACTTTTGCTAAACAGAAAAATCTTCCTACCTTCTTTAATATTTCTACTTATGGCTGAAATCAGTGATGCAGTAACCGCTTTATGATCGCTGATTCCGTGTTCTGCGTTAACAGTTTCGGGTCTGTTTGTCGCCAGAATGTCCAATATGTTATCGCCACGAGTCGGTTCTCTGTTTAACTGCTCAAGGTAGTTTTTCAGATAAAGCACTTTAAAAAAATTTCACTGGATTCTTTGTCCCTGCCACCCGTTATAAACGTTTGAGTCTCCCAGTCTAACGGGTGATCAAAAAGTCAGTATAAATTGGAAAAAGTGATAAACCATGGAATAATGTAGATAGAGAGGTAAAAATTGAGACACATGCTTGGAATGACATGGGGATTTATTAGAAAATACAAATTCACAAAATGTCTGACAGATCTCTTATGCGCGTCGTTTGGTGATGATCGTGTGCTGAGCCGCCACTTTCGTCACACTTGGCCTCCTAGGTCCCCAGACCTCAGTCCGTGCTATTGTTGGCTTTGGGGTTACCTGAAGTCGCAAGTGTATCGTGATCGAGCGACATCTCTAGGGATGCTGAAAGACAACATCGAACGCCAATGCCTCACCACATACTCCGGACATGCTTTACAGTGCTTTTCACAACATTATTCCTCGATTACAATTACTGTTGAGGAATGATGGTGGACATATTGAGCATTTCCTGTAAAGAACATCATTTTTGCTTTGTCATGCTATTCTGATCTGATGAAGCGCCACCTGTCGGCCATTTTTTGAGCTTTTGTATTTTTTTTTTTTTTTTTTTTTTTTTTTTTTTTGTTCTAATCAAATCCCATGTCATTCCAAGCATGTGTGTCAATTTGTACCTCCCTATCTACATTATTCCGTGATTTATTCAGTTTTCAAATTTATACTGACTTCTTGGTCACCTGGTGTATCTGGCAAATTAAAATCTCCACCCAGAACTAGAACATGATGGGGAAATGTACTCCGCAAATAGCTCCTCTTCGTCTTCTGCAATTTTCTTGCAATGCAACGCTGTTATCCAGCACTTCCAGATACCGAAGTATGTCAGTGACTGATGCTGGCAACAAGGATCTCACGAACAGAAACGACGTATTGTACACCACTGCACGCCGATCTACGCCGCTAGACAGGTAACAGGCAACTGATTTTGGGTGCCCCTGGTGAGACAAGCCTCTACATCCTTACATTTGTCCTCTATCCATCCCTGCTTAGCCATTTTGCACTTCCTGTCGATTTCATTTTTGAGACGTTTGTATTCCTTTTTGCCTGCTTCACTTACTGTATTTTCATATTTTCTCCTTTCATCAGTTAGATTCAATATCTCTTCTGTTACCCAAGGATTTCTACTAGCCCTCGTCTTTTTACCTACTTGATCCTCTGCTGCCTTCACTATTTCATCTCTGAAAGCTACCCATTCTTCTTCTACTGTATTTCTTTCCCCCATTACTGTCAATTGTTCCTTTATGCTCTCACTGAAACTCTGTACAACCTCTTGTTCTTTCTCTTTATCGAGGTCCCATCTCCTTAAATTCCCACCTGTTTGCAGTTTTAATCTACAGGACATAACCAATAGATTGTGGTCAGAGTCCACATTTGCCCCTGGAAATGTCTTACAATTTAAAACCTGGTTCCTTAATCTCTGCCTTACCATTATATAATCTATCTGATACCTTTTAGTATCTCCAGGGTTCTTCCATGTATACAACCTCCTTTCATGATTCTGAAACCAAGTGTTAGCTACGATTAAGTTGTGCTGTGTGCAAAATTCTACCAGGCAGCTTCCTCTTTCATTTCTTAACCCCAATCCATATTCACCTACTACGTTTCCTTCTCTTCCTTTTCCCACTATCGTGTTCCAGTCACGGCGTAGCGTGCCATCATCATCAGATTACTCCTGTTGACTGACGTCCAATGCCGGCGGGCGGTGTGGTATATATACCTGTCGCCTCTCCCCTCCGTATGGACTCCGCGTATGGACCGAGGGATGTGCAGGCCGCGGTGGTCTTTCAAATTTCAACGCTTTTTTCATCAAAAGTGCAACAATGCTATTTGCTATTAAAGGTTTGAGAGCTACTGGAGTATGGCCCACGGACCAGTCCGTATTCACCGATGCAGATTTCCTCCCGGAAGACAAAACTGACATCGGACTTGAGAGGCCGTCAGATAAAGAGGTTATTGTATCTGGAGCTGAACGATTGGAGTTGCCTTCACCTAGCACACCAGGTAAAAAAGACGACGCCAACAGGTTGGGTGATCAAGCTGGCAGGTTTCAGCGAATTGTAACTATGAACTGCCGCCCAAGAATGACGAAGTTATTGAGGCTAATTGTTCTAGTCCTGCAACTGCTAGATCGTACATTTATGGGTGCACTTAAGACTCACTACAGCGAGAATATTTGGCAGTGGATGCTCCATGAAAGCAAACTTGTTGGATCCTATGATATAGTGTGTTTCTTTGGCAAGGGAAGGAAATACAGTAGAAGGATGAAGTAGTGAAGGCAGCAGAGGATCAAATAGGTAAAAAGACGAGGGCTATTAGAAATCCTTGGATAACAGAAGAGATATTGAATGTAATTGATGAAAGGAGAAAATATAAAAATGCAATAAATGAAGCAGCCAACAAGGTACACAGACGTCTCAAAAATGAGATCGACAGGAAGCGCAAAATGGCTAAGCAGACATGGATGGCTAGAGGACAAATGTAAGGATGTAGAAGCTTATCTCACTAGGGGGTCTTTGGCAAAGTTCTTTTCCTCTCTTTTCTTTAATAATGACTTCTAACTCTTTTTTGTACAGCAAATCAGTTGAAACAATGGTCTTTCCCCTCATCCATTCTCGGGAATACAAACATCAGGGCAACATAAGAACCTCCTGCACTCAGCAAACAGATGACCATTACTAGAGACCCACACTCAGCAGCAGTCAGAGAACAAATTTGGCGTTTACCTCTGCTTGCAGTATCAGTCTGAACTACACTAAGGCCTGTTTCCTCAACGTTCCATACACGATCTTCTGGATATTTATGTTTCCAGAATTCAGCTTATAGCAAGTCGTAGAATGAGTTAACTCTCTCATGCGAAAAGCGTTTTGCTCGAGCATATGATGTTCCAGTTGGCTTTCTAATCGAAAGCTTATCTTGATGACGTCGAAGAAAATGGCCAAGACAAGCCCTTCCATTCACAACTGCAAGTTGGTAGGCCATTTTTCTAACATCCATACTAGTAAAAGCATAGAATTTGGCCTCCATATAGTGTATGTAAACCACTAGTTCTCTTTCTAGGGCAGCTGGTTTTCTTCCAAACTTTTTAGTTTCAACATCTGTCAGGTATTAGCCTCATACACATACTGGCACAGAGTTGTTTTTGGGACAGCGCAATGTTTGCTTTTTTAACTCCCATGAGTTTTACTACAACAGCAGACACTGCCTCTCGCATTTTGTTTTTATCCCACACCTGCCTTTTACGGGTTCATTTAGGTGCCAGATTAGTCCTAGGCATCTGAAAACAGAAATAAAAACATTTTACGGTCTGCTTATAATATGGACCCTGAGGTCCACATTACAGTCACTTACACCTTGTAAACTAGTGTAGACAGCTTAAAAATGCAATAATACCATACTTTTAATCTATTTGAAACTGTTGCCAATACTTAGTAGGTTGCATCTAATTATTAACCAATAATGGTATGTTAATACACCACTAGAGTTCAGCTAAATATTATTAAGATATTAAGGGGGGGGGGGGGTGCATATTACCACCACTTACTCTACATGGTAATGCAAAGCAGGTGAAACATTTGGATAAAGGTGTACTTGCATTCACGTTGCTTGTAACAGCAAATCTGTTTGACAGGCTCATTGTCATTGTGAAAGCAAAACTAACAAGTAAAATGAAAACATCCACCATAAGCACGAATCCAGTATTTTGATGAATAAGGACTCAACTAGAAAGGTAGGCTGAGGTTGGAAAGTACCAGCCACAAAATCACTTGAAGTTTACCTTGTGGAAGAAAATATTATCCACTGTAACTTCAAATTAGTGTGCACTGACTGTAAAGTAAGAATTAATAGATATTACTATGCATGTATTGGTTATAGCATTAAGTTAAATACGTGCAAGCATATACATAATGTTTATGAAGTAGAGAGTATAGAAGAAAAACCGTTTGAAATTTCTGAATTACCAGATGTACTACTTATGAATGTTGGAGAGGAAAATTCTGAAGCCAGTTTGTTCCTGTGACACAGAGGTACTGGCAGAAATTGTTTCTGGTATTTCAGTTACTGAAGTTTAGCTGGCCAACAAAATGGTAACTTCACTGAAGGCTAGTGTAGGTGCTGTTCATGCCAGTAGTGGCGTCTCTTTCAATAGCCCACAAAGGAGTCACAAGAGAAAACTTGCAGTACAGAGGAGACTGTTTTGAGCAAAGAAAACAAATTCCTCAAGCTGCATACTCATGGCAGTTCCTGATACAGAAGAAACTGTGAACACTTCTGTATGAAGGTTTACACCACATTAGCTAGTGTGTTGATCTCACATTCAGGAACATGATGGCTTTATTCCGTGTCCTGCCATCCAGTTTTAGGTTTTCCATTATTTCCCTAGATCAATCAAGGCAAATTCTGGGATGGTTCCTTTGAAAGGCCAAGGCCAATTTTCTCCCCCATCCTTGAAACAGTCAGAGCTTATGCTCTGTCTCTGACGGCCTCACTGTTGACAGAATGTCAGATGTCGATATTCCTTCCTTCTTCACTGGCCTCTGGTGCGGCAGTTCTGCTGACACGTGGGACCACCAGAAACTGCTGCGGCTTGTGCCAGCAGCCTAGAATGCTGGCATCACTGGGTCTGCCCCCTCCCAAGCCGTGCTGGGCAGTGATGACTGTGACTGAGGCTCAGCGCACTGCTGGTGATGGCCACACATTTGACAACTGTCCCAACGTGACAACAGAGTGAGTTGCAATCGTCAACTTGTAATATATATTTATTTTTGATCTAGCTAGATGGGTAACACTAGTGCAACTGTTAAACAGATTAAATATTTTCATATTCTAGCAAGGAATACACTAACATCTGATTGTGAACAATCAATTTTCCTGATAATGTAACTCATTTACCAAAAAATAAATTTGGTGAATAAATAATAATTTCAGTATCAGTACAAACACATGCAGTTGGAATTAGGAATGAGTAATTATGAATTAGCAATATAACCCAACTGAAAGCCTTTCAGGTTCCAATTTGCAGTATAATTTTACTTTTTTTAAAAAATAATCCCCTTTTTGAAAAGTTATCTGTAACCAAATAACTCATATTCCAGAATTTTCTGTTTTTAGCGGGCCATTATTTCCTAAATTTAAGCATATAATTTTGTAGTTCTAATTTACCAGGGCACAAAAGTGGCTGTTTTTATTTGGAAACAAGTAATAATTTCAAACTTGTCATTAATGCTAGTAACACCCTGACACAGATGCTAAGAGAGCAGATACCAAGTCTCACTGCTTGCCTGCTGGCTGCTGATGTTGATTGATTGTCTGAATGAGGAGAGGAACGAAACAGTGACATCATTTGTCCCAAGATCCAAAGTGGCAGAGACTGTGGGAGCAGCAAACCAACAGCACAATCTATTTGATGGCGAAGCAAAACAGGCAAATGAAGATGGAACACTGGGGTGGCAGGAAGATTAAAGAACTGGAGGGAGGAAGGGGGAGATCATAAGACACCCCAATGGTGCTATGTGTGACATGGTGCTGGAATCACTGCTAACCCACCCCAGTTCCCACTTCATACCATGATTGCGACACAATGGGGGATGACACAAGAAGTGGGGGTGGTGATGAAACAGCACAAAATGGAGAGGAAAACCTGACCAGCATGAAAGCAATGATGAAAGCCTTCAATTGTGGAAGAGAATTCAGGTACTTAAATCTAGGGAACAAACCACTTTTATGATGAAAACCAAAGACAGATGTAACTATGTAAGGTTGTATGCTACCATCTGTGATAATGGAGAATGGAAGAGTGTGTTTAGTGCAAAAGGCTAAATGGTAGGGGAGTCTCATAAAATGTGGGGGTTACAGATCATTATGGAGTAAGAGGCTTAGATTCAACCTTGTGTGACCAATACGAAGTTCGCAGAGGATGGTAGATCCCCAGTGGGCCATGTGGCAAGAGTCCCCTTATCGCAATAAGTTTATTAGGCAGGGGGTTGGCCTCCAAGAGTCTGCTCAAGGCTGAGCAAAAAGGAATTGGACATGAGGCTGCAAACCCAGCACCAGAGAGGTCACACAAAAGGGGCACACCCTCCAGCCACAGGATCAGCAGTTCATTACCTGGGATACCCACATGAGTGGGAACCCAAAGAAAGTCAACTGAACAACCAGCATGGTGAAGATTGGTAAGGTGGTCTTAGATGTCATAGATCAAGAAGAGGGAGGGAAAACCCCTGTCTGATAGCCTCCAGGGCAGTTATCGAGTCTGCACATAACGTGGGTGGGAGAGGACTGTTAAACATACTAAAGAACCTGGTAAATGGCCATTAGCTATGCAGTACACATGCTACATGGGGCAGGTAAGAGATGGTGTTACTTGCCAGCAGAAGGCACATTCCTTGAAATTAGCAGATTTAGAGCCTAGAGCCATTCCATTAAAACACAACAGCAGCCTGAAACTCCCATAAGAGCTGGCAGAACAAACAATGAAACACAGACCCCTCTGAATCTGGGATCAAGGAACTAACCAAGGAGGAGGAGGTTTTTGGAGGGAATGGGGAACAGGACAAAGAGGGAAGATAAAAATCATGGCAAAGGACTGCAAGCTGGAGCCCAACTGTTAAACTCACCTGAAGAGTGAGCAATTTCCTGCTGCTAAAGTATAAAATATAAGGGATGTGTGGGGAAAGAGAAGATGGTGATGGCATAGGAAACAAGAAGCTTAGACTGTTGAACCAGAAGGGCAGTGAGTGGGGGACAATCCCAGCTTCAACCAGGAAACAATACGGTTAGTGCAAAAGGTACTGATGATCAGATAGATACCACAATGGTGGACCTGCTCCAAGAGGATCAGTATGGAAGGAGCAACTGAGCCCTAAATTTGGCTACCATGCCCCCCTCCCCCTCCCCACACACACACACACACACACACACACACACACACACACACACACACACACACACACACACACACACACACACACAAGTAAATGTCATAAGACGACCCAAGAAATGGAAGTGGTGGACCACAATCAGAAATTGGGTCTCGAGATAGAGCTCCAGTAGGTATCGTACACAATATGGTGACAGAAATGCACCACCCACAATTTAAGAGGAGAAAACTGAAAACTGTGTGAGAAAGTCCATGCAGAAGCATACCACATGGCACCCTGGAACTGTCACTTCACAAAAGCCACCAGGTGTTAAATAACTCAGACACAGAAGTCATCCACATGCAGAGCAGGGGTGACCAACAACAGTTTGACGGAGGTCACAAGTCCTTTAATAGTGATGAGGAAAAGGATACTTAACACTGAACCCTATGGAATGCCATCCTCCTCAGCAATGGAGTGTCCTCATCCCAGGACTTATGTCCCTTCTTCTCTTTCATAAGTAGAGGAGGACACACGCTAGATGCCAGAGAGGTAAGGGGGGAGAGAGGCTTCTGCTAGTTCTATAAAGAGAGACCAGGCAACCTTGGGGATGCTAGAGCTGACGGTTCCATGGCCAATGTGTACCAGCAGACTCTTGGACTGAGAGGAGGCCCTAATGGCAGCAGACACCAGAGAAGAGGCACTTCTCTGGTGGATGAAAGGAGCAACAGTTGGAGGGGAGGAAGATGTAAGTTGAGGGGAGAGGGAGAGAAGAGTGAGGCATCACTGGGATAAGGTGGGGGAAAGGATGTAACAGAGTCAATAGTAGATTTTTGTAGACACAAGGCGAAGCTGATCGTAAACCCCAATATATTCTTTCCTTCTTACAAACCAGCGACAGTTGTGACAATGAATACATGTGGTCAGTAGAACAAAGGCACACCTGGGCATCCTCATTCATTGCATACAGGATTAATACATGTGTACAAATCATAAACACCAAAAACATTTTAGCAGTGGCAGGACATACATCACAGTGCACAGTGATAAGCCATAACCTTGACCTTGTCTTGGGGGTATCCACTTCAAAGACCAGAATAAAGTGGTCATTATCAGTGTGGTTGTCCTTAGTGCCTTTCTGAATATGATGAACAAAATGAATGCCTTGCCACTCCAGACTGGCCCACGCTTCACCAGTTTGGAAGATGAGGTCTCTATGAAAAAGACACCCTGAAGCATATTCAAAGGCTAGTGAGGAGTAATGGTTTGCCAAACTTGTCTTTGATAGTTTCTACCAAAATAATGGGTTCATGGTGGGAAGGTGTCCTTATCAGTCTTGATGCAGACCAGGTAATGGGGAAAAGATTTGACCCCAAGCAAGCGAGTCTGACCCTCCTCCCATGAGGGGATAGTTGTAAGTTGAAAAGTCGTTCCTGACTAAAGGTCCGCCAAAGACGGCCGGTTTTTTAAGTCTGATACGTTTGATACAAAGTGTAGACCCTAATAACACCAAAACCAATCAGGGGCTCTCCCCTTGTGCACTACTCAGCCACACCAAGGGCCAATGCCATAGGGGCTGTTGCTGGGAGTTCCAATGCTCCAGAATGACAAGCCACTACTCATAGGCATACACAGGGAGGTAGCAGCTCGTGTATCAGAACTGTCATCCCTGTTTTCAGAGGACTCCATCAAAAGAGTACATAACACCCCAAGCACACGAAATGACTACTGTGCTAGTGGTACAGCACAAAAAGGACAATGGCTTCAGGTAAAAAATGGAAGAGGTGGTAAGCCCACATGCCAAAGACTTCATGTATGGTGTTGTTCCACAGCTGGCTCACACCATGGAGACAAAATTTAGAGTAGTTCAATCCCCAAAGAGGGACCAAAAATTCCAAAAAGGGAATTGTAAAGCAAGAGGAATAATACTGTAAGGGATAGCAACAAAAAAAAGATAGCCAGGCCAATGTAAGCAAGGGAAAGGATTGAGGACAGGGATGGATGAGCACGGGAAAGTTAATGCAGTTTTGAAAAGTAGAAAGGATCCAATTACTAGCAGACTCATGTGCACAAAATAATTGTTACCCCCCTTCCACTGGGGAATGGGGATGGAGCAGATATAGAAACATGATTCTGTGATGTTAAAGATAAACGAATCTTCATATGTGAGTATTACTGGATTTGCTCCAAGTACCCACTGGCCAACATGCAAACATGTAGTACTGAGGTCAGACTGGCCATCGTGACAGCTCTATTTCTCATGCAGTGAAGTAGACAACACTACCCAGTGCTGTTGGCACTGTTGCAGTCGCATGTTGTATTGCCATGCTAGGTGACACGACAACTCACCATAGTGCACACAACTACACACTGCTTACTCTAGAGCCCTGCAAATTAATATTAAACCGACTGAGCATATACAAATTAAGAGATGACTCACAATTCAATAATGTGCATATCAGAGAATCAGTTTCATACCTAGCGTGAAATGAAATGACAGTATGGCATTTCTGGCCGGGAGATCGTATGCAGGAGAAATCGGCTGCCTACTGCAAGTCTACATCAGTTGATACTGCTTATTTTTGCATCTAAATAAATGGTAAAATGGTGATAAGCACAACACAACACCCAACCTCTGAGAGGATAAATTCTCAAATTGGCCAGGAATTGCACCTGGAGCCCCTGCACAGCTGTTGGTCTCTCTATCCGACAGCCACAGTGATGGACAGAGCTGGCCTCCAACACACTCATTTACTGACAGTCCTGTAAGGCATTGTGTATCGGAAGAGGAAAGCAACATTGGGCATATGAATATAGGGATGACTCACAAGGCATTTCAGTATTGTGCTTACACACAATCAGTTGCATATATGGTGTGCTGTTTGGATGCTCTTGCTGCCATGGTATGCCAAAAGCTTATCCCTCACACCCAGTGACAGGTCCTATAAGTAAACACTAAATCAGAATGCAGGCATTGTGTACTGAAACAGGAAAGTAACATTGAGCATATTTGAATTTATAGACGTCTCACAAGACATTTCAGTATAGTGCATATTACATAATTAATCTCATACCTGGTGTGCTGTGTGGAATCTCCAGCTACCTTTTTTAAGCCAAAAGCTTACCCTTCACGCCCAGTAAGTAAACAGACAGGAAGACAAGATGTCCAGCGAGTGAGATCACAGGTGTTTTCTTCGTCCACTAAAAGAACTTATTTGAGAGGAAATAGTGTCAAATTTAAATTTCCTTTGTTTTGTATATTTGCTGTAGTGTCCATTCTTGTCACAAAACTGAATATTTGCGTCCCCATAGAGATTATTCTTGAAAAAAAAAAAAACTTTGTGTAATCTGAAGTCACGATAATTGTGACATAATGCGAAATTTTGCATTCCAAAACACAAAAAATTCTATTCAAATTTTCCTGATAGCGGAAAATTCGTTTAAGAAAGGCAGCTACTAGTTTCATCAGTGCCTATTGTTACTATAAAAGTATAATTAAAAGTTTTTTAAATTGTATTTAACTAACACATTTCATATTGTTCACTAGTTAGAGGTGATCTAGGTATAAATTTAAAACCTGACCAAACACTAAAGTAAATTCTCTAAAAGCAAAGTAATTACTAACTCATTCTTCTGTCATTGTATCTCTAAATCATTACAAAAACAACAACAATAGCATGTAAGACCTCCATGTCATTTTTGCATACATATAGCCAATCTCGTGTCCTGGACAAATTTAAAACTTAATTATTCTTTTGAAACTGATCATGAGTGGGAAATGTGGAAGCTGTTATAGCATTGTGAGTAGAGGGATTTGTTGCTAACCTTGTAGGAAATATTTTCACTGGGGGAGGGAGAGGTGGGGGGAGAATCTTGGGAGAACAGAAGAGGCTCTCTCCTGGAACTGCAGAGTATGCAGTAGGAACATTTTGGTTGGGGTACAGGAAAGGAAAATCTGTGCCCTTGTGGCACAGTTGAAGGAAGCAAGGAAGGAACTGATAAGGATCAAGAGAGATAGGGAGGAGGAGGGTGGTTGTGAACTGGCAGCTTGTAGGAGGGTAGGAAGAAAGAGAACATGATCTGATGTTTTTGGCGTTGATGATAAAACTGTGTGTCTACCACTGCCAGAGCCTCTGGTAGAACACGGAGCAAGAAATGTGCAGCACACTTCAACTGAGGCCAAGAAGCTTAGAAATATACAAAATGTTAGGAAGAAGAAAGTGCTGCTGCTAGGTATTAGGCATGGGTGAGTTGTAGGCCCCGAGTTACAGGAATGTTTAGGGGCAACATACCAGGCCACCAGTATGTTCCAGCCAAATGCAGGGCTAAGTCATGTGATAGAGGACTTAAGGTCTTTACAAAAGAAGACCATGTAGTGATAGTGGGTGGGGCAGGAAACAGTTTGCACAGGGATAGGGCACATGACATAGGTGGTGACCTGGGCAAGATAGCTTCCCTGACTTGTGGCAGTACACTTTGTTGAGCTGTTCCGGTGTCATGATTGGCCACACCTTGATGGAGATGTGAGGCGAATCAATTTGGGGTTAGGGAAGCCAACTTTGCTCACGTGCCCGTCGGGACTATCGACAGATGGGGTTTCACTGGGTGTGGCAAATACCTAAACAGGACTGGCAAAGGAAGATTGGTACAGCTGATTCGTGAAAGTATAGGGGGTGGATCTCGGGCCACACATGGTCAAATACCTGTTGTCATCAGTATGAGAAGTAGGTCTTTTTTAGGATAAATCCAGACAACAGGTTCCCCTGCCTAAAGAGTGTCTCCAGCAGTTTGAATTAGCAGGGCTTGATATCACCAAGATATTAATAATTTTGTGTTTGTATGGATCTCCCAGAGATAGTGTGGACATGGTTTTTCAATAAATTAACAGAATTTCTATATAAAGTCTCAAGTACAAAGCTCAGCACAATTCTGTGTGGGGACATTAAAATCAACATGAATATCATAAATGAATCCAGCAGCACCTTCATAAATATACTTCAAAGTTTTGGCCTCTCCCTATTGGTCAATAGTGCAACAAGGGTTGCTACAATGACTTCATCAGTAATTGACCATGTTGCCACAAATATGGGCAGGGAAAAATGTGATGTAGCTGTAAAAGATCTCGGATTATCAGACCATCTCTGTCAAACAACAACAGTAATATGAGACATGAAATCATCCCATAAACTACAAGCCTACAAATGACATCCATTGGAAATGAAAATAAAAGATTTTTCAAAGGAACTAGCAAAAAAAAAAAAAAAACAAAAAAAACGCTGGGATGAAGTGTATAGGGAAACCAATGTGAATAAGAATCCACATTATTTAAATTGAACTTTGAAAAGGCATTTCCAAAAGTATGCATGTCTGTATCAACGTCACACAAAAGTAGATGGATAACAGCAGGTACTAAGAAGTCCTCCCAAACAATTAAATACCTCACTTCCATGGAAAAGAGTCACAATGATCCATAGGAAGGTGCTGATAGCTGCAACAAAATCGTTTAATGACACAGTAATATATAATGCAGGGAATAAAAGCAAAGCAGTCTGGGATGTTATAAAAACGGGAACGGGAACAGAGAGAGGCAAAGAAAGACAGACAGAATAACATATTCCTAAGGGAGGAGGATAAGGTAATAAATAAGCCACAACACTTATCAAAGTATGTAAATGAGCATTTTTCAAGTATTTTAGGGAAGTTACGGCAAGAATTCCCCAAAACAAATATAACCCCTGTAAAAAATGTTGCACTAAATACAATGATGTTACTTCAAATCACAGATAATGAAGCCAGTAAAACTGTTGAAAAACTAAAAAGCCAGTAGGCTTATATGAAGTATCAATGTGTGTACTAAAACAATGCATAGAGGTTGTACAAGGTCCCTTAACACACATAATAAATGAATCCTGTACACCAGGGACATTTCCACAGCAGTTAAAACAGGCAAGAGTTGTGCCTTTGTTTAAGAAAGGTAATGCAGAAAATTACAAGCTGTCACCATTCTCAAAAATAATAGAAGCAATTATGAAAAACAGATTAATGAATTACCTGAATAAATACAATCTTTTAAGTGAATCACAGTTTTGTTTGTGATGTGGCAAAAATACGGAGTCAGCTGTCGTAGAATGCACAAAAGTTGTACTTGATGCTCTTGATAAAGAAGAGTCTGTCAGAGGGTTCCTTTATGATCTTTCTAAGCCCTTTGATGCAGTCGACCACAAGATTCAATTAAATCAATTAGAAGCATTAGGAGAAAGAGTGGTAGCTAAGGACTGGTTTTGATCATACCTAGCAGATAGGGTACAAAGAATAGTGATAACACATACTTCAAATAGAGCTTAACATTTAGTAAAACACTTACCCGAACAAATGTAAGCACATTACACACATCTATGCCCGAGGCAGGATTTCAACCTGCGACCGTAGCAGTCGTGCGGTTCTGGACTGAACTGCTCGGCCACCACGGCCGGCGAAAAATACATTAATATGGGGTTTCCGCAAGGTATCAAATGAGGACCAATAGTATTCCTGATGCACATCAATGACTTTCCCAGTAGTGTTACTCATGGTGAAAAAATTCTTTTCACTGATGACAGCAATATTATAGTCAGTGAGAAAACAAGAGAAAGCAAATGAAACTCTCAAGGAAGTCTACAATTGATTGATTTTTATTGTTGTAGAGACCTCAGAGGCATTACAAAACAGAGAAACTTCTGGTACAAATTGATATTGCATAGTAAATTTAGCCAATTACAGACGTACTCATATATAGAAGCATGTAAAAACTGATCACAAAGTGTGGTCATACCATATTCTTTGCCACCCTTCAAAATTCATCCGTTTCATAAATGTTGAGTTCAAGAAGAAATTCTTTTTTTATTGGAAGATCTGTGATATGTTGGGGTATGGCATTAAAAAATTTTATGGGCTTGTATAAAGAGCACTTTTGTGTTTTTTTATAGTTACATGAGAAAGAAACTAGGTCTTGCTTGTTTCTTGTGTTATAATTATGCCGCATGTCATACTGTTGATACTTCGGATAGATTTCCTTGGTATGCATTACACACTATGGTATAAATATTGACAGCAGGGTCATAATCTGTAATTTTTTAAAGCTTGGTCTACAGTGAGCTCTGGGTGCCAAGCTACATATCAGTCTTATTGCCTTATTTTGTAGTTTGAAGACATTAGCTGCCTTGCTTTGATGTCCCCACAGTAAATGTGACTGTGGTTTCTTTTGCTTTAAGTACTGGCACATTTAGACAAAGACACAGCTTCCTTGGAGAAAATATTCCTTTGCTAATGCTGCTTCCCACCTTTTTGAATCAATTGAGATTCCTAGGAAATCAACAGCATTTGAGCTCTGCTCAAGTTCAGTGTTATTATTCCACGATACATACAGGTCTTGATTTTTTTTTTGACACAAAGGGAATTAGCTTTACACCAGTTTTCAACTTTGACAGTGCACTGGTCTGCTTAATATTTGACCTTCTGTGCTGTTTCTGCAGTTATACAGACTGCAAGATCATCTGCAAATAAGTAACTCCTAGCTGATGGCCCAACTATGTTACATGATAAGTCATTTATATAAATAATAAATAGAATTGGGCCAAGTACAGAACATGCCCACAAGTAAGTAATCTGATTCTGTACCATTAAAAACCACCTTCTGCACTCTATTACTTAGATAGGATTTTATCAATTCCCGAGCACTTCGTGTAAAGCCATAGAATTGCACTTTGTTCAATAAGATTTCATGAGACACAGTGTCAAAAGCTTTTCATAAATCACAGAGTTTATTATGAACCATGAGCTTGCTTTCTAGTTGCTTCACACACTGTGTTAAAAGTGATAAGGCAGATTTAACAGTTCCTAACCCTGATCTGAAGCCAAATTATCTATCACTGAAGATATAGTTTCCTTCAAAGTATTTTACTATTTAATATAGCTTCTATCACTTTAGACAAGACTGGCACAATTGAAACAGGCCTAAAATTATCACAACTTTGGAGGCTGCCTTTTTTGTGTTTTCGAGTGACTTTACTGCCCTGGGGAACTGAGCCTCCAAAATACATGTATTTACTACATGTGTTATCAATTCTGGCAGCTGAACTGAATCACATTTAACATGGCTGAACTTAAACCATAAACGTCATCAGTAAAACTGTTCTTCATTTTCCTCAGTATATAGGTAACGTCCTGTACCTTGACAAATTTAAAGCTAAATGTACTTCCAGGTTTTGTGGTGTTTCTCAGGCAGTATTTATGGTCAGTGACTATATTGTAAGTGCCCATCACCTTCTCAGTGAAGGATGTATTTAACTGTGCAGCATTCAGATTGCTGCCTTCAGCCTGTGAAGTCATTTTCCTGTTGCATTGACTGTTAATGATATTATTTTCTGATGTTAGTATTATATCTTCATTTTTTCATACACCTAGCTTCCTTTAAGGCCTGTCTTAATCTTTCCTTTTTCACTGCGAGCATGTCTTTAAATACTTGAGAACCTGTACTTTTGTACAGGCATAATGTTGATCACACTCCCTCTTGATCTCCAACACCTTTTCACCCTTGACCTTATTTACTCTTAGTGCCTTTTTATTATTTGGTACGTTAATGGGAAACGACATCTTAGCATATACAGAAAGAGTAGATATGAGTTCTTCCACCTTTCTACCTATTGCATGTTCTCGATAAACTTGCAACCAATAACTTTTATCAATATTAGACTTAAACATATTTAGATTACCATAATTGACCACACATACACTCTTTCCTGCCATGTGCACTGAGTCAGTGGCCAGATACCCAGGTTTTAATTACGTCTGACTTCAGATGCAACTAACTCATTTGATACAAATATATTGTCAATACATGTACCAGTACCTTTATAATGAAGCCTTGTTATTTCAGTGGTTGTAATATAAAGAACAAATGAATTTAATAAATTATTTGCATATGAGTTACAGATAGTGGACAACTGAAAATTCAAATTGAAATCTCCACAGACTGTCAGTATTGCCTCACGTGTTCCAATATTTCTACGGAATCCAAACTGACCTTCCCCAAGGTCGGCTTCAACTAGTTTTTCCATTTGTCTGTAAAGAATTCACATTAGTATTTTGCAGCAGTGACTTATTAAACTGATAGTTTGGTGATTTTCTCATCTGTCAACGCTTGCTCTCTTTGGGATTGGAATTATTATACTCTTCTTGAGGTCTGAGGGTATTTCGCCTGTCTCATACACCTTGCTCACCAGATGGTAGAGTTCTGTCAGGACTGGCTCTGCCAAGGCCGTCAGTAGTTCTAATGTAATGTTGTCTACTCCTGGGGCCCTGGTTCGACTCAGGTCTTTCAGTGCTCTGTCAAACTCTTCACACAGTATCATATCTCCCACTTCATTTTCATCTACATTCTCTTCCATTTCCATAACATTGGCCTTGTATAGACCCTCTATATACTCCTTCCACCTTTCTGCTTAGAACTGGGTTTCCATCTGAGCTCTTGATGTTCATACAAGTGGTTCTCTTTTCTTCAAAGGTCTCTCAAATTTTCCTGTAGGCAGTATCTATCTTACCCCTAGTGAGATCAGCCCCTACAGCCTTACATTTGTCCTCTAGCCATCTTGCACTTCCTGTCAATCACATTTTTGAGACGTTTGTATTCCTTTTTGCCTGCATTTTTATATTTTTTCCTTTCATCAATTAAATTCAATATTTCTTCTGTTACCCAACGGTTTCTACTAGACCTCTTCTTTTTACATATTTGATCTTCTGCTGCCTTTACTGTTTCATCCCTCAATGCTACCCATTCTTCTTCTACTACTGTATTTCCTTCCCCCATTGGTGTCAATTTTTCCCTTATGTTCTCCCTGAAACTGTGTACAACCTCTGGTTCTTTCAGTTTATCCAGGTCCCATCTCCTTAAATTCCCACCTTTTTGCAGTTTCTTCAGTTTTAATCTACAGGTCCTAACCAATAGATTGTGGTCAGAGTCCACATCTGCCCCTGGAAATGTCTTACAATGTTTCCTTTCCTCCCTACCGAATTCCATTCACCCATGACTATTAAATTTTCTCTCCCTTCACTACCTGAATAATTTCTTTTACCTCATCATACATTTTATCAATTTCTTCATCATGTGCAGAGCTAGTTGGCATATAAACTTGTACTACTGTAGTAGCGTTCACTATGCTGTTTGTAGTAGCTTACCCGCATTCCTATTTTCCTATTCATTATTAAACCTACTCCTGCATTACCCCTATTTGATTTTGTGTTTATAACCCTGTATTCAACTCACCAAATGTCTTGTTCCTCTTGCCACCGAACTTTACTAATTCTCACTATATCTAACTTTAGCCTATCCATTTCTCTTTTTAAATTTTCTTACATATCTGCCCGATTAAGGGATCTGACATTACACGCTGCGATCCGTAGAATGCCAGTTTTCTTTCTCCTGATAATGACATCCTCGAGTAGGCCCCTCCTGGAGATTATAATGGGGGACTATTTTACCCAAGAAGACACCATCATTTAACCATACAGTAAAGCTGCATGCCCTCAGGAAAAATTATGGCTGTAGTTTCCCCTTGCTTTCAACTGTTCGCAGTACCAAGACAGCAGGGCCATTTTGATTAGTGTTTCAAGGCCAGATCATTCAATCATCCAGACTGTTGCTCCTGCAACTACTGAAAAGGCTGCTGCCCCTCTTCAGGAACCACACGTTTGTCGGGCCTCTCAACAGATACCCCTCTGTTGTGGTTGCTCCTACAGTACGGCTATCTGTATCGCTGAGGCACGCAAGCCTCCACACCAATGGCAAGGTCCATGTTTCTTGGGGTGGGGGGTGTACTTTTCATTAATAATCCAAATTATTAGCATTGAGATTGTTGTGTCTTAACGTATTATTATAATACATTATTAATGTTAGTGTTATTATTATTTTGTTTTCTGTGTAATATTGTTCCTGGTCATGTGTAAGTTAGCGCCTGAAGCATCTAATCTAGTCAGGGTAAATAAGCCATAAATAAATAAGTTTGGGAATTTTGTTGCAAAAACTACAACAGTTAACTGATAAAATTTGTCAAAGTTTCTTCACTCTGAATGCTGTCTGATTTTGTTATCTGTATGTCAACTGCTTTGTGTTCATCAGAGTATCTCAGACTACCATGTAGGCTAAAAACCACCATGTGCACCCCGCAAGTACTTACCTAACTGAGTAGCTGCTTCCTTTGTGTAGTGTACCCTGACCTGTCTAGGAGAGTCCTACAATTATCCACCCAATAATGGAGGTCCAGCCAAGACTGTCAGACTCAACAAAGCCTCTGGCCGAGATTGTCCACTCGGCTCCAGACCTTAGGACCCCAGTCAACTCTGGAAACTGTGCTGCAAATCGTGAGCTGTTCTTGCACTCCATATGAGAGGCCAGCAGCCTCCACCAGTCATCTGAATGAACTGAGGATGACCTCGGAACCCTCGCAAAAGGCACTGTCAGAACTGATGCCACTCCTCGGAGATGACTGCACCCTGCAAGCTCGATAGCCACAGGCAAAGATGCCCCATCTCGGATGAGGCTCCCTGACAGACCTACTGAGTGCATATTGGCTGCTCTGAACAATATTTCCCTAATGTGTCCAACACTTGTGAACCCCTCCTCCAGTGAGCTCGCTCAGATGCCGTCGGAGGAGTGACTCACAGACGAGTGGGCGTGGCCGGACAGCCAGCCTCCACATGCCTAACCTAGTAGTGTAGTTAGTCGTTCAAGAGAAATGACGACTGTGCTACACACTACTTGAATTTCCACTTTAAAGTTAGAAAAATGTGAGACTACACCTCTTAAATACAAGAAAACTCATGGAATTTAAGAATTAATCTATGAAGAAAACAGAAAAATCTAAAGACATAACTAGCTGTTGTCCACATCTGGAACCAGTGTGTAACTCAGCTTTACTTGTTTCTTGTCAAGACAAGATTTAAAAAAGATTGTGCTCTGGGTTGATCTATATTTATTTTTGTCGTTATGAAATTTTGAACTTTATTTACAAGCCAGTCAGTGCCCCATTGTGAATTTATGGAAAAGCTGAATAATACAGCAATACTGAGCATTAGCTGAAGTTTAGATATATTAGGAACCTGTGCATACTGTCAGTCTTTTAGCCTCCTTCTTTTAGAGAGTCTTTGTACATATGATGGACTACAAGCACACTTTTATAACAACAGCTTAATAATCATATATTTTACTCTTCCATAAAAAAAAAAATTTAAATAACAATCAGTACTATTCAGCCATGACTAGAACCCCCCCAAAAAAAGATCTATGCAAAGAGGCATCAGACGTCTCAACAGTGATGACTGACAACTGTGTCATCCTCAGCTAACCAAATTAATGGGAGGGGCACGTGGTCAGCACACCTCTGTCCCGGACCTTGCCAGTTTTTGGCAACGGCGATGCTACTTCTCAGTCGAGTAGCTCCTCAGTTGGCCTTACAAGGGCTGTGTGCACCCTTATTGAACCTTGCCCACACAGCACAGTACAGAGAGCTTCACTCACAATGTTTCATCGAGATGTGCGTCTGTTAAAATCACACGTGGTTTCTTACAGGGCTCAGAATTTTGCTGCCAAGCTGGATAACAGACATGTCTAATCCCACAACCATAGTTTTTTATTACAGTCCCAATGTATTTGACTAAATTGCTCGCTAACAAATGAATACTTCACTTTCCAACATTTACAGGCTTTGTGAAAATTGGCTACATCTTTCAACAGAACTTTGCCCACTTCATCATAGCTTGATGTGAGGAGTAAGAATATCGTGGTCAAAATTTTGTGTTTGCTTCGAATAACAGTATGCTATTAATCACTTAACTTAAACCATATGCTAGTACATTTGTATGTCATCCTGATACCAGGTTCCCACCATATATTTCATTCCCTTGAGAATCAGCTAGCAAATCTCCTTACACTCTATTCGTGCATGGTACGACATATGACCAGCTGTCTGCTATCCTGAATGGACTCTTCCAAACTGTGACCAACAACCACCTAAACTGACTCGTGTGATGGAATGGGGCATTTACACAACATTTTAAAATATTTCACATTCCAAGCTAAAATTTCAATTGAAACAGGAACTTTCTTTCTGTGGCCATAAAATGATGTAGACCTAACTATGAAGCTATTATAATCGTTACAGGACAACTTTTCAACACTGTCATACAACATACACAAGTTCTTGTGAGTTCATAGTAGAGGTCCACCTTGAGCCGTGCAATTAATTATGAATGAAGCACGGTATTGATATTAAATGTCTGAGTGATAGTCAGTTTAGAGAGTAATTTAAAACAGATTTGTACAATAGCTGGGAATAAGGGGATCTGGCTGAGCTCGTCTGGAAAGCGGCGGTGAGGGGAAACTTTCACTGTGGCAGCCTGGCCCAGTAAGTGTCTTTGTGATCCCTAATGGCACCACCGTGTGGATGGACAAGAGTCAAGACATTCTGCATTGTTCACTCACACAAATATTTTACGTGTTGGAGTGAGAAGTAATGTTTGTGAAAGATGCAATTGACTGCCAAATGCAGAAAATCTGGCTTTGGGATGTGTGCCAGAGATTGCTGTCTTACAGGTGAACTCCCAGCTAGGCCTTTTAAATGCCACCAAACACATAACTCTTACAAAAATTTTGTTTAGGGATTTAAGACCTTTGGACAGTGGTTCATCTTGATGTTTTTCAGAGTGACAGAGAGCTAAAAGGAAGCTGCCTCACTGACACGGGAGAGAGATACGAATAGTGAGGCATGACTTTTTCCAAGGGGTATAGCAGAAATGGAAGCAATGGTTGCCCGAGTAAAACATAGCCCAGGGAAGGGGAGTTGTGCTCTCTGAGGAGCATTTTTCCCAGTCAGAGCTTGGAAGATCCAGAGCACAGCCAGTAAAATTTGGCAATTTGAGGTTTCTCTCCTCACAGTTGCTACACTGATGTGTAAGGAGACTTGTCAAATATTTGGCCAGCCACAGAAGTGGTCTGCTGCTACTGAATGGTATCAAGGGAACTTCAAGTCATCTTGTAAATACAATCTCAGAGATTCATTCGGAATATTTGTATTGCAAAGTCGTTAACACTCTGCTTCTAAAATCCACAAAAAGTGTGACAAATTACCTCCAATAACTTATTAGTTTCAGTAGTTCTATTCTGTGCTCATAAACCAACTAATCACAATACATGTTCCACAGTCGTAAAACACTCCTTCCCACCCAAACACACAACCTCTCAAAGCTTCCAGAATGAAATTTTCTCTCTGCAGTAAAGTGTACACAGATTTAAAACTATGTGCTGTACTGAGACTCTATCTCAGTACCTTTGCCTTCTGTGGGAAAGTGCTCTACCAACTGAGCCACCTAAGCATGACTCATGACCCATCCTCACAGCTTTACTTCCTCCAGTACCTCATCTCCTACCATCCAAACTTCAGAGAAGCTGTCCTGCAATGCTGGAAGAAAGGATATAGCAAAGACATGGCTTCTCACAGCGTGGGGGATGTTTACAGAATGAAATTTTTACTCTGCAGTGGAATGTGTGCTGATGTGAAACTTCCTGGCTGATTAAAACTGAGACTCAAACTCAGATCCTTTGCCTTTAGCAGGCAAGTGCTCTCAAAGCTTGTCACAGTTTGGAGCTACCATGTACACAAAGCCATTGCTGCTAATTTTGGCTAACAATAAAAGACAAGCTGCTCCATTACACTCAGTCCAATACATTATTGATAGAGTAGTTTGTATTAGGAAACCTGCAATAAAGTTCTATGCATGCACACGGATTAGCATTTTACTTAAGTGTCAGTGTACACCATTTTCCCAAAACTGCGAAAAAGAGAATAATGTATCATGTAATAAAATGTACTGTAGCCTGTTTGATGCATCAGTCCATTTGTCACAAGCAACTGGAGTTGAGTAAAATAGTGTTAAAAGCAGAATAAGTGCTAAGTGTGAAATGGTATATTGAAACTTACTTAACATACTTGTAGACAGAGTGTCAGGGACACAGATTATTAATAACAACTTTTTCATTTATGGTCTTGTGCTGGTATGAACTACCAATTTTCTTTTGGTTCCAGCTGTATGGAATTGAATTCTCACAAGCTTTTTGTTGAGTACTCGTAAACCGATGTCAGATGGTAGCAGACTCTCATACCAAACACGACCTCATCCGCAGCCATGTTGCCAGCACTATCATGAAGATGGCTGCAGTATAATTGGATAAATAAGATGATCTACTCACCACACTGGTGGCAGCAGAAACTATATGCAAAGGATATAGAAATGTGGAAGCTTTCAGAGCCAATGGCTCTTCCTTCTAGCAGAAGATTTGAAGGGAAAGAAAGAAGACTGGCAAGACTTAAGAAAGGGAGAGAGTTATGGAAAAGTTGCCCAAAACCATAGGTCAGAGGAGACTTACCAGACAGGATGAGAAGGAAAGACTGATCCTTGGTGCCTGCGCTGGATGAGATTTGAAAACCTGAGAGCTTAACGATGGAAGATGCGGTAATCAGCAAGACACAATTTACTGGAAAAAAAAGGTCATTTGGAGTCAATATGAGCTGAAAGCTAACTGCATTGTACATGATAGGCATATATGGGGAGGGGGAAGATGGTGGAGATGTGTGTGGGGGGGGGGGGGGGGGGGGTGAGGATAGACGGACTGCAAAATGAAAGGGGAGCAAAGAAAAGGAATAGTTACTGAGAATAAATTCTGACAACACTATGATGCAATTTTACTTTTTTAAGCTGATGTTTCTCATTGATTGTGTAAACAAAACAAACGGATCACATACTTTTGGACATATAAATACAGACTGATTATTGGCTCCAGTGTCCAAGGTTGTTGAATAAGTCAGTTTGCAGTCTGCTTGTTTCTATTAAATCATTGTCCACCCACATTAGCTGAGTGGTGAGTGTGACATACTGTCGATCTTAAGGGCCTGCATTTGATCCCCAGCTGGATAAGAGATTTTCTCCACTCAGGGACTGGGTGTTGTGTTGTCCAGATAATCACCTATTCATCCCCATCCAAGCACAATTCGCCAAAGTGGTGTGAAATTAATTAGTTTGTTTATTTTCATTCATTTTAGAAAAACATCTGTCTGTCTCTGATTTGATTGTCTTGGCCATGGTTTCTAAATCTGCCTCTACTTGTGTGACACGCCTCGTGATGTCATCATGAGGGGTAACGCACTTTCCTACTTTTGTCATCATGTGCTACTTAAAGGTTTGACATTGATTTCATTATGTTTTGCTAAAACTGTTAGTTTTGAAAACTAGGTGGCCATTTGAGTGATCCTTTTGTTCAAGTCAGTACCAATTTTGGTTAATTTAGCGTCATTACTGTCAAGTTTTTTCTTTATTTCCTGAAATTTTTCCGTAAACAGTTTCTCATTATTCTGTAAACTTGTATTCATCTGCTGAAATTGTTGCATGACTGCACTGATAAATTGTGAGAAATTTACTGTTTGAACATTATCTGCTCCCGGTAAATCGTGAGAATTTACTGCTTGTGATCCACTTTCCATATCTTGCAACTCTATGTTGCTGTCGGTTCCTACGGCTAGATTATTTAGGTTCTGTATTTCATTTACTGTTTCACTTGTTTGAGCAAGTGTAATTTAATTCTATGCTGCTTCATTGGATATGGAACTTGCAGTAGGCAAACTGTTTATGTTATCCATATTTTGCAGTAATTGTTGTCGTACTTTGAAAAAAACAAAAAATATACACTCAGCAGTAAAAATCACTTTTTAACTTTAGCAAAACTTCGCTATATATCGTGAGTTAATGAAAGATTGTGCCAACAAACAGCCCAAGATGCTATGGGGCAATGTATCACAGGATGGCATTTGGCACCTTTATGTGTCAGAATATACACCTGCATTGCCATCAGAGAGTGGTATGCATTGTAGTGATGTGACAGGACACCCTTCACTGTGACACGTGTTCCATTTGACCTGAATTACAGCGATGTCACATCGTATGACAAAAATGACCATTTCCTTGAGGGTGTTGCAGTTTCTTCTTTCAGCAGAGTAAATGGTATGCATTTCATTGTAACCTTTCTAGTTTAGTAAATAAATCACCTTCCTTGACAAGGATCTCAATATCTGTTTATTGTTGTTACTAAGTATATACTACAGGTCAAAATTATTCGATCACCTATGAAAAAAGCTGTGCACTTTGTAGTTGTCTATTAAAATACTCTTCAAACTAAATAGGCTAACAATAGAAATATTTTCTCTCTCTCTGTCATTAAGTACCCTTCGTGCTAAGAACAGCTGTGCAGACTGTTGGCATTATGGAGATAATATTTTTGCAGAGATTACAGTCCCATGCATCTGTAATCCATAGATTTTCAACATTAGATGATGCCAGTTCTCTGATCTCTCTGCCATGTTCATCCCAGTGGGTGAGGTGGAGCAGTGGTTAGCACACTGGACTTGCATTCGGGAGGACAACGGTTCAAACCCATGTCCAGCCATCTTGATTTAGGTTTTCTGTGATATCCCTAAATCACTTCAGGCCAATGCCGTGATGGTTCTTGTGAAAGGGCAGAGTAGACTTCCCTCCCCATCCTTCCCTAATCCAAGCTTGTGCTCCGTCTCTAATAACCTTGTTTTCAATGGGACATTAAACACTAATCTCCCTTCCTCAAGTTCATCCCGTAAGTATTCGATGGGATTTAAGTGAGGCGGCTGACTTCACCAGACCATATTCTTCAGTTTCCCAAATTTCTTTCCTCTATTGACTTACTATTGGCACAATTTAGAAGTCTGTCTGAGATCATTGTCTTGCTGCAGATCAACCCACAACTAATATGCCTCTTGGCAGATTGAACTGAATTGTTGATCAGTACTGACTTCATACGTTCTCCACGATGTCAATGAGTAAACATTCAGTGAAGGCTTACAAATTTAAAACTCGATTAATCCTTGGACCATTGCTGCGCCCATTGCAATCAGTTCAACTTCTCTCTATCCATCCATGTAAGTCATGGTCACACAAATGGCATTGCTCTGCTGAGACAAAGGTTGGAGCTTCTCACATATTGTTTACTTTACTATTAATTATAGGTGCAGGAGGATTCTTCACATTTACTCTGTACACATAGGAACTAATCTTTGCTTTACCGTGTTACTCAGGGTCTTCCAGATTGTCAAACACTTGAGCTGGCACCAGAGCAATGTATACACTACTGTAGGCTTGGTTAGGCCAAAATTTGTTACTATTGCCTTGCTAGAATAGCCTTTGTGATGCAGAGCTACAATTACAGCACTTTTTTCAATTCCGACCTCCTCCTTCCATCTTATTAGGATGCAATACAGCATGAACTTGAACAAGTATAGAAACTCACTTCTAGGTACACACAGTGTACAAAGGCAGCAAAAGAAATGAGACCTATTTAAATGGAACCCTCTTAGGTAAAGGCCACCAGTGTTGTGGAGACTCACCAGCACCTCTCTGGGTGAAGAATGAGCTTAGTTTTTGCATGTTTTACTATCAAAACAGGTTTATGGTGCAATACTCAAAGTTAAATCCCTGTGTTAACGCAAATCAATAGCTGTGACTGAAAACTTTTCTTCACTTTAGCGTCTAAAATTCGCAGACAATGTGTGTGATCATCTGGACCACAGCCCTTGGACACCCAAAAAGATCAAAATGCATCTGACAGCAAGCCATCCGAGTCATTGGCACATCTCAAGGGCCCAAGTAGCATGTACGTGGTTTTATAGTGATCCCAACATAAACTGCTTCCAAACCTCAGAAATGGAATTCTGTGATTGAAATTCAACCTTTGTAAGAGATTAGAATGTATGCCACTTACTACTAGCACAGACATACTGCTATTTTAAGTGTTCTCTCTGTCAAGGTAACTGTAACTGAATTGGCAGAGAAGTGACTAAACACAGGAATGATATTGAGTTGCTACAACAAAATCAGGGATCTTCTCTTTATAACAGTATCTAATTTTGTAATATGTTTCTGCTGTTGAATCGTGTTCCATCTGTGTATTACAGTGCCTATGTAGCACCAAAATGTTCCATCTTCAAAATTTGAATTCAGAATATTTTCATGTGCTTTTGGAAGGTGTGAAATGTCACAACTCGTATCCCTAGAAGTGTTGGTATTATAATTGCCAGCTCAGAGACATGGTTATTCATTACAAATGATGGGGGGAAAAAGCCTCCAATTGAATACAAAGCTGATATATAAATGAGTGAGTGAACGTACAATTGCTCATTGGATTACACTGTGTCTGTTATTGTTATATTTCCAATTCTTAATTTTCTGCATTCAGTTACAGTTATCATTGTACAGCTTGCTACATTGAAGCATGGAAATCACCCCAAGACAGTGAAGATCACATGGAACATGGAATGAGTGTCTGAACTGAAATGATTCCAAGCAAGCTACCCTGGGAATTGATTAATACTAAAAGTGTGTACTGCTTGGAGTATCTGACAAATTGTGCAGGGTCAGAAACACATACATTTTACAGAAAAAGTACAAGATGTGGTGAACATTCTGTCTGCAGTCTGGTATAGTGAACTGCTATGGGTGAAACAGAGTACAGTACTGCTCAAAGTAGAGGTGCTAGTTCTTGGAGTGCATTTACAGTAACCAGGATGAAATGTTTGTCGCTTTGCTTGCCTGTGTGAGAAGGACTGTTGCTAAAGAAAAAATCCATTTTATTTTGCCAAATGTGTTTAAAAGTAAAAAATAATACATATATTGACTGAATTATAAAGGTAACTAATGATAATGGTGTTTCAGACATTCCAGACTACATCTTGGGTACAGTTACAAGAATTATCAGGTGCTGTGAAAAATGGTATTGGCTGCTAAACATTTAAATGTAATGCTGTGGTAATTTAGGATCAAGAAAGTGCCTTGAAAAAAATGTTTATGTCTCCTTTTTCGTATATTTTTTAAGTTGAAGTGACTGTACATCATGTGGCAATAGCTGAAACAAATTTAAATGAAATGTATACAATTTTTACGGTTCATATAGAAGATAACATGTTTAATAAACAATGCTGTTTTTAACAATAGTATAATGAATACTATGCCTTATCTTACGATAACATTAGAATAATATTTAAATACCTAAATTTGGGAGTTGTTATAGCCAATAGTGTCTGCAACACATCAAACAGAGCTTTTCGTTAGCTACCATTGTATGTTCCAGCACCATGTTAACAAGCCTGCCACTCCTATCATACTTTATGTACACCCTATATAAAGTCCAGGAACACTTTCAAGTAATTACTGCACAAGAACTAAACATTGTACAGATATCATACATATTGCAATTTGAAGCGAAACTGTAAAAAAACTTCCAAACAAACGGGGCACTGCTTCATCATGTGGTAGAGGCAGTACATACACCAGATCTTTAATGCGTCCCCACAGAAAAAAGTCACATGGAGTGAGATGTGGTGATTGGGGAACCATTTAGTGAAACACCTGTCCTCTTCTGTAGCAAGGCCGATCCATCGATGCAGCAGCTCTGTGTTCAGACACCCACAAACTTCACGATGAAAATGGGTTGGAGCTCCATCCTGCTGAAAAATGAATGAAGGGTCCAGTTGCATTTGAGGTATCAGCCATTGCTGCAACACATCCAAGTAGGAATATCCAGTAACAGTGCTCTCAGTGAAGAAGAATTGCCTGTACTGTTTTTGGTACGACAAGGCACAAAAAACATTTACTTTTGGAGACTCATGCTCAAATTCAATGCATTCGTGTGGATGCTTTGTACCCCCAGATATGACAATTATGCCTGTTCACTTTCCCATTAGTGTGAAAAGTGGCTTCCCTGCTAAATATTATGTAATCAAAGCCATTACCATCCCCATTCAGTTTTTGCAACTCTGAATGCTTCTCTTTGTCATCATCATTGAGTTCCTGCACTAGCTCCAGTTTGAATGATTTCATTGACACCTTCTGTAGCAGGACTTTTCACTACGTCATTGGAGCTATTTTGAGATCATGGGATGCACGACGCACAGATTTTCTCGGACTCCTTATAGATGACTCTCGTATGCACTCCTCATTCACTTCACTCACACTGGGACGTCTGCTTCTCTTTCCCGGGCACAAGCAACCCATCATAACAAATTTGTTGTGCCAGTGGTAAATGGCCTTCCTTGTTGGTGGCTCCTTACCACACTAGTTTTTGTTGGACGCCAACACACCACGTTTGTGACTTTTGGTGACTATCCTCAAGTTACGAAACTACACTGTGGTGGTATACATTAAAAAAAAACTTTCAGTGTCTCTTTGAAATGACACATGTATGATAGGTGCACACTGTTTGGTTCTTGTGCAATAAATAATTGAAAGTGTTTGTGGTCTTTATGTACGCCTCATATTTTTTTTATACATGGCAAAATCATGATATTCTCAACATTAGAAATGTTCATAATGTAACCATATGCATAAATTAATTTGCAAATGACACATTCCTCATCATTATGATCCATAGAACATGTATCCTACTAACTAAATTGGATTAGATGATGATGCATCACTATTAAATCATTTGCCTGTATTCTCTCTGTCGCCAAAAAGTGTATTATTAAGGGAGATAAGACTATTAGTTTGTTCTTTCAGTTGTCACTTGAAACTGAAAATAACATTGATATGAATGATCATCAAAAAGAAAAGAAACTTTATGGTTCCATGGACCTTTACAAGTCTCAACCAACTATGCAGTATACATGTAGACTGAAGAGATGAATGAAAATTTGAACCCAGATCCTCTGCTCACTGGGCAGATGCACGAACCACTACACCACCCTGGCACAGTGGCTCTGCACTGTTTGCCCCAGCATGCCTCCCTCCTCAGTCCAAAATCCTGTTCACAACTCAGTCCACTTATTTCCCCAAAACACAAAGAGCACCACAGAGGATGTCAAACTGTCATGGAATAGCACCTCAGTTTTGAATGAAATGGAACAATATAGTTTCATTTAATGAAAGCAGCTATACCTGGGTCTCAGGCAGGACCTCCTGTTTAGTTTGATTCTGAGGTACTATTCCAATACTGTTGGACATGTTCCACACCCAGGAGGATACCCTCTTTTGTGGGTCTGTGGAATAAATAATTAATGTAATCTAGTCTGAGAGCCCCTCCTCTTGTGGCAGTTTATTGTATATCACTGGAGCAACAAGGCATTGTGACTAAAAAGGACACACCATTCCCATTTTCTGGAATGGTTGCAAGGCAAATGCACTTACTTGCAGGCCTTTATTATGGATAACAATCTGTTGAAGCATTAAAGAACACAGTTAACATTTCTGAATTGTGACACTCTTTGTAGACCAGAATTGTCTTCTCTAGGTCTCAACATGAATTTGATGAAGGGTAATTGCCTGAAACTTTACTGATAAAGGCAAAATAGTTCTCTTAATTCACCTCAAAAGCACGATAACCGACCTCGATATCAGATGGAGCAATAAATGAAATATTCGAAAGTGTCTTTCATTGGTTCTCAATAAATGGTCTAGCACATCATTTACAATGAAAATGCATCTTATTCAGTTTTGTACAAGGAAAGACAAATCATCACTAATAATGAAGCATTACGGAAAAGAAATATGTGAAGACTGATTGTTAAAAATACTTGGGGGTACATAGTGATGAGAACAAGAATTATAAAACTGAGCGCAGCAACATTTGCTCTAAATTTGATTGCCATAAGTGGCAATGACATCACTAGAAAATTTAACTTCCTTCTTTCATTGATGTCACATTTAGAATGGGGGCCTCTGACCCCTCCCCATCCCCCTAAACACACGCACAGTGCCTATCCTCAAACTTCACATAGATAAAGAAATTAGGTAGCCTTGCAACACATACACTCTTATGAAGTTTGTTTTGAAGGATCAGCACAATTTGAAAATAATACTAGCATTCATAAATACAATACTAGGAGGAAAACAGTGGGACTTAATCTTGTTGTAGCACAGAAAGAAGCATATCATGCAGCCATAAAAATATTTGACAACCTCCCTTTAATTAACAAGGTGCTGGCTGATAATGAAAGTTGACAAGTGCTATTCCATAGATGAATTTCTGAGAAGGAAACAACAGGTTACCCACGAGCACTGATGTGCTGCTTCCTGGACTTGGGTAGGCGCGCCGGCCCCGGACTGAATCAGCCCAGCAGGTTAACAACGAGGGACGGCATGCCTGAATGTGGTTTTTAGGCAGTTTTCCACATCCCACATGGTAAATACTGGGCTGGTCCCCATGTACCACCTCAGTTACACAACTTACAGACATCTGAAAAACATTCACACTATTTCATGGCTTACACTAGACGCAGACAGCTAGGGTACATTACTTCTGTCCTGGGGGGTACATGATGGTGACAAGAAGGGCATCTGGCAACAACACTCTGTGACACTAACATTGCCAACTCTATAGTAACAGGGTCAACCCCGTGTTGAAGCGGGCAAAGGCCCAAGCAAATTATGAGAAGGTGACATCCAAAAATGAACATATCTACTAAATGCAATTTATCACAGTCAACATGAAACTTATTTTGGGCATACATAAGAAGGAAAATAGCATACTGCAGTGTGAATGCCTTTTACTTTTACTTTTAGGCCAAAAGGCAGTTCATATCTGTAAATCAAATCAAGAATGAAAATATTCCTTTAAAAAGAGCATTTAAATATTCATTACATGAACCATGAGCGATTTTCAAAACCAAAAATCTTCTTCTTTCTTTCAAAATAACTTACCTCTTAGTGTAGTATGTGATACCATAGAAAAAACTGTACTTCACAATAATTTGAAATGTTTCAGATCACCATGCCAGAATAAAATGACGTAACTGTGGCATTAACTATCTTTAGAAGTATTCTTTGACGTAAGTGTTACATGCAAACCAGAATAATTTTCTTAACAGTCACAGGCAACATGGAAATATCATCGGTGATGTTTGTGTTCCAACTTAAGTACTAGTGATTTTGGCAGGCTTCTTAAAAAATAGTTTACTGTAAACCATCAACATCTTTTTTCCTATTATCTTAGACTGGATGGCTGAAAAGTACTTGGGCTTTTGTCCAAGGAAAGGGTTTTGTAGTGGTTCATCTGCTCTCTTACATCTAGTTGGGACTTCTAGAATGCATTTGTCTCAACATCAGTATGAGTGTTTCCCATAGCTTTGTACTTGTGTATGGAAATGCATTTTATTTCACATATTTAATGTGAAATCCCTATCTAAGGACCTACAAGATGTACATCGGCGAGCAAGGTTTCTTAGCTGAGTCACTGATTGTAGATCTCATTGTATTCCTCTTTTGTTACAATTGTTGGCCTTTTTCTTAGAAGTTTTCCTATTCTATCAAAAGTGGAGTCAGTGCATAAGTAACTGTGTCCTTTTCATAATAGTAATTATTAGTGCTATGCAACATATTATGAGGGAGCACGGAAGCACAAACAGTTGCTCTTCATTAGAGAAACAGTGTGACTGGAATGGAAATCACTCGACTGGATGTAATGGATTAGTTATCCTTCACACAAAATGTGTATGTGGACACAGATGTATTTTCCTAGGCTTGTATCTTGGCAAATGTTTGATTTCACTTAAATTGTATGATTATCTAGGTTCTGCTTATTCTGTTTGTTTTGTTCCATTCTGTGTCTCATTTATTTTAAATTCCTGACATGTTTGCTTTTGTGTGTAAGCTCCTCATATAAAATTTTGTTGAGGATTAAGGCAGCAACAAAGTTCAGTAAATAGTCAGCATGAACTAATTCTGTGCAATGGGAACCCCAGAAAAGCAGATGATAAAAGCTCTCAGTCTACAATTGCCTTCCTCATCTTCCAGAAAACACGCTACTTTTGATTTTTGGGTCATGACAAATGTTGACCATCCTGATGAGATCAGTCTCATTGACTGGGTGCACATTTGTCAAACATGGATTTCATGAGCTGGGGACTTGTTAACACGAACAGTCGATTGCTACTCTAAGCTCTGGACATACTTTTGCCTACCATCCAATGACACAGTAATGGAACATTGTACGTCATAGTGCATGGGATTTTGATCTTATTGGCTGAACTGTGAACATTGTAGGAGAAAAATAATTTTGAAAATGCACCATTTGTCAATAAGGGTTGAGGGGAGTGAAACAATCATTACTGAGTAACTGCTATGGAATATGCTGTACTGGGGCAAGCAGGGTTCTGTTTGGGTGGGCCCCAAATAGGCTTGTGATTATCTCACTGTATAAATTTCCAGAGGGTTAGTGGTTGACCCTACCACCCCATCAGCAAACAAACATTTAACAGTAAAAATGTGATAGTAACACAGTATCAGGAGAATTATTAAATAATGTTGCACTAGTTACAGAACACAGATTTGAACCGTTGCCTCATGACTCACACACATGAATGTATCTTCTTCTGCTTCTACACAATGAGCACTGATCCAAAGGAATTGCTGAAGAAATGGTCTTGGATGGTTATTGATTCATTCAAGAGACATACTTGCGGTATAGGGACTTCTGAAATTAAGTTACGCAACAGGCACGGCACCCTTTCAGAAGCGTGGGCATGTTACCAATTTCCTGAGAGACAATTCTGCTGCAGTACGGACAACAGGTTCATCACATTGTGGGAGTGAAATGGCTCTCCAAAGTTGAGGTACAAGGAACAGTAAGTTTCTTGTTAGCCAAACATACAAATTCGCCATGGAATTCTTGCAGTGTATGGTGCAATGCAATGTAGCATCCAGTCGTAGTGAAACAGTGCCAACAATTTGATGAAGACCATTCAGTCTTTCCAGCAAGCTCAGTGGATATTTGACAGGAAAGAGATTTTCCATCAAAGAGGAAATTCACACAGCAATCCTCAAATTGTTCCATGACTGAGGCACACGTTTATATTTTCAAGAAACTGAACAGTTTGTGGGATGTTACAATTGTTGTTTACAGGTTTTAGTGACTGTAGTGAAAAGTAGTATCTGCATCACTTTGAATTGTATTGCAGCATACAGTAAAAGTTACTCAGTCTGCCATAGTAACAGGTAACTTTCTTTCTGAAGTCTCATAGTTTCCTGCTGCTTTCACACCTTTCTTTGACAATCATCAGATGTCAGGTTACTCCTGGATGCATCAGTGAATGGAATCCTACTCTGCTGACTGAGTACCCATTCTGTGTTTTCCCATACCCAACTCCACAGACCAATGCTTTGGGGGAGGGATGCTAGTGCTATCTGAGGCCACATTGATAATGTGGAGACTTGGATTCTGTCTTGACCGTAGTTGCCTGATATCCCAGATATCTGGTTGGAAACCCAACTCCCAACTGTACTTTGTTGAGATAGATAAAATTCCTGGTTACATAAAAATGGACAACATTATATAAAATGATGTGGTCTTCACTTCAAATTGCTCATTACCAATTTCTAATGAGGGGCAGTCTTGTATGAGTTACTGACTTGAACTCCTCCTTTTATTAACAGTGCTAAGTGGCCATACTTGACTAAATAGCCATTGTTTTCGAGCAGTGCATCAGAGGTCAATCGTGACAGTGCTTTGTAATTCTCTGCTGAAAAAATTGAATAGGGTTGTGCAGTTTCCTTCCCCTGTGGCAGCCTTAGTCGTCATGATGATCTTATCAAAACATTCGAAAGAGAAATTGTGACGAAGGAAGCTGGGATAATTTTTTAATCTTTACTTCCCCCTTGTTTTGCAATATGCCTCCTTCAAATTTGTTTCTTCACTTTCAACTAATTACCATTAACATATGTGAATTGTAATCTGCATTTTCATAAAAGAGAAAGGCAGCCCCCTCAGGTTGAATTTTGTCTGTGTAATTCATTTTCTAATTTATATTGAGTATTCCTAGCTAGTATCTTTTATTATAGGGCAAAATCAGTCATTTTTATGTAACTTTAATTCCAATGTGGACTTATATTTGTTTATAAATGGGAAGTTGTGCACTGGCCATACATAACTGTGTATTATTGGGAGGATGTGAAAAGTGAAAGTAGAAGACTGTGAAACGCAAGTGTGCATCTGTCGGCTACATCATTTACAGTAAACAGTACTGCACATCCAACCCCTATGTTTTCAGCCAGTATGTAGACACCGAGGACAACAAAGTAGGCAAACCACAACAAAATGGCAGTTTACTTGCAGCACAGTCTAAACTATGTTGAAAAATGATTTGACTTTGAAGAAAGTGTCTACAGGACTTTCAAACCATTTTCACTGACAGTGAAACAGAGCTCAGTTTCAGAATATCTAGAAGTTATTTCTTGTAGATGGGGATTTTATGTTTGAAGAATGTGTGCAGTTAAAGAACTTTCTCAAGGATGAAGAGAAGAACTTTTCAAGCTGAAATCTGATTAGTGGAAGGAATTTTTTTTCATTGTTATGAAAACTATGACAACTTCTTAAAACTTTTCCGTTTTGTTTCAGATGATGGTGAACACTTGGTGAGCTGAGAGGAACCTTTTCCCAGCAGCAACATTAGAAGCTGAAATAATAATAATAATGAAGATGGTTTAGTGATTTACATGTCTCCAGTTTTATTGAGGAAGAAGAGAAGATTCTATGAAGGAGATTGAAAAGTGAGCAAAAATCTCAATAAGGTAAAAAAAAAAAAACATTGAATTGTAGCCTGTGTGTGTTTAGTCTTGGTTTTTAAAAAATATCCCGATTTAGTTCAGAAAAAACTTGGTGACTGGTCTGTACTAATACAGCTGCCTTCTAAATGGGCAGTGCACAGCTCTTTTGCATTTTCTTGTGGGTGCCTATGAGCCACAACTCTTATGCTCTAAACAGGTTGTTGACTCCAGGCTACCACTGGAAGATGGTTTGTCTCACAGTAGTGGTTCTTTGTTTGAATGATGTCACTGTGGTGTATGACAAATTGACAGGCAACTTATCATGCTGCTATACACTCACAATGTAGATAAGCCTGAAATGATCCTTCAGAGCATGTTTACAGACAACACAGTTAAAGATTTTAATGAATCTGTCTCACAGAGACTTCTGTTCAATAGTAGATTATGATAAATATTCTGGCCAACAAAGTATCTGATTCCATTAAATTTTCAGCTATGTTTTTTCAATAATTGCAAATCTGCTGTTCAAAAATGGAAGCCTTTTGGATTGATATTTTGTTTGAAATTTCTTTCTGTTTCTTTGACGTTTGAGATTATAAATTTCATGTGTTTCAAATTATTTGGTTATGAAAATGCCTCATAGCACTTCTGTGTCATATAGAAACTGTTATAATTTTTCATAACCACTAGAACAGTTCCTGAAGTTAATATTGTAAAAATGTACCTTTGATGCTTTGCACCCGTGAGTTGAGTTGTGCTATCGTTGTTAACTTTCTCAATATTTTTAGTGAGGTTACTGAATGAGAGTAGTTGTCTTGGACTTGGTTCCATGTGACATCAAGTGCAGTTTTATCTGTTGGACTGAGTAATGTGAACTCAGTGTATATCATGAATTGTAATTTGCTTTTATACTTCTGCAACTTTGAAATCAGTGACTCTTTTTAGCCAGTTGCCAAAGCTTTAGAAATGTGGTGTCAGCTGTTGATTACATTTGGAGAATTGGGCTTATCAAAAGCTACAATGTTGTTTCATCAGCAAGTCAAGATATTAACTGAAACTATATGACCTAGAGCCCACATGAATTGTACTTCTAAATATATTTGGATGGTGAGCTGAGCCACAAAATACTTCAAATCATGTCGATGATTGTTGATACTGTTTTCTAGGTTATGCAACAAATGTCATTGGAACTCTATCCTACAGTGTCATATCCCAACATTACACTTCAGACAGTTCTGACAAACAAATATTACATCGTTTCAATATTTTCTTGTTGTTTGGAGTGAGTAACGGGACTCTTATAATACACAGGAAGAGGGAAGAAATAAAGCTCTTGATATTAGAGGCAGGAAGGGTCTTGGAAGATAAGTTGAATGGAATGGAAGGGATAAAAATCAGAAATTTTTGACATTCCTACCTGGAATTTCCGTTGGTTGTTTTAAAAATGCTAAAATTCCACCAACCGACATATTGCCCCCTGCCAGTGGTGTGGTGTGATGTGATGCAACATGGAGGGGCAGCTGGTCAGCACACCTCTCTCCTGGGATTTTTTTTACTGTGAAACCACTGCTACTTGGTCAAGCAGCTCCTCACAAGACTGACTGCATTTTGTACCAGTCCCCCCTCCCCCCGAGGAAAAATCGCTGCAGTTAGTCGAATGGCACAGCTAAGGAGGCAGACAGTGGAATGGATAGTGTGTTAAAGAGCAGTTCTAAGATGAACATAAGACAAGAATAATGGAATGTAGTCAAGTTCAATCAGGAGATGCGGAATGAATAACGAGGGATGATCAGCGAGTTTGCATTTGAAAGCTGTACGAGGAGGGGTGAAAAAGCTTCTACCCTAACAAATAAAGAGTGAAAGAAATTTCATAATATAAATTTATTTGTATATATAATACCTGTGTACACCAATACACTTGGAGGCATGCTCAGATAACTTCTGCAAACCATTCAAAGAAAAGATCTTTGATTTCAATTGCAACAAAGCATCAGTCACTGCATCATCATCATCCTTTGAGGTATTTTTTTTCGGTTTGGGACAAGGAAAATGTCTGACCCAGTCAGATCTGGAGAATATGGCAGGTGACACGTTCCACATCATTACGAAAGAATCGTGTTGATGATCCATGGAACAAGTAATATAACTAACTAGAATTGGAAGTTTTTCATTGTCCATTATACGAGGTTTGTCCGGAAAATACGTATAAAGGTTGAATAATGTCTTTATGTTACAGGTTGCAGTCACCATCAGGTGAGACTACTGCTGTAATCAATCAAATCAATGCTCAGAGTCAGAGCACTCTGCGTGAAGGTGGGAGTGTGCAGCAGCTTGTGTTCTTAAAGACCGTGGATTGACAGAATGATTGCTGACGAGCTGTCAACCCTCAAAACAATTGTTCACAAAAACTTGAAATGAAGAAATTGTACCGAAGCTCTTGACACCAGAACAGAAAGCAAAGAGGGTTGAGTGCTGTAGGGATTGGTTGGAAGCAGAGGAATGAGGTGACTTTCTCAACCGAGTCATCACTGAAGACGTGTCCTGGTATTAGAAATTCGATGTGGAGCTCAAAGCAAGGAATGGAAACTAGCAGGAGAACCGAGAACAAAAGAATCGTGAAAATCAAGGTCCAATGTGATGACAGTGTTGATTCTTGGAGCATTGTTCACAAGGAGTTTGTCCCTCCCAGCCAGAGATAGAACGGAAATTTTTACGTTGAAGTTCTGACACGTCTCGGAGCTCTTGTGGCAAGAGTTTGACCCTTCATCACAAGAATGCGCCCGCACACATGTTGCTCGTTGTGTTTTTGGCCCGAAGCTCAATCACCACTGGATTTAATCCCGTGTGAGTTCTTCATGTTCCCAAAAATGCGTAATGGTGTGGCATTGGGAGATGTGGAAACGACATGGCAACTAAACAACATCACAACTGAAGACTTTCAGCAATGTTATCAACAGTGGAAATGGCGTTGGCAGAAGTGTATCACGTCTCAGGGTGAGCACTTTGAAGGAGACCATATTGTAATACCTGAATAATTGTAAAATAAAGTTATTATGCAACTTTTATATGTATTTTTCGGACAAACCTCGCAGATTAGGAAATGAGACACTGAAGATAATAGAAGTGTTTTGTTATTTGGGTAACAAAATAATTGATTTTGGCTGACACAGAGAGGATATAAAATGCAGGCTTCACTGTATATCTGAGAAAGAGGAATATGTTAGGAGTGGATGTAAATGTTACGGAGTCTTTTCTGGAGGTATCTGCGTGAAGTGTAGCCTTGCTCCGAAACGAGATGTGAACAACAAGCAGTTGAAGCTAGAAAAGGATGGTATCTTTAAAAATGTGTTTCTAGGAAGAAATTTTGATGATTTCGTGGATAAAACATAAGGTAAACTCTGTCCATCGGTACTGGCCGACCACCGTGTCATCGTTTACCAATGACGTCCAGCACACCACTATCCTGCCTGTGTCAGTTTTCTTGTCCTCGAGTTCCTCAGTTGGCATCACAAGGGTGAATGTACACTTTCCCAATCCTCTCACCCAGAAAAATCTGTGGCAGTACAGGGAATCTAAACCTGCGTCCTCGCCATGATAGGCAGCAGCAGTGAACACTATGTTACAGAGGTAGTCAATAAGTGGATAGATGACTACTACTGGCACTCGACACCCTCTGCACTGCACCTAGAGGTGGCTAATGGAATAATTATGCAGTTGCAAATCAAATTACCAGGGACATAGTATTGAAAGAAATTTTCAGCACAACATGAGTAAAAGAAGGAACTGGTTGATAAGACATACGCTGATGCATCGAGGAATCATCAATTTGGTGTTGGTGGGATTTGAGTGAGAGGAGGAAAAACTGTTGAAGGGGAAATACAGTAAGCAGGTTCAAATAGATGTAGGCTTGCATAGAGAGCTGCATCAAACCAGTCTTTGGACTGAAGACCACAACAACAAAAACAGTTGGCTGTGTGTAGGAATTTTCTGTGGTCAGGAAAGCAATGAGAAATGATTTTCTGATTAAGAAAAGTGCAAACACTATACATTAATGAGGTGTAAAATGTTTCTTGACCTGTTTATGAAGCCAGAGAAATCTTATATTAGTTCTTTTGGCATGATAAACCTGTACACGATGATTAAACTACACCTACCCATGGGTTTTATGCAACTTGCAATGCCTACAAATGTCATGGGCAAGATTTTCATTTCTCTCACCCACTACATGCAAATTACTAGTCCTACATAAAAAAATGAACAGGATCTTTTTCTGGGAAATTTAATGTAGTCATTTCTTTTTGGGAGGGGAGGGGATACATTTTTACTAGAAGCCATAGTTTTTGAATTATTTAACAAAAAGTACAAGACAGGCATTCAAATGCCTTTTTTCTTGAATGCCACAGAAAGTGTGGTGTCCAACAAAGTACAAAATGTAATGTAGTTAATTTTGATACAAAAAGGTTCTGTTCATTGTTTTTGCAGGACTAACAGTGAGCATGTAGGGAGGAGAGAAGATTAAAATCATGGGTGTGGTTCTTGAAGATGTTGCAGGTTCCATAAAACTTTATGGCAGGGGCAGCTGAATAACCCTGTGTATGATCCAGAAGATTCAACAACATGCTGATCAAACCTCATGGTCAAACATGGCTGCTGATAGAAAATAGGTGGTTCATATTGGCTTGAGTATCCCCATTATGTGACTGCTGTAAAGAAGAGGATGTGGGGTGTTCTCCGTCAGCTTTTATACCCACACTGGTATGCCAAAAGGCATTAAAACATACAAGGCATGCCAGAAAAGTAAGTACCATTGTGGGAAAGGACTCATGAAAACATTTCTTCAGACCGTAACAGCCACCACTGTTCAGACATTTGTCATAGCAGTAATCCAACTTTTCTATGCCCTTTCCATAGAAAGATAATACCAGTTAAGACCTCCAATACTGATCACACTTGCTTACATCATCATAGGTGTTCAAGCACCTTCATCCTGACTGATGATGAAGTAAAAGTGGTAGTCCGAAGATGTGAGATTGGCAGGTGGTCTCACTGTTCCCAAATGAATTGTTTAGTAAGGTTTTCAGTGCCACCAGCAGAAATGAAGCATCATAATGATTCGATTGAGAGTTTTGCATCTTTTGTTTTGAATAGTGTGATGGAGTTCTCTCGGTGTTTTGCAGTATCATACCGCTTTCATGGTTTCAGCTCTGAGAAGGAACTCAACAAGCAGAATGCCTTGTTGGTTGCAGAATCCATTTCACCTGACTTTTTGCACTTGCAACTTCATTATGATTTCTTTTTTGGGGGTGGTGGAGGATTGTCGGACTGTCAGTTCCTTCACTCCATAGATTGTTGATTTTATTTTGGAGTGTCATGAAGACCCCAAGTTTCATCACCAGTCACGATTCTATTTAAGAACTCATCTTCCTTATCACTGTATTCAGTGCTGAAATGTCAAAACTCTGCCAAGGTACATAATTTTGAAAGCATTTTTCAAACGCAATTCACAAAAATTTAAGCAATTTATGACTGAGTCATGCAAAACAGTTTTTGAAATACATTCTTATTGTGAACCATGTGTTTTCTCACCCATACCATCAGTGACAACAGAAGGCTGTCCAACACATGCTTCGTCATGAGTGTTTCTTCAACTGTCTCATCCACTTTCTCACCGTAAATGTCTACAAGTTGATGAATTTCAGCTGGCTTAATGTTCTGTGTGTTGGAACTAAACATAACAGAGCACACTTCACAGTCACTGGGCTCAGAGGTTGTCCTAAAGATTTTGACTGATCACTAACAAATATATATACCACAAAATTGAGCTGCAGTGTCAAGACAATGAACCAGAGAAATGTGTGAACCTACAACACAAGTGCTGCAGTGGCAGTAGAATGATTTGGCAATTACTTTCAGGATGCACCTCATACTTAGGACTTCAATGGAAGTGCCTGTCGCCTTTTAATGTAAATTTTTGCTTATGATGGTAACTATGTTTAAGCAGTGTGTGTGTGTGGCAAGGGGGTAATTAACAGTTGAACTATCTTTGTTTTGTTTATCTCTCTCTAGTCATGACAGGTAATGTGAATCAAGGACAAAGGTACTTTCTGAGTTACCTTAGTCAAGCTCCAACCCTTCTGTCCTGTACAGCTACTTGCTTTTATCCTGAGGTTGTTACTCTCTGGTCAGCAGGTGCTCCTAAAAAAGTTGCATACATTGTGTACAAAAATCTACATTTACGAAGAATTTGTGGGGCCAGACATGTTAGTAATGCTCAAGATATGGTGTGACTATTGGTATAGGGGCAATTCAGAAAATATCACCTGTCTACATTATGGCACAACTGGAATATGCTTGCTCAAATAGTGACAATGCATTCAGCTGAACTGGTAACCAGTGCTTCATATACCAACATCGTCTCCCCCTATAAAAAAAGAAATTTAGAGGCAGTCACATAAAAAAAAGCTTCTTTTCCTCTCCTAAACACTCGAAAATTGTGTGTATGTAGTTTGTTTTCATATACAGGGTGTATTAAAAGAGCTGTCACCATTACCTACACTGCTTGCATGGTGTTAATTTGCACACAGATTTCTGGTTGTTCCACTGGAAAGCTTACCAAGACATTTACAGCATAAAACTGATACCTGCTTGTATTTTAAAAAATGTACACAGCTCAAAGGTAGTGCAACTGCAGAATTACCATGCCTTTCATGCAGTACAACATTTTTAACCTCTGGGATTTGCTATGAAGTAATTACTCGATGCCATACGAAAAAACAAAACAGCCTCACTGCTAATATTTCTCACATATGTAATAGGTGATGGGAACAATGAAACCAACAAAATTAAGAAGACCATTAGCATTTTTTTAAAATTCATCTATCTTTTACAGTAAATTTCAACCATAAATGTTTCGTAGGCACATTACAACATTAACAAACACTGCATTATAAATATAATTTGGGACTTCAGTGTGCAACTATATACATGACCATTTTTATTACTTAAGGGTTAATTTTATCAACTTACAGAAACAGTTAGTTTAAGAAACATTTAATCATGCCGATGGTCACCTGTTATCTCACTGCTACATAGTGTTAAACCATAAGCTAGGTGGAAGACTCACTGGACGAAAAATTGTTAGAACTACCTACATACATTGGTAAAAAGCACTTCTGCTGGTCTCAAAATACTTTATTGTGCGCTTCTGTTCCAAATGACAACTTCACAGCTACAGTAATTTCACCAATAAGGTGGGCTACAAATAGGTTGTAATATTCTGACCTGAGTAGCTCTTCAGCAAATAGAGCTACATAATATGTGCTACTGTTTTTACATGACCACTAATGCTAGTCATGTTTACAATAGAAACAATAATTAGGCCCAATACATTTAAAATTGTATGCCTACAGCCAGAATGTACTACTTGTTGAAAATGAAAATTCATCAAAATACTTGTAGTACACACTGAAATACCTTGCATCCATTCTCTCTTGCTGCAATAAAGCTAAATCTCATAGCCAAAGGCAGTTGTACATTGTTGAGGGGAACTAGAACAGCTAGTAAATGTAACTAAATAATATCTGTATTCATTTGAGTTTGTTTCACCAAGATCCAGATTATGTTGTCACTTATGTCCCCTTGTTCTCACATTAACCGATTAGTTTTCAATTTTGGCCAATTGATACAAGACAGACTTATAACTCCTTCATGTTCATTGTTATTGGCAATAGCTTTACTAGCTCTGATAACAATACAAAACTCGATAAACAAGTCAATGCAATCTGTGCCAGCACTTACCTCTTTCAAATTTTGTTTACATTCAGTGCTATTCATTTTGTTCTAAGGCTTGTGTTTAGTATAAATAACCAATGGTGCATCTGTAGGCCATACCAGTTCCAATATTAAAACTGCCTCAATTTGATCCCATAGATTGCCACTTTACTGATGTGGCATTTAATAAATTAAAAAGAGCATCTCTCTTGAAATATTTACAAACTGAATACTGCTGAACAAGACATACGTACATTTTGACACAGTTATACAATTGAAAACGTTGACAGATGCTCCAAAAATTTCTTTTGCAACCTGAATACTGAAACATGTTCTAGGAACTACTTTAAAATGTTAAAATTCTACACTGGAAGACACTCTGTTTCATTTTTATATTACTGCAGAAGGGCAGGAGCAAGATAAGGTACTTTCAGGTTCCAGTACTGACCATGGTCTTACTGTCATCCAGTTAGAAATATTCACACAATGTTAGTCATAGCAGAAGCACTTCCACTATAATGGTTGTGACAAGTATGCTCCTAAACCCTATTATTCTCATTTACTTTTTTGTGGTTTACATTGTTCACTGATAAACAATGGCATCCTAGCAGACACTGTAGAAATAAACTTCTTTGGACCAAATACATGTTAAATGTTTATTAGTATTTCTGTCACAACAATAGAAGGTAAGTAAGGTTGCTCCACACCAAAATTATAAAACTTTTTACTGCCAACACCAGTTGTTCTGCTCCAAAATCAAACTAAATTTTCAGGTCTCCTGTGTGGTCTGCAAGTTCCTTTATGTTGGGAGCATATGTTTTACTTAATAGACAAGTTTTCTAGAACTTGTGATTTAGTAGAAAGCAAAGAAAAAACTAAAAGGCGATGAAATGAGAAATTAGAATGTGTGAGAATCACTCCAATTAGGCCAGTGGCTATATAATCTTGGTGGTGCACGGAACTGGGTTCTCAAGGCTGAGAAGAGACAGAAAAATGAAGTGAGATGTTTATATTCCTTTGAAAGATCTAGAGACACTAGGAAGGATTATGTATGCCAATCAAGGACTATTTAAGACCATGACAGTTGGTCCTCTTGACTAGGGGTGTGAGAGAACAAACCACCACAGAAGAAAGGGAAAAATATTGTGAACTGCTATGCCAGATAGACAAATGTGTAAATTCATCATCTGAACACATAACAGGTATTGACTAGTAATAAGTTTCGCCAAAGCCATTTGTCATTGGTTAGGTCAATACATGCCTAAGATGTCATTTTTCATGAGTAACACTGTGTGAACAAAGAACAGCTCTCAAGCATACTAAACATCAATGACCCGCTGCCTACTGGAATAACAAAGTTTCTTTATGGACCACATTTTGATTACTTGGCAGAAGCAATCTCTAGTTTATAGTGGGCTGTAATGATATCAAGCATAATATCTCACATCACCTCATAACTTTGGCATTCTGCTGTTTTTAGGGCAGTGCTTAACAAATCAAAGAAGTTCGCCAAGATATGGCACCGTTTTTTATAATACCTGCCACTCTGCTTGTGTCATGTTAATGGAAACTGACAATCATAGCACCCACAATGGTTCAATTTTCACTTTCACAAAAAGAAAACCAGACTGTCTGTGGGTTTGGTGTTCAGCAGGGGGCAAAACCTTGTTAGTGGTCTCGCTGCGAGACTCAAAAGCATTCTAATGCCCGTGCTTACATCACCGGGTTTTGAGAGAACTGTCGGAAGGCAGCAGTGTTATTCTTGGCAGGTCCTGGCAAAAATTACTATTGGGACAGCAAATGCATTAAATCAATAGAAACTGCTGTCAGGTAGAACCACTGTACTCAATAACAACCAGAATCATTTCTATAAGTATCGCATATGAGTGCAGCTTATGGAAACTATATGGACATGAGTTCAAAATCCCTTTCTTATCTGCAGGAATTTACACTAGATTATCACACAACAGCTGTAGGGACCTAGAATAAGTTTATTCATTGAGAATACAGAAAATTGCGACACTCTCATTTCGTTATTTTCAACAGAACAACCAAAGGAAATGGAAAATCTAGCTGAAGAAATTAATAAATTACACCACAAAATTCAATTCATGTCACTGTAGGAATGAAACATTAACAAAACTTTTTATATAAAATTCTGAAATTTCCAGGAAGCCAACAATTACCAGGGTTACCATCCATATCAATATAAAAATGTGTTCTTCAGAAGAATGTTTTATCACATGCGTAAAGATCCAATGGATACAAGTGAAAGACAAAAAGAAACACAAATTGTAAAATCAGTTGCCTCCAGTTATGAATACATCCCTGCTGTAATACATAAATTAAACCAACCACCCACAAACAGGAAGACCATCTTTGTAATAAGCTGACCTTCCTCAAGGAAGATTTCATGCCAACCTCTTCAAGTTGTATGACATAAAAATAAGCTTCTTCACAAGCAACACAATACTGAAAGCACTAAGCAAGAATATCACAAGTCAGGTATGTCCAAACTTCTGCAATAAACAAACTGGTAGAAGCACAGGGATGCACTCTGTCTTAACATCCAAAACAAATCTGACTTTGCAGAATGAGTTACTGGGCAAGAATTGTGGCAATCAGTGTAGAAAAGAACCAGGCAAGAAATCTGACTTTCTTGAAGGAACTGAAATATGTTTCAACAGAGATACAGCACCAGTCTACTTGCTCAATGACAAATCTTGCCTTCACAACTATGAAGGCTTTATATTTCAAAAATAATTAAATTAAAAAAAAAAACCTGCCCCCCTATCTCTCTTTACATCTTACCTACATTAATATCACTATAAATAATCTTGCATGATATATCTAAGCCTTCTACTCTTGTTTTTAAAATTAAACTTCATCTACATAGCAAGAGCTGCAAATATTGGAACTTAACTCTATTTTTGGGCATTCATGTTCAGTTTTGATAAAAGTATTTACCCACACACTTTTATTGTCTCTGCGCAAAGTATGTTATATCTTCATAACACGCATCAGTTGTACAGTGCTGGCTAAGTTTAGTAATCAATTGTGCCTCATGGGCATGACTATTGTCTGAAGTAGTGATGGAAGGAATTGACACTGTGAATGCTGCATAGAGGGCTATGTGAGTATCTTTTCTGAGCAGCACATTGCAAATCATACCAGATAAGCTCAATTTTCAAATCTGGGGAGTTTAGTGGCCAGTGGAAGTGTTTAAATTTAGAAGAGTGTTCCAGGAACCACTTTGTAGCAATTCTGGACCTGCCAACTGTATCATTGTCCTGCTGGAATTGACCGAGTCCATCAGAATTCCCAATGGACAGGATGCTTATGTATGTGTCACCTTTCAGGGTCATACCTAGCCATATACTCCAACTGCATGCCTCCTACATCATTACAGAGCCTCCACCAGCTACAACTGTCCCCTACTGACATGCAGTGTCCATAGATTCAAGAGGTTGTCTCCATGCCTGTACGTGTCCAACTGCACGACACAGTTTGAAATGAGACTTGTCCGACCAGGCAATGCATTTCCACTCATCAACAGTCAAATATCGGTGTTGATGGACCCAGGTGAGGCATAAAGCTTTGTGTCGTTCAGTCATCAAGGGTACACAAGTGGACCTTCCGCTACAAAAGTTCATATCGGTGATGGTTCACACTCTGACACTTGTCCATGGCCCAGCATTGAAATATGCAGAAGGGTTGCACTTCTGTCACTTTGAATGATTCTCTTCAGATGTTGGTCCTGTTTTTGCAGGATCTTTCTTCGGCTGCAATGATGTCGGAGATCTTATGTTTTACTAGATTCCGGATATTCACTGAATGCTCATGAAAATAACCACTTCATTCTTACGTTGGAGATGCTTTGTCCCATTGCTCATATGCCAACTATAACACCACATTCAAATTCACATAAATCTTGATAAGCTGCCATTGTAGCAGCACTAAGCAATCTAGCATCTGTGCCAGTTAAATGTTGTCTTATATAGGCATTGCCGACTGCAGTGCCATAATCTGTATGTTTACAAATCCCTGTATTTGAATACGCATGCCTAAGCCAGTTTTGTTGGCAATTCAGAGTATATACATATCCAGTGAGAAGATAATGATATGTTACCAATCCACATACTGTGATGGAAGAGGTACATGGCAGGGAATGTGTTCTGTTGTTTGGTGGTTGATGGTATTCTGGGACCATTTTATCCTCAGAAAAAAAACCTCTTACCTTGATATGCTCAGGCTGTTACTATGACTGGCTGACTCCCGAGACACAGTCTTTTTCCAGCAATATGGTGCACTGTGGCAGATGTTGCGGACCAGGTGTTACGAGGTATGCTGAAATGGCAGGTGTGGTCCTATTCCCTGGTGTTCTAGGCCAACAGGCATTAGAAACGTGGGCTTCTTTCTGTGAGCACATACCAAGGACAGAGTCTAACAAGCAGCTGTCAACCACATCAAAAATTTAATGAACAAAATCATTTCTGTCCTTGCCACAGGTGATGCAGATATAATGTGCTGAATGTGGATCGATCCTGATAACAGACTGGAAATTGTGCCCACATGTTGAAATTGATTAAACTGCATAAAACTTTGTGACAATACCTTAGGTCAAATTTGTTTGCATGCTGTTACACAACATAAGTGTTCTGTAACTTTTGAGACACTCTGTTTATCCTCTGCCCATTGCAGGTTAAAAACCTTATTGTGCTGTCAGAGCCCTTGATATGTTCTCAGAAAGAGGCTAAACCACCACACATTTCAAGTCACCTGCTGTCCAGTTTATGTGGTGTTTGCTCCACTGACAACATATACATTTTTATGCCTCAATAGTCTTCTGCAACGGTCCCACTGCATGCAACTTGGCATCACAATATTTGGTTGAAAACTAGTAGACATGGGTCTGCAGTGATTCCTGTTGTGTTTGAGACTGACTGTCAATGGCAACTTACAATGTTCATCTCGATGACTAACTACGAGTTAGGATCTTAATGTGGCCACATTGTGTGGTACAACATTCCTTGTAGACAAGCATTTGGGAGAGAATAATCCCATACGAGGAGGGTTGAGGAAAGAGCATGTAAAAGGCACATTATAAAATATGTGATGAAGGGAGGCAAATAACGTTGAGTAGCATCTATCGACCCACTTCACTGAGTGGTCAGCATATCTGACTGCCATGCAGTTCATTTCCAGTCATGTCGCACCTTCTCTCTGCTCAGGGAGTGGGTGATATGTTGTCCTTATTATTGATTCATCATCGCCAGCATGAAAGTCACCCACCGTGGTGTCAACAGAAAAGACCTGCTACTTGTCAGCCAAACTTACCCAGCAAGTGACTCCCAGGTATCAATGTCCATATGACCACTTCATTCCACCTAGAGCATTAGAAAGGGAAACGTACCAAAGAGGAACAGTGACTAAATATGCTAAATGTGTTGGGCTATAAACAAACAAAGATACTATTTCAAAATTTAAAAGCTTTTGTCTACCTTGGTCACCAAAGTCTGAACATTATGGCCTTTCCTCAGAAACATACAGTGATCACAAGTCCAAAGTAGCAACCGAAAAGATATCTTATCAGTGTACTATCAGATATGAGGCTCCTCTGAAATTGTCTATGGAGGTTTTTTACTTTCTCCTACATAAAGGGTGAGATGAACTCCACTGATAATATTCAGGTGGTGGTTCAAAGATGTTTTATGAGTATTTTGGTACAATGGACCTTGGTCTCCTGTGGCTCACTGCAAAGTAATAATGTAATTATGATTTATTTAGTTTGTTACCTTCATTTCTTCTGAAAATACACTGTCCAGACACGTTAATGTGACTACCCGTCAAGACCTCGAATAACCTCTTTTTGCAGTGCACACCGTTGCGAGACATGCAGGAAGAGATTCATGGAAATGATCATATGGCATTAATGACTGGCAGACCCCATCCAGGCTCGATCAGTTGCCTACTGCAATTCTTTTCATTTTATGCTGCTTTTGAGACATGCTTGTTGATGACAAGAACAACACAATGCCCACTTTCCAAGGACACAAAAATCCCGTATCAAACTGGGTTCCCCCACGTGGCTGTGAGGTTCTGTATTAACAGGGGTGTGGAGCCATTACGATTTCATTGCCAAGTCCAGGTGTTCTAGGTTTCTCATGTGAGGATCCACAGACAATACACCCTGGCAGGGGGGTTCCCACAGATTCTCAGTTGGTTTAAATCCGAGGACTTTGGTGGTTAGAGGCATGTAATAAACTCGTCCTGTTGCTGTTTGAACCACACATGTACACTGCGAGCTGTGTTGCATTGTACTGCTGGTAAATGTCACTATGCTGAATAAAAACAAACTGTGTGTACGGGTGGACACGGCCCTCGAGGACAGACGGATACATCTGTTGATCCTTTGTGCCTCCCAGAATATCATCACCACCCAGGGAATGCCACAGACTCCCTCCCCTGTTGTGCCCCATTCTGACAGTTGTTGCAGTGTGTTTTGCTTTCAGACATTTAACAATGTGCATGCCAATGGCCATCTGTCATTTGAAAAGCCTCTCGGTTCATCTGGGTGGTCAGTTGTTTAACAGATGCACGTCTCTGCAGCTGACACTCACCCCTGTCATCTGTGGCCCATGACTACACAACAGTATCCACGGCACCAATTCTGAATAGCACCATTTTGCTGAGCATAGTATACTTTAAACACACTGACATGCAAACAGTTTACAGACTTACTCATTCCCAAATGCTTCCACCCTTTCCCCAAAAGCCAATGACAGTGCACATTTTGTCTCCTCCTTACAGTGACAACTGCACTATTTTCTCTGGCTCCCAACATGCTTTGTATACCCTTCACTGCTAGTGGTGTTGTCTGTGAGTGATTACTGCATGTCGATTTTGATTGCAGGCAGTGGTCACATTAATATTATGGACCAGACCGTGTATCTACACAATAAAGAAAAAACCCAGTGTAGCATATCAACTGTATTTTGTCAAAAAATATGCAAGTTTTTTCCACAGAAACGAAAATTTCTAAATTCGTTCCCCTGTTGAAAAAGAGTGATAATCTTGAAACAGAAAACTGCAGACCTGTCTCACTTCTCCCAACTTTCTCTAAGGTTTTGGCGATACTAATCAAATATAGAGTGACACATTATCTTAATTATGGAATCTGATAAACAGTAATCAGCATGGATTTCTAGCTGGGAGTAGTACCGAAACAGCTTTACTGGAAAAAACCCAAAAGAAATAATTAGTAAATTGGGAGAGGGAAAAAGTGTTGTCAGGATAAATCTAGAGCTGTCAAAAGCCTTTGACACTGTTGACCACAGCATACTTTTGGAAAAGCTTTAAGCTATAGGTATCAGAGGACCAGAACAAAAAGTGGCTTGAGTAGTATCTGGAAAAGAGGATGACGGTGGTTGGAATTACAGCACCAAAAGAAGTCTATTAGGCCCCTTGCTGTTCCCCATTTACATTAATTATATTCATGTGCCAGATAGAAAAGCTAGAATCAAGTTGTTTTGCTGATGATACTAGTTTAATTGTTTGTTTTATGAAGCAGTCATTGCACACTATTGTGGACCATGTCCTACAAGATACACAAAAATGGCTCGGTGCAAACAAGCTAACACTGAATGCAAAAAAAAAAAAAAACTAATTATGTGCAATATGTAAGAATAAGTGAACATGACGACCTACATCTCACTATGGAGGGAAACAACTTGAAAGAGTTCAGTGAGCAAAATTCCTGGGTATGCACATTGATGAGAAGATAAACTGGAAGGACCATGTGGTGAGCTTAGCACTAAAACCCAATTCAGCATGTTTTGTACTTGGAATAATTTCAAGAGTTTGTAGTAATGACTGTACCAGATTAGTATATTTTGGCTATTTCCCGTGAATTGAGGCCTATAGGATAGTATCCTTGAGGAAAAACAAATTGTTGTTTAAATGAGATTTTCAAATTACAAAAACACCCTATTCAGATAACGACCCAGAGCCCACATCAAACACATTGTAGGCCCCTTTTTAAAGCATTGGAAATTTTTGCAATTCCATCATTATACATTCTGAAATGTCTGTCGGTGATCAAACAAAATCGCGACAAAATGAAAAACCAATACAGGTTACCATACACGGCAATGTAAAAATCTCCACTTACAGGCTGTAATAAGGACCCAAAGTCAGAAACATGTATGTAATCAAGGCATCAAACTTTTTAATGCACTACCAAAACATATCAAAGAGCTGGAAAATTAGGATAAATTTAAAACTGTTATAAAGAACAACATGCTTGACAAATGTTATTACAGCATAAGTGAATAGCTGTGCACAAATGTATAAGGATTTAATTTCATGTGATGAACAAAATTTCATCAGTGAATGTGTCTGGCAAGCCCATAAGAAGATCAGTAACCACATGCTTAACAAATGTCACTAAAGTATAAGTGAATAGCTCTGCTCAACTGTAGAAAAATATATGATGTGGCAAATGAAATCACAACTTCAAGGAATAGGTCTGTCCAGCACATAATTTCTTGTGTCATAAAAACAGTTATTTGTTGTATATTGTAATAAAAATGAGATAAATTAATATGAATACAGCACAAATTTGATCATTGGGATGTTGTGGTCTTAAGTCCTGATACTGGTTTGATGCAGCTCTCCATGCTGCTCTATCCTGTGCAAGCTGCTTCCTCTCCCAGTACCTACTGCAACCTACATCCTTCTGAATCTGTTTACTGTATTCCTCTCTTGGTCTTCCTCTACGTTTTTACCTTCCCTGCTGCCCTCCTATACTAAATTGGTGATGTCTGAGAACATGTCCTACCAACCGATCCCTTCTTCTACTCAAGTTGTGCCACAAACTCGCCTTCTCCCGAATCGTATCCAATACCTCCTCATTAGTTATATGATCTACCCATCTAATCTTCAGCATTCTTCTGTAGCACCACATTTCGAAAGCTTCTATTCTCTTATTGTCCATGTTTCACTTCCATACCAGGCTACACTCCATACAAATACTTTCAGAAACGACTTCCTGACACATAAATCTATACTCGATGTGAACAAATTTCTCTTCTTCAGAAACGCTTTCCTTGCCAGTCTACATTTTATATCCTCTCTACTTCTCATCAGTTATTTTGCTCCCCAAATAGCAAAACTCATTTACTACTTTAAGTGTCTCATTTCCTAATATAATTCCCTCAGTATCACCTGACTTAATTCGACTACATTCCATTATCCTTGTTTTGCTTTTGTTGATGTTCACCTTATATCCTCCTTTCAAGACACTATTCATTCCGTTCAACTGCTCTTCCAGGTCATTTGCTGTTACTGGCGAACCTCAAAGTTTTTATTTCTTCTCCATGGCTTTTAATACCTACTCCGAACTTTTCTTTTGTTTCCTTTACTGCTTGCACAATATACAGATTGAATAACATCGAGGAGAGGCTACAACCCTGTCTCATTCCCTTCCCAACCACTGCTTCCCTTTCATGTCCCTCAAATCTTATAACTGCCATCTTGTTTCTGTACAAATTGTAAATAGCCTTTCGCTCCCTGTATTTTACCCCTGCCACCTTTAGAATTTGAAAGCAAGTATTCCAGTCAACATTGTCAAAAGCTTTCTCTAAGTCTACAAATGTTAGAAACGTAGGTTTGCCTTTCCTTAATCTACTTTATAAGGTAAGTCGTAGGGTCAGTATTGCCTCATGTGTTCCAATATTTCTACGGAATCCAAACTGATCTTCCCCGAGGTTGGCTTCTAGTTTTTCCATTCATCTATAAAGAATTTGCGTTAGTACTTTGCAGCTGTGACTTATTAAACTTATAGTTTGGTAATTTTCTCATCTGTCAACGCTTGCTCTCTTTGGGATTGGAATTATTATACTCTTCTTGAGGTCTGAGGGTATTTCGCCTGTCTCATACACCTTGCTCACCAGATGGTAGAGTTTTGTCAGGACTGGCTCTCCCAAGGCTGTCAGTAGTTCTAATGGAAGGTTTTCGACTCAGGTCTTTCACCGCTCTGTCAAACTCTTCATGCAGTATCATATCTCCCATTTCATCTTCATCTACATCCTCTTCCATTTCCACAATATTGTCCTCAAGTACATCACTCTTGTATAGATCCTCTATATACTCCTTCCAACTTTCAGCTTTCCCTTCTTTGCTTAGAACTGAGTTTCCATCTGAGCTCTTGATATTCATACAAGTGGTTCTCTTTAATTTTCCTGTAGGCAGTATCTATATTACCCCTGGTGAGACAAGCCTCTACATCCTTACATTTGTCCTCTACCCATCTCTGCTTAGCCATTTTGCACATCCTGTCGATCTCATTTTTGAGACATTTGTATACCTTTTTGCCTTCTTCATTTACTGCATTTTTATATTTTCTCCTTTCATCAGTTAGGTTCAATAACTCTTCTGTTACCCAAGGATTTCTAGCAGCCCTCATCTTTTTTCCTACTTTATCCTCTGCTGCCTTCACTACTTCGTTTCTCAAAGCTACCCATTCTTCTTCTACTGTATTACTTTCCCCCATTCCTGTCATTTGTTCCCTTATGGTCTCCTTGAAGCTCTGTACAACCACTGGTTCTTTCAGTTTATCCAGGTCCCATCTCCTTAAATTCCCACCTTTTTGCAGTTTCTACAGGTCATAACCAATAGATTGTGGCCAGAGTCCACATTTGCCCCTGGAAATGTCTTACAATTTAAAACCTGTTTCCTAAATCTCTGTCTTACCATTATATAATGTGAAATATTGCAGTATCTCCAGGTCTCTTCCACATATACAACCTTCTTTCATGATTCTTGAACCCAGTGTTAATCATAGCTAAGTTATGATCCGTGCAAAATTCTACCAGATGGCTTCCTCTTTCATTTCTTCCCCCCCCCCCAATCCATATTCACCTACCACGTTTCCTTATTTCCCTTTTCCTGCTACCGAATTGCAGTCACCAATGACTATTAAATTTTCGTCTCCTTTCACTATCTGAATAATTTCTTTTACTTCATCATACATTTCTTCGTCATCTGCAGAGCTAGTTGGCATATAAAGTTCTACTACTGTGGTAGGCGTGGGCTTCGTGTCTATCTTGGCCACAATAATGCGTTTACTATGCTGTTTGTAGTAGCTTACCCACACTCCTATTTTTTTTATTCATTATTTAACCTACTCCTGGTTACCCCTCATTGATTTTGTGTTTATAACCCTGTAGTCACCTGACCAAAAGTCTTGTTCCTCCTGCCACCGAACTTCACCAATTCCCGCTATATCTTACTTTAACTTATCCATTTCCCTTTTTAAGTTTTCTAACCTACCTGCCCGATTAAGGGATCTGAAATTCCACGCTCCGTTCCGTAGAACGTCAGTTTTCTTTCTCCTGATAACGACATCCTACTGAGTAGAGCTCGCCCAGAGATCCGAATGGGGGATTATTTTACCCCCGAAATGTTTTACCGAAGAGGACGCCATCATCATTTAACCATACAGTAAATGTGCATGCCCTCGGGAAAAATTTCTGCCATAGTTTCCCCTCGCTTTCAGCCATTCGCAGTCCCAGCACAGCAGGGCCGTTTCGGTTCGTGTTACAAGGCCAGATCAGTCAATCATCCATAATGTTGCCCTGCAACTACTAAAAAGGCTGCTGCCCCTCTTTAGGAATCACACCTTTGTCTGGCCTCTCAACAGATACTCCTCCGTTTTGGTTGCCCTATGGTACGTCTATCTGTATCACTGAGGCAAGCAAGCCTCCCCACCAACGGCAAGGTCCATGGTTCATGGTTCATTGGGATGATGATAAATAAAAGTGGCGAGTGGATGAGTGTGTTATGCATTGCAAGGCAAAACACAGCCAACTGGGCACGGTATAGCAAGAGCCAACGCTGCAGCACACTACTGGAACAGAAACCTTTCATCATTTTCCACTATGGAAGTGTTTAGAGAACGTGAGCTTAAGTCCTAAACGAACATAGTGTGGATGTGTAAGCCCTCAGCCTTCGTGCACTAAATTCTTCTCATCTCAGTACCACAGCCTTCGCCATCGGCGTAACCGTGGAATGCAGTAAGGGGTTGGCTGTTCGACTACAAGAAGCGGCAGCCTGCCCTGAGTTACAAGGGGCTAGCGGAAATTCGCGGGGATTGTCAGCTGCACTGTTTTGCTGCTTTACCTACAACTCAGACTATTGTGGTCGTGACATTTCTTGTACCTATTAAGTGTTGCAACAATGTATTTGTATGATTTCAGCTGTTACAACTGCGACTCTTTGGCATCACGGTAATAGGGTACGGCATTTTTTCGCCTGTTTAACTGCACAGTTTTATTTTTCGCTATCGATTTGCTGTAGTACCTTAGAACATATTCTGAGGTCAAACAGAACGACCTCAACGCGAGCCAGCATGAATTTCGAGAATATAGATCATGCAAAACCCAATTCACTTAAAAAACACAGTTGTCCTGGTGAGTGAAATGCGTTTCGGAAATCAGTAAACACCGTTTTCCCCTGTCTGCCTTGATCTCTGGTTTTCAGACTGTCGTTCGAGTCGGGTTGCACGTAGTCGATGTTTTCGGAATCCATGCTGCTTAGCAGGGGGGAGCTCATTCAGTCTGAGGTAACTCGTTACGCCTGAGTTCAGAATTATAAATTTTCTGCTTGACCAAGATTTCGTGCCACCGTGAAGACCAGCCTAGACTTCAGGGTGGCTCTAATGCCACTCTTGATTCCTTGTGGATAGCTTGGAAGTTAATGCTGATAATCTCTGAGAACTGTACACAGTCGTATGCGTGAATACAAGGTGCGCTGATAAAAAGTAAAACATTTATTAACTGTCGGCTGCTACTTGGTAATCAGCACGTGATTACCGACGCAAAAGGTAATACAGAGTTTGACAGTAGGCGTACAAAAAATATCTCGTGACCAAAGACGTAAGCGTAGTTATGGCGATTCGCTTCTTAAAAGTTTACACAAGTACAGATGGAAATTGTGCTCGAATATCTGACACAAATAAAGCAATATACTGATGTGAGTTGGGCGTTTTACTGCTCTGTAACTGGCAACAGGATCGCGTTTACGTGTATGTTATCTGGGCATCACAACCAATTAAAATAAATCCTCCCCCCCCCCCCCATAAGCATAAAAAAGCAAATGTCGGGCTTGGTAGTCTAGCGATAATGGGCGTGCAGGAACAGTAGAAGTCGCTAGTTTGAATCTCGGTGCCTTTCTTTTTTGTATTTTTAAGTGCAGTGTGCCATGTTTTTGGCTAAATATACCACTTAATCTTTTACCCTTGTTTTCGTCTGTCTGTTGCAGATCCTTTGTTTCAGGAACGGGGAGATGTATCAAGTTGAAATTTTTTTCACATACAGAGGTCGTGTTCCCTTCACGGTGTAAAATATACAGACCTAGAGGGCACTTTCTGTTGACCTACACTAATGAAAATTAGCAAGGAGCAAGGTTTTACAGTACACGTAAAGGAAAAATCCGAAAACTGGCAATTTGTTATTATATCACACGGAAATTGTTATCCAACATCGAACTTCAAATTACAACATCAGTAGTTCTGCGTTCATGTTGACTGGGTCCCAATACTAAACGTCAAATATCGCGCAAGGAATGGCAGTATTGTGTTTCGGAATGTAGCCGTCATCAGATATCCATATGTGATTACTGCATGTGCATATGTCGTTCAAAGTTGCATGTGAAGCAAAATTTCGCAGAATAGACGCAGTTAGCCTCAATGCAAAACTTCTAATTACTCTAATAACAGTAATACTTAAATATCTTCAACATTTCGCGGTCCTGTCACCAACTGTATAAACATTAATTTTAATAATGAACAGTCTCAGTTGCACCGTTTATCTAGAATTTACCTGTGTTTCAGTCGGGATAACCCAACCTTCTTCACAATAACATATCTACTGTCTGTCCATAGTGGACATCGCCAAGTTAATACTACTAATTCATAAACTATCGCCAGACTGTAAAACTTATCTGGCACTGCCTCGGCCCCACTTCGCGACCGCGATACGGCAGCCACGAGCGCTGTACTGGATCTCCACTATGAACACACAGTAAACACTGTTATTCTGAAGAAGGTTGAGTTACCCCTACTGAAACCTGGGTTAAGTCTAGGTAAGCGGTGCAACAGAGGCTGTTCATTATTAAAATAATAATACTGGTCGCCTGCTTCCTGCATGACTTTGTCACATTTATACTATTAAAATGAAAACATTCTCGAAAATCTTTTAATCCGTGGGATCGGTATCTTGCCAGGATCAATGTCGATAACGGGTGAAAATAGTCGAGATTCTCTACTCCCGGAACGTATGAACTGTCTACATACATAATTAAGTTTGTATAACATCCTCACCGAGCGAGTCCATTTTTTCGTTTTTTTTTTGTATATTATGCAATGTACCTTTTTTCTCTTTTGAAAATGTGTCTTAATGACGTGTAAGATTTGGCAGTTCATGGATGACTGACATGCAATGATTCAAACCCATTACATTCTTATGCCTTGTCTTAAATAACAATGCTGCAATGAGACTGAAAATTGAAACCTATTACAGGGTTGCCACAACTTTCCCCCAAGTGAAAGACCTAAATTGTAAAAAAAAAAGTAATGACCTCTGTGTTTCTGAACGTGTGAACAAAAATCTTAAGTACTAACATCAAAATGTTGTGTAATGAACTGCTTGTAGATGGAGAAAGGAAGCCCAATGGTAGATATGTTTAATTAAGATCACTGATTTTATTTTCATAAAGCGAAACCTATTTGGTGACGAAAATATGCATTTTCTTGGAGTTGCGAGACACATTCCTGAAAGCAGTGATGGTATTTAAAATAATCTCAGAAAAAAAGTAGGCCTCTCGAAATAAATGTACAAGGTGGGGAAGAGGTGTGTCAACCAACACTGTAGGTGACTGCTAATAAAATTATGCTTCTATGTTCGTAATTGTTGGTTATTACTCACTGAGTTATGTCTATTATCTACAGGTATTGTGTGATTCTTTTTCTTTCAATAAATACATGACTTCATAGTGTACAAACTGCCTGCGATTGCCACAAATTTTTTTTTCTTATCGTCCATTCTTTCAAATATATAAACTACTTTCGAAGTGCCAAAATATACTATAATAAATAAATTTTGTATCAAACGCCGCACTGTACAATGTACTTGCTGTGAGACAGTCACGATGCCCGAAATACATCGCCTGGGGCCGAAGAGGGGCACCACAGTCCTAGGTCCATGGTAGTACCCGCACATTAGTGGCAAACTATGGGCTTTGGATCGGCTGGCCCGATCCGTTAGAGAGACCCACAGAAATGGCCTGCAATTTTGGCCCGCCACGAAAGTCCATTCATGTGGCCAGCCATTCACATGTCACAGTCACCACGTCGATGAAATGAGACCGCGGCGATAACACACGCAACGGGTAACTCGAGCAAATACTCTGAGAGTAGTCAGCAACTCACCGTAAGGATGATCGCTCAGGCACATAGAAAAGACCATCAAACTCTATAACTAAATTTTTGACTATAGCCTTTGTCAGAAAACGAAAGTAGTTGTGACTTTTTTTTACCGCCAGTTCATTCGTCCAGTTGCGGAAGCTGTCAGGCGCTGACGCCACGCTGCAACACACTACTGCCAGGCGGGCTGCATCGGGCACAGCCCCTGTAAATTAGCAACTGCACAGTCCAGCGAGCTAAGAAAGTTGCAACTCGGTCTGCAGAGGTCCTTGGTGCACACAACCGCGACAGTATCACTGCTGCTGCGGACCTTTCGCTGCATCCACCGTGACTCGTGCGGCCACTGGAGTGTAAGTGTGCCTCCCGGGCAGTCCCGTCGTAGCCGACAATTGGTGCCCAGCATCGACTCCGACTGCACGCCGCCTTCGCTTCCTGTCCACAGTGTTAACTATACAGACGGCGCTTCTACGAAATCGGCAAAAAATCTCGTACACCATTTAAAGAGTATTATGTCTTTGCAGAAAACTACACTGTCAAAAATTCCCTTTAACTAACAGCTAAAATTAAAAACTTTTCCATTTCTGATGATGGTAATTCCGTATCCTTTAACGTAGTTAATTTACTTGTTAACATTCACATTTATGAGACTATTAAAATTACTGATGAGAATCTTCTCCAACACAAAAACCTAATGTACAAGAAATTAAAGATGTCATTAGGTTATTACTTCTGATACTCTCCTACAACTATTTCCAGTTTAACGCTGAAATTTTTTTTACGACCTTAAGCCTTTGCCGTGCCCATTTGTATAACAAGTACGCTTGCCAACAGTTTTGTTAAACATCACAAAAGGCAGTACTTTAAGAAATTGGTGTGACCTGAGCAATTTTCCAGTCTTTAGGTACGGATCTTTCTGTGAGCGGTTGTATATAATTACTAAACATGGAGCTATTGTATCAGCACACTCAGAGGAAATTGACTGGTATACAATCTGGAACGGAAACCTTGCCTTTAATAAGTGATTTAAGCTGCTTTGCTACACCGAGGATATAAGCTTCTCATTTTGGCACTTTCTGTTGACTGGGCTTCGGGAATACTTGCTTCGTATTCTTTGCTGAAGGAGTTTCGGAAAACCACGTTTCTTAACTCTACTTTAGTAGCACTGTCATCAGTGACTCCACCGTTACTTTCGCGCAGTGAAGCTACTGATGGCGTCTTGACACTGGTGTACTTCATGCATGACCAGAATCTCTTTGGGTTTTTCGCCAGATTTCGAAACAGAGTTTTGTTGCGGAAATTATCAAGAGCATCTCGCTGTAGTAACCGCTATATTTAGAACTTCTGCAAAACATTGCTAGTCTTGCGGATTTTGGATTCTTTTAGTTTTGGCATGCTTTTTCGTTACTTCTGCAACAGCGATTTCACCTGTTTTGTCCATGGGGGATCAGTACCATCACTTATTAATCTATGTGGTATATATATCTCTCAATTGCAATCGATACTATTTCTCTAAAATCATTCCACATCTTTTCTACGCTTACATGATCAGATCGGAAGGAGTGGAGGCTGTTTCCTTAAAAATCGTTAAGAGCATTGTCAGCTTTTTTTAAACAGATGTACTTTAAGTTTCTTTTTGATGGTTGTAGGTGTTACACTATTCAGTGTACGGGCAACTGACTTGTGGTCGCTAATCCTTGTATTCGTCATGATACTACCTATTCATCCAGGAATATTTGCTGCTATGAGGTCAAGTACGCTTTCGTAACCATTTATGCTTCGAGTGGGCTCACGAACTAATTGTTCAAAATAATTTTTTTAGAAAGCATTCAGTACAATTTCGGCTGACGTTTTATGCGTACCGCCGCCTTTAAAGGTATAAATTTTCCAGCATATCGAGGATAGATCGAAATCAACACCGACTATAATTGTGGGAGTGGGGTACCGATTTGAAATGAGACTCACGTTTTCTTTGAACTGTTCAGCAACTATATCCTCTCAGTCGGGGTCGGTAAAACGATCCAGTTTAGTCCGATTGACAAGTACAGCCTCTACCCAAACTATTTCGCAGGAACTATCTACTTCAGTTTCACTACAAGGTAAACTACTTCTGACAGCAATAAATACTCCAGCACCAACTATGTTTAATCTATCCCTTCTGAACGTTGTTAGGTCGTTTGAAAAAATTTCGGCTTAACATATTTCCGGCTTTAGCCAGGTTTCCGTACCTATAACTGTTTGAGAGCTTCAGTGCTTTCTATTAGGGCCTGGAGCTCTGGTTCTTTCCCAACACAGCTACGATAATTTACAACACCGATCGTTTCTACAACCACCTTACTGTGTGTTACCTGCCCCCTTTTAGACAGACGCCATTTCTATGTTTTCCTGAGACCCTCTAACCTAAAAATCCGCCCCCACTACCCGTGTAGTGGACTCCTGACCTATTAAGCGGAATCCGGAAACCCACCACACTATGGCTCAAGTCAAGGAATCTGAGGCCTACACAGTCACATAACCGCCTGAGCCTATGATTCATACCTTCCACTCGGCTCTGCACCGAAGGACCACAGTCGCTTCTGTCGATGATTGTGCAGATTATGAGCTCCGCCTTAAACTCGCTTAACCATATCCGCTAAACAAAAGGAGAGAGAATCTCCTCCAATCCAAAGCGACACAAGCCATTGGCACCGACTGGGGCCACCACCTGCAGTTGGGTGCACCCTGTACTCTTCATGGCATCCGGAAGCACTCTTTAGAAATCAGGACTGACTCCCCCACCTTGTGCACACTGCCATCCTTCCACACCTTGGCAGCCATGTTACTAAGGGGGCCCAATTACGCGCCTATTATTGGAGTTCCGAACCACCAGCAAACTCACCTTCTGTGAACACCACGAATTTGCGTTCCAAGAAGGTTCCTCTGGAGGCCCTACGATCGGCCCCTCGCAAAGTCTTTCGCTGCCTGCCATACTTTGGAATGATCTCTCACTCGACCACAGGTGAGGGATCAACCTCAGCGCTGCAGACCAACATAAATGTAGGATAATGACATCACTGCTGCTCAAAAATCTGCAGTCAGAGAAGACAACTCCAAATGCAAGGGGAAAAGACACAAGAATGCTATAAGTAAATATCAGAAACTTATCTATTATAAAGAACATTCCTAGATGTTGAAAGCGACCGAAATTGTTAATTCTACTTACGATGTTTTAAAAGAATTAACTTATATGGTAAAATAAACCAAGTCTGCTTTTCTTCATGGTTACGTGACGTTACGTATATATGTTTTGTATTTTTATTCGTCAATGCCTTCCGTTTAAGCACTCACTCAAGCTAAACAGGTCTCTGCTGCCAAGTTATTATCAATTGTCATTGATGAAGGGTGAAAACAAAGGAAAGAGTATTCACTTTCTTTTGCCTGATGGCGGATTTAGGGAGTTGGGATGCATGGCAAAAGCGCATTCTTACGCGACTTTTATTTTTACCAAAGTACTTTTATACCGTAACAGCGTTGTGTACGTTGATTATGACTCTATGATCATACTGATATACTAAAAAGGACAACCAAACCAGCATCCACTGCAACGTGGATAGTAGTACGAAAAGATTTGTTTTTACTTTTTAGACATTACTCCTGACTAGAAAATTCGAAGCGCAAATGACCGTTACAATCGAGTCTGCACAATTCGAAGTTCGAATAATTAACTCGACTTTACTCTAGATGAAATCAGGAAAAATCGAAATAAAATTTTGATTTTTTTTACTAACGTATTTCCAGTTTTCTTACATGTTTTTTTGCTTTAGTATTTGAAACGGAAGGTACACACAAATGTTCGAAAATACATAAATTCAGCTTCATTCATTTTTCAATGCTGAACCAACTGTCACGAATGGTTGCTTTTTGTCAATTAAGTTTCTCATAAAGAACCTTATGTCTTTGGAGCTAGCGTGTCACTCCTTATTTGTATCTGAGACTTCTGTTCCCAGACTAACCGTAAATGTCTTAGCGTTCCGACAAATACCTTTTGTACCCTGCATTGAGTAAGGCAATACTATAAACTTTCGCCTCGCCCGGTCTGCTTGCTCCCGCTTTTTAATACTTATGAGCAACATTATCTTTCCGCTCGATGATCGTTTGCAGCTTGGATGGTGGAATCCCGAAACAATTCGTTACCCGCTACTTCTCGTTGCATTCCACAGCGTCGAAACTCGTTTCTGTTTTACGAATGTCGGAAACTTCCTGGAAAATATCCTAAAGTGAAAAACGTCTACTTTCTCCGTGGTCGAAGTTCCTTGTGTGACAAAATGGCGTCAGATTTGAATCACTATTAATTACGAGACTGACAGTGCGCAAACAAAGGTTAAGTCCACGTGGTTGTCACTTATTGCCTGTATTGGCATATGCGGGTCATTGTTAGGAATCATCTTTATGTAAAATTATAAACTGGTGAAGCTGTTAGCTAGGATTCTCATTTGTGTGTCATTGCGATGAACAGCTTAGGGAGCGCCGCTAGGAGTAACAGAAAATAAAAATATTCGCTGGAATATAAACGAAAATCTATATATTGAGTTTAAACCTACGACACACAGGAAGAGTTCTTCTCAGGACTTGTAAATATGCTCTAAATTACAGAAAACGCGAGAAAAGCCCTCCCAGAAGCCTAAATAGGGCAGCGTTGAGAGAAGGTGACAGCTCCCTCAGAGTCGGAAAAAAAGGAAGAAATTGCGCAACGCGATAACGTACTCAAAGGCTATATCGTACCCCAGCCACTGAAAAGTCCAAAATTGTGAGTGTGACCACTGTAATAAAGATATTGATAACTAAATTTCATATTAATATGAAACACATGTTACGATTTTATCCCGACGTTTTCACGAAAAATCTACGGCGCAGACCTGAACTGCACACACACAGAAATTTATTTGCAACGGATTAATAATATGCTGTGGTATTTCATGCATTGTTAAAACAACTGATGAAACAGACAGAATTATCTGGTGTAAGCTAGGCGTTGACTTGTAATTATAGAATGTCTGCGGGTCGTTTTGATATGACAGTCGCCTCGATTAGTGAAGAAGTTGCTTCGGTTTTCTCGAGGCATTTGGGAACAGGTTGAAACAAACGATTAACAACCGTCGACTGCATACAGTCGCAAAGGCTGATTTCAAATGTCTTTGGTAACTGTAAAGCTACTTCACCTGGGTAGGGGGGACAGCTACTAGTCGGAGGTAAACACTTCCCCCTCACAGCGTTCTAATGTTGCCGGCTACACTATGCCACTCAGTGTCCGATGTAAACACAGCCGACAACAGGAAGTGTGACAGGACTACCAGACCGAGTTCAGAGCAGGAAACGGCCGGGGTCCCCGGTGGTCTAGTGGTAAGGGGGTCTGGAACGTTCCAGCGCCTCGGCTGGGGCTATTCGCCCCAGCCGGGCCGGGGTTCAATCCCCGGCCGGCGCTGGAATTTTCAGATTTCTGAACACTAGCCTCCACCTCTGCCCTGGCATGTGGCGCATGCCGGGCACCCCCGTGGGGTCCGTGCTTCGGATCCCACGTGGAGCTCACTCCCTCACTACAAAATATACCTCATTATGCTGCTGCAATCACTTATTTTAAATTTTAATACGCACACTTTCTTCACCAGACCACATCTACATATATTTTCCAGGTACTTTCTACATAAGACATCTCACTGTCGCAAGATACTGCATAGTATCATGAACATTTGTAGGATTGCAACAATGAAATGAAATCCTCACTAAAAAAAACTAATAAGTTTTATTTTCCTTTTTGTGCTAAATGCTGCTAAGATAAATACCAAAACAGCTTTCATGTTCTTGTAGGTAATTATGAAAGTAAGTTTGGCTATAATACTGAATAAATTATCTCAATGTCAAAGAAATGCAAAATATTATACCAATACCATCACACAAGATATTTTCAGGTGTCTCAGTCTGCCTTTTCTTTTTAGTATCCTGATTGATTATACGATAATAAATAAATTCTGTATCAGAAATCGTTTCGTAACAGTTCACACTCAGTGCCATTTATAAGTGTATATTGTCAGCAATTGTAGTTTCAAAACGAACACAGGCCTTTTTTTCAAATTATTCAAGTGTCTAAATGAGATTAAGATAGGATACAGGTCACTAATGAGATAAACTCTTTGTTTGTATGATACAGGATAATTCTCCTGGTCTTATGTCAGCTGAATGCTAAATTGAACAGTTAACATTTAAAAAAACGAATTTTACTGACAGGTCTACATGTCTCATATAATATTTCTGTTGGTAGTTTCATGACAACCTCTCAGGCTCAGCTTTATATAAAAGTATCTTGCAGGTCAGAAAAGAAATTTTATTACTACCTCTACAGATTCAGTTGGTCTATTGTTGTTGTACTATTGTTGCATTGCGAGAGAGAGACTGCTACTATAGCTGTTTTCTTTTGCTATTAAATTCCGTGCCATATCTCCATTCTAAATGCTAAAAGGCGTGGATAAACTTTTAGCAATACTATTTCCTTTTCACTACATCGCTGCTAGGTGTCGCTACTGGTCCCTCACACAGTCAGTTGTCTGTAGCGCAGGGCTTCGCTACCAGAGGGCTCTAGCGGAGCTGGCGACGACTCACTCTGCCGGGATTTGCTGCTCCACTCCTGAACGAGTACGCCAGCTGAGATACCCGCTAAATCCTCACACTAAACGAGAAGCGTAATAGCACCAATGCTACATAAGGCAAATCGTGATCAGCGAAACCACCACTATTATAACTGCTTGCTGAAAATACTGCTACAAACTATTTAGAGCGGAAGGGAGCACCTTACCGAAGCCGATCTAGAGGAAAATCCATTTGGAGGGAACAGAACCCATATCTATAACATCTTTAGATACAGAAACTTTTGACAATGTTGACCAGAATATGCAGTTTGAATTTAAGATGCAACCAGGAATAAAATATAGCGAGAGAAACATTACATAGAACTCCACCAGAAATGAGACAGAGGCTGTACAAGTCGAAGGACATAAAAGTAAGGCAATACGTGAGAAGTGAGTGAGACAGCGTTCTAGTCCATTGCCTGATGTTATTCATTCTATATGCAGGGTGTTTCACACTACTCGGGACTGTACAGGCGATTTAACTGATCAAGTTTTACATAGGAATCTACTTCTGAAAACGTCATCTTGCGATGCTACAGAACGTCAAAGTTATAGGAACCGGCATCTACAAAAATAGATGGATCCCACGAAGATGTTACAAACTTTCTAAGACGATGCAGATGGATAAATGCGTACATTTGTGATTATGTCCTTGCACCGGAAAATTATAACAGAAAACCTTTCTGTTACCTCTGACAGCATGTAACGTTATCGTTGTTGCTAGGATGTAGGACAGGAAACTTGCAGAGGCGGTGGTATGGAACGAAAGAAGAAAACAATGTGCAGTACACATAGGCTGTAAGATGCATACATCATGAACCATGAGCACTTGTTCATCATCGCTTGCGTGAAAGCCATCTCCACTATTGAACAAGTGCTTACAGCTCCAGAATTATGCAGTTTAGAGTCCATGTTTACTGCACTTTTTTTCTTGTTTCGGTCTATACTGCCGCCTCTGAACGTTGCCTACCCTACAATCCTAGCAACAACAGTACCAGTACACGTATTCCACTGTCAGAGGCAGGATAACGATTTTCACTTACAACTTTCGACACGTTTGTTTCCGGTACAGGGGCCCTTACCTCAAATCGATACATTTGTCTGTTTCCATCATACTAGGAAGTTTGTAACACAATCACGGATCATCTTGCATATACATACATTTACCGGAGCTGGCGCCTGTGACTTTGATGCTCCACAGCGTCGGTGGGTGACGTTTGCAGGCATGAGTTTCTAAGTAAAACTGCAATCTCTAGAAGTGTTGTGGCTCAGTGGTCTGAAGATGATGATTCTTGCGAGGAAGGAAATATATTTGAAGATGCAAGTAGTGAAGAATTAGCCAATGAACCTGCAGATGTGAATATTGAGGCAGATGGCAGTCCTTCCGATAATATTACTTCATCAGAGTCTGAAAATGGAGCACAACCACAAAAAGGTATAGAAGACCACACATACATTAGTCGGAATGGAGCGATTTGGAAATTAGATCCTCCTGCAACTTTTCGTACGCCTGTCCATAACATCGTAAAGAAGGCACCTAGTCCAGCCCTTGGTTTGAATACCTGTAAACCTAAGGATGCCTGGGACTATTTCATCTCCAAGGAAATGATCATCTGCACAAATATTGAAGGCAGAAGAGTGGCTGCTTTACGTGGAAAAACGTTTTGCTTCCTGGAATGGTGGGTTTTCTTGGTCTTTTACTGCTTTCTGGTGATGAGAAGACTTGGGATGTCCTTATTAGAGAATTATTCTAGGATGAAAAGGAAAATCCTACATAGAAGGCTACCTTGCCAGTAAATAGATTCGAGGATATAAGGAGAATGATTAGATTTGATGACAGGCGTACCCGTGAAGCTCGATCTGCAGATGACGCAGCAGTTCGCTATGTATGGGAACTATTTCTTGACAAGTGTAGAAATAGAATGAATCCCAATCATTCGCTCACAGTTGACGAACAGCTAGTCCTAATCCGTGGAAGATGCAGCTTCACCCAGTATATGCCCTCTGAACCAGCCAAGTGTGGCATAAAAATATTTTTGTTATGTGATCATATGCTTTAGAGGGAACTGTTTACACGAGAAGGAAGCCCCATGAATTTATTCAGAAAAATCTTGGATTGAATGTAGTGAAAGATCTTGCTAAAAGCATTCAATGATCATCAAAAAATATTACCGTTGACAACTTCTTTACTAGTGTGCTTCAGAAGCAAATTACAGTGGTGGGAACAATCAAACAAAATAAACCAGAAATTCCTAATGAGATGAAACCATCTGTCTCAAGAGCAATTCATTCCTCTTTGTTTGCATTTATAGGTGTCATTACAATGGTGAGTTATCTTCCCAATAAGAAGAAGTCTATAGTTCTCATTAGCACAATGCAATACGACAGAAACATTGATGAAACTCATGCAAAAAAGAAACCAGATGCAATAAACTTCTATAACTCTACGAAGGGTGGAGTAGATAAATGGACCAGAATATTCGTTATTACACTTGCAAGAGACAAACGAGAAGATGTCCATTTGCATTATGGATGAATATGATGGACATCGCAGCAATGACCACAGAAATTTTATTTTCCGCCCAACATCTGACATACCATAGTGGAAGAAGTAATAAAAGGCGTTTGTTCCTAAGAGGTTTAGCAGAGGAAATGGTAAGACCTCTAATGGAACTTCATATTCAGATCCCTAATCTTCCAAAGAAAATCGTTGATGATATGCGAAGATGTCATATTGCCAAACCAACTACATGTTTCAGGAAAAAGAAGAAGATGCAATTATTGTCCATATAAGAAACACAGGAAAAGTGCTATGACATGCATTAAGTGCAAACCCAACTTTTGTAAGGAACATAGTGGCGTTCTTTGTGCTTCTTGTTTGTCACATGTTGAAAACTAAGAAAGATGCAATTTTATGTGAACAATGAATAATAACTTTTTATAAAAATATTGCCTATACACATAATACTGTGAATAATGAGCATGTTTTAATTGAAGAAATTGGTTGTAATAAGTGTTTTAAAATGTAAACTGCAAGTTATAAGTGAATTAATAAAATAATTTGTATATGTTGTTTGTAAAGGAAAGTAACTAATAAAAATTCACTCTTAGAGTTTTATATAAAAGAAATGTTAATCACGCCCACCAGATCCTGTCACTGTATCTTAGGAATCTTGCGATATGACAAAAAATTTGACAGAACGAAATTTAACTCCAAAGAATGAATATGTGGAAAGAGGAAAATTTTAAATTAGGTCAGGGCCTTGGAGGCCCTGCCTATGCATTCACGTGTGTTTTCGGCACCATGCATCCTAGCGTTAAGAGAAACAGAATGTTTGCATAAAGGCAAACCGCCGGGCTGTCCCCGAGTGAATGATACAGACGTCGAACGCATCCGCCACAGTTTCACGAGGGGTCCGCAGAAATCCGTTCGCCGTGCAGCTCGACAGCTCAGCACGCCCCCGATGTCCGTCTGGCGTCTATGCGTCGACGTTTCTGCATCAAACAATATTAAATTCAGCTACTGCGAGCTGTTCGTGAGGGTGCTAACATCGTGTGAAGTTCCGTAATTTCACTCTTGGCAAGGTGGAGCATGGCTGTTTTCTCCCACAGTTAGTGTTTAGTGACGAGGCAACACTCCATTTACATGGAGAGGTGAACTGTCATAATGTGACAATATGAGGTACGGGACAACCACATGAAGTTGTACAACATAAAATATACTCTCCTAAATTTAATATTTGTCTTATGTATTCCTATTTTTTGTCTGCATCCTAGATATTTATAGGCATCTGATTATTCCAGCGCTTCTATGCAGTCGCTGTGGTTATCCAATATGTAATCTTCTTGTTTAGTGTGTTTTCCCTTGTCTATGCTATTTTTCTTACATTTGTCTGTTCCAAAAGCCATATTTATATAATTGCTGAATACTTATGTTATCTTTAGTAATTGGTTGAGTTGTTGATTTGTTGCTGCCAGTAGTTTTAGATCATCCATGTGTGGGTATGTTCCAGTAATATTGTATCCATAATTTGTATTATTTAGCATGTTGGATAGTGGGTTCAGAGCAAGGCAGAACCAGAAAGGACTTAATGAGTCTCCTTAGTATATTCGACGCTTAATCTGTATTGGCTGTGATGTGATATTATTTGAATTTGTTTGGATATTAAGTGTCGTTTTTCATTACTATGTTTAGGAACTGTATCAATTTAGGATCTACTTTGTATATTTCCAATATTTATAGTAACCATGAGTGGGGTACACTATCAAAACCTTTTCAGTAATCAATGTATGTGTAGTGTAGCGTCCTTTGTTTAGTTTTAGCTTGATATGTTACCTCTGCATCTATTATCAGGTGCTCTTTACATACTCGTGCTCCTTTGCAACAGCCTTTTTGTTCTTCATTTATAATTTTGTTCTGTGTTGTATGTATCGTTATTTTCTGTGTAATGACTGAAGTTAATATTTAGTATATTGTTGGTAGGCATGTCATGGGGCAATAATTTGCTGGGTTTGCTGTGTGTGCTTGATCTTTAGGTTTCAGACAAGTTATTCCTTGTGTATGTGTATCAGGGAATGTGTATGGGTCTGCAATGTAACTGTTAAATTATTTAGTTAGATGTGAATGTGTTGACGTGAACTTCTTTAGGCAGAAATTTGCTATTTTATCTTTTCCAGTGGTTTTCCAATTGTGTGTAGAATTAATTGCTTTGGTCGCTTCATGTTGCAAAATTATCACTTCAGGCATTTGTGGTATCATCTTTTATGTCTCTGTTTTCGCTTGTATCCACCGTGCATGTCTTTTATGTTGTACCGGGTTTGACCATATGTTGTTCCAGAAGTGTTCCATGTCTGTTATGTTTGGTGGATTGTCTATTTTAATGCGTGTGTTATCTATTGTCTGGTAAAATTTCTTTTGGTTTGTGTTGAATGTTTGGTTTTGTTTCCTTCTATTTTCACTTTTTTTGTATGTTATAAGTCGTTTGGCCAATGCTTCTAATTTCTGCTTCTTTTCATCTAATTGCTCTATCGCTTCTTGTTGTGAGATTTTACCTAACCTTTTTGGTTTTTTATATGATATTTCTTTTCTTAGAAATTGTGTTAGCTGTCTGATGTCTTCTCTCAGTTTTTCTATTCCGATCTGTAGCCTGTGTTGCCATGCAGGTTTTGTGGGTTTCTTCTGTGTGTTGGTTGGTTCTGATGTCTGTCTAGTGTGTAAATTTAGTGTAGAGAGTGCTCCTATTTAAACCAGTAGTTGTAACTCTCCCATAGTTGTGTTTCCATTTATTTTGTTGTGTATGATTGTGTTGATAGTTTTTATTGTTGTTTCGACTTGTGGGTTATTTGGCGGTGTATGCAAGAATGGTCTAATGTCTGTATTTGTGTCTTTGTATTCTATATATGTCAGCTGAAATTTTTCTTTTATATCTAACATGTGTGTCACTTCGTGTTCTATTTGTACTTGTTCTGGTGGCAGTCTTAAGATTTCGTTTTCCTCTAATTGTTTAATTGATGCGTGTTGTTCTTTGTTTGTTTGCTCTGGGATGTGTGAGTCCATTACTGTATTATTTTCTTCTTCTTCTGATTGGGCATTATTTTGTTCCAGTATTTGTTGTTCTCGTTGTTTGATGTTTTCTAATTCTGATTATTACACGGATCTGATCAGCTAGTCGTTGTTCTGTTAAAAATTTTAAATCTGGGCATCTGGTAGGAAATGTTGTGTATACTTGTGATCTGTATCCAGTTGTATTGGTTGCTAGGTTTGTTGCTTGGTATTATTATTATTTCGTTGTTGTTCTGTTGGTTAAACGTGTGTGTAGCGTTGCCAGGTTACTTACTACAGTAATTTTTTTTTTTTTTTTTTGCCTTTGCTAGAGCCGTCTTTTAAGTTTGCAGGAGCAACCGCTAGTTGCTTCTTTTGGACTGCGACATTACTGTTCTTTCGAAATGTGCAGTTTGTTACTCTTAAAACCAACATGGAGAGCTCCCCAGCGGTGGGGTCGACTTTTTGAAACCAAATAAGCGGTAGTGTAACTCAAGACCCCCCAGTATCAGACCCTGCATCCAGGTGGGCCTCCGTTTGCAAGTAACTGACGCAGAAGAGTTTGGAATTTTGCGTCATGCTATATAGCGTTAAGGAAGTCTTATTCCATAGTCTTGTTGCGTGTCATAATGGTTAGGACAGAAGCTTAACCATGCCTCATCAGGTGCAGTAAAATTTTTTTTAAATCCTTATCGAAATGACTTTGGTGCCTATTTTTACTCAATTTATTGTTTTAAATGTAATTTCGTTCGTTCTATTCCTTTGTCACATCGTTTTAATCACCGTATGAACTTTTCCATTTGTTTCATTTTTCTTTGCATCATTCTTCTTCCAATCGGAATTTTTGTGAATGTGTATTTTATTGTACCTATCTGTTTGACTATTCAATTACTTCAAAACTCCGATAAATTAATTAAAAAAACAAAAGACGAAATAATCTATTTATATTGACTGTGCATTAACGTGAAAAACGTATTTTTCATTACAAGACGTGCCTTTTTCTGCATGGTAATCGACATACAAATATTTAAAACATTACCTAAATTCTTTGTGTACTATGGAAATGTATGGTAGATGATGATATGAATGAGAGAAGGTTTTCTAAGTAAAACAAAATTCAAGCAATGTGAGAAATCGATATAATGAACACAATAACGAAAACACAGGGCCATAAAAATAGGAGAAATTAAATCGGAATTAGTACATGAAGATAATTAAAAGTTCACGAACAAATATTTCCAGTGGAAAATGGATGACAAGAAGAAAAATTAGACCAAATGAAGAAGTTCATATCACTATTGAATCACGTGACCGAGGAGCGGAAATAAAAAAAAAATATTTACATCAGTTGAATGAAAATGATTATCAATATCACTTCGATAAACACCTAGCATAGATTTCTTCCTCTGGTGAGATTCGAACCCACAACCTCATGCATGTGAAGCTAGTATCCTTTCCAATACCCTCACAACCTACCTAGGTCATTCGGCTTTCTTCACGTTATTGAGTCTCACACAAAATTCCGAATTTCTTTTCTCGTCAGTTCCTCGAAAACGTCTACCCACCAGGATGAATGGCTGCACTGTGTGATACTTGGGTGCTTAACCTACATAACCGTATAGATGGTTACAGAAAGTCGATCCTACCCCTGGAGAAATCTCCTTGTAAGACATAACGAAAGAGTGCCGCCGTTTCATTATATCTACTGATACGGTGGTCGACACACAGTTAGTAGTGTCGCCATAGTAACACAAACGGTCTGAAAACTGCACGATCTAAGCAACGAGGGACTACCTCGCACTTAGTCCAAAGGAAAATCTCCAGAATTACTAAAAGACTTGTAGCCAATGAACCGAGTCCCCTGAAGTCATTTAGTCCGTAGCGACTGCTGAGAACCTTCAGAGCAGTCATTAGGATTCGCACTCTACTACTTCGATGTTACACGTTCGATGTCCTACTCTATGGAGCTGAGTCATGGACTGTATTAGGCATTTGAAATGCGATCGTATGGAAAAATATTAAGGATACCATCGACAGATTTAGTCAAAAGTACGGCGGTACGAAAATGTAGAAATTCTCAACAGCATCCAGAGAGCAGAACTCGATTGTTTTGGTAGCGCAATTCCGCAACAACAAATAAAACCTGTTGAAATTAATAATTTAAGGAAACATTAATGGACGGCAGTCTGGACGAGCGTTTCTAGGCGCTTCAGTCTGGAACCGTGCGACCGCTACGGTCGCAGGTTCGAATCCTGCTCCGGAAATGGGTGTGTGTGATGTCCTTAGGTTACTTAGGTTTAAGTAGTTGTAGGTTCTAGGGGACTGATGAGCTCAGATGTTAAGTCCCATAGTGCTCAGAGCCATATGAACCATTTTTTGAAAGATTAATGGAATATGTGATCCACGACGCATAGGATTAACCTGGCTAAATAACTCAAACCAGCAGTTTGGGTTCAGCACTGAATCAATGTTCTGAAAAACCATGGACGGACAACAGATCATGCTATCGATCGGCAGTGTTACTGGAGGACGAGGTACTTAAGAGAGGAAGAATGACAATGCTTAAAAATTACATAAATGCTCACCATTAAATTTAATACTCCACTCATATAATCGCGCTAGCTGCCATTAAAATTAATCTGCAATTGGCATACAGTTAAAATTTTTTGAACCTAGTGCTCTTAACAGCACTCATGTCACCACTTATTTTAATCAATGTATTTATTTTCTCAGACATCCACCGTACGAGGACGCACTGAAAAGTAATGTCGACAGATGTTTTACGTGAAAACTCTCAAAGCTTTTTAAATAAAACAAACTTCATTAACATTCTACATTGTATTCTTCACGTCTATAAATTTATTTCTCAAGACACTCACCCTCGGAACCAGCAAAATTTCCCCAACTAGATACTATTTTGTTGACACCGTCACAGTGTACTGTTTGACTATGTTAACAGAGCCACAACCTTACCTCTGCTTGCACCGCTTGAAACAACTGAAGTGCTCAAAGGTTTTCTTAGTTTTGCGATAGACGAAAATCGAGACTGTGTGTAGGATGATCGACGGCAGTGCAAGGACGTCGGCTTGCTGCAGATGCCGCAGCGATCGTGTGTAGTTTGGCACTGCCGTGCTCAAGGAGAGTGTGCTCCACATGCGGACGAAGTCTTCGAATTCGTTCTTTTAGTTTTGTGAGCTCTTTCTCACCCACCAACATAGTCACTCAGATAAGAGAGGTAACTATCCAAAATAAGGATAAACACTTGTTACAAAACGCTCCTTACGCAAAATCAGAGGGCTGCAGATATCCAAAGTAAAGATGTAGAATGTTACTGACTTCATCAAATAAAACAGACCGAGTCATTATCTTCTCAGCACGCCGTCGTGTTATAAGCACAAAAATCCAAAAAATTGTTTCAGAGCAAAGTATGCTGTATTTTTAAGTGATGATCTTTGTAATGTACATCTGTATTAAACGTTATGCTGGTGATATATGGTGACAATGCGTATTTATATTTACAATGAAGAGAGATTGACCAGTGGCCAATATACAACTAAAACCAAGTTGTCAGATGGATATTAACTGCAATGGATTAGTGGAGAAATACAGGGATGAAGAAGTAGTTCGATTGTCTTGCCGCATGTATGCTGTAGAGCACATCTTCCACCGGACTGCCTTGATGATGCATGGATGGTAACAGCGTAGTAAATGCCCGGTGACGAAAAGGTCATGAATTCGTAGACTATATAGTCAGTCAATAGATGGAAAATCCTAGTACACCATCTGAAATGTGGAATTGGTGAAGACAGACAGTCGACCGAAATTATATCGAAATAAATTCATTCTTAACTTGTCTTCAGTTGCGTTAGGTAACACCTCGATAGCTAACACATCTGCGTTCAGAGAATTTATTTCGAAGTGATTTCGGTCAGCTATCTACCGTCATCAATTCGATGCACAGGACCATGAATACTGTCGAAGTTTGGCATAGCAAACGATACTCAATCAGGCAAAGGTATCTGAACCTACAATTTCTGATCAATATGATAAAGGAGAATGTAATAAAATCAATACCTGAAATTTAAAAAAATGTAATCCGTCGGTTAGCCTCTTCAGTGAAAGAGATTAAAAATAAATCCGTGTTGAAAAGGAGTTAAAAGATATTTTAAGAATACATAATGACTTGGTGGATTTAAGGAGTTTAAAATTTACGTCATTCGTACGAAAAGTTCGTAAAATAAGACAGAAGTAATGTTGTAGAACAGAAAATGTAAAAAATAATATTTTTTTAAACACGGCTATGCACAGCCTTAAGCCTAGATAAAATGTGGAGGGGCGATCTTATTACAAAACAACAGGCAGAGCCTCCCCATTGTCGCGGCTTCCTTTGCAGGTCGGAGAAACCGCAGCTAAAATGTATGTGGCCAGAAACACCACGTTGACTCACGGCCGCAGAAGCCCATGACACCCTTTAAGAGGCGGCGAGGCATCTCGTACAGTAGTTATATGAGAGTGAATTTATTCCTCGCTCCTCATGAGACATCATCAAACTTATTTTCCTGCTTCTGGAGTGTCTACAGCGAGTATGAGGGAATCCCGAAACGTGACATCTTACTTTTGTACTGCTCTTCGTTCCACACCTTCAAGGACGAACTTCTTTTCTGTGGCACTCGAACACTTGTACTTCTTCGATGTCATTTTCACGGCGGATCTATGTACTGTGCTTATGCTTTATTGAGAAAACACGTAAATTTTTCAAAGTGTTTAGAGATGAAACGATTATCTTAATAACCGATAAAACAATTCCAGATATCGAGTATTACATACCGGCTGGCACTTCATTACGAAATGTTTACGGGGCTGTCTGTTATGACAGTCGCTTCCGTTTATGGAATGTACCGAACACAGGAGGTTTCTTCGGTAAACAGAAGTTCTTACATGGGTCTTGACAACACGATCGAATTACAGAGGTTCAAATAGTGAGACGCGACTGTGTGGAACTGCATAGGCAGATTTCGGTCTCTGGAAATAATTGTAACTCAACTAAGGACTTTATAGGACACGAACGTCAGCCGGGTAAATAAGTCCCACACTAAGTGGACATCCAGCGGACGCAGGTAAACACTTCCTGTTACACCACGCCACTGCTGCCTCGGTGTAAACACGGAGGACAGCAGGAAGTGCACGACCACTAGCTGGACTCCAGAGCAGGAAACAGCCGGGGTCCCCGGTGGTCTAGTGGTAAGGGGGTCTGGAACGTTCCAGCGCCTCGGCTGGGGCCGGGGTTCAATCCCCGGCCGGCGCTGGAATTTTCAGACTTCCGAACACTAGCCTCCACCTCTGCCTTGGCATGTGGCGCATGTCAGGCACCCCCGTGGGGTCCGTGCTTTGGATCCCACGTGGAGCTCACTCCCACACTACAAACTGTACCTGATTATGCTGCTACAAACATTTAAAATTTTAATTCGCACACTTTCTTCACCAGACTTCATCTACATATATTTTAAGGTATTTAATATATCTCACTATCAAAAGAAACTGCTTGGTATATTTGTAGGATTACAACTATGAAATAAAACCCTTACAAAAAAAAAAAAGATTTTGTTTTCCTTCGTGTACTGAATACTGCTGAGGTTAATACCCAAACATGTGCCATTTTCCTGTAGTTACCAGTGAATATTCGAAAAAAAGGTTATCATACTGATTCATATATTACATACTGTATTTCACACATTCTCAGTGCTGAAAAAGCAATAATTATTTCAACGTCATAAGAAAATACAAAATATTACATCAATAGCAAATCACAAGCCAACGCTGTGTTATTTTTAGTATCATGATTGACTATGTGATAAATAAATCCTGTATAAGAAATCGTTTCGTAATAGTTGACAATATCTTTTAAAAATACTTTTCACTAATTGCATTTTCAAAAACGAACAAAGGCCTTCTTTTTTCTCAAATTATTCTAGTATCAAAATGAGATGTTTGATGTGACACAGGTCACTAAAGAAATAAACTCTTTTTTGTATGAAAAACGTTATTTCTCGTGGTTTTATGTGAGCTGAATGCTGAATCAAACAGATAATACTTAACGTTAACAAGAGGAATTTCTTGGGGATTTCACTAACAAGCCCATATATGTGATATAATATATCGATTAATAGTTATATGACAACCTCTCTGCCTCTACTTTATGTAAAAGTATCTTTTGGATCAGAAAAGAAATTATGTTACTACTTCTATGAGTTAAGTCTGGTTGAATGAAAGAGATTGTAAAGGCCTTAGCCGAAGATGCAGAATGTTCCCTTCTCTGCAAGGCATTTGCCATCAGTAATGAGTGAAACTGTAAAATAGGAAAAATGGATGACAAACGTCTATTACTGTTGTACTATTATATCACTAACGTTGCATTGCATAAACTTACTTACAGTTCTCGTTGCTGTTCAATATTCTTTAACTCACTATACCGTGCGATTATTTTGTTAACATTTAATATAACAGTAGCCCTGTTCCGAGCCACATATCCATTTTTAATGCTTAAAACTGTGGACAAAACTATTAGTAATACTAAATTACGAAGAGGGAATGATGAATGTAACATGCTGCATACATTAATGTCGCTCGAGATGTAGTTTGCATTATATGTTACGAGAACAGAATTATTTTGTAATGTGTGAAATACCCAAAAATACGGTAACAGACAAACCGAGCAGTGATGCCGTAGTCTGTTTTGTAATAATAGTGTAAAGGAAGAAATAAACAGCAACTAGACATTTAAGTCACTCAATATTCGCGGCCATTTTGCGGTTCATCACTTCGCTGCTACGTGTCGCTACTAGTACCTCACACACTTCGTTGCCTGTAGTGCAGAGCTTCGCTACCAGAGGGCTCTATCAGCATCGGCGAGGACTCACTCTGTCGGCGTTTGCTGCTTCACTGCTCAACATCTATGCTCGCTGATATGCTGCTAAATCTTCAGAATAAACGAAAAAAATAACACCAAATATGGCAAATAGTGATAATTGTGAATACTACCGAACCATCTCTTTCATACGTCCTGGCTGAAAATACTGATCCAAAATATTTACAGAGGAATGGAACACATTAGAGGAGACGAGCTATAGGAAAATCGAACACACTAGCCGCTAGAGATCGGTTGAAGAAATTCAACCCATATTTATAACATCTATAGATGTAGAAAATAACTTTTCACAGTTTTGACCAAAATATAGTTTGAATTTAAGATGCAACCAGCGATAAAATACAGTGAGCGGCATGTTATCTAGAGCTCTGCCAAAAATCAGCCAGCAGATGTAAGACTTATAAGAAAGCTGGTAGTTGATAGTTGAGGAGGGAGAGAGAGAGTGAGTTTGCATACAGAAAGTTTCACACGTCGTGCGACACACTTATCGCGTTTGTAGAGGGGACCTACCTGGGAATCGATGTCTGGAAACGTCATCCAGCGAGGCTACAGAGTATCAAAGTTACAGGCGCTGTAGTCTGTAAAATGTGTGTACACAGGGAGATCCAATGAAGATGTTAGCAATTTTCTATGATGATGGAGATGGATAAATTTGAGGTTATGTCCCTATAACGAAAAATTGGAAGAGAAGACATTCCTGTTACGTGTGACAGTATGTACCGGTAGTGTTGCAGCTAAGATGTAGGGCAGGAAACTTTCAGAGGTGGTAGTATGGACCGAATGTCCAGTACACATGGGCTGTAAAATGCATACCTTAAGAGCTGTGAGGACTTGTTCATCTTCGCTAGCATAAAACATATCTCCACTGTTGAACAAGTGCTCATAGCGCCTCAGGTATGCATTTTGTAGCCCATGTTTACCGGACATTTTTTTCTTACTTTGATCCATACTACCACCTATGAAAGTTAGCAACAACAGTACCAGTACTTGTATTCCGCCGTCAGAGGTATGATAACGATATTCCCTTGTAACTTCCGGAACATGATACATGATCAAATTGATAAATAATCACGGCATCACACTCTACTTACATACATTCGCCGGGGCTGGTGCCTGTATTTTGATGCTCTGTAGCCTCGTTAGATGACGTTTGCATGCATGAGTTACTAGGTAAAATTGCAAGCTCTAGAAATGTTGAACACCTTGTATAAAGAAAGCAACATACGAAACGAACGAGATATTTGGGAAATTAATCGAAGATCATTTCGCTGCTGCTGATTTGAAATTTCGTGGCATTTATTCGCTCTGAAGAGGATCGTTCAAATGATGGTCGAAATGTCGTTATTTTAGTTGTTTCACTGTTGTATAATGACATGGCCTAGTACCCAAAATGATTTTCTTAAATTTGTTTGTAGGAATTCTATCGCTTCTCAACGATATTTTCAGAATGATAGTAGTATTTTTTCCTACACCTACCAACTTTAATAGTGCTAGAAATGATGAAAATATTACCTAATACTTTTTGATATGGAGACAGAGACGGTGCTTGGTTCTAATGATAACAATATACAGGAAAATTCAGCCATGTTTCTGCGAAGTAGCATTACGCCGAAATTCTGAAATACATCCGTATATTTCGAATGTGGTACAACAGCTGTAGGTAGGAGACGAGATACTGCAGAAGTAAAGCTGTTTAGACGGGGCGTGAGTCGTGTTTGGGTAGCTCAGATGGTAGAGCACTTGCCCATGAAAGGCAAAGGTAGCGAGTTCGAATCTTGGTCCCGCAAAGAGTTTTAATCTGCCGGGAAGTTTCATATCGGCGCACACTCCGCTCCAGAGGGAACTAATTCTGGAAACAGCTGTATAGTTACTGGAGAGATACAGGATGTTCCAAAATCACGTTAAAAACTTCTAGGGAAATGAGTAATGATATTTTGAAGAGGAGCCCATGTATGGAAAGGTATATCCGTGCTACAGCCGTATGAATACACCTTCGCTAATGTGGTATGCAACAGGGTTATAATCACTGTAGGGGGGGGGGGGGGGGGGTTACTTACGTCTGATCCTATGATGTCATTTGACAGCTGTCTCCTCTCTGACCTGGTTCGAGTCTCGTTCATGTTTCTGTGAGTGTTAGAGGAACATTGCTGAGTACACTTTTGCCGAATATACCGACACGAGTATTCTGTGTGGCGAAGCTCACAGTACTGGAAGAGCTGCTGGTCGCCTTTATCAAGATCGTTGTCCACAGCGTCTGACTCCTCCCCACACGCTTTTCGTTAGCATTGCACAACGTCTTCGAGTAAGGGTGCCTTCAACGTCATCAGGTGCGTGTGTGGTGCCCGTGGAGACGCAGCGCACGCGAATTGGAAAATATATTTATATGGATATTGTGTCTGTTCTTCCGGACATGTGCGAAAGGACGCTACGAATGTAGTGTGTGGACATACATAGGTGAGAGAGTGGGTCTCGCGGGAGGCGTGCGCGAGACAGTCCCTGTAGTCTCACTATCCTCTGTGCCGTCGGTGGCTCAGATGGATAGATCGACTGCCATGTAAGCAGGAGATCCCTGGTTCAAGTTCCGGTCGGGGCACACATTTTCACCTGTCTTCGTTGATATCTATCAACGCCCGTCAGCAGCTGAAGGAAATAATATCATTCTAATTTCAAATTGGAAAAGGCCCTCCTGTAAAAACAGTGTCTCTGAAGACCGATTTTTTTGATTCTTTGGTTATTAAAGAGTGAAACTGTAGAACAATAGATGTACTCGGCCACATCTACACTGAAATGCCAAAGAAACTATTATAATAATGCGTATTCAAACACAGAGATATGTAAACAGGCTTAATATGGTGCTGCCGCCGGCAACGCCTATGTAAGACATGTGTCTACCGTAGTTGTTAGATCGGTTACTGCTGCTACAATGGCAGGTTATCAAGATTTAAATGACTTTGAACGTGGTTTTATACTTGGCGCAAGACCGGTGGGACACAGCATCTACGAGGTAGCGATGAAGTGGGGATTTTCCTGTACGACCATTTCACGAGGGCACCCTGAATATCAGCAATCCAGTAAAACAATAAATCTCCAACATCTCTGCGGCCAGAAAAAAATCCTGCAAGAATGGAATCTGAAGAGAATCGTTCAGAGTGGCGAAAGTGCAACCCTTCCGAAAGTAACTGAAAATTTCAATGCTTGACCATCAACAAGTATCAGCATGCGAACCATTCATGGAAACATCATCTACATGGGCTTTCAGAGCCGAAGGCCCACTCGTGTACCCTTGCTCGCTGCACAGCACAAAGCTTTACGCCTCATTTGGGCCCATCGGTACGAACATTGGACTGTTGATGACTCGCAACATATTGCCTGGTTGGACGTGTCTCATTTCAAAATGTATATACAGTACGGAAGTGTATGGGTATGAATACGACATCATGACTCCATGGACCCTGCATGTCAGCTGGAAACTGTTCAAGCTGGTGGAGGCTCTGTGACGTTGTAGAGCGTGCGCATTCGGAGTTATGTGGGATCCCTGACACGTCTAGATACATTCTGTCTAATCACCTGCATCCATTCGTGTCCATTGTGGATTCCGACGGAAGTGGGTAATTCCAGCAGGACAAAGGAGCGGCCCACACAACCACAATTGCTACAGAGTGGCTGCAGGAACACTCTTCCGAGCTTAAACACTTTCGCTGGCCACCAAACTCCCCAAACATACTGTACGTCTCTAGTAAATTTTATAGCATTAACTACCACATCTGGAATGCCTTGCAAAGTGTTGATCAGAGGAGATCTCTGCTCCCTCTTACTGTTACGGATTTATGGGCAGCTCTGCAGGTTTCATGGTGTCAGTTCCCTGCTGCGCGACTTCAGCCATCAGTAGAGTCCATGCCACGGCGTGTTGAGGCACTTCTGCGTGCTCGCGGGGGCCATAAACGATATTTCTTTGATTCCACAGTGTAACAAATTACTTGTCAATGTGACAGCCTTACCAACATGTTTTCAAATGGTTCTAGTATACGGTACGTCTCGGGAGACGGGTTACAATTTAAAATATGAGTATTATGTACTCAGTCCCCTCTACAAATTCTAGCAGGTAGTGATGGGAATTTCAGAACATCCTGTACGTTTCCAGCAAACTGTATAGCCGTTGTCGTGTTACAATTGGTATCTGCGAATACATTCCATAATTTGTGACAGATCGTGAGGCGCGACTGCAGACGTCCGTAGCGTTTACCCAGGGGGCGTCTCGGCTACGGCCGCTCTGACGGCCACGAGAATAGCCGGAGGTAGAGAGCGCAGCACGGCTAGTTTGAAGGCCACTTTCAACTAGTGTTGCCAGAGGTGTCTCTTTTTAGAGATTCTACGACTCGCCCCACGTAAGCTTTATCTGCTAACATTTCGAAATACACTATCCTATCAATGAGTGTACAGACACCTATTAGTGGACATTAATATGCAGTGTGTCCAACCTTTGTCTCTATGGCGGCTTGAACTCTGCTCGGGACACTAAGTGAGGTGCCTGCCGACAATTTACGCACCACACACGGAGATCGTATCTACGTGTTTGTACATGCAAGGCAATACATTGCTCAGCAAGATAGCCATATCTCTCACCAATTTTGAACATTTGGAGCACAATGGGCAGGTTCTTTAAAGCAGGTCGCGATTTTGGCGATGTAATGAACCAACTGAACTGAATTTGGTACCATATCCATCAGGAGGGTATCCACTAACTTTATCAGTCAATGTCAAGCCTAGTAACTGCCAGAGGTGGCCCAACACATTATCGACTTATCAATTTGTGAATCTCTTTGTCTTGAATTAATCATCCAGTTTTTCTTCAACTCTAATCATTCATTTGCCCCTACACGTACAGTCATGCTCAAAACTATCCTAACGCCCGAATTGAATTTCGCCTGATTCACATGCAACCCACATAACGCAACTGTCTAGCAGGTCCCCTTACCGCTCCTTGGTACAGTCGTTTGACTATTGAAAATGGTTCCAACAAATCACCACCAGAAAACACTGTTCTGTATCGCAATAACTCAAGATGTAAAGTAATACCACGATACTACAAATATCACGGAACACCTTATCACAGATAAGACTGCCCTTAAGGCTTGTAGCTCACATTTATTACAATAAATGACATACCTGACATTTTACCACTCTCATTATTATTACGTCAGATAGGTAATGCACATTGTAAATTCGTCGAATTCATGATTTACTCTTCAAAGTAACATACCGTACTTATTATTTAACACAAAATAAGATTAAAAATTAAAGGTATTCACGAGCGGCTAATTGAGAATATTTATGAACTTCAAATGACACGACGAACCGTCTCGTTCTGCATATGGATGCAAACTCAGGTCATGCAGACTAAGCAAAGATTTCGTGCCTGACGGAAACTAACAGTCACTCGTGATTAGGCATACAGAGAGTGATATACATCGATTTTAGACTGAGCCAGTTTGCAAATACCAACTTTAAATTACATAGCGCAAGTATTTTTGCCGGACGCGAATTCCTACCCAGCACCTATTGTCCCTGTTAACGAACGACGAGAGATGTTGAATCTTGGTTCTTAACAAGTAACTTACTTGAATTGCCGTGAGGTAAGGCTTTGTACTGGGCAGGGATTCGAACTCAGAACTTAATCGAATAGATATCGACGCACAATCAACTGTGACATTTCGGATTTTCTCGGCAGTAGCTAGATGTTTTAACTGAAATGACGAGACGAAACATACATTTTTTTCCTTCCCAAGACTCCAACCCGGCATCTATCGCTGTTATATTCTAGAGAAAACGAACGTTAAATATGGGTTTGTTGCACCAGCAGCGACATGTGAGCGTGTTGGAACTAGAAATAATATGACGAAGAGTTCAGTGCTCACTGGGAATACAGCTCCACACATCATATCGCTTTTGACTACACACAAAGATACGTCAGCTTCCGAATTTTTGTCCAGCTCGGCCTAACATCTTGAACTTACAGTGATCTCGCAAATAGTCCTGTGTCTCACTGGGTGTCAAAACGTCACATATCGTTAGTGTTGACAACGAATGAAAATACATTAAACATTAAAATAATTATCCACCAGCAGATAGGTGTTCTCATGCTAGAGCTTGATAATACATAATGAAATCTATAGTGCCGGGCCAGGATTCGAACCCATTCACGCGCAGTATGTGGAGATGTTGAGGAATCTGCAGTTCTGAACAAACAACAAATAGTAGCCGTGCTGTATTCTCACGAAGGGATCAAATTGAGCGTTAAGTACGGTCTAAGTTGCATTCCCAGTTCAGAACCGATTTTATCGACATACAGAAGCTCAGATAAAATATGGACTAAATGTCCTTTGAGCGTTATTTAAGCATCACAAGACTGCACATACATGCAATCGATTTCGAGGTGCAAAGTGTTTATCTTACTTTGGTGACAGGTTGGCATAAGAGATTTCCAAAAACTTTTTATCGTACTGAAATAATCTTTTGTCGGAAAGAAACAAGGTAAGTGTTTTATTTGTATATATTTTGTAGGAAACTGTAATCGTGATGGAAGATTATACACCTTAATGTTTGACACAACTGCTAGGAGAAAACGCTGCATCCTAACCAAACCCTGCGGTTCCTCTCCATATCCCCGTAAGACACGAGCAGGGGATTCTCCACGCATACCGCTACACAGCTGTTCCTAGCACACCTGAGATTTGGCAACATCGTCACAAACATTAGGCAACACTGTGACAATGCAATCACTTCCGCCTATGGTACTGAATTGGCTCACTAAATTTACTTGATATTACCTTTCCATTTGAATGGCTCATGCTGTATAATCCTTACGTAAACTAAGATACTGAGGCAGAAAATTAAATTTTTTGGCTAAAGAAATGCTATTCTTCACATAAGTGGCAACTTTTATTATCTTTCACGATGCGTTATGAGGCTGAGCGACCAATACCATGGTGAGAGTGGTGCAAAGGTAGCAGTGTGTCTGTAACCCGGTGGTACCGCCCATGTCTCGTGTCAGAACGGCTCAATCAGTCGTCAGTTCCAACTGAGGTAGGGACCATCGTGTGCGAGCTTTTTTTTTTAAGGAGCTGCGAATTTCCAGAAAAAATTCTGTATCGAAATCGGAAGAAAACCTTTACACATCAAATCTTCTTGGTAGCTCGACTCAGTAAGTTGTGTTAATCGTCATAGATCATGGCGTTCTGACTTCCAAGCTGCTTCGCAATACCAGCGTCTCTGAAGAAATTCGAATCGATCATCAACGATACGAATTTCAATATTGTTCTTCACTTAAGACTCACATTCCAGGGTGATAAGTATGAAGGAAATGAGCCTCTTGATTACTCTATGCTAAACTTTCCTGCAGACATGTGCTGACAGTGTCTCTAGCAACTTACTTTTTCTCTGGGTAGCTTCAAATGTGGCAGTTTTGTCGCCTTAAATCCAATTGAATATTCTAAATATCATTTGTGAACAGCGTTCACTTCTCCATTAATTAATTTATGGACCTCAAAAGAAGCAATTTGCCTTAGTAGCTATAGAGCAGGTTCTGATAGGAACTGACGCAATCTTTTTCATCCATTTACCATAGAAAATCAAAGAAAGAAACCAAACATTACATTGCATTTACTCCCTGTGCCTTGAGTAACACATGTGAATCCATGACAATAATAAATTATTTGAAGAATCTCCTGTGCAAGGAAAAGAACAGAATGGGACGCCTTAATTATAGCGCACTGGATCAGAAACAATGAAATTAATTCTGTGTCACATTGATGTACTGCATTCTAATGTAATAAAATAATCATCAAATAAAAACGGTTTTGTGCCTCCTTTGCTATCAAGAGTGAAACACAAATCGTAGACAGATTTTATGGGTCACTACTCAACAACATTAAAGCATTTTACATGGTTGAGAGTGTGGAGTGGAGCAGATGTTGTCGGCAGAAGGCAGCGCAGTGCCTCAGCCCCCGCCGGTAGGCAGCAAACGGGTCCCAGAGAACTCAGACGCATGCGGTGTTCAGAGGCAGATGCTCGGTAAAGAAATCTTTCGCTAAAACACTGTTGAACCAAACTATTATTACCAGTGTGACACAAAGCGAAATATATTGTAGATTCGCTTGAATTACACGCATAGCTTCAGCACCGAGAGGAAAGGGGCGATAAAAATTTTGTCGTTGTCTGCTTCCGGTCGCCAGACGTCATATTAGCTAGTCTCACGTTTTACCTCAAGACTACGGCCTTAGTCAAGAATAATGTACTAAGACTGAACTCAAGACTTCCTCTGGGAGGTGCCGCAGTCTACAATGTTGCAGATCGAACTTACTGCCGGACACAGTATCCTGAGAGGAGAACGACTGTGTTGTCCACCTTATGTGGACGGCTCGGCGGTCAATGTTTTGCTCTAAGGCTGTATCTACAACACATATTGCATCCTGAACACCTAGAAGAATTAAAATAACAAAAGTAGTTTATGAGAGCAACGTTAACTATGGCGTTCGAAGTATTCATAGTGTTGTGTTCGTGTGTGCAAACGCCTTCCAATGCCCACTCAAGGAGGACAAGGATACAAAGTCTAGCTTCAGTATTATAAAATCGCTACAGTCTGCGGATAAACTCAGACTTGGGTTGATAATTAATTTGAATATTTAGCAATACTATACCCATTGGTGTTAAACTCGTTATTAACCAATGATTCCCACAGCTACAGGGACACTACTTGTGATACTTAGGCAGTGCTATCAGACGAAAAGATCAACCTGACACAAACTGTGGGAAGTTTGTTTTACAAACTTCGTACCAGGATAATGAGCTTTTACGTATTTGGGATGTCTGTGAACGTTGCTGCTTGAGACGATTTAAGACGAAAGGAAATACCTTTAGCAACGACAATGTTTGAAGAAACCGTCTTAACGGGACTAAATCGTGATTTGTAAATCGTTTACCGGCCGTACTCTACCACATTTCGCTGATTGGAAGGCAAATAGATTACGGAAAAATGTCACAGAAGGAAAAGGGAGAACGAAATGTCTCCCACTGGAAGGTCATGTTGTCTTATTTAAATGATTACAAAATCAGGTAAAACGACCAGTCAGATTGTCAGTATAAGAACATTACTGTTGTCTGTATGATGTAGCACTGCTCAGGGCCTGTAACGATAAAGGGCCCGTTTAGGTCAGTCATATTGTATAAAGAAGTGGAAGAGAGAGCACCGCTAAATTCCACAATCCGTATGCATTGCAGACACACAGAAATTACTGTTACAGTGTACTAATGGAGCCCAATTAATGAGAGAACTGCGTATTTTCCGGTGAGAGAGAGCACTGGCAAATAATCTTCGCTAAATTAGGTTACTTAATCTGGTGTCACTCTGAGCTAGAATTTATGGCCGGCGGCTGAGTGTAAGGTCAGTGGGCCGGATCCGAGTTTTGCAAGTGCGAAATACTTTCCTACATTATAGAAGCGAATATTAAACTGGAACTAATATTCCAAAAATTTTGAACTTGGATAGCTTAGAATGAAAATCTTTTTCTTTATTGCAAAGGAAAACAATTGATTTTCTAAAACATTCTCTGTCATACACAACTTGAAACAGGTCACGTCGACCAAATCATATGGAAAAATTGCCAGCGGCGTATATCGGCAGGCAGTAAGATCTCTTGGCTTTTGGTTTGGCAGTACTCGACAGCCATTTCTAGGCGCAAGTAATAGAAGAAAGGCAGAGCGTTATTGTTATCAAGTAACGTCTTCATCGATTACTTTAGTTTTAATGTAATCTATGAGTAATTACTCATAGATATTAACATGAAAAGAATTCTGTAGACAGAGAAAGAACCTCTTCTTGGGAAACTACTTGTATAGTGACCAAAAGGCACGAACTGATATTCAAGTACAGTGTTCCAGCAGCGGCATGAAGAAAATGATAGTAATAATGACGGTAATAATCCAATTATCCGGTAACTTCACACTTCCCAGTGGATCTTCACGAACTAAGAAAATATCTGAATTTGTGAACATTTCAAAATGGCTTCACATCGAGCCTATGATGCCTACAAGGGTCTTTACATCCTGCTGACATGAGAATAGCATAATCTCCGCGTCAGAAGCTTGTTTCTACTTAAACATTTAATAGACTCGCGTTTTATCCACCGTGACTACTTTTGTAAGCTCAGCACATCATCCGTTGCAGCTCACTCCTGGGGCTGGGAAATATGGGCACAATGGCCTGGTGGAACTATCACAGGAGCAATGCGTGGGTTCAGACATTTACTTTTAAGAAGCACAAACAGATTTACTTTGCGTCTGGTAACCTCAAAAGAAAGACGTTATAATCCAGAATTCGCAATACAAATCACGTTCCATCATTACCAACTGGGCAGAGCCAGGTTACGTTGGGAAATGACATAGCGGAAGTCATCGTAAACAGAAATACAGTCGCCAGTAAACTTACTTACATTAGAAAATTTTATTTTATTTTATGAACCGATAGCCATTTAAAGGATGGGGCTCTTATTTTACTTGTAATTGATTGAACTAGAGACGTTGAAAAATTTGGTGCTGGACTGTGATTCGAATTCGTTTCTCCTCTTTCGAGGATCTGAATCTCTCGGGACATTATAGTTCAACCATTTCGTCCCTTTTCGCAAGACTGCAACCTTCTCTAGGTCTCCTCCAAAGGTAAGTATGTGGGTCCGAATCCTGATCCAATACAAAAATATTCATAGTTTCAGTTCAAGCCCTATAACGTGCACACCGTCCCGCTAGTGAAAACCAACGTGCGCTTTTAATGTCTATTCATGTGTTGCCAACAATCGCAATAGGTGTCATTATTTCTTGTCAAACACGCACACACCTTACCGTTGGTGAGTAAGCAACTGATATTTAAGCTATATTTGTGGATGCACGGTAGGCGTGTAGTTAGATTGTCGCTTAGGTACAAAAGTTTGTATCCTTAGTTTAGATTCAAAAACCTAGCAGCTGGTAAGAAAAACCGATACGTAAATTTGATTTTACTTAATTAACAATACGATTACGTGTTGGGTTCGTATCTCCGTCATATAACTTCACATCATGCACTTAATCTTTAAATGCATGCGCACTTTGTTACTTGAGCATGGAGGTATATCAGACATCTTTCGTGGTTAGTTAACAGGGACGAAATTGTCTTGTTAGGAGTCCCGGTTTATTAAAAAAATTGTCGTCTTTTATTTTCAAGTTTAGATTTCATTACTGGTATTGGCAAAATTCATGACTCTTCATGGATAGCCATCAATATGATATGATTAGATTACATTAGATCAATTCTTGTTTCATAGATCATGAATACGATATTTCGTAATGACGTGTAACGTGTAATTTTAATGAAAGATTTCTTTACATACCATGATTCAATTTCTTTACAACAATTTCTTACTCTCTCTCATTCTTTTTGATTTCTCTCTCTCTCTCTCTCTCTCTCTCTCTCTCTCTCTCTCTCTCTCTATCATACACACACACATTCTTTTTTTCTTTATTTGTTTGTTTTGCTCGACTATCGGCGAGGCATGACAACGTCTCAGAATGAGCTTCTTAGTTTTTAGTACACTTACGAAATAAATATAAAAATAACTGTGAGAGTTACTGATATATGATGCTTAGTTTTCAGTCAGTTCCGAGTATTATTAGTAACCACGCTCCAGTCCCTAAACCTAGTTACAGAAATGCGAATCAGACGCATTACGTATTCCAGGCCGTAGCAACCGCGACTTGGAGACACCAGCTATGGTCACTTCCCAGACCGCTGTACGATCACATCGGTTCGTCTTCTTTCTGCTGGTACTGTAACTGAGATTTGACAACAAGGCAACGTATGTTTGGCAACTCTGTGATCGACCAGTTGCTTCCTGGTGTGCACGGAATTTATCCTCAAAGTTCACTTGATTTTACCTGTCATTTCCATTGAATAATCTGATTTATTATCGCTTTACGTGTAACAAAAGATTGTAAATATACGGTTTTCAGCCCAGGAAAGTCGTTGCACGTGGAAATCGCAACTAATCTCGTCCTTTAAATAGCGGTTTACGAGTGCTAGACATTATCGATCTCGTAAGAGTAAGCTAAGACACGTACTTCTACGCCAGCTCTATGGTAATGCGCTGACCTGAGAAATAGCATCTGTTATGGTTCGCACTTCCAGTCTCACTGACTGTAACGTTTTTATCCCTTCTGTGAAAGAGCTACTAACAGTCAGATAAAACATCGATAAGGAAATCGCAAAAAAATACTTTCGGCTCATAGTTCAATGGTGAAAACTTACAATGCTGCACAACGGGTAACTCCTCTTCCCGCCGCTGACAAGCAAATTTTGGGTTTCTAGGAATACAAAACTTTACTTATGAAATGCGACATTTGTACTGCACGACGTTTTCAACAAAGAGATGGCGCAATACAGTAGCTCAAGTGGAAAGAAACACTTCCTTTTCAAATTTGTGCATCCTACACTGTTGGCTGTTCTGTGTAGGTGGCAGGTACGTGATTTTATTTCGGTCGAATTTATGCACTGGGTAGTCGAGGCAGCTAGTTCATTGTGATTCGGTCAACCAAGTAAATGAATTTACTGCACCTGCTGCAAATTACTACAGGAAGCCTGTGTGTCAATTCTCATCCAGTGTGGTGCAACGGCGTTACGATAGAAAAATGAGCCACATACTTATAATATGCTTGAATATCTATGGACTGGGTTCGATTCCAACTTCTGTCAATGATTTTAGATAAGAAGAGACAGATTCCATTCTCTTCTGGCTACACCAAGTGAAGAAGATATAATGACATTGTGGTCTGAAATTGACATGAAAAATGATATTCCTTTTCTACAAAGTAGACGTTAGGATGAATCACAATAAAGACTGGAGCGGCGACACGTAGAAACCTTTCTTATACTTGTTATTTATTTCTAGTGACGAAACAAACGCTATGTAGGCTCACAGGACATTTAGTCCATATTTTATCTGAGCTTCTGTATGTCGATAAAATCGGTTCTGAACTGGGAATGCAACTTAGACCGTACTTAACGCTGAATATGATCCCTTCGTGAGAATACAGCACGGCTACTATTTGTTGTTTGTTCAGAACTGCAGATTCCTCAACGTCTCCACATACTGCGCGTGAATGGGTTCGAATCCTGGCCCGGCACTATAGATTTCATTATGTATTATCAAGCTCTAGCATGAGAACACCTATCTGCTGGTGGATAATTATTTTAATGTTTAATGTATTTTCATTCGTTGTCAACACTAACGATATGTGACGTTTTTGACACCCAGTGAGACACAGAACTATTTGCGAGATCACTGTAAGTTCAAGATGTTAGTCCGAGCTGGACAAAAATTCGGAAGCTGACGTATCTTTGTGTGTAGTCAAAAGCGATATGATGTGTGGAGCTGTATTCCCAGTGAGCACCGAAGTCTTCGTCATATTATTTCTAGTTCCAACACGCTCACATGTCGCTGCTGGTGCAACAAACCCATATTTAACGTTCGTTTTCTCTAGAATATAACAGCGATAGATGCCGGGTTGGGGTCTTGGGAAGGAAAAAAATTAATGTTTCGTCTCGTCATTTCAGTTAAAACATCTAGCTACTGCCGAGAAAATCCGAAATGTCACAGTTGATTGTGCGTCGCTATCTATCCGATTAAGTTCCGAGTTCGAATCCCTGCCCAATACAAAGCCTTACCTCACGGCAATTCACGTAAGTTACTTGTTAAGAACCAAGATTCAACATCTCTCGTCGTTCGTTACAGGGACAATAAATTCGCGTCCGGCAAAAATACTTGCGATATGTAATTTAAAGTTGGAATTTGCAAACTGGCTCTGTCTAAAATCGAGGTATATCACTCTCTGTATGCCTAATCAGGAGTGGCAGTTAGTATCCGTCAGGCACGAAATCATTGCTTAGTCTGCATGACCTGAGTTTGCATCCATATGCAGAACGAGACAGTTCGTCGTGTCATTTGAAGTTCATAAATATTCTCAATTAGCTGCTCGTGAATACCTTTAATTTTTAATCTTATTTTGTGTTAAATAATAAGTACGGTATGTTACTTTGAAGAGTAAATCATGAATACGACGAATTTACTACGTGCATTACCTATCTGACGTAATAATGAGAGTGGTAAAATGTCAGGTATATCATTTATTGTAATAAATGTGAGCTACAAGCCTTAAGGGCAGTCTTATCTGTGATAAGGTGTTCCGTGATATTTGTAGTATCGTGGTATTACTTTACATCTTGAGTTATTGCGATACAGAACAGTTTTTTCTCGTGGTGACTTGTTGGAACCACTTTCAATAGTCAAACGACTGTACCAAGGAGCGATAAGGAGACCTGCTAGACAGTTGCGCTATGTGGGTTGCATGTGAATCAGGCGAATTTCAATTCAGGTCGTTCGGATACTATTGGGCATGAATGAACATCACGTGTATCGATTTCCATCGCGCTGGGGTAAGTCCTCCGGGATACGTTTATTCTCCTTAGTGTGTAAATATATTTGGAGCATGTCATTCAAAAACGTTTGAAACGACATAGACGGGAGCGGGTTGTTGTTAGGAGAGCAGAATGTATTAGACTCGCGGATCATGTGGTGTTATTGGCAGAGAGCGAAAGAAGTATGACTGAAATGTTAAAAGAATTGAACAAGAGGCGTGAGTAAATTGGAATGAGAAATAATAAGAAAATCGCAAAATGTCCGGTGATAGGTGCAAGAAAAGCAAGAACAACTATAATGTTAGGCAGGAAGATACACAACAATTTAGTGTTTTTAGATAACTGCGACGTGCTATTATGGACGACATTGGAAGTAATATGGGGGTGAAAATACGTATAGCAATTGCCAACGAGACGTTTCATAACAGGAGGCTTTTATGTGGGTGCGTTGATAGGGGATAAAATAGGCAGGCACAGTGAGAAATGAGGTGGTGTTGAGTGGGAGAACAGAGAGAAATTTTAAAGGTAGCAGGATGAGCAAACACAATTGGCATGGACACTGAATGAGAAGAGATTGTTTATTGATGGTATGGAGGAAACGGTGAATGCAAGAAGAAGAAGAAGAAGAAGAAGAAGAAGAAGAAGACGATGAACATACCAGGTGATGGACAGCGTAAGAACAGAAAATAGTTGTGAGAAAACAAGAGGGTAACAAATGATGGGACTGCATGGAGAGCTACATGTGAACACCTGCCCTAGGGCAGAACACTCATGGTGGTGGTGTTGATGAAGAGGAGACTTATGTAGGACATTTTGCAAAACGCCCATTTTCTTGTAATCCAAATTTAAACAAAACATAGGCAGTTTATAATTTGTAGTCTATAAATGACCGTGAATTGCGTGACAGATGGAACTTGCCAGTATACCAGTTATTAGGACTTATTCCCACTCCACTGACGTATGGAGAGTGCGAACTGTGGCTGCTTAAAAGCCTCTGTGCGTGCTGTGCTTAGTCTCTTCTGGTCTTCACGCTTCCTACAGTTACAATACCTAGGCGGTTTAAGTATATTCCATTCCTACTTTCATCATGTAACGTCAGTTCTAGAAACTTTCTAATTAGGTCTCCTCGCGATACTTTGCTCTTCCACGGGATAGTCTGTGTCTACCATGAACTGCCCGTTAGTCAGTAAGTGGAATAATTGGTTTTCCGACAGATGTCACCATGTTACTGTCGCCCTGTCTCCACGTCAGAGAGACGGAAATTCTGTGTGCCACATTTGAAGATGAGTCTGTAAAGGTTACAAAACTAGTTAATGGAATTACAAATAGTTCAAAAAGTGAGTTTTTGCAGTTTTCCGTATTTACATTCAATGCACTAGTCACGGGCTCTAGGCGATCCTTAGGGGATATGCTTAGTCGGTTGGGAGCGTGATGTGTCCCTCCGAGATTAATTTCACCTGGACTTTAAGCGACTCACCGGTCAGCATTTACAGAGCTGCCAACTACATCTCACACCGGGAATATTACCAGGATTAGTTTGCATCGCAGCCTACGGAAGAGAACGCAAATCGAACGAGCATTCGCAGTCATTCCCTCCATTGACCACCATTCGCCTATATTCAACAGTTAAGGATTCCTCCGGAAATATTCCAAGTAGACTTTCTCTGGATATTTTACGTTTGTTTCCAAGCGCCTGCCTGTTCAATTTGATCAGAAACTGTGTGACATTCTCCAACGGGTCAAAAAACCTGTGACCATTCGTGCCGCCCTTCTCTGTATACATTCAGTATCGCCGGGCAGTTGTATCTGATTAGGATCCAAGAATCTCGAGCAATATTGGGGGATGGGTCGCAAGCGTGATTTGTAAGCAATTTCTTTTGTACACCGATTGTATTTTCCTAGAATTCTACCAACGAATTGCAGCCAGCCACCGTATTTCCCTAAGACTGCGACTATGTGACGGTTCCATTTGAAATCTCTAGAAATTTTTACACCCAGGTATTCATGTGGGTTGAGCGATTGCGAATTTGACTCGCTGCACTATACTCGTAGGATAAGGTTATATCGTTTTGTGAACCGAACAATTTTACATTTCGGGAACATTTAAACTAAGTTGTCATGCTTTGCACTACACTGAAATCTTATGAGGGCGTGGCTTCTTTCAAACAGAACTTTATTACAGGCAACAGCATCATTTGCGGAAACATTGAAGATCCAAATAGACCGCGTAACCACCGCCCCTTCTCCTCTCCAAATTGCTGTCTCAAAACGGTAAGTCCCATATGTAAACCACCTTCAGAAGTTCGTTCACTTTCCGTATCAGTTAATGTGTTAAAAACTTGACCTGAAGAAACATAACCCTTTGCAGTTGAAGACGCTCTGTTGTAAGAGAAGCTAGTTTTTCGAAAACGTCTCAATATTTATGTACTGAACTAGGTGTTGTACAATTCTATAATTTTCAGGTACATTTGGCGACGTATGTGGATACTGTCTGACAAATGTGTTGCGAATAAAGTGAGTAGTAAAGAAGTAATGAAGTGAAACATCAAGCCTGATGCTGACACTTTACTGCACGAACAGCGAAAATGTAGAAGTGATAAAAGTCTTTTTCCTTTCATCATTCTGTCAGGGATTCAGAGGGGAAAAAAAAGTTTCGCCAAGTTTCGAAATTATGTGTGAAGTTTGTTGGAAGTCGCCACGTGCTGCCTTTCACAAATGCTCGGTGAATATAGTCTCGATAATTTGCGCTCCATGAAATTATGCTGCCTTAGACGAGTACGCAGTTTGTAACTTTTAACGCCCGACTTATTGCGTAAACCTATGCCTTTAAATGAAGGACGGAAGGAGGATTGCATTTAATGTGCTATCGATGTCGAGGTCATTAGAGACGGAGCAGGAGTTGGCAATGCGTCAGGGAAGGGTAAAAGAAGTCCGCCGTTCCCTTTCAAAGGAATCATCCCAGCATTTGCTTGGAGCGATTCAGGAAAGTTATGGAAAACGTATCAGGATGGCCGGATGCGGATTTAAACGTCATCCTCCCGAATGCGAGTCTAGTGTACTAGTTGACAGCTCGTCGTGTAGAAGCTAGCGTTGCTGGTGATGGGATTCCGGGTTCGATTCACGGCTGGGTTGCGTTCTCCGCCCGGGAAGTAGGTGTCTGTGATGCCATCATTTCATAATCATTCGTGAAGGTGGCGAAACTGGACTGTGTAAAGGTTGGGGCTTTGTACAGGCGCTGATAACCGTGCAGTTAAGCGCCCCAAAAACCAAACATCATCATCATCATCATCATCATCATCATCATCATCATCATACCATGTACTAACCACTGCGGCAGCTCGTTCGGTATACATTTAAATGAGCAGATTAAGTCAGCATTTTTAGTATTTACATTGACTTCGTTCTTCATAAATGAAAGCAGGAACTACTACAAGACAAAGGAATTGGGATAACGAATGAGAAATACCTGATTGTGCTTCTGTTTGTAGATGACATGATTCACGTTCACGAAATGACCTCCAAAGATCTATATACCACCTGAACGAAATATGCAATGAATACAACTTTAAAATTTCTAGTAATAAAACGAAAATAAGTGCACTCCGAGGAAAATACTCAGTCATTTTAAAACTAGTTTTGGATAATCCTGCTTTAGAACTGGTCTCTTAATCTTTCACTTAGGCTACGCTGTAAGATCTGATTTTTACTCTGATACTTAAAATAAATTACACAAATTCTAAGCTGTCTGTGACACTATTATCTGAATATTGGGCAGTAAAGTACAAAAAGATTGTTCCGAAATTCTATAACGTGGTCCCGGTTCCTGTATTATGCTATGAAAGCGAAAACATGGTTAAAAGAAAGCAAAAAAAATCACACGGCAGAGATGAGGTTCCTAAGAAATTCGAAGAGCTGCACAACAAGAAATGATTAGGAATGAAGATACTAGAGAAAAATTAAGTATTTTCAACAGAAACTAAAAAATTCAAAAATATCGTGAAGACTGGTGAGAATGCTACGTCCCAGACTTCCACAAAAGATTATGAACTACAAGCGGAATGGAAGAAGTGATATTGAAAGGCCTCGGACGTGGGAGCAATTTCGTTTGAGAGACTATCCCGCGCGGCGACTACTGAAGTACTTATACATTATAGAATTCTTAAGTTATACAAGCAAAATAAGTAAGTTTTAATGTAGTTTACGTTCACTGATGCAAAAAAAAAAATTCTTGCTTTTTAAAGTGGGCTATGTTCTTTCTCAGAGTTCAAACTGTCTCCATGCCAAATTTGAACAATATCTGTTAAGCGGTTTGGACTCGAAAACGAAACAGACTGTGTTAAAAAGCAGAAAAGCAACTGAGAGAAAGAAGCGGCGTCGGTTTCTGCAGGAGGCGGACATCATTTTGTAGGACAATGTTCGGGCACGCTCGGTTCAAGTCGTGACTGATTTGATCGGTATATGGGGATGGGGAGCGCCGCATCACGCACCACACTCATCTACATCTACATTTATACTCCGCAAGCCACCCAACGGTGTGTGGCGGAGGGCACTTTACGTGCCACTGTCATTACCTCCCTTTCCTGTTCCAGTCGCGTATGGTTCGCGGGAGGAAAGACTGTCTGAAAGCCCCTGTTCTCTCTCTAATCTCTCTAATTTTACATTCGTAATCTCCTCGGGAGGTATAAGTAGGGGGAAGCAATATATTCGATACCTCATCCAGAAACGCACCCTCTCGAAATCTGGCGAGCAAGCTACACCGCGATGAAGAGCGGCTCTCTTGCAGAGTCTGGCACTTGAGTTTGTCAAACATCTCCGTAACGCTATCACGGTTACCAAATAACCCTGTGACGAAACGCGCCGCTCTTCTTTGAATCTTCTCTATCTCCTCCGCAAACCCGATCTGGTACGGATCCCACACCGATGAGCAATACTCAAGTATAGGTCCAACGAGTGTTTTGTAAGCCACCTCCTTTGTTGATGAACTACAGTTTCTAAGGACTCTCGCAATGGATCTCAACCTGGTACGCGCCTTACCAACAGTTAATTTTATATGATCATTCCACTTCAAAAAGTTCCGCACGCATACTCCGAGATATTTTACAGAAGTAACTGATACCAGTGTTTGATCCGCTATCATATAATCATACAATAAAGGATCCTTCTTTCTATGTATTCGCTATACATTACATTTGTATATGTTAAGGGTCAGTTGCCACTCCCTGCACCAAGGGCCTATCCGCTGCAGATCTTCCGGCATTTCGCTACAATTTTCTAATGCTGCAACTTCTGTGTATGCTACAGAATCATCCGCGAAAAACCGCATGGAACTTCCGACACTATCTACTACCTCATTTATATATATTGTGAAAAGTAATGGTCCCATAACACTCCCCTGTGGCACGCCAGAGATTATTTTAACGTCTGTAGACGTCTCTCCAGTGATAACAACATGCTGTGTTCTGTTTGTTAAAACTCTTCAATCCAGCCACAGAGCTGGTCTGATATTCCGTGGGCTCTTACTTTATTTATCAGGCGACAGTGCGGAACTGAATCTAACGCCTTCCGGAAGTCGAGAAAAATAGCATCTACCTGGGAGCCTGTATCTAATATTTTCTGGATCTCATGAACAAATAAAGTGAGTTGGGTCTCACACGATGGATGTTTCCGGAATCCGTGTTGATTCCTACAGAGTAGATTCTGGGTTTCCAAAAACTACATGATACTCGAGCAAAAAACATGTTCTAAAATTCTACAACAGATCGACGTCAGAGATATAGGTCTATAGTTTTGCGCATCTGCTCTACGACCCTTCTTGAAGACTCGGACTACCTGTGCTCTTTTCCAATCATTTGGAGCCTTCCGTTCCCCTAGAGACTGGCGGTACACGGCTGTTAGAAGGGAGGGCAAGTTCTTTCTCGTACTGTGTAGAATCGAATTGGTACCCCGTCAGGTCCAGTGGACTTTCCTCTGTTGAGTGATTCCAGTTGCTTTTCTACTCCTTGGACACTTATTTCGATGTCAGCCATTTTCTAGTTTGTGCTAGGATTTAGAGAAGGAACTGCAGTGCGGTCTTCCTCTATGAAACATCTTTGGAAAAAGGTGTTTAGTATTTCAGCTTTACGCCTGTCATCCTCTGTTTCAATGCCATCATCACCCCGGAGTGTCTGGACATGCTGTTTCCAACCACTTACTGATTTAACGTGAGACCAGAACTTTCTAGGATATTCTGTCAAGTCGGTACATAGAATTTTACTTTCGAATTCACTGAACGCTTCACGCATAGCCCTCCTTACGCTAACTTTGACATCGTTTAGCTTCTGTTTGTCTGAGAGGTTTTGGCTGCGTTTATACTTGGAGTGAAGCTGTCTTTGCTTTCGCAGTAGTTTCCTAACTTTGTTGTTGAACCACGGTGGGTTTATCCCGTCCCTCACAGTTTTACTCTACACGTACCTGTCTAAAACGCATTTTACGATTGCCTTGAACTTTTTCCATAAATACGCAACATTGTCAGTGTCAGAACAGAAATTTTCGTTTTGATCTGTTAGGTAGACTGAAATCTGCCTTCTATTACTCTTGCTAAACACGTAAACCTTCCTCCCTCTTTTTATATTCCTATTAACTTCCATATTCAGGGATGTTGCAACAGCCTTATGATCACTGATTCCCTGTTCTGCACATACAGAGTCGAAAAGTTCGGGTCTGTTTGTTATCAGTAGGTCCAAGATGTTATCTCCACGAGTCGGTTCTCTGTTTAATTGCTCGAGGTAATTTTCGGATAGCGCACTCAGTATAATGTCACTCGATGCTCTGTCCCTACGACCCATCCTAAACATCTGAGTGTCCCAGTCTATATCTGGTAAATTGAAATCTCTACCTAAGACTATAACTTGCTGAGAAAATTGATGTGAAATGTATTCCAAATTTTCTCTCAGTTGTTCTGCCACTAATGCTGCTGGATCGGGAGGTCGGTAAAAGGAGCCAATTATTAACCTAGCTCGGCTGTTGCGTGTAACCTCCACCCATAATAATTCACAGGAACTATCCACTTCTAATTCACTACAGGATAAACTTCTACTAACAGCGACTAACTCTCCACCACCGGTTGCATGCAATCTATCCTTTCTACCTGTCTGTACCTTTGTAAAAATTTCGGCAGAATTTCTCTCTGGTTTCAGCCAGCTTTCTGTACCTATAACGATTTCAGCTTCGGTACTTTCTATCAGCGCTTGAAGTTCCGGTACTTTACCAACGCAGCTTCGACAGTTTACCATTACAATACCGATTGCTGCTTGGTCCCCGCATGTCCTGCTTTGCCCCGAACTCGTTGAGGCTGCCGCCCTTTTTGTACTTGCCCAATGCCATCTAACCTAAAAAACCGCCCAGCCCACGCCACACAACCCCTGCTACCCGTGTAGCCGCTTGTTGCGTGTAGTTGACTCCTGACCTATCCAGCGGAACCCAAAACCCCACCACCCTATGGCTCAAGTCGAGGAATCTGCAGCCCACACGGTCGCAGAACAATCTCAGCCTCTGATTCAGACCCTTTACTCAGCTCTTTACCAAAGGTCAGCAGTCAGTCCTATCGACGATGCTGCAGATGGTGAGCTCTGCTTTCATCCGGCTAGCGAGACTGGCAGTCTTCACCAAATCAGATAGCCAGGGAGGGTTTCCTCCGATGCATAGCGACACACATCATTGGTGCCGACATGAGCGACCACCTGCAACTGGGTGCAACCTGTACCCTTCATGGCATCCGGAAGGACCCTTTCCACATCTGGAATGACCCACCCCGGTATGCACACGGATTGCACATTGGTTTCCTTCGCCTCTCTAGCTGCCATATCCTTATGGGGCCCCATTACGCGCCTGACGTTGGAGCTCCCAACTACCAGTAAGACCACCCTCTGCGACTGCTCGGATCTTGCAGACTGAGGGGCAACCCCTGGAACAGGACAAGCAGCCACGTCAGGCCGAAGATCAGTATCAGCCAGAGACAACCCCGGACTTGCGCCCTTCTGAGCTCAGCTTGATTCCTGACGTGAAGGTAGCGTTCTCGCTTTCCGCGTCTGGGTTCCGGGGTTCGATTCACGGCGGGGTCAGGGATTTTGTCTGCCTCGTGATGGCTGGGTGTTTTGTGATGTCCTTAGGTTAGTTAGGTTTAAGTAGTTCTAAGTTCTAGGGGACTGATGACGATAGATGTTAAGACCCATAGTGCTCAGAGTCATTTGAACCATTTGTCGAACTTTGGGGTATTCGGTTCGGAGCTGTTATGGAGATACGTCAGACAATAGACCGCTCCATTCGAACTACCTATACAACTGCCGTAGTTAGGGGTATCTTGCTCTTTCGACATCACTGGCGATGGCTTATATACATGAGCTGTTCAAAAAATATCCGACCTTTTTTAATTGTTGAAATCAACAATGGTATCAGGGCGCGCATGCGCTCATGTTTTCAGGCATATTTAGCACACATACCTGATTTTCTCCACTACTTTGGAACGCTTGCAAGTGGTACACGTTGGATTTAGTATTCTGAGCAAAATGACGTCTTTACATCACATTTGGCTCCAAGCTTGGCAATTCTCAAGTTGAAACCATCGTGTGTTTGTGGACAAAGTAATGGGTACTGCAGGGCTAAAGGAGTGGTACAACCATTTCAAAGGTAGCCGCTAATCAATGAAGACAGAAGCCAGTTAAGGTACGCCCGCAATATCCGCAAATCAGGTCGTTACTGATCCCGCAATATTGCTGGTGAAGCAGAATGGACGAATCACTATCAGAGAAGTTGCAGTCTAATCTAAAAGCCGTAAAGTCAACTAAATAACTAGGTGTTACAATAACTAACGTCCGCCCGCGGTAGCTGAGTGGTCAGCACGACAGACTGTCAATCCTAAAAGACCGGGTTAGATTCCCGGCTGGGTCGGAGATTTTCTCCGCTCAGGGACTGGGTGTTGTGTTGTACTAATCATCATTTCATCCCCATCGACGCGCAAGTCGCCGAAGTGGCGTCAAATCGAAAGACTTGCACCAGGCGAACGGGCTACCCGATGGGAGGCCCTCGTCACACGCCATTATTATTATACAATAACGAACAACTTAAATTGGAAAGAACACATAGAAAATGTTGCGGTTAAGGCTAACCAAAGACTGAGTTTTATTGGCACGACACTTATAAAACGTAACAGACCTACAAAGGAGACTGCCTACACTACGCTTCTCCGTCCTCTTTTAGAATACTGCTGGGAAATGTGGGATCCTTAAAAGATCGGACTGACGGAGTAGATCGAAAAAGTCCAAAGAAAGGCAGCACGTTTTCTATTATCGCGAAATATGAGAGAGTGTGTCACACAAATGATACTGGATTTGGGCTGGACATCATTAAAAGAAAAGCGTTTTTCGTTGCGACAGTATCTTCTCACGAAATTCCAATCACCAACTTTTTCCTCCGAATGCGAAAATATTTTGTTGACACCGACCTACGTAGGTAGTAACGACCACAACGATAAAATAAGGGAAGTCAGAGCTCGTATGGAAAGACACAGGTGATCATTCTTTCCGGGTGCTATGCGAGATTGGAATAATAGAGACTTGTGAAGGTGGTTCGATGAACAATCTGCCATGCACTTAAATGTGACTTGCAGAGTATCCATGTAGATGCAAGTATAGGTGGTCACATTTTTACTATCCCCTGTATGTGCATATCGCTTCACACGACCTTTGTTACCTCAATGTCGATATCGGCATCATTTTCGAAATATGTGAGCTTACTTATATTATCTGTAATGTTAATATACAACAGGAACAATAAGGCTCCCAACACACTTCCCTCTGGCACAAGTGGTTACTTTTACACGTATAGATGAACTCTCCATTTAGGATGAGATGATGTGTCCCCCCTACAAAAATGTTTTATTGGCCGTACTTTATACGATGCAGGCAAACGGTCAACTACAATTGTTGTTTACTGTGCGGTAACCTCTAGCGTATCAGAAGCGGTGTAGGAAAATGTTTTCAAATGAGTATACGCACTCGTATTTCGGCAGGTGCACAGTTTTGCCATTTCAATTTTTGCACGTTTTTACAGATACCTTTTCGAAAATTTCGAGCAAAACAAATCGAAATCTTTATTACATCACGAAACAATGAAGAAGCAAATGCGGGTTTGTTCGCAAGCCCGAAGCATTATCTGGTACAAGAATCATTGATTTTAATAAAGTAGCTGTCGATAGGTTTTTTTCGTTGCTAACAAATGTAACTGACAATCACAAACTAATGACTTCTCAAATAACTAATTGTGATGAAACAGGCGTCTCGGTTAATGCTAAAAACCAATCGAACATCGCAGCTTGCAAAGGTAACCGTCCAGTGCGATCGTTAACATCTGCAGAAAGGGGCGAAACTGCAACCAGCCTCATTAGTACGTCAGCAAGCGGAGCTGACATTCCTCCTACGATTATTTTTCCACGAAAGAAGAAGCAGGAAGAATTTGAGTTAGGACAGGCAGCAGGAGGTTGCGCTGAAGTCCACAGCACAGCATGTATGGCCACAGAGTCATTCTTTGTATGGTTTCCACAATTTGTGGTATTTTCTAAGACATCAAAGCACGTCCCAGTTCTCCTTATATCAGATGGCCACTCAGCTCATACCACGAACAATGACGTTATGGACTACGCGAGGGAGAGTGGCGTTTCTTCACCACCACATTGCTCTCACAGACTTCAGCCGCTTGATGTTTGTTTTATAAATCCTCGTTATAGTGATCAGCTTCGAAAATGGCTGCGAAGCCACGCAGGGAAAGTCGTAACTATCTTTCAAATTTCAACGCTTTTTGGTTCAGCTTTCGTCTAAAGCGCAACAATGAAAACCGCTATTAAAGGTTTCGAAGCTACTGCAATATGGCCCACGGACCCATCCATATTCAAGACGCACACTTCCTATCGGCACACACAACTCACAGCGGACGTGATAGGCCGTCAGATGAAGGGGTTATTATATCTGAACAATTGGAATTGCCTCCAACTAGCACACCAGCTGAAAAAGACGACTCAAACGGGCTGGATAATCAAGGGGACGAGGTTTCAGCGAATTGTTACAATGAACTGCCGCCTAAGAATAACAAAGTTATTGGGGCTAATTGTTCTAATCTTGGGTGCTCTTGGATGACAACTGACAACACAACCTCCTCATTTCATATTTCACCTGAGATTCTGATTTTCTTGTCAAAAGTTAACGAAAGCAAGAAAAGAGCGAGACTGAAAAGGGGGAACTACGTTGTTTTAACTGATTCGCCGTACAAAAAAGAGTTAAAAGTCATTAATGGGAGAAATAGAAAAAAGAACTTTGACAAAGAAGAAAGAGCAAACAGAAAACTTTTTGCGAAAGAGAATAAAATTAAGAACTCAAAAACGAGAGAAAGAGCCTGAAGATAAATGGAAGAAAGGAGTAAGAATACTATACTAACGAGAGTGATTATGAGGTAAGTTCTGACTGTCAGTGTGTATATTGTGGTGGGTTATATTCAAAATCAGTTGGAGGTTGGGTCGCTTGTTCCACGTGCAAAAAATGGACACACGATTCTTGTGCAGGAATAGATAGCGAAGATGATGAGTGTCTCCCGTGTGTGAATTTTGTAAACAGCCTCAAGAAAAGGATACGATACATGAAAACTGTAGTTTGACATTAATACTTACTTTAAACTAAAAAAAATACCGAGCAAGCCAATATTTTCTGCATTTCGGATAATTTTATACGTTTTTGTAATCACTTGTATTTACCACCCCATTCTGCCGCGTGCAAATGATATAAATTTCTGTTTTTGAGTGAGAAAATATTGTTGTTTTATTTTATGGCAATGTTCTTATATTTTTGTGATTAATACATCATAATGTGTTCATATAAAAATTTGTAACTCTCTTATTTATCAATTTTGTACATTTAATCAAAGTTTTCAACTGTGTACCCCATTATACCTTGGATTCCCCAACGTGTCGGATAAGAAAGATAAAAATACAATCACTACTCGTTTCTTCAACGACAATTTAAGCTGTGTTCTGTGGTTCCTCCCAGAGTTCATCACGATATATTCCGAAAAAATCATAGTTAACGAACGTTATAAATTGCTCTAGAAACGAAGGCAATCCCAGTTAACATTTAATAAGGCCACTGGTATCCTTCGAAATGCAACTAATCAAAGTAATGCAGAACGTCGTGGGTCACAGCGGATGGGTGGAATCGAAATATGACATTTACCCACGATCGCTTCTTTTTGTCAATTTGTGCCATTAATTTCTCTGCTCCCTAATCTGATTTCGTATCTCCCCATCAGCTATTCGATCAAAACTTTTTTAGCATTCTTCTACACCACCACATTTCGGAAGTTTCTAGTCGTCTCCTGTTTGGGGAACCAGGCATGTTAACTGCTGATTCGCAATATATTTATTCCGAAAGGCAAAAGGAACCCCGAAAACAATGAAAATAATTTTGTTTATTGGTGACTGTACCAGTTTGATTTACACTTAGTGCGAATATGAAAGTATTTTATTCCAAATCCTTATTTGAAGGTACTAAAATGTCGGTTTAAATGGCAGCTTGCTATGTAAGACATGCCCACTTGTTTCTCTGTGCCATCTCTTCTTTGAGATGATAAGCCTAGGGACATTTTACCCGTAGTTTTTGAGCTTTCACCTATTGAATACATTTTTTCTTGTCTCGTACTCAGTTGTTTGCTACAGTAATAACGTTTCTGAACAAAACAAATGCCAAGATCTACCCACAAAGTTTTCGAGAGAAGTTCTAGAAGACTTGCAAGAAATAAAAAAGTAAATATCATGAAACAAATGTTATGTTTTTGTACAGCATGCATACTATTGGAAAGTGAAAGAAACTATGAATTTAAATGAGTGCATGTACGACGTTAAGTGCAATGCAACTTTAAATTTTCCGTAACTTTTCTAACTAAATGTACCTTTCCTCTCAAACCATTTATCCCAGAACCATGGAATTCTAACGGTCAGTTTTCTTACTCGAGGGCATGAAGAGTCGAGGGATATGAAAGGGAAGCAGTGGTTGGGAAGGGAGTGAGACAGGGTTGTAGCCTATCTCCGATGTTATTCAATCTGTTTGCTGAGCAAGCAGTAAAGAAAACAAAAGAAAACTTCGGAGTAGGAATTAAAAACCATGGAGAAGTTGTATTATAATGAACACTATGGTCTTTTTATTTTTGAAATTTGCCTGCAAAACCTCTCTTTCAAAATTTTTCTAAAAATTTCAGTATTAATATATTATTCATGAAAAATTGTCAGCTTGTTGGAAAACAGTGGAAATGCATGTAAGTAATGTTTTGTGTTTTACCGTTAATATAACACAACTTAGAATAAGGATCATATAAATAGATCAGTTAACATGGTGGAGATGGAAGATACGTTCTCACCGTGAATATTGTGTTTAAAAACAAATGAATATTTTCAAATCAACAGCTCATTTCATGAAGTCATAACTAGAAGTGAATAATCTCCACAAAAATTGGTAAGTTAATTACTTTGGTGCAAGAAAGTCTCCATCATTAAGGAGAACGATGTTTTCAATAACTTGCCGGCAGCCACAAAAAGCTTTACTACTGACAGATTTCAGTTTACGAGGAGCCTAAAGGATTTCTTGCTAACCATCTCTTCCGACACCATTAATGAATTGAATTATTTATTAGAACTAGCGCGCGCGCGCGATTGAGAGAGTGTGTGTGTGTGTGTGTGTGTGTGTGTGTGTGTGTGTGTGTGTGTGTGTGTGTTTGTTAGAGAGAGAGAGAGAGAGAGAGAGAGAGAGAGAGAGAGAGAGAGAGAGAGAGAGAGAGAGAGAGAGAGAGAGAGAGAGGGGGGGGGGGGTCAAATAATACGTGTACAATCAGAAGTGTGACTAAATTTTCATTCCTCGTTCATGATCAGTCCATTTGCGGTCTGTGGATAGTAAATTAGCATATTATTTTCCCATTGAGTATCTCCCCATTATGGATCAATTTCAATGGAAACTACATATAATCTAACCCTCTTGTCTGCCCCACTTCTGTTGAAGGTTACACATCACACAAATACCTTGTTGTTGTTGTTGTTGTCTTCAGTCCACAGACTGGTTTGATGCAGCTCTCCATGCTACTGTATCGTCTGGAAGCTTCATCTCCCAGTACCCACTGCAACCTACATCCTTGTGAATCTGCTTAGTGTATTCATCTCCTGGACTCCCTCCTCGATTTTTACCCTCCACGCTGCCCTCCAATATTAAATTCGTGATCCCTTAATGCCTCAGAACGTGTCCTACCATCCGACCCCATCTTCTAGTCAAGTTGTGCCACAAAGTTCTCTTCTCCCGTATCCTATTCAATACCTCCACATTAGTTATGTGATCTACCCATCTAATCTTCAGCATTCTTCTGTAGCACCACATTTCGAAAGCTTCTATTCTCTTCATGTTCAAACTATTTATTGTCCATTATTCACCTCCATACGTGGCTACACTGCATACAAATACTCGGAGAAAAGACTTCCTGATACCTAAAGCTATACTCGATGTTAGCAAATTTTTCTTCTTTAGAAACACTTTTCTTACCATTGACAGTCTACATTTTATATCCTCTCTACTTCGACCGTCATCAGTTATTTTGCTCCCTAAATAGCAAAACTCCTTTACTACTTTAAATGTCTCATTTCCTAATCTAATTCCCTCAGCATCACCCACCTTAATTCGACTACATTCCATTATCCTCGTTTTGCTTTTATTGATGCTGATCTTATATCATCCCTTCAGGACACTTCATTCTGTTCAGCTACTCTTCTAGGTTCTTTGCTGTCTCTGAATTACAAAGTCATCGGCAAACCTCAAGGTTTTAGTTTCTTATCCATGGATTTTAATTTCTACTCAGAATTTTTCTTTTGTTTCCTTTACTGCTTGCTCAATAAACAGATTGAATAACATTGGGGATAGTCTACAACCCTGTCTCATTCCCTTCCCAACCACTGCTTCAATTTCATATCCCTTGACTCTTATAACTGCCACCTGCTTTCTGTACAAATTGTAAATTGAATTCGCTCCCTGTATTTTACCCCTGCCACCTTCAGAATATGAAAGAGAGTATTCCAGTCAACATTGTCAAAAGATTTCTCTAAGTCTACAAATGTTAGAAACGTAGGTTTGCCTTTCCTTAATCTACTTAATAAGGTAAGTCGTAGGGTCAGTATTGCCTCACATGATCCAGTATTTCTACGGAATCCTAACTGGTCTTCCCTGAGGTCGGCTTCTACCATTTTTTCCATTCGTCTGTAAAGAATTTGCGTTAGTATTTTGCAGCTGTGACTTATTAAACTGATAGTTCGCTAATTTTCACATCTGTCAACACCTGCTTTCTTTGAAATTGGAATTATTTCATTCTTCTTGAAGTCTGACGGTATTTCGGCTGTCTCATGCATCTTGCTCATCAGACGGTAACGTTCTGTCAGAGCTGGGTCTCCCAAGGCTGTCAGTAGTTCTAATGGAATGTTGCCTACTCCCGGGATCTTGTTTCGATTAAGGTCTTTCAGTGCTCTGTCAAACTCTTCACGCAGTATGTCATCTCCCATTTCATCTTCATCTACATCCTCTTCCATTTCCATTATATTGTCCTGAAGTACACTGCCCTTGTATAGATCCTCTATATACACCTTCCACCTTTCTGCATTCCCTTCTTTGCTGATAACAGGGTTTCCATCTGAGCTCTTGATATGCATACAAGTGAATCTCGTTTCTCTAAAGGTCTCTTTAATTTTCCTGTAAGCAGTATCTATCTTACCCCTAGTGATATGCGCCTCTACATCCTTACGTTTGTCCTCTAGATATCCCTGCTTAGCCATTTTGCACTTCCTGTCGATCTCATTTTGAGACATTAGTATTTCTTTTTGCCGGCTTAATTTACTGCATTTTTGTATTTTCTCCTTTCATAAATTAAATTCAATATATCTTCTGTTACCCTCTTTCTCTGCGCATGTCAAGTTCCGTAGGCCCAAATTGAGGAGCAAATCTTCAAGGTCATGGAACGTGTCAGTATCTACATCTACATCCGTACTCCGCAAGCCGCCTAACGGTGTGTGGCGGAGGGTACCCTGAGTACCTCTATCCGTTCTCCCTTCTATTCCAGTCTCGTATTGTACGTGGAAAGAAGGATTCTCGGTATGCTTCTGTGTGGGCTCTAATCTCTCTGATTTTATCCTCGTGGTCTCTTCGCGAAATATAAGTAGGAGGGAGCAATACACTGTTTGACTCTTCGGTGAAGGTATGTTCTCGAAACTTCAACAAAAGCCCATGCAAAGCTACGGAGCGTCTCTCCTGCAGAGTCTTCCACTGTAGGTTATCTATCATCTCCGTAACGCTTTCGCGATTACTAAATGATCCTGCAACGAAGCGCGCTGCTCTCCGTTGGATCTTCTCTATCTCTTCTATCAAACCTATCTGGTGTGGATCCCACACTGCTGAGCAGTATTCAAGCAGTGGGCGAACAAGCGTACTGTAACCTACTTCCTTTGTTGTCGGATTGCCTTTCCTTAGGATTCTTCCAATGAATCTCAGTCTGGCATCTGCTTTACCGACGATCAACTTTATATGAACATTCCATTTTAAATCACTCCTAATGCGTACTCCCAGATAATTTATGGAATTAACTGCTTCCAGTTGCTGACCTGCTATTTTGTAGCTAAATGATAAGGGACCTATCTTTCTATACATTCGCATCACATTACACTTGTCTACATTGAGATTCAATTGCCATTCCGTGCACCATGCGTCAGTTCGCTGCAGATCCTCCTGCATATCAGTACAATTTTCCATTGTTGCAACCTCTCGATACACCACAGCATCATCTGCAAAAAGCCTCAGAGACTTTCCGATGTCATCCACCAGGTCATTTATGAATATTGTGAATAGCAACGGTCCTATGACACTCCCCTGCGGCACACCTGAAATCACTCTTACTTCGGAAGACTTCTCTCCATTGAGAATGACATGCTGCGTTCTGTTATCTAGGAACTCCTCGATCCAAGCACACAACTGATCTGATAGTCCGTATGCTCTTACTTTGTTCATTAAACGACCGTGGGGAACTGTGTCAAACGCCTTGCGGAAGTCAAGAAACACGGCATCTACTTGTGAACCCGTGTCTAAGGCCCTCTGAGTCTCGTGGACGAATAGCGCGAGCTGGGTTTCACACGGCCGTCTTTTTCGAAACCCATGCTGATTCCTACAGAGTAGATTTCTAGTCTCCAGAAAAGGCATTATACTCGAACATAATACGTGTTCCAAAATTCTACAACTGATCGACGTTAGAGATATAGGTCTATAGTTCTGCACATCCGTTCGACGTCCCTTCTTGAAAACGGGGATGACCTGTGCCCTTTTCCAATCCTTTGGAACGCTTCGCTCTTCTAGAGACCTACGGTACACCGCTGCAAGAAGGGGGCAAGTTCCTTCGCGTATTCTGTGTAAAATCAAACTGGTATCCCATCAGGACCAGAGGCCTTTCCTCTTTTGAGCGATTTTAATTGTTTCTCTATCCCTCTGTCGTCTATTTCGATATCTACCACTTTGTCAACTGTGCGACTTCAAGAGAAGGAAGCACAGTGCAGTCTTCCTCTGTGAAACAGCTTTGGAAGAAGACATTTAGTATTTCGGCCTTTAGTCTGTCATCCTCTGTTTCAGTACCATTTTGGTCACAGAGTGTCTGGACATTTGGTTTTGATCCACCTACCGCTTTGACATAGGACCAAAATTTCTTAGGATTTTCTGCCAAGTCAGTACATAGAACTTTACTTTCGAATTCATTGAAAGCCTCTCGCATAGCCCTCCTTACACTACATTTCGCTTCGCGTAATTGTTGTTTGTCTGCAAGGCTTTGGCTATGTTTATGTTTGCTATGAAGTTCTCTTTGTTTCCGCAGCAGTTTTCTAACTCGGTTGTTGTACCACGGTGGCTCTTTTCCATTTCTTACGATCTTCCTTGGCACATACTCATCTAACGCATATTGTACGATGGTTTTGAACTTTGTCCACTGACCCTCAACACTATCTGTACTTGAGACAAAACTTTTGTGTTGAGCCGTCAGGTACTCTGTAATCTGCTTTTTGTCACTTTTGCTAAACAGAAAAATCTTATTACCTTTTTAATATTTCTATTTACGGCTGAAATCGTCGATGCAGTAACCGCTTTATGATCGCTGATTCCCTGTTCTGCATTAACTGATTCAAATAGTTCGGGTCTGTTTGTCACCAGAAGGTCTAATATATTATCGCCACGAGTCGGTTCTCTGTTTAACTGCTCAAGGTAGTTTTCAGATAAAGCACTTAAAAATATTTCAATGGATTCTTTGTCCCTGCCACCCGTTATGAACGTTTGAGTCTCCCAGTCTATATCCAGCAAAATTAAAATCTCCTCCCAGAACTATAACATTTCCCTAAGGGGCACCATCACTAGCCTAACGTTGGAGCTCCCAATAACTAATAAACCCCTCCCCCCGTGTGCCTGCTCGGACCTTGCTGAAGGAGCAGCCACATGTCCATTCACAGGCAGAGCGGGCGATGCCACACGGCCAGCCTCCACATTGACCCTCCGCCTCGTGCGCCGCGAACGCCACTGAACCCGCCACTCCCCTTGGGGAGAGGGTGGCCCAACCGCGCCCGGTACCCGCGAAGATCTCTCGACAGCAGGGACAGTGGGTGAAGCATCTAAAACCTGGGGTGCACCATGCGACGCACCAGACTCCCCACTGCCGCTACACTCCGAGGCAGCAGCCTGAAGACGGCTGACCGCGGCCATCAACACGCTCAGCTGTTCGCGAAGAGTGGCCAGCGTCCGTACACAGCAGTCACACATCCTATCCATCCTAAGGAATCAATTTACCGAAGAGACTTAATAAACTTTTAAGTAGACTGCTAATTCACTAAAGGCGATTGATTACTGACTAAACTGTGATTGCTAACCACTTCTTGTGGAAAACAATGAAAATAGCACTACCTGTCTCTGGACTGTATTCAAAACAAACACTAGCACTACTGGCACTATGGCTGACTACAAGGACTCTCTCTGACTGTATTCAAAACAAACACGAAATCTATGTAACACTATTACTAGCACTCGACAATTAAAGCTTCCTAAAAGCAAAAACACACGGAAGAAGAAGTGACAAGTAAGAAAAATAGAGTTAATACTTAAATTAAGGTAGCTCGCTGCACAGCAGACGTGAAGCAGCCGGCGGTTAGGGCGACACATGAACTTACAACAAAAAAGTAATAACAGATAGAAATACATGTTCATGAACCTGAGAGAAAATCAGTCCATAAGTTTAAGCAAACGCTATCAGCAGTACAATGAGAATCAGCTTAATTTTTCAATTAACTCCTCGACAGAATAAAAGGAGTGACCCATGAGGAAACACTCCAGTTTCGATTTGAAAGCGCGTGGATTACTGCTAAGATTTTTGAATTCGAGTGGCAGCTTATTGAAAATGGATGCAGCAGTATACTCACACATTTTTGCACAAGAGTTAAGGAAGTCCGATCCAAATGGAGGTTTGATTTCTCCCGAGTATTAACCGAGTGAAAGCTGCTTATTGTTGGAAATAAACTAATATTGGTTACAAGAAACGACAATAAGGAATATACATATTGAGAGGCCAAGGTCAAAATACTCAGACTCCCTGAACAGAAGTCGACAAGAGATTCGTGAACTCACACCACTTTTCGCCCGAACCTCCAGTTTCTGAGCCAAAAATATCCTTCTAGAATGGGAAGAGTTACCCAAAAACATAATACCATACGACATAAGTGAATGGAAATAAGCAAAGTAGACTAATTTACTTGTCGAAGTATCACTCACTTTCGGCACCGTTCCAATAGTGAAAATGGCAGTATTAAGTCTTTGAACAAGATCCTGAACGTGGGCTTTCCACGACATCTTACTATTTATTTGAACACCTAGGAATGTGAACCGTTCAGTTTCACCAATCATATGCCCATGCTGTGAAATTAAAGCGTCAGGTTTTGTTGAATTGTGTGTTAGAAAATGTAAAAACTGAAGCTTACTGTGATTTAACGTTAGTTTATTTTCTACAAGCCATGGACTGAGGTCATGTACTGCACTACTTGAAACGGAGTCAATGTTGCACCCAACATCCTTTACTACCAAGCTAGTGTCATCAGCAAACAGAAATATTTTAGAGTTACCCGTAATACTTGAGGGCATATCATTTATATAAATAAGGAACTGGAGCGGCCCCAACACTGATCCCTGAGGAACCCCCTCCCCCTTGACAGTACACCACTCAGATCCCTCATCACACTGTATTACTTTCCCCCATTCCCGTAGATCGTTCCCTAATGATCTTCCTGAAACACTCTACAACTTCTGATTCTGTCAGTTCTTTCAGGTCCCATCTCCTTAAATTCCAACCTTTTTCCAGTTTCTTCAGTTTAATCTACAGTTCATAATCAATACATTGTGATCAGAGTCCACATTTGCCCCTGGAAATGTCTTACAATTTAAAATCTGGTTCCTAAATCTCTGTCTTACCATTATATAATATATATGAAATATTGCAGTATCTCCAGGTCTCTTCCACGTATACAATCTTCTTTCATGATTTTTGAACCAAGTGTTAGCTATGATTAAGTTATGCTCTGGGCAAAAACCTACCAGGCGGCTTCCTCTTTCATTTTTTACCCCCATTCCATATTCAACTACTACGTTTCCTTTCCTTCCATTTCCTACTGTCGAATTCCAGTCACCCATTAATATTAAATTTTCATCTCCCATCACTATCCGAATGATTTCTTTTATCTCATCACACATTTCATCAATTTCTTCATCATCTGCAGACTACTTTTACGACTTTGACACTAGATCGTGTTCTATCTTGGCCACAACAATGCGTTCACTATGCTGTTTGTAGTAGCTTACCCGCATTCCTATTTTTATTAATTATTAGACCTACTTATGCATTAGCTTCATATTAGCCTTCCTAATACTAAAATCTATATCCGATGTTAACAATGACGCCGGTGGATGGAACTATCAGGAAATTACTGACCGTCGAGAAAGTCACAAATATAACCGACAAGCTAATGGGCCCCTTCACAGGAAAAGGTTTTTTTTGCCAGAAAACGGGGAAAATTGAAACCCAGCAAATGAGTAAAAAAATGTATATTCACTGACAAAAAAAATAGTGTACGCACACAACTTACACAACAATAGTCTGGGATTACTCTATTACGTAATACAGTTTTTGTGATTGTATCTTGCAGCTTTAGTTATTTTTAATTAAAAGAGGCTTTAAAAGGACAGAAAGAACGTGTTGGACTACGCTACACATCGTTCTGTTAGCACAGTCTTTACTTTGTAATCACTTTCGTTGACTTCGGCAACTCTCAACAGAAATCTCCAACCTAACCGAGACAATGTGCTACGATACAGCGAGATCATGACAAGAGAATGGGCTACATCACACTCGAAGTAAATGTATATAGGTAAGGATCCCCATGACCTGTATACGTCTGTTATAAAAAATCTCCAAGCCACTCTCCTCAAATAGACCGCAATCTTCTCTTGACCTTCAACTGTTACTATTTCAGAATTAAAAACCAGATTCAAAGAAAATTTGGCTACAAGGCACAAAACTAGAAATATAAAAATAATAAAAAGTGAGAACGTGAAACATGTTAGCAATAACCATAAACAGGAGATTTACAGAAAATATAATTGAGAAAGGAAATCAATGAATATTATCGACCGTTTAGGAACTCTAGGCTACGAAATGGATTAAAACCACATATCGAATAAGTGGTGGAAGAGTTAGTGTGTTTTAAGATTAAATCCAAACAAGAATTAGAGAAAAATATATCGAAGCAAGGCCTCTATTACGAAAAATTGCTAAATCTCGAGACAAATTGTGTCCTTCTGTATTAGATGAAATGTTTTGGCCCCTAGTACGGATGAAACAGTATCTGCAGTATCAACAGGAACTTCGGACATGTGTTTCATATTTCATCCAAGCCTGCAGTCTATAAATATTTAAACAAAATACTAAAACAAAATACCACTACAGGGGAATTACTTACGAAGTAGTTCTTGGTAAAGAAACACAGGACACAATTACGTATGTAGGCTAAATACGAACTACAACTGTGTTTATAAATCGCTATAGTTGCCTTGGACTAACGACGAGCAAATATCAATATAACCTGTACGCTTTTCAAAGCTGTTATCCATGAAAAAGCTAAACCACGTATCGCGAACAAAATACTATTTAACACCGAAACAATGATATATAGCTGACAATGGGCACTGACTTTAGTCAATGGGCACTGTTGAAAATTTGTGCCAGACCAGGATTAGCACCCGAGTCCCCTGGTTACGAGGGAGAGGCAATGATCACTGTGTCCGAATTACACAGTGGTCAACAGAATAGCACGAACTGCCCGAGCATGCCGTTCGTTAGATCCAAATTCTCAATTTCTCCATAGACTGCTAATGCACTGCTCCTTGAACATAATCCTCCTCCCTTTAATTATACAGTACATGGCCAAAAAAACAGACACCGAATATATGCAAACTTGGCCTTACGAACATTGCAGACGTCGTCTATGTAACACACGTCAAACTTCAAAGAATTTACCAATTCGTTGCATTGTTTACTATAGACCACAAATCAAGTAACGTAAAAAAAGCACTGCGTCTATTGAGATCATGATTCAGAGTTAAAAAAAAACTAATAAGTCGCCTACATATTGCAGTTGCTGCCGAAAGAGGAGAACCATTATTTTCCCACAAAAGGAAATATAGTTAAAATTACGCTTCTATTTCGGTTAGTTTATGCGGTTACTAAAATTTGCAGTGAACGTTACATAGTGGAACTCTACCCTCCCCCCACCAGAAACGTAGTTATCGTGGCTGTTGTGAGACTTTTGTACACAGTTAGAGAAAGTGTGTTAAATGTGGCGCGGACGGAAACGCTAGGCTACGCTACAGGGCAATCTGCTCGCACAACGTTTAGTCGGCATTCATAATCGTTGGCGTAAACAACTCTCAATGAAATTACCACCTTCCAACCTAACTTAGATCTCGGCTACACTACCAATCGGCCTGTCATCACAACCAAAAATTCATTGAGGGGGGTTGGGGGGATTTCCTGTAGCTCTCTCTAATGTATCTCTAGGCAAAACTGCCAGTTTTGTCAGACTCAACAGCAAGATTTACCAATGGTAAACACTTTTGAGACGGCTCGTAATTTTAGAATAGTCCTCTTCGTCTTACTTGGCATAAATTGTTCGCTGGCGTCCCAGCAGCTAGCTCCCTCAGTGTCTGCTTCTGCCATCGCACCACGCTAGTCTGCTGTTGTCCTAGCAGACCGAACGCACCGCACATCCGATACCTTCGGAACCACTCACTGGCCAGTTAGCAACTGAGCGGAACACTGTTTACATCGTGAAAGGAAAACTATGCAAAGATGTACACTTAAATGGCACGACTGAGTAGCACACACACAGTAATATCTGAGGAATGTCCTTCGACACTCGCAGAACCAAAGTCTTCTCGCGAACGTACAGCGTCTCTGAAAAAAAATCTCGTGACTATATTCCGGCGTTACGGCCAGGTTCTCATACAAATGAGCAAAAAAGGGTACATTTGAAATTCTTTTTGAGACAATGAAAATACATTCGAAAGATCTGTTTGGGAATTACGAGTGATAATACTATGAGCTTAATTTTAGATTTTCAATAAAATATGGCGCCCGTAATTATGATTTGATCAAGGGCCTGCGAGACTGGAGTACGCAGAGCGCGTGCAGTGTGGCACCTCATATGTTACCTGAATTCAAAAATGGGTAACATCAGTTGATACTACATTATTCCTCTGAAATTGAAAATGGATAACATCAGTCGATAAAACATAAAATTTATGGGAGCGTATACCTAACCGCAATGAAACAACCTTAAATTTAACGATACAGTGCTAATTCGAACTTTGAGTTCGATTTTTGAGGGTTTGTTTCACTCCTTATGCCTACACAAAAATTAGTTAATATTAACAAATGTCATATTATAGCTATAAGTTCCTAAGAAAAGTGTTTACTTTTAGGGGTCAGAGGTAGATGTTAAGAGAACGAACCACTTTTAATTTATGCTGCATGCCGTTCTGAGAAAATAGTTACCCGAAAAAAATGTGTTCAAAGTTTAGGGAAAACATTTAGTTATATTATTACTTCGATTTGCATGAACTGAGTGTTACATATATATTTTTAATGTCGCTGAAAACGAATCTGAAGTCAGATTTTCAATATTCAAAACAGCTAATCCAATACGGAGGGCAACCGATTATGTTTTGACCAATTTTTACCAAAAATGTATTTTCGTTATTTACGTTTAGTCTGCAAGTCAAGGAGTATTTATCAACCCTTCCTCTACCTCTGATTGTTCCTAGACAGCAACTTCCTGTTCTTCTTGGCAGGAAAAGCCGATCTGTCAAAGCTGGATATGCAGCACTCGGCAGCCTGCACTTGATATTCGTCCGTATTTTCGGTGAGTATGTTTGCATGCATTCTGCAGTATGAATCATTTTGAGCACGTGCGACACGGGACGAGTTATCATCTACATCTATATGGATACCCTGCAAAACACATTTAAGTGCCTGGCAAAGGGTTCATCGAATCACCTTCACAACTGATAATTAATTGAAACCCTCAGCTGCCGACAGGTGTTGTTGATATACTTCGATGGGGACAGCTGAAAAGTGTGCCCCTACTGGGACTCGAACCCAGAATCTCCTGCTTACAAGGCAGACGCTCAATCCATCTGAGCCATCGAGGGCACACATGAACAGCACGACTGCAGGAATTTATCCCTCGCACGCTTCCCGTGAGACTCACATCCCCAACCGTCCACAATCCGCATACGTAATGTACTTAATAGGTATTTGTCCATCCACTCATTACTGGCTCACACTATGGTGACGATTCCCGTAAGAGTTCCGGCAACCTGTGCGCATTCGCACAGACGAAGGTCAATGGCTGGGTAACGTTTAACCATAGATACGAAGATAGTAACTGCTCTCGAAAGAACAGGCGCCACTGACGACCTTGCAACTCTTCTAGAATACATGATAAACCGGCCGATGTGGCCGAGCGGTTGTAGGCGCTTCAGTCGGGAGCCACGCGACCGCTACGGTCGCAGGTTCAAATCCTGCCTCGAGCATGGGTGTGTGTGATGTCCTTAATTTAGTTAGGTTTAAGTCGTTCTAAGTTCTAGGAAACTGATGACCTCAGATGTTAAGTCCCAAAGTGCTCAGAGCCATTTGAACCATCAGTCCCTATGTTTACACACTACTTACAGTAACTTATGCTAAGGACAACACACACACAACCATGCCCGAGGGAGGACTCGAACCTCCAACAGGGGGAGCCGCGCGAACCGTGACAAGGCGTTGGACACATGGCGGGTACCCCGCGTGGCTCATGGCAGCCGTGACACTGCTTCAAACAATGGACTGTAGAAACTTTTGTAAAGCACGGATTAAAAAAAAAACTTTCTGTTACAAGAGTCTAGACAAGTACACCTTTAAAAAATGCAACTACAAAGAAATTGAATTTTCGAACGTTTTGAATGAGAACCTGTCCTTATGGAACACCGTTGATCAAATGTCACAGGGATTATATACTCAGGTTTCACATGTGGATTAACACTTTCTAATCAATATCCGGAATGAGCAGGGCTTAAAACTTTGAAGAGTTAAATTTCAAGGGCCGGTCTCTTGTATGCAAATAGTTTCACAGTAGAAATTTCTCTAGTTTTATTTATTAATTAATTTATTTATTTTTTGCTGTAGGTAAAGAAGGATAGCATTGTGAGGAGGGGGAAGGGGGGGGGAGGAATCTTGCATCTCCCACCTTGGAATTCTCAGTACAGAATTTTTATTCATTACGAGATTCTTAGCCACTTGCAGAAGTGATTTCGAGTGATTCTGCAAAACTTTTCCTTTAGCCAATCGTAGCAACTATAGGATTCCGTTCCTGCTGCATGACATGTCTCGGAACTTAAACTGACCAACTCATTTGCATAAAGAGCTAGCTTATCATCCGCTTCTTTACTTGCGTAGACCGTTCATGGTCTGCAAAGAATTTTTTTCTTTAATCGTTTTTTTATGTCTTTTATAAACTGCAACACTTTCTAAACTTTCTAAACTTAGCGCCGTTGAAGCATGGTCTTTTACTGAATGATCAAAAAGCAATGCTGACAGCTGGAGTCCAAGGTTTTTGTTAATCAAGCCGTTTGTATTCTTGTGGTGATATCTCCGTACAGTCTTTCATTCCCTAACGCATATTTCTTTATATCTAATTGAGAAGTGAAATACCGGTTTTCATAGATGCAGATTTAAAATATTTTAATATAACGCAATAAATATTTCATTAAAATTTTCATCCCCTTATGCTCGAAGTTCCAAAACCAGAAAAACACGTAGTTTTTAAAAATTGTAACATATTAGCCGAATACGAATTGTCAGATATATTTAGCAATCCTTTCATAATGAACCATTTTCTGAAACATCTCACACCCTTTAGGGGTTGGGTTTTCAAAAACAATTAAACACGTATTCTTCTATTTAGAGCCGAGGAGCCAAATTCAAATCTTCATCCATTTAATTCTAAAAATGCTTTCATAGTGAAATATTTCATAAAACATTACATCCCCTATTTCACTCTATTAGTGAGTTAAATTTCCAAAAGCAACGAAACACATTTCTTTTACATCCAACCGAGATGTCAAATACCTATTTTCATAGATGTAGCTATAAAAATGCTTCAGTAGTTCTTTAATAATGATTTATTTTCAAAAAACCTTCACTAATTATTTTATCCCCCAATGGAAGAATTTCGGAAAATGCTAAAAACCTGTTTCTTTTTTGTATCTGACTGAGACACCAAATGTCAATTTTCGTAGTTTTGTAGTTATAGCTTCAATAGGGACATAGGGACATATTTAAAAAAAAAGACTTTCAACCCATGTTTCACCCCCATAGGAGTGAAATTTCGAACAATCTCTTCTTAAATGATGATTTCAGCGTAAGATTTACACCTTCATCAAATTTCAAGTCCGTATACTTTGCAGGTTGGGCTGGAAGGCTATGGGTCAGTGAAACCTGTGCCCCTATTGCACCTTCTTGGAGGTTGTAGTTCCAAAAACAGTGAAACACGTAGTTTTCAATAACACAATATTCATAGATTTCGCTTTAAAAACTCTTTCGCACTGAAATACTTTCATAAAACATTACATCCTATATTCCACCCTCTTAATCGTTGAATGTATCAAAAACAGGTTTTCATATATTTCATGAAACATTTCATCCTCTGTGATATGGGGTATGGTAGTGACACACCAAAATCACAATAGTAATCCGTTGTAGTTGCTACATATTTTATTACAATCAAAAGCATTATAAAATCACAAGGCCAGATCAGTTGGACAAATAATAAATAAATTTCGTTAAGTGGAACGAGACCCGTAAAACTTGAAATTTGAATATGACTAGGTATATATACTTAGGTAAAGCTTTACTTAAATAGCACAAATGTCCATAAAATTCATAGCAGAACTCTCACTACTTGCAATCAGGGGAGAAACAGATTAAGCGTAAGAATACAGATATTTAACGTTCGGCTTGCCAACTTTCCTAAACAAAACTGTATAAAAATGACTAAAACAATTAAGGGGGTCCTTTAATTTTGACTAAACGGACCTTCAAATTTACTTACTCAGTTGATTAATCAACAATATTCTTAGAATGATTACAACTAGAACATGACTATATGACAATACCCTTAAAATAAGGTTGCTTCAATATTTCGTGTGATTTGGCGATAGACGCGAGCAGACCAAGGATTCAAATCAATACAAGAGATCCACGAGGCAGAGAATTACATAGAAATATAATCAACATGGCAATGCAATTGAACTTTGGATGCTATAGTTCAGCACCGGAAAGATGGAATCACGCAAAAGTGACAACATAACCCAAGATGTAAAGGAGAGGACATGGCCTCAAATATCTCTCTGCCGCCGTGGTGCTCTGCTCCCAGTATGCTAGCGTCGACCGCTGCCAGTTATCTCTAACACAACACACATCAAGAGCAGACAATTTTCTGAGACATAAACTACACAACCCTATCTGGAGAACAGGTGAGCAATACAACTGGACTGAAACCAATGAGCCTCCGTGAGTTACTTGGCCAGTGCCAGCCCTTAAACTTTGATTAATAAGATCGCTAAAAATCATATCGAAGTTAAGATGACGAGACTTATCTCCAGGTTCGCCATATTAGTGGCAGAGACAATGAATTGGCGACGCTCTTATCCGTATGTTCGCGGCAGAGTCTGGGGAAGGCAAGGGCCACGTGGAGCCGGATCTGGGGGTGAATTTCCTTCTCTCCGAGACACCCGGCTTCTTCTGCGACTTAGCCGGCAAACAGGCCGAGGACCCCGGGTGGGGACCGATTCGGCAGCAGTTGGCGGATGGCGAGGTCTTCGGGGGGTGGGGTGGGTGGGGGGTGTCTTGTGTAAAGGGGAAGACAACCGTGGTGAAGGGAAGGTCTGTATTCCACAGGAACGAGTTAGCATGGCATTCAGATATTTCCACGATTCGGCGGTAGGGGATCATTTGGGGTTCTACAAGACCTAGAACAGAGTTCGGGAACACATGTTTTGGCCCAACCTATATGGCGATGGCATGCGATTTGTTGGCAACTGTGTCCAGTGTAAGCGCGGTAAGCCCGATGTTGGGCCGCACAGAGAACTACTACAGTCGGTTAGCGAGCAGTGCCCTCTGGACCGCGACTCAAAGATCGAAACATCGATCGACGGAAACTGGCGCCAGAAACGCACCAGCTCACTCTATTTCATCCCCTTAGGGGTTGAACTTCCAAAAACACGAAAATACGTATTTTCTTATTTGTAACCTTGAAGTCAAATACCAATTTTCGTAGATATAGCCTTAAAAATACTTCCATAGTCCTTCCATAATTTTTTATCTCAAGATAAAATGTTCACCTACTATTTCACCTCATAGAGGTTAAATTCCCAATAATACTGGAACACATATTTCTTTATTTCTGACCTAGAAACCAGATACAAATTTTCGTCTGCCTAGCTTCAAAATTACCTTAATAGCTACATGTTTCAAAAATCCTTTCATTTCCTGTGTATCCCCCTTAGAGGTGGAATTTCGAAATATGCAGTATAAGCGGTATAAGATCAACAACCTTTCCAAATCTCAAGGTTTATTTTCCTTGGCGGTCTGGACTGTGTGAATTTCATAGTAATGGCCTCCACACACACACACACACACACACACACACGCACACACACACACACACACACACACACACACACACACACACACACACACACACACACCACTAACAATGCCACCACCACCTCCTGGGGAAATTTCTGCAGACGCCCTTGTTCCACTGCAGTCATATTTTGCCGACGACCTACATTTAGCAGCGTGGGAGGGATAGTGTCGTGCAACAGACAGTAGACAACGAACTGTTCGTTGTGAAATCAGGGACATAGGAACCGAGACTGACACAGAAGGTGCTGAAGGTGAAGCACACTAGACTCTTGTCTACCACGGCTTCAAATAGTATCGATTTACTATGAACGGAAGTTCCGAAAAGTGAGCAAGTAATTTTACAGTAAATTCAGTACCGATGGTGAGGATATACAACGAAAAACATTTCTATAATATTTCAGAAATAATGAAACATTCCACTCAAGTCGCGCGGCAGAAAACGCAATGGATATGCTTGCACTTAAGACGGAAGGCCCCACGTGCTTACGCAGGCTTACGACAGATCGCAAAATTCGGCAGTAGGCGTAAGCCAACCTCTTGTGCTGCCATCTGTTATTGATGCCAGGCATCAAGGTCTCAGTAGTTCGACCATCCACTGGAGAGTAGTTGCTTTATAAGTACTCCGTCTTCAGGCCACGAGTGACCTACTGGGACAGCACCATCCGACCGCCGTGTCATCATCTGTGGAGGATGTGAACAGGAGGGGCGGGGATCAGCACACTTTTCTCCCGGTCGTTATGATGGTTTTCTTTGACCGGAGCCGCTACTATTGGGTCGAGTAGCTCCTCGATTGGCATCATGAGGCGGCCTGGATGATCACCCATCCAAGTGCCTTCAACGCCCGACAACGCACTTAACTTCGGTGATCTCACGTGAACCGATGCAACCTCCGCGGCAAGTCCGTTGCTGCAGATATTTTAGAGTAGTTGTTACGTTTCATAATTATCTAGTTTACGGGGAAAATGTAAAAAAGGCGATTGTCACCGAAGCTACAACTAATCTGAATTTCTGGTTAGTTATCAAGTGGTCTTATGTGCAAGCCTGATTTTTTCATCCTTTGCGGTGGGAATGATTCAAACCCGTCATGTTCTTCTTATGAGGTGTTCTATTTATTTTGCACACAATGATCGTTTGTAGTTGTGTTGAGTTACCACCTTGATAAATTTTTGGATGGCGCACGTATCATAACTGAGATCTGCGCTTGCGCTTAATGGCTGAAGGTCAATTAGCGTAATGAGTAGTAGCGAATGTTATAGTAACATGTTTGTAAATTATTTCAGGTAAATTACCTTAGTAGTGTAATATTATCAGTATACCAGTACAGTATGTGGGCCAATTACGTTAGTCATGGAATACTATCCGTATAAGACTATGTCACCTTGATGTCCCGGAATTTGCTTCAATTTTGGAATCCACGAAAGAACTGGAAATTTTCCTTTACACAGCTTTCCATATAATTTCTATTACAGTGATTCAGTCTTGTCTGTCACTCGACTTTTCTGACTGTGAAATAAATTCTATCGCTCATGTGCTTATTACCTCTTCGTGTTTCCATTTGCCGATATTGCGCATAAACACATACATATCTCAACGTTGCTATGTACATTGATGGAACGACACACTTTTCTGTGGCGACACTGCAGTTTAGAGATAGAAAAACCGATCAGTTAAAACGACATGGGTATTTTAGTTCTGAATAACCGATGTCTTTCGGTATTTGTTTGCTCTCGGTTATAACAAGTATCTTTTTATATTTTCCTGATAACCACGTAAAAACAGATATACCAATTAGCCACAGTTGTCGTAGTAAAATTTTTAGTTTTCAAATAAACCTTTTTTAAAAAAGACGAGTAATTTTTATTCGTAAGATTTCCATAGCTCTTAAATACTGCGTTATTACAGAAAAAATGGGAAAAGTGATGTATGCCACTTTAATAACACTGCTGATAGAAACGAGCAACAAGACACTAGATCGCGTGTTCCGAGACAATACTGTGCCTGTTATACAAGCAGTGCGCGAGAATGGACGCAGTTTCTCGCTGTTGTCGAACGTCAGTTGTAACACAGAATGGCACCATCTGGAAGCCTGGAAGTATTTTACGATATGCAGTACGAGTGAAGCACAATGGTCGATTTGGTCGACTTGCGACATCATACAAGGAAAAAAGTTAAAATTTTACAAATCATTCATAGTTCGGGATAAAAATAGAAAGTGCCTGATCTGCTGCCTGTGTCTACGATATCTGCTTTTACCCGTTAACAGAGAAATTAAAACGAAAAAGAGAGTTCTCCTGCCGCAGTTTTCACTCTTTATCGCTGGATTATACGTAATGCCCGCATAGTGCTGTGATAACCGATTTAAATATAATTTTTGAGCAGAGTTCTAAAAACTAAAATCAGTAGGATAATACTGGCAGTTTTCTGTGGTATAGAAGTACTCGCTATATTTTGAGAGAAACAGCGAACAGCGGACAAAGTTTTATTGGACTATTTAATTTAAAGAAATTAGAATTATATTAATACCGTCAGTTGCTCACGGGCGTTGATAAATATCAACGTGGACAAGTGAAAATGTGTGCCACGACCGGGACTCGAACCCGGGATCTCTTGCTAAAATGACAGACGCTCTATGCATCTAGGCCACCGAGGGCACAGTGTATGGTTCGACTGCAGGGACTATCTCGCGCACGCCTCCTGCGAGACTCACATTCTTACCTTGAATGTCCATACACTACAGTCGTAGAGTCCCACTCCAACACACTCATTCCTCGTGGAAGACATGTCCATATCCATATAAGTATATGGTTCTGGCAATACCAGCCATGACCTTCTTCTGTGAAGATGCACAAGTATTCCCCGAACTGTTACGGGACTTGGTAAGAATGTGTTCCACGAGTAATGAATGTGTTGGTGTGGGACACTACGAATGTAGTGCGTGGACATGGAAGGTGAGAATGTGAGTCTCGCGGGAAGCGTGCGCGAGATAGTACCTGCAGTCACACTATCGTCTGTGCCCTCGGTGGCTCAGATGGGCAGAGATCCTACCATGTAAGCAGGAGATCCCGGGTTCGAGTCCCAGACAGGCACACATTGTCACCTGTCCCCGTTGATATATATCGACACCCGTGAGCAGCTGACGGTATTAATATAATTCTAATTTCGTTCTGGACGGCTGCAGGTCATCATAAATGTATTTGACGTTTTGATTCCATTTATCAAGAAACTGAGAAAGTAAAAATTTTTATCTTTGTTTGATTTCTACGTTTACAAGAGGAAATAATGTAAACAAAATACTGAAAATCGGTTATTACAAGAACTGGTATTGTGACGGGCTTTAACAATTAGGTTAAAGTGAGGCTGGGAAACTGATAAGAGCCGAAAACCAGTTGTTTGAGCGATAACCGACATTCCCACTGCTGTTGTGAGTGGTAAGATTGACGCGCAAGGACATCTAGAACAGTTTCTCAGAAAGGTTACTGCAACTCTGATGTTATCAAAATGAACGGGCCAGCCATTGGCGTCCGCGAGGGGGAAGGGGAGGGGGAGGGGAGGAGGTGGGGAGGGGAGGATAGGCAAAAGGGCACTTTCACCCGTCGCCCCTAACCATCCTTGGAATCTGGAGTAAAGAGTTTTTATTCGTTACAGTATACTCATACTCTTCCAGATAAGAATTCTCCACAATACTGCTAAACCTTAGCTTTGACCAGTTGTAGCGCTTATAGAGTTAGGGTCTTGTAGCTTGATGCACCTCGTAACTGACCAGCTGATTTGTACACAGAGTGCCAGTTTCAGAATCATGCACTCCAGCCCCGACGCGCCTTCCCCCCTCCCCACCACTGGAAATATTTATGCAGACTCCAGTCTGCCACTGTGCATATATTTTGATAACATCCTGGTTTTAATAGCATCGAAGGAACAGCATTGTGGAGTAAAGGGTAGACCTAGCACAGACCACACCATTCACAATGAAACGCATCACTTAGTAGATGGTGAAGTACTTTGAAGCTAGCCAGATAGAAACAGAACCTCCTGGCACTGTATCTAACCCAAATTCTAATCTTACACTAATCTCTTGTATGTACCTACCACGCCCTCAAACAGCCAACGATTTACTATTATCAGAAGTTCCGAAAAATGAGGAAGAAATTGACCCACACTTTTTTCCGTTGTTCATTATTTCGATTACCCCATAAAGGGAATGGACTTGTAGCCACAGGTTACACAAGCGATAAATGGTTTAAAATACATAAAAAGAGATGACAATAGGAAACGATTTTTAAAAACACAATGATGCGGCTTTTACGATTTTTACAGGAAAAAGAAATGGATGACAAAATAAAGGTTTTTCAAAAATATGCTGGTGGACAATATTGGGGATTTTTTATCTTTATAGATGACTAGCGGAAAAGCTTGGTGTTGACCAGGCATTTATTTACAGCTGTGCGTCCACGTCCGTACTATGCAGCGTCTGGCCTTGTCCTGAGTTTTTATGACGTATCTCCTGAAACATGTGTCGTACAATGATATAATTTTGTAGGTGCATTCAGCGTCATATGCGGATACTGTCTGCAAAATTTATTGCGAATATAGTAGCAAAGAAGTAACAAATTTAAATGTCACGAATGCTGTGATCCCCACACACTTGGGTGCAACCAATGTACACAGGATGCTTGGCTCGATCATTATGGCTACCATCACCGCTGGTCGAAATTGGACCAGCTGTGTCGACGTAGTGAAAATATAAATGTGCATAACATGGTAAACGTCCATTCTTTCCAGCCATCAGACCTGATCTACGATCAAAAATATCATGTAAAAGTGGTAGGGGCAACGGCCTTGCCGCAGTGGATACACCGGTTCCCGTCAGATCACTGAAGTTTAGCACTTTCGGGCGTGGTCGGCACTTGGATGGGTGACCATACGGGCCGCTATGCGCTGTTGGCATTTTTCGGGTTGCACTCAGCCTTGCGATGCCAATTGAGGAACTACTCGACCGAATAGTAGCGGCTCCAGTCAAAGGAAACTACCACAACGAGTGGGAGAGCCAGCTCCTCCTCCACCCTCAGTGAGAATGACGTGGCGGTCGGATGGTCCTGACTGGCCACTTGTGGCCTGAACACGGAGTGCTTTCTTAAAGGAGTGCTCCCTACATAAAACTGACAGTCTTGACTCAGGGACTGTCCACGGTAAATGCTGCATTGGACCTACGAATACTATTAAAATAACGGTTTGAGTTCTCTTTAGTTGTCCAATCATCTGAAGTGAGTCCTTATTGAAGTAAGCTGAAAAATACATTTTATGTTAATGGCGGATAAATTTTATGTTAATGGCGGCAAATTAACTTTACCCTAATGACACACAAGGTCAATGCCGTTCTATCACGTAAAGTATTCTCAGATCGAAATGTTTTGCATTACCAAATCTCCAATGTAGATCCATCATACCGCAATTATAATTCTCAAAATAATTTGGAGCTACGTTCAATGCATATTTAAATGCATCTTTCAAAACAATACCAGAATTCTCATTAGATCATCATTATCAGTGCCTAGAGTATTCCTATTATTTCGTCTACCAAAAACCGCGTCTCACTATGGCTTTTTCAGTACGCTGTTTTGTTTTCCACTGCTGACAATAGAAACGATCTGGCAGATGTGACATTGTAGATGTCCAGTATGCGTGTCTTAATGCAAATAAACCGTCTGGAACATTTACCCTTGAACCTCCCTAGAATGGGATTTCATGGAACGTTATTACTTTCCTGTGTCCATTTCTATCACACCAGCTGATCGCCACGACTGGGGAGAGTGAGGAGGGGGTGGGGTGAAAGTTGGCAGCACTTTGAGTGGCAGAAACCTCACGTTTCCGTCATTTGTTTTCATAATGACGTAGTGCCAATTCGTCACATTGGACGCTTTTCTCTCGGAAACGTTTACATTCATCGTCTGGATATCAATGTCGCCTTCTGAGGTATGCAGTCGCACCACTCTGTACGAAATAGGTTCTAAGCTGATGCAGTCGACAAGTAACGTCGAAATATATCGTCACCTCGAAATATATCGACACCTCGAAATAAATCCACACCCAGAGATAAATCGCCAACCCGAAATAAATCGCAACCTCGAAATAAATCGACACCATGAAAAAAATCGAAACTTCGAAATAAATCGACACCTCCAAAAGACAGCTACATCGAAATGATTCGATATCCCGAAATATATCGACATGTATACGCATTTCAGCTTACCATATAGATCGATATCTCGAATCTCACGGACCTCTCGAGATAAATCAAGGTATAGAAATATATCGATATCTTGAAATATATTGGTACCTAGTAATATAAAGATATCTCTAAAAATACAATATCTAGAAATTTATGGATTACTTGAGATATAGAGGTTTCTTGAAATTTATCGATATCTCGAAAGGAATCGATATCTGAAGTACACCGATACATGGAAATATATCGATAGCTCGAAATAAACAGACAACCCGATTTGTTTCGGTATATCAAACTAAATCGATATCTCGACATAAACGGATACTTCGAAATCAATTGATACCTCGAAATAAATGGATGCCTCAATATAGATAGATATCTCGAAATAAATCGACATCTCGATATAATGAGTGCTTCGACATAAGTCGATATATCGAAATGAATCAATAATGGGAAAGAATGGACGTCTTGAAAAAAATCTGTACCCCTAAGAAAACGATTCTCGAAATAAATAGGTATATCGAAATATATCGCTATCTCGATAAATACCGATATCTAGTGGTCGGATATATGTTTCAAGTTGACTTGACATATCAGTATAGTTCGATATACATCAAAATACTTTGGATTTTCAATATACCGATAGATTTCTAGACCTCGGGGAAAAAATCGCCGATCCGACCTCAGTGCAAAAAAGCAGACCTAGGGAAAAAACGCCGACCTCGGGGAAAAACGCAGACCTCGAGGGAAAAACGTCGACCTCGGGGTAAAACGCCGACCTCGTGGGAAAACGCCGACCTTCGGAAAACTGCCGACCTCAGGAAAAATCCAGTTCCATTAATTTACACAGACACTAATGTATGTCACCATTAGGTTCTCAAAATACAACCAAATTCCTGGTATTTATCACCTCACACAAAAAGTGGTCGTGACAGAAAAGTCTCGTTCTTTAGAAAGTTTAGAATGAGATGTTCTAAATATTGCAGTTTATCCATTTACAATAATCTACAAGCACTGCACAATGAGAAGAGACTGTCAACCACAGCACTTTGAAATAGTGGACAGCCAGGAAGACAGAGGTTGCATTGCTGTTTCTAATCCTCTGGTGCTTGAGATTTAGAATCCAGGATTGCCTCGAATGAGAACAGCAATAATGGATGTCCTGCACCAGTGTAGAACTTACTCTGGAACTCCACAGAAAATCACAAGGCACAATTATATCACATCATTCTCAGCAAACTACAGAAGCCTCTAATGGACGTAACAACGTTGTCACCTCCTTCACCAGTGAAAGATCTTAGTAGCTATTGAGTCAAGAGTAGGTGGCCAATTAATAATTTGTTGTTCAAAGCTAACTTCAGTGTATATGGGAATACTCAGTGGACATCTTTAACCATCATATTTTACTGTCTAAGATATGTCAACTTCCCAGACTATAAGTATAAGCAGAGCTTGGTCTTTCCCAATCCGAGATTGTTTAGAATGGGTATCAAGGGAATCAGATCCACTGGGCCTTTAGAGCAACCTGCTTTAAACAATATGAGCAGGCAGTAGACACAGACACAGAATTTGGAATTTCTCTGTGAAGTGGTTACCTTCATCGTCTGAAAACTTATGTTGTGTGCTGCGCTATGTGGAGGTACTAATAGCAACACAGTAAAACAGAGAAGAAGCTTATAAGTTGATGTAATCAGCCAGTAAGAAGCAGTAAACTTTAAGTTTTAGTAATCGATTATTGACTTATTATCCGGCTTTGGTGCCTTGACATTACCGACGACCTTAAGATTTTGCATGAAGAGAGGCCTAAAAGCCACGTTACACGAGAGAATGTGAAAAGTGTTCATATGTAGTAAAAACCTAAGAAATAAGCCCGTTTTCGTCATTTGCTATCAAATCGATGTATTGCCAGAGCGTTACATTGGCAGCTTTTCTCTCTGAAACGGTTACATTTATCGTCTGCAAACTTATGTCGCGTGCTAAGGAATGCAGAGACACTAAAAACAACACAGTAGAACATAGAGGAAGCTTCTAGGTTGATGTAATTAGCCCGTAGGAAACAGTACAATTCAGGTTTTAGTTATCGATTAGTTGGGAGCTCCAATGTTAGGCGCGTAATGGGGCCCCTTAGGGATACGGCGGCTAAGGAGGGGAAGAAATCCAGTGTGCACTTCGTGTGCATTCCGGGAGGAGTCATTCCTGATGTGGAAAGGGTCCTTCCGGATGCCATGAAGAGCACAGGGTGCAGCCAGCTGCAGGTGGTGGCACATGTCGGCACTAATGACGTGTGTCGCTTTGGATCTGAGGAAATTCTCTCTGGATTCCAGCGGCTATCTGATTTGGTGAAGGCTGCCGGTCTTTCTTACGAGATGAAGGCAGAGCTGACCATCTGCAGCATCGTTGAGAAAACCGACTGCGGACCTTTGGTGCAGAGCCGGATGGAGGGTCTGAATCAGAGGCTCAGACGGTTTTGCAACCTTATTGGCTGCAGATTCATTGACTTGCGCCATAGGCTGGTGGGGTTTCGGGTTCCGCTGAATAGGTCAGGAGTTCACTACACTCAGCTGGCGGCTACACGGGTAGCGGAGGCTGTGTGGCGTGGACTGGGCGGTTTTTTAGGTTAGAAGGCCTCGGGAAAGTGCGGGATGGGCTGCAATGTCAAAGGGTGCTTGGCAATTACAGGACGTGCTTGGATCAAGGAACAGTCGGAATTATAGTTGTAAATTGTTGTAGTTGCGCTGGAAAAGTCCCTGAGCTTCAAGCGCTAATAGAAAGCACAGAAGCTGATATCGTTATAGGTACAGAAAGCTGGCTAAAGCCTGAAATAAGTTCTGCAGAAATTTTTACGAAGTCTCAGACGGTGTTCAGGAAAGATAGATTAGGCAGAATTGGTGGTGGAGTGTTTGTGTCTGTCAGTAGTGGTTTATCTTGTAGTGAAGTCGAAGTAGATACTCCGTGTGAATTGGTGTGGGTGGAGGTTATACTTAAAAGCCGAATTAAGTTAATAATTAGCTCCTTCTACCGACCCCCAGACTCCGATGATACAGTTGCGGAACAGTTCAGAGAATGTTTGAGTCTCGTAACAAATAAATACCCAACTCATACGGTTATAGTTGGTGGGGATTTCAACCTACCCTCGGTATGTTGGCAAAAATACTTGTTCAAAACCGGTGGTAGGCAGAAAACGTCTTCCGAGATTGTCCTAAATGCATTCTCCGAAAATTATTTCGAGCAGTTAGTCCACGAACCCACGCGAATTGTAAATGGTTGCGAAAACACACTTGACCTCTTGACCACAAACAATCCAGAGCTAATAGAGAGCATCATGACTGATACAGGGATTAGTGATCACAAGGTCATTGTAGCTAGGCTCAATACCATTTCTTCCAAATCCATCAGAAACAAACGCAAAATAATTTTATTTAAAAAAACGGATAAAGTGCCACTAGAAGCCTTCCTAAAAGACAATTTCCATTCCTTCCGAACTGACTATGCGAATGTAGACGAGATGTGGCTCAAATTCAAAGACATAGTAGCAACAGCAATTGAGATATTCATACCTCATAAATTGGTAAGAGATGGAACGGATCCCCCGTGGTACACAAAAAAAGTCCGAACGCTGTTGCAGAGGCAACGGAAAAAAACATGCGAAGTTCAGAAGAACGCGAAATCCCGAAGATGGGCTAAAATTTACAGACGCGCGAAATTTGGCACGTACTTCGATGCGAGATGCCTTTAATAGGTTCCACAACGAAACATCGTCTCGAAATTTGGTAGAAAATCCGAAGAAATTCTGGTCGTATGTAAAGTAGACAAGCGGCAAGACGCAGTCAATACCTTCGCTGCGCAGTGCCGATGGTACTGTTATCGACGACTGTGCTGCTAAAGCGGAGTTATTGAACGCAGTTTTCCGAAATTCCTTCACCAGGGAAGACGAATGGAATATTCCAGAATTTGAAACACGAACATCTGCTAGCATGAGTTTCTTAGAAGTAGATACCTTAGGGGTTGCGAAGCAACTCAAATCGCTTGATACGGGCAAGTCTTCAGGTCCAGATTGTATACCGATTAGGTTCCTTTCAGATTACGCTGATACTATAGCTCCCTACTTAGCACTCATATACAACCGCTCGCTCACCGATAGATCTATACCTACAGATTGGAAAATTGTTCAGGTCGCACCAGTGTTCAAGAAGGGTAGTAGGAGCAATCCATTTAACTACAGACCTATATCATTGACGTCGGTTTGCAGTAGGGGTTTGGAGCATATACTGTATTCAGACATTATGAATCACCTCGAAGGGAACGATCTATTGACACGTAATCAGCATGGCTTCAGAAAACATCGCTCTTGTGCAACGCAGCTAGCTCTTTATTCGCACGAAGTAATGGCCGCTATCGACAGGGGATCTCAAGTTGATTCCGTATTTCTAGATTTCCGGAAAGCCTTTGACACCGTTCCCCACAAGCGACTTCTAATCAAGCTGCGGAGCTATGGGGTATCGTGTCAGTTGTGCGACTGGATTCGTGATTTCCTGTCAGGAAGGTCGCAGTTCGTAGTAATAGATGGCAAATCATCGAGTAAAACTAAAGTGATATCAGGTGTTCCCCAGGGAAGCGTCCTGGGACCTCTACTGTTCCTGATCTATATAAATGACCTGGGTGACAATCTGAGCAGTTCTCTTAGACTGTTCGCAGATGATGCTGTAATTTAACGTCTAGTAAGGTCATCCGAAGACCAGTATCAGCTGCAAAGCGATTTAGAAAAGATTGCTGTATGGTTTGTCAGGTGGCAGCTGACGCTAAATAACGGAAAGTGTGAGATGATCCACATGAGTTCCAAAAGAAATCCGTTGGAATTCGATTACTCGATAAATAGTACAATTCTCAAGGCTGTCAATTCAACTAAGTACCTGGGTGTTAAAATTACGAACAACTTCAGTTGGAAGGACCACATAGATAATATTGTCGGGAGGGCCAGCCAAAGGTTGCGTTTCATTGGCAGGACACTTAGAAGATGCAAGAAGTCCACTAAAGAGACAGTTTACACTACACACGTTCGTCCTCTGTTAGAATATTGCTGCGCGGTGTGGGATCCTTACCAGGTGGGATTGACGGAGGACATCGAAAGGGTGCAAAAACGGGCAGCTCGTTTTGTATTATCGCGTTATAGGGGAGAGAGTGTGGCAGATATGATACACGAGTTGGGATGGAAGTCATTACAGCATAGACGTTTTTCGTCATGGCGAGACCTTTTTACGAAATTTCAGTCACCAACTTTCTCTTCCGAATGCGAAAATATTTTGTTGAGCCCAACCTACATAGGTAGAAATGATCATCAAAATAAAATAAGAGAAATCAGAGCTAGAACAGAAAGGTTTAGCTGTTCGTTTTTCCCGCTCGCTGTTCGGGAGTGGAACAGTAGGAGATAGTATGATTGTGGTTCGATGAACCCTCTGAAAAGCACTTAAATGTGAATTGCAGAGTAGTCATGTAGATGTAGATGTAGATGATTTATTAGCCGGCTTTGGTGCCAGTGAAATAACCGACTACCTTAAGATTTGGCATTAAACAAGGTCTGGCAGCCACGTTACACGAGAGAATGTGAAAAGTGTTCATATGTACTAAAAACCAAGGAAATCCGCCCGTTTTCACATCTGCTTTCGAATCCACGTAATGCCAGATCGTCACATTGGCCGTTTCCTCTCTGAAACGGTTACATTTATTGTTTGCATAGCTATGTAGCGTGCTGCGGTTTGCGGAGACACTAAAAGCACCATAGTAAAACACAGAAGAAGCTTTTAATTTGGTGTAATAGCCAGTAAGAAGCAGTACAATTCAAGTTTTTGTTATCGATTATTGAATTTTTAGCCGGCTTTGGTGCCTTGGACATGAGCTAGGACCTTAAGATTTGGCATGAAGGGAGGTCTGGCAGCCACGTTGCACGGGAGAAAGTGAGAAGTTTTTATGTGCAGTAAAAACCTAAGAAATCCGCCCGTTTTCGTCATCTGCTTTCGAATCGACGTAATGCCAGATCGTCACATTGGCCGTTTTCCCTCTGAAACGGTTACATTTATCGTGTGCAAACTTATGTCGCGTGCTGCGGTATGCGGAGACACTAAAAGCACCATAGTAGAACACAGAAGAAGCTTCTAAGTTGATGTAATAGCCAGTAAGCAACTGTACAATTGAAGTATTAGTTATCGATTAGTGAATTTTTAGAAGGCTTTAGTGCATTCGACATGAGCTAGGACCTTACGATTTAGTATGAAGGGAGGTCTATGAGCCATATCGCACGGGAGAATGTGAAAAGTGTTCACATCTAGTAAAAACCTGAGAAATCCGCCCGTTATCGTCATTTGCTATCGAATCGAATTAATGCCAGATCGTCACATTTTCCGCTCTTCTTTCTGAAACGGTTACATTTATCGTGTGCCATGCTATGTCGCTTGCTGCGGTAGTCGGAGACACTAAAAGCACCATAGTAGAACAGAGAAGAAGCTTCTAAGTTGATCTAATAGCCAGTAAGCAGCTGTACAATTCAAGTACTAGTTACCAAGTATTGACTTTTTAGATGGCTTTAATGCATTGGACATGAGCTAGGACCTTACGTTTTAGTAAGAACGGAGATCTAGCAGCCACGTTGCACGGGAGAACGTGAAAAGTGTTCACATCTAGTAAAAACCTGAGAAATCCGCTCGTTTTTGTCATTTGCTATCCAATCGACTTAATTACAGATCGTCACATTGGCCGCTCTTCTCTCTGAAACGATTACATTTATCGTGTGCAAAGCTATGTCGCGTGCTGCAGTATGCGGAGACACTAAAAGCACCATAGTAGAACAGAGAAGAAGCTTCTAAGTTGATGTAATAGCAAGTAAGAAGCAGTACAATTCAAGTTTTAGTTGTCAGTTATAGACTTTTTAGATGGCTTCAGTGCATTGTACATGAGCTAGGACCTTAAGATTTAGTATGAAAGGAGGTCTAGCGGCCACGTTGCACGGGAGAACGTGAAAAGTGTTCATATCTAGTAAAAACCTGAGAAATCCGACCGTTATAGTCATTTGCTATCAAATCGACTTAATGCCAGATCGTCACATTTTCCGCTCTTTTTTCTGAAACGGTTACATTTATCGTCTCCAAAGCAGTGTCACGTGCTGCGGTATGCGGCGACACTAAAAGCACTATACTAGAACACATAGGAAACTTCCAAGTTGATGTAGTAGCCAGTAACACGTAGTACAATTCAAGTTTTTGTTATCGATTATTCACTTTTTAGCCGGCTTTGGTGCCTTGGATACGAGCTAGGACCTTAAGATTTTGCATGAAAGGAGGACTAACAGCCGCGTTGCACGGGAGAATGTGAAAAGTGTTCTTATGTAGTTAAAACCTGAGATATCCGTCCGTTTTCGTCATTTGTTATCAAATCGACTTAAAGCCAGATTGTTACATTGGCCGCTCTTCTCTCTGAAACGGTTACATTTATCATCTGCAAACTTATGTTGCGTGCTAAGGAATGCGGAGACACTAAAAACAACACAGTAGAACACAGAAGACGCTTCTAGGTTGATGTAATTAGCCCTTAGGAAACAGTACAATTTAGGTTTTAGTTATCGATTATTGATTTATTAGCCGGCTTTGGTGCCAGTGAAATGACCGACTACCGTAAAATTTGGCATTAATCAAGGTCTGATGAGCCACGTTACAGGAGAGAATGTGAAAAGTGTTCATATGTACTAAAAACCTAAGAAATCCGCCCGTTTTCGTCATTTCTTATCGTATCGACTTAAAGCCAGATCGTCACATTGGCCGGTCTTCTCTCTAAAACGGTTACATTCATCGTGTGCAAAGCTATGTCGCGTGCTGCGGAATGCGGAGACACTAAAGCCACGATAGTAGAACACAGAAGAAGTTTCTAAGTTGACGTAATAACCAGTAAGAAGCAGTCAAATTCAAGTTTTAGTTATTGATTAATGACTTCTTAGCCGGCATTAGATCCTTGTACATGCGCTAGAATCTTATGATTTTGCATGAAGGAAGGTCTATCAGCCACATCGCACAGGAGAATGTGGAAAGTGTTCACATCTAGCAAAAACCTGAGAAATTCGCCCGTTTTCGTCATTTGCAATCGAATCGACTTAATGCCAGATCGAATATTGGCAGCTCTTCTCTCTGAAACGGTTACATTTATCGTGTGCAAAGCTATGTCGCGTGCTGCGGTATACGGAGACACTAAAAGCACCAAAATAGAGCACGGAAGAAGTTTCTAAGTTTATGTAATAGCCAGTAAGAAGCAGTACAATTCAAGTTTCAGTTGTCGATTACTGTCATTTTAGCCTTCTTTGGTACCTTGGACACGAGCAAGGACCTTACGATTTTGCATAAATGGAGGACTAGCAGCTGCGTTGCACGCGAGTATGTGAAAAGTGTTCATACGTAGTAAAAACCTGAGATATCCGTCCGTTTTCGTCATTTGTTATCATATCGACTTAAAGCCAGATCGTTACATTGGCCGCTCTTCTCTCTGAAACGGTTTCATTTATCGCTTGCAAAGCCATGTCGCGTGCTGCGTGCCGCGTTGCTATTGAGATTGTGAAAAGTGTTCATATGTACTAAAAACATGAGAAATCCGTCCGTTTTCGTCATTTGTTATCGAATCGACTTAAAGCCAGATCGTCACATTGGCCGCTCTTCTCTCTGAAACGGTTTTATTTATAGTCTGCAAAGCTATGTCGCGTGCTGAGGTATGCGGAGACACTAAAAGCACCATAGTAGAACACACGTGAAGTTTCTAAGCTGATGTAGAAACCAGTAAGAAGAAGTATAATTCAAGTTTTAGTTATCGATTATTGACTTATTAGCCGGCTTTGGTGCCTTGGGCATGAGCTAGGACCTTAAAATTTTGCATGAAAGGAGGACTAGCAGCCGCGTTGCAAGGAAGAATGTGAAAAGTGTTCTTATGGAGTAAAAACCTGAAATATCGGTCCGGTTTCGTCATTTGTTATCAAATCGACTTGAAGCCAGATTGTTACATTGGCCGCTCTTCTCTCTGAAACCATTAACTTTATTGTCTGCAAAGGTATGTCGCTTGCTGCAGTATACGGAGACACTAAAAGCACCATAGTAGAACACAGAAGTAGCTTCTAAGTTGATGTAATAGCCAGTAAGATGTAGTACAATTCACATTTTAGTTATCGATTATTGACTTTTTAGACGGCTTTGGCGCCTTGGATTTGAACTAGGACCTTAAATTTTTGCATGATGAAGGACTAGCAGCCGCTTTGCACGGGTAATTTGAAAAGTGTTCATAAGTAGTAAAAACCTGCGAAATCTGTCCGTTTTCGTCATTTGTTATCGTATCGACTTAAAGCCAGATCGTCACATTGGCCGCTCTTCTCTCTGAAACGGCTATATTTATAGTGTGCAAAGCTATGTCGCGTGTTGCGGTATGCGCGAGACACTAAAAGCATCATAGCAGAACACAGAAGAAGCTTCAAAGTTGATGTAATAGCAAGTTAGAAATAGTACAATTCAAGTTATAGTTATCGATTATTGACCTTTTACCCTTCTTTGGTGATTTGGACATTAGCTAGGACCTTAAGATTTTGCATAAAGGGATGTCTAGCAGCCACTTTGCACGGGAGTATGTAAAAAGTGTTCATATATATAGTAAAAACCTGAGAAATCCGTCCGTTTTCGTCATTTGTTAACCATTCGACTTAAAGCCAGTTCGTCACATTGGCCGCTCTTCTCTCTGAAACGGTTTCATTTATCGTCTGCAAAGCTATGTCGTGTGCTGCGGTATGGGCTCGACACGTAAAGCACCATAGTAGAACACAGAAGAAGCTTCTAAGTTGACGTAATAGCTAGTAAGAAACAGTACAATTCAAGTTTTAGTTATTGATTATTTACCTTTTACATTTCTTTGGTGCTTGCTTGATGGGAAGTCTGGCAGCCACGTTGCACGGGAGAATGTGAAAAGTGTTTATATGTAGTAAAAACCTGAGAAATCGGGCCGTTTTCGTTTTTTCTTATCGAATCGAATTAAAGCCAGATCGTCACACTGCCCGCTCTTATCTCTGAAACGGTTACATTTATCATCTGCATAGCTATGTCGCGTGCTGCGGCTTGCGGAGACACTAAAAGCACCATAGTAGAACACAGAAGAAGTTTCTAAGTTGAAGTAATAGCCAGTAAGAAGTAGTACAATTCACGTGTTAGTAATCGATTATTGACTTTTTAGACGGGTTTGGCGCCTTGGACTTGTGCTAGGACCTTAAGTTTTGCATGATGAAGGACTAGCAGTCGCTTTGCACGGGTAATTTGAAAAGTGTTCATATGTGCTAAAAACCTGAGACATCTGCCATTTTCGTCCTTTGTTATCAAATCGATTTAAAGCCAGATCGTTACATTGGCCACTCCTCTCTCTGAAACGGTTTCATTTATTGTCTGCAAAGCTGTGTCGTGTGCTGCGGTATGGGCTAGACACTAAAAGCACCATAGCAGATCACAGAAGAAGCTTCTAAGTTGATGTAATAGCCAGTAAGAAACACTACAATTCAAGTTTTAGTTATCGAATATTGACCTTTTACCCTTCTTTGGTGCCTTGGACATGAGCTAGGAGCTTAAGATTTTGCTTGAAGGGAAGTCTAGCAGACGCGTTGCACGGGAGAATGTGAAAAGTGTTCATATGTAGTAACAACCTGATATATCCGTCCGTTTTTGTCATTTGTTATCGAATCGACTTAAACCCAGAACGTCACGTTGGCCGCTCTTCTCTCTGAAACGGTTACATTTATCGTCTACAAAGCTATGACGCGTGATGCGATATGCGGAGGCACTAAAAGCACCATAGTGGAACACAGAAGAAGCTTCCAAATTGACGTAATAGCCAGTAAGAAATAGTACAATTCAAGTTTTAGTTATAGATTATTGACCTTTTACCCTTCTTTGGTGCCTTGTACATGAGCAAGGACCTAAAGATTTTGCATGAAACGAAGTGTAGCAGTCGCTTTGCACGAGAGAATGAAAACGTGTTCATATATAGTAAAAACCTGAGATATTCGTCCGTTTTCGTCATTTGTTATCGAATGGACTTAAACCCAGAACGTCACGTTGGCCGCTCTTCTCTCTGAAACGGTTACATTTATCGTCTACAAAGCTATGACGCGTGATGCGATATGCGAAGAAACAAATAACACCATAGCAGAACACAGAAGAAGCTTCTAAGCTGATGTAATAGCTAGTAAGAAGTATTACAATTCACGTATTAGTTATCGATTATTGTCCCTTTAGCCGTCTTTGGTGTCTTGTACATGAGCTAGGACATTAAGATTTTGCATGAAAGGAGGACCAGCAGCCGCGTTGCTCGGGAGAATGTGATAAGTGTTGATAAGTAGTAAAAACCTGAGAAATCCGTCCGTTTTCCTCATCTGTTATCAAATCGTCTTAAAGCCAGAACGTTACATTGGCCGCGATGCTCTTTGTAACGGTTACATTTATCGTCTGCACAGCTATGTCGGGTGCTGTGGTATGCTTAGACAATAAATGCACCATAGTAGAACACAGAAGAAGCTTCTAAGTTGATGTAATAGCCAGTAAGAAATAGTACAATAACGTTTTAGATATCGATTATTCACTTTTTAGCTGGGTTTGGGGCCTTGGACATGAGCTAGGACCTTCAGATTTTGCATCTAAGGAGGACTAGCAGCTGCGTTGCACGGGAGAATGTGAAAAGTGTTCATATATAGTGAAAACCTGAGATATCCGTCCGTTTTCGTCATTTGTTATCGAATCGACTTAAAGCCAGATCGTCACACTGGCCGTTCTTCTCTCTGAAACGGTTACATTTATCGTCCGCAAAGCTATGTCGAGTGCTGCGGTATGCAGAGATACTAAAAGCACCATAGTAGAACACAGAAGAAGCTTCTAAGTTGATGTAATAGCCAGTAAGAAGTAGTACAATTCAAGTTTTAGTTATCGATTATTGACTATTTAGCCGTCTTTCGTGCCTTGGACATAAGCTGTGACATTAAGATTTTTGCATGAATGGAGGACTAGCAGCTGCGTTGCACAGGCGAGAATGTGAAAAGTGTTGATAAGTAGTAAAAACCTGAGAAATCCGTCCGTTTTCCTCATCTGTTATCAAATCGACTTAAAGCCAGAACGTTACATTGGCCGCTATTCTCTCTGTAACGGTTACATTTATCGTCTCCAAAGCTATGTCGCGTGCTGTGGTATGCGGAGACAATATAGGCACCATAGTAGAATACAGAAGAAGCTTCTAAGTTGATGTAATAGCCAGTAAGAAGTAGTACGATAACGTTTTAGATATCGATTATTGACTTTTTAGCTGGCTTTGGGGCCTTGAACATGAGCTACGGCATTAAGATTTTGCATCAAAGGAGGACTAGCGGCTGCGTTGCACGGGAGAATGTGAAAAGTGTTCATATGTAATAAAAACCTGAGAAATCCGTTCGTTTTCGTCATTTCTTATCAAATCGACTTAAAGCAAGAACGTCACATTGGTCGCTCTTCTCTCTGTAACTGTTACATTTATCATCTGCAAAGCTATGTCGCGTGCTGCGGTATGCAGAGACACTAACAGTACCATAGTAGAACCCTGATGAAACTTCTAAGTTGATGTAATAGCCAGTAAGATGTTGTGCAATAACGTTTTAGATATCGATTATTGACTTTTTAGCTGGCTTTGGGGTCTTGGACATGAGCTAGGGCCTTAAGATCTTGCATCAAAGGAGGACTAGCAGCTGCGTTGCACGGGAGAATGTGAAAAGTGTTCACATGTAGTACAAACCTGAGAAATCCGTCCGTTTTCGTCATTTCTTATCAAATCGACTTAAAGCCAGAACGTTAAATTGGCCGCTCTTCTCTCTGAAACGGTACCATTTATCTCCTGCAAAGCTATGTCGCGTGCTGCGGTATGCCGAGACACTAACAGCACCATAGTAGAACACAGAAGAAGCTTCTAAGTTGATAACACTGCCAGTAAGAAGTAGTACAATAACGTTTTAGATATCGATTATTGACTTTTTAGCTGGCTTTGGGGCCTTGAACATGAGCTACGGCCTTAAAATTTTGCATCAAAGGAGGACTAGCAGCTGCGTTGCACGGGAGAATGTGAAAAGTGTTCATATGTAGTAAAAACCTGAGAAATCCGTTCGTTTTCGTCATTTCTTATCAAATCGACTTAAAGCCAGATCGTCACATTGGCCGCTCTTCTATCTGTAACGGTAACATTTATCGCTTGCAAAGCCATGTCGCGTGCTGCGGTATGCCGAGACACTAACAACACCATAGTAGAACACGGAAGAAGCTTCTAAGTTGATGTAATTGCCAGTAAGAAGTAGTACAATAACGTTTTAGATATCGATTATTGACTTTTTAGCTGGCTTTGGGGCCTTGGACATGAGCTAGGGCCTTAAGATTTTGCATCAAAGGAGGACTAGCAGGTGCGTAGCACGGGAGAATGTGAAAAGAGTTCATATGTAGTAAAAACCTGAGAAATCCATTCGTTTTCGTCATTTCTTATCAAATCGACTTAAAGCAAGATCGTCACATTGGTCGCTCTTCTCTCTGAAACTGTTAGATTTATCATGTGCAAAGCTATGTCGCGTGCTGCGGTTTGCGGAGACACTAACAGCACCATTGTAGAACACAGATGAAGCTTCTAATTTGATGTAATAGCCAGTAAGAAGTAGTACAATAACGTTTTAATTATCGATTATTGACTTTTTAGCTGGCTTTGGGGTCTTGGACATGAGCTAGGACCTTAAGACTTTGCATCAAAGGAGGACTAGCAGCTGCGTTGCACGGGAGAATGTGAAAAGTGTTCATATGTTGTAAAAACCTGAGAAATCCGTCCATTTTCGTCATTTCTTATCAAATCGACTTAAAGCCAGGACGTTACATTGGTCGCTCTTCTCTCTGAAACGGTTACATTTATCGTCTGCAAAGCTATATCGCGTGCTGCGGTATGCAGAGACACTAACAGTACCATAGTAGAACACTGGTGAAACTTCTAAGTTGATGTAATAGGCAGAAAGAAGTAGTGCAATAACGTTTCAGATATCGATTATTGACTTTTCAGCTGGCTTTGGGGCCTTGGACATGAGCTAGGACCTTAAAATTTTGCATCAAAGGAGGACTAGATGCTCCGTTGCACGGGAGAATGTGAAAAGTATTCATATGCAGTACAAACCAGAGAAATCCGTCCGTTTTCGTAATTTCTTATCAAATCGACTTAAAGCCAGGACGTCACATTGGACGCTCTTCTCTCTGAAAAGTTTACATTACTCGTCTACAGAGCTATGTCGCGTGCTGCGGTATGCGGAGACACTAACAGCACCATAGTAGAACACGGATGAAATTTCTAAGTTGATGTAATAGCCAGTAAGAAGTAGCACAATAACGTTTTAGATATCGATTATTGACTTTTTAGCTGGCTTTGGGGACTTGGACATGAGCTAGGACCTTAAGATTTTGCATCAAAGGAGGACTAGCAGCTGCGTTGCACAGGAGAATGTGAAAAGTGATCATATGTAGTAAAAACATGAGAAATACGTCCGTTTTCGTCAATTCTTATCAAATGGACTTAAAGCCAGATCGTCACATTGGTCGCTCTTCTCTCTGAAACGGTTACATTTATCGTCTGCAAAGCTATGTCGCGTGCTGCGGCATGCGGAGACACTAACAGCACCATAGTAGAACACTGATGAAACTTCTAAGTTGATGTAATAGCCAGTAAGAAGTAGTACAATAACGTTTTAGATATCGATTATTGACTTTTTAGCTGGCATTGGGGTCTTGAACATGAGCTAGGACCTTAAGACCTTTCATCAAAGGAGGACTAGCAGCTGCGTTGCACGGGAGAATGTGAAAAAAGTTCATATGTAGTAAAAACCTGAGAAATCCGTTCGTTTTCGTCATTTCTTATCAAATCGACTTAAAGCCAGATCGTCACATTGGTCGCTCTTCTCTCTGAAACGGTAACATTTATCGTCTACAAAGCTATGTCGCGTGCTGCGGTATGCCGAGACACTAACAGCACCATAGTAGAACACAGAAGAAGCTCCTAAGTTGTAGTAATTGCCAGTAAGAAGTAGTGCAATAACGTTTCAGATATAGATTATTGACTTTTTAGCTGGCTTTGGGGCATTGGACATGAGCTAGGACCTTAAGACTTTGCATCAAAGGAGGACTAGCAGCTGCGTTGCACGGGAGAATGTGAAAAGTGTTCATATGTAGTAAAAACATGAGAAATCCGTCAGTTTTCGTCTTTTCTTATAAAATCGACTTAAAACCAGATCGTCACATTGGTCGCTCTTTTCTCTGAAACGGTTACATTTATTGTCTGCAAAGCTATGTCGCGTGCTGCGGTATGCGGAGACACTAACAGCACCATAGTAGAAAACAGATGAACCTTCTAAGTTGATGTAATAGCCAGTAAGAAGTAGTACAATAACGTTTTAGATATCGATTATTGACTTTTTAGCTGGCTTTGGGGCCTTGGACATGGGCTAGGACCTTAAGATTTTGCATCAAAGGAGGACTACATGCTTCGTTGCACGGGAGAATGTGCAAAGTGTTCATATGCAGTAAAAACCTGAGAAATCCGTCCGTTTTCGTAATTTCTTATCAAATCGCCTTAAAGCCAGGACGTCACATTGGACGCTCTTCTCTCTGAAAATGTTACATTCATCGTCTTTAAAGCTATGTCACGTGCTGCGGTATGCAGAGTCACTAACAGCACCATAGAAGAACACAGATGAAACTTCTAAGTTGATGTAATAGCCAGTAAGAAGTAGCACAATAACGTTTTAGATTTCGATTATTGACTTTTTAGCTGGCTTTGGGGCCTTGGACATGAGCTCGGACCTTAAGATTTTGCATCAAAGGAGGACTAGCAGCTGCGTTGCACGGGAGAATGTGAAAAGTGTTCATGTGTAGTAAAAACCTGAGAAATCCATCCGTTTTCGTCATTTCTGATCAAATCGACTTAAAGCCAGATCGTCACATTGGTCGCTCTTCTCTCTGAAACGGTTACATTTATCGTCTGCAAAGCTATGTCGCGTGCTGCGGTATGCGGAGACACTAACAGCACCATAGTAGAACACTGATGAAACTTCTAACTTGATGTAATAGCCAGTAAGAAGTACTACAATAACGTTTTAGATATCGACTATAGACTTTTTACCTGGCTTTGGGGTTTTGGACATGAGCTAGGAACTTAAGACTTTGCATCAATTGAGGACTAGCAGCTGCGTTGAACGGGAGAATGTGATAAGTGTTCATATGTAGTAAAAACCTGAGAAATCCGTCCGTTTTCGTCATTTCTCATGAAATCAACTTAAAGCCAGATCGTCACATTGGTCACTCTTCTCTCTGAGACGGTTACATTTATCGTATGTAATGCTATGTCACGTGCTGCGGTATGCGGAGACACTAACAGCACCATAGAAGAACACAGATGAAACTTCTAAGTTGATGTAATAGCCAGTAAGAAGTAATACAATAACGTTTTAGATTTCGATTATTGACTTTTTAGCTGGCTTTGGTGTCTAGGACATGAGCTAGGACCTTAAGACTTTGCATCAAAGGAGGACTAGCAGCTGCGTTGCACGGGAGAATGTGAAAAGTGTTCATATGTAGTAAAAACCTGAGAAATCCGTCCGTTTTCGTCATTTCTTATCAAATCGACTTAAAGCCAGATCGTCACATTGGTCGCTCTTCTCTCTGAAACGGTTACATTTATCGTCTGCAAAGCTATGTCGCGTGCTGCGGTATGCGGAGACACTAACAGCACCATAGTAGAAAACAGATGAAACTTCTAAGTTGATGTAATTGCCAGTAAGAAGTAGTACAATAACGTTTTAGATTTCGATTATTGACTATTTAGCTGGCTTTGGGGCCTTGGACTTGAGCTAGTACCTTAAGATTTTGCATCTATGGAGAACTAGCAGCTGCGTTGCACGGGAGAATGTGAAAAGTGTTCATATGTAGTAAAAACATGAGAAATCCGTCCGTTTTCGTCATTTCTTATCAAATCGACTTAAAGCCAGATCGTCACATTGGTCGCTCTTCTCTCTGAAACGGTTACATTTATCGTCTGCAAAGCTATGTCGCGTGCTGCGGCATGCGGAGACACTAACAGCACCATAGTAGAACACTGATGAAACTTTTAAGTTGATGTAATAGCCAGTAAGAAGTAGTACAATAACGTTTTAGATATCGATTATTGACTTTTTAGCTGGCATTGGGGTCTTGAACATGAGCTAGGACCTTAAGACCTTTCATCAAAGGAGGACTAGCAGCTGCGTTGCACGGGAGAATGTGAAAAGTGTTCATATGTAGTAAAAACCTGAGAAATCCGTCCGTTTTCGTCATTTCTTATCAAATCGACTTAAAGCCAGAACGTCACATTGGCCGCTCTTCTCTCTGAAACGGTAACATTTATCGCCTACAAAGCTATGTCGCGTGCTGCGGCATGCCGAGACACTAACAGCACCATAGTAGAACACAGAAGAAGCTTCTAAGTTGTAGTAATTGCCAGTAAGAAAAAGTGCAATAACGTCTTAGATATCGATTATTGACTTTTTAGCTAGCTTTGGGGCCTTGGACATGAGCTAGGGCCTTAAGATTTTGCATCAAAGGAGGACTAGCAGCTGCGTTGCACGGGAGAATGTGAAAAGTGTTCATATGTAGTAAAAACCTGAGAAATCCGTCAGTTTTCGTCATTTCTTATCAAATCGACTTCAAGCCAGAACGTCACATTGGCCGCTCTTCTCTCTGAAACGGTTACATTTTTCGTCTGCAAAGCTATGTCGCGTGCTGCGGTATGCGGAGGCACTAACAGTACCATAGTAGAACACAGATGAAACTTCTAAGTTGATGTGATAGCCAGTAAAAAGTAGTACAATAACGTTTTATATATCGATTATTGACTTTTTATTTGGCTTTGGGGCCTTGGACATGACCTAGGACCTTAAGATATTGCATCAAAAAAGGACTAGCAGCTGCGTTGCACGGGAGAATGTGAAAAGTGTTCATATGTAGTAAAAACCTGAGAAATCCGTCCGTTTTCGTCATTTCTCATCAAATCGACTTAAAGCCAGATCGTCACATTGGTCACTCTTCTCTCTGAAACGGTTACATTTATCGTCTGTAAAGCTATGTCACATGCTGCGGTATGCGGAGACACTAACAGCACCATAGTAGAAAACAGATGAAACCTCTAAGTTGATGTAATTGCCAGTAAGAAGTAGTACAATAACGTTGTAGATACCGATTATTGACTTTTTAGCTGGCTTTGGGGTATTGGACATGAGCTAGGACCTTAAGATTTTGCATCAAAAGAGAACTAGCAGCTGCGTTGCACGGGAGAATGTGAAAAGTGTTCATGTGTAGTAAAAACCTGAGAAATCCGTCCGTTTTCGTCATTTCTTATCAAATCGACTTAAAGCCAGATCGTCACATTGGTCGCTCTTCTCTCTGAAACGGTTACATTTATAGTCTGCAAAGCTATGTCGCGTGCTGCGGTATGCGGAGACACTAACAGCACCATAGTAGAACAATGATGAAACTTCTAAGTTGATGTAATAGCCAGTAAAAAGTAGTACAATAACGTTTTAGATATCGATTATTGACTTTTTTGCTGGCATTGGGGTCTTGGACATGAGCTACGACCTTAAGACTTTGCATCAAAGGAGGACTAGCAGCTGCGTTGCACGGGAGAATGTGAAAAGTGTTCATGTGTAAAAAAAACCTGAGAAATCCGTCCGTTTTCGTCATTTCTGATCAAATCGACTTAAAGCCAGATCGTCACATTGGTCGCTCTTCTCTCTGAAACGGTTACATTTATCGTCTGCAAAGCTATGTCGCGTGCTGCGATATGCGGAGACACTAACAGCACCATAGTAGAACACTGATGAAACTTTTAAGTTGATGTAATAGCCAGTAAGAAGTAGTACAATAACGTTTTAGATATCGATTATTGACTTTTTAGCTGGCTTTGGGGTCTTGGACATGAGCTAGGAACTTAAGACTTTGCATCAAAGGAGGACTAGCAGCTGCGTTGCACGGGAGAATGTGAAAAGTGTTCACATGTAGTAAAAACCTGAGAAATCCGTTCGTTTTCGTCATTTCTTATCAAATCGACTTAAAGCCAGATCGTCACATTGGTCGCTCTTCTGTCTGAAACGGTTACATTTATGGTCTGCAAAGCTATGTCGCGTGCTGCGGTATGCGGAGACACTAACAGCACCATAGTAGAACACAGATGAAACTTCTAAGTTGATGTATTAGCCAGTAAGAAGTAGTACAATAACGTTTTAGATATCGATTATTGACTTTTTAGCTGGCTTTGGGGTCTTGGACATGAGCTAGGACCTTAAGACATTGAATCAAAGGAGGGCTAGCAGCTGCGTTGCACGGGAGAATGTGAAAAGTGTTCATGTGTAGTAAAAACCTGAGAAATCCGTCTGTTTTCGTCATTTGTTATCGAATCGACTTAATGTCAGATCGTCTCATTGGCCGCTCATATCTCTGAAACGGTTACATTTATCGTCTGCAAAGCTATGGCGCGTCCTGCGGTATGCGGAGACACTAAAAGCACCATAGTAGAACACAGAAGAAGCTTCTAAGTCGATGTAATAGCCAGTAAGAAGTAGTACAATTCAAGTTTTAGTTATCGATTTTTGACTTTTTAGTCGGCTATGTAATAGCCAGTAAAATGTAGTACACTTCAAGTTTTAATTATCGATTATTGAATTTTTAGCCTTCTTTGTTGCCTTGGACATGACCTAGGACTTTAAGATTTTGCATGAAAGGAGGAATAGCAGCCACGTTGCACGGGAGAATGTGAAAAGTGTTCATATGTAGTAAAACCCTGAGAAATCCGTCCGTTTTCGTCATTTGTTATCGAATCGACTTAAAGCCATATCGTCACATTGGTCACTCTTCTCTCTGAAACGGTTGTACTTATCGTCTGCAAAGCTATGTCGCGTGCTGCGGTATGCGGAGACAGTAAAAGCACTATAGTAGAACCCAGATGAAGCTTCTAAGTTCATGTAATAGCCAGTAAGAAGTAGTAAAATTCAAGTTTTAGGTATCGATTATTGACTTTTTAGCCGGTTTTGGTGCATTGGACATGAGCTAGGACCTTAAGATTTTGCATGAAAGGAGGACTAGCAGCCGCGGTCTTCGGGCGAATGTGAAAAGTGTTCATATGTTGTAAAAACCTGAAAATCCGTCCGTTTTCGTCATTTGTTATCGAATCGACTTAAAGCCAGATCGTCACATTATCCGCTCTTCTCTCTGAAACGATTACATTTATCGTCTGCAAAGCTATGTCGCGTGCTACGTTATCCGGAGACACTAAAAGCATCATAGTAAAACACAGATGAATCTTCTATGTTGATGTAATAGCCAGTAAAAAGTAGTATTATTCAAGTTTTTGTTATCGATTATTGACGTTTTACCATTCTTTGGTGCTTGGACATGAGCTAGGACCTTAAGATTTGGCATGAAGGGAAGTCTAGTAGCCGCGTTGCAGGGGAGAAAGTGACAAGTGTTCATATGTAGTAAAAATCTGAGAAATTCGTCCGTTTTCGTCATTTGTTATCGAATCGACTTAAATCCAGATCGACACATTGGCCGCTCTTCTCTCTGAAACGATTACATTTATCGTCTGCAAAGCTATGTCCGGTGCTGCGGTATGCGGAGACACTAAAAGCAGCATAGTAGAGCACAGATGAAGCCTCTAAGTTGATGTAATAGCCAGTAAGAAGTAGTACAATTCAAGTTTTAGTTATCGATTACTGACTTTTTACCCTTCTTTGGAGCCTTGGACTTGAGGTAGGACCTTAAGATTTTACATGAAGGGAAGTCTAGTGGAAGCGTTGCAGGGGAGAATGTGAAAAGTGTTCATATGTAGTAAAAATCTGAGAAATTCGTCCGTTTTCGTCATTTGTTTATGGAATCGACTTAAAGCCACATCGTCACATTGGCCGGTGTTCTCTCTGAAACGGTTGCATTTATCGTCTGCAAAGCTCTGTCGCGTGCTGCGGTATACGGAGACACTAAAAGCACCATAGTAGAACACAGATAAAGCTTCTAAGTTGATATAATAGCCAGTAAGAAGTAGTACAATTCAAGATTTAGTTATCGATTATTGACTTTTTAGCCGGCTTTGGTGCCTTTGACATGAGGTAGGACTATACGATTTTGCATGAAAGGAGGACTAGCAGCCGCGTTGCACGAGCGAATGTGAAAAGTGTTCATATGTAGTAAAAGCCTGAGAAATCCGTCCGTTTTCGTCATTTGTTATCGAATCGACTTAAAACCAGATCGATACATTGGGCGCTGTTCTCTCTGAAACGGTTACATTTATCGTCTGCAAAGCAATGTCTCGTGTTTCGGTATCCGGAGATACTAATAGCACCATAGTAGAACACAGATGAAACTTATAAGTTGACGTAATAGCAAGTAAGAAGTAGTACATTTCAAATTTTAGTTATTGATTATTGACTTTTTAGCCGGCTTTGGTGCCTTGAACATGAGCTAGGACCTTAAGATTTTGCATAAAAGTATGATTAGCAGTCACGTTGCATGGGAGAATGTGAAAAGTGTTCATATGTAATAAAAACCTGAGAAAGTCGTATCGACTTAAATCCAGATCGACACATTGGCCGCTCTTCTCCCTGAAACGTTTACGTTTCCACGTCTGCAAAGCTATGTCGCGTGCTGCGGTATCCGGAGACACTAAAAGCAGCATAGTAGAGCACAGATGAAGCCTCTAAGTTGATGTAATAGGCAGTAAGAAGTAGTACAATTCAAGTTTTAGTTATCGATTACTGACTTTTTACCCTTATTTGGAGCCTTGGACTTGAGGTAGGACCTTAAGATTTTACATGAAGGGAAGTCTATCAGCCGCGTTGCACGGGCGATTGTGAAAAATGTTCATATGTAGTAAAAACCTGAGAAATCCGTCCGTTTTCGTCATTTGATATCGAATCGACTTTAATCCAGAACGACACGTTGGCCGCTCTTCTCTCTGAAACGGTTACGTTTATCGTCTGCAAAGCTATGTCGCGTGCTTCGGTATCCGGAGATACTAATAGCACCATAGTAGAAAACAGATGAAACTTATAAGTTGATGTAATAGATAGTGAGAAGTAGTACAATTCAAGTTTTAGTTATTGATTATGGACTTTTTAGCCGGCTTTGGTGCCTTGGACATGAGCTAGGACCTTAAGATTTTTCATGAAAGTAAGATTAGCAGTCACGTTGCATGGGAGAATGTGAAAAGCGTTCATATGTAATAAAAACCTGAGAAAGTCGTATCGACTTAAATCCAGATCGCCACATTGGCCGCTCTTCTCTCTCAAACGGTTACATTTATAGTCTGCAAAGCTATGTCGCCTGCTGTGGTATCCGGAGACACTAAAAGCACCATAGTAGAACACAGGTGAAGCTTCAAAGTTGATGTAATAGCCAGTAAGAAGTCATACAATGCAAGTTTTAGTTGTCGATTACTGACTTTTTAGCCGGCTTTGGTGCCTTGGACATGACCTACGACTCTACGATTTTGCATGAAAGGAGGACTAGCAGCCGTGTTGCACGGGAGAATGTGAAAAGTGTTCATATGTAGTAAAACCTGACAAATCCGTCCGTGTTCGTCAATTGTTATCGAATCGACTTAAAGCCAGATCGTCACAGTGGCCGCTCTTCCCTCTGAAACGGTTACATTTACCCACTGCAAACCTATGTCGCTGGGTGCGGTATGCGGAGACACTGAAAGCACCATAGTAGAACACAGATGAAGCTTCTAAGTTCATGTAATAGCCAGTAAGAAGTAGTACAATTCAAGTTTTAGGTATCGATTATTGACTTTTTAGCCGGTTTTGGTGCATTGGACATGAGCTAGGACCTTAAGATTTTGCATGAAAGGAGGACTAGCAGCCGCGGTCCTCGGGCGAATGTGAAAAGTGTTCATATGTAGTAAAAACCTGAAAATCCGTCCGTTTTCGTCATTTGTTATCGAATCGACTTAAAGCCAGATCGTCACATTATCCGCTCTTCTCTCTGAAAGGATTACATTTATCGTCTGCAAAGCTATGTCGCGTGCTACGTTATCCGGAGACACTAAAAGCATCATAGTAAAACACAGATGAATCTTCTAAGTTGATGTAATAGCCAGTAAAAAGTAGTACTATTCAAGTTTTTGTTATCGATTATTGACATTTTACCATTCATTGGTGCTTCGACATGAGCTAGGAAGTTAAGATTTTGCATGAAGGGAAGTCTAGTGGCCGCGTTGCAGGGGAGAATGTGAAAAGTGTTCATATGTAGCAAAAAACTGAAAAATTTGTCCGTTTTCGTCATTTGTTATCGTATCGAATTAAAGCCATATCGTCAAATTAGCCGCACTTCTCTCATAAACGGTTACATTTATCGCCTGCAAAGCTATGTCGCGTGCTGCGGTATACGGAGACACTAAAAGCACCATAGTAGAACGCAGATAAAGCTTCTAAGTTGATGTAATAGCCAGTAAGAAGTAGTACAATTCAAGATTTAGTTATCGATTATTGACTTTTTAGCCGGCTTTGGTGCCTTTCACATGAGCTAGGACCTTAAGATTTTGCATGAAAGGAAGACTAGCAGCCACGTTGCAAGGGACAATGTGAAAAGTGTTCATATGTAGTAAATACCTGAGAAATCCGTCCGTTTTCGTCATTTGTTATCGAATCGACTTAAATCCAGATCGTCACATTGGCCGGTCTTCTCTCTGAAACGGTTACATTTATCGTCTGCCAAGATATGTCTCGTGTTGCGGAATGCGGAGACACTAAATGCACCATAGCAGAACACAGATGAAGCTTCTACGTTGATGTAATAGCCAGTAAGAAGTCATACAATGCAAGTTTTAGTTGTCGATTACTGACTTTTTAGCCGGCTTTGGTGCCTTGGACATGACCTACGACTCTACGATTTTGCATGAAAGGAGGACTAGCAGCCGTGTTGCACGGGAGAATGTGAAAAGTGTTCATATGTAGTAAAACCTGACAAATCCGTCCGTGTTCGTCAATTGTTATCGAATCGACTTAAAGCCAGATCGTCACAGTGGCCGCTCTTCCCTCTGAAACGGTTACATTTACCCACTGCAAACCTATGTCGCTGGGTGCGGTATGCGGAGACACTGAAAGCACCATAGTAGAACCCAGATGAAGCTTCTAAGTTGATGTAATAGCCAGTAAGAAGTAGTACAATTAAAGTTTTAGGTATCGGTTAATGACTTTTTACACTTCTTTGGTGCCTTGGACACGAGCTAGGAAATTAAGATTTTGCATGAAGGAGGACTAGCAGCCGAGTTGCACGGGAGAATGTGAAAAGTGTTCATATGTAGTAAAAACCCGAGAAATCCGTCCGTTTTCGTCATTTGTTATCGAATCGACTTAAAGCCAGATCGTCACATTCGCCGCTCTTCTCTCTGAAACGGTTGTACTTATCGTCTACAGAGCTATGTCGCGTGCTGCAATATGCGGAGACACTAAAAGCACCATAGTAGAACACAGATGATGCTTCTAAGTTGATGTAATAGCCAGTAAGAAGTAGTCCAATTCAAGATTTAGGTATCGATTATTGACTTTTTAGCTGGCTTTTGTGCCTTGGACATGAGCTAGGACTTTAAGATTCTGTATAAAAGGAGGACTAGCAGCCCAGTTGCACGGGAGAATGTGAAAAGTGGTCATATGTATTAAAAACCTGAGAAATCCGTCCGTTTTCGTCATTTGTTATCGAATCGACTTAAAGCCAGATCGTCACATTGGCCGCTCTTCTCTCTGAAACGGTTGTACTTATCGTCTGCAAAACTATGTCGCGTGCTGCGGTATGCGGAGACACTAAAATCACCATAGTAGAACACAGAAGAAGCTTCTAAGTTGATGTAATAGCCAGTAAGAAGTAGTAGAATTCAAGTTTTAGGTATCGATTATTGACTTTTTAGCTGGCTTTGGTGACTTGGACATGATCTAGGACCTTAAGATTGTGCATCAAAGGAGGACTAGCAGCCGAGTTGCACGGGAGAATGTGAAAAGTGTTCATATGTAGTAAAAACCTGAGAAATCCGTCCGTTTTCGTCATTTGTTATCGAATCGATTTAAAGCCAGATCGTCACATTGGCCGCTCTTCTCTCTGAAACGGGTGTACTTATCGTCTGCAAAGCTGTGTCGCGTGCTGCGGTATGTGGAGACACTAAAATTACCATAGTAGAACACAGATGAAGCATCTAAGTTGATGTAATAGCCAGTAAGAAGTAATCCAATTCAAGTTTTAGGTATCGATTATTGACTTTTTAGCTGGCTTTGGTGCCTTGGACATGAGCTAGTACCTTAAGATTCAGCATGAAAGGAGGACTAGCAGCCGAGTTGCACGGGAGAATGTGAAAAGTGTTCATATGTAGTAAAAACCTGAGAAATCCGTCCGTTTTCGTCATTTGTTATCGAATCGACTTAAAGCCAGATCGTCACATTGGCCGCTCTTCTCTCTGATACGCTTGTACTTATCGTCTGCAAAGCTATGTCGCGTGCTGCGGTATGTGGAGACACTAAGAGCAGCATAGTGGAACACAGATGAAGCTTCTAAGTTGATGTAATAGCCAGTAAGAAGTAGTACAATTCAAGTTTTAGGTATCGATTATTGACTTTTTAGCTGGCTTTGTTGCCTTGGACATGAGCTAGGACCTTAACATTCTGCATGAAAGGAGGACTAGCAGCCGAGTTGCACGGGAGAATGTGAAAAGTGTTCATATGTAGTAAAAACCTTAGAAATCCGTCCATTTTCGTCATTTGTTATCGAATCGACTTAAAGCCAGATCGTCACATTGGCCGCTCTTCTCTCCGAAACGCTTGTACTTATCGTCTGCAAAGCTATGTCGCGTGCTGCGGTATCTGGAGACACTGCACTCACCATAGTAGAACACAGTTCAAGCTTCTAAGTTGATGTAATAGCCAGTAAGAAGTAGTACAATTCAAGTTTTAGGTATCGATTATTGACTTTTTAGCTGGCTTTGGTGCCTTGGACATGAGCTAGGACCTTAACATTCTGCATGAAAGGAGGACTAGCAGCCGAGTTGCAGGGGAGGATGTGAAAGGTGTTCATATGTAGTAAAAACCTGAAAAAATCCGTCCGTTTTCGTCATTTGTTATCGAATCGACTTAGAGCCAGATCGTCACATTGGCCGCTCTTCTCTCTGAAACGGTTGTACTTATCGTCTGCAAAGCTATGTCGCGTGTTGCCGTAGGCGGAAACAGGAAAAGCACCATAGTAGAACACAGATGAAGCTTCTAAGTTAATGTAGTAGCCCGTAAGAAGTAGTACAATTCAAGTTTTCGTTATCGATTATTCACTTTTTAGCCTGCTTTGATGCCTTGTACATGAGCTAGTACCTTAAGTTTTTGCATGAAAGGAGGACTATTAGCCGCGTTGCACGGGACAATGTAAAAAGTGTTCATATGTAGTAAAAACCTGAGAAATCCGGCCCTTTTCGTCATTTGTTATCGAATCGACTTAAAGCCAGATCGTCACATTTGCCGCTCTTCTCCCTGAAACGATTACAATTATCATCTGCAAAGCTATGTCGCATGCTGCGGTATGCGGAGACACTAAAAGCACCATAGTAGAACACAGGTGAAGCTTCTAAGTTGATGTAATAGCCAGTAAGAACTACTGCACTTCAAGTTTTAGTTTTCGATTATTGACCTTTTAGACTTTTTTGGTGCCTTGGACCTGAGCTAGGACCTTAAGATTTTGCATGAAAGGAGGACTAGCAGCCGTATTGCACGGGAGAATGTGAAAAGTGTTCATATGTAGTAAAATCCTGAGAAGTCCGTCCGTTTTCGTCATTGTTATCAAATCGACTTAAAGCCACATCATCACATTGGCCGCTCTTCCCTCTGAAACGGTTAAATTTACCGTCTGCAAACCTATGTCGCTGGGTGCGGTATGCGGAGATACTAAAAGCACCGTAGAACACAGAAGAAGCTTCTAAGTTGATGTAATACCCAGTAAGAAGTAGTACAATTCAAGTTATAGTTTTCGGTTATTGACTTTTTAGCCGGCTTTGGTGCCTTGGACATGAGCTAGGTGCTTAAGATTTTGCATGAAAGGAAAACTAGCAGCCGCGTTACTGGAGTGAATGTGAAAAGTGTTCATATGTAGTGAAAACCTGAGAAATCGGTATGTTTTCGTCAATTGTTGCCGAATCGACTTAAAGCCAGATCGTCACATTGGCCGGTCTTCTCTCTGAAACGGTTAAATTTACCGTCTGCAAACCTATGTCGCTGGGTGCGGTATGCGGAGTTACTAAAATCACCATAGTAGAACACAGAAGTAGCTTCTAAGTCGATGTAATACCGAGTAAAAAGTAGTAAAATTCACGTTTTAGTTATCGATTATTGACTTTTTAACCAATTTTGATGCTTTGGGCATGAGCTAGAACCTTATGATTTTGCATGAAAGGAGGACTAGCAGCCGTGTTGCACGGGAGAATGTGAAAAGTGTTCATCTGTAGTAAATACCTAAGATATTCGCCTGTGTTCGTCATTTGTTATCAAATCGACTTTAAGCTAGATCCTCACATTAGCCGCTCTTCTCTCTGCAAAGGTTACATTTATCGTCTGCAAAGCTATGTCGCGTGCTACGGTATGCGGAGACACTACAATCACCATAGTAGAACACAGAAGTAGCTTCTAAGTTGACGTAATACCCAATAAGAAGTAGTACAATTAACGTTTTAGTTATCGATTATTGACTTTTCAGCCTTTTTTGTGCCTTGGGCATGAGCTAGGACCTTACGATTTTGCATGAAAGGACGACTAGCATCCGCGTTGCACGGGAGAATGTGAAAAGTGTTCATATGTAGTAAAAACCTGACAAATCCGTCCGTGTTCGTCAATTGTTATCGAATCGAGTTAAAGCGAGATCGTCACAGTGGCCGCTCTTCCCTCTGAAACGGTTACATTTACCCACTGCAAACCTATGTCGCTGGGTGCGGTATGCGGAGACACTAAAAGCACCATAGTAGAACACAGTAGAAGCTTCTAAGTTGATGTAATATGTAGTAAGAAGTAGTACAATTCAAGTTTTAGTTTTCGATTATTGACTTTTTAGCCGGCTTTGGTGCCTTGGGCATGAGCTAGGACCTTAACATTCTGCATGAAAGGAGGACTAGCAGCCGCGTTGCACGGGAGAATGTAAAAAGTGTTCATATGTAATAAAAACCTGAGAAATCCGTCCATTTTCGTCATTTGTTATCGAATCGACTTAAAGACACATCGTCACATTTAACGCTCTTCTCCCTGAAACGGTTACATTTATCGTCTGCAAAGCTATGTCACTTATTGCTGTATGCGGTGAGGCTAAAAGCAAACGTAATAGAACACAGAAGAAGCTTCTAAGTTGAAGTAATAGCCAGTAAGAAGCAGTACAATTCAAGTATTGGTTATCAATTATTGATTTTTAGCCGGCTTTGGTTCCTTGGACATGAGGTGGAATCATAAGATTTTGCATGAAAGGAGGACGAGCAGCCGTGTTGCACGGGAGAATGTGAAAAGGGTTCATATGTATTGAAAACCTGAGAAATCCGTATGTTTTCTTCAATTGTTATCGAATCGACTTAATGCCAGGTCGTTACATTGGCCGCCCTTCCCTCTGAAACCGTTATTTTTATCGTCTCCAAAGATAGGTCGCGAGCTATGTAATGCGGAGACACTAAAAGCACTATACTAGAACACAGATGAAGCTTCTAAGTTGATGTCATAGCCAATAAGAAGTAGTGCAATTCAAGTATTCGTTATCGATTATTCACTTTTCACCCGGCTTTGGTGCCTTGTACAGCAGCTAGGACATTAAGATTTTGCACGAAAGGAGGACTATCAGCCGCGTTGCACGGGAGAATGTGAAAAGTGTTCATATGTAGTAAAAACCTGAGAAATCCGTCCGTTTTCGTCATTTGTTATCGAATCGACTTAAAGCCAGGACGTACATTGGCCGCTCTTCTCTCTGAAACGGTTATATTTACCGTCTGCAAAGCTATGACGCGTGCTGCGGTATGCGGAGACACTAAAAGCACCATAGTAGAATACAGAAGAAGCTTCTAAGTTGATGTAATAGCCAGTAAGAAGTACTGCAATTCAAGTTTTAGTTTTCGATTATTGACTTTTTACCTTTCTTTGGTTCCTTGGACATGAGCTAGGACCTTAAGATTTTGCATGAAAGGAGGACTAGCAGCCGCGTTGAAAGGGAAAATGTGAAAAGTGTTCATATGTAGTAAAAACCTGAGAAGTCCGTCCGTTTTCGTCATTGTTATCAAATCGACTTAAAGCCAGATCGTCACATTGGCCGCTCTTCCCTCTGGAACGGTTAAATTTACCGTCTGCAAAGCTGTGTCGCGTGCTGCGGTATGCGGAGATACTAAAAGCACCATAGTAGAACACTGAAAAAACTTCTAAGTTGATGTAATAGCCAGTAAGGTGTAGTACAATTCACGTTTTAGCTATCGATTATTGACTTTGTAGCCGGCTTTGGTGCCTTGGGCATGAGCTAGGACCTTACGATTTTGCGTGAAAGGAGGACTAGCTGCCGCGTTACTAGGGTGAATGTGAAAAGTGTTCATATGTAGTGAAAACCTGAGAAATCCGAATGTTTTCGTCAATTGTTGTCGAATCGACTTAAAGCCAGATCGTCACATTGGTCGCTCTTCCCTCTGAAACGGTTATATTATTCGTCTGCAATGCTATGTCGCTGGGTACAGTATGCATAGACACTTAAAGCACCATAGTACAACAAAGAAGAAGCTTGTAAGTTAATGTAATAGCCCGTAAGAAGTAGTACAATTCAAGTTTTCGTTATCGATTATTCACTATTTAGCCTGCTTTGATGCCTTGTACATGAGCTAGGACCTTAAGTTTTTGCATGAAAGGAGGACCATTAGCCGCGTTGCACGGGACAATGTAAAAACTGTTCATATGTAGTAAAAACCTGAGAAATCCGGCCCTTTTCGTCATTTGTTATCGAATCGACTTAAAGCCAGATCGTCACATTGGCCGCTCTTCTCCCTGAAACGATTACAATTATCATCTGCAAAGCTATGTCGCACGCTGCGGTATGCGGAGACACTGAAAGCACCATAGTAGAACACAGATGAAGCTTCTAAGTTGATGTAATAGCCAGTAAGAAGTACTGCACTTCAAGTTTTAGTTTTCGATTATTGACCTTTTAGATTTTTTGGTGCCTTGGACATGAGCTAGGAACTTAAGATTTTGCATGAAAGGAGGACTAGCAGCCGTGTTGCACGGGAGAATGTGAAAAGTGTTCATATGTAGTAAAATCCTGAGAAGTCCGTCCGTTTTTGTCATTGTTATCAAATCGACTTAAAGCCAGATCATCACATTGGCCGCTCTTCCCTCTGAAACGTTTAAATTTACCGTCTGCAAACCTATGTCGCTGGGTGCGGTATACGGAGACACTAAAAGCACCGTAGAACACAGAAGGAGCTTATAAGTTGATGTAATACCCAGTAAGAAGTAGTACAATTCAAGTTTTAGTTTTCGGTTATTGACTTTTTAGCCGGCTTTGGTGCCTTGGACATGAGCTAGGTCCTTAAGATTTTGCATGAAAGGAAAACTAGCAGCCGCGTTTCTGGGGTGAATGTGAAAAGTGTTCATATGTAGTGAAAACCTGAGAAATCGGTATGTTTTCGTCAATTGTTGTCGAATCGACTTAAAGCCAGATCGTCAAAATGGCCGGTCTTCTCTCTGAAACGGTTAAATTTACCGTCTGCAAACCTATGTCGCTGGGTGCGGTATGCGGAGTCACTAAAATCACCATAGTAGAACACAGAAGTAGCTTCTAAGTTGATGTAATACCGAGTAAAAAGTAGTAAAATTAACGTTTTAGTTATCGATTATTGACTTGTTAACCAATTTTGATGCTTTGGGCATGAGCTAGAACCTTATGATTTTGCATGAAAGGAGGACTAGCAGCCGCGTTGCACGGGAGAATGTGAAAAGTGTTCATATGTCGTAAAAACCTGAGAATTCCGGCCGTTTTCGTCATTTGTTATCGAATCGACTTAAAGCCAGGACGTACATTCTGTGCTCTTCTCTCTGAAACGGTTATATTTTCCGTCTGCAAAGCTATGTCGCGTGCTGCGGTAAGCGAAAACACTAAAAGCGTCATAGTACAATACAGATGAAGCTTCTAAGTTCATGTAATAGCCAGTAAGAAGTAGTACAATTCAAGTTTTAGGTATCGATTATTGACTTTTTAGCCGGTTTTGGTGCATTGGACATGAGCTAGGACCTTATTATTTTCTTGAAAGGAGGACTAGCAGCCGCATTGCACGGGAGAATGTGAAAAATGATCATATATAGTAAAAACCTGAGAAATCCCTCCGTTTACGTCATTTGTTATCGAATCGACTTAAAGCCAGATCGTCACATTGGCGGCTCTTCTCTCAGAAACGGTTACATATAACGTCTGCAAAGCTATGTAGCGTTCTCCGGTACGCGGAGACACTAAAAGCACCATAGTAGAACACTGAAAAAACTTTTGAGTTTATGTAATAGCCAGTAAGAAGTAGTACAATTCACGTTTTATTATCGATTATTGACTTTTTAGCCGGCTTTGGTGCCTTGGGCATGAGCTAGGACCTTAAGATTTTGCGCGGAAGTAGGACTAACAGCCGCGTTACACGGGTGAATGTGAAAAGTGTTCATATGTAGTAAAAACCTGAGGAATCCGTCCATTTTCGTCATTTCTGATCAAATCGACTTAAAGCCAGATCGTCACATTGGCCGCTCTTCTCCCTGAAACGATTACAATTATCATCTGCAAAGCTATGTCGCATGCTGCGGTATGCGGAGACACTAAAAGCACCATAGTAGAACACAGTAGAAGCTTCTAATTTGATGTAATAGGTAGTAAGAAGTAGTAGAATTCAAGTTTTAGTTTTCGATTATTGACTTTTTAGCCGGCTTTAGTCCCTTGGACATGAGCTAGGACCTTAATATTAGCATGAAAGGAGGACTAGCAGCCGCGTTGCACGGGAAAATGTGAAAAGTGTTCATATGTTGTAAAAACCTCAGAAGTCCGTCCGTTTTCGTCATTGTTATCAAATCGACTTAAAGCCAGATCATCACATTGGCCGCTCTTCCCTCTGAAACGGTTAAATTTACCGTCTGCAAACCTATGTCGCTGGGTGCGGTATGCGGAGACACTAAAAGCACCGTAGAACACAGAAGAAGCTTATAAGTTGATGTAATACCCAGTAAGAAGTAGTACAATTCAAGTTTTAGTTTTCGATTATTGACTTTTTAGCCGGCTTTGGTGCCTTGGACGTGAGCTAATACCTTAAGATTTTGCATGAAAGGAGGACTAGTAGCTGCGTTGCACGGGAAAGTGCGTAAAGTGTTCATATGTAGTAAAAACCTAAGATATTGGCCCGTTTTCGTCATTTGTTATCAAATCGACTTTAAGCCAGATCGCTACATTGGAAGCTCTTCTCTCTGAAACGGTTACATTTGTCGTCTGCAAAGCTATGTCGCGTGCACCGGTATGCGGAGACACTAAAAGCACCATAGTAGAACACATAAGTAGCTTCTACGTTGATGTAATAGCCAGTTAGAAGTAGTACAATTCAAGTTTTAGTTATCGATTATTGATTTTTACCCGGCTTTTGTGCCTTGGACTTGGGCTAGGACCTTAAGATTTTTCATGAAAGGAGGACTAGCAGCCGCGTTACACTGTAGAATGTGAAAAGTGTTCATATGTAGTAAAAACCTGAGAAATCCGTCCGTTTTCGTCATTTGTTGTCGAAAAGACTGAAAGCCAGATTGTCACATTGGGCGCTCTTCTCTCTGAAAGGGTTACATTTATCGTCTGCAAAGCTATATCGCGTGCTGCGGTATTCGGAGACACTAAAAGCAGCATAGTAGAACACAGAAGAAGCTTCTAAGTTGATGTAATAGCCAGTAAGAAGCAGTACAATTCAAGTTTTAGTTATTGATTATTGACTTTATACCCTTCTTTGGTGCCTTGGACATGAGCTAGGACCTTAAGATTTTGCACGAAAGGAGGACCAGCAGCCGCGTTGCACGGGAGAATGTGAAAAGTGTTCATATGTAGTAAAAACCTGAGAAATTCATCCGTTTTCGTCATTTATTATTGAAACGACTGGAAGCGAGATCGTCACTGTGGCCCCTCTTCTCTCCGAAACGGTTACATTTATCGCCTGTAAAGCTATGTCACGTGCTGCGGTATGCAGAGACACTAAAAGGATCATACTAGAACACAGATGAAGCTTCTAAGCTGATGTAATAGAAAGTAGGAAGTAGTACAATTCAAGTTTTTTTATCGATTATTGAATTTTTAGCCGGCTTTGGTGCCTTGGACATGAGCTAGGACCTTAAGATTTTGCATGAAAGGAGGACTAGCAGCCGCGTTGCAGGGGAGAATGTGAAAAGTGTTCATATGTAGTAAAATCCTGAGAAATCCGTCCGTTTTTGTCATCTGATATCGAATCGACTTAAAGATAGATCTTCACATTGGGCGCTCTTCTCTCTGAAACGTTTACATTCGTCGCCTGCATAGCTATGTAGCGTGCTGCGGTATGCGGAGACACTAAAAGAACCATAGTAGAACACAGATGAAACTTCTAAGTTGAAGTAATAGCCAGTAAGAAGCAGTACAATTCAAATTTTAGTTACCGATTATTGACTTTTTACCCTTCGTTGGTGCCTTGGACATGTGCTAGAGCCTTAAGATTTTTGAAGAAAGGAGGACTAGCAGCCGCGTTGCACGGGAGAATGTGAAAAGGTTTCATATGTAGTAAAAACCTGAGAAACCCGTTTATTTTCGACATTTGTTATCGAATCGACTTAAAGCCAGATTGTCACATTGGCAACTCTTCTCGCTGAAACGGTTACATTTATTGTCTGCAAAGCTATGTCGCGTGCTGCGGTATGAGGAGTCACTTAAGCACCATAGTAGAACACAGAAGATGCTTCTAAGTTGATGTAACGGCCATAAGAAGCAGTACAATTCAAGTTTTAGTTATAGATTAATGACTTTTTAAGCTTCTTTGGTGCCTTGGACATGAGCTAGGACCTTAAGATCTTGCATGACAGTAGGACTAGCAGCCGCGTTGGACGGGAGAATGTGAAAAGTATTCGTATGTATAAATACCTCAGAAATCCGTCCGTTTTCGTCATTTGTTATCGAATCGACTTAAAGCCAGATCGTCACAATGGCCGCCCTTCTCTCTGAAACGGTTACATTTATCGTCTGCAAAGCTATGTCGCGTGCTGCGGTATGCGGGGACACTAAACGCACTATAGTAGAGCACAGAATAAGCTTCTAAGTTGATGTAATAGCCAATAAGAAGCAGTAAAATTCAAGTTGTAGTTATCGATTATTATCTTTCTACCCCTCTTTCGTGCCTTGGACATGAGCTAGTACCTTAAGATTTTGCATGAACACAGGACTAGCAGCCGCGTTGCACGGTAGAATGTGAAAAGGTTTCATATGTAGTAAAAACCTGAGAAATCCGTCCGTTTTCGTCATTTGTTATCTAATCGACTTAAAGCAGATCGTCACATTGGCCGCTCTTCTCTCTGAAACGGTTACATTTATAGTCTGCAAAGCTTTGTCGCGTGCCGCGGTATGCGGGTTCACTGAAAACACCTTAGTAGAACACAGATGAAGCTTCTGCGTTGATGTAATAGCCAGTAAGAAGTAATACAATACAATTTTTAGATATCGATTAATGACTTTTTACCCTGCTTTGGTGACTTGGACATAAGCTAGGACCTTAAGATTTTGCATGAAACGAGGACTATCAGTTGCGTTACACGGGAGAATGTGAAAAGTGTTCATATGCAGTATAAACCTGAGAAATCCGTTCGTTTTCATCATTTGTTAACACATAAGATGCTTCTAAGTTGATCTAATACCCAGTAAGAAGCAGTACAATTCAAGTTTTAGTTATCGATTATTGACTTTTTACCCTTCTTAGATGCCTTTGACATGAGCTAGGACCTTAAGATTTTGCATCAAAGGAGGACTAGCAGCTGCGTTGCACGGGAGAATGTGAAAAGTGTTCATATGTAGTAAAAACCTGAGAAATCCGTCCGTTTTTGTCATTTCTTATCAAATCGACTTAAAGCCAGAACGTCACATTGGCCGCTCTTCTCTCTGAAACGGTAACATTTATCGCCTACAAAGCTATGTCGCGTGCTGCGGTATGCCGAGACACTAACAGCACCATAGCAGAACACAGAAGAAGCTTCTAAGTTGTAGTAATTGCCAGTAAGAAGTAGTACAATAACGTTTTAGATATCGATTATTGACTTTTTAGCTGGCTTTTGGGAATTGGATATGAGCTAGGACCTTAAGATTTTGCATCAAAGGAGGACTAGCAGCTGCGTTGCCCGGGAGAATGTGAAAAGTGTTCATATGTAGTAAAATCCTGAGAAATCCGTCCGTTTTCGTCATTTCTTATCAAATCGACTTAAAGCCAGAACGTCACATTGGGCGCTCTTCTCCCTGAAACGGTAACATTTATCGCCTACAAAGCTATGTCGCTTGCTGCGGTATGCCGAGACACTAACAGCACCATAGTAGAACACAGAAGAAGCTTCTAAGTTGTAGTAATTGCCAGTAAGAAGTAGTGCAATAACGTTTTAGATATCGATTATTGACTTTTTAGCTGGCTTTGGGGCCTTGGACATGAGCTAGGGCCTTAAGATTTTGCATCAAAGGAGGACTAGCAGCTGCGTTGCACGGGAGAATGTGAAAAGTGTTCATATGTAGTAAAAACCTGAGAAATCCGTCCGTTTTCGTAATTTCTTATCAAATCGACTTAAAGCCAGGTCGTCACAATGGACGCTCTTCTCTCTGAAAAGGTTACATTTATCGTCTGCAAAGCTATGTCGCGTGCTGCGGTATGCGGAGACACTAACAGCACCATAGTAGCACACAGATGAAACCTCCAAGTTGATGTAATTGCCAGTAAGAAGTAGTGCAATAACGTTTTAGATATCGATTATTGACTTTTTTGCTGGCTTTGGGGAATTGGACATGAGCTAGGACCTTAAGATTTTGCATCAAAGTAGGACTAGCAGCTGCGTTGCCCGGGAGAATGTGAAAAGTGTTCATATGTAGTAAAATCCTGAGAAATCCGTCCGTTTTCATCATTTCTTATCAAATCGACTTAAAGCCAGGTCTTCATATTGGTCGCTCTTCTCTCTGAAACGGTCACATTTATCGTCTGCAAAGCTATGTCGCGTGCTGCGGTATGCAGAGACACTAACAGCACCATAGTAGAACACTGATGAAAGTTCTAACTTGATGTAATAGCCAGTATGAAGTAGTACAATAACGTTTTGGATATCGACTATTGACTTTTTAGCTGGCTTTTGAGTCTTGGACATGAGCTAGTAACTTAAGACTTTGCATCAAAGGAGGACCAGCAGCTGCGTTGCACGGGAGAATGTGATAAGTGTTCATATGTAGTAAAAACCCGAGAAATCCGTTCGTTTTCGTCATTTCTTATCAAATTGACTTAAAGCCAGATCGTCATATTGTTCGCTATTCTCTCTGAAACGGTTACATTTATCGTCTGCAAAGCTATGTCGCGTGCTGCGGTATGCGGAGACACTAACAGCACTATAGTAGAACACAGATGAAACTTACAAGTTGATGTAATAGCCAGTACGAAGTAGTACAATAACGTTTTAGATATCGATTATTGACTTTTTAGCTGGCTTTGGGGCCTTGGACATGCGATAGGACCTTAAGATTTTGCATCAAAGGAGAACTAGCAACTGCGTTGCACGGGAGAAAGTGAAAAGTGTTAATATGTATTAAGAACCTGAGAAATCCGTACGTTTTCGTCATTTCTTATCAAATCGACTTAAAGCCAGATCGTCACATTGGTCGCTCTTCTCTCTGAAACGGTTACGTTTATCGTCTGCAAAGCTATGTCTTGTGCTGCGGTTTGCGGAGACACTAATAGCACCATAGCAGAACACTGATAAAACTTCTAAGTTGATGTAATAGCCAGTAAGAAGTAGTACAATAACGTTTTAGATATCGATTATTGAATTTTTAGTTGGCTTTGGGGTCTTGGACATGAGCTAGGACCTTAAGATTTTGCATCAAAGGAGGACTAGCAGCTGCGTTGCACGGGAGAATGTGAAAAGTGTTCATATGTAGTAAAAACCTGAGAAATCCGTCCGTTTTTGTCATTTCTTATCAAATCGACTTAAAGCCAGAACGTCACATTGGCCGCTCTTCTCTCTGAAACGGTAACATTTATCGCCTACAAAGCTATGTCGCGTGCTGCGGTATGCCGAGACACTAACAGCACCATAGCAGAACACAGAAGAAGCTTCTAAGTTGTAGTAATTGCCAGTAAGAAGTAGTACAATAACGTTTTAGATATCGATTATTGACTTTTTAGCTGGCTTTTGGGAATTGGATATGAGCTAGGACCTTAAGATTTTGCATCAAAGGAGGACTAGCAGCTGCGTTGCCCGGGAGAATGTGAAAAGTGTTCATATGTAGTAAAATCCTGAGAAATCCGTCCGTTTTCGTCATTTCTTATCAAATCGACTTAAAGCCAGATCGTCACATTGGGCGCTCTTCTCCCTGAAACGGTAACATTTATCGCCTACAAAGCTATGTCGCTTGCTGCGGTATGCCGAGACACTAACAGCACCATAGTAGAACACAGAAGAAGCTTCTAAGTTGTAGTAATTGCCAGTAAGAAGTAGTGCAATAACGTTTTAGATATCGATTATTGACTTTTTAGCTGGCTTTGGGGCCTTGGACATGAGCTAGGGCCTTAAGATTTTGCATCAAAGGAGGACTAGCAGCTGCGTTGCACGGGAGAATGTGAAAAGTGTTCATATGTAGTAAAAACCTGAGAAATCCGTCCGTTTTCGTAATTTCTTATCAAATCGACTTAAAGCCAGGTCGTCACAATGGACGCTCTTCTCTCTGAAAAGGTTACATTTATCGTCTGCAAAGCTATGTCGCGTGCTGCGGTATGCGGAGACACTAACAGCACCATAGTAGCACACAGATGAAACCTCCAAGTTGATGTAATTGCCAGTAAGAAGTAGTGCAATAACGTTTTAGATATCGATTATTGACTTTTTTGCTGGCTTTGGGGAATTGGACATGAGCTAGGACCTTAAGATTTTGCATCAAAGTAGGACTAGCAGCTGCGTTGCCCGGGAGAATGTGAAAAGTGTTCATATGTAGTAAAATCCTGAGAAATCCGTCCGTTTTCATCATTTCTTATCAAATCGACTTAAAGCCAGGTCTTCATATTGGTCGCTCTTCTCTCTGAAACGGTCACATTTATCGTCTGCAAAGCTATGTCGCGTGCTGCGGTATGCAGAGACACTAACAGCACCATAGTAGAACACTGATGAAAGTTCTAACTTGATGTAATAGCCAGTATGAAGTAGTACAATAACGTTTTGGATATCGACTATTGACTTTTTAGCTGGCTTTTGAGTCTTGGACATGAGCTAGTAACTTAAGACTTTGCATCAAAGGAGGACCAGCAGCTGCGTTGCACGGGAGAATGTGATAAGTGTTCATATGTAGTAAAAACCCGAGAAATCCGTTCGTTTTCGTCATTTCTTATCAAATTGACTTAAAGCCAGATCGTCATATTGTTCGCTATTCTCTCTGAAACGGTTACATTTATCGTCTGCAAAGCTATGTCGCGTGCTGCGGTATGCGGAGACACTAACAGCACTATAGTAGAACACAGATGAAACTTACAAGTTGATGTAATAGCCAGTACGAAGTAGTACAATAACGTTTTAGATATCGATTATTGACTTTTTAGCTGGCTTTGGGGCCTTGGACATGCGATAGGACCTTAAGATTTTGCATCAAAGGAGAACTAGCAACTGCGTTGCACGGGAGAAAGTGAAAAGTGTTAATATGTATTAAGAACCTGAGAAATCCGTACGTTTTCGTCATTTCTTATCAAATCGACTTAAAGCCAGATCGTCACATTGGTCGCTCTTCTCTCTGAAACGGTTACGTTTATCGTCTGCAAAGCTATGTCTTGTGCTGCGGTTTGCGGAGACACTAATAGCACCATAGCAGAACACTGATAAAACTTCTAAGTTGATGTAATAGCCAGTAAGAAGTAGTACAATAACGTTTTAGATATCGATTATTGAATTTTTAGTTGGCTTTGGGGTCTTGGACATGAGCTAGGACCTTACGACATTGCATCAAAGGAGGACTAGCAGCTGCGTTGCATGGGAGAATGTGAAAAGTGTTCATATGTAGTAAAAACCTGAGAAATCCGTCCGTTTTCGTCATTTCTTATCAAATCGACTTAAAGGCAGAACGTCACATTCGCCGCTCTTCTCTCTGAAACGGTTACATTTATCGTCTGCAAAGCTATGTCGCGTGCTCCGGTATGCGGAATCACTAACAGCGCCATAGTAGAACACAGATGAAACTTCTATGTTCATGTGATAGCCAGTAAAAAGTAGTACAATAACGTTTTATATATCGATTATTGACTTTTTATTTGGCTTTGGGGCCTTGGTCATGACCTAGGACCTTCAGATATTGCATCAAAAAAGGACTAGCAGCTGCGTTGCACGGGAGAATGTGAAGATTGTTCATATGTAGTAAAAACCTCAGAAATCCGTCCGTTTTCGTCATTTCTTATCAAGTCGACTTAAAGCCAGATCGTCACATTGGTCGCTCTTCTCTCTGAAACGGTTACATTTATCGTCTGCAAAGCTATGTCGCGTGCTGCGGTATGCGGAGACGCTAACAGCACCATAGTAGAAAACAGATGAAACTTCTAAGTCGATGTAATAGCCAGTAAGAAGTAGTACAATAACGTTATAGATACCGATTATTGACTTTTAAGCTGGCTTTGGGGTCTTAGACATGAGCTAGGACCTTAAGATTTTGCATCAAAGGAGAACTAGCAGCTGCGTTGCACGGGAGAATGAGAGAAGTGTACATATGTAGTAAAATCCTGGAAATTCGTCCGTTTTCGTCATTTCTTATCAAATCGAATTAAAGGCAGATCGTCACATTGGTCGCTCTTCTCTCTAAAAACGGTTACATTTATCGTCTGCAAAGCTGTGTCGCGTGCTACGGTATGAAGAGACACTAACAGCACCATAGTAGAACACAGATGAAACTTCTAAGTTGATGTAATAGCCAGTAAGAAGTAGTACAATAAAGTTTTAGATATCGATTATTGACTTTTTAGCTGGCTTTGGGGCCTTGGACATGAGCTCCGACCTTAAGACTTTGCATCAAAGGAGGACTAGCAGCTGCGTTGCACGGGAGAATGTGAAAAGTGTTCATATGTAGTAAAAACCTGAGAAATCCGTCCGTTTGCGTCGTTTCTTATCAAATCGACTTAAAGCCATAACGTCATATTGGCCGCTCTTCTCCCTGAAACGGTAACATTTATCGCCTACAAAGCTACGTCGCGCGCTGCGGTATGCCGAGACACTAACAGCACCATAGTAGAACACAGAAGAAGCTTCTAAGTTGTAGTAATTGCCAGTAAGAAGTAGTGCAATAACGTTTTAGATATCGATTATTGACTTTTTAGCTGGCTTTTGGGAATTGGATATGAGCTAGGACCTTAAGATTTTGCATCAAAGGAGGACTAGCAGCTGCGTTGCCCGGGAGAATGTGAAAAGCGTTCATATGTAGTAAAATCCTGAGAAATCCGTCCGTTTTCGTCATTTCTTATCAAATCGACTTAAACCCACAACGTCACATTGGGCGCTCTTCTCTCTGAAACGGTAACATTTATCGCCTACAAAGCTATGTCGCTTGCTGCGGTATGCCGAGACACTAACAGCACCATAGTAGAACACAGAAGAAGCTTCTAAGTTGTAGTAATTGCCAGTAAGAAGTAGTGCGATAACGTTTTAGATATCGATTATTGACTTTTTAGCTGGCTTTGGGGCCTTGGACATGAGCTAGGGCCTTAAGATTTTGCATCAAAGGAGGACTAGCAGCTGCGTTGCACGGGAGAATGTGAAAAGTGTTCATATGTAGTAAAAACCTGAGAAATCCGTCCGTTTTCGTAATTACTTATCACATCGACTTAAAGCCAGGACGTCACATTGGACGCTCTTCTCTCTAAAAAGGTTACATTTATCGTCTGCAAAGCTATGTCGCGTGCTGCGGTATGCGGAGACACTAACAGCACCATAGTAGCACACAGATGAAACTTCCAAGTTGATGTAATTGCCAGTAAGAAGTAGTGCAATAACGTTTTAGATATCGATTATTGACTTTTTAGCTGGCTTTGGGGAATTGGACATGAGCTAGGACCTTAAGATTTTGCATCAAAGGAGGACTAGCAGCTGCGTTGCCCGGGAGAATGTGAAAAGTGTTCATATGTAGTAAAATCCTGAGAAATCCGTCCGTTTTCGTCATTTCTTATCAAATCGACTTAAAGCCAGAACGTCACATTGGGCGCTCTTCTCCCTGAAACGGTAACATTTATCGCCTACAAAGCTATGTCGCTTGCTGCGGTATGCCGAGACACTAACAGCACCATAGTAGAACACAGAAGAAGCTTCTAAGTTGTAGTAATTGCCAGTAAGAAGTAGTGCAATAACGTTTTAGATATCGATTATTGACTTTTTAGCTGGCTTTGGGGCCTTGGACATGAGCTAGGGTATTAAGATTTTGCATCAAAGGAGGACTAGCAGCTGCGTTGCACGGGAGAATGTGAAAAGTGTTCATATGTAGTAAAAACCTGAGAAATCCGTCCGTTTTCGTAATTTCTTATCAAATCGACTTAAAGCCAGGTCGTCACAATGGACGCTCTTCTCTCTGAAAAGGTTACATTTATCGTCTGCAAAGCTATGTCGCGTGCTGCGGTATGCGGAGACACTAACAGCACCATAGTAGCACACAGATGAAACCTCCAAGTTGATGTAATTGCCAGTAAGAAGTAGTGCAATAACGTTTTAGATATCGATTATTGACTTTTTTGCTGGCTTTGGGGAATTGGACATGAGCTAGGACCTTAAGATTTTGCATCAAAGTAGGACTAGCAGCTGCGTTGCCCGGGAGAATGTGAAAAGTGTTCATATGTAGTAAAATCCTGAGAAATCCGTCCGTTTTCATCATTTCTTATCAAATCGACTTAAAGCCAGGTCTTCATATTGGTCGCTCTTCTCTCTGAAACGGTCACATTTATCGTCTGCAAAACTATGTCGCGTGCTGCGGTATGCAGAGACACTAACAGCACCATAGTAGAACACTGATGAAAGTTCTAACTTGATGTAATAGCCAGTATGAAGTAGTACAATAACGTTTTGGATATCGACTATTGACTTTTTAGCTGGCTTTTGAGTCTTGGACATGAGCTAGTAACTTAAGACTTTGCATCAAAGGAGGACCAGCAGCTGCGTTGCACGGGAGAATGTGATAAGTGTTCATATGTAGTAAAAACCCGAGAAATCCGTTCGTTTTCGTCATTTCTTATCAAATCGACTTAAAGCCAGATCGTCATATTGTTCGCTATTCTCTCTGAAACGGTTACATTTATCGTCTGCAAAGCTATGTCGCGTGCTGCGGTATGCGGAGACACTAACAGCACTATATTAGAACACAGATGTAACTTCCAAGTTGATGTAATAGCCAGTACGAAGTAGTACAATAACGTTTTAGATATCGATTATTGACTTTTTAGCTGGCTTTGGGGCCTTGGACATGCGATAGGACCTTAAGATTTTGCATCAAAGGAGAACTAGCAACTGCGTTGCACGGGAGAAAGTGAAAAGTGTTAATATGTATTAAGAACCTGAGAAATCCGTACGTTTTCGTCATTTCTTATCAAATCGACTTAAAGCCAGATCGTCACATTGGTCGCTCTTCTCTCTGAAACGGTTACATTTATCGTCTGCAAAGCTATGTCTTGTGCTGCGGTTTGCGGAGACACTAACAGCACCATAGCAGAACACTGATAAAACTTCTAAGTTGATGTAATAGCCAGTAAGAAGTAGTACAATAACGTTTTAGATATCGATTATTGACTTTTTAGCTGGCTTTGGGGTCTTGGACATGAGCTAGGACCTTACGACATTGCATCAAAGGAGGACTAGCAGCTGCGTTGCATGGGAGAATGTGAAAAGTGTTCATATGTAGTAAAAACCTGAGAAATCCGTCCGTTTTCGTCATTTCTTATCAAATCGACTTAAAGGCAGAACGTCACATTCGCCGCTCTTCTCCATGAAACGGTAACATTTATCGCCTACAAAGCTATGTCGCGCGCTGCGGTATGCCGAGACACTAACAGCACCATAGTAGAACACAGAAGAAGCTTCTAAGTTGATGTAATAGCCAGTAAGAAGTAGTACAATAAAGTTTTAGATATCGATTATTGACTTTTTAGCTGGCTTTGGGGCCTTGGACATGAGCTAGGGCCTTAAGATTTTGCATCAAAGGAGGACTAGCAGCTGCGTTACACGGGAGAATGTGCAAAGTGTTCATATGCAGTAAAAACCTGAGAAATCCGTCCGTTTTCGTAATTTCTTATCAAATCGACTTAAAGCCAGGACGTCACATTGGACGCTCTCCTCTCTGAAAAGGTTACATTTATCGTCTGCAAAGCTATGTCGCGTGCTGCGGTATGCGGAGACACTAACAGCACCATAGTAGAACACAGATGAAACTTCTAAGTAGATGTAATAGCCAGTAAGAAGTAGTACAATAACGTTTTAGATATCGATTATTGACTTTTTAGCTGGCTTTGGGGCTTTGGACATGAGCTAGGACCTTAAAATTTTGCATCACAGGAGAACTAGCAGCTGCGTTGCACGGGAGAAAGTGAAAAGTGTTCACATGTAGTAAAAACCTGTGAAATCCGTCCGTTTTCGTCATTTCTTACCAAATCGATTTAAAGCCATATCGTCACATTGGTCGCTCTTCTCTCTGAAACGGTTACATTTATCGTCTGCAAAGCTATGTCGCGTGCTGCGGTATGCGGAGACACTAAAAGCACCATAGCAGAACACAGATGAAGGCTATATGTTGATGTAATAGCCAGTAAGAAGTAGTACAATTTTAATTGTAGTTATCGATTTTTGACTTTTTGTCCGGTTATGTTATAGCGAGTAAGATGTAGTACAATTCCAGTTTTAGTTATCGAATATTGAATTTTTAGCCTTCTTTGTTGCCTTGGACATGAGCTAGGACCTTAAGATTTTGCGTGAAAGGACGACTATCAGCCGCGTTGCGCGGGATAATGTGAAAAGTGTTGATAGGTAGTAAAAACCTAAGAAATCCGTCCGTTTTCATCATTTGTTATCGAATCGACTTAAATCCAGATCGTCAGATTGGCCGCTCTTCTCTCTGAAACGGTTACATTTATCGTCGGCAAAGCTATTTCGTGTGCTGCGGTATGCGGAGATACTAAAAGCGCCATAGTAGAACACAGATGTAGCTTCTAAGTTGATGTAATAGCCAAAAAGTAGTAATACAATTCAAGTTTTAGTTGTCGATTATTGACTTTTTAGCCGGCTTTGGTGCCTTGGACATGAGCTATGACTTCACGATTTTACTTGAAAAGAGGACTAGAAGCCGCGTTGCACTGGCGAATGTGAAAAGAGTTCATATGTATTAAAAACCTGAGAAATCTGTCCGGTTTCGCCAATTTTTATCGTATCGACTTAAAGCCAGATCGTCACATTGGCCTCTCTTCTCTCTGACACGGTTACATTTATCCTCTGCAAAACTATGTCGCGTGGTGCGGTATCCGGAGAGACTAAAAGCATCATAGTAAAACACAGATGAACCTTCTTAGTTGATGTTATAGCCAGTAAGAAGTAGTAAAACTCAAGTTTTAGTTATCGATTATTGACTTTTTTTGCCGGTTTGGTGCCTTAGACATTAGATTGGACATTAGACTCTGCATGAAAGGAGGACTAGCAGCGGCGTTGCACGTGAGAATGTGAAAAGTGTTCATATGTAGTAAAAACCTGAGTATCCGTCCGTTTTCGTCATTTCTTATCGAATCGACCTAAAGCCAGATCGTCACATTGGCCTCTCTTCTCTCTGACACGGTTACATTTATCCTCTGCAAAATTATGTCCCGTGATGCGGTATCCGGAGAGACTAAAAGCATCATAGTAAAACACAAATGAACCTTCTAAGTTGATGTAATAATCAAGAAGAAGTAGTAAAACTCAAGTTTTAGCTATCGATTATTGACTTTTTAGGCGGCTTTGGTGAGTTAGACATGAGATGGGACCTTACGATTTTGCATGAAAATGTGGACCAGCAGCCGCGTTGCGAGGGAGAATGTGAAAAGTGTTCAAATATAGTAAAAACCTGAGAAATCCGTTCGTTTTCGTCATTTGTTACAGAATCGACTTAAATCCAGATCGTCAGATTGGCAGCTCTTCTCTCTGAAACGGTTACATTTTTCGTCTGCAAAGCTATGTCACGTTCTGCGGTATCCGGAGACACTAAAAGCACCATAGTAGAACACAGATGAATCTTCTAAGTTGATGCTATAGACAATAAGACGTAGTAAAACTCATGTTTTAGTTATCGATTATTGACTTTTTTTGCCGGCTTTGGTGCCTTGGACATTAGATTGGACCTTACGATTTTGCATGAAAGGAGGACTAGCAGCGGCGTTGAGCGGGCTAATGTGAAAAGTGTTGGTAGGTAGTAAAATCCTGAGAATCCGTCCGTTATCGTCATTTGTTATCGAATCGACTTAAAGCCAGATCGTCACATTAACCTCTCTTCTCTCTGACACGGTAACATTTATCCTGTGTAAAACTATGTCGCGTGGTGCGGTATCCGGAGACACTAAAAGCATCATAGTAAAACACAGATGAACCTTCTAAGTTGATGTAATAGCCAGTAAGAAGTAGTACTGTTCAATTTTTGTTATCGATTATTGACGTTTTACCATTCTTTGGTGCTTGGACATGAGCTAGGACCTTAAGATTTTGCATGAAGGGAAGTCTAGTGGCCGCGTTGCAGGGGAGAAAGTGACAAGTTTTCATATGTAGTAAAAATCTGAGAAATTCGTCCGTTTTCGTCATTTGTTATCGAATCGACTTAAATCCAGATCGACACATTGGCCACTCTTCTCTCTGAAACGATTACATTTATCGTCTGCAAAGCTATGTCGTGTGCTGCGGTATGCGGAGATACTAAAAGCGCTATAGTAGAACACAGATGTAGCTTCTAAGTTGATGTAATAGCCAAAATGTAGTAATACAATTCAAGTCTTAGTTGTCGATTATTGACTTTTTAGCCGGCTTTGGTGCCTTGGACATGAGCTATGACTTCACGATTTTACATGAAAAGAGGACTAGATGCCGCGTTGCACGGGCGAATGTGAAAAGTGTTCATATGTATTAAAAACCTGAGAAATCTGACCGGTTTCGCCACTTTTTATCGTATCGACTTAAAGCCAGATCGTCACATTGGCCTCTCTTCTCTCTGACACGGTTACATTTATCCTCTGCAAAACTATGTCGCATGGTGCGGTATCCGGAGAGACTAAAAGCATCATAGTAAAACACAAATGAACCTTCTAAGTGGATGTAATAACCAAGAAGAAGTAGTAAAACTCAAGTTCTAGCTATCGATTATTGACTTTTTAGGTGGCTTTGGTGAGTTGGACATGAGATGGGACCTTAAGATTTTGCATGAAAGGAGGACTAGCAGCCGCGCTACACGGGTGAATGTGAAAAGTGTTCATATGTAGTAAAACCTGAGAAATCCGTCCGTTTTCGTCATTTGTTATCGAATCGACTTAAAGCCAGATCGTCACATTATCCGATCTTCTCTCTGAAACGATTACATTTATCGTCTGCAAAGCTATGTCGCGTGCTACGTTATCCGGAGACACTAAAAGCATCATAGTAAAACACAGATGAACCTTCTAAGTTGATGTAATAGCCAGTAAGAAGTAGTACTATTCAAGTTTTTGTTATCGATTATTGACGTTTTACCATTCTTTGGTGCATGGACATGAGCTAGGACCTTAAGATTTTGCATGAAGGGACGTCTAGTGGCCGCGTTGCAGGGGAGAAAGTGACAAGTTTGCATATGTAGTAAAAATCTGGGAAATTCGTCCGTTTTCGTCATTTGTTATTAATTCGACTTAAATCCAGATCGACACATTGGCCGCTCTTCTCTCTGTAACGGTTACATTTATCGTCTGCAAAGCTATGTCGAGTGCTGCGGTATGCGGAGATACTGAAAGCACCTTAGTAGAACACAGGTGAATCTTCTAAGTTGATGTAAAGCCAGTAAGAAGTATTACAATTCAAGTTCTTTTATCGATTATTGACTTTTTAGCCGGATTTGGTGCATTGGACATGAGCTAGGACCTTAAGATTTTGCATGAAAGGAGGACTAGCAGCCGCGCTGCACGGGCGAATATGAAAAGTGTCATATGTAGTAAAAACCTAAGAAATCCGTCCGTTTTTGTCATTTGTTATCGAATCGACTTAAATCCAGATCGTCACATTAGCCGCTTTTCTCTCGGAAACAGTTACATTTATCGTCTGCAAAGCTATGTCGCGTGCTGCGGTATGCGGAGATACTGAAAGCACCATAGTAGAACACAGATGAAGCTTCTAAGTTGATGTAATAGACAGTAAGAAGTCATACAATGCAAGTTTTAGTTATCGATTATTGACTTTTTAGCCGGCTTTGGTGCCTTGGATATGGGATACGTCTATACGATTTTGCATGAAAGGAGGACTAGCAGCCGCGTTGCACGGGCGAATGTGAAAAGTGTTCATATGTAGTAAAAACCTGAGAAATCTGTCTGTTTTCGTCATTTGTTATCGAATCGACTTAAAGCCAGATCGTCACATTGCCCGGTCTTCTCTCTGAAACGGTTGCATTTATCGTCTGCAAAGCTCTGTCGCGTGCTGCGGTTTCCGGAGAGACTAAAAGCATCATAGTAAAACACAAATGAACCTTCTATGTTGATGTAATAATCAAGAAGAAGTAGTAAAACTCAAGTTTTAGCTATCGATTATTGACTTTTTAGGCGGCTTTGGTGAGTTAGACATGAGATGGGACCTTACGATTTTGCATGAAAATGTGGACCAGCAGCCGCGTTGCGAGGGAGAATGTGAAAAGTGTTCAAATATAGTAAAAACCTGAGAAATCCGTTCGTTTTCGTCATTTGTTACAGAATCGACTTAAATCCAGATCGTCAGATTGGCAGCTCTTCTCTCTGAAACGGTTACATTTTTCGTCTGCAAAGCTATGTCACGTTCTGCGGTATCCGGAGACACTAAAAGCACCATAGTAGAACACAGATGAATCTTCTAAGTTGATGCTATAGACAATAAGACGTAGTAAAACTCAAGTTTTAGTTATCGATTATTGACTTTTTTTGCCGGCTTTGGTGCCTTGGACATTAGATTGGACCTTACGATTTTGCATGAAAGGAGGACTAGCAGCGGCGTTGAGCGGGCTAATGTGAAAAGTGTTGGTAGGTAGTAAAATCCTGAGAATCCGTCCGTTATCGTCATTTGTTATCGAATCGACTTAAAGCCAGATCGTCACATTAACCTCTCTTCTCTCTGACACGGTAACATTTATCCTGTGTAAAACTATGTCGCGTGGTGCGGTATCCGGAGACACTAAAAGCATCATAGTAAAACACAGATGAACCTTCTAAGTTGATGTAATAGCCAGTAAAAAGTAGTACTATTCAAGTTTTTGTTATCGATTATTGACGTTTCACCATTCTTTGGTGCTTGGACATGAGCTAGGACCTTAACATTTTGCATGAAGGGAAATCTAGTGGCCGCGTTGCAAGGAGAAAGTGAAAAGTGTTCATATGTAGTAAAAATCTGAGAAATTCGTCCGTTTTCGTTATTTGTTATCGAATCGACTTAAATCCAGATCGACACATTGGCCGCTCTTCTCTCTGAAACGATTACATTTATCGTCTGCAAAGCTATGTCCGGTGCTGCGGTATGCGGAGACACTAAAAGCACCATAGTGGAACACAGATAAAGCTTCTAAGTTGATATAATAGCCAGTAAGAAGTAGTACAATTCAAGATTTAGTTATCGATTATTGACTTTTTAGCTGGCTTTGGTGCCTTTGACATGAGGTAGGACTATACGATTTTGCATGAAAGGAAAACTAGCAACCGCGTTGCACGGGCGAATGTGAAAAGTGTTCATATGTAGTAAAAACCTGAGAAATCCGTCCGTTTTCGTCATTTGTTATCGAATCGACTTAAAGCCAGATCGATACATTGGACGCACTTCTCTCTGAAACGGTTACATTTATCGTCTGCAAAGCAATGTCTCGTGTTTCGGTGTCCGGAGATACTAATAGCACCATAGTAGAACACAGATGAAACTTATAAGTTGATGTAATAGCCAGTAAGAAGTAGCAGAATTCAGGTTTTAGTTATCGATTATTGACTCTTTAGCAGGCTTTGGTGCCTTGGACATTTGCTAGGACCTTAGGATTTTGCATGAAAGGAGGACTAGCAGCCGCGGTCCTCGGGCGAATGTGAAAAGTGTTCATATGTCGTAAGAAACTGAGAAATCCGTTCGTTTTCGTCATTTGTTATCGAATCGACTTAACACCAGATCGCCTTATTGGCCGCTCTTCTCTCTGATACGGATACATTTAGAGTCTGCAAAGCTATGTCGCGTGCTGTGGTATGCGGCGACACTAAAAGCACCATGGAAGAATACAGATGAAACTTCTAAGTTTATGTAATAGCCAGTAAGAAGTTGAACAATTCACGTTTTAGTTATCGATTATTGACTTTTTAGCATTTTTTGTGCCTTGGGCATGAGCTTTGACGTTAAGATTTTGCATGAAAGGCGGACTAGCAGCCGCGTTGCACCGGAGAATGTGAAAAGTGTTCATATGTAGTAAAAACCTGAGAAATCCGTCCGTGTTCGTCACTTGTGATCGAATCGACTTAAAGCCAGGACGTACATTGGCCGCTCTTCTCTCTGAAACGGTTACATTTATCGTCTGCAAAGCTATGTCGCGTGCAGCGGTATGCGGAGACACTAAAAGCACCATAGTAGAACAAAGAAGAAGATTCTAAGTTAAAGTAATAGCCAGTAAAAAGCAGTACAATTAAAGTATGGTTATTGATTATTGATTTTTAGCCGGCTATGGTGCCTTCGACATGAGGTGGAACCTTAAGATTTTGCATGAAAGGAGGACTAGGAGCCGCGTTGCACGGGAGAATGTGAAAAGGGTTCATATGTAGTAAAAACCTGGGAAATCCGTCCTTTTTCGTCAATTGTTATCGAATCGAATTAAAGCCACATCGTTACATTGGCCGCTCTTCCCTATGAAACGGTTAAATTTATCGTCTCCAATGATATGTCGCGAGTTACGGTATGCGGAGACACTACAATCACCATAGTAGAACACAGAAGTAGCTTCTAAGTTGACGTAATACCCAATAAGAAGTAGTACAATTAACGTTTTAGTTATCGATTATTGACTTTTCAGCATTTTTTGGTGCCTTGGGCATGAGCTAGGACCTTAAGATTTTGCATGAAAGGACGACTAGCAGCCGCGTTGCACGGGAGAATGTGAAAAGTGGTCATATGTAGTAAAAACCTGACAAATCCGTCCGTGTTCGTCATTTGTTATCGAATCGACTTAAAGCCAGATAGTCACATTGGCCGTTCTTCCTTCTGAAACGGTTGCATTTACCGTCTGCAAAGCTTTGTCGCTGGGTGCGGTATGCGAAAACACTAAAAGCACCATAGTAGAACACAGATGAAGCTTCTAAGTTGATGTAATAGCCAGTAAGAAGTAGTACAATTCAAGTTTTAGGTATCGATTGTTGACTTTCTACTCTTCTTTGGTGCCTTGGACATGAGCTAGGTCCTTAAGATTTTGCCTGAAGGAGGACTAGCAGCCGCGTTGCACGGGAGAATGTGAAAAGTGTTCATATGTAGTAAACACCTGAGAAATCCGTCCGTGTTCCTCATTTGTTATCGAATCGACTTAAAGACACATCGTCACATTTAACGCTCTTCTCTCTGAAAAGGTTACATTTATCGTCTGCAAAGCTATGTCACGTATTGCGGTATGCGGTGAGGCTAAAAGCAAACATAATAGAACACAGAAGAAGCTTCTAAGTTGAAGTAATAGCCAGTAAGAAGCAGTACAATTCAAGAATTGGTTATCAATTATTGATTTTTAGCCGGCTTTGGTTCCTTAGACATGAGGTGGAACCATAAGATTTTGCATGAAAGGAGGACTAGCAGCCGCGTTGCACGGGAAAATGTGAAAAGGGTTCATATGTAGTGAAAACCTGAGAAATCCGTATGTTTTCTTCAATTGTTATCGAATCGACTTAATGCCAGATCGTTACATTGGCCGCTCTTCCCTCAGAAACCGTTATATTTATCGTCTCCAAAGATAAGTCGCGAGCTACGTAATGCGGAGACACTAAAAGCAATATACTAGAACACAGATGAAGCTTCTAAGTTGATGTCATAGAAAGTAAGAAATAGTACAATTCAAGTTTTAGCTATCGATTATTGACTTTTTACCCTTCTTTGGCGCTTCGACATGAGTTAGGGCCTTAAGATATTTCATGAAGGGAAGGCTAGTGGCCACGATGCACGGAGAATGTGAAAAGTGATCATATGTAGTAAAAATCTGAGAAATTCGTCCGTTTTCGTCATTTGTTATCGAATCGACTTAAATCCAGATCGACACATTTGCTGCTCTTCTCTCTGGAACGATTACATTTATCGTCTGCAAAGCTATGTCGCGTGCTGCGGTATGCGGAGACACTAAAACTATAATAGTAGTACGCAGATGAAGCCTCAAAGTTGATGTAATAGCCAGTAAGAAGTAGTACAAATCAAGTTTTCGTTATCGATTACACTTATTAGCCGGCTTTGGTGCAAATGACATGAGCTAGGACCTTAAGATTTTGTATGAAAGGAGGACTAGCAGCCGCGTTGCACGAGCGAATGTGAAAATTGTTCATATGTACTACAAACCTGAGAAATCCGTCCGGTTTCGTTATTTGTTATCGAATCGACTTAAAGCCAGATCGATACATTGGGCGCTCTTCTCTCTGAAACGGTTCCATTTATCGTCTGCAATGCAATGTCTCGTGTTTCGGTATCCGGAGATACTAATAGCACCATAGTAGAACACAGATGAAACTTATAAGTTGATGTAATAGACAGTAAGAAGTAATACAATTCAAGTATCAGGTATCGATTATTGACTTATTAGCTATCTTTGGTACCTTGGACATGAGCTAGGACCTTAAGATTCTACATGAAAGGAGGACTAGCAGCCGAGTTGCACGGGAGAATGTGAATTGTGTTCATATGTAGTAAAAACCTAAGATATTCGCCCGTTTTCGTCATTTGTTATCGAATCGACTTAAAGCCAGGACGTACATTCGCCGCTCTTCTCCCTGAAACGGTTACATTTGTCGTCTGCAAAGCTATGTCGCGTGCTGCGGTATGCGAAGACACTAAAAGCACCATAGTAGAACACAGATGAATCTTCTAATTTGATGTAACAGCCAGTAAGAAACACTAAAATTCAAATTTTAGTTATCGATTGTTGACTTTTACTTTTCTTTGGTGCCTTGGAAATGAGCTAGGACTTTACGATTTTGCATGAAGGGTAGTGTAGCAGCCGCTTTGCACGGGAGAATGTGAAAAATGTTCATATATAGTAAAACCTATGAAATCCCTCCGTTTTCGTCATATGTTATCGAATCGACTTAAAGCCAGATCGTCACATTGGCCGTTCTTCTCTCTGAAACGGTTACTTTTATCGTCTGCAAAGCTATGTCGCGTGCTGCGGTATGCGGAGACACTACAAGCACCATAGTTGAACACAGAAGAAGCTTCTGAGTTGTTGTAATAGCCAGTAAGAAGTAGTACAATTCAAGTTTTAGGTATCGATTATTGACTTTTTAGCCGGCTTTGGTGCCCTGAACATGAGCTAAGACCTTAAGGGATTGCATGAAACGATGACTAGCAGCCGCGTTGCACGGGAAAATGTATTAATGTGTTATATGTAGTAAAAACCTGAGAAATCTGTCTGTTTTCGTCATTTGTTATCTAATCGACTTAAAGCCAGGACGTAACATTGTCCGCTCGTCTCTCTGAAACGGTTACATTTATCGTCTGCAAAGCTATGTCGCGTGCTGCGGTATGCGGAGACACTAAAAGCACCATAGTAGAACACTGAAATAGCTTCTAACTTTATGTAATAGCCAGTAAGAATTAGTACAATTCACGTTTTAGTTATCGATTATTGACTTTTTAGAATTTTTTTGTGCCTTGGGCATGAGCTTTGACGTTAAGATTTTGCATGAAAGGAGGACTATTAGCCGCGTTGCACGGGAGAATGTGAAAAGTGTTCATGTGTAGTAAACACCTGAGAAATCCGTCCGTGGTAGTCATTTGTTATCGAAGCGACTTAAAGCCACATCGTCATATTGGCCGCTCTTCTCTCTGTAACGGTTACATTTATCGTGTGCAAAGCTATGTCACGTATTGCGGTATGCAGTGACGCTAAAAGCAAACATAATAGAACACAGAAGAAGCTTCTAAGTTGATGTAATAGCCAGTAAGAAGCAGTGCAATTCAAGTATTGGTTATCGATTAATGATTTTTAGCCGGCTTTAGATCCTTGGATATGAGGTGGAACCATAAGATTTTGCATGAAAGGAGGACTAGCAGCTGCGTTCCACGGGAAAATGTGAAAAGGGTTCATATGTAGTGAAAACCTGAGAAATCCGTATGTCTTCGTCAATTGATATCGAATCGACTTAAAGCTAGATCGTTACACTGGCCGCTCTTCCCTCTGAAACCGTTACATTTATAGTCTCCAAAGATATGTCGCGAGCTACGTAATGCGGAGACACTAAAAGCACTATACTAGAACACAGACGAAGCTTCTAAGTTGATGTTATAGCCAGTAAGAAGAAGTGCAATTCAAGTATTCGTTATCGAATATTAAATTTTCACCCGGCTTTGGTGCCTTGTACAGCAGCTGGGACATTAAGATTTTGCATGAAAGGAGGACTATTAGCCGCGTTGCACGGGAGAATGTGATAAGTGTTCATATGTAGAAAAAACCTGAGAAATCCGTCCGTTTTCGTCATTTGTATTCGAATCGACTTAAAGCAAGGTTGTTACATTGGCCGCTCTTCTCTCTGAAACGGTTACATTCATCTTCTGCAAAGGTATGTCGCGTGCTGCGGTATGCGGAGACACGAAAAGCACCATAGTAGAACACAGAAGGAACATCTAAGTTGATGTAATAGCCAGTAAGAACACTAAAAGCACCATTGTAGAACACAAAAGAAGCTTCTAAGTTGATTTAATAGCCAGTAAGAAGTAGTACAATTCAAGTTTTAGTTATCGATTATTGACTTTTTAGCCGGCTTTGGTGCCTTGGACATTTGCTAGGACTTTACGATTTTGCATTATGGAAGGTGTAGCAGCCGCGTTGCACGGAAGAATTTGAAAAGTGTTCATATGTAGTAAAAACCTGAGAAGCCCGTCCGTTTTCGTTATTTTTTATCGAATCGACTTAAAGCCTGATCGTCACATTGGCCGCTCTTCTCTCTGAAACGGTTGTACTTATCGTCTGCAAAGCTATGTCGGGTGCTGCGGTATGCGGAGACACTAAAAGCACCATAGTAGAACACAGACGAAGCTTCCAAGCTGATGTAATAACCAGTAAGAAGCAGTACAAATCAAGTTTCAGTTATCGATTATTGAATTTTTAGCCTTCTGTGGTGCCTTGCACATGAGCTAGGACCTTATGATTTTGCATGAAAGGAGGACTAGCAGCCGCGTTGCACGGAAAAATGTGAAAAGTTTCCATATGTAGTAAAAACCTGAGAAATCCACCCGTTTTCGTCATTTGTTATCGAATGGACTTAAACCCAGATCGTCACGTTGGCCGCTCTTCTCTCTGAAACGGTTACATTTATCGTTTGCAAAGCTATGGCGCGTGCTGCTGTATGCGGAGACACTAAAAGCACCATAGTAGAACACAGAAGAAGCTTCTAAGTGTATGTAATACCCAGTAACAAGTAGTACAATTCACATTTCAACTATCGATTATTGCCTTTTGAGCCGGCTTTGGTGCCATGGACATGAGCTAGGACCTTAAAATTTTGCATAAATGGAGAACTAGAAGCCGCGTTGCTCGGCAGAATGTGAAACGTATTCATATGTAGTAAAAACCTGAGAAATCCGTCCGTTTTCGTCATGTGTTAACGAATCGAATTAAAGCAAGGAGGTTACATTGGCCGCTATTCTCTCTGAAACGGTTACATTTATCGTCTGCAAAGCTATGTCGCGTGCTGCAGTATGCGGAGACACTAAAAGCACCATAGTAGGACACACAAGAAACTTCTAAATTGATGTAATAACCAGTAAGAAACAGTACAATTCAAGTTTTAGTGATCGATTATTGACTTTTTAGCCGGCTTTGGTACCTGGGACATGAGCTAGAACTTTAAGATTTTGCATGAAAGGAGAACTAGCAGCTGCGTTGCACGAGAAAATGTGAAAAGTGTTCATATGTAAATAAAACACGAGAAATTCGCTAGTTTTCGTCATTTGTTATCAAATCGACTTTAAGACAAATCATCACTTTGGTCGCGCTTCTCTCTGAAACGGTTACATTTATCGTCTGCAAAGGTATGTCGCGTGCTGCGGTATGCGGAGACACTAAAAGCAACATAGTAGGACACAGAAGGAACTTCTAAGTTGATGTAATAGCCAGCAAGAAACAGTAGAATTCAAGTTTTAGTTATCGATTATTGACCTTTTACCCTTCTTTGGTGCCTTGGACATGAGCTAGGAACTTAAAATTTTGCTTGAAAGGAAGACTAGCAGCCGCGTTGCACGGGAGAATGAGAAAAGTGTTCATATGTAGCAAAAACATGAGAAATCAGTCCGTTTTCGTCATTTGTTATCCAATCGACTTAATGTCAGATCGTCTCATTGGCCGCTAATCACTCTTAAACGGTGACGTATATCGTCTGCAAAGCTATGTCGCGTTCTGCGGTATGTGGAGACACTAAAAGCACCATAGTAGAACACAGACGAAGCTTCCAAGTTGATGTAATAGCCAGTAAGAAGCAGTATCAATCAAGTTTCTGTTATCAATTTTTGCCTTTATAGCCGGCTTTGGTGCCTTGGACATGAGCTAGTACCTTAAGATTTTGCATAAAAGGAGGACCAGCGGCCGCGTTGTTCGGGACAATGTGAACCGTATTCATACGTAGTAAAAACCTGAGAAATCCGTCCGTTTTCGTCATTTGTTATCGAATCGACTTAAAGCCAGATCGTCACATTGCCGCTCTTCCCTCTGAAATGGTTGTACTTATCGTCTCCAAAGCTATGTCGCGGGCTTCGGTATGTGGAGACACTAAAAGCATCATAGTAGAACACATATTAAGCTTCTAAGTTGATTGGCATGATTGATTTGGCATGAAAGGAGGACTAAGCCAAGTTGCGTGGGATAATCTGAAAAGTGTTCATATGTAGTAAAAATCTGAGAAATCCGTCCGTTTTCGTCATTTGTTATCGAATCGACTTAAAGCCAGATCGTCACTTTGGCCGCTCTTCTCTATGAAACGGTTGGACTTATCGTCTGCACAGCTATGTCGCGTGCTGCGGTACACAGAGACACTAAAAGCACCATAGTGGAACACAGATAAGGCTTCTAAGTTAATGTAATAGCAAGGAAGAAGTAGTACAATTCGAGTTTTAGGTATCGAATCTTGATATTTTAGCTGGCTTTGGTGCCTTGGACATGATCTAGGACCTTAAGATTCTGTTTGAAGGGAAGACTAGCAGCCGAGTTGCACGTTAGTATGTGGAAAGTGTTCATATGTAGTAAAAACCTGAGAAATCCGTCCGTTTTCGTCATCTGTTATCGAATCGACTTAAAGCCAGATCGTAAGATTTTTTGCTTTTCTCTCTGAAACGGTTGTACTTATCGTCTGCAAAGCTATGTCGCGTGCAGCGGTATGCGGAGACACTGAAATCACCATAGTTGAAGACAGATGGAGCTTCTAAGTTGATGTAATAGCCAGTAGGAAGTAGTACAAGTCAAGTTTAAGGTATTGATTATTGACTTTTTAGCTGGCTTTGGTGTCTTGGACATGAGCTAGGACTTTAAGATTCAGCATGAAAAGAAGAGTAGCAGCCGCGTTGCACGGGAGAATGTGAAAAGTGTTCATCTGTAGCAAAAACCTGAGAAATCCGTCCGTTTTCGTCATTTGTTATCGAATCGACTTAAAGCAAGGTTGTTACATTGGCCCCTCTTCTCTCTGAAACGGTTACATTTATCTTCTGGAAAGCTATATCGCGTTCTGCCATATGCGGAGACACTAAAGGCACCATAGTAGGACACAGAAGAAACTTCTAAGTTGATGTAATAGCCAGTAAGAAACAGTACAATTCAAGTTTTGTTATCGATTATTGAACTTTTACCCAACTTTGGTGCCTTGGACATGAGCTAGGACCTTAAGATTTTGCATGAAAGGAAGACTAGAAGTCGCTTTGCACGGGAGAATGTGTAAATTGTTCATATATAGCAAAAACCTGGGAAATCCCTCCGTTTTCTTTATTTGTTATCGAATCGACTTAAAGCAAGGTTGTTACATTGGCCGCTCTTCTCTCTGAAATGGTTACATTTATCGACTGCTAAGCTATGGCGCGTGCTGCAGTATGCGGAGACACTAAAAGCACCATGGTAGAACATAGAAGAAGCTTCTAAGTTGATGTAATAGCCAGTAAGAAACAGTACAATTCAAGTTTTGTAATCGATTATTGAACGTTTACCCTACTTTGGTGCCTTGGACATGAGCTAGGACGATAAGATTTTGCTTGAAAGGAAGACTAGCAGCCGCATTGCACGGGAGAATATGAAAAGTGTTCATATGTAGCAAAAACATGAGAAATCAGTCCGCTTTCGTCATTTGTTATTGAATCGACTTAATGTCAGATCGTCTCACTGGCCGCGCATCATTCTTAAACGGTGACATATATCGTCTGCAAAGCTATGTCGCGTTCTGCGGTATGAGGTGACACTAAAAGCACAATAGTAGAACACAGACGAAGCTTCCAAGTTGATGTAATAGCCAGTAAGAAGCAGTACAAATCAAGTTTTAGTGATCGATTATTGATTTTTTAGCCGGCTTTGGTACCTGGGACATGAGCTAGAACCTTAATATTTTGCATGAAAGGTGAACTAGAAGCTGCGTTGCACGAGAAAATGTGAAAAGTGTTCATATGTAAATAAAACATTAGAAATTCGCTAGTTTTCGTCATTTGTTATCAAATCGACTTTAAGCCAGATCATCACTTTGGTCGCGCTTCTCTCTGAAACGGTTACATTTATCGTCTGCAAAGATATGTCGCGTGCTGCGGTATGCGGAGACACTAAAAGCAACATAGTAGGACACAGAAGAAACTTCTAAGTTGATGTAATAGCCAGTAAGAAACAGTACAATTCAAGTTTTAGTTATCGATTTTTGACCTTTTACCCTTCTTCGATGCCTTGGACATGAGCTAGAACCTTACGATTTGCATGAAAGGAAGACTAGAAGCCGCGTTGCGCGGGAGAATGTGAAAAGTGTTCATATATAGCAAAAACCTGAGAAATCCGTCCGTTTTCTTTATTTGTTATCGAATCGACTTAAAGCAAGGTGGTTACATTGGCCGCTCATCTATCTGAAAGGGTTACATTTATCTTCTGCAAAGCTATGTCGCGTTCTGCGGTATGCGGAGACACTAAAAGCACAATAGTGGAACACAGAAGAAGCATCTAAGTTGATATAACAGCCATTAAGAAACAGTACAATTCAAGTTTTAGTTATCGATTATTGAACTTTTACCCTTCTTTGGTGCCTTGGACATGAGCTAGGACCTTAAGATTTTGCTTGAAAGGAAGACTATCAGCCGCTTTGCACGGGAGAATGTGAAAAGTGTTCCTATGTAGCAAAAACATGAGAAATCAGTCCGTTTTCGTCATTTGTTATCCATTCGACTTAATGTCAGATCGCCTCATTGGCCGCTCATCACTATTAAACGGTGACGTATATCGTGTGCAAAGCTATGTCGCGTTCTGCGGTATGCGGAGACACTAAAAGCACCATAGTAGAACACAGACGAATCTTCCAAGTTGATGTAATAGCCAGTAAGAAGCAGTACCAATCAAGTTTCGGTTATCGATTATTGCCTTTATAGCCTGCTTTGGTGCCTTGAACATGAGCTAGGACCTTACGATTTTTCATAAATGGAGGACTAGCTGCCGCGTTGCTAGGGACAATGTGAAACGTATTCATATGTAGTAAAAACCTGAGAAATCCGTCCGTTTTCGTCATTTGTTATCGAATCGACTTAAAGCCAGATCGTCACATTGCCGCTCTTCCCTCTGAAATGGTTGTACTTATCGTCTCCAAAGCTAAGTCGCGGGCTTCGGTATGTAAAGACACTAAAAGCACCATAGTAGAACACAGATGAAGCTTCTAAGTTGATGTAATAGCTAGTAAGATGTAGTACAATTCAAGTTTTAGGTATCGATTATTGACTTTTTAGCTGGCTTTGGTGCCTTGGACATGAGCTAGGAACTTAAGATTTGGCATGAAAGGAGGACTAGCAGCCGCGTTGCGTGGGATAATCTGAAAAGTGATCATATGTAGTAAAAACCTGAGAAATCCGTCCGTTTTCGTCATTTGTTATCGAATCGATTTAAAGCCAGACCGTCACATTGGCCGCAGTTCTGTCTGAAACAGTTACATTTATCGTCTGAAAAGCTATGTCGCGTGCTGCGGTATGCAGAGACACTAAAAGCACCATTGTAGAACACAAATGAAGCTTCTAAGTTGATGTAATAGCTAGTATGAAGTAGTACAATTCAAGTTTTTGTTATCGATTATTGACTTTTTACCCTTCTTTGGTGCCTTGGACATGAGCTAGGACCTTAAGATTCTGCATGAAAGGATGACTAGCAGCCGAGTTGCACGGGAGAAAGTGAAAAGTGTTCATACGTATTAAAAACCGGAGAAATCCGTCCGTTTTCGTCATTTGTTATCGAATAGACTTAAAGCCAGATCGTCACATTGGACGCAGTTCTGTCTTAAACGGTTACATTTATCGTCTGCAAAGCTATGTCGCGTAGCTATCTCGCACCACAGTAGAACACAGATGAAGCTTCTAAGTTGATGTAATAGCCAGTAAGAAGTAGTACAATTCAAGTCTTAGTTATCGATTATTGACTTTTTAACTGGCTTTGGTGCCTTGGACATGAGCTAGGAACTTAACATTTTGCATGAAAGTAGGACTAGCAGCCGAGTTGCACGGGAGAATGTGAAAAGTGTTCATATGTAGTAAAAACCTGAGAAATCAGTCCGTTTGCGTCATTTGTTATCGAATCGACTTAAAACCAGATCGTCACATTGGCCGCTCATCTCTCTGAAACGGTTGTACTTATCGTCTGCAAAGCTATGTCGCGTGCTGCGGTATGCGGAGACACTAAAAGCACCATAGTAGAACACAGATGAAGCTTCTAAGTTTATGTAATAGCCAGTAAGAAGTAGTACAATTCAAGTTTTTGTTATAGATTATTGACTTTTTACCCATTTTTGGTGCCTTGGACATGACCTAGGAACTTAAGATATTGCATGAAAGGAGGACTAGCAGCCGCGATGCACGGGATAATGTGAAAAGTGTTCATATGTAGTGATACCTGGGAAATCCTTCCGTATTCGTCATTTGTTATCGAATCGACTTAAAGCCAGATCGTCACATTGACCGCTCTTCTCTCTGAAACGGATGTACTTATCGTCTGCAAAGCTATGTCGCGTTCTGCGGTATGCGGAGACACTAAAAGCACCATAGTAGAACACAGATGATGCTTCTAAGTTGTTGTAATAGCCAGTAAGAAGTAGTACAATTCAAGTTTTAGGTATCGATTATTGACTTTTTAGCTGGCTTTGGTGCATTGGACATGAGCTAGGACCTTAAGATTCTGCAAGAAGGGTGGACTTGCAGCCGAAATGCACGGGAGAATGTGAAAAGTGTTCATAAGTAGTAAAAACCTGAGAAATCCGTTCGTTTTCGTCATTTGTTATCGAATAGACTTAAAGCCAGATCGTCACATTGACCGCAGTTCTGTCTGAAACGGTTACATTTATGGTCTGCAAAGCTATGTCGCGTGCTGCGGTATGTAGAGACACTAAAAGCACCATAGTAGAACACAGATGAAGCTTCTAAGTTGATGTAATAGCCAGTAAGAAGTAGTACAATTCATGTTTTAGGTATCGATTATTGACTTTTTAACTGCCTTTGGTGCCTTGGACATGAGCTAGGACCGTAACATTTTGCATGAAAGGAGGACTAGCAGCCGAGTAGCACTTGAGAATGTGAAAAGTGTTCATCTGTAGTAAAAACCTGAGAAATCCGTCCGTTTTCGTCATTTGTTATCGAATCGACTTAAAGCCAGATCGTCACATTAGCCGCAGTTCTGTCTGAAACGGTTACATTTATCGTCTGCAAAGCTATGTCGCGTGCTTCGGTATGCAGAGACACTACAAGCACCATAGTAGAACACAGATGAAGCTTCTAAGTTGATGTAATAGCTAGTATGAAGTAGTACAATTCAAGTTTTTGTTATCGATTATTGACTTTTTACCCTTCATTGGTACCTTGGACATGAGCTACGAACTTAAGATTTTGCATGAAATGATGACTAGCAGCCGCGTTGCACGGGAGAATGTGAAAAGTGTTCATATGTTGTATAAAGCTGAGGAATAAGTCCGTATTCGTCATTTGTTATCGAATCAACTTAAAGCCAGATCGTCACATTGGCCGCTCTTCTCTCTGAAACGGTTGTACTTATCGTCTGCAAAGCTATGTCGCGCGCTGCGGTATCCGGAGACACTAAAAGCACCATAGTAGAACACAGATGAAGCTTCTATATTGATGTAATAGCCAGTAAGAAGTAGTACAATTCAAATTTTAGTTATCGATTATTGACTTTTTTGCTGGCTTTGGTGCCTTGGACATGAGCTAGGACCTTAAGATTCTGCATGAAAGGAGGACTAGCAGCCGAGTTGCACGGGAGAGTGTGATGAGGTGTCCATACGTAGTAAAAACCTGAGAAATCAGTCCATTTTTGTCATTTGTTATCGAATCGACTTAAACCCAGATCGTCACATTGGCCGCTCTTCTCTCTGAAACGGTTACATTTATCGTCTGCATGGCTGTGTCGCGTGCTGCGGTATGTGGAGACACTAAAAGCACCATAGTAGAACACAGATGAGCTTCTAAGTTGATGTAATAGCCAGTAAGAAATAGAACAATTCAAGTTTTAGTTATCGATTATTGACTTCTTAGCTGGTTCTGGTGCCTTGGACATGAGCTAGGACCATAACATTTTGCATGAAAGGATGACTAGCAGCCGCGTTGCACGGGAGAACGTGAAAAGTGTTCATATGTGGTATAAAGCTGAGAAATCCGTCCGTAATTTTCATTTGATATCGAATCGACTTAAAGCCAGATCGTCACATTGGCCGTTCTTCTCTCTGAAACGGTTGTACTTATCGTCTGCAAAGCTATGTCGCGTGCTGCGGTATGCAGAGACACTAAAAGCACCATAGTAGAACACAGATGAAGCTCCTAAGTTGATGTAATAGCTTGTAAGTACTAGTACAATTCAAGTCTTAGGTATCGATTATTGACTTTTTACCCTTCTTTGGTGCCTTGGACATGAGCTAGGATCTTAAGATTTTGCATGAAAGGAGGCCTAGCAGCCGCGTTGCACGGGAGAATGGGAAAAGTGTTCGTATGTAGTAAAACCTGAGAAATCTGTCCGTATTCGTCATTTGTTATCGAATCGACTTAAAGCCAGATCGTCACATAGGCCGCTCTTCTCTCTGAAACGGTTGTACTTATCGTCTGCAAAGCTATGTCGCATGCTGCGGTATGCGGAGACACTAAAAGCACCATAGTAGAACACAGATGAAAATTCTAAGTTGATGTAATAGCCAGTAAGAAGTAGTACAATTCATGTTTTAGTTATCGATTATTGACTTTTTAAGTGCCTTTGGTGCCTGGGACATGAGCTAGGACCGTAACATTTTGCATGAAAGGAGGACTATCAGCCGAGTAGCACGGGAGAATGTGAAAAGTGTTCATCTGTAGTAAAAACCTTTGAGATCCGTCCGTTTTCGTCATTTGTTATCGAATCGACTTAAAGCCAGATCGTCACATTAGCCGCAGTTCTGTCTGAAACGGTTACATTTATAGTCTGCAAAGCTATGTCGCGTGCTGCGGTATGCAGAGACACTAAAACCACCATAGTAGAACACAGATGAAGCTTCTAAGTTGATGTAATAGCTAGTACGAAGTAGTACTATTCAAGTTTTTGTTATCGATTATTGACTTTTTACCCTTCTTTGGTACCTTGGACATGAGCTAGGGACTTAAGATTTTGCATGAAAGGATGACTAGCAGCCGCGTTGCACGGGAGAATGTGAAAAGTGTTCATATGTGGGATAAAGCTGAGAAATCCGTCCGTATTCGTCATTTGATATCGAAATGACTTAAAGCAAGGTCGTCACATTGGCCGCTCTTCTCTCTGAAACGGTTGTACTTATCGTCTGCAAAGCTATGTCGCGTGCTGCGGTATGCGGAGACACAAAAAGCACCACAGTAGAACACAGACGAAGCTTCTAAGTTGATGTAATAGCGAGTAAGAAGTAGTACAATTCAAGTTTTAGTTATCGATTATTGACTTTTTAACTGGCTTTGGTGCATTGGACATGAGCTAGGAACTTAACATTTTGCATGAAAGGAGGATTAGCAGCCGAGTTGCACGGGAGAATGTGAAAAGTGTTCATATGTAGTAAAAACCTGAGAAATCCGTCCGTTTTCGTCATTTGTTATCGAATCGACTTAAAGCCAGATCGTCACATTGGCCGCAGTTCTGTCTGAAACGGTTACATTTATCGTCTGCAAAGCTATGTCGCGTGCTGCGGTATGCAGACACACTAAAAGTACCATAGTAGAACACAGATGAAGCTTCTAAGTTGATGTAATAGCTAGTATGAAGTAGTACAATTCAAGTTTTTGTTATCGTTTATTGACTTTTTACCCTTCTTTGGTACCTTGGGCATGAGCTAGGACTTTAAGATTCTGCATGAAAGGAGGACTAGCAGCCGCGTTGCACGGGAGAAAGTGAAAAGTGTTGGTATGTAGTAAAAACCTGAGAAATCCGTCCGTTTTCGTCATTTGTTATCGAATCGACTTAAAGCCAGATCGTCACATTGGCCGCTCTTCTCTCTGAAACGGTTGTACTTATCGTCTGCAAAGCTATGTCGCGTGCTGCGGTATGCGGTGACACAAAAAGCACCACAGTAGAACACAGATGAAGCTTCTAAGTTGATGTAATATCCAGTAAGAAGTAGTACTATTCAAGTCTTAGTTATCGATTATTGACTTTTTAACTGGCTTTGGTGCCTTGGACATGAGCTAGGAACTTAACATTTTGCATGAAAGTAGGACTAGCAGCCGAGTTGCACGGGAGAATGTGAAAAGTGTTCATATGTAGTAAAAACCTGAGAAATCCGTCCGTTTGCGTCAATTGTTTTCGAATCGACTTAAAACCAGATCGTCACATTGGCCGCTCATCTCTCTGAAACGGTCGCGTGCTGCGGTATGTAGAGACACTAAAAGCACCATAGTAGAACACAGATGAAGCTTCTAAGTTGAAGTAATAGCCAGTATGAAGTAGTACAATTCAAGTTTTTGTTATCGATTATTGACTTTTTACCCTTCTTTGGTACCTTGGGCATGAGCTAGGAACTTAAAATTTTGCATGAAAGGATGATTAGCAGCCGCGTTGCACGGGAGAATGTGAAAAGTGTTCATATGTTATATAAAGCTGAGAAATCCGTCCGTATTCGTCATTTGTTATCGAATCGACTTAAAGCCAGATCGTCACATTGGCCGCTCTTCTGTCTGAAAGGGTTGTACATATCGTCTGCAAAGCTAAGTCGCGTAATGCGGTATGCAGAGACACTAAAAGTACAATAGTAGAACACAGATGAAGCTTCTAAGTTGATGTAATAGCCAGTAAGAAGTATTACAATTTAAGTTTTTGGTATCGATTATTGACTTTTTACCCTTCTTTGGTGCCTTGGACATGACCTAGGAACTTAAGATTTTGCATGAAAGTAGGACTAGCAGATGCGATGCGCGGGAGAATGTGAAAAGTGTTCATATGTAGTAAAAGCCTAAGAAATCCGTCCGTTTTCGTCATTTGTTATCGAATCGACTTAAAGCCAGATCGTCACATTGGCCGCGCTTCTCTCTGAAACGGTTGTACTTATCGTCTGCAAAGCTATGTCGCGTGCTGCGGTATGCGTAGACACTAAAAGCACCATAGTAGAACACAGATGAAGCTTCTAAGTTGACGTAATAGCCAGTAAGAAGTAGTACAATTCAAGTTATAGTTATCGATTATTGACTTTTTAGCTGGCTCTGGTGCCTTGGACATGAGCTAGGACCTTAACGTTTTGCATGAAAAGAGGACTAGCAGCCGCGTTGCCAGGGAGAATGTGAAAAGTGTTCATATGTAGTAAAAACCTAAGAAATCCGTCCGTTATCGTCATTTGTTATCGAATCGACTTAAAGCCGGATCGTCACATTGGCCGCTCTTCAGTCTGAAACGGTTACATTTATCGTCTGCAAAGCTATGTCGCGTGCTGCGGTATGTGGAGACACTAAAAGCACAATAGTAGAACACAGATGAAGCTTCTAAGTTGATGTAATAGCCAGTAAGAATTAGTACAATTCAAGTTTTAGGTATCGATTTTTGACTTTTTACCCTTCTTTGGTGCCTAGACATGAGCTAGGAACTTAAGATTTTGCATGAAAGGAGGATTAGCAGCCGAGTTGCAAGGGAGAATGTGAAAAGTGTTCATATGTAGTAAAAACCTGAGAAATCCGTCCGTTTTCGTCATTTGTTATCGAATCGACTTAAAGCAAGATCGTCACATTGGCCGCTCTTCTGTCTGAAACGGTTACATTTTTCGCCTGCAAAGCTATGTCGCGTGCTGCGGTATGCGGAGACACTAAAAGCACCATAGTAGAACACAGATGAAGCTTCTAAGTTGATGTAATAGCCAGTAAGAAGTAGTACAATTCAAGTTTTAGTTATCTATTATTGACTTTTTAACTGCCTTCGGTGCCTTGGACATGAGCTAGGACCGTAACATTTTGCATGAAAGGTGGACTATCAGCCGAGTAGCACGGGAGAATGTGAAAAGTGTTCATCTGTAGTAAAAACCTTTGAGATCCGTCCGTTTTCGTCATTTGTTATCGAATCGACTTAAAGCCAGATCGTCACATTAGCCGCAGTTCTGTCTGAAACGGTTACATTTATCGTCTGCAAAGCTATGTCGCGTGCTGCGGTATGCAGAGATACTAAAAGCACCATAGTAGAACACAGATGAAGCCTCTAAGTTGATGTAATAGCTAGTATGAAGTAGTACAATTCAAGTTTTGTTATCGTTTATTGACTTTTTACCCTTCTTTGGTACCTTGGGCATCAGCTAGGACCTTAAGATTCTGCATGAAAGGAGGACTAACAGCCGCGTTGCACGGGAGAAAGTGAAAAGTGTTGGTATGTAGTAAAAACCTGAGAAATCCGTCCGTTTTCGTCATTTGTTATCGAATTGACTTAAAGCCAGATGGTCACATTGGACGCTCTTCTCTCTGAAACAGTTGTACTTATCATCTGCAAAGCTATGTCGCGTGCTGCGGTATGCGGATACACAAAAAGCACCACAGTAGAACACAGATGAAGCTTCTAAGTTGATGTAATAGCCAGTAAGAAGTAGTACAATTCAAGTCTTAGTTATCGATTATTGACTTTTTAACTGGCTTTGGTGCCTTGGACATGAGCTAGGAACTTAACATTTTGCATGAAAGGAGGACTAGCAGCCGAGTTGCACGGGAGAATGTGAAAAGTGTTTATATGTAGTAAAAACCTGAGAAATCCGTCCGTTTGCGTCATTTGTTATCGAATCGACTTAAAGCCAGATCGTCACATTGGCCGCTCATCTCTCTGAAACGGTTGTACTTATCGTCTGCAAAGCTATGTCGCGTGCTGCGGTATGCGGAGACACTAAAAGCACCATAGTAGAACACAGATGAAGCTTCTAAGTTTATGAAATAGCCAGTAGGAAGTAGTACAATTCAAGTTTTTGTTATAGATTATTGACTTTTTACCCATCTTTGGTGCCTTGGACATGACCTAGGAACTTAAGATATTGCATGAAAGGAGGACTATTAGCCACGATGCACGGGATAATGTGAAAAGTGTTCATATGTAGTGATACTTGGGAAATCCTTCCGTATTCGTCATTTGTGATCGAATCGACTTAAAGGCAGATCGTCACATTGGCCGTTCTTCTCTCTGAAACGGATGTACTTATCGTCTGCAAAGCTATGTCGCGTTCTGCGGTATCCGGAGACACTAAAAGCACCATAGTAGAACACAGATGATGCTTCTAAGTTGTTGTAATAGACAGTAAGAAGTAGTACAATTCAAGTTTTAGGTATCGATTATTGAATTTGTACCCTTCTTTGGTGCCTTGGACATGAGCTAGGAACTTAAGATTTTGGATGAAAGTAGGACTAGCAGACGCGATGCGCGGGAGAATGTGAAAAGTGTTCATTTGTAATAAAAAACTGAGAAATCCGTCCGTTTTCGTCATTTGTTATCAAATCGACTTAAAGCCAGATCGTCACATTGGCCGCTCTTCTCTCTGAAACGGTTGTACTTATCGTGTGCAAAGCTATGTCGCGTGCTGCGTAAACACTAAAAGCACCATAGTAGAATACAGATGAAGCATCAAATTTGATGTAATAGCCAGTAAGAGGTAGTACAATTCAAGTTTTAGGTATCGATTATTGACGTTTTAGCTGGCATTGGTGCCTTGGACATGAGCTAGGACCTTAAGATTCTGCATGAAAGGAGGACTAGCAGCCGAGTTGCACGGGAGAATGTGAAAAGTGTTCATATGTAGTAAAAACCTGACAAAATCCGAACGTTTTCGTCATTTGTTATCGAATCGACCTAATGCCAGGTCGTCACATTGGCCGCAGTTCTGTCTGGAACGGTCATATTTATCGTCTGCAGAGCTATGTCGCGTGCTGCGGTATGCAGAGACACTAAAAGCACCATAGTAGAAGACAGATGAAGCTTCTAAGTTGATGTAACAGCCAGTAAGAAGTAGTACAATTCAAATTTTAGGAATCGATTATTGACTTTTTACCCTTCTTTGGTGCCTTGGACATGAGCTAGGACCTTAAGATTTTGGATTAAACTAGGACTAGCAGCCGCGATGCGCGGGAGACTGTGAAAAGTGTTCATATGTAGTAAAAACCTGAGAAATACGTCCATTTTCGTCATTTGTTATCGAATCGCCGTAAAGCCAGATCGTCACATTGGCCGCTCTTCTATCTGAAACGGTTACATTTATCGTCTGCAAAGCTATGTCGCATGCTGCGGTATGCGTAGACACTAAAAGTACCATAGTGGATCACAGATGAAGCATCTAAGTTGATGTAATAGCCAGTAAGAAGTAGTACAATTCAAGTTTTAGGTATCAAATATTGTCTTTTTAGCTGGCTTTGGTGCCTTGGTCATGAGCTAGGACCTTAAGATTTTGGATTAAACTAGGACTAGCAGCCGCGATGCGCGCTAGAATGTGAAAAGTGTTCGTATGTAGAAAAACCTGAGAAATCCGTCCGTATTCGTCATTTGTTATTGAATCGACGTAAAGCCAGATCGTCACATCGGCCGCTCTTCTCTCTGAAACGGATGTACTTATTGTCTGCAAAGCTATGTCGCGTGCTGCGGTATGCGGAGACACTAAAAGCACCATAGTAGAACACAGATGAAGCTTCTAAGTTGGTGTAATAGCCAGTAAGAAGTAGTACAATTCAAGTTTTAGTTATCGATTAATGACTTTTTAACTGCCTCTGGTGCCGTGGACATGAGCTAGGACCATAACATTTTGCATGAAAGGATGACTAGCAGCCGCGTTGCACGGGAGAATGTGAAAAGTGTTCATATGTGGTATAAAGCTGAGAAATCCGTCCGTAATTTTCATTTGATATCGAATCGACTTAAAGCCAGATCGTCACATTGACCGTTCTTCTCTCTGACACGGTTGTACTTATCGTCTGCAAAGCTATGTCGCGTGCTGCGGTATGCAGAGACCCTAAAAGCACCATAGTAGAACACAGATGAAGCTCCTAAGTTGATGTAATAGCTTATAAGTACTAGTACAATTCAAGTCTTAGGTATCGATTATTGACTTTTTACCCTTCTTTGATGCCTTGGACATGAGCTAGGAACTTAAGATTTTGCATGAAAGGAGGCCTAGCATCCGCGTTGCACGGGAGAATGGGAAAAGTGTTCGTATGTAGTAAAACCTGAGAAATCTGTCCGTATTCGTCATTTCTTATCGAATCGACTTAAAGCCAGATCGTCACATAGGCCGCTCTTCTCTCTGAAACGGTTGTACTTATCGTCTGCAAAGCTATGTCGCGTGCTGCGGTATGCGGAGACACTAAAAGCACCATAGTAGAACACAGATGAAAATTCTAAGTTGATGTAATAGCCAGTAAGAAGTAGTACAATTCATGTTTTAGTTATCGATTATTGACTTTTTAACTGGCTTTTGTGCCTTGGACATGAGCTAGGACCGTAACATTTTGCATGAAAGGAGGACTATCAGCCGAGGAGCACGGGAGAATGTGAAAAGTGTTCATCTGTAGTAAAAACCTTTGAAATCCGTCCTTTTTCGTCATTTGTTATCGAATCGACTTAAAGCCAGATCGTCACATTAGCCGCAGTTCTGTCTGAAACGGTTACATTTATCGTCTGCAAAGCTATGTCGCGTGCTGCGGTATGCAGAGACACTAAAACCACCATAGTAGAACACAGATGAAGCTTCTAAGTTGATGTAATAGCTAGTATGAAGTAGTACTATTCAAGTTTTTGTTATCGGTTATTGACTTTTTACCCTTCTTTGGTACCTTGGACATGAGCTAGGAACTTAAGATTTTGCATGAAAGGATGACTAGCAGCCGCGTTGCACGGGAGAATGTGAAAAGTGTTCATATGTGGGATAAAGCTGAGAAATCCGTCCGTATTCGTCATTTGATATCGAAATGACTTAAAGCAAGGTCGTCACTTTGGCCGCTCTTCTCTCTGAAACGGTTGTACTTATCGTCTTCAAAGCTATGTCGCGTGCTGCGGTATGCGGAGACACAAAAAGCACCACAGTAGAACACAGATGAAGCTTCTAAGTTGATGTAATAGCGAGTAAGAAGTAGTACAATTCAAGTTTTAGTTATCGATTATTGACTTTTTAACTGGCTTTGGTGCCTTGGACATGAGCTAGGAACTTAACATTTTGCATGAAAGGAGGATTAGCAGCCGAGTTGCACGGGAGAAAGTGAAAAGCGTTCATATGTAGTAAAAACCTGAGAAATCCGTCTGGTTTCGTCATTTGTTATCGAATCGACTTAAAGCCAGATCGTCACATAGGCCGCTCTTCCCTCTGAAACGGTTGTACTTATCGTCTGCAAAGCTATGTCGCGTGCTGCGGTATGCGGAGACACTAAAAGCACCATAGTAGAACACAGATGAAGCTTCTAAGCTGATGTAAAAGCCAGTAAGGAGTAGTACAATTCTACTTTTAGGTATCGATAATTAACTTTTTACCCTTCTTTGGTGCTTTGAACAGGAGCTAGGAACTTAAGATTTTGTATGAAAGGAGGACTAGCAGTAGCGTTGCACTGGAGACTCTGAAAAGTGTTCATATGTAGTAAAAACCTGAGAAATCCGTCCGTTTTCGTCATTTGTTATCGAATCGACTTAAAGCCAGATCGTCACATTGGCCGCTCTTCTGTCTGAAAGGGTTGTACTTATCGTCTGCAAAGCTATGTCGCGTGCTGCGGTATGCGGAGACACTAAAAGCACCTTAGTAGAACACAGATGAAGCTTCTAAGTTTATGTAATAGCCAGTATGAAGTAGTACAATTCAAGTTTTAGGTATCGATTATTGACTTTTTACCCTTCTTTGGTGCCTAGGACATGAGCTAGGAACTTAAGATTTTGCATGAAAGGAGGACTAGCAGCCGCGTTGCATGTGAGAATATGAAAAGTGTTCGTATGTAGTAAAAACCTGAGAAATCCTTCCGTTTTCGTCATTTGTTATCGAATCGACTGAAAGCCAGATCGTCACATTGGCCGCAGTTCTGTCTGATACGGTTACATTTATCGTCTGCAAAGCTATGTCGCGTGCTGCGGTATGCAGAGACACTAAAAGTACCATAGTAGAACACAGATGAAGCTTCTAAGTTGATGTAATAGCTAGTATGAAGTAGTACAATTCAAGTTTGTGTTATCGTTTATTGACTTTTTACCCTTCTTTGGTACCTTGGGCATGAGCTAGGACCTTAAGAGTCTGCATGAAAGGAGGACTAGCAGCCGCGTTGCACGGGAGAAAGTGAAAAGTGTTGGTATGTAGTAAAAACCTGAGAAATCCGTCCGTTTTCGTCATTGGTTATCGAATCGACTTAAAGCCAGATCGTCACATTGGCAGCTCTTCTATCTGAAACGGTTGTACTTATCGTCTGCAAAGCTATGTCGCGTGCTGCGGTATGCGGAGACACAAAATGCACCACAGTAGAACACAGATGAAGCTTCTAAGTTGATGTAATAGCCAGTAAGAAGTAGTACAATTCAAGTCTTAGTTATCGATTATTGACTTTTTAACTGGCTTTGGTGCCTTGGACATGAGCTAGGAACTTAACATTTTGCATGAAAGGAGGAATAGCAGCCGCGTTGCACGGGAGAATGTGAAAAGTGTTCATATGTAGTAAAAACCTGAGAAATCCGTCCGTTTGCGTCATTTGTTATCGAATCGACTTAAAGCCAGATCGTCACATTGGCCGCTCATCTCTCTGAAACGGTTGTACTTATCGTCTGCAAAGCTATGTCGCGTGCTGCGGTATGCGGAGACACTAAAAGCACCATAGTAGAACACAGATGAAGCTTCTAAGTTTATGTAATAGCCAGTAAGAAGTAGTACAATTCAAGTTTTTGTTATGGATTATTGACTTTTTACCCATCTTTGGTGCCTTGGACATGACCTAGGAACTTAAGATATTGCATGTAAGGAGGACTAGCAGCCGCGATGCACGGGATAATGTGAAAAGTGTTCATATGTAGTGATACCTGGGAAATCCTTCCGTATTCGTCATTTGTTATCGAATCGACTTAAAGCCAGATCGTCACATTGGCCGCTCTTCTCTCTGAAACGGATGTACTTATCGTCTGCAAAGCTATGTCGCGTTCTGCGGTATGCGGAGACACTAAAAGCACCATAGTAGAACACAGATGATGCTTCTAAGTTGTTGTAATAGCCAGTAAGAAGTAGTACAATTCAAGTTTTAGGTATCGATTATTGACTTTTTAGCTGGCTTTGGTGCATTGGACATGAGCTAGGACCTTAAGTTTCTGCAAGAAGGGTGGACTTGCAGCCGAGTTGCACGGGAGAATGTGAAAAGTGTTCATATGTAGTAAAAACCTGAGAAATCCGAACGTTTTCGTCATTTGTTTTCGAATAGACTTAAAGCCAGATCGTCACATTGACCGGAGTTCTGTCTGAAACGGTAACATTTATGGTCTGCAAAGCTATGTCGCGTGCTGCGGTATGTAGAGACACTAAAAGCACCATAGTGGAACGCAGATGATGCTTCTAAGTTGATGTAATAGCCAGTATGATGTAGTACAATTCAAGTTTTTGTTATCGATTATTGACTTTTTACCCTTCTTTGGTACCTTGGACATGAGCTAGGAACTTAAAATTTTGCATGAAAGGATAATTAGCAGCCGCGTTGCACGGGAGAATGTGAAAAGTGTTCATATGTTATATAAAGCTCAGAAATCCGTCCGTATTCGTCATTTGTTATCGAATCGACTCAAAGCCAGATCGTCACATTGGCCGCTCTTCTGTCTGAAAGGGTTGTACTTATCGTCTGCAAAGCTAAGTCGCGTAATGCGGTATGCAGAGACACTAAAAGCACAATAGTAGAACACAGATGAAGCTTCTAAGTTGATGTAATAGCCAGTAAGAAGTATTACAAATTAAGTTTTTGGTATCGATTATTGACTTTTTACCCTTCTTTGGTGCCTTGGACATGACCTAGGAACTTAAGATTTTGCATGAAAGTAGGACTAGCAGATGCGATGCGCGGGAGAATGTGAAAAGTGTTCATATGTAATAAAAGCCTAAGAAATCCGTCCGTTTTCGTCATTTGTTATCGAATCGACTTAAAGCCAGATCGTCACATTGGCCGCGCTTCTCTCTGAAACGGTTGTACTTATCGTCTGCAAAGCTATGTAGCGTGCTGCGGTATGCGTAGACACTAAAAGCACCATAGTAGATCACAGATGAAGCTTCTAAGTTGACGTAATAGCCAGTAAGAAGTAGTACAATTCAAGTTTTAGTAATCGATTATTGACTTTTTAGCTGGCTCTGGTGCCTTGGACATGAGCTAGGACCTTAACATTTTGCATGAAAAGAGGACTAGCAGCCGCGTTGCCAGGGAGAATGTGAAAAGTGTTCATATGTAGTAAAAACTTGAGAAATCCGTCCGTTATCGTCATTTGTTATCGAATCGACTTAAAGCCGGATCGTCACATTGGTCGCTCTTCTGTCTGAAACGGTTACATTTATCGTCTGCAAAGCTATGTCGCGTGCTGCGGTATGTGGAGACACTAAAAGCACAATAGTAGAACACAGATGAAGCTCCTAAGTTGATGTAATAGCCAGTAAGAATTAGTACAATTCAAGTTTTAGGTATCGATTTTTGACTTTTTACCCTTCTTTGGTGCCTAGACATGAGCTAGGAACTTAAGATTTTGCATGAAAGGAGGACTAGCAGCCGCGTTGCACGGGAGAATGTGAAAAGTTTTCATATGTAGTAAAAACCTGAGAAATCCGTCCGTTTTCGTCATTTGTTATCGAATCGACTTAAAGCAAGATCGTCACATTGGCCGCTCTTCTGTCTGAAACGGTTACATTTTTCGCCTGCAAAGCTATGTTTCGTGCTGCGGTATGCGGAGACACTAAAAGCACCATAGTAGAACACAGATGAAGCTTCTAAGTTGATGTAATAGCCAGTAAGAAGTAGTACAATTCAAGTTTTAGTTATCTATTATTGACTTTTTAACTGCCTTCGGTGGCTTGGACATGAGCTAGGACCGTAACATTTTGCATGAAAGGAGGACTAGCAGCCGAGTAGCACGGGAGAATGTGAAAAGTGTTCATTTGTAGTAAAAACCTGAGAAATCCGTCCGTTTTCGTCATTTGTTATAGAATCGACTTAAAGCCAGATCGTCACATTGGCCACTTTTCTCTCTGTAACGGTTACATTTATCGTCTGCAAAGCTATGTCGCGTGCTGCGGTATGTGGAGACACTAAAAGCACCATAGTAGAACACAGATGAAGCTCCTAAGTTGATGTAAAAAGCCAGTAAGAAGTAGTACAATTCAAGTTTTAGGTATCGATTATTAACTTTTTACCCTTCTTTGGTGCTTTGAACCGGAGCTAGGAACTTAAGATTTTGTATGAAAGGAGGACTAGCAGTAGCGTTGCACTGGAGCATGTGAAAAGTGTTCATATGAAGTAAAAACCTGAGAAATCCGTCCGTTTTCGTCATTTGTTATCGAATCGACTTAAATCCAGATCGTCACATTGGCCGCTCTTCTGTCTGAAAGGGTTGTAATTATCGTCTGCAAAGCTATGTCGCGTAATGCGGTATGCAGAGACACTAAAAGCACAATAGTAGAACACAGATGAAGCTTCTAAGTTGATGTAATAGCCAGTAAGAAGTATTACAATTTAAGTTTTTGGTATCGATTATTGACTTTTTACCCTTCTTTGGTGCCTTGGACATGATCTAGGAACTTAAGATTTTGCATGAAAGTAGGACTGGCAGATGCGATGCGCGGGAGAATGTGAAAAGTGTTCATATGTAGTAAAAGCCTAAGAAATCCGTCCGTTTTCGTCATTTGTTATCGAATCGACTTAAAGCAAGATCGTCACATTGGCCGCTCTTCTGTCTGAAACGGTTACATTTTTCGCCTGCAAAGCTATGTCGCGTGCTGCGGTATGCGGAGACACTAAAAGCACCATAGTAGAACACAGATGAAGCTTCTAAGTTGATGTAATAGCCAGTAAGAAGTAGTACAATTCAAGTTTTAGTTATCGATTATTGACTTTTTAACTGCCTTCGGTGCCTTGGACATGAGCTAGGACCGTAACATTTTGCATGAAAGGAGGACTAGCAGCCGAGTAGCACGGGAGAATGTGAAAAGTGTTCATTTGTAGTAAAAACCTGAGAAATCCGTCCGTTTTCGTCATTTGTTATAGAATCGACTTAAAGCCAGATCGTCACATTGGCCACTTTTCTCTCTGTAACGGTTACATTTATCGTCTGCAAAGCTATGTCGCGTGCTGCGGTATGTGGAGACACTAAAAGCACCATAGTAGAACACAGATGAAGCTCCTAAGTTGATGTAAAAAGCCAGTAAGAAGTAGTACAATTCAAGTTTTAGGTATCGATTATTAACTTTTTACCCTTCTTTGGTGCTTTGAACCGGAGCTAGGAGCTTAAGATTTTGTATGAAAGGAGGACTAGCAGTAGCGTTGCACTGGAGCATGTGAAAAGTGTTCATATGAAGTAAAAACCTGAGAAATCCGTCCGTTTTCGTCATTTGTTATCGAATCGACTTAAATCCAGATCGTCACATTGGCCGCTCTTTTGCCTGAAAGGGTTGTACTTATCGTCTGCAAAGCTAAGTCGCGTAATGCGGTATGCAGAGACACTAAAAGCACAATAGTAGAACACAGATGAAGCTTCTAAGTTGATGTAATAGCCAGTAAGAAGTATTACAATTTAAGTTTTTGGTATCGATTATTGACTTTTTACCCTTCTTTGGTGCCTTGGACATGACCTAGGAACTTAAGATTTTGCATGAAAGTAGGACTAGCAGATGCGATGCGCGGGAGAATGTGAAAAGTGTTCATATGTAGAAAAAGCCTAAGAAATCCGTCCGTTTTCGTCATTTGTTATCGAATCGACTTAAAGCCAGATCGTCACATTGGCCGCGCTTCTCTCTGAAACGGTTGTACTTATCGTCTGCAAAGCTATGTCGCGTGCTGCGGTATGCGTAGACACTAAAAGCACCATAGTAGAACACAGATGAAGCTTCTAAGTTGACGTAATAGCCAGTAAGAAGTTGTACAATTCAAGTTTTAGTTATCGATTATTGACTTTTTAGCTGGCTCTGGTGCCTTGGACATTAGCTAGGACCGTAACATTTTGCATGAAAAGAGGACTAGCAGCTGCGTTGCCAGGGAGAATGTGAAAAGTGTTCATATGTAGTAAAAACCTGAGAAATCCGTCCGTTATCGTCATTTGTTATCGAATCGACTTAAAGCCGGATCGTCACATTGGCCGCTCTTCTGTCTGAAACGGTTACATTTATCGTCTGCAAAGCTATGTCGCGTGCTGCGGTATGTGGAGACACTAAAAGCACAATAGTAGAACACAGATGAAGCTTCTAAGTTGATGTAATAGCCAGTAAGAATTAGTACAATTTAAGTTTTAGGTATCGATTATTGACTTTTTACCCTTCTTTGGTGCCTAGACATGAGCTAGGAACTTAAGATTTTGCATGAAAGGAGGACTAGCAGCCGCGTTGCACGGGAGAATGTGAAAAGTGTTCATATGTAGTAAAAACCTGAGAAATCCGTCCGTTATCGTCATTTGTTATCGAATCGACTTAAATCCAGATCGTCACATTGGCCGCAGTTCTGTCTGAAACGGTTACATTTATCGTCTGCAAAGCTATGTCGCGTGCTGCGGTATGCAGAGACACTAAAAGCACCATAGTAGAACACAGATGAAGCTTCTAAGTTGATGTAATAGCTAGTATGAAGTAGTACAATTCAAGTTTTGTTATCGTTTATTGACTTTTTACCCTTCTTTGGTACCTTGGGCATCAGCTAGGACCTTATGATTCTGCATGAAAGGAGGACTAGCAGCCGCGTTGCACGGGAGAAAGTGAAAAGTGTTGGTATGTAGTAAAAACCTGAGAAATCCGTCCGTTTTCGTCATTTGTTATCGAATTGACTTAAAGCCAGATGGCCACATTGGCCGCTCTTCTCTCTGAAACGGTTGTACTTATCGTCTGCAAAGCTATGCCGCGTGCTGCGGTATGCGGAGACACTAAAAGCACCATAGTAGAACACAGATGAAGCTTCTAAGTTTATGTAATAGCCAGTAAGAAGTAGTACAATTCAAGTTTTTGTTATAGATTATTGACTTTTTACCCATCTTTGGTGCCTAGACATGACCTAGGAACTTAAGATATTGCATGAAAGGAGGACTAGCAGCCGCGATGCACGGGATAATGTGAAAAGTGTTCATATGTAGTGATACTTGGGAAATCCTTCCGTATTCGTCATTTGTTATCGAATCGACTTAAAGGCAGATCGTCACATTGGCCGTTCTTCTCTCTGAAACGGATGTACTTATCGTCTGCAAAGCTATGTCGCGTTCTGCGGTATGCGGAGACACTAAAAGCACCATAGTAGAACAAAGATGATGCTTCTAAGTTGTTGTAATAGCCAGTAAGAAGTAGTACAATTCAAGTTTTAGGTATCGATTATTGACTTTTTAGCTGGCTTTGGTGCATTGGACATGAGCTAGGACCTTAAGATTCTGCAAGAAGGGTGGACTTGCAGCCGAGTTGCACGGGAGAATGTGAAAAGTGTTCATATGTAGTAAAAACCTGAGAAATCCGAACGTTTTCGTCATTTGTTATCGAATCGACTTAAAGCCAGATCGTCACATTGGCCGCTTTTCTCTCTGAAACGGTTACATTTATCGTCTGCAAAGCTATGTCACGTGCTGCGGTATGTGGAGACACTAAAAGCACCATAGTAGAACAAAGATGATGCTTCTAAGTTGTTGTAATAGCCAGTAAGAAGTAGTACAATTCAAGTTTTAGTTATCGATTATTGACTTTTTAACTAGCTTTGGTGCCTTGGACATGAGCTAGGACCTTAAGATTTTGGATTAAACTAGGACTAGCAGCCGCGATGCGCGGGAGACCGTGAAAAGTGTTCATATGTAGTAAAAACCTGAGAAATACGTCCGTTATCGTCATTTGTTATCGAATCGACGTAAAGCCAGATCGTCACATTGGCCGCTCTTCTATCTGAAACGGTTACATTTATCGTCTGCAAAGCTATGTCGCATGCTGCGGTATGCGTAGACACTAAAAGTACCATAGTGGATCACAGATGAAGCATGTAAGTTGATGTAATAGCCAGTAAGAAGTAGTACAATTCAAGTTTTAGGTATCAAATATTGTCTTTTTAGCTGGCTTTGGTGCCTTGGACATGAGCTAGGACCTTAAGATTTTGGATTAAACTAGGACTAGCAGCCGCGATGCGCGCTAGAATGTGAAAAGTGTTCGTATGTAGAAAAAGCTGAGAAATCCGTCCGTATTCGTCATTTGTTATTGAATCGACTTAAAGCCAGATCGTCACATCGGCCGCTCTTCTCTCTGAAACGGATGTACTTATTGTCTGCAAAGCTATGTCGCGTGCTGCGGTATGCGGAGACACTAAAAGCACCATAGTAGAACACAGATGAAGCTTCTAAGTTGGTGTAATAGCCAGTAAGAAGTAGTACAATTCAAGTTTTAGTTATCGATTAATGACTTTTTAACTGCCTCTGGTGCCGTGGACATGAGCTAGGACCGTAACATTTTGCATGAAAGGAGGACTAGCAGCCGAGTAGCATGGGAGAATGTGAAAAGTGTTCATTTGTAGTAAAAACCTGAGAAATCCGTCCGTTTTCGTCATTTGTTATCGAATCGACTTAAATCCAGATTGTCACATTGGCCACTTTTCTCTCTGAAACGGTTACATTTATCGTCTGCAAAGCTATGTCGCGTGCTGCGGTATGCGGAGACACTAAAAGCACCATAGTAGAACACAGATGAAGCTCCTGAGTTGATGTAAAAGCCAGTAAGGTAGTACAATTCAAGTTTTAGGTATCGATTATTAACTTTTTACCCTTCTTTGGTGCTTTGAACAGGAGCTAGGAACTTGAGATTTTGTATGAAAGGAGGACTAGCAGTAGCGTTGCACTGGAGAATGTGAAATGTGTTCATATGTAGTAAAAACCTGAGAAATCCGTAAGTTTTCGTCATTTGTTATCGAATCGACTTAAATCCATATCGTCACATTGGCCGCTCTTCTGTCTGAAACGGTTACATTCTTCGTCTGCAAAGCTATGTCGCATGCTGCGGTATGCGGAGACACGAAAAGCGCCATAGTGGATCTCAGATGAAGCATCTAACTTGATGTAATAGCCAGTAAGAAGTAGTACATTTCAAGTTTTAGGTATCGATTAATGACTTTTCAGCTGGCTTTGGTGCCTTGGACATGAGCTAGGACCTTAAGACTCTGTATGTAAGGAGGAGTAGCAGCCGAGTTGCACGGGAGAATGTGAAAAGTGTTCATATGTAGTAAAAACCTGAAAAATCCGTTAGTTTTCGTCCTTTGTTATCGAATCGACTTAAAGCAGGTCGTCACATTGGCCGCTCTTCTGTCTGAAACGGTTACATTTATATTCTGCAAAGCTATGTCGCATGCTGCGGTATGCGGAGACACTAAAAGCACCATAGTGGATCACAGATGAATCATCTAAGTTGATGTAACAGCCAGTAAGATGTAGTACAATTCAAGTTTTAGGTATCGACTATTGACTTTTTAGCTGGCTTTGGTGCCTTGGACATGAGCTAGGACCTTAAGATTGTGCATGAAACGAGGACTAGCAGCCGAATTGCACGGCAGAATGTGAAAAGTGTTCATATGTAGTAAAAACCTGAGAAATCCGTCCGTTTTCGTCATTTGTTATCAAATCGACTTAAAGCCAGATCGTCACATTGGCCGCTCTTCTCTCTGAATCGGTTGTACTGATCGTCTGCAAAGCTATGTCGCGTGCTGCGGTATGCGGAGACACTAAAAGCACCATTGTAGAACACAGATGAAGCTTCTAAATTGATGTAATAGCCAGTAATAAGTAGTACAATTCAAGTTTTAAATATCGATTATTGACTTTTTAACTGGCTTTGGTGCCTTGGACATGAGCTAGGACCTTAACATTTTGCACGAAAGGAGGACTAGCAGCCGAGTTGAAAGGGAGAATGTGAAAAGTGTTCATATGTAGTAAAAACCTGAGAAATACGTCCGTTTTCGTCATTTGTTATCGAATGGACTTAAAGCCAGATCGTCACATTGGCCGCTCTTCTGTCTGAAACGGTTACATTTATCGTCTGCAAAGCTATGTCGCGTGCTGCGGTATGTGGAGACACTAAAAGCACAATAGTAGAACACAGATGAAGCTTCTAAGTTGATGTAATAGCCAGAGAGAAGTATTACAATTCAAGTTCTAGGTTTCGATTATTGACTTTTTACCCTTCTTTGGTGCCTTGGACATGGGCTAGAAACTTAAGATTTTGCATGAAAGGAGGACTAGCAGCCGCGATGCGATGGAGACTGTGAAAAGTGTTCATATGTAGTAAAAACCTGAGAAATACATCCGTTTTCGTCATTTGTTATCGAATCGACTTAAAGTCAGATCGGCACATTGGCCGCTCATCTGTCTGAAACGGTTACATTTATCGTCTGCAAAGCTATGTCGCATGCTGCGGTATGCGGAGACACTAAAAGCACCATAGTGGATCACAGATGAAGCATCTACGTTGATGTAATAGCCAGTAAGAAGTAGTACAATTCAAGTTTTAGGTATCGATTATTGACTTTTTACCCTTCTTTGGTGACTTGGACGTGAGCTAGGTACTTAAGATTTTGCATGAAAGGAGGACTAGTAGCCGCGATGCGCGGGAGAATGTGAAAAGTGTTCATACGTAGTAAAAACCTGAGAAATCCGTCCGTTTTCGTCATTTGTTATCGAATGGACTTAAGCCAGATCGTCACATTGGCCGCTCTTCTGTCTAAAACGGTTACATTTATCGTCTGCAAAGCTATGTCGCATGATGCAGTATGCGGAGACACTAAAAGCACCACAGTGGATCACAGATGAAGCATCTACGTTGATGTAATAGCCAGTAAGAAGTAGTACAATTCAAGTTTTAGGTATCGATTATTGACTTTTTAGCTGGCTTTGGTGCCTTGGACATGAGCTAGGACCTTAAGATTCTGCATGAAAATAGGACTAGCAGCCGAGTTGCACGGGAGAATGTGAAAAGTGTTCACACGTAGTAAAAACCTGAGGAACCCGTCCATTTTCGTCATTTGTTATCGAATCGACTTAAAGCCAGATCGTCACATTGTCCGCCCTTCTGTCTGAAACGGTTACATTTATCGTCTGCAAAGCTATGTCGCATGGTGCGGTATGCGGAGACACTAAAAGCACCATAGTGGATCACAGATGAAGCATCTAAGTTGATGTAATAGCCAGTAAGAAGTAGTACAATTCAAGTTTTAGGTATCGATTATTGACTTATTTGCTGGCTTTGGTGCCTTGGACATGAGCTAGGACCTTAAGATTCTGCATTAAAGGAGGACTAGCGGCCGCGTTGCACGGGAGAATGCGAAAAGTGTTTATACGTAGTAGGAACCTGAGAAATCCGTCCGTTTTCGTAATTTATTATCGAATCGACTTAAAGCCATATCGTCACATTGGCCGCTCTTCTCTCTGAAACGGTTACATTTATCGTCTGCAAAGCTATGTCGCGTGCTGCGGTATTTGGAGACACTAAAAGCACCATAGTAGAACACAGATGAAGCTTCTAAGTTGACGTAATAGCCAGTAAGAAGTAGTACAATTCAAGTTTTAGGTATCGATTATTGACTTTTTAGCTGGCTTTGGTGATTTGGACATGAGCTAGGACCTTAAGATTCTGCATGATAGGAGGACAAGCAGCCGAGTTGCATGGGAGAATGTGAAAAGTGTTCATATGTAGTAAATACCTGAGAAATTCGTCCGTTTTCGTCATTTGTTATCGAATCGACTTAAAGCCAGATCGTCACATTGGACGCTCTTCTCTCTGAAACGGTTGTACATATCGTTTGCAAAGCTATGACGCGTGCTGCGGTATGCGGAGACACAAAAGGCACCATAGTGGACACACAGATGAAGCTTATAAGTTGATGTAATAGCCAGTAAGAAGTAGTACAATTCAAGTTTTCGGTATGGATTATTGACTTTTTAGCTATCTTTGGTGCCTTGGACATGAGCTAGGACCTTAAGATTTTGCATGAAAGGAGGACTAGCAGCCGCGTTGCATGGGAGAATGTGAAAAGTGTTCATATGTAGTAAAAACCTGAGAAATCCGTCCGTTTTCCTAATTTGTCATGGAATCGACTTAAAGCCAGATCGTCACATTGGCCGCGCTTCTCTCTGAAACGGTTGTACTTATCGTCTGCAAAGCTATGTCGCGTGCTGCGGTATGCAGAGACACTAAAAGCACCATAGTAGAACACAGATGAAGCTTCTAAGTTGATGTAATAGCCAGTAAGAAGTAGTACAATTCAAGGTTTACGTATCGATTATTGACTTTTTTGCTGGCTTTGGTGCCTTGGACATGAGCTAGGACCTTAAGATTCTGCATGAAAGGAGGACTAGCAGCCGAGTTGTATGGGACAATGTGAAAAGAGTTCATATGTAGTAAAAACCTGAGAAATCCGTCCGTTTTTGTCATTTGTTATCGAATCGACTTGAAGCAAGATCATCACATTGGCCGCTCTTCTCTCTGAAACGGTTGTACTTATCGTCTGCAAAGCTATGTCGCGTGCTGCGGTATGCGGAGACACTAAAAGCACCATAGTGGATCACAGATGAAGCATCTACGTTGATGTAATAGCCAGTAAGAAGTAGTACAATTCAAGTTTTAGGTATCGATTATTGACTTTTTACCCTTCTTTGGTGCCTTGGACATGAGTTAGGTACTTAAGATTTTGCATGAAAGGAGGACTAGTAGCCGCGATGCGCGGGAGAATGTGAAAAGTGTTCATACGTAGTAAAAACCTGAGAAATCCGTCCGTTTTCGTCATTTGTTACCGAATCGACTTAAAGCCAGATCGTCACATTGGCCGCTCTTCTGTCTGAAACGGTTACATTTATCGTCTGCAAAGCTATGTCGCATGCTGCGGTATGCGGAGACACTAAAAGCACCATAGTGGATCACAGATGAAGCATCTACGTTGATGTAATAACCAGTAAGAAGTAGTACAATTCAAGTTTTAAGTATCGATTATTGACTTTTTAGCTGGCTTTGGTGCCTTGGACATGAGCTAGGACCTTAAGATTCTGCATGAAAGGAGGACTAGCAGCCGAGTTGCACGGGAGAATGTGAAAAGTGTTCACACGTAGTAAAAACCTGAGGAACCCGTCCATTTTCGTCATTTGTTATCGAATCGACTTAAAGCCAGATCGTCACATTGGCCGATCTTCTCTCTGAAACGGTTGTACTTACGTCTGCAAAGCTTTGTCGCGTGCTGCGGTATACGGAGACACTAAAAGCACCATAGTAGAACAAAGATGAAGCTTCCTAGTTGATGTTATAGCCAGTAAGAAGTAGTACAATTTAAGTTTTAGTTATCGATTATTGACTTTTTAGCTGGCTTTGGTGCCTTGGACATGAGATAAGACCTTAAGATTCTGCATGAAAGGACGACTAGCAGCCGAGTTGCACGGGAGAATGTGAAAAGTGTTCATATGTAGTAAAAACGTGAGAAATCCGTTACTTTTCGTCATTTGTTATCGAATCGACTTAAAGCCAGATCGTCACATTGGCCGCCCTTCTGTATGAAACGGTTACATTTATCGTCTGCAAAGCTATGTCGCATGGTGCGGTATGCGGAGACACTAAAAGCACCATAGTAGAACACAGATGAAGCTTCTAAGTTGATGTAATAGCCAGTAAGAAGTAGTACAATTCAAGGTTTAGGTATCGATTATTGAATTTTTAGCTGGCTTTGGTGACTTGGACACGAACTAGGACCTTACGATTCTGCATGAAAGGAGGACTAGCAGCCGAGTTGCAAGGGAGAATGTGAAAAGTGTTCATATGTAGTAAAAACCTGCGAAATCCGTCCGTTTTCGTAATTTGTTATGGAATCGACTTAAAGCCAGATCGTCACATTGGCCGCGCTTCTCCCTGAAACGGTTGTACTTATCGTCTGCAAAGCTATGTCGCGTGCTGCGGTATGCGGAGACACTAAAAGCACCATAGTAGAACACAGATGAAGCTTCTAAGTTGATGTAATAGCCAGTAAGAAGTAGTACAATTCAAGTTTTAGGTATCGATTATTGACTTTTTATCTGGCTTTGGTGCCTTGGACATGAGCTAGGACCTTAAGATACTGCATGAAAGGAGGACTAGCAGCCGCGTTGCACGGGAGTATGTGAAAAGTGTTCATATGTAGTAAAAACCTGAGATATCCGTCCATTTTCGTCATTTGTTATCGAATCGACTTATAGCCAGATCATCACATTGGCCCCTCTTCTCTCTGAAACGGTTGTACTTATCGTCTGCAAAGCTATGTCGCTTGCTGCGGTATGCGAAGACACTAAAATCACCATAGTGGAACACAGATGAAGCTTCTAAGTTGATGTAATAGCCAGTAAGAAGTAGTACAATTCAAGTTTTAGCTATCGATTATTGACTTTTTAGCTGGCTTTGGTGCCTTGGACATGAGCTATGTCCTTAAGATTCTGCACGAAAGGAGGACTAGCAGCCGAGTTGAATGGGAGAATGTGAAAAGTGTTCATATGTAGTAGAAAACCTGAGAAATCCGTCCGTTTTCGTCATTTGTTATCGAATCAACTTGAAGCCAGATCGTCACATTGGCCGCTCTTCTCTCTGAAACGGTTGTTCTTATCGTTTGCAAAGCTATGTCGCATGCTGCGGTATGCGGAGATACTAAAAACACCATAGTGGAACACAGATGAAGCATCTACGTTGACGTAATAGCCAGTAAGAAGTAGTACAACTCAAGGTTTAGGTATCGATTATTGACTTTTTAGCTGGCTTTGGTGCCTTGGACATGAGATAGGTCCTTAAGATTCTGCATGAAAGGAGGACTAGCAGCCGAGTTGCATGGGAGAATGTGAAAAGTGTTCATCTGTAGTAAATACCTGAGAAATTCGTTCGTTTTCGTCATTTGTTACCGAATCGACTTAAAGCCAGATCGTCACATTGGCCGCTCTTCTCTCTGAAACGGTTGTACTTATCGTTTGCACAGCTATGTCGCGTGCTGCGGTATTCCGAGACACAAAAAGCACCATAGTGGACACACAGATGAAGCTTCTAAGTTGATGTAATAGCCAGTAAGAAGTAGTACAATTCAAGTTTTAGTTTATGGATTATTGACTTTTTAGCTATCTTTGGTGCCTTGGACATGAGCTAGGACATTAAGATTCTGCATGAAAGGAGGACTAGCAGCCGCGTTGCATGGGAGTATGTGACAAGTGTTCATATGTAGTAAAAACCTGAGAAATCCGTCCGTTTTCGTCATTTGCTATCGAATAGACTTAAAGCCAGATCTTCACATTGGCCGCTCTTCTCTCTGAAACGGTGGTACTTAACGTCTGCAAAGCTATGTCGCGTGCTGCGGTATGCGTAGACACTAAAAGCACCATAGTAGAACAGAGATGAAGCTTCTAAGTTGATGTAATAGCCAGTAAGAAGTAGTACAATTCAAGATTGACGTATCGATTATTGACTTTTTTGCTGGCTTTGGTGCCTTTGGCATGAGCTACGTCCTTATGATTCTGCATGAAAGGAGGACTAGCAGCCGAGTTGTATGGGAGAATGTGAAAAGTGTTCATATGTAGTAAAAACCTGAGAAATCCATCCGTTTTCGTCTATCGTCACATTGGCCGCGCTTCTCTCTGAAACGCTTGTACTTATCGTCTGCAAAGCTATGTCGCGTGCTGCGGTATGCGGAGACACTAAAGCACAATTGTAGAACACAGATGAAGCTTCTAAGTTGATGTAATAGCCAGTAAGGAGTAGTACAATTCAAGTTTTAGGTATCGAATATTGACTTTCTAGCTGGCTTTGGTGCCTTGGACATGGGCTAGGACCTTAAGATTCTGCATGAAAGGAGGACTAGCAGCCGAGTTGCACGGGAGGATGCGAAAAGTGTTCATATGTAGTAAAAACCTGAGAAATCCGTCCGTTTTCGTAATTTATTATCGAATCGACTTAAAGCAGTGCGTCACATTGGCCGCTCTTCTCTCTGAAACGGTTGTACTTATCGTCTGCAAAGCTATGTCGTGTGCTGCGGTATGCGGGGACACTAAAAGCACCATAGTAGAACACAGATTAAGCTTCTAAGTTGATGTAATACCCAGTAAGAAGTAGTAAAATCAAGTTTTAGGTATCGATTATTGACATTTTAGCTGGCTTTTGTGCCTTGGACATGAGCTAGGACCTTATGATGCTGCATGAAAGGAGGACTAGCAGCCGAGATGCATGGGAGAATGTGAATAGTGGTCATATGTAGTAAAAAAATGAGAAATCCGTCCGTTTTCGTCATTTGTTATCGAATCGCCTTAAAGCCAGATCGTCACATTGGCCGCTCTTCTCTCTGAAACGGTTGTACTTATCGTCTGAAAGCTGTGTCGCGTGCTGCGGTATGCGGAGACACTAAAATCACCATAGTAGAACACAGATGAAGCTTCTAAGTTGATGTAATAGCCAGTAAGGAGTAGTACAATTCAAGTTTTAGTTATCGATTATTGACTTTTTAGCTGGCTTTGGTGCCTTGGACATGAGATAAGACCTTAAGATTCTGCATGAAAGGACGACTAGCAGCCGAGTTGCACGGGAGAATGTGAAAAGTGTTCATATGGAGTAAAAACATGAGAAATCCGTTACTTTTCGTCATTTGTTATCGAATCGACTTAAAGCCAGATCGTCACATTGGCCGCCCTTCTGTCTGAAACGGTTACATTTATCGTCTGCAAAGCTATGTCGCATGGTGCGGTATGCGGAGACACTAAAAGCACCATAGTAGAACACAGATGAAGCTTCTAAGTTGATGTAATAGCCAGTAAGAAGTAGTACAATTCAAGGTTTAGGTATCGATTATTGACTTTTTAGCTGGCTTTGGTGACTTGGACATGAACTAGGACCTTACGATTCTGCATGAAAGGAGGACTAGCAGCCGAGTTGCAAGGGAGAATGTGAAAAGTGTTCATATGTAGTAAAAACCTGAGAAATCCGTCCGTTTTCGTAATTTGTTATGGAATCGACTTAAAGCCAGATCGTCACATTGGCCGCGCTTCTCTCTGAAACGGTTGTACTTATCGTCTGCAAAGCTATGTCGCGTGCTGCGGTATGCGTAGACACTAAAAGCACCATAGTAGAACACAGATGAAGCTTCTAAGTTGATGTAATAGCCAGTAAGAAGTAGTACAATTCAAGATTTACGTATCGGTTATTGACTTTTTTGCTGGCTTTGGTGCCTTGGACATGAGCTAGGACCTTAAGATTCTGCATGAAAGGAGGAATAGCAGCCGAGTTGTATGGGACAATGTGAAAAGTGTTCATATGTAGTAAAAACCTGAGAAATCCGTCCGTTTTCGTCATTTGTTATCGAATCGACTTGAAGCAAGATCGTCACATTGGCCGCTCTTCTATCTGAAACGGTTGTACTTATCGTCTGCAAAGCTATGTCGCGTGCTGCGGTATGCGGAGACACTAAAAGCACCATAGTAGAACACAGATGAAGCTTCTAAGTTGATGTAATAGCCAGTAAGAAGTAGTACAATTCAAGTTTTAGGTATCGATTATTGACTTTTTAGCTGGCTTTGGTGCCTTGGACATGAGCTAGGACCTTAAGATACTGCATGAAAGGACGACTAGCAGCCGCGTTGCACGGGAGTATGTGAAAAGTGTTCATATGTAGTAAAAACCTGAGATATCCGTCCATTTTCGTCATTTGTTATCGAATCGACTTATAGCCAGATCATCACATTGGCCCCTCTTCTCTCTGAAACTTTTGTACTTATCGTCTGCAAAGCTATGTCGCGTGCTGCGGTATGCGGAACACTAAAATCGCCATAGTGGAACACAGATGAAGCTTCTAAGTTGATGTAATAGCCAGTAAGAAGTAGTACAATTCAAGTTTTAGCTATCGATTATTGACTTTTTAGCTGGCTTTGGTGCCTTGGCCATGAGCTATGTCCTTAAGATTCTGCACGAAAGGAGGACTAGCAGCCGAGTTGAATGGGAGAATGTGAAAAGTGTTCATATGTAGTAAAAACCTGAGAAATCCGTCCGTTTTCGTCATTTGTTATCGAATCAACTTGAAGCCAGATCGTCACATTGGCCGCTCTTCTCTCTGAAACGGTTGTACTTATCGTTTGCAAAGCTATGTCGCGTGCTGCGGTATTCCGAGACACAAAAAGCACCATAGTGGACACAGAGATGAAGCTTCTAAGTTGATGTAATAGCCAGTAAGAAGTAGTACAATTCAAGTTTTAGGGTATGGATTATTGACTTTTTAGCTATCTTTGGTGCCTTGGACATGAGCTAGGACATTAAGATTCTGCATGAAAGGAGGACTAGCAGCCGCGTTGCATGGGAGTATGTGACAAGTGTTCATATGTAGTAAAAACCTGAGAAATCCGTCCGTTTTCGTCATTTGTTATCGAATAGACTTAAAGCCAGATCTTTACATTGGCCGCTCTTCTCTCTGAAACGGTTGTACTTGACGTCTGCAAAGCTATGTCGCGTGCTGCGGAATGCGTAGACACTAAAAGCACCATAGTAGAACACAGATGAAGCTTCTAAGTTGATGTAATAGCCAGTAAGAAGTAGTACAATTCAAGATTTACGTATCGATTATTGACTTTTTTGCTGGCTTTGGTGCCTTTGGCATGAGCTAGGTCCTTATGATTCTGCATGAAAGGAGGACTAGCAGCCGAGTTGCATGGGAGAATGTGAAAAAAGTTCATATGTAGTAAAAACCTGAGAAATCCATCCGTTTTCGTCATTTGTTATCGAATCGACTTAAAGCCAGATCGTCACATTGGACGCTCTTCTCTCTGAAACGCTTGTACTTATCGTCTGCAAACCTATGTCGCGTGCTGCGGTATGCGGAGACACTAAAAGCACAATAGTAGAACACAGATGAAGCTTCTAAGTTGATGTAATAGCCAGTAAGGAGTAGTACAATTCAAGTTTTAGGTATCGAATATTGACTTTTTAGCAGGCTTTGGTGCCTTGACATGGGCTAGGACGTTAAGATTCTGCATGAAAGGAGGACTAGCAGCCGAGTTGCACGGGAGGATGCGAAAAGTGTTCATATGTAGTAAAAACCTGAGAAATCCGTCCGTTTTCGTAATTAATTATCGAATCGACTTAAAGCAGTGCGTCACATTGGCCGCTCTTCTCTCTGAAACGGTTGTACTTATCGTCTGCAAAGCTATGTCGTGTGCTGCGGTATGCGGAGACACTAAAAGCACCATAGTAGAACACAGATTAAGCATCTAAGTTGATGTAATACCCAGTAAGAAGTAGTACAATTCAAGTTTTAGGTATCGATTATTGACTTTTTAGCTGGCTTTTGTGTCTTGGACATGAGCTAGGACCTTATGATTCTGCATGAAAGGAGGACTAGCAGCCGAGATGCATGGGAGAATGTGAATAGTGGTCATATGTAGTAAAAAAATGAGAAATCCGTCCGTTTTCGTCATTTGTTACCGAATCGCCTTAAAGCCAGATCGTCACATTGGCCGCTCTTCTCTCTGAAACGGTTGTACTTATCGTCTGAAAGCTATGTCGCGTGCTGCGGTATGCGGAGACACTAAAAGCACCATAGTAGAACACAGATGAAGCTTCTAAGTTGATGTAATAGCCAGTAAGGAGTAGTACTATTCAAGTTTTAGGTATCGATTATTGACTTTTTGCTGGCTTTGGTGCCTTGGACATGAGCTAGGACCTTACGATTCTGCATGAAAGGAGGACTAGCAGCCGAGTTGCACGGGATAATGTAAAAAGTGTTCATATGTAGTAAAAACCTGAGAAATCCGTCCGTTTTCGATATTTGTTATCGAATCGACTTAAAGCCAGATCGTCACATTGGCCCCTCTTCTCTCTGAAACGGTTGTACTTATCGTCTGCAAAGCTATGTCCCGTGCTGCAGTATGCGGAGACACTAAAAGCACAATAGTAGAACACAGATGAAGCATCTAAGTTGATGTGATAGCCAGTGAGAAGTAGTACAATTAAAGTTTTAGCTATCGATTACTGACTTTTTAGCTGGCTTTGGTGCCTTGGACATGAGGTGGGACCTTAAGATTGTGCATGAAAGGAGGACTAGCAGCCGCGTTGCACGGGAGTATGTGAAAAGTGTTCATATGTAGTAAAAACCTGAGAAATCCGTCCATTTTCGTCATTTGTTATCGAATCGACTTAAAGCCAAATAGTCACATTGGCCGCTCTTCTCTCTGAAACGGTTGTACTTAACGTCTGCAAAGATATGTCGCGTGCTGCGGTATGCAGAGACACTAAAAGCACCATAGTAGAACACAGATGAAGCTTCTAAGTTGATGTAATAGCCAGTAAGGAGTAGTACAATTCAAGTTTTAGGTATCGAATATTGAATTTTTAGCTGGCTTTGGTGCCTTGTACATGAGCTAGGACCTTAAGATTCTACATGAAAGGAGGACTAGCAGCCGAGTTGCATGGGAGAATGTGAAAAGTGTTCATATGTAGTAAAAACCTGAAAAATCCGTCCGTTTTCGTCATTTGTTATCGAATGGACTTAAAGTCAGATCGTCACATTGGCCGCTCTTCTCTCTGAAACGGTTGTAGTTATCGTTTGCAAAGCTATGTCGCGTGCTGCGGTATGCGGAGACACGAAAAGCACCATAGTGGACACACAGATGAAGCTTCTAAGTTGATGTAATAGCCAGTAAGAAGTAGTACGATTCAAGTTTTAGGTATGGATTATTGACTTTTTAGCTATCTTTGGTGCCTTGGAAATGAGCTAGGACCTTAAGATTCTGCATGAAAGGAAGACTAGGATCCGCGTTGCATGGGAGTATATGACAAGTGTTCATATGTAGTAAAAACCTGAGAAATCCGTCCGTTTTCGTCATTTGTTATCGAATAGACTTAAAGCCAGATCGTCACATTGGCCGCTCTTCTCTCTGAAACGGTTGTACTTAACGTCTGCAAAGATATGTCGCGTGCTGCGGTATGCAGAGACACTAAAAGCACCATACTAGAACACAGACGAAGCTTCTAAGTTGATGTAATAGCCAGTATGAAGTAGTACAATTCAAGTTTTAGGTATCGATTATTGACTTTTTAGCTGGCTTTGGTGACTTGGACATGAGCTAGGATCTTAAGATTCTGCATGAAAGGAGGACTAGCAGCCGAGTTGCATGGAGAATGTGTAAAGTGTTCATATGTAGTAAAAACCTGAGAAATCCGTCCGTTTACGTAATTTGTTATGGAATCGACTTAAAGCCAGATCGTCACATTGGCCGCTCTTCTCTCTGAAACGGTTGTACTTATCGTCTGCAAAGCTATGTCGCGTGCTGCGATATGCGTAGACACTAAAAGCACCATAGTAGAACACAGATGAAGCTTCTAAGTTGATGTAATAGCCAGTAAGAAGTAGTACAATTCAAGATTTACGTATCGATTATTGACTTTTTTGCTGGCTTTGGTGCCTTGGACATGAGCTAGGACCTTATGATTCTGCATGAAAGGAGGACTAGCAGCCGAGTTGTATGGGACAATGTGAAAAGTGTTCATATGTAGTAAAAACCTGAGAAATTCGTCCGTTTTCGTCATTTGTTATCGAATCGACTTGAAGCCAGATCGTCACATTGGCCGCTCTTCTCTCTGAAACAGTTGTACTTATCGTCTGCAAAGCTATGTCGCGTGCTGCGGTATGCGGAGACACTAAAAGCACCATAGTAGAACACAGATGAAGCTTCTAAGTTGATGTAATAGCCAGTAAGAAGTAGTACAGTTCAAGTTTTAGGTATCGATAATTGACGTTTTAGCTGGCTTTGGTGCCTTGGCCATGAGCTAGGACCTTAAGATTCTGCATGAAAGGAGGACTAGCAGCCGAGTTGCATGGGAGAATGTGAAAAGTGTTCATATGTAGTAAAAACCTGAGAAATCCGTCCGTTTTCGTCATTTGTTATCGAATCGACTTAAAGCCAGATCGTCACATTGGCCGCTCTTCTCTCTGAAACGGTTGTACTTATCGTCTGCAAAGCTATGTCGTGTGCTGCGGTATGCGGAGACACTAAAAGCACCATACTAGAACACAGGTTAAGCTTCTAAGTTGATGTAATAGCCAGTAAGAGGTAGTACAATTCAAGTTTTAGGTATCGAATATTGACTTTTTAGCAGGCTTTGGTGCCTTGACATGGGCTAGGACGTTAAGATTCTGCATGAAAGGAGGACTAGCAGCCTAGTTGCACGGGAGGATGCGAAAAGTGTTCATATGTAGTAAAAACCTGAGAAATCCGTCCGTTTTCGTAATTAATTATCGAATCGACTTAAAGCAGTGCGTCACATTGGCCGCTCTTCTCTCTGAAACGGTTGTACTTATCGTCTGCAAAGCTATGTCGTGTGCTGCGGTATGCGGAGACACTAAAAGCACCATAGTAGAACACAGATTAAGCATCTAAGTTGATGTAATACCCAGTAAGAAGTAGTACAATTCAAGTTTTAGGTATCGATTATTGACTTTTTAGCTGGCTTTTGTGTCTTGGACATGAGCTAGGACCTTATGATTCTGCATGAAAGGAGGACTAGCAGCCGAGATGCATGGGAGAATGTGAATAGTGGTCATATGTAGTAAAAAAATGAGAAATCCGTCCGTTTTCGTCATTTGTTACCGAATCGCCTTAAAGCCAGATCGTCACATTGGCCGCTCTTCTCTCTGAAACGGTTGTACTTATCGTCTGAAAGCTATGTCGCGTGCTGCGGTATGCGGAGACACTAAAAGCACCATAGTAGAACACAGATGAAGCTTCTAAGTTGATGTAATAGCCAGTAAGGAGTAGTACTATTCAAGTTTTAGGTATCGAATATTGACTTTTTAGCAGGCTTTGGTGCCTTGGACATGAGCTATGTCCATAAGATTCTGCATGAAAGGAGGACTAGCAGCCGAGTTGAAAGCGAGAATGTGAAAAGTGTTCATATGTTGTAAAAACCTGAGAAATCCGTCCATTTTCGTCATTTGTTATCGAATCGACTTAAAGCCAGATCGTCACATTGGCCGCTCTTCTCTCTGAAACGGTTGTACTTATCGTCTGCAAGGCTATGTCGCGTGCTGCAGTATGCGGAGACACTAAAAGCACCTTAGTAGAACAGAGACGAAGCTTCTATGTTGATGTGATAGCCAGTGAGAAGTAGTACAATTCAAGTTTAAGGTATCGATTATTGACTTTATAGCTGGCTTTGGTGCCTTGGACATGAGCTAGGACCTTACGATTCTGCATGAATTGAGGACTAGCAGCCGCGTTGCACGGGAGTATGTAAAAAGTGTTCATATGTAGTAAAAGCCTGAGAAATCCGTCCGTTTTCGTCATTTGTTATCGAATCGACTTAAAGCCAGATCGTCACATTGGCCGCTCTTCTCTCTGAAACGGTTGTACTTATCGTCTGCAAGGCTATGTCGCGTGCTGCAGTATGCGGAGACACTAAAAGCACCTTAGTAGAACAGAGACGAAGCTTCTATGTTGATGTGATAGCCAGTGAGAAGTAGTACAATTCAAGTTTAAGGTATCGATTATTGACTTTATAGCTGGCTTTGGTGCCTTGGACATGAGCTAGGACCTTACGATTCTGCATGAATTGAGGACTAGCAGCCGCGTTGCACGGGAGTATGTAAAAAGTGTTCATATGTAGTAAAAGCCTGAGAAATCCGTCCGTTTTCGTCATTTGTTATCGAATCGACTTAAAGCCAGATCGTCACATTGATCGCTCTTATATCTGAAACGGTTGTACTTATCGTCTGCAAAGCTATGTCGCGTGCTGCGGTATGCGGAGACACTAAAAGCACCATAGTAGAACATAGATGAAGCTTCAAAGTTGATGTAATAGCCAGTAAGAAGTAGTACAATTCAAGATTTAGGTTTTGATTATTGACTTTTTTGCTGGCTTTGGTGCCTTGAACATGAGCTAGGACCCTACGATTCTGCATGAAAGGAGGACTAGCAGCCGAGTTGCACGGGGGAATGTAAAAAGTGTTCATATGTAGTAAAAACCTGAGAAATCCGTCCGTTTTCGTCATTTGTTATCGAATCGACTTAAAGCCAGATCGTCACATTGGCCCCTCTTCTCTCTGAAACGGTTGTACTTATCGTCTGCAAAGCTATGTCGCGTGCTGCAGTATGCGGAGACACTAAAAGCACCATAATAGAACACAGATGAAGCTTCTAAGTAGATGTGATAGCCAGTGAGAAGTAGTGCAATTCAAGTTTTAGGTATCGATTATTGACTTTTTGCTTGCTACGTTGCCTTGGACATGAGCTAGGACCTTAAGATTCTGCATGAAAGGAGGACTAGCAGCCGCGTTGCACGGAGAATGTGAAAAGTGTTCATATGTTGTAAAAACCTGAGAAATCCGTCCGTTTTCGTCATTTGTTATCGAATCGACTTAAAGCCATATCGGAACATTGGTCGCTCTTCTCTCTGAAACGGTTGTACTTATCGTCTGCAAAGCTATGTCGCGTGCTGCGGTATGCGGAGACACTAAAATCACCAGAGTGGAACACAGATGAAGCTTCTATGTTGATGTAATATCCAGTAAGAAGTAGTACAATTCAAGATTTAGGAATCGATTATTGACTTTTTTGCTGGCTTTGGTGCCTTTGGCATGAGCTAGGTCCTTATGATTCTGCATGAAAGGAGGACTAGCAGCCGAGTTGCATGGGAGAATGTGAAAAGTGTTCATATGTAGTAAAAACCTGAGAAATCCGTCCGTTTTCGTCATTTGTTATCGAATCGACTTAAAGCCAGATCGTCACATTGGCCGCTCTTCTCTCTGAAACGGTTGTACTTATTGTCTGCAAAGCTATGTCGCGTGTTGCGGTATGCGGAGACACTAAAAGCACCATAGTAGAACACAGATGAAACTTCAAAGTTGATGTAATAGCGAGTAAGAAGTAGTACAATTCATGTTTTAGGTATCGATTATTGACTTTTTAGCTGGCTTTGGTGCCTTGGATATGAGCTAGGACCTTAAGATTCTGCATGAAAGGAAGACTAGCTGCAGCGTTGCATGGGAGTATGTGAAAAGTGTTCATATGTAGTAAAAACCTGAGAAATCCGTCCATTTTCGTCATTTGTTATCGAATCGACTTATAGCCAGATCGTCACATTGGCCCCTCTTCTCTCTGAAACGGTTGTACTTATCGTCTGCAAAGCTATGTCGCGTGCTGCGGTATGCGGAGACACTAAAATCACCATAGTGGAACACAGATGAAGCTTCTAAGTTGATGTAATAGACAGTAAGAAGTAGCACAATTCAAGTTTTAGGTTTCGATTATTGACTTTTTAGCTGGCTTTGGTGCATTTGACATGAGCTATGTCCTTAAGATTCTGCATGAAAGGAGGACTAGCAGCCAAGTTGAAAGCGAGAATGTGAAAAGTGTTCATATGTAGTAAAAACCTGAGAAATCCGTCCGTTTTCGTCATTTGTTATCGAATCAACTTGAAGCCAGATCGTCACATTGGCCGCTCTTCTCTCTGAAACGGTTGTACTTATCGTCTACAGGGCTATGTCGCGTGCTGCAATATGCGGAGACACTAAAAGCACCATAGTAGAACACAGATGATGCTTCTAAGTTGATGTAATAGCCAGTAAGAAGTAGTCCAATTCAAGATTTAGGTATCGATTATTGACTTTTTAGCTGGCTTTGGTGCCTTGGACATGAGCTAGGACTTTATGATTCTGCATAAAAGGAGGACTAGCAACCCAGTTGCACGGGAGAATGTGAAAAGTGTTCATATGTATTAAAAACCTGAGAAATCCGTCCGTTTTCGTCATTTGTTATCGAATCGACTTAAAGCCAGATCGTCACATTGGCCGCTCTTCTCTCTGAAACGGTTGTACTTATCGTCTGCAAAATTATGTCACGTGCTGCGGTATGCGGAAACACTAAAAGCACCATAGTAGAACACAGATTAAGCTTCTATGTTGATGTAATATCCAGTAAGAAGTAGTACAATTCAAGTTTTAGGTATCGATTATTGACTTTTTAGCTGGCTTTTGTGCCTTGGACATGAGCTAGGACCTTATGATTCTGCATGAAAGGAGGACTAGCAGCCGAGATGCATGGGAGAATGTGAATAGTGTTCATATGCAGTAAGAAAATGAGAAATCCGTCCGTTTTCGTCATTTGTTATCGAATCGACTTAAAGCCAGATCGTCACATTGGCCGCTCTTCTCTCTGAAACGGTTGTACCTATCGTCTGCAAGGCTATGTCGCGTGCTGCAGTATGCGGAGACACTAAAAGCACCTTAGTAGAACAGAGTCGAAGTTTCTAAGTTGATGTAATAGCCAGTAAGGAGTAGTACAATTCAAGTTTTAGGTATCGAATATTGATTTTTTAGCTGGCTTTGGTGCCTTGGACATGAGCTAGGACCTTATGATTCTGCATGAAAGGAGGACTAGCAGCCGAGATGCATGGGAGAATGTGAATAGTGTTCATATGCAGTAAGAAAATGAGAAATCCGTCCGTTTTCGTCATTTGTTATCGAATCGACTTAAAGCCAGATCGTCACATTGGCCGCTCTTCTCTCTGAAACGGTTGTACTTATCGTCTGCAAAGCTATGTCGCGTGCTGCGGTATGCGGAGACACTAAAAGCACCATAGTAGAACACAGATGAAGCTTCTAAGTTGATGTAATAGCCAGTAAGGAGTAGTACAATTCAAGTTTTAGGTATCGAATATTGATTTTTTAGCTGGCTTTGGTGCCTTGGACATGAGCTAGGACCTTAAGATTCTGCATGAAAGGAGGACTAGCAGCCGAGTTGCATGGGAGGATGCGAAAAGTGTTCATATGTAGTAAAAACCTGAGAAATACGTCCGTTTTCGTAATTTATTATCTAATCGACTTAAAGCAGTGCGTCACATCTGCCGCTCTTCTCTCTGAAACGGTTGTACTTATCGTCTGCAAAGCTATGTCGCGTGCTGCGGTATGCGGAGACACTAAAAGCACCATAGTAGAACACAGACGAAGTTTCTAAGTTGATGTAATAGCCAGTAAGAAGTAGTACAATTCAAGTTTTATTTATCGATTATTGACTTTTTTTCTGGCTTTGGTGCCTTGAACATGAGCTAGGACCCTACGATTCTGCATGAAAGGAGGACTAGCAGCCGAGTTGCACGGGGGAATGTAAAAAGTGTTCATATGTAGTAAAAACCTGAGAAATCCGTCCGTTTTCGTCATTTGTTATCGAATCGACTTAAAGCCAGATCGTCACATTGGCCCCTCTTCTCTCTGAAACGGTTGTACTTATCGTCTGCAAAGCTATGTCGCGTGCTGCAGTATGCGGAGACACTAAAAGCACCATAGTAGAACACAGATGAAGCTTCTAAGTTGATGTCATAGCCAGTGAGACGTAGTACAATTCAAGTTTTAGGTATCCATTATTGACTTTTTAGCTGGCTTTTGTGCCTTGGACATGAGCTAGGACCTAAAGATTCTGCATGAAAGGAGGACTAACAGCCGCGTTGCACGGGAGGATGTAAAAAGTGTTCATATGTAGTAAAAACCTGAGAAATCCGTCCGTTTTCGTCATTTGTTATCGAATCGACTTAAAGCCAGATCGTCACATGGGCCCCTCTTCTCTCTGAGACTTTTGTACTTATCGTCTGCAAAGCTATGTCGCTTGCTGCGGTATGCGGAGACACTAAAAGCACAATTGTAGAACACAGATGAAGCTTCTAAGTTCATGTAATAGCCAGTAAGGAGTAGTACAATTCAAGTTTTAGGTATCGAATATTGACTTTTTAGCTGGCTTTGGTGCCTTGGACATGAGCTAGGACCTTAAGATTCTGCATGAAAGGAGGACTAGCAGCCGCGTTGCACGGGAGTATGTGAAAAGTGTTCATATGTAGTAAAAACCTGAGAAATCCGTCCGTTTTCGTCATTTGTTATCGAATCGACTTAAAGCCAGATCGTCACATTGGCCCCTCTTCTCTCTGAAACGGTTGTACTTATCGTCTGCAAAGCTATGTCGCGTGCTGCAGTATGCGGAGACACTAAAAGCACCATAGTAGAACACAGATGAAGCTTCTAAGTTGATGTCATAGCCAGTGAGACGTAGTACAATTCAAGTTTTAGGTATCCATTATTGACTTTTTAGCTGGCTTTTGTGCCTTGGACATGAGCTAGGACCTAAAGATTCTGCATGAAAGGAGGACTAGCAGCCGCGTTGCACGGGAGGATGTAAAAAGTGTTCATATGTAGTAAAAACCTGAGAAATCCGTCCGTTTTCGTCATTTGTTATCGAATCGACTTAAAGCCAGATCGTCACATGGGCCCCTCTTCTCTCTGAGACTTTTGTACTTATCGTCTGCAAAGCTATGTCGCTTGCTGCGGTATGCGGAGACACTAAAAGCACCATAGTAGAACATAGATGAAGCTTCTAAGTTGATGTAATAGCCAGTAAGAAGTAGTACAATTCAAGTTTTAGGTATCGATTATTGACCTTTTAGCTGGCTTTTGTGCCTTGGACATGAGCTAGGACCTTATGATTCCGCACGGAAGGAGGACTAGCAGCCGAGTTGCTTGGGAGAATGTGAAAAGTGTTCATATGTAGTAAAAACCTGAAAATTGCGTCCGTTTTCGTCATTTGTTATCGAATCGACTTAAAGCCAGATTGTCACATTGGCCGCTCTTCTCTCTGAAACGGTTGTACTTATCGTCTGCAAAGCTATGTCGCGTGCTGCGCTATGCGGAGACACTAAAAGCACCATAGTAGAATACAGATGAAGCTTCAAAGTTGATGTAATAGCCAGTAAGAAGTAGTACAATTCAAGATTTAGGTATCGATTATTGACATTTTTGCTGGCCTTGGTGCCTTGGACATGAGCTAGGACCTTACGATTCTCCATGAAAGGAGGACTAGCAGCCGAGTTTCACGGGAGAATGTAAAAAGTGTTCATATGTAGTATAAACCTGAGAAATCCGTCCGTTTTCGTCACTTGTTATCGAATCGACTTAAAGCCAGATCGTCACATTGGCCCCTCTTCTCTCTGAAACGGTTGTACTTATCGTCTGCAAAGCTATGTCGCGTGCTGCGGTATGCGGAGACACTAAAAGCACCGTCGTAGAACACAGATGAAGGTTCTAAGTTGATGTGATAGCCAGTGAGAAATACTACAATTCAAGTTTTAGGTATCGATTATTGACTTTTTAGCTGGCTTAGGTGCCTTGGACATGAGCTAGGACCTTAAGATTCTGCATGAAAGGAGGACTAGCAGCCGCGTTGCACGGGAGTATGTGAAAAGTGTTCATATGTAGTAAAAACCTGATAAATCCTTCCATTTTCGTCATTTGTTATCGAATCGACTTAAAGCCAGTTCGTCACATTGGCCCCTCTTCTCTCTGAAACGGTTGTACTTATCGTCTTCAAAGCTATGTCGCGTGCTGCGGCATGCGGAGACACTAAAAGCACCATAGTAGAACACAGATGAAGCTTCTAAGTTGATGTAATAGCCAGTAAGGAGTAGTACAATTCAAGTTTTAGGTATCGAATATTGACTTTTTAGCTGGCATTGGTGCCTTGGACATGAGCTAGGACCTTAAGATTCTGCATGAAAGGAGGACTAGCAGCCGCGTTGCACGGGACTATGTGACAAGTGTTCATATGTAGTAAAAACCTGAGAAATCCGTCCATTTTCGTCATTTGTTATCGAATCGACTTAAAGCCAGATCGTCACATTGGCCTCTCTTCTCTCTGAAACGGTTGTACTTATCGTCTGCAAAGCTATGTCGCGTGCTGCGGTATGCGGAGACACTAAAATCACCATAGTGGAACACAGATGAAGCTTCTAAGTTGATGTAATAGCTAGTAAGATGTAGTCAATTTAGGTATCGATTATTGACTTTTTAGCTGGCTTTGGTGCCTTGGACATGAGCTATGTCCTTAAGATTCTGCATGAAAGGAGGACTAGCAGCCGAGTTGCATTGGAGAATGTGGAAAGTGTTCATATGTAGTAAAAACCTGAGAAATCCCTCCGTTTTAGTCATTTGTTATCGAATCAACTTGAAGACAGATCGTCACATTGCCCGCTTTTCTCTCTGAAACTGTTGTACTTATCGTCTGCAAAGCTATGTCGCGTGCTGCAGTATGCGGAGACACTAAAAGCACCATAGTAGAACGCAGATGATGTTCTAAGTTGATGTGATAGCCAGTGAGAAGTAGTACAATTAAAGTTTTAGGTATCGATTATTGACTTTCTAGCTGGCTTTTGTGCCTTGGACATGAGCTTGGACCTTATGATTCTGCATGAAAGGAGGACTAGCAGCCGAGTTACATGGGAGAATGTGAAAAGTGTTCATATGTAGTAAAAACCTGAGAAATCCGTCCGTTTTCGTCATTTGTTATCGAATCGACTTAAAGCCAGATCGTCACATTGGCCGCTCTTCTCTCTGAAACGGTTGTACTTATCGTCTGCAAAGCTATGTCGCGTGCTGCGGTATGCGGAGACACTAAAAGCACCATAGTAGAACACAGATGAAGCTTCAAAGTTGATGTAATAGCCAGTAAGAAGTAGTACAATTCAAGATTTAGGTATGGATTATTGACTTTTTTGCTGGCTTTGGTGCCTTGGACATGAGCTAGGACCTTAAGATTCAGCATGAAAGGAGGACTAGCAGCCGAATTGCACGTGAGGATGCGAAAAATGTTCATATGTAGTAAAAACCTGAGAAATCCGTCCGTTTTCGTAATTTATTATGGAATCGACTTAAAGCAGTGCGTCACATTGGCCGCTCTTCTCTCTGAAACGGTTGTACTTATCGTCTGCAAAGCTATGTCGCGTGCTGCGGTATGCGGAGACACTAAAAGCACCATAGTAGAACACAGATTAAGCTTCTAAGTTGATGTAATAGCCAGTAAGAAGTAGTACAATTCAAGTTTTAGGTATCGATTATTGACCTTTTAGCTGGCTTTTGTGCCTTGGACATGAGCTAGGACCTTATGATTCCGCACGGAAGGAGGACTAGCAGCCGAGTTGCTTGGGAGAATGTGAAAAGTGTTCATATGTAGTAAAAACCTGAAAAATGCGTCCGTTTTCGTCATTTGTTATCGAATCGACTTAAAGCCAGATTGTCACATTGGCCGCTCTTCTCTCTGAAACGGTTGTACTTATCGTCTGCAAAGCTATGTCGCGTGCTGCGGTATGCGGAGACACTAAAAGCACCATAGTAGAATACAGATGAAGCTTCAAAGTTGATGTAATAGCCAGTAAGAAGTAGTACATTTCAAGATTTAGGTATCGATTATTGACTTTTTTGCTGGCTTTGGTGCCTTGGACATGAGCTAGGACCTTACTATTCTGCATGAAAGGAGGACTAGCAGCCGAGTTGCACGGGAGAATGTAAAAAGTGTTCATCTGTAGTATAAACCTGAGAAATCCGTCCGTTTTCGTCACTTGTTATCGAATCGACTTAAAGCCAGATCGTCACATTGGCCCCTCTTCTCTCTGAAACGGTTGTACTTATCGTCTGCAAAGCTATGTCGCGTGCTGCGGTATGCGGAGACACTAAAAGCACCGTAGTAGAACACAGATGAAGGTTCTAAGTTGATGTGATAGCCAGTGAGAAATACTACAATTCAAGTTTTAGGTATGGATTATTGACTTTTTGCTGGCTATGTTGCCTTGGACATGAGCTAGGACCTTAAGATTCTGCATGAAAGGAGGACTAGCAGCCGCGTTGCAAGGAGAATGTGAAAAGTGTTCATATGTTGTAAAAACCTGAGAAATCCGTCCGTTTTCGTCATTTGTTATCGAATCGACTTAAAGCCAGATCGTCACATTGGTCGCTCTTCTCTCTGAAACGGTTGTACTTATCGTCTGCAAAGCTATGTCGCGTGCTGCGGTATGCGGAGACACTAAAATCACCAGAGTGGAACACAGATGATGCTTCTAAGTTGATGTAATATCCAGTAAGAAGTAGTACAATTCAAGATTTAGGAATCGATTATTGACTTTTTTGCTGGCTTTGGTGCCTTTGGCATGAGCTAGGTCCTTATGATTCTGCATGAAAGGAGGACTAGCAGCCGAGTTGCATGGGAGAATGTGAAAAGTGTTCATATGTAGTAAAAACCTGAGAAATCCGTCCGTTTTCGTCATTTGTTATCGAATCGACTTAAAGCCAGATCGTCACATTGGCCGCTCTTCTCTCTGAAACGGTTGTACTTATTGTCTGCAAAGCTATGTCGCGTGTTGCGGTATGCGGAGACACTAAAAGCACCATAGTAGAACACAGATGAAACATCAAAGTTGATGTAATAGCCAGTAAGATGTAGTACAGTTCAAGTTTTAGGTATCGATTATTGACTTTTTAGCTGGCTTTGGTGCCTTGGATATGAGCTAGGACCTTAAGATTCTGCATGAAAGGAAGACTAGCTGCAGCGTTGCATGGGAGTATGTGAAAAGTGTTCATATGTAGTAAAAACCTGAGAAATCCGTCCATTTTCGTCATTTGTTATCGAATCGACTTATAGCCAGATCGTCACATTGGCCCCTCTTCTCTCTGAAACGGTTGTACTTATCGTCTGCAAAGCTATGTCGCGTGCTGCGGTATGCGGAGACACTAAAATCACCATAGTGGAACACAGATGAAGCTTCTAAGTTGATGTAATAGCCAGTAAGAAGTAGTACAATTCAAGTTTTAGGTTTCGATTATTGACTTTTTAGCTGGCTTTGGTGCATTTGACATGAGCTATGTCCATAAGATTCTGCATGAAAGGAGGACTAGCAGCCGAGTTGAAAGCGAGAATGTGAAAAGTGTTCATATGTTGTAAAAACCTGAGAAATCCGTCCATTTTCGTCATTTGTTATCGAATCGACTTAAAGCCAGATCGTCACATTGGCCGCTCTTCTCTCTGAAACGGTTGTACTTATCGTCTGCAAAGCTATGTCGCGTGCTGCGGTATGCGGAAACACTAAAAGCACCATAGTAGAACACAGATTAAGCTTCAATGTTGATGTAATATCCAGTAAGAAGTAGTACAATTCAAGTTTTGGTATCGATTATTGACTTTTTAGCTGGCTTTTGTGCCTTGGACATGAGCTAGGACCTTATGATTCTGCATGAAAGGAGGACTAGCAGCCGAGATGCATGGGAGAATGTGAATAGTGTTCATATGCAGTAAGAAAATGAGAAATCCGTCCGTTTTCGTCATTTGTAATCGAATCGACTTAAAGCCAGATCGTCACATTGGCCGCTCTTCTCTCTGAAACGGTTGTACTTATCGTCTGCAAGGCTATGTCGCGTGCTGCAGTATGCGGAGACACTAAAAGCACCTTAGTAGAACAGAGACGAAGCTTCTATGTTGATGTGATAGCCAGTGAGAAGTAGTACAATTCAAGTTTAAGGTATCGATTATTGACTTTATAGCTGGCTTTGGTGCCTTGGACATGAGCTAGGACCTTACGATTCTGCATGAATTGAGGACTAGCAGCCGCGTTGCACGGGAGTATGTAAAAAGTGTTCATATGTAGTAAAAGCCTGAGAAATCCGTCCGTTTTCGTCATTTGTTATCGAATCGACTTAAAGCCAGATCGTCACATTGATCGCTCTTATATCTGAAACGGTTGTACTTATCGTCTGCAAAGCTATGTCGCGTGCTGCGGTATGCGGAGACACTAAAAGCACCATAGTAGAACATAGATGAAGCTTCAAAGTTGATGTAATAGCCAGTAAGAAGTAGTACAATTCAAGATTTAGGTTTCGATTATTGACTTTTTTGCTGGCTTTGGTGCCTTGAACATGAGCTAGGACCCTACGATTCTGCATGAAAGGAGGACTAGCAGCCGAGTTGCACGGGGGAATGTAAAAAGTGTTCATATGTAGTAAAAACCTGAGAAATCCGTCCGTTTTCGTCATTTGTTATCGAATCGACTTAAAGCCAGATCGTCACATTGGCCGCTCTTCTCTCTGAAACGGTTGTACTTATCGTCTGCAAAGCTATGTCGCGTGCTGCAGTATGCGGAGACACTAAAAGCACCGTAGTAGAACACAGATGAAGCTTCTAAGTAGATGTGATAGCCAGTGAGAAGTAGTGCAATTCAAGTTTTAGGTATCGATTATTGACTTTTTGCTGGCTACGTTGCCTTGGACATGAGCTAGGACCTTAAGATTCTGCATGAAAGGAGGACTAGCAGCCGCGTTGCACGGAGAATGTGAAAAGTGTTCATATGTTGTAAAAACCTGAGAAATCCGTCCGTTTTCGTCATTTGTTATCGAATCGACTTAAAGCCAGATCGTCACATTGGTCGCTCTTCTCTCTGAAACGGTTGTACTTATCGTCTGCAAAGCTATGTCGCGTGCTGCGGTATGCGGAGACACTAAAATCACCAGAGTGGAACACAGATGAAGCTTCTAAGTTGATGTAATATCCAGTAAGAAGTAGTACAATTCAAGATTTAGGAATCGATTATTGACTTTTTTGCTGGCTTTGGTGCCTTTGGCATGAGCTAGGTCCTTATGATTCTGCATGAAAGGAGGACTAGCAGCCGAGTTGCATGGGAGAATGTGAAAAGTGTTCATATGTAGTAAAAACCTGAGAAATCCGTCCGTTTTCGTCATTTGTTATCGAATCGACTTAAAGCCAGATCGTCACATTGGCCGCTCTTCTCTCTGAAACGGTTGTACTTATCGTCTGCAAAGCTATGTCGCGTGCTGCGGTATGCGGAGACACTAAAAGCACCATAGTAGAACACAGACGAAGTTTCTAAGTTGATGTAATAGCCAGTAAGAAGTAGTACAATTCAAGTTTTATTTATCGATTATTGACTTTTTATCTGGCTTTTGTGCCTTGGACATGAGCTAGGACCTTAACATTCTTCATGAAAGGAGGACTAACAGCCGTGTTGCATGGGAGAATGTGAAAAGTGTTCATATGTAGTAAAAACCTGAGAAATCCGTCCGTTTTCGTCATTTGTTATCGAATCGACTTAAAGCCAGATCGTCACATTGGCCGCTCTTATATCAGAAACGGTTGTACTTATCGTCTGCAAAGCTATGTTGCGTGCTGCGGTATGCGGAGACACTAAAAGCACCATAGTAGAACATAGATGAAGCTTCAAAGTTGATGTAATAGCCAGTAAGAAGTAGTACACTTCAAGATTTAGGTATCGATTATTGACTTTTTTTCTGGCTTTGGTGCCTTGAACATGAGCTAGGACCCTACGATTCTGCATGAAATGAGGACTAGCAGCCGAGTTGCACGGGGGAATGTAAAAAGTGTTCATATGTAGTAAAAACCTGAGAAATCCGTCCGTTTTCGTCATTTGTTATCGAATCGACTTAAAGCCAGATCGACACATTGGCCCCTCTTCTCTCTGAAACGGTTGTACTTATCGTCTGCAAAGCTATGTCGCGTGCTGCAGTAAGCGGAGACACTAAAAGCACCATAGTAGAACACAGATGAAGCTTCTAAGTAGATGTGATAGCCAGTGAGAAGTAGTGCAATTCAAGTTTTAGGTATCGATTATTGACTTTTTAGCTGGCTTTGGTGCCTTGGACATGAGGTAGGACCTTAAGATTGTGCATGAAAGGAGGACTAGCAGCCGCGTTGCACGTAGAATGTGAAAAGTGTTCATATGTAGTAAAAACCTGAGAAATCCGTCCGTTTTCGTAATTTATTATCGAATCGACTTAAAGCCAGATCGTCACATTGGTCGCTCTTCTCTCTGAAACGGTTGTACTTATCGTCTGCAAAGCTATGTCGCGTGCAGCGGTATGCGGAGACACTAAAATCACCATAGTGGAACACAGATGAAGCTTCTAAGTTGATGTAATAGCCAGTAAGAAGTAGTAAAATTCAAGTTTTAGGAATCGATTATTGACTTTTTTGATGGCTTTGGTGACTTTGACATGAGCTAGGTCCTTATGATTCTGCATGAAAGGAGGACTAGCAGCCGTGTTGCACGGGAGTATGTGAAAAGTGTTCATATGTAGTAAAAACCTGAGAAATCCGTCCATTTTCGTCATTTGTTATCCAATCGGCTTATAGCCAGATCGGCACATTAGCCCCTCTTCTCTCTGAAACGGTTGTACTTATCGTCTGCAAAGCTATGTCGCGTGCTGCGGTATGCGGAGACACTAAAAGCACAATTGTAGAACACAGATGAAGCTTCTAAGTTCATGTAATAGCCAGTAAGGAGTAGTACAATTCAAGTTTTAGGTATCGAATATTGACTTTTTAGCTGGCTTTGGTGCCTTGGACATGAGCTAGGACCTTAAGATTCTGCATGAAAGGAGGACTAGCAGCCGCGTTGCACGGGAGTATGTGAAAAGTGTTCATATGTAGTAAAAACCTGAGAAATCCGTCCGTTTTCGTCATTTGTTATCGAATCGACTTAAAGCCAGATCGTCACATTGGCCCCTCTTCTCTCTGAAACGGTTGTACTTATCGTCTGCAAAGCTATGTCGCGTGCTGCAGTATGCGGAGACACTAAAAGCACCATAGTAGAACACAGATGAAGCTTCTAAGTTGATGTCATAGCCAGTGAGACGTAGTACAATTCAAGTTTTAGGTATCCATTATTGACTTTTTAGCTTGCTTTGGTGCCTTGGACATGAGCTAGGACCTAAAGATTCTGCATGAAAGGAGGACTAGCAGCCGCGTTGCACGGGAGGATGTAAAAAGTGTTCATATGTAGTAAAAACCTGAGAAATCCGTCCGTTTTCGTCATTTGTTATCTAATCGACTTAAAGCAGTGCGTCACATCTGCCGCTCTTCTCTCTGAAACGGTTGTACTTATCGTCTGCAAAGCTATGTCGCGTGCTGCGGTATGCGGAGACACTAAAAGCACCATAGTAGAACACAGACGAAGTTTCTAAGTTGATGTAATAGCCAGTAAGAAGTAGTACAATTCAAGTTTTATTTATCGATTATTGACTTTTTATCTGGCTTTTGTGCCTTGGACATGATCTAGGACCTTAACATTCTTCATGAAAGGAGGACTAGCAGCCGTGTTGCATGGGAGAATGTGAAAAGTGTTCATATGTAGTAAAAACCTGAGAAATCCGTCCGTTTTCGTCATTTGTTATCGAATCGACTTAAAGCCAGATCGTCACATTGGCCGCTCTTATATCAGAAACGGTTGTACTTATCGTCTGCAAAGCTATGTCGCGTGCTGCGGTATGCGGAGACACTAAAAGCACCATAGTAGAACATAGATGAAGCTTCAAAGTTGATGTAATAGCCAGTAAGAAGTAGTACAATTCAAGATTTAGGTATCGATTATTGACTTTTTTTCTGGCTTTGGTGCCTTGAACATGAGCTAGGACCCTACGATTCTGCATGAAAGGAGGACTAGCAGCCGAGTTGCACGGGGGAATGTAAAAAGTGTTCATATGTAGTAAAAACCTGAGAAATCCGTCCGTTTTCGTCATTTGTTATCGAATCGACTTAAAGCCAGATCGTCACATTGGCCCCTCTTCTCTCTGAAACGGTTGTACTTATCGTCTGCAAAGCTATGTCGCGTGCTGCAGTATGCGGAGACACTAAAAGCACCATAGTAGAACACAGATGAAGCTTCTAAGTAGATGTGATAGCCAGTGAGAAGTAGTGCAATTCAAGTTTTAGGTATCGATTATTGACTTTTTAGCTGGCTTTGGTGCCTTGGACATGAGGTAGGACCTTAATATTGTGCATGAAAGGAGGACTAGCAGCCGCGTTGCACGGAGAATGTGAAAAGTGTTCATATGTAGTAAAAACCTGAGAAATCCGTCCGTTTTCGTAATTTATTATCGAATCGACTTAAAGCCAGATCGTCACATTGGTCGCTCTTCTCTCTGAAACGGTTGTACTTATCGTCTGCAAAGCTATGTCGCGTGCAGCGGTATGCGGAGACACTAAAATCACCATAGTGGAACACAGATGAAGCTTCTAAGTTGATGTAATAGCCAGTAAGAAGTAGTAAAATTCAAGTTTTAGGAATCGATTATTGACTTTTTTGATGGCTTTGGTGACTTTGACATGAGCTAGGTCCTTATGATTCTGCATGAAAGGAGGACTAGCAGCCGTGTTGCACGGGAGTATGTGAAAAGTGTTCATATGTAGTAAAAACCTGAGAAATCCGTCCATTTTCGTCATTTGTTATCCATCGGCTTATAGCCAGATCGGCACATTAGCCCCTCTTCTCTCTGAAACGGTTGTACTTATCGTCTGCAAAGCTATGTCGCGTGCTGCGGTATGCGGAGACACTAAAAGCACAATTGTAGAACACAGATGAAGCTTCTAAGTTCATGTAATAGCCAGTAAGGAGTAGTACAATTCAAGTTTTAGGTATCGAATATTGACTTTTTAGCTGGCTTTGGTGCCTTGGACATGAGCTAGGACCTTAAGATACTGCATGAAAGGAGGACTAGCAGCCGCGTTGCACGGGAGTATGTGAAAAGTGTTCATATGTAGTAAAAACCTGAGAAATCCGTCCGTTTTCGTCATTTGTTATCGAATCGACTTAAAGCCAGATCGTCACATTGGCCCCTCTTCTCTCTGAAACGGTTGTACTTATCGTCTGCAAAGCTATGTCGCGTGCTGCAGTATGCGGAGACACTAAAAGCACCATAGTAGAACACAGATGAAGCTTCTAAGTTGATGTCATAGCCAGTGAGACGTAGTACAATTCAAGTTTTAGGTGTCCATTATTGACTTTTTAGCTTGCTTTGGTGCCTTGGACATGAGCTAGGACCTAAAGATTCTGCATGAAAGGAGGACTAGCAGCCGCGTTGCACGGGAGGATGTAAAAAGTGTTCATATGTAGTAAAAACCTGAGAAATCCGTCCGTTTTCGTCATTTGTTATCGAATCGACTTAAAGCCAGATCGTCACATGGGCCCCTCTTCTCTCTGAAACTTTTGTACGTATCGTCTGCAAAGCTATGTCGCTTGCTGCGGTATGCGGAGACACTAAAAGCACCATAGTAGAACATAGATGAAGCTTCTAAGTTGATGTAATAGCCAGTAAGAAGTAGTACAATTCAAGTTTTAGGTATCGATTATTGACCTTTTAGCTGGCTTTTGTGCCTTGGACATGAGCTAGGACCTTATGATTCCGCACGGAAGGAGGACTAGCAGCCGAGTTGCTTGGAAGAATGTGAAAAGTGTTCATATGTAGTAAAAACCTAAAAAATGCGTCCGTTTTCGTCATTTGTTATCGAATCGACTTAAAGCCAGATTGTCACATTGGCCGCTCTTCTCTCTGAAACGGTTGTACTTATCGTCTGCAAAGCTATGTCGCGTGCTGCGGTATGCGGAGACACTAAAAGCACCATAGTAGAATACAGATGAAGCTTCAAAGTTGATGTAATAGCCAGTAAGAAGTAGTACAATTCAAGATTTAGGTATCGATTATTGACATTTTTGCTGTCCTTGGTGCCTTGGACATGAGCTAGGACCTTACGATTCTCCATGAAAGGAGGACTAGCAGCCGAGTTTCACGGGAGAATGTAAAAAGTGTTCATATGTAGTATAAACCTGAGAAATCCGTCCGTTTTCGTCACTTGTTATCGAATCGACTTAAAGCCAGATCGTCACATTGGCCCCTCTTCTCTCTGAAACGGTTGTACTTATCGTCTGCAAAGCTATGTCGCGTGCTGCGGTATGCGGAGACACTAAAAGCACCGTCGTAGAACACAGATGAAGGTTCTAAGTTGATGTGATAGCCAGTGAGAAATACTACAATTCAAGTTTTAGGTATCGATTATTGACTTTTTAGCTGGCTTAGGTGCCTTGGACATGAGCTAGGACCTTAAGATTCTGCATGAAAGGAGGACTAGCAGCCGCGTTGCACGGGAGTATGTGAAAAGTGTTCATATGTAGTAAAAACCTGATAAATCCTTCCATTTTCGTCATTTGTTATCGAATCGACTTAAAGCCAGTTCGTCACATTGGCCCCTCTTCTCTCTGAAACGGTTGTACTTATCGTCTGCAAAGCTATGTCGCGTGCTGCGGCATGCGGAGACACTAAAAGCACCATAGTAGAACACAGATGAAGCTTCTAAGTTGATGTAATAGCCAGTAAGGAGTAGTACAATTCAAGTTTTAGGTATCGAATATTGACTTTTTAGCTGGCATTGGTGCCTTGGACATGAGCTAGGACCTTAAGATTCTGCATGAAAGGAGGACTAGCAGCCGCGTTGCACGGGACTATGTGACAAGTGTTCATATGTAGTAAAAACCTGAGAAATCCGTCCATTTTCGTCATTTGTTATCGAATCGACTTAAAGCCAGATCGTCACATTGGCCTCTCTTCTCTCTGAAACGGTTGTACTTATCGTCTGCAAAGCTATGTCGCGTGCTGCGGTATGCGGAGACACTAAAATCACCATAGTGGAACACAGATGAAGCTTCTAAGTTGATGTAATAGCTAGTAAGATGTAGTCAATTTAGGTATCGATTATTGACTTTTTAGCTGGCTTTGGTGCCTTGGACATGAGCTATGTCCTTAAGATTCTGCATGAAAGGAGGACTAGCAGCCGAGTTGCATTGGAGAATGTGGAAAGTGTTCATATGTAGTAAAAACCTGAGAAATCCCTCCGTTTTAGTCATTTGTTATCGAATCAACTTGAAGACAGATCGTCACATTGCCCGCTTTTCTCTCTGAAACTGTTGTACTTATCGTCTGCAAAGCTATGTCGCGTGCTGCAGTATGCGGAGACACTAAAAGCACCATAGTAGAACGCAGATGATGTTCTAAGTTGATGTGATAGCCAGTGAGAAGTAGTACAATTAAAGTTTTAGGTATCGATTATTGACTTTTTAGCTGGCTTTTGTGCCTTGGACATGAGCTAGGACCTTATGATTCTGCATGAAAGGAGGACTAGCAGCCGAGTTACATGGGAGAATGTGAAAAGTGTTCATATGTAGTAAAAACCTGAGAAATCCGTCCGTTTTCGTCATTTGTTATCGAATCACTTAAAGCCAGATCGTCACATTGGCCGCTCTTCTCTCTGAAACGGTTGTACTTATCGTCTGCAAAGCTATGTCGCGTGCTGCGGTATGCGGAGACACTAAAAGCACCATAGTAGAACACAGATGAAGCTTCAAAGTTGATGTAATAGCCAGTAAGAAGTAGTACAATTCAAGATTTAGGTATGGATTATTGACTTTTTTGCTGGCTTTGGTGCCTTGGACATGACCTAGGACCTTAAGATTCTGCATGAAAGGAGGACTAGCAGCCGAGTTGCACGGGAGAATGTAGAAAGTATTCATATGTAGTAAAAACCTGAGAAATCCGTCCGTTTTCGTCATTTGTTATCGAATCGACTTAAAGCCAGATCGTCACATGGGCCCCTCTTCTCTCTGAAACGGTTGTACTTATCGTCTGCAAAGCTATGTCGCGTGCTGCAGTATTCGGAGACACTAAAAGCACCATAGTAGAACACAGATGAAGCTTCTAAGTTGATGTGATAGCCAGTGAGACGTAGTACAATTCAAGTTTTAGGTATCGATTATTGACCTTTTAGCTGGCTTTTGTGCCTTGGACATGAGCTAGGACCTTAAGATTCTGCATGAAAGGAGGACTATCAGCCGCGTTGCACGGGAGTATGTGAAAAGTGTTCATATGTAGTAAAAACCTGTGAAATCCGTCCATTTTCGTCATTTGTTATCTAATCGACTTGAGGCCAGTTCGTCACATTGGCCACTCTTCTCTCTGAAACGGTTGTACATATCATCTGCAAAGCTATGTCGCGTGCTGCGGTATGCGGAGACACTAAAAGCACCATAGTAGAACACAGATGAAGCTTCTAAGTTGATGTAATAGCCAGTAAGGAGCAGTACAATTTAAGTTTTAGGTATCGAATATTGACTTTTTAGCTGGCTTTGGCGCCTTGGACATGAGCTAGGGCCTTAAGATTCTGCATGAAAGGAGGACTAGCAGCCGAATTGCACGTGAGGATGCGAAAAGTGTTCATATGTAGTAAAAACCTGAGAAATCCGTCCGTTTTCGTAATTTATTATGGAATCGACTTAAAGCAGTGCGTCACATTGGCCGCTCTTCTCTCTGAAACGGTTGTACTTATCGTCTGCAAAGCTTTCTCGCGTGCTGCGGTATGCGGAGACACTAAAAGCACCATAGTAGAACACAGATTAAGCTTCTAAGTTGATGTAATAGCCTGTAAGAAGTAGTACAATTCAAGTTTTAGGTATCGATTATTGACCTTTTAGCTGGCTTTTGTGCCTTGGACATGAGCTAGGACCTTATGATTCCGCACGGAAGGAGGACTAGCAGCCGAGTTGCTTGGGAGAATGTGAAAAGTGTTCATATGTAGTAAAAACCTGAAAAATGCGTCCGTTTTCGTCATTTGTTATCGAATCGACTTAAAGCCAGATTGTCACATTGGCCGCTCTTCTCTCTGAAACGGTTGTACTTATCGTCTGCAAAGCTATGTCGCGTGCTGCGGTATGCGGAGACACTAAAAGCACCATAGTAGAATACAGATGAAGCTTCAAAGTTGATGTAATAGCCAGTAAGAAGTAGTACAATTCAAGATTTAGGTATCGATTATTGACTTTTTTGCTGGCTTTGGTGCCTTGGACATGAGCTAGGACCTTACTATTCTGCATGAAAGGAGGACTAGCAGCCGAGTTGCACGGGAGAATGTAAAAAGTGTTCATCTGTAGTATAAACCTGAGAAATCCGTCCGTTTTCGTCACTTGTTATCGAATCGACTTAAAGCCAGATCGTCACATTGGCCCCTCTTCTCTCTGAAACGGTTGTACTTATCGTCTGCAAAGCTATGTCGCGTGCTGCGGTATGCGGAGACACTAAAAGCACCGTAGTAGAACACAGATGAAGGTTCTAAGTTGATGTGATAGCCAGTGAGAAATACTACAATTCAAGTTTTAGGTATCGATTATTGACTTTTTGCTGGCTATGTTGCCTTGGACATGAGCTAGGACCTTAAGATTCTGCATGAAAGGAGGACTAGCAGCCGCGTTGCACGGAGAATGTGAAAAGTGTTCATATGTTGTAAAAACCTGAGAAATCCGTCCGTTTTCGTCATTTGTTATCGAATCGACTTATAGCCAGATCGTCACATTGGCCCCTCTTCTCTCTGAAACGGTTGTACTTATCGTCTGCAAAGCTATGTCGCGTGCTGCGGTATGCGGAGACACTAAAATCACCATAGTGGAACACAGATGAAGCTTCTAAGTTGATGTAATAGCCAGTAAGAAGTAGTACAATTCAAGTTTTAGGTTCGATTATTGACTTTTTAGCTGGCTTTGGTGCATTTGACATGAGCTATGTCCTTAGGATTCTGCATGAAAGGAGGACTAGCAGCCGAGTTGAAAGCGAGAATGTGAAAAGTGTTCATATGTAGTAAAAACCTGAGAAATCCGTCCGTTTTCGTCATTTGTTATCGAATCAACTTGAAGCCAGATCGTCACATTGGCCGCTCTTCTCTCTGAAACGGTTGTACTTATCGTCTACAGGGCTATGTCGCGTGCTACAATATGCGGAGACACTAAAAGCACCATAGTAGAACACAGATGATGCTTCTAAGTTGATGTAATAGCCAGTAAGAAGTAGTCCAATTCAAGATTTAGGTATCGATTATTGACTTTTTAGCTGGCTTTGGTGCCTTGGACATGAGCTAGGACTTTATGATTCTGCATAAAAGGAGGACTAGCAGCCCAGTTGCACGGGAGAATGTGAAAAGTGTTCATATGTATTAAAAACCTGAGAAATCCGTCCGTTTTCGTCATTTGTTATCGAATCGACTTAAAGCCAGATCGTCACATTGGCCGCTCTTCTCTCTGAAACGGTTGTACTTATCGTCTGCAAAATTATGTCACGTGCTGTGGTATGCGGAAACACTAAAAGCACCATAGTAGAACACAGATTAAGCTTCTATGTTGATGTAATATCCAGTAAGAAGTAGTACAATTCAAGTTTTAGGTATCGATTATTGACTTTTTAGCTGGCTTTTGTGCCTTGGACATGAGCTAGGACCTTAAGATTCTGCATGAAAGGAGGACTAGCAGCCGAGTTGCATGGGAGGATGCGAAAAGTGTTCATATGTAGTAAAAACCTGAGAAATACGTCCGTTTTCGTAATTTATTATCTAATCGACTTAAAGCAGTGCGTCACATCTGCCGCTCTTCTCTCTGAAACGGTTGTACTTATCGTCTGCAAAGCTATGGCGCGTGCTGCGGTATGCGGAGACACTAAAAGCACCATAGTAGAACACAGACGAAGTTTCTAAGTTGATGTAATAGCCAGTAAGAAGTAGTACAATTCAAGTTTTATTTATCGATTATTGACTTTTTATCTGGCTTTTGTGCCTTGGACATGAGCTAGGACCTTAACATTCTTCAAGAAAGGAGGACTAGCAGCCGAGTTGCATGGGAGAATGTGAAAAGTGTTCATATGTAGTAAAAACCTGAGAAATCCGTCCGTTTTCGTCATTTGTTATCGAATCGACTTAAAGCCAGATCGTCACATTGGCCGCTCTTATATCAGAAACGGTTGTACTTATCGTCTGCAAAGCTATGTCGCGTGCTGCGGTATGCGGAGACACTAAAAGCACCATAGTAGAACATAGATGAAGCTTCAAAGTTGATGTAATAGCCAGTAAGAAGTAGTACAATTCAAGATTTAGGTATCGATTATTGACTTTTTTTCTGGCTTTGGTGCCTTGAACATGAGCTAGGACCCTACGATTCTGCATGAAAGGAGGACTAGCAGCCGAGTTGCACGGGGGAATGTAAAAAGTGTTCATATGTAGTAAAAACCTGAGAAATCCGTCCGTTTTCGTCATTTGTTATCGAATCGACTTAAAGCCAGATCGTCACATTGGCCCCTCTTCTCTCTGAAACGGTTGTACTTATCGTCTGCAAAGCTATGTCGCGTGCTGCAGTATGCGGAGACACTAAAAGCACCATAGTAGAACACAGATGAAGCTTCTAAGTAGATGTGATAGCCAGTGAGAAGTAGTGCAATTCAAGTTTTAGGTATCGATTATTGACTTTTTAGCTGGCTTTGGTGCCTTGGACATGAGGTAGGACCTTCAGATTGTGCATGAAAGGAGGACTAGCAGCCGCGTTGCACGGAGAATGTGAAAAGTGTTCATATGTAGTAAAAACCTGAGAAATCCGTCCGTTTTCGTAATTTATTATCGAATCGACTTAAAGCCAGATCGTCACATTGGTCGCTCTTCTCTCTGAAACGGTTGTACTTATCGTCTGCAAAGCTATGTCGCGTGCAGCGGTATGCGGAGACACTAAAATCACCATAGTGGAACACAGATGAAGCTTCTAAGTTGATGTAATAGCCAGTAAGAAGTAGTAAAATTCAAGTTTTAGGAATCGATTATTGACTTTTTTGATGGCTTTGGTGCCTTTGACATGAGCTAGGTCCTTATGATTCTGCATGAAAGGAGGACTAGCAGCCGTGTTGCACGGGAGTATGTGAAAAGTGTTCATATGTAGTAAAAACCTGAGAAATCCGTCCATTTTCGTCATTTGTTATCCAATCGGCTTATAGCCAGATCGGCACATTAGCCCCTCTTCTCTCTGAAACGGTTGTACTTATCGTCTGCAAAGCTATGTCGCGTGCTGCGGTATGCGGAGACACTAAAAGCACAATTGTAGAACACAGATGAAGCTTCTAAGTTCATGTAATAGCCAGTAAGGAGTAGTACAATTCAAGTTTTAAGTTATCGAATATTGACTTTTTAGCTGGCTTTGGTGCCTTGGACATGAGCTAGGACCTTAAGATTCTGCATGAAAGGAGGACTAGCAGCCGCGTTGCACGGGAGTATGTGAAAAGTGTTCATATGTAGTAAAAACCTGAGAAATCCGTCCGTTTTCGTCATTTGTTATCGAATCGACTTAAAGCCAGATCGTCACATTGGCCGCTCTTCTCTCTGAAACGGTTGTACTTATCGTCTGCAAAGCTATGTCGCGTGCTGCAGTATGCGGAGACACTAAAAGCACAATAGTAGAACACAGATGAAGCTTCTAAGTTGATGTCATAGCCAGTGAGACGTAGTACAATTCAAGTTTTAGGTATCCATTATTGACTTTTTAGCTTGCTTTGGTGCTTTGGACATGAGCTAGGACCTAAAGATTCTGCATGAAAGGAGGACTAGCAGCCGCGTTGCACGGGAGGATGTAAAAAGTGTTCATATGTAGTAAAAACCTGAGAAATCCGTCCGTTGTCGTCATTTGTTATCGAATCGACTTAAAGCCAGATCGTCACATGGGCCCCTCTTCTCTTTGAAACGGTTGTACTTATCGTCTGCAAAGCTATGTCGCTTGCTGCGGTATGCGGAGACACTAAAAGCACCATAGTAGAACATAGATGAAGCTTCTAAGTTGATGTAATAACCAGTAAGAAGTAGTACAATTCAAGTTTTAGGTATCGATTATTGACCTTTTAGCTGGCTTTTGTGCCTTGGACATGAGCTAGGACCTTATGATTCCGCACGGAAGGAGGACTAGCAGCCGAGTTGCTTGGGAGAATGTGAAAAGTGTTCATATGTAGTAAAAACCTGAAAAATGCGTCCGTTTTCGTCATTTGTTATCGAATCGACTTAAAGCCAGATTGTCACATTGGCCGCTCTTCTCTCTGAAACGGTTGTACTTATCGTCTGCAAAGCTATGTCGCGTGCTGCGGTATGCGGAGACACTAAAAGCACCATAGTAGAATACAGATGAAGCTTCAAAGTTGATGTAATAGCCAGTAAGAAGTAGTACAATTCAAGATTTAGGTATCGATTATTGACATTTTTGCTGGCCTTGGTGCCTTGGACATGAGCTAGGACCTTACGATTCTCCATGAAAGGAGGACTAGCAGCCGAGTTTCACGGGAGAATGTAAAAAGTGTTCATATGTAGCATAAACCTGACAAATCCGTCCGTTTTCGTCACTTGTTATCGAATCGACTTAAAGCCAGATCGTCACATTGGCCCCTCTTCTCTCTGAAACGGTTGTACTTATCGTCTGCAAAGCTATGTCGCGTGCTGCGGTATGCGGAGACACTAAAAGCACCGTCGTAGAACACAGATGAAGGTTCTAAGTTGATGTGATAGCCAGTGAGAAATACTACAATTCAAGTTTTAGGTATCGATTATTGACTTTTTAGCTGGCTTTTGTGCCTTGGACATGAGCTAGGACCTTATGATTCTGCATGAAAGGAGGACTAGCAGCCGAGTTACATGGGAGAATGTGAAAAGTGTTCATATGTAGTAAAAACCTGAGAAATCCGTCCGTTTTCGTCATTTGTTATCGAATCGACTTAAAGCCAGATCGTCACATTGGCCGCTCCTCTCTCTGAAACGGTTGTACTTATCGTCTGCAAAGCTATGTCGCGTGCTGCGGTATGCGGAGACACTAAAAGCACCATAGTAGAACACAGATGAAGCTTCAAAGTTGATGTAATAGCCAGTAAGAAGTAGTACAATTCAAGATTTAGGTATGGATTATTGACTTTTTTGCTGGCTTTGGTGCCTTGGACATGACCTAGGACCTTAAGATTCTGCATGAAAGGAGGACTAGCAGCCGAGTTGCACGGGAGAATGTAGAAAGTATTCATATGTAGTAAAAACCTGAGAAATCCGTCCGTTTTCGTCATTTGTTATCGAATCGACTTAAAGCCAGATCGTCACATGGGCCCCTCTTCTCTCTGAAACGGTTCTACTTATCGTCTGCAAAGCTATGTCGCGTGCTGCAGTATTCGGAGACACTAAAAGCACCATAGTAGAACACAGATGAAGCTTCTAAGTTGATGTGATAGCCAGTGAGACGTAGTACAATTCAAGTTTTAGGTATCGATTATTGACCTTTTAGCTGGCTTTTGTGCCTTGGACATGAGCTAGGACCTTAAGATTCTGCATGAAAGGAGGACTATCAGCCGCGTTGCACGGGAGTATGTGAAAAGTGTTCATATGTAGTAAAAACCTGTGAAATCCGTCCATTTTCGTCATTTGTTATCTAATCGACTTGAGGCCAGTTCGTCACATTGGCCCCTCTTCTCTCTAAAACGGTTGTACATATCATCTGCAAAGCTATGTCGCGTGCTGCGGTATGCGGAGACACTAAAAGCACCATAGTAGAACACAGATGAAGCTTCTAAGTTGATGTAATAGCCAGTAAGGTGCAGTACAATTCAAGTTTTAGGTATCGAATATTGACTTTTTAGCTGGCTTTGGCGCCTTGGACATGAGCTAGGACCTTAAGATTCTGCATGAAAGGAGGACTTGCAGCCGAGTTGCACGCGAGGATGCGAAAAGTGTTCATATGTAGTAAAAACCTGAGAAATCCGTCCGTTTTCGTAATTTATTATGGAATCGACTTAAAGCAGTGCGTCACATTGGACGCTCTTCTCTCTGAAACGGTTGTACTTATCGTCTGCAAAGCTTTCTCGCGTGCTGCGGTATGCGGAGACACTAAAAGCACCATAGTAGAACACAGATTAAGCTTCTAAGTTGATGTAATAGCCAGTAAGAAGTAGTACAATTCAAGTTTTAGGTATCGATTATTGACCTTTTAGCTGGCTTTTGTGCCTTGGACATGAGCTAGGACCTTATGATTCCGCACGGAAGGAGGACTAGCAGCCGAGTTGCTTGGGAGAATGTGAAAAGTGTTCATATGTAGTAAAAACCTGAAAAATGCGTCCGTTTTCGTCATTTGTTATCGAATCGACTTAAAGCCAGATTGTCACATTGGCCGCTCTTCTCTCTGAAACGGTTGTACTTATCGTCTGCAAAGCTATGTCGCGTGCTGCGGTATGCGGAGACACTAAAAGCACCATAGTAGAATACAGATGAAGCTTCAAAGTTGATGTAATAGCCAGTAAGAAGTAGTACAATTCAAGATTTAGGTATCGATTATTGACTTTTTTGCTGGCTTTGGTGCCTTGGCCATGAGCTAGGACCTTACTATTCTGCATGAAAGGAGGACTAGCAGCCGAGTTGCACGGGAGAATGTAAAAAGTGTTCATCTGTAGTATAAACCTGAGAAATCCATCCGTTTTCGTCACTTGTTATCGAATCGACTTAAAGCCAGATCGTCACATTTGCCCCTCTTCTCTCTGAAACGGTTGTACTTATCGTCTGCAAAGCTATGTCGCGTGCTGCGGTATGCGGAGACACTAAAAGCACCGTAGTAGAACACAGATGAAGGTTCTAAGTTGATGTGATAGCCAGTGAGAAATACTACAATTCAAGTTTTAGGTATCGATTATTGACTTTTTAGCTGGCTTAGGTGCCTTGGACATGAGCTAGGACCTTAAGATTCTGCATGAAAGGAGGACTAGCAGCCGCGTTGCACGGAAGTATGTGAAAAGTGTTCATATGTAGTAAAAACCTGATAAATCCTTCCATTTTCGTCATTTGTTATCGAATCGACTTAAAGCCAGTTCGTCACATTGGCCCCTCTTCTCTCTGAAACGGTTGTACTTATCGTCTGCAAAGCTATGTCGCGTGCTGCGGTATGCGGAGACACTAAAAGTACCATAGTAGAACACAGATGAAGCTTCTAAGTTGATGTAATAGCCAGTAAGGAGTAGTACAATTCAAGTTTTATGTATCGAATATTGACTTTTTAGCTGGCTTTGGTGCCTTGGACATGAGCTAGGACCTTAAGATTCTGCATGAAAGGAGGACTATCAGCCGCGTTGCACGGGAGTATGTGAAAAGTGTTCATATGTAGTAAAAACCTGTGAAATCCGTCCATTTTCGTCATTTGTTATCTAATCGACTTGAGGCCAGTTCGTCACATTGGCCCCTCTTCTCTCTGAAACGGTTGTACATATCATCTGCAAAGCTATGTCGCGTGCTGCGGTATGCGGAGACACTAAAAGCACCATAGTAGAACACAGATGAAGCTTCTAAGTTGATGTAATAGCCAGTAAGGTGCAGTACAATTCAAGTTTTAGGTATCGAATATTGACTTTTTAGCTGGCTTTGGCGCCTTGGACATGAGCTAGGACCTTAAGATTCTGCATGAAAGGAGGACTAGCAGCCGAGTTGCACGCGAGGATGCGAAAAGTGTTCATATGTAGTAAAAACCTGAGAAATCCGTCCGTTTTCGTAATTTATTATGGAATCGACTTAAAGCAGTGCGTCACATTGGACGCTCTTCTCTCTGAAACGGTTGTACTTATCGTCTGCAAAGTAGTACAATTCAAGATTTAGGTATCGATTATTGTCTTTTTTGCTGGCTTTGGTGCCTTGGACATGAGCTAGGACCTTAAGATTCTGCATGAAAGGAGGACTAGCAGCCGCGTTGCACGGGACTATGTGACAAGTGTTCATATGTAGTAAAAACCTGAGAAATCCGTCCATTTTCGTCATTTGTTATCGAATCGACTTAGAGCCAGATCGTCACATTGGCCTCTCTTCTCTCTGAAACGGTTGTACTTATCGTCTGCAAAGCTATGTCGCGTGCTGCGGTATGCGGAGACACTAAAATCACCATAGTGGAACACAGATGAAGCTTCTAAGTTGATGTAATAGCTAGTAAGATGTAGTCAATTTAGGTATCGATTATTGACTTTTTAGCTGGCTTAGGTGCCTTGGACATGAGCTATGTCCTTAAGATTCTGCATGAAAGGAGGACTAGCAGCCGAGTTGCATTGGAGAATGTGGAAAGTGTTCATATGTAGTAAAAACCTGATAAATCCGTCCGTTTTCGTCATTTGTTATCGAATCGACTTAAAGCCAGATCGTCACATTGGCCCCTCTTCTCTCTGAAACGGTTGTACTTATCGTCTGCAAAGCTATGTCGCGTGCTGCGGTATGCGGAGACACTAAAAGCACCATAGTAGAACACAGATGAAGCTTCAAAGTTGATGTAATAGCCAGTAAGAAGTCGTACAATTCAAGATTTAGGTATCGATTATTGACTTTTTGCTGGCTTTGGTGCCTTGGACATGACCTAGGACCTTAAGATTCTGCATGAAAGGAGGACTAGCAGCCGCGTTGCACGGGAGGATGTAAAAAGTGTTCATATGTAGTAAAAACCTGAGAAATTCGTCCGTTTTCGTCATTTGTTATCGAATCGACTTAAAGCCAGATCGTCACATAGGCCGCCCTTCTCTCTGAAACGGTTGTACTTATCGTCTGCAAAGCTATGTAGCGTGCTGCGGTATGCGGAGACACTAAAAGCGCCATAGCAGAACACAGATTAAGCTTCTAAGTTGATGTAATAGCAAGTAAGAAGTAGTACAATTCAAGTTTTAGGTATCGATTATTGACCTTTTAGCTGGCTTTTGTGCCTTGGACATGAGCTAGGACCTTATGATTCCGCACGGAAGGAGGACTAGCAGCCGAGTTGCTTGGGAGAATGTGAAAAGTGTTCATATGTAGTAAAAACCTCAAAAATGCGTCCGTTTTCGTCATGTGTTATCGAATCGACTTAAAGCCAGATTGTCACTTTGGCCGCTCTTCTATCTGAAACGGTTGTACTTATCGCCTGCAAAGCTATGTCGCGTGCTGCGGTATGCGGAGACACTAAAAGCAATATAGTAGAATACAGATGAAGCTTCAAAGTTGATGTAATAGCCAGTAAGAAGTAGTACAATTCAAGATTTAGGTATCGATTATTGACTTTTTTGCTGGCTTTGGTGTCTTGGACATGAGCTAGGACCTTACGATTCTGCATGAAAGGAGGACTAGCAGCCGAGTTGCACGGGAGAATGTAAAAAGTGTTCATATGTAGTATAAACCTGAGAAATCCGTCCGTTTTCGTCACTTGTTATCGAATCGCCTTAAAGCCAGATCGTCACATTGGCACCTCTTCTCTCTGAAACGGTTGTACTTATCGTCTGCAAAGCTATGTCGCGTGCTGCGGTATGCGGAGACACTAAAAGCACCATAGTAGAACACAGATGAAGGTTCTAAGTTGATGTGATAGCCAGTGAGAAGTAGTACAATTCAAGTTTTAGGTATCGATTATTGACTTTTTAGCTGGTTTAGGTGCCTTGGACATGAGCTAGGACCTTAAGATTCTGCATGAGAGGAGGACTAGCAGCCGCGTTGCACGGGAGTATGTGAAAAGTGTTCATATGTAGTAAAAACCTGAGAAATCCGTCCGTTTTCGTCATTTGTTATCGAATCGACTTAAAGCCAGATCGTCACATTGGCCCCTCTTCTCTCTGAAACGGTTGTACTTATCGTCTGCAAAGCTATGTCGCGTGCTGCAGTATGCGGAGACACTAAAAGCACCATAGTAGAACACAGATGAAGCTTCTAAGTAGATGTGATAGCCAGTGAGAAGTAGTGCAATTCAAGTTTTAGGTATCGATTATTGACTTTTTAGCTGGCTTTGGTGCCTTGGACATGAGGTAGGACCTTAAGATTGTGCATGAAAGGAGGACTAGCAGCCGCGTTGCACGGAGAATGTGAAAAGTGTTCATATGTAGTAAAAACCTGAGAAATCCGTCCGTTTTCGTAATTTATTATCGAATCGACTTAAAGCCAGATCGTCCATTGGTCGCTCTTCTCTCTGAAACGGTTGTACTTATCGTCTGCAAAGCTATGTCGCGTGCAGCGGTATGCGGAGACACTAAAATCACCATAGTGGAACACAGATGAAGCTTCTAAGTTGATGTAATAGCCAGTAAGAAGTACTAAAATTCAAGTTTTAGGAATCGATTATTGATTTTTTTGCTGGCCTTGGTGCCTTGGACATGAGCTAGGACCTTACGATTCTCCATGAAAGGAGGACTAGCAGCCGAGTTTCACGGGAGAATGTAAAAAGTGTTCATATGTAGCATAAACCTGACAAATCCGTCCGTTTTCGTCACTTGTTATCGAATCGACTTAAAGCCAGATCGTCACATTGGCCCCTCTTCTCTCTGAAACGGTTGTACTTATCGTCTGCAAAGCTATGTCGCGTGCTGCGGTATGCGGAGACACTAAAAGCACCGTCGTAGAACACAGATGAAGGTTCTAAGTTGATGTGATAGCCAGTGAGAAATACTACAATTCAAGTTTTAGGTATCGATTATTGACTTTTTAGCTGGCTTTTGTGCCTTGGACATGAGCTAGGACCTTATGATTCTGCATGAAAGGAGGACTAGCAGCCGAGTTACATGGGAGAATGTGAAAAGTGTTCATATGTAGTAAAAACCTGAGAAATCCGTCCGTTTTCGTCATTTGTTATCGAATCGACTTAAAGCCAGATCGTCACATTGGCCGCTCCTCTCTCTGAAACGGTTGTACTTATCGTCTGCAAAGCTATGTCGCGTGCTGCGGTATGCGGAGACACTAAAAGCACCATAGTAGAACACAGATGAAGCTTCAAAGTTGATGTAATAGCCAGTAAGAAGTAGTACAATTCAAGATTTAGGTATGGATTATTGACTTTTTTGCTGGCTTTGGTGCCTTGGACATGACCTAGGACCTTAAGATTCTGCATGAAAGGAGGACTAGCAGCCGAGTTGCACGGGAGAATGTAGAAAGTATTCATATGTAGTAAAAACCTGAGAAATCCGTCCGTTTTCGTCATTTGTTATCGAATCGACTTAAAGCCAGATCGTCACATGGGCCCCTCTTCTCTCTGAAACGGTTCTACTTATCGTCTGCAAAGCTATGTCGCGTGCTGCAGTATTCGGAGACACTAAAAGCACCATAGTAGAACACAGATGAAGCTTCTAAGTTGATGTGATAGCCAGTGAGACGTAGTACAATTCAAGTTTTAGGTATCGATTATTGACCTTTTAGCTGGCTTTTGTGCCTTGGACATGAGCTAGGACCTTAAGATTCTGCATGAAAGGAGGACTATCAGCCGCGTTGCACGGGAGTATGTGAAAAGTGTTCATATGTAGTAAAAACCTGTGAAATCCGTCCATTTTCGTCATTTGTTATCTAATCGACTTGAGGCCAGTTCGTCACATTGGCCCCTCTTCTCTCTAAAACGGTTGTACATATCATCTGCAAAGCTATGTCGCGTGCTGCGGTATGCGGAGACACTAAAAGCACCATAGTAGAACACAGATGAAGCTTCTAAGTTGATGTAATAGCCAGTAAGGTGCAGTACAATTCAAGTTTTAGGTATCGAATATTGACTTTTTAGCTGGCTTTGGCGCCTTGGACATGAGCTAGGACCTTAAGATTCTGCATGAAAGGAGGACTTGCAGCCGAGTTGCACGCGAGGATGCGAAAAGTGTTCATATGTAGTAAAAACCTGAGAAATCCGTCCGTTTTCGTAATTTATTATGGAATCGACTTAAAGCAGTGCGTCACATTGGACGCTCTTCTCTCTGAAACGGTTGTACTTATCGTCTGCAAAGCTTTCTCGCGTGCTGCGGTATGCGGAGACACTAAAAGCACCATAGTAGAACACAGATTAAGCTTCTAAGTTGATGTAATAGCCAGTAAGAAGTAGTACAATTCAAGTTTTAGGTATCGATTATTGACCTTTTAGCTGGCTTTTGTGCCTTGGACATGAGCTAGGACCTTATGATTCCGCACGGAAGGAGGACTAGCAGCCGAGTTGCTTGGGAGAATGTGAAAAGTGTTCATATGTAGTAAAAACCTGAAAAATGCGTCCGTTTTCGTCATTTGTTATCGAATCGACTTAAAGCCAGATTGTCACATTGGCCGCTCTTCTCTCTGAAACGGTTGTACTTATCGTCTGCAAAGCTATGTCGCGTGCTGCGGTATGCGGAGACACTAAAAGCACCATAGTAGAATACAGATGAAGCTTCAAAGTTGATGTAATAGCCAGTAAGAAGTAGTACAATTCAAGATTTAGGTATCGATTATTGACTTTTTTGCTGGCTTTGGTGCCTTGGCCATGAGCTAGGACCTTACTATTCTGCATGAAAGGAGGACTAGCAGCCGAGTTGCACGGGAGAATGTAAAAAGTGTTCATCTGTAGTATAAACCTGAGAAATCCGTCCGTTTTCGTCACTTGTTATCGAATCGACTTAAAGCCAGATCGTCACATTTGCCCCTCTTCTCTCTGAAACGGTTGTACTTATCGTCTGCAAAGCTATGTCGCGTGCTGCGGTATGCGGAGACACTAAAAGCACCGTAGTAGAACACAGATGAAGGTTCTAAGTTGATGTGATAGCCAGTGAGAAATACTACAATTCAAGTTTTAGGTATCGATTATTGACTTTTTAGCTGGCTTAGGTGCCTTGGACATGAGCTAGGACCTTAAGATTCTGCATGAAAGGAGGACTAGCAGCCGCGTTGCACGGAAGTATGTGAAAAGTGTTCATATGTAGTAAAAACCTGATAAATCCTTCCATTTTCGTCATTTGTTATCGAATCGACTTAAAGCCAGTTCGTCACATTGGCCCCTCTTCTCTCTGAAACGGTTGTACTTATCGTCTGCAAAGCTATGTCGCGTGCTGCGGTATGCGGAGACACTAAAAGTACCATAGTAGAACACAGATGAAGCTTCTAAGTTGATGTAATAGCCAGTAAGGAGTAGTACAATTCAAGTTTTATGTATCGAATATTGACTTTTTAGCTGGCTTTGGTGCCTTGGACATGAGCTAGGACCTTAAGATTCTGCATGAAAGGAGGACTATCAGCCGCGTTGCACGGGAGTATGTGAAAAGTGTTCATATGTAGTAAAAACCTGTGAAATCCGTCCATTTTCGTCATTTGTTATCTAATCGACTTGAGGCCAGTTCGTCACATTGGCCCCTCTTCTCTCTGAAACGGTTGTACATATCATCTGCAAAGCTATGTCGCGTGCTGCGGTATGCGGAGACACTAAAAGCACCATAGTAGAACACAGATGAAGCTTCTAAGTTGATGTAATAGCCAGTAAGGTGCAGTACAATTCAAGTTTTAGGTATCGAATATTGACTTTTTAGCTGGCTTTGGCGCCTTGGACATGAGCTAGGACCTTAAGATTCTGCATGAAAGGAGGACTAGCAGCCGAGTTGCACGCGAGGATGCGAAAAGTGTTCATATGTAGTAAAAACCTGAGAAATCCGTCCGTTTTCGTAATTTATTATGGAATCGACTTAAAGCAGTGCGTCACATTGGACGCTCTTCTCTCTGAAACGGTTGTACTTATCGTCTGCAAAGTAGTACAATTCAAGATTTAGGTATCGATTATTGTCTTTTTTGCTGGCTTTGGTGCCTTGGACATGAGCTAGGACCTTAAGATTCTGCATGAAAGGAGGACTAGCAGCCGCGTTGCACGGGACTATGTGACAAGTGTTCATATGTAGTAAAAACCTGAGAAATCCGTCCATTTTCGTCATTTGTTATCGAATCGACTTAGAGCCAGATCGTCACATTGGCCTCTCTTCTCTCTGAAACGGTTGTACTTATCGTCTGCAAAGCTATGTCGCGTGCTGCGGTATGCGGAGACACTAAAATCACCATAGTGGAACACAGATGAAGCTTCTAAGTTGATGTAATAGCTAGTAAGATGTAGTCAATTTAGGTATCGATTATTGACTTTTTAGCTGGCTTAGGTGCCTTGGACATGAGCTATGTCCTTAAGATTCTGCATGAAAGGAGGACTAGCAGCCGAGTTGCATTGGAGAATGTGGAAAGTGTTCATATGTAGTAAAAACCTGATAAATCCGTCCGTTTTCGTCATTTGTTATCGAATCGACTTAAAGCCAGATCGTCACATTGGCCCCTCTTCTCTCTGAAACGGTTGTACTTATCGTCTGCAAAGCTATGTCGCGTGCTGCGGTATGCGGAGACACTAAAAGCACCATAGTAGAACACAGATGAAGCTTCAAAGTTGATGTAATAGCCAGTAAGAAGTCGTACAATTCAAGATTTAGGTATCGATTATTGACTTTTTGCTGGCTTTGGTGCCTTGGACATGACCTAGGACCTTAAGATTCTGCATGAAAGGAGGACTAGCAGCCGCGTTGCACGGGAGGATGTAAAAAGTGTTCATATGTAGTAAAAACCTGAGAAATTCGTCCGTTTTCGTCATTTGTTATCGAATCGACTTAAAGCCAGATCGTCACATAGGCCGCCCTTCTCTCTGAAACGGTTGTACTTATCGTCTGCAAAGCTATGTAGCGTGCTGCGGTATGCGGAGACACTAAAAGCGCCATAGCAGAACACAGATTAAGCTTCTAAGTTGATGTAATAGCAAGTAAGAAGTAGTACAATTCAAGTTTTAGGTATCGATTATTGACCTTTTAGCTGGCTTTTGTGCCTTGGACATGAGCTAGGACCTTATGATTCCGCACGGAAGGAGGACTAGCAGCCGAGTTGCTTGGGAGAATGTGAAAAGTGTTCATATGTAGTAAAAACCTCAAAAATGCGTCCGTTTTCGTCATGTGTTATCGAATCGACTTAAAGCCAGATTGTCACTTTGGCCGCTCTTCTATCTGAAACGGTTGTACTTATCGCCTGCAAAGCTATGTCGCGTGCTGCGGTATGCGGAGACACTAAAAGCAATATAGTAGAATACAGATGAAGCTTCAAAGTTGATGTAATAGCCAGTAAGAAGTAGTACAATTCAAGATTTAGGTATCGATTATTGACTTTTTTGCTGGCTTTGGTGTCTTGGACATGAGCTAGGACCTTACGATTCTGCATGAAAGGAGGACTAGCAGCCGAGTTGCACGGGAGAATGTAAAAAGTGTTCATATGTAGTATAAACCTGAGAAATCCGTCCGTTTTCGTCACTTGTTATCGAATCGACTTAAAGCCAGATCGTCACATTGGCACCTCTTCTCTCTGAAACGGTTGTACTTATCGTCTGCAAAGCTATGTCGCGTGCTGCGGTATGCGGAGACACTAAAAGCACCATAGTAGAACACAGATGAAGGTTCTAAGTTGATGTGATAGCCAGTGAGAAGTAGTACAATTCAAGTTTTAGGTATCGATTATTGACTTTTTAGCTGGTTTAGGTGCCTTGGACATGAGCTAGGACCTTAAGATTCTGCATGAGAGGAGGACTAGCAGCCGCGTTGCACGGGAGTATGTGAAAAGTGTTCATATGTAGTAAAAACCTGAGAAATCCGTCCGTTTTCGTCATTTGTTATCGAATCGACTTAAAGCCAGATCGTCACATTGGCCCCTCTTCTCTCTGAAACGGTTGTACTTATCGTCTGCAAAGCTATGTCGCGTGCTGCAGTATGCGGAGACACTAAAAGCACCATAGTAGAACACAGATGAAGCTTCTAAGTAGATGTGATAGCCAGTGAGAAGTAGTGCAATTCAAGTTTTAGGTATCGATTATTGACTTTTTAGCTGGCTTTGGTGCCTTGGACATGAGGTAGGACCTTAAGATTGTGCATGAAAGGAGGACTAGCAGCCGCGTTGCACGGAGAATGTGAAAAGTGTTCATATGTAGTAAAAACCTGAGAAATCCGTCCGTTTTCGTAATTTATTATCGAATCGACTTAAAGCCAGATCGTCCATTGGTCGCTCTTCTCTCTGAAACGGTTGTACTTATCGTCTGCAAAGCTATGTCGCGTGCAGCGGTATGCGGAGACACTAAAATCACCATAGTGGAACACAGATGAAGCTTCTAAGTTGATGTAATAGCCAGTAAGAAGTACTAAAATTCAAGTTTTAGGAATCGATTATTGATTTTTTTGATGGCTTTGGTGCCTTTGACATGAGCTAGGTCCTTATGATTCTGCATGAAAGGAGGACTAGCAGCCGTGTTGCACGGGAGTATGTGAAAAGTGTTCATATGTAGTAAAAACCTGAGAAATCCGTCCATTTTCGTCATTTGTTATCCAATCGGCTTATAGCCAGATCGGCACATTAGCCCCTCTTCTCTCTGAAACGGTTGTACTTATCGTCTGCAAAGCTATGTCGCGTGCTGCGGTATGCGGAGACACTAAAAGCACAATTGTAGAACACAGATGAAGCTTCTAAGTTGATGTAATAGCTAGTAAGATGTAGTCAATTTAGGTATCGATTATTGACTTTTTAGCTGGCTTTGGTGCCTTGGACATGAGCTATGTCCTTAAGATTCTGCATGAAAGGAGGACTAGCAGCCGAGTTGCATTGGAGAATGTGGAAAGTGTTCATATGTAGTAAAAACCTGAGAAATCCCTCCGTTTTAGTCATTTGTTATCGAATCAACTTGAAGCCAGATCGTCACATTGCCCGCTTTTCTCTCTGAAACTGTTGTACTTATCGTCTGCAAAGCTATGTCGCGTGCTGCAGTATGCGGAGACACTAAAAGCACCATAGTAGAACGCAGATGATGTTCTAAGTTGATGTGATAGCCAGTGAGAAGTAGTACAATTAAAGTTTTAGGTATCGATTATTGACTTTTTAGCTGGCTTTTGTGCCTTGGACATGAGCTAGGACCTTATGATTCTGCATGAAAGGAGGACTAGCAGCCGAGTTACATGGGAGAATGTGAAAAGTGTTCATATGTAGTAAAAACCTGAGAAATCCGTCCGTTTTCGTCATTTGTTATCGAATCGACTTAAAGCCAGATCGTCACATTGGCCGCTCTTCTCTCTGAAACGGTTGTACTTATCGTCTGCAAAGCTATGTCGCGTGCTGCGATATGCGGAGACACTAAAAGCACCATAGTAGAACACAGATGAAGCTTCAAAGTTGATGTAATAGCCAGTAAGAAGTAGTACAATTCAAGATTTAGGTATGGATTATTGACTTTTTTGCTGGCTTTGGTGCCTTGGACATGACCTAGGACCTTAAGATTCTGCATGAAAGGAGGACTAGCAGCCGAGTTGCACGGGAGAATGTAGAAAGTATTCATATGTAGTAAAAACCTGGGAAATCCGTCCGTTTTCGTCATTTGTTATCGAATCGACTTAAAGCCAGATCGTCACATGGGCCCCTCTTCTCTCTGAAACGGTTGTACTTATCGTCTGCAAAGCTATGTCGCGTGCTGCAGTATTCGGAGACACTAAAAGCACCATAGTAGAACACAGATGAAGCTTCTAAGTTGATGTGATAGCCAGTGAGACGTAGTACAATTCAAGTTTTAGGTATCGATTATTGACCTTTTAGCTGGCTTTTGTGCCTTGGACATGAGCTAGGACCTTAAGATTCTGCATTAAAGGAGGACTATCAGCCGCGTTGCACGGGAGTATGTGAAAAGTGTTCATATGTAGTAAAAACCTGTGAAATCCGTCCATTTTCGTCATTTGTTATCTAATCGACTTGAGGCCAGTTCGTCACATTGGCCACTCTTCTCTCTGAAACGGTTGTACATATCATCTGCAAAGCTATGTCGCGTGCTGCGGTATGCGGAGACACTAAAAGCACCATAGTAGAACACAGATGAAGCTTCTAAGTTGATATAATAGCCAGTAAGGAGCAGTTCAATTTAAGTTTTAGGTATCGAATATTGACTTTTTAGCTGGCTTTGGCGCCTTGGACATGAGCTAGGACCTTAAGATTCTGCATGAAAGGAGGACTAGCAGCCGAATTGCACGTGAGGATGCGAAAAGTGTTCATATGTAGTAAAAACCTGAGAAATCCGTCCGTTTTCGTAATTTATTATGGAATCGACTTAAAGCAGTGCGTCACATTGGCCGCTCTTCTCTCTGAAACGGTTGTACTTATCGTCTGCAAAGCTATGTCGCGTGCTGCGGTATGCGGAGACACTAAAAGCACCATTTTAGAACACAGATTAAGCTTCTAAGTTGATGTAATAGCCAGTAAGAAGTAGTACAATTCAAGTTTTAGGTATCGATTATTGACCTTTTAGCTGGCTTTTGTGCCTTGGACATGAGCTAGGACCTTATGATTCCGCACGGAAGGAGGACTAGCAGCCGAGTTGCTTGGGAGAATGTGAAAAGTGTTCATATGTAGTAAAAACCTGAAAAATGCGTCCGTTTTCGTCATTTGTTATCGAATCGACTTAAAGCCAGATTGCCACATTGGCCGCTCTTCTCTCTGAAACGGTTGTACTTATCGTCTGCAAAGCTATGTCGCGTGCTGCGGTATGCGGAGACACTAAAAGCACCATAGTAGAATACAGATGAAGCTTCAAAGTTGATGTAATAGCCAGTAAGAAGTAGTACAATTCAAGATTTAGGTATCTATTATTGACTTTTTTGCTGGCTTTGGTGCCTTGGACATGAGCTAGGACCTTACTATTCTGCATGAAAGGAGGACTAGCAGCCGAGTTGCACTGGAGAATGTAAAAAGTGTTCATCTGTAGTATAAACCTGAGAAATCCGTCCGTTTTCGTCACTTGTTATCGAATCGACTTAAAGCCAGATCGTCACATTGGCCCCTCTTCTCTCTGAAACGGTTGTACTTATCGTCTGCAAAGCTATGTCGCGTGCTGCGGTATGCGGAGACACTAAAAGCACCGTAGTAGAACACAGATGAAGGTTCTAAGTTGATGTGATAGCCAGTGAGAAATACTACAATTCAAGTTTTAGGTATCGATTATTGACTTTTTAGGTGGCTTAGGTGCCTTGGACATGAGCTAGGACCTTAAGATTCTGCATGAAAGGAGGACTAGCAGCCGCGTTGCACGGAAGTATGTGAAAAGTGTTCATATGTAGTAAAAACCTGATAAATCCTTCCATTTTCGTCATTTGTTATCGAATCGACTTAAAGCCAGTTCGTCACATTGGCCCCTCTTCTCTCTGAAACGGTTGTACTTTTCGTCTGCAAAGCTATGTCGCGTGCTGCGGTATGCGGAGACACTAAAAGCACCATAGTAGAACACAGATGAAGCTTCTAAGTTGATGTAATAGCCAGTAAGGAGTAGTACAATTCAAGTTTTATGTATCGAATATTGACTTTTTAGCTGGCTTTGGTGCCTTGGACATGAGCTAGGACCTTAAGATTCTGCATGAAAGGAGGACTAGCAGCCGAGTTGCACGGGAGAATGTAAAAAGTGTTCATATGTAGTATAAACCTGAGAAATCCGTCCGTTTTCGTCACTTGTTATCGAATCGACTTAAAGCCAGATCGTCACATTGGCACCTCTTCTCTCTGAAACGGTTGTACTTATCGTCTGCAAAGCTATGTCGCGTGCTGCGGTATGCGGAGACACTAAAAGCACCATAGTAGAACACAGATGAAGGTTCTAAGTTGATGTGATAGCCAGTGAGAAGTAGTACAATTCAAGTTTTAGGTATCGATTATTGACTTTTTAGCTGGTTTAGGTGCCTTGGACATGAGCTAGGACCTTAAGATTCTGCATGAGAGGAGGACTAGCAGCCGCGTTGCACGGGAGTATGTGAAAAGTGTTCATATGTAGTAAAAACCTGAGAAATCCGTCCGTTTTCGTCATTTGTTATCGAATCGACTTAAAGCCAGATCGTCACATTGGCCCCTCTTCTCTCTGAAACGGTTGTACTTATCGTCTGCAAAGCTATGTCGCGTGCTGCAGTATGCGGAGACACTAAAAGCACCATAGTAGAACACAGATAAAGCTTCTAAGTAGATGTGATAGCCAGTGAGAAGTAGTGCAATTCAAGTTTTAGGTATCGATTATTGACTTTTTAGCTGGCTTTGGTGCCTTGGACATGAGGTAGGACCTTAAGATTGTGCATGAAAGGAGGACTAGCAGCCGCGTTGCACGGAGAATGTGAAAAGTGTTCATATGTAGTAAAAACCTGAGAAATCCGTCCGTTTTCGTAATTTATTATCGAATCGACTTAAAGCCAGATCGTCCATTGGTCGCTCTTCTCTCTGAAACGGTTGTACTTATCGTCTGCAAAGCTATGTCGCGTGCAGCGGTATGCGGAGACACTAAAATCACCATAGTGGAACACAGATGAAGCTTCTAAGTTGATGTAATAGCCAGTAAGAAGTAGTAAAATTCAAGTTTTAGGAATCGATTATTGATTTTTTTGATGGCTTTGGTGCCTTTGACATGAGCTAGGTCCTTATGATTCTGCATGAAAGGAGGACTAGCAGCCGTGTTGCACGGGAGTATGTGAAAAGTGTTCATATGTAGTAAAAACCTGAGAAATCCGTCCATTTTCGTCATTTGTTATCCAATCGGCTTATAGCCAGATCGGCACATTAGCCCCTCTTCTCTCTGAAACGGTTGTACTTATCGTCTGCAAAGCTATGTCGCGTGCTGCGGTATGCGGAGACACTAAAAGCACAATTGTAGAACACAGATGAAGCTTCTAAGTTGATGTAATAGCTAGTAAGATGTAGTCAATTTAGGTATCGATTATTGACTTTTTAGCTGGCTTTGGTGCCTTGGACATGAGCTATGTCCTTAAGATTCTGCATGAAAGGAGGACTAGCAGCCGAGTTGCATTGGAGAATGTGGAAAGTGTTCATATGTAGTAAAAACCTGAGAAATCCCTCCGTTTTAGTCATTTGTTATCGAATCAACTTGAAGCCAGATCGTCACATTGCCCGCTTTTCTCTCTGAAACTGTTGTACTTATCGTCTGCAAAGCTATGTCGCGTGCTGCAGTATGCGGAGACACTAAAAGCACCATAGTAGAACGCAGATGATGTTCTAAGTTGATGTGATAGCCAGTGAGAAGTAGTACAATTAAAGTTTTAGGTATCGATTATTGACTTTTTAGCTGGCTTTTGTGCCTTGGACATGAGCTAGGACCTTATGATTCTGCATGAAAGGAGGACTAGCAGCCGAGTTACATGGGAGAATGTGAAAAGTGTTCATATGTAGTAAAAACCTGAGAAATCCGTCCGTTTTCGTCATTTGTTATCGAATCGACTTAAAGCCAGATCGTCACATTGGCCGCTCTTCTCTCTGAAACGGTTGTACTTATCGTCTGCAAAGCTATGTCGCGTGCTGCGATATGCGGAGACACTAAAAGCACCATAGTAGAACACAGATGAAGCTTCAAAGTTGATGTAATAGCCAGTAAGAAGTAGTACAATTCAAGATTTAGGTATGGATTATTGACTTTTTTGCTGGCTTTGGTGCCTTGGACATGACCTAGGACCTTAAGATTCTGCATGAAAGGAGGACTAGCAGCCGAGTTGCACGGGAGAATGTAGAAAGTATTCATATGTAGTAAAAACCTGGGAAATCCGTCCGTTTTCGTCATTTGTTATCGAATCGACTTAAAGCCAGATCGTCACATGGGCCCCTCTTCTCTCTGAAACGGTTGTACTTATCGTCTGCAAAGCTATGTCGCGTGCTGCAGTATTCGGAGACACTAAAAGCACCATAGTAGAACACAGATGAAGCTTCTAAGTTGATGTGATAGCCAGTGAGACGTAGTACAATTCAAGTTTTAGGTATCGATTATTGACCTTTTAGCTGGCTTTTGTGCCTTGGACATGAGCTAGGACCTTAAGATTCTGCATTAAAGGAGGACTATCAGCCGCGTTGCACGGGAGTATGTGAAAAGTGTTCATATGTAGTAAAAACCTGTGAAATCCGTCCATTTTCGTCATTTGTTATCTAATCGACTTGAGGCCAGTTCGTCACATTGGCCACTCTTCTCTCTGAAACGGTTGTACATATCATCTGCAAAGCTATGTCGCGTGCTGCGGTATGCGGAGACACTAAAAGCACCATAGTAGAACACAGATGAAGCTTCTAAGTTGATATAATAGCCAGTAAGGAGCAGTTCAATTTAAGTTTTAGGTATCGAATATTGACTTTTTAGCTGGCTTTGGCGCCTTGGACATGAGCTAGGACCTTAAGATTCTGCATGAAAGGAGGACTAGCAGCCGAATTGCACGTGAGGATGCGAAAAGTGTTCATATGTAGTAAAAACCTGAGAAATCCGTCCGTTTTCGTAATTTATTATGGAATCGACTTAAAGCAGTGCGTCATATTGGCCGCTCTTCTCTCTGAAACGGTTGTACTTATCGTCTGCAAAGCTATGTCGCGTGCTGCGGTATGCGGAGACACTAAAAGCACCATTTTAGAACACAGATTAAGCTTCTAAGTTGATGTAATAGCCAGTAAGAAGTAGTACAATTCAAGTTTTAGGTATCGATTATTGACCTTTTAGCTGGCTTTTGTGCCTTGGACATGAGCTAGGACCTTATGATTCCGCACGGAAGGAGGACTAGCAGCCGAGTTGCTTGGGAGAATGTGAAAAGTGTTCATATGTAGTAAAAACCTGAAAAATGCGTCCGGTTTCGTCATTTGTTATCGAATCGACTTAAAGCCAGATTGCCACATTGGCCGCTCTTCTCTCTGAAACGGTTGTACTTATCGTCTGCAAAGCTATGTCGCGTGCTGAGGTATGCGGAGACACTAAAAGCACCATAGTAGAATACAGATGAAGCTTCAAAGTTGATGTAATAGCCAGTAAGAAGTAGTACAATTCAAGATTTAGGTATCTATTATTGACTTTTTTGCTGGCTTTGGTGCCTTGGACATGAGCTAGGACCTTACTATTCTGCATGAAAGGAGGACTAGCAGCCGAGTTGCACTGGAGAATGTAAAAAGTGTTCATCTGTAGTATAAACCTGAGAAATCCGTCCGTTTTCGTCACTTGTTATCGAATCGACTTAAAGCCAGATCGTCACATTGGCCCCTCTTCTCTCTGAAACGGTTGTACTTATCGTCTGCAAAGCTATGTCGCGTGCTGCGGTATGCGGAGACACTAAAAGCACCGTAGTAGAACACAGATGAAGGTTCTAAGTTGATGTGATAGCCAGTGAGAAATACTACAATTCAAGTTTTAGGTATCGATTATTGACTTTTTAGGTGGCTTAGGTGCCTTGGACATGAGCTAGGACCTTAAGATTCTGCATGAAAGGAGGACTAGCAGCCGCGTTGCACGGAAGTATGTGAAAAGTGTTCATATGTAGTAAAAACCTGATAAATCCTTCCATTTTCGTCATTTGTTATCGAATCGACTTAAAGCCAGTTCGTCACATTGGCCCCTCTTCTCTCTGAAACGGTTGTACTTTTCGTCTGCAAAGCTATGTCGCGTGCTGCGGTATGCGGAGACACTAAAAGCACCATAGTAGAACACAGATGAAGCTTCTAAGTTGATGTAATAGCCAGTAAGGAGTAGTACAATTCAAGTTTTATGTATCGAATATTGACTTTTTAGCTGGCTTTGGTGCCTTGGACATGAGCTAGGACCTTAAGATTCTGCATGAAAGGAGGACTAGCAGCCGCGTTGCACGGGACTATGTGACAAGTGTTCATATGTAGTAAAAACCTGAGAAATCCGTCCATTTTCGTCATTTGTTATCGAATCGACTTAAAGCCAGATCGTCACATTGGCCTCTCTTCTCTCTGAAACGGTTGTACTTATCGTCTGCAAAGCTATGTCGCGTGCTGCGGTATGCGGAGACACTAAAATCACCATAGTGGAACACAGATGAAGCTTCTAAGTTGATGTAATAGCTAGTAAGATGTAGTCAATTTAGGTATCGATTATTGACTTTTTAGCTGGCTTAGGTGCCTTGGACATGAGCTATGTCCTTAAGATTCTGCATGAAAGGAGGACTAGCAGCCGAGTTGCATTGGAGAATGTGGAAAGTGTTCATATGTAGTAAAAACCTGAGAAATCCGTCCGTTTTCGTCATTTGTTATCGAATCGACTTAAAGCCAGATCGTCACATTGGCCAATCTTCTCTCTGAAACGGTTGTACTTATCGTCTGCAAAGCTATGTCGCGTGCTGCGGTATGCGGAGACACTAAAAGCACCATAGTAGAACACAGATGAAGCTTCAAAGTTGATGTAATAGCCAGTAAGAAGTCGTACAATTCAAGATTTAGGTATCGATTATTGACTTTTTGCTGGCTTTGGTGCCTTGGACATGACCTAGGACCTTAAGATTCTGCATGAAAGGAGGACTAGCAGCCGAGTTGCACGGGAGAATGTAAAAAGTGTTCATATGTAGTGAAAACCTGAGAAATCCGTCCGTTCTCGTCATTTGTTATCGAGTCGACTTAAAGCCAGATCGTCACATGGGCCCCTCTTCTCTCTGAAACGGTTGTACTTATCGTCTGCAAAGCTATGTCGCGTGCTGCAGTATGCGGAGACACTAAAAGCACCATAGTAGAACACAGATGAAGCTTCTGAGTTGATGTGATAGCCAGTGAGACGTAGTACAATTCAAGTTTTAGGTATCGATTATTGTCTTTTTAGCTGGCTTTGGAGCCTTGGACATGAGCTAGGACCTAAAGATTCTGCATGAAAGGGGGACTAGCAGCCGCGTTGCACGGGAGGATGTAAAAAGTGTTCATATGTAGTAAAAACCTGAGAAATTCGTCCGTTTTCGTCATTTGTTATCGAATCGACTTAAAGCCAGATCGTCACATAGGCCGCCCTTCTCTCTGAAACGGTTGTACTTATCGTCTGCAAAGCTATGTAGCGTGCTGCGGTATGCGGAGACACTAAAAGCACCAAAACAGAACACAGATTAAGCTTCTAAGTTGATGTAATAGCAAGTAAGAAGTAGTACAATTCAAGTTTTAGGTATCGATTATTGACCTTTTAGCTGGCTTTTGTGCCTTGGACATGAGCTAGGACCTTATGATTCCGCACGGAAGGAGGACTAGCAGCCGAGTTGCTTGGGAGAATGTGAAAAGTGTTCATATGTAGTAAAAACCTCAAAAATGCGTCCGTTTTCGTCATGTGTTATCGAATCGACTTAAAGCCAGATTGTCACTTTGGCCGCTCTTCTATCTGAAACGGTTGTACTTATCGCCTGCAAAGCTATGTCGCGTGCTGCGGTATGCGGAGACACTAAAAGCAATATAGTAGAATACAGATGAAGCTTCAAAGTTGATGTAATAGCCAGTAAGAAGTAGTACAATTCAAGATTTAGGTATCGATTATTGACTTTTTTGCTGGCTTTGGTGTCTCGGACATGAGCTAGGACCTTACGATTCTGCATGAAAGGAGGACTAGCAGCCGAGTTGCACGGGAGAATGTAAAAAGTGTTCATATGTAGTATAAACCTGAGAAATCCGTACGTTTTCGTCACTTGTTATCGAATCGACTTAAAGCCAGATCGTCACATTGGCCCCTCTTCTCTCTGAAACGGTTGTACTTATCGTCTGCAAAGCTATGTCGCGTGCTGCGGTATGCGGAGACACTAAAAGCACCATAGTAGAACACAGATGAAGGTTCTAAGTTGATGTGATAGCCAGTGAGAAGTAGTACAATTCAAGTTTTAGGTATCGATTATTGACTTTATAGCTGGCTTAGGTGCCTTGGACATGAGCTAGGACCTTAAGATTCTGCATGAGAGGAGGACTAGCAGCCGCGTTGCACGGGAGTATGTGAAAAGTGTTCATATGTAGTAAAAACCTCAGAAATCCGTCCATTTTCGTCATTTGTTATCGAATCGACTTAAAGCCAGTTCGTCACATTGGCCCCTCTTCTCTCTGAAACGGTTGTACATATCATCTGCAAAGCTATGTCGCGTGCTGCGGTATGCGGAGACACTAAAAGCACCATAGTAGAACACAGATGAAGCTTCTAAGTTGATGTAATAGCCAGTAAGGTGCAGTACAATTCAAGTTTTAGGTATCGAATATTGACTTTTTGGCTGGCTTTGGCGCCTTGGACATGAGCTAGGACCTTAAGATTCTGCATGAAAGGAGGACTAGCAGCCGAGTTGCACGCGAGGATGCGAAAAGTGTTCATATGTAGTAAAAACCTGAGAAATCCGTCCGTTTTCGTAATTTATTATGGAATCGACTTAAAGCAGTGCGTCACATTGGACGCTCTTCTCTCTGAAACGGTTGTACTTATCGTCTGCAAAGCTTTCTCGCGTGCTGCGGTATGCGGAGACACTAAAAGCACCATAGTAGAACACAGATGAAGCTTCAAAGTTGATGTAATAGCCAGTAAGAAGTAGTACAATTCAAGATTTAGGTATCGATTATTGTCTTTTTTGCTGGCTTTGGTGCCTTGGACATGAGCTAGGACCTTAAGATTCTGCATGAAAGGAGGACTAGCAGCCGCGTTGCACGGGACTATGTGACAAGTGTTCATATGTAGTAAAAACCTGAGAAATCCGTCCATTTTCGTCATTTGTTATCGAATCGACTTAAAGCCAGATCGTCACATTGGCCTCTCTTCTCTCTGAAACGGTTGTACTTATCGTCTGCAAAGCTATGTCGCGTGCTGCGGTACGCGGAGACACTAAAATCACCATAGTGGAACACAGATGAAGCTTCTAAGTTGATGTAATAGCTAGTAAGATGTAGTCAATTTAGGTATCGATTATTGACTTTTTAGCTGGCTTAGGTGCCTTGGACATGAGCTATGTCCTTAAGATTCTGCATGAAAGGAGGACTAGCAGCCGAGTTGCATTGGAGAATGTGGAAAGTGTTCATATGTAGTAAAAACCTGAGAAATCCGTCCGTTTTCGTCATTTGTTATCGAATCGACTTAAAGCCAGATCGTCACATTAGCCCCTCTTCTCTCTGAAACGGTTGTACTTATCGTCTGCAAAGCTATGTCGCGTGCTGCGGTATGCGGAGACACTAAAAGCACCATAGTAGAACACAGATGAAGCTTCAAAGTTGATGTAATAGCCAGTAAGAAGTCGTACAATTCAAGATTTAGGTATCGATTATTGACTTTTTGCTGGCTTTGGTGCCTTGGACATGACCTAGGACCTTAAGATTCTGCATGAAAGGAGGACTAGCAGCCGAGTTGCACGGGAGAATGTAAAAAGTGTTCATACGTAGTGAAAACCTGAGAAATCCGTCCGTTTTCGTCATTTGTTATCGAGTCGACTTAAAGCCAGATCGTCACATGGGCCCCTCTTCTCTCTGAAACGGTTGTACTTATCGTCTGCAAAGCTATGTCGCGTGCTGCAGTATGCGGAGACACTAAAAGCACCGTAGTAGAACACAGATGAAGCTTCTGAGTTGATGTGATAGCCAGTGAGACGTAGTACAATTCAAGTTTTAGGTATCGATTATTGTCTTTTTAGCTGGCTTTGGAGCCTTGGACATGAGCTAGGACCTAAAGATTCTGCATGAAAGGAGGACTAGCAGCCGCGTTGCACGGGAGGATGTAAAAAGTGTTCATATGTAGTAAAAACCTGAGAAATTCGTCCGTTTTCGTCATTTGTTATCGAATCGACTTAAAGCCAGATCGTCACATAGGCCGCCCTTCTCTCTGAAACGGTTGTACTTATCGTCTGCAAAGCTATGTAGCGTGCTGCGGTATGCGGAGACACTAAAAGCACCATAGCAGAACACAGATTAAGCTTCTAAGTTGATGTAATAGCAAGTAAGAAGTAGTACAATGCAAGTTTTAGGTATCGATTATTGACCTTTTAGCTGGCTTTTGTGCCTTGGACATGAGCTAGGACCTTATGATTCCGCACGGAAGGAGGACTAGCAGCCGAGTTGCTTGGGAGAATGTGAAAAGTGTTCATATGTAGTAAAAACCTCAAAAATGCGTCCGTTTTCGTCATGTGTTATCGAATCGACTTAAAGCCAGATTGTCACTTTGGCCGCTCTTCTATCTGAAACGGTTGTACTTATCGCCTGCAAAGCTATGTCGCGTGCTGCGGTATGCGGAGACACTAAAAGCAATATAGTAGAATACAGATGAAGCTTCAAAGTTGATGTAATAGCCAGTAAGAAGTAGTACAATTCAAGATTTAGGTATCGATTATTGACTTTTTTGCTGGCTTTGGTGTCTTGGACATGAGCTATGACCTTACGATTCTGCATGAAAGGAGGACTAGCAGCCGAGTTGCACGGGAGAATGTAAAAAGTGTTCATATGTAGTATAAACCTGAGTAATCCGTCCGTTTTCGTCACTTGTTATCGAATCGACTTAAAGCCAGATCGTCACATTGGCCCCTCTTCTCTCTGAAACGGTTGTACTTATCGTCTGCAAAGCTATGTCGCGTGCTGCGGTATGCGGAGACACTAAAAGCACCATAGTAGAACACAGATGAAGCTTCAAAGTTGATGTAATAGCCAGTAAGAAGTCGTACAATTCAAGATTTAGGTATCGATTATTGACTTTTTGCTGGCTTTGGTGCCTTGGACATGACCTAGGACCTTAAGATTCTGCATGAAAGGAGGACTAGCAGCCGAGTTGCACGGGAGAATGTAAAAAGTGTTCATACGTAGTGAAAACCTGAGAAATCCGTCCGTTTTCGTCATTTGTTATCGAGTCGACTTAAAGCCAGATCGTCACATGGGCCCCTCTTCTCTCTGAAACGGTTGTACTTATCGTCTGCAAAGCTATGTCGCGTGCTGCAGTATGCGGAGACACTAAAAGCACCGTAGTAGAACACAGATGAAGCTTCTGAGTTGATGTGATAGCCAGTGAGACGTAGTACAATTCAAGTTTTAGGTATCGATTATTGTCTTTTTAGCTGGCTTTGGAGCCTTGGACATGAGCTAGGACCTAAAGATTCTGCATGAAAGGAGGACTAGCAGCCGCGTTGCACGGGAGGATGTAAAAAGTGTTCATATGTAGTAAAAACCTGAGAAATTCGTCCGTTTTCGTCATTTGTTATCGAATCGACTTAAAGCCAGATCGTCACATAGGCCGCCCTTCTCTCTGAAACGGTTGTACTTATCGTCTGCAAAGCTATGTCGCGTGCTGCGGTATGCGGAGACACTAAAAGCACCGTAGTAGAACACAGATGAAGCTACTAAGTTGATGTAATAGCCAGTAAGGAGTAGTACGATTCAAGTTTTAGGTATCGATTATTGACTTTATAGCTGGCTTAGGTGCCTTGGACATGAGCTAGGACCTTAAGATTCTGCATGAGAGGAGGACTAGCAGCCGCGTTGCACGGGAGTATGTGAAAAGTGTTCATATGTAGTAAAAACCTCAGAAATCCGTCCATTTTCGTCTTTTGTTATCGAATCGACTTAAAGCCAGTTCGTCACATTGGCCCCTCTTCTCTCTGAAACGGTTGTACTTATCGTCTGCAAAGCTATGTCGCGTGCTGCGGTATGCGGAGACACTAAAAGCACCATAGTAGAACACAGATGAAGCTTCTAAGTTGATGTAATAGCCAGTAAGGAGTAGTACAATTCAAGTTTTAGGTATCGAATATTGACTTTTTGGCTGGCTTTGGCGCCTTGGACATGAGGTAGGACCTTAAGATTCTGCATGAAAGGAGGACTAGCAGCCGAGTTGCACGCGAGGATGCGAAAAGTGTTCATATGTAGTAAAAACCTGAGAAATCCGTCCGTTTTCGTAATTTATTATCGAATCGACTTAAAGCAGTGCGTGACATTGGCCGCTCTTCTCTCTGAAACGTTTGTACTTATCGTCTGCAAAGCTATGTCGCGTGCTGCGGTATGCGGAGACACTAAAAGCACCATAGTAGAACACAGATGAAGCTACTAAGTTGATGTAATAGCCAGTAAGGAGTAGTACAATTCAAGTTTTAGGTATCGAATATTGACTTTTTAGCTGGCTTTGGCGCCTTGGACATGCGCTAGGACCTTAAGATTCTGCATGAAAGGAGGACTAGCAGTCGCGTTGCACGGGACTATGTGACAAGTGTTCATATGTAGTAAAAACCTGAGAAATCCGTCCATTTTCGTCATTTGTTATCGAATCGACTTAAAGCCAGATCGGCACATTGGCCTCTCTTCTCTCTGAAACGGTTGTACTTATCGTCTGCAAAGCTATGTCGCGTGCTGCGGTTTGCGGAGACACTAAAATCACCATAGTGGAACACAGATGAAGCTTCTAAGTTGATGTAATAGCTAGCAAGATGTAGTCAATTTAGGTATCGATTATTGACTTTTTAGCTGGCTTTGGTGCCTTGGACATGAGCTATGTCCTTAAGATTCTGCATGAAAGGAGGACTAGCAGCCGAGTTGATTGGGAGAATGTGAAATGTGTTCATATGTAGTAAAAACCTGAGAAATCCATCCTTTTTCGTCAGTTGTTATCGAATCAACTTGAAGCCAGATCGTCATATTGCCCGCTCTTCTCTCTGAAACGGTTGTACTTATCGTCTGCAAAGCTATGTCGCGTGCTGCGGTATGCGGAGACACTAAAAGCACCATAGTAGAACACGGATGAAGCTTCTAAGTTGATGTGATAGCCAGTGAGAAGTAGTACAATTCAAGTTTTAGGTATCGATTATTGACTTTTTAGCTGGCTTTTATGCCTTGGACATGAGCTAGGACCTTATGATTCTGCATGAAAGGAGGACTAGCAGCCGAGATGCATGGGAGAATGTGAATAGTGTTCATCTGTAGTAAAAAAATGAGAAATCAGTCCGTTTTCGTCATTTGTTATCGAATCGACTTAAAGCAGATCGTCACATTGGCCGCTCTTCTCTCTGAAACGGTTGTACTTATCGTGTGCAACGCTATGTCGCGTGCTGCGGTATGCGGAGACACTAAAAGCACCATAGTAGAACACAGATGAAGGATCTAAGTTGATGTAATAGCCAGTAAGGAGTAGTACAATTCAAGTTTTAGGTATCGAATATTGACTTTTTAGCTGGCTTTGGTGCCTTGGACATGAGCTAGGACCTTAAGTTTCTGCATGAAAGGAGGACTAGCAGCCGAGTTGCACGGGAGGATGCGAAAAGTGTTCATATGTAGTAAAAACCTGAGAAATCCGTCCGTTTTCTTAATTTATTATCGAATCGACTTAAAGCAGTGCGTCACATTGGCCGCTCGTCTCTCTGAAACGGTTGTACTTATCGTCTGCAAAGCTATGTCGCGTGCTGCGGTATGCGGAGACACTAGAAGCACCATAGTAGAACACAGATTATGCTCCTAAGTTGATGTAATAGCCAGTAATAAGTAGTACAATTCAAGATTTAGGTATCGATTATTGACTTTTTGCTGGCTTTGGTGCCTTGGACATGAGCTAGGACCTTAAGATTCTGCATGAAAGGAGGACTAGCAGACGAGTGGCACGGGAGGATGCGAAAAGTGTTCATATGTAGTAAAAACCTGAGAAATCCGTCCATTTTCGGAATATATTATCGAATCGACTTAAAGCAGTGCGTCACATTGGCCGCTCTTCTCTCTGAAACGGTTGTACTTATCGTCTGCAAAGCTATGTCGCGTGCTGCAGTATGCGGAGACACTAAAAGCACCATAGTAGAACTTAGATGAAGCTTCTAAGTTGATGTGATTGCCAGTGAGAAGTAGTACAATTCAAGATTTAGGTATCGATTATAAACTTTTTAGCTGGCTTTTATGCCTTGGACATGAGCTAGGACCTTATGATTCTGCATGAAAGGAGGACTAGCAGCCGAGATGCATGGGAGAATGTGAATAGTGTTCATATGTAGTTAAAAAGTGAGAAATCCGTCCGTTTTCGTCATTTGTTATCGAATCGACTTAAAGCCAGATCGTCACATTGGTCGCTCTTCTCTCTGAAACGGTTGTACTTATCGTCTGCAAAGCTATGTCGCGTGCTGCGGTATGCGGAGACACTAAAAGCACCATAGTAGAACACAGATGAAGCTTCAAAGTTGATGTAATAACCAGTAAGAAGTAGTAAAATTCAAAGTTTAGGTATCGATTATTGACTTTTTTGCTGGGTTTGGTGCCTTGGACATGAGCTAGGACCTTACGATTCTGCATTAAAGGAGGACTAGCAGCAGCGTTGCACGGGAGTATGTGAAAAGTGTTCATATGTAGTAAAAACCTGAGAAATCCGTCCATTTTCGCCATTTGTTGTCGGAGCGACTTAAAGCCAGTTCGTCACATTGGCCCCTCTTCTCTCTGAAACGGTTGTACTTATCGTCTGCAAAGCTATGTCGCGTGCTGCGGTATGCGGAGACACAAAATCTACCATAGTAGAACACAGATGAAGCTTCTAAGTTGATGTAATAGCCAGTAAGGAGTAGTACAATTCAAGTTTTAGGTATCGAATATTGAATTTTTAGCTGGCTTTGGTGCCTTGGATATGAGCTAGGACCTTACGATTCTGCATGAAAGGAGGACTAGCAGCCGCGTTGCACCGGAGTATGTGAAAAGTGTTCATATGTAGTAAAAACCTCATAAATCCGTCCATTTTCGTCATTTGTTATCGAATCGACTGAAAGCCAGATCGTCACAATGGCCATTCTTCTCTCTGAAACGGTTGTACTTATCGTCTGCAAAGCTATGTCGTGTGCTGCGGTATGTGGAGACACTAAAATCACCATAGTGGAACACAGATGAAGCTTCTAAGTTGATGTAATAGCCAATAAGAAGTAGTACAATTCAAGTTTTAGGTATCGATTATTGACTTTTTAGCTGGCTTTGGTGCCTTGGACATGAGCTAGGACCTTAAGATTCTGCATGAAAGGAGGACTAGCAGCTGAGTTACACGGGAGAATGCGAAAAGTTTTCATATGTAGTAAAAACCTGAGAAATCCGTCCGTTTTCGTAATTTGTTATCGAATCGACTTAAAGCCAGATCGTCACATGGGCCCCTCTTCTCTCTGAAACGGTTGTACTTATCGTCTGCAAAGCTATGTCGCGTGCTGCAGTATGCGGAGACACTAAAACCACCATAGTAGAACACAGATGAAGCTTCTGAGTTGATGTGATAGCCAGTGAGACGTAGTACAATTCAAGTTTTAGGTATCGATTATTGTCTTTTTAGCTGGCTTTGGTGCCTTGGACATGAGCTAGGACCTAAAGATTCTGCATGAAAGGAGGACTAGCAGCCGCGTTGCACGGGAGGATGTAAAAAGTGTTCATATGTAGTAAAATCCTGAGAAATTCGTCCGTTTTCGTCATTTGTTATCGAATCGACTTAAAGCCAGATCGTCACATGGGCCGCCCTTCTCTCTAAAACGGTTGTACTTATCGTCTGCAAAGCTATGTAGCGTGCTGCGGTATGCGGAGACACTAAAAGCACCATAGCAGAACACAGATTAAGCTTCTAAGTTGATGTAATAGCCAGTAAGAAGTAGTACAATTCAAGTTTTAGGTATCGATTATTGACTTTTTAGCTGGATTTGGTGCCTTGGACATGAGCTAGGACCTTAAGATTCTGCATGAAAGGAGGCCTAGCAGCCGAGTTGCACGGGAGAATGCGAAAAGTTTTCATATGTAGTAAAAACCTGAGAAATCCGTCCGTTTTCGTAATTTGTTATCCAATCGACTTAAAGCCAGATCGTCACATTGGCCCCTCTTCTCTCTGAAACGGTTGTACTTATCGTCTGCAAAGCTATGTCGCGTGCTGCGGTATGCGGAGTCACTAAAAGCACCATAGTAGAACACAGATGAAGCTCCTAAGTTGATGTGATAGCCAGTGAGAAGTAGTACAATTCAAGTTTTAGGTATCGATTATTGACTTTTTAGCTGGCTTTGGTGCCTTGGACATGAGCTAGGACCTTAAGATTGTGCATGAAAGGAGGACTAGCAGCCGCGTTGCACGGGAGTATGTGAAAAGTTTTCATATGTAGTAATAACCTGAGAAATCTGTCCCCTTTTATTCATTTGTTATAGAATCGACTTAAAGCCAGATCGTCACATTGGCCGCTCTTCTCTCTGAAACGGTTGTACTTATCGTCTGCAAAGCTATGTCGCGTGCTGCGGTATGTGGAGACACTAAAAGCACCATAGTAGAACACAGATGAAGCTTCTAAGTTGATGTAATAGCCAGTAAGGAGTAGTACAATTCAAGTTTTAGGTATCGAATATTGAATTTTTAGCTGGCTTTGGTGCCTTGGACTTGAGCTAGGACCTTAAGATTCTGCATGAAAGGAGGACTAGCAGCCGAGTTGCACGGGAGAATGCGAAAAGTTTTCATATGTAGTAAAAACCTGAGAAATCCGTCCGTTTTCGTAATTTATTATCGAATCGACTTAAAGCAGTGCGTCACATTGGCCGCTCTTCTCTCTGAAACGGTTGTACTTATCGTCAGCAAAGCTATGTCGCGTGCTGCGGTATGCGGAGACACTAAAAGCACCATAGTAGAACACAGATTAAGCTTCTAAGTTGATGTAATAGCCAGTAAGAAGTAGTACAATTCAAGTTTTAGGTATCGATTATTGACTTTTTAGCTGGCTTTTGTGCCTTGGACATGAGCTAGGACCTTATGATTCCGCATGAAAGGAGGACTAGCAGCCAAGTTGCACGGGAGGATGCGAAAAGTGTTCATTGTAGTAAAATCCTGAGAAATCCGTCCGTTTTCGTAATTTATTATCGAATCGACTTAAAGCAGTGCGTCACATTGGCCTCTCTTCTCTCTGAAACAGTTGTACTTATCGTCTGCAAAGCAATGTCGCGTGCTGCGGTATGCGGAGACACTAAAAGCACCATAGTAGAACACAGATGAAGCTTCTAAGTTGATGTAATAGCCAGTAAGAAGTAATACAATTCAAGTTTTAGGTATCGAATATTGACTTTTTAGCTGGCTTTGGTGCCTTGGACATGAGCTAGGACCTTACGATTCTGCATGAAATCAGGTCTAGCAGCCGCGTTGCACGGGAGTATGTGAAAAGTGTTCATATGTAGAAAAACCTGAGAAAACCGTCCATTTTCGTCATTTGTTATCGAATCGACTGAAAGCCAGATCGTCACATTGGCCCCTCTTCTCTCTGAAACGGTTGTACTTATCGTCTGCAAAGCTATGTCGTGTGCTGCGGTATGCGGAGACACTAAAATCACAATAGTGGAACACAGATGAAGCTTCTAAGTTGATGTAATAGCCAGTAAGAAGTAGTACAATGCAAGTTTTAGGTATCGATTATTGACTTTTTAGCTGGCTTTGGTGCCTTAGACATGAGCTATGTCCTTAAGATTCTGCATGAAAGGAGGACTAGCAGCCGAGTTGCATGGGAGAATGTGAAAGGTGTTCATATGTAGTAAAAACCTGAGAAATCGGGCCTTTTTCGTCAGTTGTTATCGAATCAACTTGAAGCCAGATCGTCACATTGCCCGCTCTTCTCTCTGAAACGGTTGTACTTATCGTCTGCAAAGCTATGTCGCGTGCTGCGGTATGCGGAGTCACTAAAAGCACCATAGTAGAACACAGATGAAGCTTCTAAGTTGATGTGATAGCCAGTGAGAAGTAGAATAATTCAAGTTTTAGGTATTGATTATTGACTTTTTAGCTGGCTTTGGTGCCTTGGACATGAGGTAGGACCTTAAGATTGTGCATGAAAGGAGGACTAGCAGCCGCGTTGCACGGGAGTATGTGAAAAGTGTTCATATGTAGTAAAAACCTGAGAAATCCGTCCCCTTTTATTCATTTGTTATCGAATCGACTTAAAGCCAGATCGTCACATTGGCCGCTCTTCTCTCTGAAACGGTTGTACTTATCGTCTGCAAAGCTATATCGCGTGCTGCGGTATGCGGAGACACTAAAATCACCATAGTGGAACACAGATGAAGCTTCTAAGTTGATGTAATAGCCAGTAAGAAGTAGTACAATTCAAGTTTATGTATCGATTATTTACTCTTTAGCTGGCTTTGGTGCATTGGACATGAGCTATGTCCTTAAGATTCCGCATGAAAGGAGGCCTAGCAGCCGAGTTGCATGGGAGAATGTGAAAAGTGTTCATATGTAGTAAAAACCTGAGAAAACCGTCCATTTTCGTCATTTGTTATCGAATCGACTGAAAGCCAGATCGTCACATTGGCCAGTCTTCTCTCTGAAACGGTTGTACTTATCGTCTGCAAAGCTATGTCGTGTGCTGCGGTATGCGGAGACACTAATATCACCATAGTGGAACACAGATGAAGCTTCTAAGTTGATGTAATAGCCAGTAAGAAGTAGTACAATTCAAGTTTTAGGTATCTATTATTGACTTTTTAGCTGGCTTTGGTGCCTTGGACATGAGCTATGTCCTTAAGATTCTGCATGAAAGGAGGACTAGCAGCCGCGTTGCATGGGAGAATGTGAAAGGTGTTCATATGTAGTAAAAACCTGAGAAATCGGGCCTTTTTCGTCAGTTGTTATCAAATCAACTTGAAGCCAGATCGTCACAATGCCCGCTCTTCTCTCTGAAACGGTTGTACTTATCGTCTGCAAAGCTATGTCGCGTGCTGCGGTATGCGGAGTCACTAAAAGCACCATAGTAGAACACGGATGAAGCTTCTAAGTTGATGTAATAGCCAGTAAGGAGTAGTACAATTCAAGTTTTAGGTATCGAATATTGACTTTTTAGCTGGCTTTGGTGCCTTGGACATGAGGTAGGACCTTACGATTCTGCATGAAAGGAGGTCTAGCAGCCGAGGTGCACGGGAGTATGTGAAAAGTGTTCATATGTAGTAAAAACCTGAGAAATCCGTCCCCTTTTATTCAATTGTTTTCGAATCGACTTAAAGCCAGATCGTCACATTGGCCGCTCTTCTCTCTGAAACGGTTGTACTTATCGTCTGCAAAGCTATGTCGCGTGCTGCGGTATGCGGAGACACCAAAATCACCATAGTGGAACACAGATGAAGCTTCTAAGTTGATGTAATAGCCAGTAAGAAGTAGTACAATTCAAGTTTATGTATCGATTATTTACTCTTTAGCTGGCTTTTGTGCCTTGGACATGAGCTATGTCCTTAAGATTCTGCATGAATGGAGGCCTAGCAGCCGAGTTGCATGGGAGAATGTGAAAAGTGTTCATATGTAGTAAAAACCTGAGAAACCCGTCCGTTTTCGTCATTTGTTATCGAATCGACTTAAAGCTAGCTCGTCACATTGGCCGCTCTTCTCTCTGAAACGGTTGTACTTATCGTCTGCAAAGCTATGTCGCGAGGTGCGGTATGCGGAGACACTAAAAGCACCATAGTAGAACACAGATGAAGCTTCTAAGTTGATGTAATAGCCAGTAAGAAGTAGTACAATTCAAGATTTAGGTATCGATTATTGACTTTTTTGCTGGCTTTGGTGCCTTGGACATGAGCTAGGACCTTACGATTCTGCATGAAAGGAGGACTAGCAGCCAAGTTGCACGGGAGGATGCGAAAAGTGTTCATATGTAGTAAAAACCTGAGAAATCCGTCCGTTTTCGTAATTTATTATCGAATCGACTTAAAGCAGTGCGTCACATTGGCCGCTCTTCTCTCTGAAACGGTTGTACTTATCGTCTGCAAAGCAATGTCGCGTGCTGCGGTATGCGGAGACACTAAAAGCACCATAGTAAAACACAGATGAAGCTTCTAAGTTGATGTAATAGCCAGTAAGAAGTAATACAATTCAAGTTTTAGGTATCGAATATTGACTTTTTAGCTGGCTTTGGTGCCTTGGACATGAGCTAGGACCTTACGATTCTGCATGAAATCAGGACTAGCAGCCGCGTTGCACGGGAGTATGTGAAAAGTGTTCATATGTAGTAAAAACCTGAGAAAACCGTCCATTTTCGTCATTTGTTATCGAATCGACTGAAAGCCAGATCGTCACATTGGCCCCTCTTCTCTCTGAAACGGTTGTACTTATCGTCTGCAAAGCTATGTCGTGTGCTGCGGTATGCGGAGACACTAAAATCACCATAGTGGAACACAGATGAAGCTTCTAAGTTGATGTAATAGCCAGTAAGAAGTAGTACAATTCAAGTTTTAGGTATCGATTATTGACTTTTTAGCTGGCTTTGGTGCCTTGGACATGAGCTATGTCCTTAAGATTCTGCATGAAAGGAGGACTAGCAGCCGCGTTGCATGGGAGAATGTGAAAGGTGTTCATATGTAGTAAAAACCTGAGAAATCGGGCCTTTTTCGTCAGTTGTTATCGAATCAACTTGAAGCCAGATCGTCACATTGCCCGCTCTTCTCTCTGAAACGGTTGTACTTATCGTCTGCAAAGCTATGTCGCGTGCTGCGGTATGCGGAGTCACTAAAAGCACCATAGTAGAACACAGATGAAGCTTCTAAGTTGATGTAATAGCCAGTAAGGAGTAGTACAATTCAAGTTTTAGGTATCGAATATTGACTTTTTAGTTGGCTTTGGTGCCTTGGACATGAGGTAATACCTTACGATTCTGCATGAAAGGAGGACTAGCAGCCGAGTTGCATGGGAGAATGTGGAAAGTGTTTATATGTAGTAAAAATCTGAGAAGTCCGTCCGTTATCGTCATTTGTTATCGAATCAACTTGAAGCCAGATCGTGACATTGCACGCTCTTCTCTCTGAAACGGATGTACGTATCGTCTGCAACGCTATGTCGCGTGCTGCGGTATGCGGAGACACTAAAAGCACCATAGTAGAACACAGATGAAGCTTCTAAGTTGATGTAATAGCCAGTAAGAAGTAGTACAATTCAAGTTTTAGGTGTCGAATATTGACTTTTTAGCTGGTTTAGGTGCCTTGGACATGAGCTAGGACCTTAGGATTCTGCATGAAAGGAGGACTAGCAGCCGAGTTGCACGGGAGGATGTGAAAAGTGGTCATATGTAGTAAAAACCTGAGAAATCCGTCCGTTTTCGTCATTTGTTATCGAATCGACTCAAAGCTAGATCGTCACATTGGTCGCTCTTCTCTTTGAAACGGTTGTACTTATCGTCTGCAAAGCTATGTCGCGTGCTGCGGTATGCGGAGACACTAAAATCACCATAGTGGAACACAGATTAAGCTTCTAAGTTGATGTAATAGCCAGTAAGAAGTAGTACAATTCAAGTTTTAGGTATCGATTATTGACTTTTTAGCTGGCTTTGGTGCTTTGGTCATGAGCTATGTCCATAAGATTCTGCATGAAAGGAGGACTAGCAGCCGAGTTGCATGGGAGAATGTGAAAAGTGTTCATATGTAGTAAAAACCTGAGAAATCCGTCCGTTTTCGTCATTTGTTATCGAATCAACTTGAAGCCAGATCGTCATATTGGCCGCTCTTCTCTCTGAAACGGTTGTACTTATCGTCTGCAAAGCTAAGTCGCGTGCTGCGGTATGCGGAGACACTAAAAGCACCATTGTAGAACACAGATGAAGCTTCTAAGTTGATGTAATAGCCAGTAAGGAGTAGTACAATTCACGTTTTAGGTATCGAATATTGACTTTTTAGCTGGCTTTGGTGCCTTGGACATGAGCTAGGACCTTAAGACTCTGCATGAAAGGAGGACTAGCAGCCGAGTTGCACGGGAGGATGCGAAAAGTGTTCATATGTAGTAAAAACCTGAGAAATCCGTCCGTCTTCGTAATTTATTATTGAATCGACTTAAAGCAGTGCGTCACATTGGCCGCTCTTCTCTCTGAAACGGTTGTACTTATCGAATGCAGAGCTATGTCGCGTGCTGCGGTATGAAGAGACACTAAAAGCACCATAGTAGAACACAGATGAAGCTTCAAATTTGATGTAAAAGCCAGTAAGAAGTAGTACAATTCAAGATTTAGGTATCGATTATTGACTTTTTACCCTTCTTTGGTGCCTTAGACATGAGCTGGGGCCTTAAGATTCTGCATGAAACGAGGACTAGCATCCGAGTTGCACGGGAGAATGTGAAAAGTGTTCATATGTATTAAAAACCTGAGAAATCCGTTTGTTTTCGTCATTTGTTATCGAATCGACTCAAAGCCAGATCGTCACATTGGTCGCTCTCCTCTCTGAAACGGTTGTACTTATCGTCTGCAAAGCTATGTCGCGTGCTGCGGTATGCGGAGACACTAAAATCACCATAGTGGAACACAGATGAAGTTTCTAAGTTGATGTAATAGCCAGTAAGAAGTAGTACAATTCAAGTTTTAGGTATCGAATATTGACTTTTTAGCTGGCTTTGGTGCCTTGGACATGAGGTAGGACCTTACGATTCTGCATGAAAGGAGGACTAGCAGCCGAGTTGCATGGGAGAATGTGGAAAGTGTTCATATGTAGTAAAAAATCTGAGAAATCCGTCCGTTATCGTCATTTGTTATCGAATCAACTTGAAGCCAGATCGTCACATTGCACGCTCTTCTCTCTGAAACGGTTGTACTTATCGTCTGCAAAGCTATGTCGCGTGCTGCAGAATGCGGAGACACTAAAAGCACCATAGTAGAACACAGATGAAGCTTCTAAGTTGATGTAATAGCCAGTAAGGAGTAGTACAATTCAAGTTTTAGGTATCGATTATTGAATTTTTTGCTGGCTTTGGTGCCTTGGACATGAGCTAGGACCTTAAGATTCTGCATGAAAGGAGGACTAGCAGCCGAGTTGCACGGGAGAATGCGAAAAGTTTTCATATGTAGTAAAAACCTGAGAAATCCGTCCGTTTTCGTAATTTATTATCGAATCGACTTAAAGCAGTGCGTCACATTGGCCGCTCTTCTCTCTGAAACGGTTGTACTTACTGTCTGCAAAGCTATGTCGCGTGCTGCGGTATGCGGAGACACTAAAAGCACCATAGTAGAACAGAGATTAAGCTTCTAAGTTGTAATAGCCAGTAAGAAGTAGTACAATTTAAGTTTTAGGTATCGATTATTGACTTTTTAGCTGTCTTTTGTGCCTTGGACATGAGCTAGGACCTTATGATTCCGCATGGAAGGAGGACTAGCAGCCGTGTTGCATGGGAGAATGTGAAAAGAGTTCATATGTAGTAAAAACCTGAGAAATCCGTCCGTTTTCGTCATTTGTTATCGAATCGACTTAAAGCCAGGTCGTCACATTGGCCGCTCTTCTCTCTGAAACGGTTGTACTTATCGTCTGCAAAGCTATGTCGCGTGCTGCGGTATGCGGAGACACTAAAATCACCATAGTAGAACACAGATGAAGCTTCTAAGTTGATGTAATAGCCAGTAAGAAGTAGTACAATTCAAGATTTAGGTATCGATTATTGACTTTTTTGCTGGCTTTGGTGCCTTCGACATTAGCTAGGACCTTACGATTCTGCATGAAAAGAGGACTAGCAGCCGAGTTGCACGGGAGGATGCGAAAAGTGTTCATATGTAGTAAAAACCTGAGAAATCCGTCCGTTTTCGTAATTTATTATCGAATCGACTTAAAGCAGTGCGTCACATTTGCCGCTCTTCTCTCTGAAACAGTTGTACTTATCGTCTGCAAAGCTATGTCGCGTGCTGCGGTATGCGGAGACACTAAAGGCACCATAGTAGAACACAGATGAAGCTTCTAAGTTGATGTAATAGCCAGTAAGAAGTAGTACAATTCAAGTTTTAGGTATCGAATATTGACTTTTTAGCTGGCTTTGGTGCCTTGGACATGAGCTAGGACGTTACGATTCTGCATGAAATCAGGACTAGCAGCCGCGTTGCACGGGAGTATGTGAAAAGTGTTCATATGTAGTAAACACCCGAGAAAACCGTCCATTTTCGTCATTTGTTATCGAATCGACTAAAAGCCAGATCGTCACATTGGCCCCTCTTCTCTCTGAAACAGTTGTACTTATCGTCTGCAAAGCTATGTCGCGTGCTGCGGTATGCGGAGTCACTAAAAGCACCATAGTAGAACACAGATGAAGCTTCTAAGTTGATGTAATAGCCAGTAAGGTGTAGCACAATTCAAGTTTTAGGTATCGAATATTGACTTTTTAGCTGGCTTTGGTGCCTTGGACATGAGGTAGGACCTTAAGATTGCGCAAGAAAGGAGGACTAGCAGCCGAGTGGCACGGGAGGATGCGAAAAGTGTTCATATGTAGTCAAAACCTGAGAAATCCGTCCATTTTCGTCATTTGTTATCGAATCAACTTAAAGCCAGATCGTGACATTGGCCGCTCTTCTCTCTGAAACGGTTGTACTTTTCGTCTGCAAAGCTATGTCGCGTGCTGCGGTATGCGGAGAAACTAAAATCACCATAGTGGAACACAGATGAAGCTTCTAAGTTGATGTAATAGCCAGTAAGAAGTAGTAGAATTCAAGTTTTAGGTTTCGATTATTTACTTTTTAGCTGGCTTTGGTGCCTTGGACATGAGCTATGTCCATAAGATTCTGCATGAAAGGAGGACTAGCAGCCGAGTTGAATGGGAGAATGTGAAAAGTCTTCATATGTAGTAAAAACCTGAGAAATCCGTCCGTTTTCGTCATTTGTTATCGAATCAACTTGAAGCCAGATCGTGACATTGCCCGCTCTTCTCTCTGAAACGGTTGTACTTATCGTCTGCAAAGCTGTGTCGCGTGCTGCGGTATGCGGAGACACTAAAAGCACCATAGTAGAACACAGATGAAGCTTCTAAGTTGATGTAATAGCCAGTAAGGAGTAGTACAATTCAAGTTTTAGGTATCGAATATTGACTTTTTAGCAGGCATTGGTGCCTTGGACATGAGATAAGACCTTAAGATTCTGCATGAAAGGAAGGACTAGCAGCCGAGTTGCACGCGAGGATGCGAAAAGTGTTCATATGCAGTAAAAACCTGAGAAATCCGTCCGTTTTCGTAATTTATTATCGAACCGCCTTAAAGCAGTGCGTCACATTGGCCGCTAATCTATCTGAAACGGTTGTACTTATCGTCTGCAAAGCTATGTCGTGTCCTGCGGTATGCGGAGACACTAAAAGCACCATAGTAGAACACAGATAAAGCTTCTAAGTTGATGTAATAGCCAGTAAGGAGTAGTACAATTCAAGTTTTAGGTATCGAATATTGACTTTTTAGCTGGTTTAGGTGCCTTGGACATGAGCTAGGACCTTAGGATTCTGCATGAAAGGAGGACTAGCAGCCGAGTTGCACGGGAGGATGTGAAAAGTGTTCATATGTAGTAAAAACCTGAGAAATCCGTCCGTTTTCGTAATTTATTATCGAATCGACTTAAAGCAGTGCGTCACATTGGCCGCTCTTCTCTCTGAAACGGTTGTATTTATCGTCTGCAAAGCTATGTCGCGTGCTGCGGTATGAAGAGACACTAAAAGCACCATAGTAGAACACAGATGAAGCTTCTAAGTTGATGTAATAGCCAGTAAGAAGTAGTACAATTCAAGATTTAGGTATCGATTATTGACTTTTTTGCTGGCTTTGGTGCTTAGGACATGAGCTAGGACCTTACGATTCTGCATGAAAGGAGGACTAGCAGCCCCGTTGCATGGAAGAATGTGAAAGGTGTTCATATGTAGTAAAAACCTGAGAAAACCGTCCATTTTCGTCATTTGTTATCGAATCGACTGAAAGCCAGATCGTCACATTGGCCCCTCTTCTCTCTGAAACGGTTGTACTTATCGTCTGCAAAGCTATGTCGTGTGCTGCGGTATGCGGAGACACTAAAATCACCATAGTGGAACACAGATGAAGCTTCTAAGTTGATGTAATAGCCAGTAAGAAGTAGTACAATTCAAGTTTTAGGTATCGATTATTGACTTTTTAGCTGGCTTTGGTGCCTTGGACATGAGCTATGTCCTTAAGATTCTGCATGAAAGGAGGACTAGCAGCCGCGTTGCATGGGAGAATGTGAAAGGTGTTCATATGTAGTAAAAACCTTAGAGATCGGGCCTTTTTCGTCAGTTGTTATCGAATCAACTTGAAGCCAGATCGTCACATTGCCCCCTCTTCTCTCTGAAACGGTTGTACTTATCGTCTGCAAAGCTATGTCGCGTGCTGCGGTATGCGGAGTCACTAAAAGCACCATAGTAGAACACAGATGAAGCTTCTAAGTTGATGTAATAGCTAGTAAGAAGTAGTACAATTGGAATTTTAGATATCGATTATTGACTTTTTAGCTGGCTTTGGTGCCATGGACATGAGCTAGGACCTTAAGATTCTGCATGAAAGGAGGAGTAGCAGCCGAGTTGCACGGGAGAATGTGAAAAGTGTTCATATGTAGTAAAAACCTGAGAAGCCCGTCCGTTTTGTCATTTGTTATCGAATCGACTTAATGCCAAATCGTCACATTGGCCGCTCTTCTCTCTGAAACGGTTGTACTTATCGTCTGCAAAGCTATGTCGCGTGCTGCGGTATGCGGAGTCACTAAAAGCACCATAGTAGAACACAGATGAAGCTTCTAAGTTGATGTAATAGCCAGTAAGGAGTAGTACAATTCAAGTTTTAGGTATCGAATATTGACTTTTTAGCTGGCTTTGGTGCCTTGGACATGAGGTAGGACCTTACGATTCTGCATGAAAGGAGGACTAGCAGCCGAGTTGCATGGGAGAATGTGGAAAGTGTTCATATGTAGTAAAAATCTGAGAAATCCGTCCGTTATCGTCATTTGTTATCGAATCAACTTGAAGCCAGATCGTCACATTGCACGCTCTTCTCTCTGAAACGGTTGTACTTATCGTCTGCAAAGCTATGTCGCGTGCTGCAGAATGCGGAGACACTAAAAGCACCATAGTAGAACACAGATGAAGCTTCTAAGTTGATGTAATAGCCAGTAAGGAGTAGTACAATTCAAGTTTTAGGTATCGAATATTGAATTTTTTGCTGGCTTTGGTGCCTTGGACATGAGCTAGGACCTTAAGATTCTGCATGAAAGGAGGACTAGCAGCCGAGTTGCACGGGAGAATGCGAAAAGTTTTCATATGTAGTAAAAACCTGAGAAATCCGTCCGTTTTCGTAATTTATTATCGAATCGACTTAAAGCAGTGCGTCACATTGGCCGCTCTTCTCTCTGAAACGGTTGTACTTATCGTCTGCAAAGCTATGTCGCGTGCTGCGGTATGCGGAGACACTAAAAGCACCATAGTAGAACACAGATTAAGCTTCTAAGTTGTAATAGCCAGTAAGAAGTAGTACAATTCAAGATTTAGGTATCGATTATTGACTTTTTAGCTGGCTTTTGTGCCTTGGACATGAGCTAGGACCTTATGATTCCGCATGGAAGGAGGACTAGCAGCCGTGTTGCATGGGAGAATGTGAAAAGAGTTCATATGTAGTAAAAACCTGAGAAATCCGTCCGTTTTCGTCATTTGTTATCGAATCGACTTAAAGCCAGGTCGTCACATTGGCCGCTCTTCTCTCTGAAACGGTTGTACTTATCGTCTGCAAAGCTATGTCGCGTGCTGCGGTATGCGGAGACACTAAAATCACCATAGTAGAACACAGATGAAGCTTCTAAGTTGATGTAATAGCCAGTAAGAAGTAGTACAATTCAAGATTTAGGTATGGATTATTGACTTTTTTGCTGGCTTTGGTGCCTTCGATATTAGCTAGGACCTTACGATTCTGCATGAAAGGAGGACTAGCAGCCGAGTTGCACGGGAGGATGCGAAAAGTGTTCATATGTAGTAAAAACCTGAGAAATCCGTCCGTTTTCGTAATTTATTATCGAATCGACTTAAAGCAGTGCGTCACATTTGCCGCTCTTCTCTCTGAAACGGTTGTACTTATCATCTGCAAAGCTATGTCGCGTGCTGCGGTATGCGGAGACACTAAAGGCACCATAGTAGAACACAGATGAAGCTTCTAAGTTGATGTAATAGCCAGTAAGAAGTAGTACAATTCAAGTTTTAGGTATCGAATATTGACTTTTTAGCTGGCTTTGGTGCCTTGGACATGAGCTAGGACGTTACGATTCTGCATGAAATCAGGACTAGCAGCCGAGTTGCATGAGAGAATGTGAAAAGTGTTCATATGTAGTAAAAACCTGAGAAATCCGTCCGTTTTCGTCATTTGTTATCGAATCAACTTGAAGCCAGATCGTGACATTGCCCGCTCTTCTCTCTGAAACGGTTGTACTTATCGTCTGCAAAGCTGTGTCGCGTGCTGCGGTATGCGGAGACACTAAAAGCACCATAGTAGAACACAGATGAAGCTTCTAAGTTGATGTAATAGCCAGTAAGGAGTAGTACAATTCAAGTTTTAGGTATCGAATATTGACTTTTTAGCAGGCATTGGTGCCTTGGACATGAGATAAGACCTTAAGATTCTGCATGAAAGGAAGACTAGCAGCCGAGTTGCACGCGAGGATGCGAAAAGTGTTCATATGCAGTAAAAACCTGAGAAATCCGTCCGTTTTCGTAATTTATTATCGAATCGCCTTAATGCAGTGCGTCACATTGGCCGCTAATCTATCTGAAACGGTTGTACTTATCGTCTGCAAAGCTATGTCGTGTCCTGCGGTATGCGGAGACACTAAAAGCACCATAGTAGAACACAGATAAAGCTTCTAAGTTGATGTAATAGCCAGTAAGGAGTAGTACAATTCAAGTTTTAGGTATCGAATATTGACTTTTTAGCTGGTTTAGGTGCCTTGGACATGAGCTAGGACCTTAAGATTCTGCATGAAAGGAGGACTAGCAGCCGAGTTGCACGGGAGGATGTGAAAAGTGTTCATATGTAGTAAAAACCTGAGAAATCCGTCCGTTTTCGTAATTTATTATCGAATCGACTTAAAGCAGTGCGTCACATTGGCCGCTCTTCTCTCTGAAACGGTTGTATTTATCGTCTGCAAAGCTATGTCGCGTGCTGCGGTATGAAGAGACACTAAAAGCACCATAGTAGAACACAGATGAAGCTTCTAAGTTGATGTAATAGCCAGTAAGAAGTAGTACAATTCAAGATTTAGGTATCGATTATTGACTTTTTTGCTGGCTTTGGTGCTTAGGACATGAGCTAGGACCTTACGATTCTGCATGAAAGGAGGACTAGCAGCCCCGTTGCATGGAAGAATGTGAAAGGTGTTCATATGTAGTAAAAACCTGAGAAAACCGTCCATTTTCGCCATTTGTTATCGAATCGACTGAAAGCCAGATCGTCACATTGGCCCCTCTTCTCTCTGAAACGGTTGTACTTATCGTCTGCAAAGCTATGTCGTGTGCTGCGGTATGCGGAGACACTAAAATCACCATAGTGGAACACAGATGAAGCTTCTAAGTTGATGTAATAGCCAGTAAGAAGTAGTACAATTCAAGTTTTAGGTATCGATTATTGACTTTTTAGCTGGCTTTGGTGCCTTGGACATGAGCTATGTCCTTAAGATTCTGCATGAAAGGAGGACTAGCAGCCGCGTTGCATGGGAGAATGTGAAAGGTGTTCATATGTAGTAAAAACCTTAGAGATCGGGCCTTTTTCGTCAGTTGTTATCGAATCAACTTGAAGCCAGATCGTCACATTGCCCCCTCTTCTCTCTGAAACGGTTGTACTTATCGTCTGCAAAGCTATGTCGCGTGCTGCGGTATGCGGAGTCACTAAAAGCACCATAGTAGAACACAGATGAAGCTTCTAAGTTGATGTAATAGCTAGTAAGAAGTAGTACAATTGGAATTTTAGATATCGATTATTGACTTTTTAGCTGGCTTTGGTGCCATGGACATGAGCTAGGACCTTAAGATTCTGCATGAAAGGAGGAGTAGCAGCCGAGTTGCACGGGAGAATGTGAAAAGTGTTCATATGTAGTAAAAACCTGAGAAGCCCGTCCGTTTTGTCATTTGTTATCGAATCGACTTAATGCCAAATCGTCACATTGGCCGCTCTTCTCTCTGAAACGGTTGTACTTATCGTCTGCAAAGCTATGTCGCGTGCTGCGGTATGCGGAGTCACTAAAAGCACCATAGTAGAACACAGATGAAGCTTCTATGTTGATGTAATAGCCAGTAAGGAGTAGTACAATTCAAGTTTTAGGTATCGAATATTGACTTTTTAGCTGGCTTTGGTGCCTTGGACATGAGGTAGGACCTTACGATTCTGCATGAAAGGAGGACTAGCAGCCGAGTTGCATGGGAGAATGTGGAAAGTGTTCATATGTAGTAAAAATCTGAGAAATCCGTCCGTTATCGTCATTTGTTATCGAATCAACTTGAAGCCAGATCGTCACATTGCACGCTCTTCTCTCTGAAACGGTTGTACTTATCGTCTGCAAAGCTATGTCGCGTGCTGCAGAATGCGGAGACACTAAAAGCACCATAGTAGAACACAGATGAAGCTTCTAAGTTGATGTAATAGCCAGTAAGGAGTAGTACAATTCAAGTTTTAGGTATCGAATATTGAATTTTTTGCTGGCTTTGGTGCCTTGGACATGAGCTAGGACCTTAAGATTCTGCATGAAAGGAGGACTAGCAGCCGAGTTGCACGGGAGAATGCGAAAAGTTTTCATATGTAGTAAAAACCTGAGAAATCCGTCCGTTTTCGTAATTTATTATCGAATCGACTTAAAGCAGTGCGTCACATTGGCCGCTCTTCTCTCTGAAACGGTTGTACTTATCGTCTGCAAAGCTATGTCGCGTGCTGCGGTATGCGGAGACACTAAAAGCACCATAGTAGAACACAGATTAAGCTTCTAAGTTGTAATAGCCAGTAAGAAGTAGTACAATTCAAGATTTAGGTATCGATTATTGACTTTTTAGCTGGCTTTTGTGCCTTGGACATGAGCTAGGACCTTATGATTCCGCATGGAAGGAGGACTAGCAGCCGTGTTGCATGGGAGAATGTGAAAAGAGTTCATATGTAGTAAAAACCTGAGAAATCCGTCCGTTTTCGTCATTTGTTATCGAATCGACTTAAAGCCAGGTCGTCACATTGGCCGCTCTTCTCTCTGAAACGGTTGTACTTATCGTCTGCAAAGCTATGTCGCGTGCTGCGGTATGCGGAGACACTAAAATCACCATAGTAGAACACAGATGAAGCTTCTAAGTTGATGTAATAGCCAGTAAGAAGTAGTACAATTCAAGATTTAGGTATGGATTATTGACTTTTTTGCTGGCTTTGGTGCCTTCGACATTAGCTAGGACCTTACGATTCTGCATGAAAGGAGGACTAGCAGCCGAGTTGCACGGGAGGATGCGAAAAGTGTTCATATGTAGTAAAAACCTGAGAAATCCGTCCGTTTTCGTAATTTATTATCGAATCGACTTAAAGCAGTGCGTCACATTTGCCGCTCTTCTCTCTGAAACGGTTGTACTTATCATCTGCAAAGCTATGTCGCGTGCTGCGGTATGCGGAGACACTAAAGGCACCATAGTAGAACACAGATGAAGCTTCTAAGTTGATGTAATAGCCAGTAAGAAGTAGTACAATTCAAGTTTTAGGTATCGAATATTGACTTTTTAGCTGGCTTTGGTGCCTTGGACATGAGCTAGGACGTTACGATTCTGCATGAAATCAGGACTAGCAGCCGAGTTGCATGAGAGAATGTGAAAAGTGTTCATATGTAGTAAAAACCTGAGAAATCCGTCCGTTTTCGTCATTTGTTATCGAATCAACTTGAAGCCAGATCGTGACATTGCCCGCTCTTCTCTCTGAAACGGTTGTACTTATCGTCTGCAAAGCTGTGTCGCGTGCTGCGGTATGCGGAGACACTAAAAGCACCATAGTAGAACACAGATGAAGCTTCTAAGTTGATGTAATAGCCAGTAAGGAGTAGTACAATTCAAGTTTTAGGTATCGAATATTGACTTTTTAGCAGGCATTGGTGCCTTGGACATGAGATAAGACCTTAAGATTCTGCATGAAAGGAAGACTAGCAGCCGAGTTGCACGCGAGGATGCGAAAAGTGTTCATATGCAGTAAAAACCTGAGAAATCCGTCCGTTTTCGTAATTTATTATCGAATCGCCTTAATGCAGTGCGTCACATTGGCCGCTAATCTATCTGAAACGGTTGTACTTATCGTCTGCAAAGCTATGTCGTGTCCTGCGGTATGCGGAGACACTAAAAGCACCATAGTAGAACACAGATAAAGCTTCTAAGTTGATGTAATAGCCAGTAAGGAGTAGTACAATTCAAGTTTTAGGTATCGAATATTGACTTTTTAGCTGGTTTAGGTGCCTTGGACATGAGCTAGGACCTTAAGATTCTGCATGAAAGGAGGACTAGCAGCCGAGTTGCACGGGAGGATGTGAAAAGTGTTCATATGTAGTAAAAACCTGAGAAATCCGTCCGTTTTCGTAATTTATTATCGAATCGACTTAAAGCAGTGCGTCACATTGGCCGCTCTTCTCTCTGAAACGGTTGTATTTATCGTCTGCAAAGCTATGTCGCGTGCTGCGGTATGAAGAGACACTAAAAGCACCATAGTAGAACACAGATGAAGCTTCTAAGTTGATGTAATAGCCAGTAAGAAGTAGTACAATTCAAGATTTAGGTATCGATTATTGACTTTTTTGCTGGCTTTGGTGCTTAGGACATGAGCTAGGACCTTACGATTCTGCATGAAAGGAGGACTAGCAGCCGAGTTGCACGGGAGAATGTAAAAATTGTTCAAATGTAGTAAAAAACTGAGAAATCCGTCCGTTTTGTCATTTGTTATCGAATCGACTTAAAGCCAGATCGTTACATTGGCCGCTCTTCTCTCTGAAACGGTTGTACTTATCGTCTGCAAAGCTATGTCGTGTGCTGCGGTATGCGGAGATACATAAAGCACCATAGTAGAACACAGTTGAAGCTTCTAAGTTGATGTAATTGCCAGTAAGAAGTAGTACAATTCAAGATTTAGGTATCGATTATTGACTTTTTACCCTTCTTTGGTGCCTTGGATATGAGCTGGGGCCTTAAGATTCTGCATGAAGCAAGGACTAGCATCCGAGTTGCACGGGAGAATGTGAAAAGTGTTCATATGTATTAAAAACCTGAGAAATCCGTCCGTTTTCGTCATTTGTTATTGAATCGACTCAAAGCCAGATCGTCACATTGGTCGCTCTTCTCTCTGAAACGGTTGTACTTATCGTCTGCAAAGCTATGTCGCGTGCTGCGGTATGCGGAGACACTAAAATCACCATAGTGGAACACAGATTAAGCTTCTAAGTTGATGTAATAGCCAGTAAGAAGTAGTACAATTCAAGTTTTAGGTATCGATTATTGACTTTTTAGCTGGCTTTGGTGCTTTGGTTATGAGCTATGTCCATAAGATTCTGCATGAAAGGAGAACTAGCAGCCGAGTTGCATGGGAGAATGTGAAAAGTGTTCATATGTAGTAAAAACCTGAGAAATCCGTCCGTTTTCGTCATTTGTTATCGAATCAACTTGAAGCCAGATCGTCATATTGGCCGCTCTTCTCTCTGAAACGGTTGTACTTATCGTCTGCAAAGCTAAGTCGCGTGCTGCGGTATGCGGAGACACTAAAAGCACCATTGTAGAACACAGATGAAGCTTCTAAGTTGATGTAATAGCCAGTAAGGAGTAGTACAATTCACGTTTTAGGTATCGAATATTGACTTTTTAGCTGGCTTTGGTGCCTTGGACATGAGCTAGGACCTTAAGACTCTGCATGAAAGGAGGACTAGCAGCCGAGTTGCACGGGAGGATGCGAAAAGTGTTCATATGTAGTAAAAACCTGAGAAATCCGTCCGTCTTCGTAATTTATTATTGAATCGACTTAAAGCAGTGCGTCACATTGGCCGCTCTTCTCTCTGAAACGGTTGTACTTATCGTATGCAAAGCTATGTCGCGTGCTGCGGTATGAAGAGACACTAAAAGCACCATAGTAGAACACAGATGAAGCTACAAAGTTGATGTAAAATCCAGTAAGAAGTAGTACAATTCAAGATTTAGGTATCGATTATTGACTTTTTTGCTAGCTTTGGTGCCTTGGACATGAGCTAGGACCTTACGATTCTGCATGAAAGGAGGACTAGCAGCAGCGTTACACGGGAGTAAGTGAAAAGTGTTCATATGTAGTAAAAACCTGAGAAATCCGTCCATTTTCGTCATTTGTTATCGAATCGACTTAAAGCCAGATCGTCACATTGGCCCCTCTTCTCTCTGAAACGGTTGTTCTTATCGTCTGCAAAGATATGTCGCGAGCTGCGGTATGCGGTGACACTAAAATCGCCATAGTGGAACACTGATGAAGCTTCTAAGTTGATGTAATAGCCAGTAAGAAGTAGTACAATTCAAGATTTAGGTATCGATTATTGACTTTTTTGCTGGCTTTGGTGCCTTGGACATGATCTAGGACCTTACGATTCTGCATGAAAGTAGGACTAGCAGCCGAGTTAAACGGGAGAATGTAAAAAAGTGTTCATATGTAGTAAAAACCTTAGAAATCCGTCCGTTTTCGTCATTTATTATCGAATCGACTTAAAGCCAGATCGTCACATTGGCCGCTCTTCTCTCTGAAACGGTTGTACTTATCGTATGCAAAGCTATGTCGCGTGCTGCGGTATGCGGAGACACTAAAAGCACCATAGTAGAACACAGATGAAGATTCAAATTTGATGTAAAAGCCAGTAAGAAGTAGTACAATTCAAGATTTAGGTATCGATAATTGACTTTTTACCCTTCTTTGGTGCCTTAGACATGAGCTGGGGCCTTAAGATTCTGCATGAAACGAGGACTAGCAGCCGAGTTGCACGGGAGAATGTGAAAAGTGTTCATATGTATTAAAAACCTGAGAAATCCGTTTGTTTTCGTCATTTGTTATCGAATCGACTCAAAGCCAGATCGTCACATTGGTCGCTCTCCTCTCTGAAACGGTTGTACTTATCGTCTGCAAAGCTATGTCGCGTGCTGCGGTATGCGGAGACACTAAAATCACCATAGTGGAACACAGATGAAGCTTCTAAGTTGATGTAATAGCCAGTAAGAAGTAGTACAATTCAAGTTTTAGGTATCGATTATTAACTTTTTAGCTGGCTTTGGTGCCTTTGGCATGAGCTAGGTCCTTATGATTCTGCATGAAAGGAGGACTAGCAGCCGAGGTGCACGGGAGGATGCGAAAAGTGTTCATATGTAGTAAAAACATGAGAAATCCGTCCGTTTTCGTAATTTATTATCGAATCGACTTAAAGCAGTGCGTCACATTGGCCCCTCTCCTCTCTGAAACGGTTGTACTTATCGTCTGCAAAGCTATGTCGCGTGCTGCAGTATGCGGAGACACTAAAAGCACCATAGTAGAACACAGATGAAGCTTCTAAGTTGATGTGATAGCCAGTGAGAAGTAGTACAATTCAAGATTCAGGTATCGATTATTACTTTTCAGCTTGCTTTTTTGCCTTGGACATGAGCTAGGACCTAATGATTCTGCATGAAAGGAGGACTAGCAGCCGAGTTGCATGTGAGAATGTGAAAAGTGTTCATATATAGTAAAAACCTGAGAAATCCGTCCGTTTTTGTCATTTGTTATCGAATCGACTTAAAGCCAGATCGTCACATTGGCCGCTCTTCACTCTGAAACGGTAGTACTTTTCGTCTGCAAAGCTATGTCGCGTGCTGCGGTATGCGGAGACAGTAAAAGCACCATAGTAGAACACAGATGAAGCTTCAAAGTTGATGTAATAGCCAGTAAGAAGTAGTAAAATTCAAGATTTAAGTATCGATTATTGACTTTTTTGCTGGCTTTGGTGCCCTGGACATGAGCTAGGACCTTAAGATTCTGCATGAAAGGAGGACTAGCAGCATAGTTGCACGGGAGAATGTAAAAAGTGTTCATATGTAGTAAAAACCTGAGAAATCCGTCCGTTTTCGTCATTTGTTATCGAATCGACTTAAAGCCAGATCGTCACATTGGCCCCTCTCCTATCTGAAACGGTTGTACTTATCGTCTGCATAGCTATGTCGCGTGCTGCAGTAGGCGGAGACACTAAAAGCACCATAGTAGAACACAGCTGAAGCTTCTAAGTTGATGTAATAGCCAGTAAGGAGTAGTACAATTCAAGTTTTAGGTATCGAATATTGACTTTTTAGCTGGTTTAGGTGCCTTGGACATGAGCTAGGACCTTAAGATTCTGCATGAAAGGAGGACTAGCAGCCGAGTTGCACGGGAGGATGTGAAAAGTGTTCATATGTAGTAAAAACCTGAGAAATCCGTCCGTTTTCGTAATTTATTATCGAATCGACTTAAAGCAGTGCGTCACATTGGCCGCTCTTCTCTCTGAAACGGTTGTATTTATCGTCTGCAAAGCTATATCGCGTGCTGCGGTATGAAGAGACACTAAAAGCACCATAGTAGAACACAGATGAAGCTTCTAAGTTGATGTAATAGCCAGTAAGAAGTAGTACAATTCAAGATTTAGGTATCGATTATTGACTTTTTTGCTGGCTTTGGTGCTTAGGACATGAGCTAGGACCTTACGATTCTGCATGAAAGGAGGACTAGCAGCCGAGTAGCACGGGAGAATGTAAAAATTGTTCAAATGTAGTAAAAAACTGAGAAATGCGTCCGTTTTCGTCATTTGTTATCGAATCGACTTAAAGCCAGATCGTTACATTGGCCGCTCTTCTCTCTGAAACGGTTGTACTTATCGTCTGCAAAGCTATGTCGTGTGCTGCGGTATGCGGAGATACATAAAGCACCATAGTAGAACACAGTTGAAGCTTCTAAGTTGATGTAATAGCCAGTAAGAAGTAGTACAATGCAAGATTTAGGTATCGATTATTGACTTTTTAACCTTCTTTGGTGCCTTGGACATGAGCTGGGGCCTTAAGATTCTGCATGAAGCAAGGACTAGCATCCGAGTTGCACGGGAGAATGTGAAAAGTGTTCATATGTATTAAAAACCTGAGAAATCCGTCCGGTTTCGTCATTTGTTATCGAATCGACTCAAAGCCAGATCGTCACATTGGTCGCTCTACTCTCTGAAACGGTTGTACTTATCGTCTGCAAAGCTATGTCGCGTGCTGCGGTATGCGGAGACACTAAAATCACCATAGTGGAACACAGATTAAGCTTCTAAGTTGATGTAATAGCCAGTAAGAAGTAGTACAATTCAAGTTTTAGGTATCGATTATTGACTTTTTAGCTGGCTTTGGTGCTTTGGTCATGAGCTATGTCCATAAGATTCTGCATGAAAGGAGGACTAGCAGCCGAGTTGCATGGGAGAATGTGAAAAGTGTTCATATGTAGTAAAAACCTGAGAAATCCGTCCGTTTTCGTCATTTGTTATCGAATCAACTTGAAGCCAGATCGTCATATTGGCCGCTCTTCTCTCTGAAACGGTTGTACTTATCGTCTGCAAAGCTAAGTCGCGTGCTGCGGTATGCGGAGACACTAAAAGCACCATTGTAGAACACAGATGAAGCTTCTAAGTTGATGTAATAGCCAGTAAGGAGTAGTACAATTCACGTTTTAGGTATCGAATATTGACTTTTTAGCTGGCTTTGGTGCCTTGGACATGAGCTAGGACCTTAAGACTCTGCATGAAAGGAGGACTAGCAGCCGAGTTGCACGGGAGGATGCGAAAAGTGTTCATATGTAGTAAAAACCTGAGAAATCCGTCCGTCTTCGTAATTTATTATTGAATCGACTTACGGCAGTGCGTCACATTGGCCGCTCTTCTCTCTGAAACGGTTGTACTTATCGTATGCAAAGCTATGTCGCGTGCTGCGGTATGAAGAGACACTAAAAGCACCATAGTAGAACACAGATGAAGCTACAAAGTTGATGTAAAATCCAGTAAGAAGTAGTACAATTCAAGATTTAGGTATCGATTATTGACTTTTTTGCTAGCTTTGGTGCCTTGGACATGAGCTAGGACCTTACGATTCTGCATGAAAGGAGGACTAGCAGCCGCGTTACACGGGAGTAAGTGAAAAGTGTTCATATGTAGTAAAAACCTGAGAAATCCGTCCATTTTCGTCATTTGTTATCGAATCGACTTAAAGCCAGATCGTCACATTGGCCCCTCTTCTCTCTGAAACGGTTGTTCTTATCGTCTGCAAAGCTATGTCGCGTGCTGCGGTATGCGGTGACACTAAAATCGCCATAGTGGAACACTGATGAAGCTTCTAAGTTGATGTAATAGCCAGTAAGAAGTAGTACAATTCAAGATTTAGGTATCGATTATTGACTTTTTTGCTGGCTTTGGTGGCTTGGACATGATCTAGGACCTTACGATTCTGCATGAAAGTAGGACTAGCAGCCGAGTTAAACGGGAGAATGTAAAAAGTGTTCATATGTAGTAAAAACCTTAGAAATCCGTCCGTTTTCGTCATTTATTATCGAATCGACTTAAAGCCATATCGTCACATTGGCCGCTCTTCTCTCTGAAACGGTTGTACTTATCGTATGCAAAGCTATGTCGCGTGCTGCGGTATGCGGAGACACTAGAAGCACCATAGTAGAACACAGATGAAGCTTCAAATTTGATGTAAAAGCCAGTAAGAAGTAGTACAATTCAAGATTTAGGTATCGATTATTGACTTTTTACCCTTCTTTGGTGCCTTAGACATGTGCTGGGGCCTTAAGATTCTGCATGAAACGAGGACTAGCAGCCGAGTTGCACGGGAGAATGTGAAAAGTGTTCATATGTATTAAAAACCTGAGAAATCCGTTTGTTTTCGTCATTTGTTACCGAATCGACTCAAAGCCAGATCGTCACATTGGTCGCTCTCCTCTCTGAAACGGTTGTACTTATCGTCTGCAAAGCTATGTCGCGTGCTGCGGTATGCGGAGACACTAAAATCACCATAGTGGAACACAGATGAAGCTTCTAAGTTGATGTAATAGCCAGTAAGAAGTAGTACAATTCAAGTTTTAGGTATCGATTATTAACTTTTTAGCTGGCTTTGGTGCCTTTGGCATGAGCTAGGTCCTTATGATTCTGCATGAAAGGAGGACTAGCAGCCGAGTTGCACGGGAGGATGCGAAAAGTGTTCATATGTAGTAAAAACCTGAGAAATCCGTCCGTTTTCGTAATTTATTATCGAATCGACTTAAAGCAGTGCGTCACATTGGCCCCTCTCCTCTCTGAAACGGTTGTACTTATCGTCTGCAAAGCTATGTCGCGTGCTGCAGTATGCGGAGACACTAAAAGCACCATAGTAGAACACAGATGAAGCTTCTAAGTTTATGTGATAGCCAGTGAGAAGTAGTACAATTCAAGTTTCAGGTATCGATTATTACTTTTCAGCTTGCTTTTTTGCCTTGGACATGAGCTAGGACCTAATGATTCTGCGTGAAAGGAGGACTAGCAGCCGAGTTGCATGTGAGAATGTGAAAAGTGTTCATATATAGTAAAAACCTGAGAAATCCGTCCGTTTTTGTCATTTGTTATCGAATCGACTTAAAGCCAGATCGTCACATTGGCCGCTCTTCACTCTGAAACGGTAGTACTTTTCGTCTGCAAAGCTATGTCGCGTGCTGCGGTATGCGGAGACACTAAATGCACCATAGTAGAACACAGATGAAGCTTCAAAGTTGATGTAATAGCCAGTAAGAAGTAGTAAAATTCAAGATTTAAGTATCGATTATTGACTTTTTTGCTGGCTTTGGTGCCTTGGACATGAGCTAGGACCTTACGATTCTGCATGAAAGGAGGAGTAGCAGCATAGTTGCACGGGAGAATGTAAAAAGTGTTCATATGTAGTAAAAACCTGAGAAATCCGTCCGTTTTCGTCATTTGTTATCGAATCGACTTAAAGCCAGATCGTCACATTGGCCCCTCTCCTCTCTGAAACGGTTGTACTTATCGTCTGCATAGCTATGTCGCGTGCTGCAGTAGGCGGAGACACTAAAAGCACCATAGTAGAACACAGATGAAGCTTCCAAGTTGATGTAATAGCCAGTAAGGAGTAGTACAATTCAAGTTTTAGGTATCGAATATTGACTTTTTAGCTGGCTTTGGTGCCTTCGACATGAGCTAGGACCTTATGATTCTGCATGAAAGGAGGACTAGCAGCCGAGTTGCACTCGAGGATGCGAAAAGTGTTCATATGTAGTAAAAACCTGAGAAATCCGTCCGTTTTCGTAATTTATTATCGAATCGACTTAAACAGTGCGTCACATTGGCCGCTCTTCTCTCTGAAACGGTTGTACTTATCGTCTGCAAAGCTATGTCGCGTGCTGCAGTAGGCGGAGACACTAAAAGCACCATAGTAGAACACAGATGAAGCTTCTAAGTTGATGTGATAGCCAGTGAGAAGTAGTAAACTCAAGTTTTAGCTATCGAATATTGACTTTTTAGCTGGCTTTTGTGCTTTGGACATGAGCTAGGACCTTAAGATTCCGCATGAAAGGAGGAGTAGCAGCCGCGTTGCACGGCAGTATGTGAAAAGTGTTCATATGTAGTAAAAACCTGAGAAATCCGTCCATTTTCATCATTTGTTATCGAATCGACTTAAAGCCAGATCGTCACATTGGCCGCTCTTCTCTCTGAAACGGTTGTACTTATCGTCTGCACAGCTTTGTCGCGTGCTGCGGTATGCGGAGACACTGAAAGCACCATAGTAGAACACAGATTAAGCTTCTAAGTTGATGTAATAGCCAGTAAGGAGCAGTACAATTCAAGTTTTAGGTATCGAATATTGAAGTTTTAGCTGGCTTTGGTGCCTTGGACATGAGCTAGGACCTTAAGATTCCGCATGAAAGGAGGACTAGCAGCCGAGTTGCACGGGAGGATGCGAAAAGTGTTCATATGTAGTAAAGAGCTGTGAAATCCTTCCGTTTTCGTAATTTATTATCGAATCGACTTAAAGCAGTGCGTCACATTGGACGCTCTTCTCTCTGAAACGGTTGTACTTATCGTCTGCAAAGCTATGTCGCGTGCTGCGGTATGCGGAGACACTAAAAGCACCATAGTATAACACAGATTAAGCTTCTAAGTTGATGTAATAGCCAGTAAGGAGTAGTACAATTCAAGTTTTAGGTATCGATTATTGACTTTTTAGCTGGCTTTGGTGCATTGGATATGAGCTAGGACCTTACGATTCTGCATGAAAGGAGGACTAGCAGCCGGGTTGCATGGGAGAATGTGATAAGTGTTCATATGTAGTAAAAACCTGAGAACTCCGTCCATTTTCGTCATTTTTTATTGAATCGACTTAAAGCCAGATCGTCACATTGGCCGCTCTTCTCTCTGAAACGGTTGTACTTATCGTCTGCAAAGCTATGTCGCGTGCTGCGGTATGCGGAGACACTAAAAGCACCATAGTAGAACACAGATTAAGCTTCTAAGTTGATGTAATACCCAGTAAGAAGTAGTACAATTCAAGTTTTAGGTATCGATTATTGACTTTTTAGCTGGCTTTGGTGCCTTGGACATGAGCTAGTACCTTATGATTCTGCATGAAAGGAGGACTAGCAGCCGAGTTGCATGGGAGAATGTGAAAAGTGTTCATATGTAGTAAAAACCTGAGAAATCCGTCCGTTTTCGTCATTTGTTATCGAATCGACTTAAAGCCAGATCGTCACATTGGCCGCTCTTCTCTGTGAAACGGTTGTACTTATCGTCTGCAAAGCTATGACGCGTGATGCGGGATGCGGAGACACTGAATGCACCATAGTAGAACACAGATGAAGCTTCTAAGTTGATGTAATAGCCAGTAAGAAGTAGTACAATTCAAGATTTAGGTATCGATTATTGACTTTTTTAGCTGGCTTTGGTGCCTTGGATATGCGCTAGGACCTTAAGATTCGGCATGAAAGGTGGACTAGCAGCCGAGTTGCACGGGAGGATGCGAAAAGTGTTCATATGTAGTAAAAACCTGAGAAATCCGTCCGTTTTCGTAATTAATTATCGAATCGACTTAAAGCAGTGCGTCACATTGGCCGCTCTTCTCTCTGAAACGGTTGTACTTATCGTCTGCAAAGCTATGTCGCGTGCTGCGGTATGCGGAGACACTAAAAGCACCATAGTAGAACAAAGATTAAGCTTCTAAGTTGATGTAATAGCCAGTAAGAAGTAGTACAACTCAAGTTTTAGGTATCGATTATTGACTTTGTAGCTGGCTTTGGTGCCTTGGACATGAGCTAGAACCTTAAGATTCCGCATGAAAGGAGGACTAGCAGCCGCGTAGCACGGGAGTATGTGAAAAGTGTTCATATGTAGTAAAAACCTGAGAAATCCGTCCATTTTCGTCATATGTTATCGAATCAACTTAAAGCCAGATCGTCACATTGGCCGCTCTTCTCTCTGAAACGGTTGTACTTATCGTCTGCACAGCTATGTCGCGTGCTGCGGTATGCGGAGACACTAAAAACACCATAGTAGAACACAGATGAAGCTTCTAAGTTGATGTAATAGCAAGTAAGAAGAAGTACAATTCAAGTTTTAGGTATCGATTATTGACTTTTTAGCTGGCTTTGGTGCCTTTGGCATGAGCTAGGTCCTTATGATTCTGCATGAAAGGAGGACTAGCAGCCGAGTTGCATGGGAGAAGGTGAAAAGTGTTCATATGTAGTAAAAACCTGAGAAATCCATCCGTTTTCTTCATTTGTTATCGATTAGACTTAAAGCCAGATCGTCACATTGGCCGCTCTTCTCTCTGAAACGGTTGTACTTATCGTCTGCAAAGCTATGTCGTGTGCTGCGGTATGCGGAGATACATAAAGCACCATAGTAGAACACAGTTGAAGCTTCTAAGTTGATGTAATAGCCAGTAAGAAGTAGTACAATTCAAGATTTAGGTATCGATTATTGACTTTTTACCCTTCTTTGGTGCCTTGGACATGAGCTAGGACCTTAAGATTCTGCATGAAAGGAGGACTAGCAGCCGAGTTGATCGGGAGTATGTGAAAAGTGTTCATATGTAGTAAAAACCTGAGAAATCCGTTCGTTTTCGTCATTTGTTATCGAATCGACTTAAAGCCAGATCGTCACATTGGACGCTCTTCTCTCTGAAACGGTTGTACTTATTGTCTGCAAAGCTATGTCGCGTGCTTCGGTATGCGGAGACACTAAAAGCACTATAGTAGAACACAGATGAAGCTTCTAAGTTGACGTAATAGCCAGTAAGGAGTAGTACAATTCAAGTTTTAGGTATCGATTATTGACATTTTAGCTGGCTTTGGTACATTGGACATGAGCTAGGACCTTAAGATTCTGCATGAAAGGAGGACTAGCAGTTGCGTTGCACGGGAGTATGTGATAAGTGTTTATATGTAGTAAAAACCTGAGAAATCCGTCCATTTTCGTCATTTGTTATCGAATCGACTTCAAGCCAGATCGTCACATTGGCCGCTCCTCTATCTGAAACGGTTGTACTTATCGTCTGCAAAGCTATGTCGCGTGCTGCGGTATGCGGAGGCACTAAAATCACCATAGTGGAACACAGATGGAGCTTCTAAGTTGATGTAATAGCCAGTAAGAAGTAGTACAATTCAAGTTTTAGGTAACGATTGTTGACCTTTTAGCTGGCTTTGGTGCCTTGGACATGAGCTAGGACCTTAAGTTTCTGCATGAAAGGAGGACTAGCAGCCGAGTTGAACGGGAGAATGCGAAAAGTGTTCATGTGTAGTAAAATCCTGAGAAATCTGTCCTTTTACGTAATTTATTACCGAATCGACTTCAAGCCAGATCGTCACATTGGCCGCTCTTCTCTCTGAAACGGTTGTACTTATCGTCTGCAAAGCTATGTCGCGTGCTGCGGTATGCGGAGACACTAAAAGCACCATAGTAGAACACAGATTAAGCTTCTAAGTTGATGAAATAGCCAGTAAGAAGTAGTACAATTCAGGTTTTAGGTATCGACTATGGACTTTTTGCTGGCTTTGGTGCCTTGGACATGAGCTAGGACCTTAAGATTCAGCATGAAAGCAGGACTAGCAGCCGAGTTGCATGGGACAATGTTAAAAGTGTTCATATGTAGTAAAAACCTAAGAAATCCGTTCGTTTTTGTCATTTGTTATCGAATCGACTTAAAGCCAGATGGTCACATTTGCCCCACTTCTCTCTGAAACGGTTGTACTTATCGTCTGCAAAGCTATGTCGCGTGCTGCGGTATGCGGAGACACTAAAAGCACCATAGTAGAACACAGATTAAGCTTCTAAGTTGATGTAATAGCCAGTAAGAAGTAGTACAATTCAAGTTTTAGGTATCGATAATTGACTTCTTAGCTGGCTTTGGTGCCTTGGTAATGAGCTATGTCCTTAAGATTCTGCATGAAAGGAGGACTAGCAGCCGAGTTGCATGGGAGAATGTGAAAAGTGTTCATATGTAGTAAAAACCTGAGAAATCCATCCGTTTTCGTCATTTGTTATCGAATCGACTTGAAGCCAGATCGTGACATTGTCCGCTCTTCTCTCTGAAACGGTTGTACTTATCGTCTGCAAAGCTATGTCGCGTGCTGCGGTATGCGGAGACACTAAAAGCACCATAGTAGAACACAGATTAAGCTTCTAAGTTGATGAAATAGCCAGTAAGAAGTAGTACAATTCAGGTTTTAGGTATCGACTATGGACTTTTTGCTGGCTTTGGTGCCTTGGACATGAGCTAGGACCTTAAGATTCTGCATGAAAGCAGGACTAGCAGCCGAGTTGCAAGGGACAATGTTAAAAGTGTTCATATGTAGTAAAAACCTAAGAAATCCGTTCGTTTTTGTCATTTGTTATCGAATCGACTTAAAGCCAGATCGTCACATTTGCCCCTCTTCTCTCTGAAACGGTTGTACTTATCGTCTGCAAAGCTATGTCGCGTGCTGCGGTATGCGGAGACACTAAAAGCACCATAGTAGAACACAGATTAAGCTTCTAAGTTGATGTAATAGCCAGTAAGAAGTAGTACAATTCAAGTTTTAGGTATCGATAATTGACTTCTTAGCTGGCTTTGGTGCCTTGGTAATGAGCTATGTCCTTAAGATTCTGCATGAAAGGAGGACTAGCAGCCGAGTTGCATGGGAGAATGTGAAAAGTGTTCATATGTAGTAAAAACCTGAGAAATCCATCCGTTTTCGTTATTTGTTATCGAATCGACTTGAAGCCAGATCGTGACATTGTCCGCTCTTCTCTCTGAAACGGTTGTACTTATCGTCTGCAAAGCTATGTCGCGTGCTGCGGTATGCGGAGACACTAAAAGCACCATAGTAGAACACAGATGAAGCTTCTAAGTGGATGTAATAGCCAGTCAGAAGTAGTACAATTCAAGTTTTAGGTATCGATTATTAACTTTTTAGCTGGCTTTGGTGCCTTGGACCTGAGCTAGGACCTTAAGATTCTGCATGAAAGGAGGACTAGCAGCCGAGTTGATCGGGAGTATGTGAAAAGTGTTCATATGTAGTAAAAACCTGAGAAATCCGTCCGTTTTCGTCATTTGTTATCGAATCAACTTGAAGGCGGATCGTCACATTGGCCGCTCTTCTCTCTGAACGGTTGTACTTATCGTCTGCAAAGCTATGTCGCGTTCTGCGGTATGCGGAGACACTAAAAGCACCATAGTAGAAAACAGATTAAGCTTCTAAGTTGATGTAATACCCAGTAAGAAGTAGTACAATTCAGGTTTTAGGTATCGATAATTGACTTTTTAGCTGGCTTTGGTGCCTTGGTAATGAGCTATGTCCTTAAGATTCTGCATGAAAGGAGGACTAGCAGCCGAGTTGCATGGGAGAATGTGAAAAGTGTTCATATGTAGTAAAAACCTGAGAAATCCGTCCGTTTTCGTCATTTGTTATCGAATCAACTTGAAGGCGGATCGTCACATTGGCCGCTCTTCTCTCTGAAACGGTTGTACTTATCGTCTGCAAAGCTATGTCGCGTTCTGCGGTATGCGGAGACACTAAAAGCACCATAGTAGAAAACAGATTAAGCTTCTAAGTTGATGTAATACCCAGTAAGAAGTAGTACAATTCAAGTTTTAGGTATCGAATATTGACTTTTTAGCTGGTTTTAGTGCCTTGGACATGAGCTAGGACCTTAAGATTCTGCATGAAACGAGGACTAGCAGCCGAGTTGCACGGGAGGATGCGAAAAGTGTTCATATGTAGTAATAACCTGAGAAATCCGTTCGTTTTCGTAATTTATTATCGAATCGACTTAAAGCAGTGCGTCACATTGGCCGCTCTTCTCTGTGAAACGGTTGTACTTATCGTCTGCAAAGCTATGTCGCGTGCTGCGGTATGCGGAGACACTAAAAGTACCATAGTAGAACACAGATTAAGCTTCTAAGTTGATGTAATACCCAGTAAGAAGTAGTACAATTCAAGTTTTAGGTATCGATTATTGACTTTTTAGCTGGCTTTTCTGCCTTGGACATGAGCTAGGACTCTATGATTCTGCATGAAAGGAGGACTAGCAGCCGAGTTGCATGGGAGAATGTGAAAAGAGTTCATATGTAGTAAAAACCTGAGATATCCGTCCGTTTTCGTCATTTGTTATCGAATCAACTTGAAGCCACATCGTCACATTGGCCGCTCTTCTCTCTGAAACGGTTGTACTTATCGTCTGCAAAGCTATGTCGCGTGCTGCGATATGCGGAGACACTAAAAGCACCATAGTAGAACACAGATGAAGCTTCTAAGTTGATGTAATAGCCAGTAAGGAGTAGTACAATTCAAGTTTTAGGTATCGAATATTGACTTTTTAGCTGGCTTTGGTGCCTTGGACATGAGCTAGGACCTTAAGATTCTGCATGAAAGGAGGACTAGCAGCCGAGTTGCACGGGAGTATGCGAAAAGTGTTCATATGTAGTAAAAACCTGAGAAATCCGTCCGTTTTCGTAATTTATTATCGAATCGACTTAAAGCAGTACGCCACATTGGCCGCTCTTCTCTCTGAAACGGTTGTACTTATCGTCTCCAAAGCTATGTCGCGTGCTGTGGTATGCGGAGACACTAAAAGCACCATAGTAGAACACAGATTAAGCTTCTAAGTTGATGTAATAGATAGTAAGAAGTAGTACAATTCAGGTTTTAGGTATCGATTATGGACTTTTTGCTGGCTTTGGTGCCTTGGACATGAGCTAGGACCTTAAGATTCTGCATGAAAGGAGGACTAGCAGCCGAGTTGCAAGGGCCAATGTTAAAAGTGTTCATATGTAGTAAAAACCTGAGAAATCCGTTCGTTTTTGTCATTAGTTATCGAATCGACTTAAAGCCAGATCGTCACATTGGCCGCTCTTCTCTCTGAAACGGTTGTACTTATCGTCTGCAAACCTAAGTCGCGTGATGCGGTATGCGGAGACACTAAAAGCACCATAGTAGAACACAGATGAAGCTTCTAAGTTGATGGAATAGCCAGTAAGGAGTAGTACAATTCATGTTTTAGGTATCGAATATTGACTTTTTAGCTGGCTTTGGTGCCTTGGACATGAGCTAGGACCTTAAGATTCTGCATGAAAGGAGGACTAGCAGCCGAGTTGCACGGGAGGATGCGAAAAGTGTTCATATGTAGTAAAAACCTGAGAAATCCGTCCGTTTTCGTAATTTATTATCGAATCGACTTACAGCAGTGCGTCACATTGGCCGGTTTTCTCTCTGAAACGGTTGTACTTATCGTCTGCAAAGCTATGTCGCGTGCTGCGGTATGCGGAGACTCTGAAAGCACCATAGTAGAACACAGATGAAGCTTCTAAGTTGATGTGATAGCCAGTGAGAAGTAGTACAACCAAGTTTTAGGTATCGATTATTGACTTTTTAGCTGGCTTTTGTGCCTTGGACATGAGCTAGGACCTTATGATTCCGCATGGAAGGAGGACTAGCAGCCGTGTTGCATGGGAGAATGTGAAAAGAGTTCATATGTAGTAAAAACCTGAGAAATCCGTCCGTTTTCGTCATTTGTTATCGAATCGACTTAAAGCCAGATCGTCACATTGGCCGCTCTTCTCTCTGAAACGGTTGTACTTATCGTCTGCAAAGCTATGTCGCGTGCTGCGGTATGCGGAGACACTAAAATCAACATAGTAGAACACAGATGAAGCTTCTAAGTTGATGTGATAGCCAGTAAGAAGTAGTACAATTCAAGATTTAGGTATCGATTATTGACTTTTTTGCTGGCTTTGCTGCCTTCGACATTAGCTAGGACCTTACGATTCTGCATGAAAGGAGACTAGCAGCCGAGTTGCACGGGAGGATGCGAAAAGTGTTCATATGTAGTAAAAACCTGAGAAATCCGTCCGTTTTCGTAATTTATTATCGAATCGACTTAAAGCAGTGCGTCACATTGGCCGCTCTTCTCTCTGAAACGGTTGTACTTATCGTCTGCAAAGCTATGTCGCGTGCTGCGGTATGCGGAGACACTAAAAGCACCATAGTAGAACACAGATGAAGCTTCTAAGTTGATGTAATAGCCAGTAAGAAGTAGTACAATTCAAGTTTTAGGTATCGAATATTGACTTTTTAGCTGGCTTTGGTGCCCTGGACATGAGCTAGGACCTTACGATTCTGCATGAAATTAGGACTAGCAGCCGCGTTGCACGGGAGTATGTGAAAAGTGTTCATATGTAGTAAACACCTGAGAAAACCGTCCATTTTCGTCATTTGTTATCGAATCGACTAAAAGCCAGATCGTCACATTGGCCCCTCTTCTCTCTGAAACGGTTGTACTTATCGTCTGCAAAGCTATGTCGTGTGCTGCGGTATGCGGAGACACTAAAATCGCCATAGTGGAACACAGATGAAGCTTCTAAGTTGATGTAATAGCCAGTAAGAAGTAGTACAATTCAAGTTTTAGGTATCGATTATTGACTTTTTAGCTGGCTTTGGTGCCTTGGACAAGAGCTATGTCCTTAAGATTCTGCATGAAAGGAGGACTAGCAGCCGAGTTGCATGGGAGAATGTGAAAGGTGTTCATATGTAGTAAAAACCTGAGAAATCGGTCCTTTTTCGTCAGTTATTATCGAATCAACTTGAAGCCAGATCGTCACATTGCCCGCTCGTGTCTCTGAAACGGTTGTACTTATCGTCTGCAAAGCTGTGTCGCGTGCTGCGGTATGCGGAGTCACTAAAAGCACCATAGTAGAACACAGATGAAGCTTCTAAGTTGATGTAATAGCCAGTAAGGAGTAGTACAATTCAAGTTTTAGGTATCGAATATTGACTTTTTAGCTGGCTTTGGTGCCTTGGACATGAGGTAGGACCTTAAGATTGCGCAAGAAAGGAGGACTAGCAGCCGAGTGGCACGGGAGGATGCGAAAAGTGTTCATATGTAGTAAAAACCTGAGAAATCCGTCCATTTTCGTCATTTGTTATCGAATCGACTTAAAGCCAGATCGTGACATTGGGAGCTCTTCTCTCTGAAACGGTTGTACTTTTCGTCTGCAAAGCTATGTCGCGTGCTGCGGTATGCGGAGAAACTAAAATCACCATAGTGGAACACAGATGAAGCTTCGAAGTTGATGTAATAGCCAGTAAGAAGTAGTACAATTCAAGTTTTAGGTTTCGATTATTTACTTTTTAGCTGGCTTTGGTGCCTTGGACATGAGCTATGTCCTTAAGATTCTGCATGAAAGGAGGACTAGCAGCCGAGTTGCATGGGAGAATGTAAAAAGTGTTCATATGTAGTAAAAACCTGAGAAATCCGTCCGTTTTCGTCATTTGTTATCGAATCAACTTGAAGCCAGATCGTGACATTGCCCGCTCTTCTCTCTGAAACGGTTGTACTTATCGTCTGCAAAGCTGTGTCGCGTGCTGCGGTATGCGGAGACACTAAAAGCACCATAGTAGAACACAGATGAAGCTTCTAAGTTGATGTAATAGCCAGTAAGGAGTAGTACAATTCAAGTTTTAGGTATCGAATATTGACTTTTTAGCAGGCATTGGTGCCTTGAACATGAGCTAGGACCTTAAGATTCTGCATGAAAGGAGGACTAGCAGCCGAGTTGCACGCGAGGATGCGAAAAGTGTTCATATGCAGTAAAAACCTGAGAAATCCGTCCGTTTTCGTAATTTATTATCGAATCGCCTTAAAGCAGTGCGTCACATTGGCCGCTCATCTCTCTGAAACGGTTGTACTTATCGTCTGCAAAGCTATGTCGTGTCCTGCGGTATGCGGAGACACTAAAAGCACCATAGTAGAACACATATAAAGCTTCTAAGTTGATGTAATAGCCAGTAAGGAGTAGTACAATTCAAGTTTTAGGTATCGAAAATTGACTTTTTAGCTGGTTTAGGTGCCTTGGACATGAGCTAGGACCTTAAGATTCTGCATGAAAGGAGGACTAGCAGCCGAGATGCACGGGAGGATGTGAAAAGTGTTCATATGTAGTAAAAACCTGAGAAATCCGTCCGTTTTCGTAATTTATTATCGAATCGACTTAAAGCAGTGCGTCACATTGGCCGCTCTTCTCTCTGAAACGGTTGTACTTATCGTCTGCAAAGCTATGTCGCGTGCTGCGGTATGCGGAGACACTAAAATCAACATAGTAGAACACAGATGAAGCTTCTAAGTTGATGTAATAGCCAGTAAGAAGTAGTACAATTCAAGATTTAGGTATCGATTATTGACTTTTTTGCTGGCTTTGGTGCCTTCGACATTAGCTAGGACCTTACGATTCTGCATGAAAGGAGACTAGCAGCCGAGTTGCACGGGAGGATGCGAAAAGTGTTCATATGTAGTAAAAACCTGAGAAATCCGTCCGTTTTCGTAATTTATTATCGAATCGACTTAAAGCAGTGCGTCACATTGGCCGCTCTTCTCTCTGAAACGGTTGTACTTATCGTCTGCAAAGCTATGTCGCGTGCTGCGGTATGCGGAGACACTAAAAGCACCATAGTAGAACACAGATGAAGCTTCTAAGTCGATGTAATAGCCAGTAAGAAGTAGTACAATTCAAGTTTTAGGTATCGAATATTGACTTTTTAGCTGGCTTTGGTGCCCTGGACATGAGCTAGGACCTTACGATTCTGCATGAAATTAGGACTAGCAACCGCGTTGCACGGGAGTATGTGAAAAGTGTTCATATGTAGTAAACACCTGAGAAAACCGTCCATTTTCGTCATTTGTTATCGAATCGACTAAAAGCCAGAGCGTCACATTGGCCCCTCTTCTCTGTGAAACGGTTGTACTTATCGTCTGCAAAGCTATGTCGTGTGCTGCGGTATGCGGAGACACTAAAATCACCATAGTGGAACACAGATGAAGCTTCTAAGTTGATGTAATAGCCAGTAAGAAGTAGTACAATTCAAGTTTTAGGTATCGATTATTGACTTTTTAGCTGGCTTTGGTGCCTTGGACAAGAGCTATGTCCTTAAGATTCTGCAAGAAAGGAGGACTAGCAGCCGAGTTGCATGGGAGAATGTGAACGGTGTTCATATGTAGTAAAAACCTGAGAAATCGGTCCTTTTTCGTCAGTTATTATCGAATCAACTTGAAGCCAGATCGTCACATTGCCCGCTCTTGTCTCTGAAACGGTTGTACTTATCGTCTGCAAAGCTATGTCGCGTGCTGCGGTATGCGGAGTCACTAAAAGCACCATAGTAGAACACAGATGAAGCTTCTAAGTTGATGTAATAGCCAGCAAGGAGTAGTACAATTCAAGTTTTAGGTATCGAATATTGACTTTTTAGCTGGCTTTGGTGCCTTGGACATGAGGTAGGACCTTAAGATTGCGCAAGAAAGGAGGACTAGCAGCCGAGTGGCACGGGAGGATGCGAAAAGTGTTCATATGTAGTAAAAACCTGAGAAATCCGTCCATTTTCGTCATTTGTTATCGAATCGACTTAAAGCCAGATCGTGACATTGGGAGCTCTTCTCTCTGAAACGGTTGTACTTATCGTCTGCAAAGCTATGTCGCGTGCTGCGGTATGCGGAGAAACTAAAATCACCATAGTGGAACACAGATGAAGCTTCTAAGTTGATGTAATAGCCAGTAAGAAGTAGTACAATTCAAGTTTTAGGTTTCGATTATTTACTTTTTAGCTGGCTTTGGTGCCTTGGACATGAGCTATGTCCTTAAGATTCTGCATGAAAGGAATACTAGCAGCCGAGTTGCATGGGAGAATGTGAAAAGTGTTCATATGTAGTAAAAACCTGAGAAATCCGTCCGTTTTCGTCATTTGTTATCGAATCAACTTGAAGCCAGATCGTGACATTGCCCGCTCTTCTCTCTGAAACGGTTGTACTTATCGTCTGCAAAGCTGTGTCGCGTGCTGCGGTATGCGGAGACACTAAAAGCACCATAGTAGAACACAGATGAAGCTTCTAAGTTGATGTAATAGCCAGTAAGGAGTAGTACAATTCAAGTTTTAGGTATCGAATATTGACTTTTTAGCAGGCATTGGTGCCTTGGACATGAGCTAGGACCTTAAGATTCTGCATGAAAGGAGGACTAGCAGCCGAGTTGCACGCGAGGATGCGAAAAGTGTTCATATGCAGTAAAAACCTGAGAAATCCGTCCGTTTTCGTAATTTATTATCGAATCGCCTTAAAGCAGTGCGTCACATTGGCCGCTCATCTCTCTGAAACGGTTGTACTTATCGTCTGCAAAGCTATGTCGTGTCCTGCGGTATGCGGAGACACTAAAAGCACCATAGTAGAACACATATAAAGCTTCTAAGTTGATGTAATAGCCAGCAAGGAGTAGTACAATTCAAGTTTTAGGTATCGAATATTGACTTTTTAGCTGGTTTAGGTGCCTTGGACATGAGCTAGGACCTTAAGATTCTGCATGAAAGGAGGACTAGCAGCCGAGTTGCACGGGAGGATGTGAAAAGTGTTCATATGTAGTAAAAACATGAGAAATCCGTCCGTTTTCGTAATTTATTATCGAATCGACTTAAAGCAGTGCGTCACATTGGCCGCTCTTCTCTCTGAAACGGTTGTACTTATCGTCTGCAAAGCTATGTCGCGTGCTGCGGTATGAAGAGACACTAAAAGCACCATAGTAGAACACAGATGAAGCTTCTAAGTTGATGTAATAGCCAGTAAGAAGTAGTACAATTCAAGTTTTAGGTATCGATTATTGACTTTTTAGCTGGCTTTTGTGCCTTGGACATGAGCTAGGACCTTATGATTCTGCATGAAAGGAGGACTAGCAGCCGAGTTGCATGGGACAATGTGAAAAGGGTTCATATGTAGTAAAAACCTCAGAAATCCGTCTGTTTTCGTCATTTATTATCGAATCGACTTAAAGCCAGATCGTTACATTGGCCGCTCTTCTCTCTGAAACGGTTGTACTTATCGTCTTCAAAGCTATGTCGCGTGCTGCGGTATGCGGAGACACTAAAAGCACCATAGTAGAACACAGATGAACCTTCAAAGTTGATGTAATAGCCAGTAAGAAGTAGTACAATTCAAGATTTAGGTATCGATTATTGACTTTTTTGCTGGCTTTGGTGCTTAGGACATGAGCTAGGACCTTACGATTCTGCATGAAAGGAGGACTAGCAGCCGAGTTGCACGGGAGGATGCGAAAAGTGTTCATATGTAGTAAAAACCTGAGAAATCCGTCCGTTTTCGTAATTTATTATCGAATCGACTTAAAGCAGTGCGTCACATTGGCCGCTTTTCTCTCTGAAACGGTTGTACTTATCGTCTGCAAAGCTATGTCGCGTGCTGCGGTATGAAGAGACACTAAAAGCACCATAGTAGAACACAGATGAAGCTTCAAAGTTGATGTAAAATCCAGTAAGAAGTAGTACAATTCAAGATTTAGGTATCGATTATTGACTTTTTTGCTAGCTTTGGTGCCTTGGACATGAGCTAGGACCTTACGATTCTGCATGAAAGGAGGACTAGCAGCCGCGTTACACGGGAGTAAGTGAAAAGTGTTCATATGTAGTAAAAACCTGAGAAATCCGTCCATTTTCGTCATTTGTTATCGAATCGACTTAAAGCCAGATCGTCACATTGGCCCCTCTTCTCTCTGAAACGGTTGTTCTTATCGTCTGCAAAGCTATGTCGCGTGCTGCGGTATGCGGTGACACTAAAATCGCCATAGTGGAACACTGATGAAGCATCTAAGTTGATGTAATAGCCAGTAAGAAGTAGTACAATTCAAGATTTAGGTATCGATTATTGACTTTTTTGCTGGCTTTGGTGCCTTGGACATGATCTAGGACCTTACGATTCTGCATGCAAGTAGGACTAGCAGCAGAGTTAAACGGGAGAATGTAAAAAGTGTTCATATGTAGTAAAAACCTTAGAAATCCGTCCGTTTTCGTCATTTATTATCGAATCGACTTAAAGCCAGATCGTCACATTGGCCGCTCTTCTCTCTGAAACGGTTGTACTTATCGTCTGCAAAGCTATGTCGCGTGCTGCGGTATGCCGAGACACTAAAAGCACCATAGTAGAACACAGATGAAGCTTCAAAGTTGATGTAAAAGCCAGTAAGAAGTAGTACAATTCAAGATTTAGGTATCGATTATTGACTTTTTACCCTTCTTTGGTGCCCTGGACATGAGCTAGGACCTTACGATTCTGCATGAAATTAGGACTAGCAGCCGCGTTGCACGGGAGTATGTGAAAAGTGTTCATATGTAGTAAACACCTGAGAAAACCGTCCATTTTCGTCATTTGTTATCGAATCGACTAAAAGCCAGAGCGTCACATTGGCCCCTCTTCTCTGTGAAACGGTTGTACTTATCGTCTGCAAAGCTATGTCGTGTGCTGCGGTATGCGGAGACACTAAAATCACCATAGTGGAACACAGATGAAGCTTCTAAGTTGATGTAATAGCCAGTAAGAAGTAGTACAATTCAAGTTTTAGGTATCGATTATTGACTTTTTAGCTGGCTTTGGTGCCTTGGACAAGAGCTATGTCCTTAAGATTCTGCATGAAAGGAGGACTAGCAGCCGAGTTGCATGGGAGAATGTGAACGGTGTTCATATGTAGTAAAAACCTGAGAAATCGGTCCTTTTTCGTCAGTTATTATCGAATCAACTTGAAGCCAGATCGTCACATTGCCCGCTCTTCTCTCTGAAACGGTTGTACTTATCGTCTGCAAAGCTATGTCGCGTGCTGCGGTATGCGGAGTCACTAAAAGCACCATAGTAGAACACAGATGAAGCTTCTAAGTTGATGTAATAGCCAGCAAGGAGTAGTACAATTCAAGTTTTAGGTATCGAATATTGACTTTTTAGCTGGCTTTGGTGCCTTGGACATGAGGTAGGACCTTAAGATTGCGCAAGAAAGGAGGACTAGCAGCCGAGTGGCACGGGAGGATGCGAAAAGTGTTCATATGTAGTAAAAACCTGAGAAATCCGTCCATTTTCGTCATTTGTTATCGAATCGACTTAAAGCCAGATCGTGACATTGGGAGCTCTTCTCTCTGAAACGGTTGTACTTATCGTCTGCAAAGCTATGTCGCGTGCTGCGGTATGCGGAGAAACTAAAATCACCATAGTGGAACACAGATGAAGCTTCTAAGTTGATGTAATAGCCAGTAAGAAGTAGTACAATTCAAGTTTTAGGTTTCGATTATTTACTTTTTAGCTGGCTTTGGTGCCTTGGACATGAGCTATGTCCTTAAGATTCTGCATGAAAGGAGGACTAGCAGCCGAGTTGCATGGGAGAATGTGAAAAGTGTTCATATGTAGTAAAAACCTGAGAAATCCGTCCGTTTTCGTCATTTGTTATCGAATCAACTTGAAGCCAGATCGTGACATTGCCCGCTCTTCTCTCTGAAACGGTTGTACTTATCGTCTGCAAAGCTGTGTCGCGTGCTGCGGTATGCGGAGACACTAAAAGCACCATAGTAGAACACAGATGAAGCTTCTAAGTTGATGTAATAGCCAGTAAGGAGTAGTACAATTCAAGTTTTAGGTATCGAATATTGACTTTTTAGCAGGCATTGGTGCCTTGGACATGAGCTAGGACCTTAAGATTCTGCATGAAAGGAGGACTAGCAGCCGAGTTGCACGGGAGGATGTGAAAAGTGTTCATATGTAGTAAAAACATGAGAAATCCGTCCGTTTTCGTAATTTATTATCGAATCGACTTAAAGCAGTGCGTCACATTGGCCGCTCTTCTCTCTGAAACGGTTGTACTTATCGTCTGCAAAGCTATGTCGCGTGCTGCGGTATGAAGAGACACTAAAAGCACCATAGTAGAACACAGATGAAGCTTCTAAGTTGATGTAATAGCCAGTAAGAAGTAGTACAATTCAAGTTTTAGGTATCGATTATTGACTTTTTAGCTGGCTTTTGTGCCTTGGACATGAGCTAGGACCTTATGATTCTGCATGAAAGGAGGACTAGCAGCCGAGTTGCATGGGACAATGTGAAAAGGGTTCATATGTAGTAAAAACCTGAGAAATCCGTCTGTTTTCGTCATTTATTATCGAATCGACTTAAAGCCAGATCGTTACATTGGCCGCTCTTCTCTCTGAAACGGTTGTACTTATCGTCTTCAAAGCTATGTCGCGTGCTGCGGTATGCGGAGACACTAAAAGCACCATAGTAGAACACAGATGAACCTTCAAAGTTGATGTAATAGCCAGTAAGAAGTAGTACAATTCAAGATTTACGTATCGATTATTGACTTTTTTGCTGGCTTTGGTGCTTAGGACATGAGGTAGGACCTTACGATTCTGCATGAAAGGAGGACTAGCAGCCGAGTTGCACGGGAGAATGTAAAAATTGTTCAAATGTAGTAAAAAACTGAGAAATCCGTCCGTTTTCGTCATTTGTTATCGAATCGACTTGAAGCCAGATCGTTACATTGGCCGCTCTTCTCTCTGAAACGGTTGTACTTATCGTCTGCAAAGCTATGTCGTGTGCTGCGGTATGCGGAGATACATAAAGCACCATAGTAGAACACAGTTGAAGCTTCTAAGTTGATGTAATAGCCAGTAAGAAGTAGTACAATTCAAGTTTTAGGTATCGATTATTGACTTTTTAGCTGGCTTTGGTGCTTTGGTCATGAGCTATGTCCATAAGATTCTGCATGAAAGGAGGACTAGCAGCCGAGTTGCATGGGAGAATGTGAAAAGTGTTCATATGTAGTAAAAACCTAAGGAATCCGTCCGTTTTCGTCATTTGTTATCGAATCAACTTGAAGCCAGATCGTCATATTGGCCGCTCTTCTCTCTGAAACGGTTGTACTTATCGTCTGCAAAGCTATGTCGCGTGCTGCGGTATGCGGAGACACTAAAAGCACCATTGTAGGACACAGATTAAGCTTCTAAGTTGATGTAATAGCCAGTAAGGAGTAGTACAATTCACGTTTTAGGTATCGAATATTGACTTTTTAGCTGGCTTTGGTGCCTTGGACATGAGCTAGGACCTTAAGACTCTGCATGAAAGGAGGACTAGCAGCCGAGTTGCACGGGAGGATGCGAAAAGTGTTCATATGTAGTAAAAACCTGAGAAATCCGTCCGGTTTCGTAATTTATTATCGAATCGACTTAAAGCAGTGCGTCACATTGGCCGCTTTTCTCTCTGAAACGGTTGTACTTATCGTCTGCAAAGCTATGTCGCGTGCTGCGGTATGAAGAGACACTAAAAGCACCATAGTAGAACACAGATGAAGCTTCAAAGTTGATGTAAAATCCAGTAAGAAGTAGTACAATTCAAGATTTAGGTATCGATTATTGACTTTTTTGCTAGCTTTGGTGCCTTGGACATGAGCTAGGACCTTACGATTCTGCATGAAAGGAGGACTAGCAGCCGCGTTACACGGGAGTAAGTGAAAAGTGTTCATATGTAGTAAAAACCTGAGAAATCCGTCCATTTTCGTCATTTGTTATCGAATCGACTTAAAGCCAGATCGTCACATTGGCCCCTCTTCTCTCTGAAACGGTTGTTCTTATCGTCTGCAAAGCTATGTCGCGTGCTGCGGTATGCGGTGACACTAAAATCGCCATAGTGGAACACTGATGAAGCATCTAAGTTGATGTAATAGCCAGTAAGAAGTAGTACAATTCAAGATTTAGGTATCGATTATTGACTTTTTTGCTGGCTTTGGTGCCTTGGACATGATCTAGGACCTTACGATTCTGCATGAAAGTAGGACTAGCAGCAGAGTTAAACGGGAGAATGTAAAAAGTGTTCATATGTAGTAATAACCTTAGAAATCCGTCCGTTTTCGTCATTTATTATCGAATCGACTTAAAGCCAGATCGTCACATTGGCCGCTCTTCTCTCTGAAACGGTTGTACTTATCGTCTGCAAAGCTATGTCGCGTGCTGCGGTATGCGGAGACACTAAAAGCACCATAGTAGAACACAGATGAAGCTTCAAAGTTGATGTAAAAGCCAGTAAGAAGTAGTACAATTCAAGATTTAGGTATCGATTATTGACTTTTTACCCTTCTTTGGTGCCCTGGACATGAGCTAGGACCTTACGATTCTGCATGAAATTAGGACTAGCAGCCGCGTTGCACGGGAGTATGTGAAAAGTGTTCATATGTAGTAAACACCTGAGAAAACCGTCCATTTTCGTCATTTGTTATCGAATCGACTAAAAGCCAGAGCGTCACATTGGCCCCTCTTCTCTGTGAAACGGTTGTACTTATCGTCTGCAAAGCTATGTCGTGTGCTGCGGTATGCGGAGACACTAAAATCACCATAGTGGAACACAGATGAAGCTTCTAAGTTGATGTAATAGCCAGTAAGAAGTAGTACAATTCAAGTTTTAGGTATCGATTATTGACTTTTTAGCTGGCTTTGGTGCCTTGGACAAGAGCTATGTCCTTAAGATTCTGCATGAAAGGAGGACTAGCAGCCGAGTTGCATGGGAGAATGTGAACGGTGTTCATATGTAGTAAAAACCTGAGAAATCGGTCCTTTTTCGTCAGTTATTATCGAATCAACTTGAAGCCAGATCGTCACATTGCCCGCTCTTGTCTCTGAAACGGTTGTACTTATCGTCTGCAAAGCTATGTCGCGTGCTGCGGTATGCGGAGTCACTAAAAGCACCATAGTAGAACACAGATGAAGCTTCTAAGTTGATGTAATAGCCAGCAAGGAGTAGTACAATTCAAGTTTTAGGTATCGAATATTGACTTTTTAGCTGGCTTTGGTGCCTTGGACATGAGGTAGGACCTTAAGATTGCGCAAGAAAGGAGGACTAGCAGCCGAGTGGCACGGGAGGATGCGAAAAGTGTTCATATGTAGTAAAAACCTGAGAAATCCGTCCATTTTCGTCATTTGTTATCGAATCGACTTAAAGCCAGATCGTGACATTGGGAGCTCTTCTCTCTGAAACGGTTGTACTTATCGTCTGCAAAGCTATGTCGCGTGCTGCGGTATGCGGAGAAACTAAAATCACCATAGTGGAACACAGATGAAGCTTCTAAGTTGATGTAATAGCCAGTAAGAAGTAGTACAATTCAAGTTTTAGGTTTCGATTATTTACTTTTTAGCTGGCTTTGGTGCCTTGGACATGAGCTATGTCCTTAAGATTCTGCATGAAAGGAGGACTAGCAGCCGAGTTGCATGGGAGAATGTGAAAAGTGTTCATATGTAGTAAAAACCTGAGAAATCCGTCCGTTTTCGTCATTTGTTATCGAATCAACTTGAAGCCAGATCGTGACATTGCCCGCTCTTCTCTCTGAAACGGTTGTACTTATCGTCTGCAAAGCTGTGTCGCGTGCTGCGGTATGCGGAGACACTAAAAGCACCATAGTAGAACACAGATGAAGCTTCTAAGTTGATGTAATAGCCAGTAAGGAGTAGTACAATTCAAGTTTTAGGTATCGAATATTGACTTTTTAGCAGGCATTGGTGCCTTGGACATGAGCTAGGACCTTAAGATTCTGCATGAAAGGAGGACTAGCAGCCGAGTTGCACGCGAGGATGCGAAAAGTGTTCATAAGCAGTAAAAAACTGAGAAATCCGTCCGTTTTCGTAATTTAATATCGAATCGCCTTAAAGCAGTGCGTCACATTGGAAGCTCATCTCTCTGAAACGGTTGTACTTATCGTCTGCAAAGCTATGTCGTGTCCTGCGGTATGCGGAGACACTAAAAGCACCATAGTAGAACACAGATAAAGCTTCTAAGTTGATGTAATAGCCAGTAAGGAGTAGTACAATTCAAGTTTTAGGTATCGAATATTGACTTTTTAGCTGGTTTAGGTGCCTTGGACATGAGCTAGGACCTTAAGATTCTGCATGAAAGGAGGACTAGCAGCCGAGTTGCACGGGAGGATGTGAAAAGTGTTCATATGTAGTAAAAACATGAGAAATCCGTCCGTTTTCGTAATTTATTATCGAATCGACTTAAAGCAGTGCGTCACATTGGCCGCTCTTCTCTCTGAAACGGTTGTACTTATCGTCTGCAAAGCTATGTCGCGTGCTGCGGTATGAAGAGACACTAAAAGCACCATAGTAGAACACAGATGAAGCTTCTAAGTTGATGTAATAGCCAGTAAGAAGTAGTACAATTCAAGTTTTAGGTATCGATTATTGACGTTTTAGCTGGCTTTTGTGCCTTGGACATGAGCTAGGACCTTATGATTCTGCATGAAAGGAGGACTAGCAGCCGAGTTGCATGGGACAATGTGAAAAGGGTTCATATGTAGTAAAAACCTGAGAAATCCGTCTGTTTTCGTCATTTATTATCGAATCGACTTAAAGCCAGATCGTTACATTGGCCGCTCTTCTCTCTGAAACGGTTGTACTTATCGTCTTCAAAGCTATGTCGCGTGCTGCGGTATGCGGAGACACTAAAAGCACCATAGTAGAACACAGATGAACCTTCAAAGTTGATGTAATAGCCAGTAAGAAGTAGTACAATTCAAGATTTAGGTATCGATTATTGACTTTTTTGCTGGCTTTGGTGCTTAGGACATGAGCTAGGACCTTACGATTCTGCATGAAAGGAGGACTAGCAGCCGAGTTGCACGGGAGAATGTAAAAATTGTTCAAATGTAGTAAAAAACTGAGAAATCCGTCCGTTTTCGTCATTTGTTATCGAATCGACTTGAAGCCAGATCGTTACATTGGCCGCTCTTCTCTCTGAAACGGTTGTACTTATCGTCTGCAAAGCTATGTCGTGTGCTGCGGTATGCGGAGATACATAAAGCACCATAGTAGAACACAGTTGAAGCTTCTAAGTTGATGTAATAGCCAGTAAGAAGTAGTACAATTCAAGTTTTAGGTATCGATTATTGACTTTTTAGCTGGCTTTGGTGCTTTGGTCATGAGCTATGTCCATAAGATTCTGCATGAAAGGAGGACTAGCAGCCGAGTTGCATGGGAGAATGTGAAAAGTGTTCATATGTAGTAAAAACCTAAGGAATCCGTCCGTTTTCGTCATTTGTTATCGAATCAACTTGAAGCCAGATCGTCATATTGGCCGCTCTTCTCTCTGAAACGGTTGTACTTATCGTCTGCAAAGCTATGTCGCGTGCTGCGGTATGCGGAGACACTAAAAGCACCATTGTAGGACACAGATTAAGCTTCTAAGTTGATGTAATAGCCAGTAAGGAGTAGTACAATTCACGTTTTAGGTATCGAATATTGACTTTTTAGCTGGCTTTGGTGCCTTGGACATGAGCTAGGACCTTAAGACTCTGCATGAAAGGAGGACTAGCAGCCGAGTTGCACGGGAGGATGCGAAAAGTGTTCATATGTAGTAAAAACCTGAGAAATCCGTCCGTTTTCGTAATTTATTATCGAATCGACTTAAAGCAGTGCGTCACATTGGCCGCTTTTCTCTCTGAAACGGTTGTACTTATCGTCTGCAAAGCTATGTCGCGTGCTGCGGTATGAAGAGACACTAAAAGCACCATAGTAGAACACAGATGAAGCTTCAAAGTTGATGTAAAATCCAGTAAGAAGTAGTACAATTCAAGATTTAGTTATCGATTATTGACTTTTTTGCTAGCTTTGGTGCCTTGGACATGAGCTAGGACCTTACGATTCTGCATGAAAGGAGGACTAGCAGCCGCGTTACACGGGAGTAAGTGAAAAGTGTTCATATGTAGTAAAAACCTGAGAAATCCGTCCATTTTCGTCATTTGTTATCGAATCGACTTAAAGCCAGATCGTCACATTGGCCCCTCTTCTCTCTGAAACGGTTGTTCTTATCGTCTGCAAAGCTATGTCGCGTGCTGCGGTATGCGGTGACACTAAAATCGCCATAGTGGAACACTGATGAAGCATCTAAGTTGATGTAATAGCCAGTAAGAAGTAGTACAATTCAAGATTTAGGTATCGATTATTGACTTTTTTGCTGGCTTTGGTGCCTTGGACATGATCTAGGACCTTACGATTCTGCATGAAAGTAGGCCTAGCAGCAGAGTTAAACGGGAGAATGTAAAAAGTGTTCATATGTAGTAACAACCTTAGAAATCCGTCCGTTTTCGTCATTTATTATCGAATCGACTTAAAGCCAGATCGTCACATTGGCCGCTCTTCTCTCTGAAACGGTTGTACTTATCGTCTGCAAAGCTATGTCGCGTGCTGCGGTATGCGGAGACACTAAAAGCACCATAGTAGAACACAGATGAAGCTTCAAAGTTGATGTAAAAGCCAGTAAGAAGTAGTACAATTCAAGATTTAGGTATCGATTATTGACTTTTTACCCTTCTTTGGTGCCTTGGACATTAGCTGGGGCCTTAAGATTCTGCATGAAACGAGGACTAGCAGCCGAGTTGCACGGGAGAATGTGAAAAGTGTTCATATGTATTAAAAACCTGAGAAATCCGTTCGTTTTCGTCATTTGTTATCGAATCGTCTCAAAGCCAGATCGTCACATTGGTCGCTCTCCTCTCTGGAACGGTTGTACTTATCGTCTGCAAAGCTATGTCGCGTGCTGCGGTGTGCGGAGACACTAAAATCACCATAGTGGAATACAGATGAAGCTTCTAAGTTGATGTAATAGCCAGTAAGAAGTAGTACAATTCAAGTTTTAGTTATCGATTATTGACTTTTTAGCTGGCTTTGGTGCCTTTGGCATGAGCTAGGTCCTTATGATTCTGCATGAAAGGAGGACTAGCAGCTAGTTGCATGGGAGAATGTGTAAAGTGTTCATATGTAGTAAAAACCTGAGAAATCCGTCCGTTTTCGTCATTTGTTATCGAATCAACTTGAAGCCAGATCGTCACATTGGCCGCTCTTCTCTCTGAAACGGTTGTACTTATCGTCTGCAAAGCTATGTCGCGTGCTGCGGTATGTGGAGACACTAAAAGCACCATAGTAGAACACAGATGAAGCTTCAAAGTTGATGTAATAGCCAGTAAGAAGTAGTACAATTCAAGATTTAGGTATCGATTATTGACTTTTTTGCTGGCTTTGGTGCCTTGGTCAAGAGCTAGGACCTCACGATTCTGCATGAAAGGAGGACTAGCAGCCGAGTTGCACGGGAGAATGTAAAAAGTGTTCATATGTAGTAAAAACCTGAGAAATCCGTCCGTTTTCGTCATTTGTTATCGAATCGACTTAAAGCCAGATCGTCACATTGGCCCCTCTCCTCGCTGAAACGGTTGTACTTATCGTCTGCAAAGCTATGTCGCGTGCTGCAATATGCGGAGACACTAAAAGCACCATAGTAGAACACAGATGAAGCTTCTAAGTTGATGTGATAGCCAGTGAGAAGTAGTACAACTCAAGTTTTAGGTATCGAATATTGACTTTTTAGCTGGCTTTTGTGCCTTGGACATGAGCTAGGACCTTAAGATTCCGCATGAAAGGAGGAGTAGCAGCCGCGTTGCACGGGAGTACGTGAAAAGTGTTCATATGTAGTAAAAACCTGAGAAATCCGTCCATTTTCATCATTTGTTGTCGAATCGACTTAAAGCCAGATCGTCACATTGGCCGCTCTTGTCTCTGAAACGGTTGTACTTATCGTCTGCACAGCTTTGTCGCGTGCTGCGGTATGCTGAGACACTAAAAGCACCATAGTAGAACACAGATTAAGCTTCTAAGTTGATGTCATAGCCAGTAAGGAGTAGTACAATTCAAGTTTTAGGTATCGAATATTGACTTTTTAGCTGGCTTTGGTGCCTTGGACATGAGCTAGGACCTTAAGATTCCGCATGAAAGGAGGACTAGCAGCCGAGTTGCACGGGAGGATGCGAAAAGTGTTCATATATAGTAAAAACCTGTGAAATCCTTCCGTATTCGTAATTTATTATCGAATCGACTTAAAGCAGTGCGTCACATTGGCCGCTCTTCTCTCTGAAACGGTTGTACTTATCGTCTGCAAAGGTATGTCGCGTGCTGCGGTATGCGGAGACACTAAAAGCACCATAGTATAACACAGATTAAGCTTCTAAGTTGATGTAATAGCCAGTAAGAAGTAGTACAATTCAAGTTTTAGGTATCGATTATTGACTTTTTAGTTGGCTTTGGTGCCTTGGATATGAGCTAGGACCTTACGATTCTGCATGAAAGGAGGACTAGCAGCCGGGTTGCATGGGAGAATGTGAAAAGTGTTCATATGTAGTAAAAACCTGAGAACTCCGTCCATTTTCGTCATTTTTTATTGAATCGACTTAAAGCCAGATCGTCACATTGGCCGCTCTACTCTCTGAAACGGTTGTACTTATCGTCTGCACAGCTATGTCGCCTGCTGCGGTATGCGGAGACACTAAAAGCACCATAGTAGAACACAGATTAAGCTTCTAAGTTGATGTAATAGCAAGTAAGAAGTAGTACAATTCAAGTTTTAGGTATCGATTATTGACTTTTTTGCTGGCTTTGGTGCATTGGACATGAGCTACTACCTTAAGATTCTGCATGAAAGGAGGACTAGCAGCCGAGTTGCAAGGGACAATGTTAAAAGTGTACATATGTAGTAAAAACGTGAGGAATCCGTCCATTTTCGTAATTTATTATCGAATCGACTTAAAGCAGTGCGTCACATTGGCCGCTCTTCTCTCTGAAACGGTTGTACTTATCGTCTGCAAAGCTATGTCGCGTGCTGCAGTATGCGGAGACACTAAAAGCACCATAGTAGAACACAGATGAAGCTTATAAGTTGATGTGATAGCCAGTGAGAAGTAGTACAACTCAAGTTTTAGGTATCGATTATTGAATTTTTAGCTGGCTTTTGTGCCTTGGACATGAGCTAGGGCCTTAAGATTCCGCATGAAAGGAGGAGTAGCAGCCGCGTAGCACGGGAGTATGTGAAAAGTGTTCATATGTAGTACAAACCTGAGAAATCCGTCCATTTTCGTCATTTGTTATCGAATCGACTTAAAGCCAGATCGTCACATTGGCCGCTCTTCTCTCTGAAACGGTTGTACTTATCGTCTGCACAGCTTTGTCGCGTGCTGCGGTATGCGGAAACACTAAAAGCACCATAGTTTAACACAGATGAAGCTTCTAAGTTGATGTAATAGCCAGTAAGGAGTAGTACAATTCAAGTTTTAGGTATCGAATATTGACTTTTTAGCTGGCTTTGGTGCCTTGGACATGATCTAGGACCTTAAGATTCCGCATGAAAGGAGGACTAGCAGCCGATTTGCACGGGAGGATGCGAAAAGTGTTCATATGTAGTAAAAACCTGTGAAATCCTTCCGTTTTCGTAATTTATTATCGAATCGACTTAAAGCAGTGCGTCACATTCGCCGCTCTTCTCTCTGAAACGGTTGTACTTATCGTCTGCAAAGCTATGTCGCGTGCTGCGGTATGCGGAGACACTAAAAGCACCATAGTATAACACAGATAAAGCTTCTAAGTTGATGTAAAAGCCAGTAAGAAGTAGTACAATTCAAGTTTTAGGTATCGATTATTGACTTTTTAGCTGGCTTTGGTGCCTTGGATATGAGCTAGGACCTTACGATTCTGCATGAAAGGAGGACTAGCAGCCGGGTTGCATGGGAGAATGTGAAAAGTGTTCATATGTAGTAAAAACCTGAGAAATCCGTCCATTTTCGTCATTTTTTATTGAATCGACTTAAAGCCAGATCGTCACATTGGCCGCTCTACTCTCTGAAACGGTTGTACTTATCGTCTGCACATCTATGTCGCCTGCTGCGGTATGCGGAGACACTAAAAGCACCATAGTAGAACACATATTAAGCTTCTAAGTTGATGTAATAGCAAGTAAGAAGTAGTACAATTCAAGTTTTAGGTATCGATTATTGACTTTTTTGCTGGCTTTGGTGCATTGGACATGAGCTAGTACCTTAAGATTCTGCATGAAAGGAGGACTAGCAGCCGAGTTGCACGGGAGGATGCGAAAAGTGTACATATGTAGTAAAAACGTGAGGAATCCGTCCGTTTTCGTAATTTATTATCGAATCGACTTCAAGCAGTGCGTCACATTGGACGCTCTTCTCTCTGAAACGGTTGTACTTATCGTCTGCAAAGCTATGTCGCGTGCTGCAGTATGCGGAGACACTAAAAGCACCATAGTAGAACACAGATGAAGCTTATAAGTTGATGTGATAGCCAGTGAGAAGTAGTACAACTCAAGTTTTAGGTATCGATTATTGACTTTTTAGCTGGCTTTTGTGCCTTGGACATGAGCTAGGGCCTTAAGATTCCGCATGAAAGGAGGAGTAGCAGCCGCGTTGCACGGGAGTATGTGAAAAGTGTTCATATGTAGTAAAAACCTGAGAAATCCGTCCATTTTCGTCATTTGTTATCGAATCGACTTAAAGCCAGATCGTCACATTGGCCGCTCTTCTCTCTGATACGGTTGTACTTATCGTCTGCACAGATTTGTCGCGTGCTGCGGTATGCGGAAACACTAAAAGCACCATAGTAGAACACAGATGAAGCTTCTAAGTTGATGTAATAGCCAGTAAGAAGTAGTACAATTCAAGTTTTAGGTATCGAATATAGACTTTTCAGCTGGCTTTCGTGCCTTGGACATGAGCTATGACCTTAAGATTCTGCATGAAAGGAGGACTAGCAGCTGAGTTTCACGGGAGGATGCGAAAAGTGTTCATATGTAGTAAAAACCTGAGAAATCCGTCCGTTTTCTTAATTTCTTATCGAATCGATTTAAAGCAGTGCTCCACATTGGCCGCTCTTCTCTCTGAAACGGTTGTACTTATCGTCTGCAAAGCTATGTCGCGAGCTGCGGTATGCGGAGACACTAAAAGCACCGTAGTAGAACACAGATTAAGCTTCTAAGTTGATGTAATAGCCAGTAAGAAGTAGTACAATTCAAGTTTTAGGTATCGATTATTGACTTTTTAGCTGGCTTTGGTGCCTTGGATATGAGCTAGGACCTTACGATTCTGCATGAAAGGAGGACTAGCAGCCGGGTTGCATGGGAGAATGTGAAAAGTGTTCATATGTAGTAAAAACCTGAGAACTCCGTCCATTTTCGTCATTTTTTATTGAATCGACTTAAAGCCAGATCGTCACATTGGCCGCTCTACTCTCTGAAACGGTTGTACTTATCGTCTGCACAGCTATGTCGCCTGCTGCGGTATGCGGAGACACTAAAAGCACCATAGTAGAACACAGATTAAGCTTCTAAGTTGATGTAATAGCAAGTAAGAAGTAGTACAATTCAAGTTTTAGGTATCGATTATTGACTTTTTTGCTGGCTTTGGTGCATTGGACATGAGCTACTACCTTAAGATTCTGCATGAAAGGAGGACTAGCAGCCGAGTTGCAAGGGACAATGTTAAAAGTGTACATCTGTAGTAAAAACGTGAGGAATCCGTCCATTTTCGTAATTTATTATCGAATCGACTTAAAGCAGTGCGTCACATTGGCCGCTCTTCTCTCTGAAACGGTTGTACTTATCGTCTGCAAAGCTATGTCGCGTGCTGCAGTATGCGGAGACACTAAAAGCACCATAGTAGAACACAGATGAAGCTTATAAGTTGATGTGATAGCCAGTGAGAAGTAGTACAACTCAAGTTTTAGGTATCGATTATTGAATTTTTAGCTGGCTTTTGTGCCTTGGACATGAGCTAGGGCCTTAAGATTCCGCATGAAAGGAGGAGTAGCAGCCGCGTAGCACGGGAGTATGTGAAAAGTGTTCATATGTAGTACAAACCTGAGAAATCCGTCCATTTTCGTCATTTGTTATCGAATCGACTTAAAGCCAGATCGTCACATTGGCCGCTCTTCTCTCTGAAACGGTTGTACTTATCGTCTGCACAGCTTTGTCGCGTGCTGCGGTATGCGGAAACACTAAAAGCACCATAGTAGAACACAGATGAAGCTTCTAAGTTGATGTAATAGCCAGTAAGGAGTAGTACAATTCAAGTTTTAGGTATCGAATATTGACTTTTTAGCTGGCTTTGGTGCCTTGGACATGAGCTAGGACCTTAAGATTCCGCATGAAAGGAGGACTAGCAGCCGAGTTGCACGGGAGGATGCGAAAAGTGTTCATATGTAGTAAAAACCTGTGAAATCCTTCCGTTTTCGTAATTTATTATCGAATCGACTTAAAGCAGTGCGTCACATTGGCCGCTCTTCTCTCTGAAACGGTTGTACTTATCGTCTGCAAAGCTATGTCGCGTGCTGCGGTATGCGGAGACACTAAAAGCACCATAGTATAACACAGATAAAGCTTCTAAGTTGATGTAATAGCCAGTAAGAAGTAGTACAATTCAAGTTTTAGGTATCGATTATTGACTTTTTAGCTGGCTTTGGTGCCTTGTATATGAGCTAGGACCTTACGATTCTGCATGAAAGGAGGACTAGCAGCCGGGTTGCATGGGAGAATGTGAAAAGTGTTCATATGTAGTAAAAACCTGAGAAATCCGTCCGTTTTCGTCATTTTTTATTGAATCGACTTAAAGCCAGATCGTCACATTGGCCGCTCTACTCTCTGAAACGGTTGTACTTATCGTCTGCACAGCTATGTCGCCTGCTGCGGTATGCGGAGACACTAAAAGCACCATAGTAGAACACATATTAAGCTTCTAAGTTGATGTAATAGCAAGTAAGAAGTAGTACAATTCAAGTTTTAGGTATCTATTATTGACTTTTTCGCTGGCTTTGGTGCATTGGACATGAGCTAGTACCTTAAGATTCTGCATGAAAGGAGGACTAGCAGCCGAGTTGCACGGGAGGATGCGAAAAGTGTACATATGTAGTAAAAACGTGAGGAATCCGTCCGTTTTCGTAATTTATTATCGAATCGACTTCAAGCAGTGCGTCACATTGGCCGCTCTTCTCTCTGAAACGGTTGTACTTATCGTCTGCAAAGCTATGTCGCGTGCTGCAGTATGCGGAGACACTAAAAGCACCATAGTAGAACACAGATGAAGCTTATAAGTTGATGTGATAGCCAGTGAGAAGTAGTACAACTCAAGTTTTAGGTATCGATTATTGACTTTTTAGCTGGCTTTTGTGCCTTGGACATGAGCTAGGGCCTTAAGATTCCGCATGAAAGGAGGAGTAGCAGCCGCGTTGCACGGGAGTATGTGAAAGGTGTTCATATGTAGTACAAACCTGAGAAATCCGTCCATTTTCGTCATTTGTTATCGAATCGACTTAAAGCCAGATCGTCACATTGGCCGCTCTTCTCTCTGAAACGGTTGTACTTATCGTCTGCACAGATTTGTCGCGTGCTGCGGTATGCGGAAACACTAAAAGCACCATAGTAGAACACAGATGAAGCTTCTAAGTTGATGTAATAGCCAGTAAGGAGTAGTACAATTCAAGTTTTAGGTATCGAATATAGACTTTTTAGCTGGCTTTCGTGCCTTGGACATGAGCTAGGACCTTAAGATTCTGCATGAAAGGAGGACTAGCAGCTGAGTTGCACGGGAGGATGCGAAAAGTGTTCATATGTAGTAAAAACCTGAGAAATCCGTCCGTTTTCTTAATTTCTTATCGAATCGATTTAAAGCAGTGCTCCACATTGGCCGCTCTTCTCTCTGAAACGGTTGTACTTATCGTCTGCAAAGCTATGTCGCGTGCTGCGGTATGCGGAGACACTAAAAGCACCGTAGTAGAACACAGATGAAGCTTCTAAGTTGATGTAATAGCCAGTAAGAAGTAGTACAATTCAAGTTTTAGGTATCGATTATTACTTTTCAGCTTGCTTTTTTGCCTTGGACATGAGCTAGGACCTAATGATTCTGCATGAAATGAGGACTAGCAGCCGAGTTGCATGTGAGAATGTGAAAAGTGTTCATATATAGTAAAAACCTGAGAAATCCGTCCGTTTTTGTCATTTGTTATAGAAACGACTTAAAGCCAGATCGTCACATTGGCCGCTCTTCACTCTGAAACGGTAGTACTTTTCGTCTGCAATGCTATGTCGCGTGCTGCGGTATGCGGAGACACTAAAAGCACCATAGTAGAACACAGATGAAGCTTCAAAGTTGATGTAATAGCCAGTAAGAAGTAGTAAAATTCAAGATTTAAGTATCGATTATTGACTTTTTTGCTGGCTTTGGTGCCTTGGACATGAGCTAGGACCTTACGATTCTGCATGAAAGGAGGAGTAGCAGCCGAGATGCACGGGAGAATGTAAAAAGTGTTCATATGTAGTAAAAACCTGAGAAATCCGTCCGTTTTCGTCATTTGTTATGGAATCGACTTAAAGCCAGATCGTCACATTGGCCCCTCTCCTCTCTGAAACGGTTGTACTTATCGTCTGCATAGCTATGTCGCGTGCTGCAGTAGGCGGAGACACTAAAAGCACCATAGTAGAACACAGCTGAAGCTTCTAAGTTGATGTAATAGCCAGTAAGGAGTAGTACAATTCAAGTTTTAGGTATCGAATATTGACTTCTTTGCTGGCTTTGGTGCCTTGGACATGAGCTAGGACCTTATGATTCTGCATGAAAGGAGGACTAGCAGCCGAGTTGCACTCGAGGATGCGAAAAGTGTTCATATGTAGTAAAAACCTGAGAAATCCGTCCGTTTTCGTAATTTATTATCGAATCGACTTAAAGCAGTGCGTCACATTGGCCGCTCTTCTCTCTGAAACGGTTGTACTTATCGTCTGCAAAGCTATGTCGCGTGCTGCGGTATGCGGAGACACTAAAAGCACCATAGTAGAACACAGATGAAGCTTATAAGTTGATGTGATAGCCAGTGAGAAGTAGTACAACTCAAGTTTTAGGTATCGATTATTGACTTTTTAGCTGGCTTTTGTGCCTTGGACATGAGCTAGGGCCTTAAGATTCCGCATGAAAGGAGGAGTAGCAGCCGCGTTGCACGGGAGTATGTGAAAAGTGTTCATATGTAGTAAAAACCTGAGAAATCCGTCCATTTTCGTCATTTGTTATCGAATCGACTTAAAGCCAGATCGTCACATTGGCCGCTCTTCTCTCTGAAACGGTTGTACTTATCGTCTGCACAGCTTTGTCGCGTGCTGCGGTATGCGGAAACACTAAAAGCACCATAGTAGAACACAGATGAAGCTTCTAAGTTGATGTAATAGCCAGTAAGGAGTAGTACAATTCAAGTTTTAGGTATCGAATATTGACTTTTTAGCTGGCTTTGGTGCCTTGGACATGAGCTAGGACCTTAAGATTCCGCATGAAAGGAGGACTAGCAGCCGAGTTGCACGGGAGGATGCGAAAAGTGTTCATATGTAGTAAAAACCTGTGAAATCCTTCCGTTTTCGTAATTTATTATCGAATCGACTTAAAGCAGTGCGTCACATTGGCCGCTCTTCTCTCTGAAACGGTTGTACTTATCGTCTGCAAAGCTATGTCGCGTGCTGCGGTATGCGGAGACACTAAAAGCACCATAGTAGAACACAGATGAAGCTTATAAGTTGATGTGATAGCCAGTGAGAAGTAGTACAACTCAAGTTTTAGGTATCGATTATTGACTTTTTAGCTGGCTTTTGTGCCTTGGACATGAGCTAGGGCCTTAAGATTCCGCATGAAAGGAGGAGTAGCAGCCGCGTTGCACGGGAGTATGTGAAAAGTGTTCATATGTAGTAAAAACCTGAGAAATCCGTCCATTTTCGTCATTTGTTATCGAATCGACTTAAAGCCAGATCGTCACATTGGCCGCTCTTCTCTCTGAAACGGTTGTACTTATCGTCTGCACAGCTTTGTCGCGTGCTGCGGTATGCGGAAACACTAAAAGCACCATAGTAGAACACAGATGAAGCTTCTAAGTTGATGTAATAGCCAGTAAGGAGTAGTACAATTCAAGTTTTAGGTATCGAATATTGACTTTTTAGCTGGCTTTGGTGCCTTGGACATGAGCTAGGACCTTAAGATTCCGCATGAAAGGAGGACTAGCAGCCGAGTTGCACGGGAGGATGCGAAAAGTGTTCATATGTAGTAAAAACCTGTGAAATCCTTCCGTTTTCGTAATTTATTATCGAATCGACTTAAAGCAGTGCGTCACATTGGCCGCTCTTCTCTCTGAAACGGTTGTAATTATCGTCTGCAAAGCTATGTCGCGTGCTGCAGTATGCGGAGACACTAAAAGCACCATAGTAGAACACAGATGAAGCTTATAAGTTGATGAGATAGCCAGTGAGAAGTAGTACAACTCAAGTTTTAGGTATCGATTATTGACTTTTTAGCTGGCTTTTGTGCCTTGGACATGAGCTAGGGCCTTAAGATTCCGCATGAAAGGAGGAGTAGCAGCCGCGTTGCACGGGAGTATGTGAAAAGTGTTCATATGTAGTAAAAACCTGAGAAATCCGTCCATTTTCGTCATTTGTTATCGAATCGACTTAAAGCCAGATCGTCACATTGGCCGCTCTACTCTCTGAAACGGTTGTACTTATCGTCTGCACAGCTTTGTCGCGTGCTGCGGTATGCGGAAACACTAAAAGCACCAAAGTAGAACACAGATGAAGCTTCTAAGTTGATGTAATAGCCAGTAAGGAGTAGTACAACTCAAGTTTTAGGTATCGATTATTGACTTTTTAGCTGGCTTTGGTGCCTTGGACATTAGCTAGGACCTTAAGATTCCGCTTGAAACGAGGACTAGCAGCCCAGTTGCACGGGAGGATGCGAAAAGTGTTCATATGTAGTAAAAACCTGTGAAATCCTTCCGTATTCGTAATTTATTATCGAATCGACTTAAAGCAGTGCGTCACATTGGCCGCTCTTCTCTCTGAAACGGTTGTACTTATCGTCTGCAAAGCTATGTCGCGTGCTGCGGTATGCGGAGACACTAAAAGCACCATAGTATAACACAGATTAAGCTTCTAAGTTGATGTAATAGCCAGTAAGAAGTAGTACAATTCAAGTTTTAGGTATCGATTATTGACTTTTTAGCTGGCTTTGGTGCCTTGGATATGAGCTAGGACCTTACGATTCTGCATGAAAGGAGGACTAGCAGCCGGGTTGCATGGGAGGATGTGAAAAGTGTTCATATGTAGTAAAAACCTGAGAACTCCGTCCATTTTCGTCATTTTTTATTGAATCGACTTAAAGCCAGATCGTCACATTGGCCGCTCTACTCTCTGAAACGGTTGTACTTATCGTCTGCACAGCTATGTCGCCTGCTGCGGTATGCGGAGACACTAAAAGCTCCATAGTAGAACACAGATTAAGCTTCTAAGTTGATGTAATAGCAAGTAAGAAGTAGTACAATTCAAGTTTTAGGTATCGATTATTGACTTTTTCGCTTGCTTTGGTGCATTGGACATGAGCTACTACCTTAAGATTCTGCATGAAAGGAGGACTAGCAGCCGAGTTGCTCGGGAGGATGGGAAAAGTGTACAGATGTAGTAAAAACGTGAGGAATCCGTCCGTTTTCGTAATTTATTATCGAATCGACTTCAAGCAGTGCGTCACATTGGCCGCTCTTCTCTCTGAAACGGTTGTACTTATCGTCTGCAAAGCTATGTCGCGTGCTGCAGTATGCGGAGACACTAAAAGCACCATAGTAGAACACAGATGAAGCTTATAAGTTGATGTGATAGCCAGTGAGAAGTAGTACAACTCAAGTTTTAGGTATCGATTATTGACTTTTTAGCTGGCTTTTGCGCCTTGGACATGAGCTAGGGCCTTAAGATTCCGCATGAAAGGAGGAGTAGCAGCCGCGTTGCACGGGAGTATGTGAAAAGTGTTCATATGTAGTAAAAACCTGAGAAATCCGTCCATTTTCGTCATTTGTTATCGAATCGACTTAAAGCCAGATCGTCACATTGGCCGCTCTTCTCTCTGAAACGGTTGTACTTATCGTCTGCACAGCTTTGTCGCGTGCTGCGGTATGCGGAAACACTAAAAGCACCATAGTAGAACACAGATTAAGCTTCTAAGTTGATGTAATAGCCAGTAAGGAGTAGTACAATTCAAGTTTTAGGTATCGAATATTGACTTTTTAGCTGGCTTTGGTGCCTTGGACATGAGCTAGGACCTTAAGATTCCGCATGAAAGGAGGACTAGCAGCCCAGTTGCACGGGAGGATGCGAAAAGTGTTCATATGTAGTAAAAACCTGTGAAATCCTTCCGTATTCGTAATTTATTATCGAATCGACTTAAAGCAGTGCGTCACATTGGCCGCTCTTCTCTCTGAAGCGGTTGTACTTATCGTCTGCAAAGCTATGTCGCGTGCTGCGGTATGCGGAGACACTAAAAGCACCATAGTATAACACAGATTAAGCTTCTAAGTTGATGTAATAGCCAGTAAGAAGTAGTACAATTCAAGTTTTAGGTATCGATTATTGACTTTTTAGCTGGCTTTGGTGCCTTGGATATGAGCTAGGACCTTACGATTCTGCATGAAAGGAGGACAAGCAGCCGGGTTGCACGGGAGTATGTGAAAAGTGTTCATATGTAGTAAAAACCTGAGAAATCCGTCCATTTTCGTCATTTGTTATCGAATCGACTTAAAGCCAGATCGTCACATTGGCCGCTCTTCTCTCTGAAACGGTTGTACTTATCGTCTGCACAGCTTTGGCGCGTGCTGCGGTATGCGGAAACACTAAAAGCACCATAGTAGAACACAGATGAAGCTTCTAAGTTGATGTAATAGCCAGTAAGGAGTAGTACAATTCAAGTTTTAGGTATCGAATATTGACGTTTTAGCTGGCTTTGGTGCCTTGGACATGAGCTAGGACCTTAAGATTCCGCATGAAAGGAGCAGCCGAGATGCACGGGAGGATGCGAAAAGTGTTCATATGTAGTAAAAACCTGTGAAATCCTTCCGTTTTCGTAATTTATTATCGAATCGACTTAAAGCAGTCCGTCACATTGGCCGCTCTTCTCTCTGAAACGGTTGTACTTATCGTCTGCAAAGCTATGTCGCGTGCTGCGGTATGCGGAGACACTAAAAGCACCATAGTATAACACAGATTAAGCTTCTAAGTTGATGTAATAGCCAGTAAGAAGTAGTACAATTCAAGTTTTAGGTATCGATTATTGACTTTTTAGCTGGCTTTGGTGCCTTGGATATGAGCTAGGACCTTACGATTCTGCATGAAAGGAGGACTAGCAGCCGGGTTGCATGGGAGAATGTGAAAAGTGTTCATATGTAGTAAAAACCTGAGAACTCCGTCCATTTTCGTCATTTTTTATTGAATCGACTTAAAGCCAGATCGTCACATTGGCCGCTCTACTCTCTGAAACGGTTGTACTTATCGTCTGCACAGCTATGTCGCCTGCTGCGGTATGCGGAGACACTAAAAGCACCATAGTAGAACACAGATTAAGCTTCTAAGTTGATGTAATAGCAAGTAAGAAGTAGTACAATTCAAGTTTTAGGTATCGATAAATGACTTTTTCGCTGGCTTTGGTGCATTGGACATGAGCTAGTACCTTAAGATTCTGCATGAAAGGAGGACTAGCAGCCGAGTTGCACGGGAGGATGCGAAATGTGTACATATGTAGTAAAAACGTGAGGAATCCGTCCGTTTTCGTAATTTATTATCGAATCGACTTCAAGCAGTGCGTCACATTGGCCGCTCTTCTCTCTGAAACGGTTGTACTTATCGTCTGCACATCTTTGTCGCGTGCTGCGGTATGCGGAAACACTAAAAGCACCATAGTGGAACACAGATGAAGCTTCTAAGTTGATGTAATAGCCAGTAAGGAGTAGTACAATTCAAGTTTTAGGTATCGAATATTGACTTTTTAGCTGGCTTTGGTGCCTTGGACATGAGCAGGGACCTTAAGATTCTGCATGAAAGGAGGACTAGCAGCCGAGTTGCACGGGAGGATGCGAAAAGTGTTCATATGTAGTAAAAACCTGAGAAATCCGTCCGTTTTCGTAATTTATTATCGAATCGACTTAAAGCAGTGCGTCACATTGGCCGCTCTGCTCTCTGAAACGGTTGTACTTATCGTCTGCAAAGCTATGTCGCGTGCTGCGGTATGCGGAGACACTAAAAGCACCATAGTAGAACACAGATTAAGCTTCTAAGTTGATGTAATACCCAGTAAGATGTAGTACAATTCAAGTTTTAGGTATCGATTATTGACTTTTTAGCTGGCTTTGGTGCCTTGGACATGAGCTAGGACCTTATGATTCTGCATGAAAGGAGGACTAGCACCCGAGTTGCATGGGAGAATGTGAAAAGTGTTCATATGTAGTAAAAACCTGAGAAATCCGTCCGTTTTCGTCATTTGTTATCGAATCGACTTAAAGCCAGATCGACACATTGGCCGCTCTTCTCTGTGAAACGGTTGTACTTATCGTCTGCAAAGCTATGACGCGTGCTGCGGGATGCGGAGACACTGAATGCACCATAGTAGAACACAGATGAAGCTTCTAAGTTGATGTAATAGCCAGTAAGAAGTAGTACAATTCAAGTTTTAGGTATCGATTATTGACTTTTTAGCTGGCTTTGGTGCCTTGGATATGAGCTAGGACCTTACGATTCTGCATGAAAGGAGGACTAGCAGCCGGGTTGCATGGGAGAATGTGAAAAGTGTTCATATGTAGTAAAAACCTGAGAAATCCGTCAGTTTTCGTCATTTTTTATTGAATCGACTTAAAGCCAGATCGTCACATTGGCCGCTCTACTCTCTGAAACGGTTGTACTTATCGTCTGCACAGCTATGTCGCCTGCTGCGGTATGCGGAGACACTAAAAGCACCATAGTAGAACACATATTAAGCTTCTAAGTTGATGTAATAGCAAGTAAGAAGTAGTACAATTCAAGTTTTAGGTATCGATTATTGACTTTTTCGCTGGCTTTGGTGCATTGGACATGAGCTAGTACCTTAAGATTCTGCATGAAAGGAGGACTAGCAGCCGAGTTGCACGGGAGGATGCGAAAAGTGTACATATGTAGTAAAAACGTGAGGAATCCGTCCGTTTTCGTAATTTATTATCGAATCGACTTCAAGCAGTGCGTCACATTGGCCGCTCTTCTCTCTGAAACGGTTGTACTTATCGTCTGCAAAGCTATGTCGCGTGCTGCAGTATGCGGAGACACTAAAAGCACCATAGTAGAACACAGATGAAGCTTATAAGTTGATGTGATAGCCAGTGAGAAGTAGTACAACTCAAGTTTTAGGTATCGATTATTGACTTTTTAGCTGGCTTTTGTGCCTTGGACATGAGCTAGGGCCTTAAGATTCCGCATGAAAGGAGGAGTAGCAGCCGCGTTGCACGGGAGTATGTGAAAAGTGTTCATATGTAGTAAAAACCTGAGAAATCCGTCCATTTTCGTCATTTGTTATCGAATCGACTTAAAGCCAGATCGTCACATTGGCCGCTCTTCTCTCTGAAACGGTTGTACTTATCGTCTGCACAGCTTTGTCGCGTGCTGCGGTATGCGGAAACACTAAAAGCACCATAGTAGAACACTGATGAAGCTTCTAAGTTGATGTAATAGCCAGTAAGGAGTAGTACAATTCAAGTTTCAGGTATCGAATATAGACTTTTTAGCTGGCTTTCGTGCCTTGGACATGAGCTAGGACCTTAAGATTCTGCATGAAAGGAGGACTAGCAGCTGAGTTGAACGGGAGAATGCGAAAAGTGTTCATGTGTAGTAAAATCCTGAGAAATCTGTCCGTTTACGTAATTTATTACCGAATCGACTTCAAGCCAGATCGTCACATTGGCCGCTCTTCTCTCTGAAACGGTTGTACTTATCGTCTGCAAAGCTATGTCGCGTGCTGCGGTATGCGGAGACACTAAAAGCACCATAGTAGAACACAGATTAAGCTTCTAAGTTGATGAAATAGCCAGTAAGAAGTAGTACAATTCAGGTTTTAGGTATCGACTATGGACTTTTTGCTGGCTTTGGTGCCTTGGACATGAGCTAGGACCTTAAGATTCTGCATGAAAGGAGGACTAGCAGCCGAGTTGATCGGGAGGATGTGAAAAGTGTTTATATGTAGTAGAAACGTGAGAAATCCGTCCGTTTTCGTCATTTGTTATCGAATCAACTTGAAGCCAGATCGTCACATTGGCCGCTCTTCTCTCTGAAACGGTTGTACTTATCGTCTGCACAGCTATGTCGCGTGCTGCGGTATGCGGAGACACTAAAAGTACCATAGTAGAACACAGATTAAGCTTCTAAGTTGATGTAATACCCAGTAAGAAGTAGTACAATTCAAGTTTTAGGTATCGATAATTGACTTTTTAGCTGGCTTTGGTGCCCTGGTAATGAGCTATGTCCTTAAGATTCTGCATGAAAGGAGGACTAGCAGCCGAGTTGCATGGGAGAATGTGAAAAGTGTTCATATGTAGTAAAAACCTGAGAATTCCGTCCGTTTTCGTCATTTGTTATCGAATCGACTTAAAGCCAGATCGTCACATTGGCCGCTCTTCTCTCTGAAACGGTTGTACTTATCGTCTGCAAAGCTATGTCGCGTGCTGCGGTATGCGGAGACACTAAAAGCACCATAGTAGAACACAGATGAAGCTTCTATGTTGATGTAATAGCCAGTCAGAAGTAGTACAATTCAAGTTTTAGGTATCGATTATTAACTTTTTAGCTGGCTTTGGTGCCTTGGACCTGAGCTAGGACCTTAAGATTCTGCATGAAAGGAGGACTAGCAGCCGAGTTGATCGGCAGTATGTGAAAAGTGTTCATATGTAGTAAAAACCTGAGAAATCCGTCCGTTTTCGTCATTTGTTATCGAATCAACTTGAAGCCAGATCGTCACATTGGCCGCTCTTCTCTCTGAAACGGTTGTACTTATCGTCTGCAAAGCTATGTCGCGTGCTGCGATATGCGGAGACACTAAAAGCACCATAGTAGAACACAGATGAAGCTTCTAAGTTGATGTAATAGCCAGTAAGGAGTAGTACAATTCAAGTTTTAGGTATCGATAATTGACTTTTTCGCTGGCTTTGGTGCATTGGACATGAGCTACTACCTTAAGATTCTGCATGAAAGGAGGACTAGCAGCCGAGTTGCACGGGAGGATGGGAAAAGTGTACATATGTAGTAAAAACGTGAGGAATCCGTCCGTTTTCGTAATTTATTATCGAATCGACTTCAAGCAGTGCGTCACATTGGCCGCTCTTCTCTCTGAAACGGTTGTACTTATCGTCTGCAAAGCTATGTCGCGTGCTGCAGTATGCGGAGACACTAAAAGCAACATAGTAGAACACAGAAGAAGCTTCTAAGTTGATGTAATAGCCAGTAAGGAGTAGTACAATTCAAGTTTTAGGTATTGAATATTGACTTTTTAGCTGGCTTTGGTGCCTTGGACATGAGCTAGGACCTTAAGATTCTGCATGAAAGGAGGACTAGCAGCCGAGTTGCACGGGAGAATGTGAAAAGTGTTCATATGTAGTAAAAACCAGAGAAGTCCGTCCGTTTTGTCATTTGTTATGGAATCTACTTAAAGCCAGATCGTCACATTGGCCGCTCTTCTCTCTGAAACGGTTGTACTTATCGTCTGAAAGCTATGTCGCGTGCTGCGGTATGCGGAGACACTAAAAGCACCATAGCAGAACACAGATTAAGTTTCTAAGTTGATGTAATATACAGTAAGAAGTAGTACAGTTGAAGTTTTAGGTATCGATTATTGACTTTTTAGCTGGCTTTTCTGCCTTGGACATGAGCTAGGACCTTATGATTCTGCATGAAAGGAGGACTAGCAGCCGAGTTGCAAGGGAGAATGTGAAAAGTGTTCATATGTAGTAAAAACGTGAGGAATCCGTCCGTTTTCGTAATTTATTATCGAATCGACTTCAAGCAGTGCGTCACATTGGCCGCTCTTCTCTCTGAAACGGTTGTACTTATAGTCTGCAAAGCTATGTCGCGTGCTGCGGTATGCGGAGACACTAAAAGCACCATAGTAGAACACAGATTAAGCTTCCAAGTTGATGTAATAGCCAGTAAGAAGTAGTACAATTCAAGTTTTAGGTATCGATTATTGACTTTTTTGCTGGCTTTGGTGCCTTGGACATGAGCTAGGACCTTAAGATTCTGCATGAAAGGAGGACTACAGCCGAGTTGCACGGGAGGATGTGAAAAGTGTTCATATGTAGTAAAAACCTGAGAAATCCGTCCGTTTTCGTAATTTATTATCGAATCGACTTAAAGCAGTGCGTCACATTGGCCGCTCCTCTCTCTGAAACGGTTGTACTTATCGTCTGCAAAGCTATGTCGCGTGCTGCGGTATGCGGAGACACTAAAAGCACAATAGTAGAACACAGATTAAGCTTTTAAGTTGATGAAATAGCCAGTAAGAAGTAGTACAATTCAAGTTTTAGGTATCGATTATGGACTTTTTGCTGGCTTTGGTGCCTTGGACACAGGCTAGGACCTTAAGATTCTGCATGAAAGGAGGACTAGCAGCCGAGTTGCAAGGGAGAATGTGAAAAGTGTTCATATGTAGTAAAAACCAGAGAAATCCGTCCGTTTTCGTCATTTGTTATCGAATCGACTTAAAGCCAGATCGTCACATTGGCCGCTCTTCTCTCTGAAACGGTTGTACTTATCGTCTGCAAAGCTATGTCGCGTGCTGCGATATGCGGAGACTCTGAAAGCACCATAGTAGAACACAGATGAAGCTTCAAAGTTGATGTAATACCCAGTAAGAAGTAGTACAATTCAAGATTTAGGTATCGATTATTGACTTTTTAGCTGGCTTTGGTGCCTTGGACATGAGCTAGGCCCTTAAGATTCTGCATGAAAGGAGGACTAGCAGCCGCGTTGCACGGGAGTATGTGAAAAGTGTTCATATGTAGTAAAAACCTGAGAAATCCGTCCATTTTCGTCATTTGTTATCGAATCGACTTAAAGCCAGATCGTCACATTGGCCCTTCTTCTCTCTGAAACGGTAGTACTTATCGTCTGCAAAGCTATGTCGCGTGCTGCGTTATGCGGAGACACTTAAAGCACCATAGTAGAACACAGATGAAGCTTCTAAGTTGATGTAATAGCCAGTCAGAAGTAGTACAATTCAAGTTTTAGGTATCGATTATTGACTTTTTAGCTGGCTTTGGTGCCTTGGACCTGAGCTAGGACCTTAAGATTCTGCATGAAAGGAGGACTAGCAGCCGAGTTGCACCGGAGGATACGAAAAGTGTTCATATGTAGTAAAAACCTGAGAAATCCGTCCGTTTTCGTAATTTATTATCGAATCGACTTAAAGCAGTGCGTCACATTGGCCGCTCTTCTCTCTGAAACGGTTGTACTTATCGTCTGCAAAGCTATGTCGCGTGCTGCGGTATGCGGAGACACTAAAAGCACCATAGTAGAACACAGATGAAGCTTCTAAGTTGATGTAATAGCCAGTAAGGAGTAGTACAATTCAAGTTTTAGGTATCGAATATTGACTTTTTAGCTGGCTTTGGTGCCTTGGACATGAGCTAGGACCTTAAGATTCAGCATGAAAGGAGGACTAGCAGCCGAGTTGCACGGGAGGATGCGAAAAGTGTTCATATGTAGTAAGAACCTGAGAAATCCGTCCGTTTTCGTCATTTGTTATCGAATCGACTTAAAGCCAGATCGTCACATTGGCCCCTCTTCTCTCTGAAACGGTTGTACTTATCGTCTGCAAAGCTATGTCGCGTGCTGCAGTATGCGGAGACACTAAAAGCACCATAGTAGAACACAGATGAAGCTTCTAAGTTGATGTGATAGCCAGTGAGAAGTAGCACAACTCAAGTTTTAGGTATCGATTATTGACTTTTTAGCTGGCTTTGGTGCCTTGGACATGAGCAAGGACCTTAAGATTTCGCATGAAAGGAGGACTAGCAGGCGCGTTGCACGGGAGTATGTGAAAAGTGTTCATATGTAGTAAAAACCTGAGAAATCCGTCCATTTTCGTCATTTGTTATCGAATCGACTTAAAGCCAGATCGTCACATTGGCCGCTCTTCTCTCTGAAACGGTTGTACTTATCGTCTGCAAAGCTATGTCGCGTGCTGCGGTATGCGGAGACACTAAAAGCACCATAGTAGAACACAGATTAAGCTTCTAAGTTGATGTAATAGCAAGTAAGAAGTAGTACAATTCAAGTTTTAGGTATCGATTATGGACTTTTTGCTGGCTTTGGTGCCTTGGACATGAGCTAGGACCTTAAGATTCTGCATGAAAGGAGGACTAGCAGCCGAGTTGAACGGGAGAATGCGAAAAGTGTTCATATGTAGTAAAAACGTGAGGAATCCGTCCGTTTTCGTAATTTATTATCGAATCGACTTCAAGCAGTGCGTCACATTGGCCGCTCTTCTCTCTGAAACGGTTGTACTTATCCTCTGCAAAGCTATGTCGCGTGCTGCGGTATGCGGAGACACTAAAAGCACTATAGTAGAACACAGATTAAGCTTCTAAGTTGATGTAATAGCCAGTAAGAAGTAGTACAATTCAAGTTTTAGGTATCGATTATTGACTTTTTAGCTGGCTTTGGTGCCTTGGACATGAGCTAGGTCCTTAAGATTCTGCATGAAAGGAGGACTAGCAGCCGCGTTGCACGGGAGTATGTGAAAAGTCTTTTTATGTAGTAAAAACCTGAGAAATCCGTCCATTTTCGTCATTTGTTATTGAATCGACTTAAAGCCAGATCGTCACATTGGCCGCTCTTCTCTCTGAAACGGTTGTACTTATCGTCTGCAAAACTATGTCGCGTGCTGCGGTATGCGGAGGCACTAAAATCACCATAGTGGAACACAGATGAAGCTTCTACGTTGATGTAATAGCCAGTAAGAAGTAGTACAATTCAAGTTTTAGGTAACGATTATTGACTTTTTAGCTGGCTTTGGTGCCTTGGACATTAGCTAGGACCTTAAAATTCTGCATGAAAGGAGGACTAGCAGCCGAGTTGAACGGGAGAATGCGAAAAGTGTTCATATGTAGTAAAAACCTGAGAAATCTGTCCGTTTACGTAATTTATTATCGAATCGACTTAAAGCCAGATCGTCACATTGGTGGCTCTTCTCTCTGAAACGGTTGTACTTATCGTCTGCAAAGCTATGTCGCGTGCTGCGGTATGCGGAGACACTAAAAGCACCATAGTAGAACACATATTAAGCTTCTAAGTTGATGTAATAGCCAGTAAGAAGTAGTACAATTCAAGTTTTAGGTATCGATTATGGACTTTTTGCTGGCTTTGGTGCCTTGGACATGAGCTAGGACCTTAAGATTCTGCATGAAAGGAGGACTAGCAGCCGAGGTGCAAGGGACAATGTTAAAAGTGTTCATATGTAGTAAAAACCTGATAAATCCGTTCGTTTTTGTCATTTGTTATCGAATCGACTTAAAGCCAGATCGTCACATTGGTCGCTCTTCTCTCTGAAACGGTTGTACTTATCGTCTGCAAAGCTATGTCGCGTGCTGCGGTATGCGGAGACACTAAAATAACCATAGTGGAACACAGATGAAGCATCTAAGTTGATGTAATAGCAAGTAAGAAGTAGTACAATTCAAGTTTTAGGTATCGATTATTGACTTTTTAGCTGGCTTTGGTGCCTTGGACATGAGCTAGGACCTTAAGATTCTGCATGAAAGGAGGACTAGCAGCTGCGTTGCACGGGAGTATGTGAAAAGTGTTCATATGTAGTAAAAACCTGAGAAATCCGACAATTTTCGTCATTTGTTATCGAATCGACTTAAAGCCAGATCGTCACATTGGCCCCTCTTCTCTCTGAAACGGTTGTACTTATCGTCTGCAAAGCTATGTCGCGTGCTGCGGTATGCGGAGGCACTAAAATCAACATAGCGGAACACAGATGAAGCTTCTAAGTTGATGTAATATACAGTAAGAAGTAGTACAATTCAAGTTTTAGGTATCGATTATTGACTTTTTAGCTGGCTTTGGTGCCTTGGACATGAGCTATGTCCTTAAGGTTCTGCATGAAAGGAGGACTAGCAGCCGAGTTGCATGGGAGAATGTGAAAAGTGTTCATATGTAGTAAAAACCTGAGAAATCCGTCCGTTTTCGTCATTTGTTGTCGAATCAACTTGAAGCCAGATAGTCACATTGCCCGCTCTTCTCTCTGAAACGGTTGTACTTATCGTCTATAAGCTATGTCGCGTGCTGCGTTATGCGGAGACACTAAAAGCTCCATAGTAGAACACAGATGAAGCATCTAAGTTGATGTGATAGCCAGTAAGGAGTAGTACAATTTAAGTTTTAGGTATCGAATATTGACTTTTTAGCTGGCTTTGGTGCCTTGGACATCCGCTAGGACCTTAAGACTCTGCATGAAAGGAGGACTAGCAGCCGAGTTGCACGGGAGAATGCGAAAAGTGTTCATATGTAGTAAAAACCTGAGAAACCCGTCCGTTTTCGTAATTTATTATCGAATCGACATAAGCCAGACCGTCACATTGTCCGCTCTTCTCTCTGAAACGGTTGTACTTATCGTCTGCAAAGTTATGTCGCGCTGCGGTATGCGGAGACACTAAAAGCACCATAGTAGAACACAGATGAAGCTTCTAAGTTGATGTAATAGCCAGTAAGAAGTAGTACAATTTAAGTTTTAGGTATCGATTGCTGCCTTTTTAGCTTGCTTTGGTGCCTTGGACCTGAGCTAGGACCTTAAGATTCTGCATGAAAGGAGGACTAGCAGCCGAGTTGCACCGGAGGATACGAAAAGTGTTCATATGTAGTAAAAACCTGAGAAATCCGTCCGTTTTCGTAATTTATTATCGAATCGACTTAAAGCAGTGCGTCACATTGGCCGCTCTTCTCTCTGAAACGGTTGTACTTATCGTCTGCAAAGCTATGTCGCGTGCTGCGGTATGCGGAGACACTAAAAGCACCATAGTAGAACACAGATTAAGCTTCTAAGTTGATGTAATAGCCAGTAAGGAGTAGTACAATTCAAGTTTTAGGTATCGAATATTGACTTTTTAGCTGGCTTTGGTGCCTTGGACATGAGCTAGGACCTTAAGATTCAGCATGAAAGGAGGACTAGCAGCCGAGTTGCACGGGAGGATGCGAAAAGTGTTCATATGTAGTAAGAACCTGAGAAATCCGTCCGTTTTCGTCATTTGTTATCGAATCGACTTAAAGCCAGATCGTCACATTGGCCCCTCTTCTCTCTGAAACGGTTGTACTTATCGTCTGCAAAGCTATGTCGCGTGCTGCAGTATGCGGAGACACTAAAAGCACCATAGTAGAACACAGATGAAGCTTCTAAGTTGATGTGATAGCCAGTGAGAAGTAGCACAACTCAAGTTTTAGGTATCGATTATTGACTTTTTAGCTGGCTTTGGTGCCTTGGACATGAGCAAGGACCTTAAGATTTCGCATGAAAGGAGGACTAGCAGGCGCGTTGCACGGGAGTATGTGAAAAGTGTTCATATGTAGTAAAAACCTGAGAAATCCGTCCATTTTCGTCATTTGTTATCGATTCGACTTAAAGCCAGATCGTCACATTGGCCGCTCTTCTCTCTGAAACGGTTGTACTTATCGTCTGCAAAGCTATGTCGCGTGCTGCGGTATGCGGAGACACTAAAAGCACCATAGTAGAACACAGATTAAGCTTCTAAGTTGATGTAATAGCAAGTAAGAAGTAGTACAATTCAAGTTTTAGGTATCGATTATGGACTTTTTGCTGGCTTTGGTGCCTTGGACATGAGCTAGGACCTTAAGATTCTGCATGAAAGGAGGACTAGCAGCCGAGTTGAACGGGAGAATGCGAAAAGTGTTCATATGTAGTAAAAACGTTAGGAATCCGTCCGTTTTCGTAATTTATTATCGAATCGACTTCAAGCAGTGCGTCACATTGGCCGCTCTTCTCTCTGAAACGGTTGTACTTATCCTCTGCAAAGCTATGTCGCGTGCTGCGGTATGCGGAGACACTAAAAGCACTATAGTAGAACACAGATTAAGCTTCTAAGTTGATGTAATAGCCAGTAAGAAGTAGTACAATTCAAGTTTTAGGTATCGATTATTGACTTTTTAGCTGGCTTTGGTGCCTTGGACATGAGCTAGGTCCTTAAGATTCTGCATGAAAGGAGGACTAGCAGCCGCGTTGCACGGGAGTATGTGAAAAGTGTTTTTATGTAGTAAAAACCTGAGAAATCCGTCCATTTTCGTCATTTGTTATTGAATCGACTTAAAGCCAGATCGTCACATTGGCCGCTCTTCTCTCTGAAACGGTTGTACTTATCGTCTGCAAAACTATGTCGCGTGCTGCGGTATGCGGAGGCACTAAAATCACCATAGTGGAACACAGATGAAGCTTCTACGTTGATGTAATAGCCAGTAAGAAGTAGTACAATTCAAGTTTTAGGTAACGATTATTGACTTTTTAGCTGGCTTTGGTGCCTTGGACATTAGCTAGGACCTTAAAATTCTGCATGAAAGGAGGACTAGCAGCCGAGTTGAACGGGAGAATGCGAAAAGTGTTCATATGTAGTAAAAACCTGAGAAATCTGTCCGTTTACGTAATTTATTATCGAATCGACTTAAAGCCAGATCGTCACATTGGTGGCTCTTCTCTCTGAAACGGTTGTACTTGTCGTCTGCAAAGCTATGTCGCGTGCTGCGGTATGCGGAGACACTAAAAGCACCATAGTAGAACACATATTAAGCTTCTAAGTTGATGTAATAGCCAGTAAGAAGTAGTACAATTCAAGTTTTAGGTATCGATTATGGACTTTTTGCTGGCTTTGGTGCCTTGGACATGAGCTAGGACCTTAAGATTCTGCATGAAAGGAGGACTAGCAGCCGAGGTGCAAGGGACAATGTTAAAAGTGTTCATATGTAGTAAAAACCTGATAAATCCGTTCGTTTTTGTCATTTGTTATCGAATCGACTTAAAGCCAGATCGTCACATTGGTCGCTCTTCTCTCTGAAACGGTTGTACTTATCGTCTGCAAAGCTATGTCGCGTGCTGCGGTATGCGGAGACACTAAAATAACCATAGTGGAACACAGATGAAGCATCTAAGTTGATGTAATAGCAAGTAAGAAGTAGTACAATTCAAGTTTTAGGTATCGATTATTGACTTTTTAGCTGGCTTTGGTGCCTTGGACATGAGCTAGGACCTTAAGATTCTGCATGAAAGGAGGACTAGCAGCTGCGTTGCACGGGAGTATGTGAAAAGTGTTCATATGTAGTAAAAACCTGAGAAATCCGACAATTTTCGTCATTTGTTATCGAATCGACTTAAAGCCAGATCGTCACATTGGCCCCTCTTCTCTCTGAAACGGTTGTACTTATCGTCTGCAAAGCTATGTCGCGTGCTGCGGTATGCGGAGGCACTAAAATCAACATAGCGGAACACAGATGAAGCTTCTAAGTTGATGTAATATACAGTAAGAAGTAGTACAATTCAAGTTTTAGGTATCGATTATTGACTTTTTAGCTGGCTTTGGTGCCTTGGACATGAGCTATGTCCTTAAGGTTCTGCATGAAAGGAGGACTAGCAGCCGAGTTGCATGGGAGAATGTGAAAAGTGTTCATATGTAGTAAAAACCTGAGAAATCCGTCCGTTTTCGTCATTTGTTGTCGAATCAACTTGAAGCCAGATAGTCACATTGCCCGCTCTTCTCTCTGAAACGGTTGTACTTATCGTCTATCAGCTATGTCGCGTGCTGCGTTATGCGGAGACACTAAAAGCTCCATAGTAGAACACAGATGAAGCATCTAAGTTGATGTGATAGCCAGTAAGGAGTAGTACAATTTAAGTTTTAGGTATCGAATATTGACTTTTTAGCTGGCTTTGGTGCCTTGGACATCCGCTAGGACCTTAAGACTCTGCATGAAAGGAGGACTAGCAGCCGAGTTGCACGGGAGAATGCGAAAAGTGTTCATATGTAGTAAAAACCTGAGAAACCCGTCCGTTTTCGTAATTTATTATCGAATCGACATAAGCCAGACCGTCACATTGTCCGCTCTTCTCTCTGAAACGGTTGTACTTATCGTCTGCAAAGTTATGTCGCGCTGCGGTATGCGGAGACACTAAAAGCACCATAGTAGAACACAGATGAAGCTTCTAAGTTGATGTAATAGCCAGTAAGAAGTAGTACAATTTAAGTTTTAGGTATCGATTGCTGCCTTTTTAGCTTGCTTTGGTGCCTTGGACCTGAGCTAGGACCTTAAGATTCTGCATGAAAGGAGGACTAGCAGCCGAGTTGATCGGGAGTATGTGAAAAGTGTTCATATGTAGTAAAAACCTGAGAAATCCGTTCGTTTTCGTCATTTGTTATCGAATCGACTTAAAGCCAGATCGTCACATTGGACGCTCTTCTCTCTGAAACGGTTGTACTTATCGTCTGCAAAGCTATGTCGCGTGCTGCGGTATGCGGAGACACTAAAAGCACTATAGTAGAACACAGATGATGCTTCTAAGTTGATGTAATAGCCAGTAATAAGTAGTACAATTCAAGTTTTAGGTATCGATTATTGACATTTTAGCCGGCTTTGGTGCCTTGAACATGAGCTAGGAACTTAAGATTCTGCATGAAAGGAGGACTAGCAGCCGAGTTGCAAGTGAGAATGTGAAAAGTGTTCATATGTAGTAAAAACCTGAGAAATCCGTCCGTTTTCGTCATTTGTTATCGAAACGACTTAAAGCCAGATCGTCACATTGGCCGCTCTTCTCTCTGAAACGGTTGTACTTATCGTCTGCAAAGCTATGTCGCATGCTGCAGTATGCGGAGACACTAAAAGCACCATAGTAGAACACACATGAAGCTTCTAAGTTGATGTAATAGCAAGTAAGAAGAAGTACAATTCAAGTTTTAGGTATCGATTATTGACTTTTTAGCTGGCTTTGGTACATTGGACATGAGCTAGGACCTTAAGATTCTGCATGAAAGGAGGACTAGCAGCCGAGTTGCACGGGTGAATGCGAAAAGTGTTCATATGTAGTAAAAACCTGAGAAACCCGTCCGTTTTCGTCATTTGTTATCGAATCGACTTAATGCCAGATCGTCACATTGGCCGGTCTTCTCTCTGAAACGGTTGTACTTATCGTGTGCAAAGGTATGTCGAGTGCTGCGGTATGTGGAGACACTAAAAGCACCATAGTAGAACACAGATGAAGCTTCTAAGTTGATGTAATAGCAAGTAAGAAGTAGTACAATTCAAGTTTTAGGTATCGATTATTGACTTTTTAGCCGGCTTTGGTGCCTTGAACATGAGCTAGGACCTTAAGATTCTGCATGAAAGGAGGACTAGCAGCCGAGTTGCACGGGAAAATGTGAAAAGTGTTCATATGTAGTAAAAACCTGAGAAATCCGTCCGTTTTCATCATTTGTTACAGAATCGACTTAAATCCAGATCGTCACATTAGCCGCAGTTCTGTCTGAAACGGCTGTACTTATCGTCTGCAAAGCTATGTCGCGTGCTGCGGTATGCGGAGACACTAAAAGCACAATAGTAGAACACAGATTAAGCTTTTAAGTTGATGAAATAGCCAGTAAGAAGTAGTACAATTCAAGTTTTAGGTATCGATTATGGACTTTTTGCTGGCTTTGGTGCCTTGGACACAGGCTAGGACCTTAAGATTCTGCATGTAAGGAGGACTAGCAGCCGAGTTGCAAGGGAGAATGTGAAAAGTGTTCATATGTAGTAAAAACCAGAGAAATCCGTCCGTTTTCGTCATTTGTTATCGAATCGACTTAAAGCCAGATCGTCACATTGGCCGCTCTTCTCTCTGAAACGGTTGTACTTATCGTCTGCAAAGCTATGTCGCGTGCTGCGATATGCGGAGACTCTGAAAGCACCATAGTAGAACACAGATGAAGCTTCAAAGTTGATGTAATACCCAGTAAGAAGTAGTACAATTCAAGATTTAGGTATCGATTATTGACTTTTTAGCTGGCTTTGGTGCCTTGGACTTGAGCTAGGACCTTAAGATTCTGCATGAAAGGAGGACTAGCAGCCGCGTTGCACGGGAGTATGTGAAAAGTGTTCATATGTAGTAAAAACCTGAGAAATCCGTCCATTTTCGTCATTTGTTATCGAATCGACTTAAAGCCAGATCGTCACATTGGCCCTTCTCTCTGAAACGGTAGTACTTATCGTCTGCAAAGCTATGTCGCGTGCTGCGTTATGCGGAGACACTTAAAGCACCATAGTAGAACACAGATGAAGCTTCTAAGTTGATGTAATAGCCAGTCAGAAGTAGTACAATTCAAGTTTTAGGTATCGATTATTGACTTTTTAGCTGGCTTTGGTGCCTTGGACCTGAGCTAGGACCTTAAGATTCTGCATGAAAGGAGGACTAGCAGCCGAGTTGCACCGGAGGATACGAAAAGTGTTCATATGTAGTAAAAACCTGAGAAATCCGTCCGTTTTCGTAATTTATTATCGAATCGACTTAAAGCAGTGCGTCACATTGGCCGCTCTTCTCTCTGAAACGGTTGTACTTATCGTCTGCAAAGCTATGTCGCGTGCTGCGGTATGCGGAGACACTAAAATAACCATAGTGGAACACAGATGAAGCATCTAAGTTGATGTAATAGCAAGTAAGAAGTAGTACAATTCAAGTTTTAGGTATCGATTATTGACTTTTTAGCTGGCTTTGGTGCCTTGGACATGAGCTAGGACCTTAAGATTCTGCATGAAAGGAGGACTAGCAGCTGCGTTGCACGGGAGTATGTGAAAAGTGTTCATATGTAGTAAAAACCTGAGAAATCCGTCCATTTTCGTCATTTGTTATCGAATCGACTTAAAGCCAGATCGTCACATTGGCCCCTCTTCTCTCTGAAACGGTTGTACTTATCGTCTGCAAAGCTATGTCGCGTGCTGCGGTATGCGGAGGCACTAAAATCAACATAGCGGAACACAGATGAAGCTTCTAAGTTGATGTAATATACAGTAAGAAGTAGTACAATTCAAGTTTTAGGTATCGATTATTGACTTTTTAGCTGGCTTTGGTGCCTTGGACATGAGCTATGTCCTTAAGATTCTGCATGAAAGGAGGACTAGCAGCCGAGTTGCATGGGAGAATGTGAAAAGTGTTCATATGTAGTAAAAACCTGAGAAATCCGTCCGTTTTCGTCATTTGTTGTCGAATCAACTTGAAGCCAGATAGTCACATTGCCCGCTCTTCTCTCTGAAACGGTTGTACTTATCGTCTATAAGCTATGTCGCGTGCTGCGTTATGCGGAGACACTAAAAGCTCCATAGTAGAACACAGATGAAGCATCTAAGTTGATGTGATAGCCAGTAAGGAGTAGTACAATTTAAGTTTAAGTATCGAATATTGACTTTTTAGCTGGCTTTGGTGCCTTGGACATCCGCTAGGACCTTAAGACTCTGCATGAAAGGAGGACTAGCAGCCGAGTTGCACGAGAGAATGCAAAAAGTGTTCATATGCATTAAAAACCTGAGAAATCCGTCCGTTTTCGTAATTTATTATCGAATCGACATAAGCCAGACCGTCACATTGTCCGCTCTTCTCTCTGAAACGGTTGTACTTATCGTCTGCAAAGTTATGTCGCGCTGCGGTATGCGGAGACACTAAAAGCACCATAGTAGAACACAGATGAAGCTTCTAAGTTGATGTAATAGCCAGTAAGAAGTAGTACAATTTAAGTTTTAGGTATCGATTGCTGCCTTTTTAGCTTGCTTTGGTGCCTTGGACCTGAGCTAGGACCTTAAGATTCTGCATGAAAGGAGGACTAGCAGCCGAGTTGATCGGGAGTATGTGAAAAGTGTTCATATGTAGTAAAAACCTGAGAAATCCGTTCGTTTTCGTCATTTGTTATCGAATCGACTTAAAGCCAGATCGTCACATTGGACGCTCTTCTCTCTGAAACGGTTGTACTTATCGTCTGCAAAGCTATGTCGCGTGCTGCGGTATGCGGAGACACTAAAAGCACTATAGTAGAACACAGATGATGCTTCTAAGTTGATGTAATAGCCAGTAATAAGTAGTACAATTCAAGTTTTAGGTATCGATTATTGACATTTTAGCCGGCTTTGGTGCCTTGAACATGAGCTAGGAACTTAAGATTCTGCATGAAAGGAGGACTAGCAGCCGAGTTGCAAGTGAGAATGTGAAAAGTGTTCATATGTAGTAAAAACCTGAGAAATCCGTCCGTTTTCGTCATTTGTTATCGAAACGACTTAAAGCCAGATCGTCACATTGGCCGCTCTTCTCTCTGAAACGGTTGTACTTATCGTCTGCAAAGCTATGTCGCATGCTGCAGTATGCGGAGACACTAAAAGCACCATAGTAGAACACACATGAAGCTTCTAAGTTGATGTAATAGCAAGTAAGAAGAAGTACAATTCAAGTTTTAGGTATCGATTATTGACTTTTTAGCTGGCTTTGGTACATTGGACATGAGCTAGGACCTTAAGATTCTGCATGAAAGGAGGACTAGCAGCCGAGTTGCACGGGTGAATGCGAAAAGTGTTCATATGTAGTAAAAACCTGAGAAACCCGTCCGTTTTCGTCATTTGTTATCGAATCGACTTAATGCCAGATCGTCACATTGGCCGGTCTTCTCTCTGAAACGGTTGTACTTATCGTGTGCAAAGGTATGTCGAGTGCTGCGGTATGTGGAGACACTAAAAGCACCATAGTAGAACACAGATGAAGCTTCTAAGTTGATGTAATAGCAAGTAAGAAGTAGTACAATTCAAGTTTTAGGTATCGATTATTGACTTTTTAGCCGGCTTTGGTGCCTTGAACATGAGCTAGGACCTTAAGATTCTGCATGAAAGGAGGACTAGCAGCCGAGTTGCACGGGAAAATGTGAAAAGTGTTCATATGTAGTAAAAACCTGAGAAATCCGTCCGTTTTCATCATTTGTTACAGAATCGACTTAAATCCAGATCGTCACATTAGCCGCAGTTCTGTCTGAAACGGCTGTACTTATCGTCTGCAAAGCTATGTCGCGTGCTGCGGTATGCGGAGACACTAAAAGCACAATTGTAGAACACAGATTAAGCTTTTAAGTTGATGAAATAGCCAGTAAGAAGTAGTACAATTCAAGTTTTAGGTATCGATTATGGACTTTTTGCTGGCTTTGGTGCCTTGGACACAGGCTAGGACCTTAAGATTCTGCATGAAAGGAGGACTAGCAGCCGAGTTGCACCGGAGGATACGAAAAGTGTTCATATGTAGTAAAAACCTGAGAAATCCGTCCGTTTTCGTAATTTATTATCGAATCGACTTAAAGCAGTGCGTCACATTGGCCGCTCTTCTCTCTGAAACGGTTGTACTTATCGTCTGCAAAGCTATGTCGCGTGCTGCGGTATGCGGAGACACTAAAAGCACCATAGTAGAACACAGATGAAGCTTCTAAGTTGATGTAATAGCCAGTAAGGAGTAGTACAATTCAAGTTTTAGGTATCGAATATTGACTTTTTAGCTGGCTTTGGTGCCTTGGACATGAGCTAGGACCTTAAGATTCAGCATGAAAGGAGGACTAGCAGCCGAGTTGCACGGGAGGATGCGAAAAGTGTTCATATGTAGTAAGAACCTGAGAAATCCGTCCGTTTTCGTCATTTGTTATCGAATCGACTTAAAGCCAGATCGTCACATTGGCCCCTCTTCTCTCTGAAACGGTTGTACTTATCGTCTGCAAAGTTATGTCGCGCTGCGGTATGCGGAGACACTAAAAGCACCATAGTAGAACACAGATGAAGCTTCTAAGTTGATGTAATAGCCAGTAAGAAGTAGTACAATTTAAGTTTTAGGTATCGATTGCTGCCTTTTTAGCTTGCTTTGGTGCCTTGGACCTGAGCTAGGACCTTAAGATTCTGCATGAAAGGAGGACTAGCAGCCGAGTTGATCGGGAGTATGTGAAAAGTGTTCATATGTAGTAAAAACCTGAGAAATCCGTTCGTTTTCGTCATTTGTTATCGAATCGACTTAAAGCCAGATCGTCACATTGGACGCTCTTCTCTCTGAAACGGTTGTACTTATCGTCTGCAAAGCTATGTCGCGTGCTGCGGTATGCGGAGACACTAAAAGCACTATAGTAGAACACAGATGATGCTTCTAAGTTGATGTAATAGCCAGTAATAAGTAGTACAATTCAAGTTTTAGGTATCGATTATTGACATTTTAGCCGGCTTTGGTGCCTTGAACATGAGCTAGGAACTTAAGATTCTGCATGAAAGGAGGACTAGCAGCCGAGTTGCAAGTGAGAATGTGAAAAGTGTTCATATGTAGTAAAAACCTGAGAAATCCGTCCGTTTTCGTCATTTGTTATCGAAACGACTTAAAGCCAGATCGTCACATTGGCCGCTCTTCTCTCTGAAACGGTTGTACTTATCGTCTGCAAAGCTATGTCGCATGCTGCAGTATGCGGAGACACTAAAAGCACCATAGTAGAACACACATGAAGCTTCTAAGTTGATGTAATAGCAAGTAAGAAGAAGTACAATTCAAGTTTTAGGTATCGATTATTGACTTTTTAGCTGGCTTTGGTACATTGGACATGAGCTAGGACCTTAAGATTCTGCATGAAAGGAGGACTAGCAGCCGAGTTGCACGGGTGAATGCGAAAAGTGTTCATATGTAGTAAAAACCTGAGAAACCCGTCCGTTTTCGTCATTTGTTATCGAATCGACTTAATGCCAGATCGTCACATTGGCCGGTCTTCTCTCTGAAACGGTTGTACTTATCGTGTGCAAAGGTATGTCGAGTGCTGCGGTATGTGGAGACACTAAAAGCACCATAGTAGAACACAGATGAAGCTTCTAAGTTGATGTAATAGCAAGTAAGAAGTAGTACAATTCAAGTTTTAGGTATCGATTATTGACTTTTTAGCTGGCTTTGGTGCCTTGAACATGAGCTAGGACCTTAAGATTCTGCATGAAAGGAGGACTAGCAGCCGAGTTGCACGGGAAAATGTGAAAAGTGTTCATATGTAGTAAAAACCTGAGAAATCCGTCCGTTTTCATCATTTGTTACAGAATCGACTTAAATCCAGATCGTCACATTAGCCGCAGTTCTGTCTGAAACGGCTGTACTTATCGTCTGCAAAGCTATGTCGCGTGCTGCGGTATGCGGAGACACTAAAAGCACAATAGTAGAACACAGATTAAGCTTTTAAGTTGATGAAATAGCCAGTAAGAAGTAGTACAATTCAAGTTTTAGGTATCGATTATGGACTTTTTGCTGGCTTTGGTGCCTTGGACACAGGCTAGGACCTTAAGATTCTGCATGAAAGGAGGACTAGCAGCCGAGTTGCAAGGGAGAATGTGAAAAGTGTTCATATGTAGTAAAAACCAGAGAAATCCGTCCGTTTTCGTCATTTGTTATCGAATCGACTCAAAGCCAGATCGTCACATTGGCCGCTCTTCTCTCTGAAACGGTTGTACTTATCGTCTGCAAAGCTATGTCGCGTGCTGCGATATGCGGAGACTCTGAAAGCACCATAGTAGAACACAGATGAAGCTTCAAAGTTGATGTAATACCCAGTAAGAAGTAGTACAATTCAAGATTTAGGTATCGATTATTGACTTTTTAGCTGGCTTTGGTGCCTTGGACATGAGCTAGGACCTTAAGATTCTGCATGAAAGGAGGACTAGCAGCCGCGTTGCACGGGAGTATGTGAAAAGTGTTCATATGTAGTAAAAACCTGAGAAATCCGTCCATTTTCGTCATTTGTTATCGAATCGACTTAAAGCCAGATCGTCACATTGGCCCTTCTCTCTGAAACGGTAGTACTTATCGTCTGCAAAGCTATGTCGCGTGCTGCGTTATGCGGAGACACTTAAAGCACCATAGTAGAACACAGATGAAGCTTCTAAGTTGATGTAATAGCCAGTCAGAAGTAGTACAATTCAAGTTTTAGGTATCGATTATTGACTTTTTAGCTGGCTTTGGTGCCTTGGACCTGAGCTAGGACCTTAAGATTCTGCATGAAAGGAGGACTAGCAGCCGAGTTGCACCGGAGGATACGAAAAGTGTTCATATGTAGTAAAAACCTGAGAAATCCGTCCGTTTTCGTAATTTATTATCGAATCGACTTAAAGCAGTGCGTCACATTGGCCGCTCTTCTCTCTGAAACGGTTGTACTTATCGTCTGCAAAGCTATGTCGCGTGCTGCGGTATGCGGAGACACTAAAAGCACCATAGTAGAACACAGATGAAGCTTCTAAGTTGATGTAATAGCCAGTAAGGAGTAGTACAATTCAAGTTTTAGGTATCGAATATTGACTTTTTAGCTGGCTTTGGTGCCTTGGACATGAGCTAGGACCTTAAGATTCAGCATGACTAGCAGCCGAGTTGCACGGGCGGATGCGAAAAGTGTTCATATGTAGTAAGAACCTGAGAAATCCGTCCGTTTTCGTCATTTGTTATCGAATCGACTTAAAGCCAGATCGTCACATTGGCCCCTCTTCTCTCTGAAACGGTTGTACTTATCGTCTGCAAAGCTATGTCGCGTGCAGCAGTATGCGGAGACACTAAAAGCACCATAGTAGAACACAGATGAAGCTTCTAAGTTGATGTGATAGCCAGTGAGAAGTAGCACAACTCAAGTTTTAGGTATCGATTATTGACTTTTTAGCTGGCTTTGGTGCCTTGGACATGAGCAAGGACCTTAAGATTTCGCATGAAAGGAGGACTAGCAGGCGCGTTGCACGGGAGTATGTGAAAAGTGTTCATATGTAGTAAAAACCTGAGAAAACCGTCCATTTTCGTCATTTGTTATCGATTCGACTTAAAGCCAGATCGTCACATTGGCCGCTCTTCTCTCTGAAACGGTTGTACTTATCGTCTGCAAAGCTATGTCGCGTGCTGCGGTATGCGGAGACACTAAAAGCACCATAGTAGAACACAGATTAAGCTTCTAAGTTGATGTAATAGCAAGTAAGAAGTAGTACAATTCAAGTTTTAGGTATCGATTATGGACTTTTTGCTGGCTTTGGTGCCTTGGACATGAGCTAGGACCTTAAGATTCTGCATGAAAGGAGGACTAGCAGCCGAGTTGAACGGGAGAATGCGAAAAGTGTTCATATGTAGTAAAAACGTGAGGAATCCGTCCGTTTTCGTAATTTATTATCGAATCGACTTCAAGCAGTGCGTCACATTGGCCGCTCTTCTCTCTGAAACGGTTGTACTTATCCTCTGCAAAGCTATGTCGCGTGCTGCGGTATGCGGAGACACTAAAAGCACTATAGTAGAACACAGATTAAGCTTCTAAGTTGATGTAATAGCCAGTAAGAAGTAGTACAATTCAAGTTTTAGGTATCGATTATTGACTTTTTAGCTGGCTTTGGTGCCTTGGACATGAGCTAGGTCCTTAAGATTCTGCATGAAAGGAGGACTAGCAGCCGCGTTGCACGGGAGTATGTGAAAAGTGTTTTTATGTAGTAAAAACCTGAGAAATCCGTCCATTTTCGTCATTTGTTATTGAATCGACTTAAAGCCAGATCGTCACATTGGCCGCTCTTCTCTCTGAAACGGTTGTACTTATCGTCTGCAAAACTATGTCGCGTGCTGCGGTATGCGGAGGCACTAAAATCACCATAGTGGAACACAGATGAAGCTTCTACGTTGATGTAATAGCCAGTAAGAAGTAGTACAATTCAAGTTTTAGGTAACGATTATTGACTTTTTAGCTGGCTTTGGTGCCTTGGACATTAGCTAGGACCTTAAAATTCTGCATGAAAGGAGGACTAGCAGCCGAGTTGAACGGGAGAATGCGAAAAGTGTTCATATGTAGTAAAAACCTGAGAAATCTGTCCGTTTACGTAATTTATTATCGAATCGACTTAAAGCCAGATCGTCACATTGGTGGCTCTTCTCTCTGAAACGGTTGTACTTATCGTCTGCAAAGCTATGTCGCGTGCTGCGGTATGCGGAGACACTAAAAGCACCATAGTAGAACACATATTAAGCTTCTAAGTTGATGTAATAGCCAGTAAGAAGTAGTACAATTCAAGTTTTAGGTATCGATTATGGACTTTTTGCTGGCTTTGGTGCCTTGGACATGAGCTAGGATCTTAAGATTCTGCATGAAAGGAGGACTAGCAGCCGAGGTGCAAGGGACAATGTTAAAAGTGTTCATATGTAGTAAAAACCTGATAAATCCGTTCGTTTTTGTCATTTGTTATCGAATCGACTTAAAGCCAGATCGTCACATTGGTCGCTCTTCTCTCTGAAACGGTTGTACTTATCGTCTGCAAAGCTATGTCGCGTGCTGCGGTATGCGGAGACACTAAAATAACCATAGTGGAACACAGATGAAGCATCTAAGTTGATGTAATAGCAAGTAAGAAGTAGTACAATTCAAGTTTTAGGTATCGATTATTGACTTTTTACCTGGCTTTGGTGCCTTGGACATGAGCTAGGACCTTAAGATTCTGCATGAAAGGAGGACTAGCAGCTGCGTTGCACGGGAGTATGTGAAAAGTGTTCATATGTAGTAAAAACCTGAGAAATCCGTCCATTTTCGTCATTTGTTATCGAATCGACTTAAAGCCAGATCGTCACATTGGCCCCTCTTCTCTCTGAAACGGTTGTACTTATCGTCTGCAAAGCTATGTCGCGTGCTGCGGTATGCGGAGGCACTAAAATCAACATAGCGGAACACAGATGAAGCTTCTAAGTTGATGTAATATACAGTAAGAAGTAGTACAATTCAAGTTTTAGGTATCGATTATTGACTTTTAGCTGGCTTCGGTGCCTTGGACATGAGCTATGTCCTTAAGATTCTGCATGAAAGGAGGACTAGCAGCCGAGTTGCATGGGAGAATGTGAAAAGTGTTCATATGTAGTATAAACCTGAGAAATCCGTCCGTTTTCGTCATTTGTTGTCGAATCAACTTGAAGCCAGATAGTCACATTGCCCGCTCTTCTCTCTGAAACGGTTGTACTTATCGTCTATAAGCTATGTCGCGTGCTGCGTTATGCGGAGACACTAAAAGCTCCATAGTAGAACACAGATGAAGCATCTAAGTTGATGTGATAGCCAGTAAGGAGTAGTACAATTTAAGTTTTAGGTATCGAATATTGACTTTTTAGCTGGCTTTGGTGCCTTGGACATCCGCTAGGACCTTAAGACTCTGCATGAAAGGAGGACTAGCAGCCGAGTTGCACGGGAGAATGCGAAAAGTGTTCATATGTAGTAAAAACCTGAGAAATCCGTCCGTTTTCGTAATTTATTATCGAATCGACATAAGCCAGACCGTCACATTGTCCGCTCTTCTCTCTGAAACGGTTGTACTTATCGTCTGCAAAGTTATGTCGCGCTGCGGTATGCGGAGACACTAAAAGCACCATAGTAGAACACAGATGAAGCTTCTAAGTTGATGTAATAGCCAGTAAGAAGTAGTACAATTTAAGTTTTAGGTATCGATTGCTGCCTTTTTAGCTTGCTTTGGTGCCTTGGACCTGAGCTAGGACCTTAAGATTCTGCATGAAAGGAGGACTAGCAGCCGAGTTGATCGGGAGTATGTGAAAAGTGTTCATATGTAGTAAAAACCTGAGAAATCCGTTCGTTTTCGTCATTTGTTATCGAATCGACTTAAAGCCAGATCGTCACATTGGACGCTCTTCTCTCTGAAACGGTTGTACTTATCGTCTGCAAAGCTATGTCGCGTGCTGCGGTATGCGGAGACACTAAAAGCACTATAGTAGAACACAGATGATGCTTCTAAGTTGATGTAATAGCCAGTAATAAGTAGTACAATTCAAGTTTTAGGTATCGATTATTGACATTTTAGCCGGCTTTGGTGCCTTGAACATGAGCTAGGAACTTAAGATTCTGCATGAAAGGAGGACTAGCAGCCGAGTTGCAAGTGAGAATGTGAAAAGTGTTCATATGTAGTAAAAACCTGAGAAATCCGTCCGTTTTCGTCATTTGTTATCGAAACGACTTAAAGCCAGATCGTCACATTGGCCGCTCTTCTCTCTGAAACGGTTGTACTTATCGTCTGCAAAGCTATGTCGCATGCTGCAGTATGCGGAGACACTAAAAGCACCATAGTAGAACACACATGAAGCTTCTAAGTTGATGTAATAGCAAGTAAGAAGAAGTACAATTCAAGTTTTAGGTATCGATTATTGACTTTTTAGCTGGCTTTGGTACATTGGACATGAGCTAGGACCTTAAGATTCTGCATGAAAGGAGGACTAGCAGCCGAGTTGCACGGGTGAATGCGAAAAGTGTTCATATGTAGTAAAAACCTGAGAAACCCGTCCGTTTTCGTCATTTGTTATCGAATCGACTTAATGCCAGATCGTCACATTGGCCGGTCTTCTCTCTGAAACGGTTGTACTTATCGTGTGCAAAGGTATGTCGAGTGCTGCGGTATGTGGAGACACTAAAAGCACCATAGTAGAACACAGATGAAGCTTCTAAGTTGATGTAATAGCAAGTAAGAAGTAGTACAATTCAAGTTTTAGGTATCGATTATTGACTTTTTAGCCGGCTTTGGTGCCTTGAACATGAGCTAGGACCTTAAGATTCTGCATGAAAGGAGGACTAGCAGCCGAGTTGCACGGGAAAATGTGAAAAGTGTTCATATGTAGTAAAAACCTGAGAAATCCGTCCGTTTTCATCATTTGTTACAGAATCGACTTAAATCCAGATCGTCACATTAGCCGCAGTTCTGTCTGAAACGGCTGTACTTATCGTCTGCAAAGCTATGTCGCGTGCTGCGGTATGCGGAGACACTGAAAGCACCATAGTAGAACATAGATGAAGCTTCTAAGTTGATGTAATAGCCAGTAAGAAGTAGTACAATTTACGTTTTAGGAATCGATTTTTGACTTTTTACCTTGCTTTGGAGCCATGGGCATGATGTAGGACCTTAAGATTCTGCATGAAAGGAGGACTAGCAGCCGAGTTGCAAGGGAGAATGTTAAAAGTGTTCATATGTAGTAAAAACCTGAGAAATCCGTTCAATTTCGTCATTTGTTAACGAATCGACTTAAAGCCAGATCGTCACATCGACCGCTCTTCTCTCTGAAACGGTTGTACTTATCGTCTGCAAAGCTATGTCGCGTGCTGCGGTATGCGGAGACACTAAAAGCACCATAAATGAACACAGATGAAGCTTCTAAGTTGATGTAATAGCCAGTAAGAAGTAGTACAATTCAAGTTTTAGGTATCGATTATTGACTTTTTTGCTGGCTTTGGTGCCTTGGACATGAGCTAGGACCTTAAGATTCTGCATGAAAGGAGGACTAGCAGCCGCGTTGCACGGGAGTATGTGAAAAGTGTTCATATGTAGTAAAAACCAGAGAAATCCGTCCGTTTTCGTCATTTGTTATCGAATCGACTTAAAGCCAGATTTTCACATTGGCCGCTCTTCTCTCTGAAACGGTAGTACTTATCCACTGCAAAGCAATGTCGCGTGCTGCGGTATACGGAGACACTAAAAGCACCATAGTAGAACACAGATGAAGCTTCTAAGTTGATGTAATAGCGAGTGAGAAGTAGAACAATTCAAGTTTTAGGTATCGATTATTGACTTTTTAGCTGGCTTTGGAGCCTTGGACATGAGCTAGGACCTTAAGATTCTGCATGAAAGGAGAAATAGCAGCCGCGTTGCACGGGAGTATGTCAAAAGTGTTCATATGTAGTAAAAACCAGAGAAATCCGTCCGTTTTCGTCATTTGTTATCGAATCGACTTAAAGCCAGATTTTCACATTGGCCGCTTTTCTCTCTGAAACGGTAGTACTTATCCACTGCAAAGCTATGTCGCGTGCTGCGGTATACGGAGACACTAAAAGCACCATAGTAGAACACAGATGAAGCTTCTAAGTTGAAGTAATATCCAGTTAAATGTAGTACAATTCAAGACTTAGGTTCGATTATTGACTTTTTACCATTCTTTGGTGCCTTGGTCATGAGCTAGGACCTTAAGATTCTGCATGAAAGGAGGACTAGCAGCTGCGTTGCACGGGAGTATGTGAAAAGTGTTCATATGTAGTAAAAACCTGAGAAATCCGTCCATTTTCGTCATTTGTTATCGAATCGACTTAAAGCCAGATCGTCACATTGGCCCCTCTTCTCTCTGAAACGGTTGTACTTATCGTCTGCAAAGCTATGTCGCGTGCTGCGGTATGCGGAGGCACTAAAATCAACATAGCGGAACACAGATGAAGCTTCTAAGTTGATGTAATATACAGTAAAAAGTAGTACAATTCAAGTTTTAGGTATCGATTATTGACATTTTAGCTGGCTTTTCTGCCTTGGACATGAGCTAGGACCTTAAGATTCTGCATGAAAGGAGGACTAGCAGCCGAGTTGCAAGGGACAATGTTAAAAGTGTTCATATGTAGTAAAAACCTGAGAAATCCGACCGTTTTCGTAATTTCTTATCGAATCGACTTAAAGCAGTGCGTCACATTGGCCGCTCTACTCTCTGAAACGGTTGCACTTACCGTCTGCAAAGCTATGTCCCGTGCTGCGGTATGCGGAGACACTAAAAGCACTATAGTAAAACACAGATTAAGCTTTTAAGTTGATGTAATAGCCAGTAAGAAGTAGTACAATTCAAGTTTTAGGTATACACTAGATCGCGTGTTGGCTTTGGTGCCTTGGACACGAGCTATTACCTTAAGATTCTGCATGAAAGGAGGACTAGCAGCCGAGTTGCAAGGGAGAATGTGAAAAGTGTTCATATGTAGTAAAAACGTGAGGAATCCGTCCGTTTTCGTAATTTATTATCGAATCGACTTCAAGCAGTGCGTCACATTGGCCGCTCTTCTCTCTGAAACGGTTGTACTTATCGTCTGCAAAGCTATGTCGCGTGCTGCGGTATGCGGAGACACTAAAAGCACCATAGTAGAACACAGATTAAGCTTCTAAGTTGATGTAATAGCCAGTAAGAAGTAGTACAATTCAAGTTTTAGGTATCGATTATGGACTTTTTGCTGGCTTTGGTGCCTTGGACATGAGCTAGGACCTTAAGATTCTGCATGAAAGGAGGTCTAGCAGCCGAGGTGCAAGGGACAATGTTAAAAGTGTTCATATGTAGTAAAAACCTGATAAATCCGTTCGTTTTTGTCATTTGTTATCGAATCGACTTAAAGCCAGATCGTCACATTGGTCGCTCTTCTCTCTGAAACGGTTGTACTTATCGTCTGCAAAGCTATGTCGCGTGCTGCGGTATGCGGAGACACTAAAATAACCATAGTGGAACACAGATGAAGCTTCTAAGTTGATGTAATAGCAAGTAAGAAGTAGTACAATTCAAGTTTTAGGTATCGATTATTGACTTTTTAGCTGGCTTTGGTGCCTTGGACATGAGCTAGGACCTTAGGATTCTGCATGAAAGGAGGACAAGCAGCTGCGTTGCACGGGGAGTATGTGAAAAGTGTTCATATGCAGTAAAAACCTGAGAAATCCGTCCATTTTCGTCATTTGTTATCGAATCGACTTAAAGCCAGATCGTCACATTGGCCGGTCTTCTCTCTGAAACGGTTTGTACTTATCGTCTGCAAAGCTATGTCGCGTGCTGCGGTATGCGGAGGCACTAAAATAAACATAGCGGAACACAGATGAAGCTTCTAAGTTGATGTAATAGCCAGTAAGAAGTAGTACAATTCAAGTTTTAGGTACGGATTATTGACTTTTTAGCTTTCTTTTGTGCCTTGGACATGAGCTATATCCTTAAGATTCTGCATGAAAGGAGGAGTAGCAGCCGAGTTGCATGGGAGAATGTGAAAAGTGTTCATATGTAGTAAAATCCTGAGAAATCCGTCGGTTTACGTAATTTATTATCGAATCGACTTAAAGCCAGATCGTCACATTGGCCCCTCTTCTCTCTGAAACGGTTGTACTTATCGTCTGCAAAGCTATGTCGCGTGCTGCGGTATGCGGAGACACTAAAAGCACTATAGTAAAACACAGATTAAGCTTTTAAGTTGATGTAATAGCCAATAAGAAGTAGTACAATTCAAGTTTTAGGTATCGATTATGGACTTTTTGCTGGCTTTGGTGCCTTGGACACGAGCTATTACCTTAAGATTCTGCATGAAAGGAGGACTAGCAGCCGAGTTGCAAGGGAGAATGTGAAAAGTGTTCATATGTAGTAAAAACATGAGGAATCCGTCCGTTTTCGTAATTTATTATCGAATCGACTTCAAGCAGTGCGTCACATTGGCCGCTCTTCTCTCTGAAACGGTTGTACTTATCGTCTGCAAAGCTATGTCGCGTGCTGCGGTATCCGGAGACACTAAAAGCACCATAGTAGAACACAGATGAAGCTTCTAAGTTGATGTAATAGCCAGTAAGAAGTAGTACAATTAAAGTTTTAGGTATCGATTATTGACTTTTTTGCTGGCTTTGGTGCCTTGGACATGAGCTAGGACCTTAAGATTCTGCATGAAAGGAGGACTAGCAGCCGAGTTGCACGGGAGGATGTGAAAAGTGTTCATATGTAGTAAAAACCTGAGAAATCCGACCGTTTTCGTAATTTATTATCGAATCGACTTAAAGCAGTGCGTCACATTGGCCGCTCTTCTCTCTGAAACGGTTGTACTTATCGTCTGCAAAGCTATGTCGCGTGCTGCGGTATGCAGGGACACTAAAAGCACTATAGTAGAACACAGATTAAGCTTTTAAGTTGATGAAATAGCCAGTAAGAAGTAGTACAATTCAAGTTTTAGGTATCGATTATGGACTTTTTGCTGGCTTTGGTGCTTTGGACACAGGCTAGGACCTTAAGATTCTGCATGAAAGGAGGACTAGCAGCCGAGTTGCAATGGAGAATGTGAAAAGTGTTCATATGTAGTAAAAACGTGAGGAATCCGTCCGTTTTCGTAATTTATTATCGAATCGACTTCAAGCAGCGCGTCACATTGGCCGCTCTTCTCTCTGAAACGGTTGTACTTATCGTCTGCAAAGCTATGTCGCGTGCTGCGGTATGCGGAGACACTAAAAGCACTATAGTAGAACACTGATTAAGCTTTTAAGTTGATGTAATAGCCAGTAAGAAGTAGTACAATTCAAGTTTTAGGTATCGATTATGGACTTTTTAGCACACACGCGAGACAGATACATGAGCTAGGACCTTAAAGATTCTGCATGAAGGAGGACTAGCAGCCGCGTTGCATGGGAGTATGTGAAAAGAGTTTATATGTAGAAAAAACCTGAGAAATCCGTCCATTTTCGTCATTTGTTATCGAATCGACTTAAAGCCAGATCTTCACATTGGCCGCTCCTCTATCTGAAACGGTTGAACTTATCGTCTGCAAAACTATGTCGCGTGCTGCGGTATGCGGAGGCACTAAAATCACCATAGTGGAACACAGATGAAGCTTCTAAGTTGATATAATAGCCAGTAAGAAGTAGTACAATTCAAGTTTTAGGTAACGATTATTGACTTTTTAGCTGGCTTTGGTGCCTTGGACATTAGCTAGGACCTTAAGATTCTGCATGAAAGGAGGACTAGCAGCCGAGTTGAAAGGGAGAATGCGAAAAGTGTTCATGTGTAGTAAAATCCTGAGAAATCTGTCCGTTTACGTAATTTATTATCGAATCGACTTAAAGCCAGATTGTCACATTGGCCGCTCTTCTCTCTGAAACCGTTGTACTTATCGTCTGCAAAGCTATGTCGCGTGCTGCGGTATGCGCAGACACTAAAAGCACCATAGTAGAACACAGATTAAGCTTCTAAGTTGATGTAATAGCCAGTAAGAAGTAGTACAATTCAAGTTTTAGGTATCGATTATGGACTTTCTGCTGGCTTTGGTGCCTTAAACATGAGCTAGGACCTTAAGATTCTGCATGAAAGGAGGTCTAGCATTCGAGTTGCAAGGGACAATGTTAAAAGTGTTCATATGTAGTAAAAACCTGAGAAATCCGTTCGTTTTTGTCATTTGTTAACGAATCGACTTAAAGCCAGATCGTCACATTGGTCGCTCTTCTCTCTGAAACGGTTGTACTTATCGTCTGCAAAGCTATGTCGCGTGCTGCGGTATGCGGAGGCACTAAAATCAACATAGCGGAACACAGATGAAGCTTCTAAGTTGATGTAATATCCAGTAAGAAGTAGTACAATTCAAGTTTTAGGTATCGATTATTGACTTTTTAGCTGGCTTTTCTGCCTTGGACATGAGCTAGGACCTTAAGATTCTGCATGAAAGGAGGACTAGCAGCCGAGTTGCAAGGGACAATGTTAAAAGTGTTCATATGTAGTAAAAACCTGAGAAATCCGACCGTTTTCGTAATTTCTTATCGAATCGACTTAAAGCAGCGCGTCACATTGGCCGCTCTTCTCTCTGAAACGGTTGTACTTATCGTCTGCAAAGCTATGTCGCGTGCTGCGGTATGCGGAGACACTAAAAGCACTATAGTAAAACACAGATTAAGCTTTTAAGTTGATGTAATAGCCAGTAAGAAGTAGTAGAATTCAAGTTTTAGGTATCGATTATGGACTTTTTGCTGGCTTTGGTGCCTTGGACACGAGCTATTACCTTAAGATTCTGCATGAAAGGATTACTAGCAGCCGAGTTGCAAGGGAGAATGTGAAAAGTGTTCATATGTAGTAAAAACGTGAGGAATCCGTCCGTTTTCGTAATTTATTATCGAATCGACTTCAAGCAGTGCGTCACATTGGCCGCTCTTCTCTCTGAAACGGTTGTACTTATCGTCTGCAAAGCTATGTCGCGTGCTGCGGTATGCGGAGACACTAAAAGCACCATAGTAGAACACAGATTAAGCTTCTAAGTTGATGTAATAGCCAGTAAGAAGTAGTACAATTCAAGTTTTAGGTATCGATTATGGACTTTTTGCTGGCTTTGGTGGTTTGGACATGAGCTAGGACCTTAAGATTCTGCATGAAAGGAGGACTAGCAGCCGAGGTGCAAGGGACAATGTTAAAAGTGTTCATATGTAGTAAAAACCTGATAAATCCGTTCGTTTTTGTCATTTGTTATCGAATCGACTTAAAGCCAGATCGTCACATTGGTCGCTCTTCTCTCTGAAACGGTTGTACTTATCGTCTGCAAAGCTATGTCGCGTGCTGCGGTATGCGGAGGCACTAAAATCAACATAGCGGGACACAGATGAAGCTTCTAAGTTGATTTAATAGCCAGTAAGAAGTAGTACAATTCAAGTTTTAGGTATCGATTATTGACTTTTTAGCTTTCTTTTGTGCCTTGGACATGAGCTATGTCCTTAAGATTCTGCATGAAAGGAGGACTAGCAGCCGAGTTGCATGGGAGAATGTGAAAAGTGTTCATATGTAGTAAAATCCTGAGAAATCCGTCCGTTTACGTAATTTATTATCGAATCGACTTAAAGGCAGATCGTCACATTGGCCCCTCTTCTCTCTGAAACGGTTGTACTTATCGTCTGCAAAGCTATGTCGCGTGCTGCGGTATGCGGAGACACTAAAATCACCATAGTAGAACACAGATTAAGTTTCTAAGTTGATGTAATATACAGTAAGAAGTTGTACAATTCAAGTTTTAGGTATCGATTATTGACTTTTTAGCTGGCTTTTCTGCCTTGGACATGAGCTAGGACCTTAATATTCTGCATGAAAGGAGGACTAGCAGCCGAGTTGCAAGGGACAATGTTAAAAGTGTTCATATGTAGTAAAAACCTGAGAAATCCGACCGTTTTCGTAATTTCTTATCGAACCGACTTAAAGCAGTGCGTCACATTGGCCGCTCTACTCTGTGAAACGGTTGTACTTATTGTCTGCAAAGCTATGTCGCGTGCTGCGGTATGCGGAGACACTAAAAGCACTATAGTAAAACACAGATTAAGCTTTTAAGTTGATGTAATAGCCAGTAAGAAGTAGTAAAATTCAAGTTTTAGGTATCGATTATGGACTTTTTGCTGGCTTTGGTGCCTTGGACACGAGCTATTACCTTACGATTCTGCATGAAAGGAGGACTAGCAGCCGAGTTGCACGGGAGGATGTGAAAAGTGTTCATATGTAGTAAAAACGTGAGGAAACCGTCCGTTTTCGTAATTTATTATCGAATCGACTTCAAGCAGTGCGTCACATTGGCCGCTCTTCTCTCTGAAACGGTTGTACTTATCGTCTGCAAAGCTATGTCGCGTGCTGCGGTATGCGGAGACACTGAAAGCACCATAGTAGAACACAGATGAAGCTTCTAAGTTGATGTAATAGCCAGTAAGAAGTAGTACAATTAAAGTTTTAGGTATCGATTATTGACTTTTTTGCTGCCTTTGGTGCCTTGGACATGAGCTAGGACCTTAAGATTCTGCATGAAAGGAGGACTAGCAGCCGAGTTGAACGGGAGAATGCGAAAAGTGTTCATGTGTAGTAAAATCCTGAGAAATCTGTCCGTTTACGTAATTTATTTCGAATCGACTTAAAGCCAGATTGTCACATTGGCCGCTCTTCTCTCTGAAACGGTTGTACTTATCGTCTGCAAAGCTATGTCGCGTGCTGCGGTATGCGGAGACACTAAAAGCACCATAGTAGAACACAGATTAAGCTTCTAAGTTGATGTAATAGCCAGTAAGAAGTAGTAGAATTCAAGTTTTAGGTATCGATTATGGACTTTCTGCTGGCTTTGGTGCCTTAAACATGAGCTAGGACCTTAAGATTCTGCATGAAAGGAGGTCTAGCAGCCGGGTTGCAAGGGACAATGTTAAAAGTGTTCATATGTAGTAAAAACCTGAGAAATCCGTTCGTTTTTGTCATTTGTTATCGAATCGACTTAAAGCCAGATCGTCACATTGGTCGCTCTTCTCTCTGAAACGGTTGTACTTATCGTCTGCAAAGCTATGTCGTGTGCTGCGGTATGCGGAGGCACTAAAATCAACATAGCGGAACACAGATGAAGCTTCTAAGTTGATGTAATATCCAGTAAGAAGTAGTACAATTCAAGTTTTAGGTATCGATTATTGACTTTTTAGCTGGCTTTGGTGCCTTGGACATGAGCTATGTCCATAAGATTCTGCATGAAAAGAGGACTAGCAGCCGCGTTGCACGGTAGTATGTGAAAAGTGTTCATATGTAGTAAAAACCTGAGAAATCCGTCCGTTTTCGTCATTTGTTATCGAATCAACTTGAAGCCAGATCGTCACATTGCCCGCTCTTCTCTCTGAAACGGTTGTACTTATCGTCTATAAGCTATGTCGCGTGCTGCGTTATGCGGAGACACTAAAAGCTCCATAGTAGAACACAGATGAAGCTTCTAAGTTGATGTGATAGCCAGTAAGGAGTAGTACAATTTAAGCTTTTGGTATCGAATATTGACTTTTTAGCTGGCTTTGGTGCCTTGGACATGCGCTAGGACCTTAAGACTCTGCATGAAAGGAGGACTAGCAGCCGAGTTGCACGGGAGAATGCGAAAAGTGTTCATATGTAGTAAAAACCTGAGAAATCCGTCCGTTTTCGTAATTTATTATCGAATCGACATAAGCCAGACCGTCACATTGGCCGCTCTTCTCTCTGAAACGGTTGTACTTATCGTCTGCAAAGCTATGTCGCGCGCTGCGGTATGCGGAGACACTAAAAGCACCATAGTAGAACACAGATGAAGCTTCTAAGTTGATGTAATAGCCAGTAAGAAGTAGTACAATTTAAATTTTAGGTATCGATTATTGCCTTATTAGCTTGCTTTGGTGCCTTGGACCTGAGCTAGGACCTTAAGATTCTACATGAAAGGAGGACTAGCAGCCGAGTTGATCGGGAGTATGTGAAAAGTGTTCATATGTAGTAAAAACCTGAGAAATCCGTTCGTTTTCGTCATTTGTTATCGAATCGACTTAAAACCAGATCGTCACATTGGACGCTCTTCTCTCTGAAACGGTTGTACTTATCGTCTGCAAAGCTATGTCGCGTGCTGCGGTATGCGGAGACACTAAAAGCACTATAGTAGAACACAGATGATGCTTCTAAGTTGATGTAATAGCCAGTAATAAGTAGTACAATTCAAGTTTTAGGTATCGATTATTGACATTTTAGCCGGCTTTGGTGCCTTGAACATGAGCTAGGAACTTAAGATTCTGCATGAAATTAGGACTAGCAGCCGAGTTGCAAGTGAGAATGTGAAAAGTGTTCATATGTAGTAAAAACCTGAGAAATCCGTCCGTTTTCATCATTTGTTATAGAATCGACTTAAATCCAGATCGTCACATTGTCCGTAGTTCTGTCTGAAACGGTGTACTTATCGTCTGCAAAGCTATGTCGCGTGCTGCGGTATGCGGAGACACTAAAAGCACCATAGTAGAACATAGATGAAGCTTCTAAGTTGATGTAATAGCCAGTAAGAAGTAGTACAATTTACGTTTTAGGTATCGGTTTTTGACTTTTTAGCTGGCTTTGGAGCCTTGGACATGAGGTAGGACCTTAAGATTCTGCATGAAAGGAGGACTAGCAGCCGCGTTGCACGGGAGTATTGTGAAAAGTGTTCATATGTAGTAAAAACCTGCGAAATCCGTCCGTTTTCGTCATTTGTTATCGAATCAACTTGAAGCCAGATCGTCACATTGGCCGCTCTTCTCTCTGAAACGGTTGTACTTATCGTCTGCAAAGCTATGTCGCGTGCTGCGGTATGCGGAGACACTAAAAGCACCATAGTAGAACACAGATGAAGCTTCTAAGTTGATTTAATAGCAAGTAAGAAGTAGTACAATTCAAGTTTTAGGTATCGATTATTGACTTTTTAGCCGGCTTTGGTGCCTTGAACATGAGCTAGGACCTTAAGATTCTGCATGAAAGGAGGACTAGCAGCCTAGTTGCACGGGAAAATGTGAAAAGTGTTCATATGTAGTAAAAACCTGAGAAATCCGTCCGTTTTCATCATTTGTTACAGAATCGACTTAAATCCATATCGTCACATTAGCCGCAGTTCTGTCTGAAACGGCTGTACTTATCGTCTGCAAAGCTATGTCGCGTGCTGCGGTATGCGGAGACACTAAAAGCACCATAGTAGAACATAGATCAAGCTTCTAAGTTGATGTAATAGCCAGTAAGAAGTAGTAAAATTTACGTTTTAGGAATCGATTTTTGACCATTTACCTGGCTTTGGAGCCATGGGCATGATGTAGGACCTTAAGATTCTGCATGAAAGGAGGACTAGCAGCCGAGTTGCAAGGGAGAATGTCAAAAGTGTTCATATGTAGTAAAAACCTGAGAAATCCGTCCGTTCTCGTCATTTGTTATCGAATCGACTTAAAGCCAGATCGTCACATTGGCCGCTCTTCTCTCTGAAACGGTTGTACTTATCGTCTGCAAAGCTATGTCGCGTGCTGCGGTATGCGGAGACACTTAAATCACCATTGTAGAACACAGATGAAGCATCTAAGTTGAAGTAATATCCAGTTAAATGTAGTACAATTCAAGACTTAGGTTCGATTATTGACTTTTTACCATTCTTTGGTGCCTTGGACATGAGATAGGACCTGAAGATTCTGCATGAAAGGAGGACTGGCAGCCGAGTTGCATGGGAGAATGTGAAAAGTGTTCATATGTAGTAAAAACCTGAGAAATCCGTCCGTTTTCGTCATTTGTTATCGAATCGACTGAAAGCCAGATCGTCACATTGGCCGCTTTTCTCTCTGAGACGGTTGTACTTATCGTCTGCAAAGCTATGTCGCGTGCTGCGGTATGCGGAGACACTTCAATCACCATAGTAGAACATAGATGAAGCTTGTAAGTTGATGTAATAGCCAGTAAGAAGTAGTACAATTTACGTTTTAGGAAGCGATTTTTGACTTTTTACCTGGCTTTGGAGCCATGGACATGATGTAGGACCTTAAGATTCTGCATGAAAGGAGGACTAGCAGCCGAGTTGCAAGGGAGAATGTTAAAAGTGTTCATATGTAGTAACAACCTGAGAAATCCGTCCGTTTTCGTCATTTGTTATCGAATCGACTTAAAGCCAGATCATCACATTGGCCGCTCTTCTCTCTGAAACGGCTGTACTTATCGTCTGAAAGCTATGTCGCGTGCTGCGGTATGCGGAGACACTAAAAGCACCATAGCAGAACACAGATGAAGCTTCTAAGATGATGTAATAGCCAGTAAGAATTAGTACAACTCAAGTTTTAGGTATCGATTATTGACTTATTTGCTGGCTTTGGTGCTTTGGACATGAGCTAGGACCTTAAGATTCTGCATAAAAGGAGGACTAGCAGCCGAATTGCACGCGAGAATGTGAAAAGTGTTCATATGTAGTAAAAACCTGAGAAATCCGTCCGTTTTCGTCATTTGTTATCGAATCGACTTAAAGCCAGATCGTCACATTGGACGCTCTTCTCTCTGAAACGGTTGTACTTATCGTCTGCAAAGCTATGTCGCGTGCTGCGGTATGCGGAGACACTTAAATCACCATTGTAGAACACAGATGAAGCTTCTAAGTTGAAGTAATATCCAGTTAAATGTAGTACAATTCAAGACTTAGGTTCGATTATTGACTTTTTACCATTCTTTGGTGCCTTGGACATGAGATAGGACCTGAAGATTCTGCATGAAAGGAGGACTGGCAGCCGAGTTGCATGGGAGAATGTGAAAAGTGTTCATATGTAGTAAAAACCTGAGAAATCCGTCCGTTTTCGTCATTTGTTATCGAATGGACTTAAACCCAGATTGTCACATTGGCCCCTCTTCTCTGAAACGGTTGTACTTATCGTCTGCAAAGCTATGTCGCGTGCTGCGGTATACGGAGACACTAAAAGCACCATAGTAGAACACAGATGAAGCTTCTAAGTTGATGTAATAGCCAGTAAGAAGTAGTACAGTTCAAGTTTTAGGTATCGATTATTGACTATTTTGCTGGCTTTTGTGCCTTTGTACATGAGCTAGGAGCTTAAGAATCTGCATGAAAGGAGGACTAGCAGCCGCGTTGCACGGGAGTATGTGAAAAGTGTTCATATGTAGTAACAACCTGAGAAATCCGTCCGTTTTCGTCATTTGTTATCGAATCGACTTAAAGCCAGATCGTCACATTGTCCGCTCTTCTCTCTGAAACGGTTGTACTTATCGTCTGCAAAGCTATGTCGCGTGCTGCGGTATGCGGAGACACTAAACCACCATAGTAGAACATAGACGAAGCTTCTAAGTTGATGTAATAGCCAGTAAGAAGTAGTACAATTTACGTTTTAGGTATCGATTTTTGACTTTTTAGCTGGCTTTGGAGCCTTGGACATGAGCTAGGCCCTTAAGATTCTGCTTGAAAGGAGGACTAGCAGCCGAGTTGTATGGGAGAATGTGAAAAGTGTTCATATGTAGTAAAAACCTAAAGAAATCCGTCCGTATTCGTCATTTGTTATGGAATCGACTTAAAGCCAGATCGTCACATTGGCCGCTCTTCTCACTGTAAAGGTTGTACTTATCGTCTGCAAAGCTATGTCGCGTGCTGCGGTATGCGGAGACACTAAAAGCACCATAGTAGAACACAGATGAAGCTTCTAAGTTGATGTAATAGCTAGTAAGATGTAGTACAGTTCAAGTTCTAGGTATCGATTATTGACTATTTAGCTGGCTTTGGTGCCTTGGACATGAGCTAGGAGCTTAAGATTCTGCATGAAAGGAGGACTAGCAGCCGCGTTGCACGGGAGTATGTGAAAAGTGTTCATATGTAGTAAAAACCTGAGAAATCCGTCCGGTTTCGTCATTTGTTATGGAATCGACTTAAAGCCAGGTCGTCACATTGGCCGCTCTTCTCTCTGAAACGGTTGTACTTATCGTCTGCAAAGCTATGTCGCGTGCTGCGGTATGCGGAGACACTAAACCACCATAGTAGAACATAGATGAAGCTTCTAAGTTGATGTAATAGCCAGTAAGAAGTAGAACAATTTACGTTTTAGGTATCGATTTTTGACTTTTTAGCTGGCTTTGGAGCCTTGGACATGAGCTAGGAATTAAGATTCTGCATGAAAGGAGGACTAGCAGCCGAGTTGCATGGGCCAATGTGAAAAGTGTTCATATGTAGTAAAAACCTAAAGAAATCCGTCCGTTCTCGTCATTTGTTATGGAATCGACTTAAAGCCAGATCGTCACATTGGCCGCTCTTCTCACTGTAAAGGTTGTACTTATCGTCTGCAAAGCTATGTCGCGTGCTGCGGTATACGGAGACACTAAAACCACCATAGTAGAACACAGATGAAGCTTCTAAGTTGATGTAATAGCTAGTAAGAAGTAGTACAGTTCAAGATTTAGGTATCGATTATTGACTATTTAGCTGGCTTTGGTGCCTTGGACATGAGCTAGGAGCTTAAGATTCTGCATGAAAGGAGGACTAGCAGCCGCGTTGCACGGGAGTATATGAAAAGTGTTCATATGTAGTAAAAACCAGAGAAATCCGTCCGTTTTCGTCATTTGTTATCGAATCGACTGAAAGCCAGATCGTCACATTGGACGCTCTTCTCTCTGAAACGGTTGTACTTATCGTCTGCAAAGCTATGTCGCGTGCTGCGGTATGCGGAGACACTTAAATCACCATTGTAGAAAACAGATGAAGCTTATAAGTTGAAGTAATATCCAGTTAAATGTAGTACAATTCAAGACTTAGGTTCGATTATTGACTTTTTACCATTCTTTGGTGCCTTGGACATGAGATAGGACCTTAAGATTCTGCATGAAAGGAGGACTAGCAGCCGAGTTGCATAGGAGAATGTGAAAAGTGTTCATATGTAGTAAAAACCTGAGAAATCCGTCCGTTTTCGTCATTTCTTATCGAATCGACTTAAATCCAGATTGTCACATTGGCCCCTCTTCTCTGAAACGGTTGTACTTATCGTCTGCAAAGCTATGTCGCGTGCTGCGGTATACGGAGACACTAAAAGCACCATAGTAGAACACAGATGAAGCTTCTAAGTTGATGTAATACCCAGTAAGAAGTAGTACAGTTCAAGTTTTAGGTATCGATTATTGACTATTTTGCTGGCTTTTGTGCCTTTGTACATGAGCTAGGAGCTTAAGAATCTGCATGAAAAGAGAACTAGCAGCCGCGTTGCACGGGAGTATGTGAAAAGTGTTCATATGTAGTAAAAACCTGAGAAATCCGTCCGTTTTCGTCATTTGTTATCGAATCGACTTAAAGCCAGATCGTCACATTGGCCGCTCTTCTCTCTGAAACGGTTGTACTTATCGTCTGCAAAGGTATGTCGCGTTCTGCGGTATGCGGAGACACTAAAAGCACCATAGTAGAACATAGAAGAAGCTTCTAATTTGATGTAATAGCCAGTAAGAAGTAGTACAATTTACGTTTTAGGAATCGATTTTTGACTTTTTACCTGGCTTTGGAGCCATGGACATGATGTAGGACCTTAAGATTCTGCATGAAAGGAGGACTATTAGCCGAGTTGCAAGGGAGAATGTTAAAAGTGTTCATATGTAGTAAAAACCTGAGAAATCCGTCCGTTTTCGTCATTTGTTATCGAATCGACTTAAAGCCAGATCGTCACATTGGCCGCTCTTCTCTCTGAAACGGTTGTACTTATCGTCTGCAAAGCTATGTCGCGTGCTGCGGTATGCGGAGACACTAAAAGCACCATAGTAGAACACAGATGAAGCTTCTAAGTTGATGTAATAGCCAGTAAGAAGTAGTGCAGTTCAAGTTTTAGTTATCGATTATTGACTATTTTGCTGGCTTTTGTGCCTTTGTACATGAGCTAGGAGCTTACGATTCTGCATGAAAGGAGGACTAGCAGCCGCGTTGCACGAAAGAATGTGAAAGGTGTTCATATGTAGCAAAAATCTGAGAAAAACGTCGGTTTTCGTCATTTGTTACCGAATCGACTTAAAGCAAGATCGTCACATTGGCCGCTCTTCTCTCTGAAACGGTTGTACTTATCGTCTGCAAAGCTATGTCGCGTGCTGCGGTATGCGGAGACACTAAAAGCACCATAGTAGAACACAGATGAAGCTTGTAAGTTGATGTAATACCCAGTAAGAATTAGTACAATTCAAGTTCTGGGTATTGATTATTGACTTTTTAGCTGGCTTTGGTGCCTTGGACATGAGCTAGGAATTAAGGCTCTGCATGAAAGGAGGACTAGCAGCCGAGTTGCAAGGGAGAATGTGAAAAGTGTTCATATGTAGTAAAAACCTAAAGAAATCCGTCCGTTCTCGTCATTTGTTATGGAATCGACTTATAGCCAGGTCGTCACATTTGCCGCTCTTCTCTCTGAAACGGTTGGACTTATCGTCTGCAAAGCTATGTCGCGTGCTGCGGTATGCGGAGACACTAAACAACCATAGTAGAACATAGATGAAGCTTCTAAGTTGATGTAATAGCCAGTAAGAAGTAGTACGATTTACGTTTTAGGTATCGATTTTTGACTTTTTAGCTGGCTTTGGAGACTTGGACATGAGCTAGGAATTAAGATTCTGCATGAAAGGAGGACTAGCAGCCGAGTTGCAAGGCGGAATGTGAAAAGTGTTCATATGTAGTAAAAACCTAAAGAAATCCGTCCGTTCTCGTCATTTGTTATGGAATCGCCTTAAAGCCAGATCGTCACATTGGCCGCTCTTCTCACTGTAAAGGTTGTACTTATCGTCTGCAAAGCTATGTCGGGTGCTGCGGTATGCGGAGACACTAAAAGCACCATAGTAGAACACAGATGAAGCTTCTAAGTTGATGTAATAGCTAGTAAGAAGTAGTACAGTTCAAGTTTTAGGTATCGATTATTGACTATTTAGATGGCTTTGGTGCCTTGGACATTAGCTAGGAGCTTAGGATTCTGCATGAAAGGAGGACTAGCAGCCGCGTTGCACGGGAGTATGTGAAAAGTGTTCATATGTAGTAAAAACCTGAGAAATCCGTCCGTTTTCGTCATTTGTTATCGAATCGACTGAAAGCCAGATCGACACATTGGCCGCTCTTCTCTCTGAACGGTTGTACTTATCGTCTGCAAAGCTATGTCGCGTGCTGCGGTATGCGGAGACACTAAAAGCACCATAGCAGAACACAGATGAAGCTTCTAAGTAATGTAATAGCCAGTAACAAGTAGTACAGTTCAACTTTTAGGTATCGATTATTGACTTTTTAGCTATCTTTGGTGCCTTGGACATGCGCTAGAACCTTAAGATTCTGCATGAAAGGAGGACTAGCAGTCGAGTTGCACGGGAGAATGTGAAAAATGTAAATATGTAGTAAAAACCTAAAAAAATCCGTCCGTTTTCGTCATTTGTTATCGAATCGACTTAAAGCCAGATCGTCACATTGGCCGCTCTTCTCTCTGAAACGGTTGTACTTATCGTCTGCAAAGCTATGTCGCGTGCTGCGGTATGCGGAGACACTAAAAGCACCATAGTAGAACACAGATGAAGCTTCTAAGTTGATGTAATAGCCAGTAAGAAGAAGTACAATTCAAGTTTTACGTATCGATTATTGACTATTTAGATGGCTTTGGTGCCTTGGACATGAGCTAGGACCTTAAGATTCTGTATGAAAGGAAGACTAGCAGTCGAGTTGCACGGGTGAATGTGAAAAGTGTTCATATGTAGTAAAAACCTGAGAAACCCGTCCGTTTTCGTCATTTGTTATCGAATCGACTTAAAGATAGATCGTCACATTGGCTGGTCTTCTCTCTGAAACGGTTGTACTTATCGTCTGCAAAGGTATGTCGAGTGCTGCGGTATGTGGAGACACTAAAAGCACCATAGTAGAACACAGATGAAGCTTCTAAGTTGATTTAATAGCAAGTAAGAAGTAGTACAATTCTAGTTTTAGGTATCGATTATTGACTTTTTAGCCGGCTTTGGTGCCTTGAACATGAGCTAGGACCTTAAGATTCTGCATGAAAGGAGGACTAGCAACCGAGATTCACGGGAAAATGTGAAAAGTGTTCATATGTAGTAAAAACCTGAGAAATCCGTCCGTTTTCATCATTTGTTACAGAATCGACTTAAATCCAGATCGTCACATTGGCCGCAGTTCTGTCTGAAACGGCTCTACTTATCGTCTGCAAAGCTATGTCGCGTGCTGCGGTATGCGGAGACACTAAAAAAACCATAGTAGAACACAGATGAAGTTTCTAAGTTGATGTAATAGCTAGTAAGAAGTAGTACAGTTCAAGTTTTAGGTATCGATTATTGACGATTTAGATGGCTTTGGTGCCTTGGACATTAGCTACGAGCTTAAGATTCTGCATGAAAGGAGGACAAGCAGCCGAGTTGCACGGGAGAATGTGACAAGTGTTCACATGTAGTAAAAACCTGAGAAATACGTCCGTTTTCGTCATTTGTTATCGAATCGACTTAAAGCCAGATCGTCACATTGGCCGATCTTCTCTCTGAAACGGTAGTACTTATCGTCTGCAAAGCTATGCCGCGTGCTGCGGTATGCGGAGACACTAAAAAAACCATAGTAGAACATAGATGAAGCTTCTAAGTTTATGTAATAGCCAGTAACAAGTAGTACAATTTACGTTTTAGGTATCGATTTTTGACTTTTTAGCTGGCTTTGGTGCCTTGGACATGAGCTAGGACCTTAAGATTCTACATGAAAGGAGGACTAACAGCCGAGTTTCATGGGAGAATGCGAAAAGTGTTCATATGTAGTAAAAACCTGAGAAATCCGTCCGTTTTCGTCATTTGTTATCGAATCGACTGAAAGCAAGATCGTCACATTGGCCGCTCTTCTTTCTGAAACGGTTGTACTTATCGTCTGCAAAGCTATGTCGCGTGCTGCGGTATGCGGAGACACTAAAAGCACCATAGTAGAACACATATGAAGCTTCTAAGTTGATGTAATAGCCAGTAAGAAGTAGTACAATTAAAGTTTTAGGTATCGATTATTGACTATTTAGCTGGCTTTGGTGCCTTGGACATGAGCTAGGAGCTTAAGATTCTGCATGAAAGGAGGACTAGCAGCCGCGTTGCACGGGAGTATGTGAAAAGTGTTCATATGTAGTAAAAACCAGAGAAATCCGTCCGTTTTCGTCATTTGTTATCGAATCGACTTAAAGCCAGATCGTCACATTGGCCGCTCTTCTCTCTGAAACGGTTGTACTTATCGTCTGCAAAGCTATGTCGCGTGCTGCGGTATGCGGAGACACTAAAAGCACCATAGTAGAACACAGATGAAGCTTCTAAGTTGATGTAATAGCCAGTAAGAAGAAGTACAATTCAAGTTTTACGTATCGATTATTGACTATTTAGATGGCTTTGGTGCCTTGGACATGAGCTAGGACCTTAAGATTCTGTATGAAAGGAAGACTAGCAGTCGAGTTGCACGGGTGAATGTGAAAAGTGTTCATATGTAGTAAAAACCTGAGAAACCCGTCCGTTTTCGTCATTTGTTATCGAATCGACTTAAAGATAGATCGTCACATTGGCTGGTCTTCTCTCTGAAACGGTTGTACTTATCGTCTGCAAAGGTATGTCGAGTGCTGCGGTATGTGGAGACACTAAAAGCACCATAGTAGAACACAGATGAAGCTTCTAAGTTGATTTAATAGCAAGTAAGAAGTAGTACAATTCTAGTTTTAGGTATCGATTATTGACTTTTTAGCCGGCTTTGGTGCCTTGAACATGAGCTAGGACCTTAAGATTCTGCATGAAAGGAGGACTAGCAACCGAGATTCACGGGAAAATGTGAAAAGTGTTCATATGTAGTAAAAACCTGAGAAATCCGTCCGTTTTCATCATTTGTTACAGAATCGACTTAAATCCAGATCGTCACATTGGCCGCAGTTCTGTCTGAAACGGCTCTACTTATCGTCTGCAAAGCTATGTCGCGTGCTGCGGTATGCGGAGACACTAAAAAAACCATAGTAGAACACAGATGAAGTTTCTAAGTTGATGTAATAGCTAGTAAGAAGTAGTACAGTTCAAGTTTTAGGTATCGATTATTGACGATTTAGATGGCTTTGGTGCCTTGGACATTAGCTACGAGCTTAAGATTCTGCATGAAAGGAGGACAAGCAGCCGAGTTGCACGGGAGAATGTGACAAGTGTTCACATGTAGTAAAAACCTGAGAAATACGTCCGTTTTCGTCATTTGTTATCGAATCGACTTAAAGCCAGATCGTCACATTGGCCGATCTTCTCTCTGAAACGGTAGTACTTATCGTCTGCAAAGCTATGCCGCGTGCTGCGGTATGCGGAGACACTAAAAAAACCATAGTAGAACATAGATGAAGCTTCTAAGTTGATGTAATAGCCAGTAACAAGTAGTACAATTTACGTTTTAGGTATCGATTTTTGACTTTTTAGCTGGCTTTGGTGCCTTGGACATGAGCTAGGACCTTAAGATTCTGCATGAAAGGAGGACTAACAGCCGAGTTTCATGGGAGAATGCGAAAAGTGTTCATATGTAGTAAAAACCTGAGAAATCCGTCCGTTTTCGTCATTTGTTATCGAATCGACTGAAAGCAAGATCGTCACATTGGCCGCTCTTCTTTCTGAAACGGTTGTACTTATCGTCTGCAAAGCTATGTCGCGTGCTGCGGTATGCGGAGACACTAAAAGCACCATAGTAGAACACATATGAAGCTTCTAAGTTGATGTAATAGCCAGTAAGAAGTAGTACAATTAAAGTTTTAGGTATCGATTATTGACTATTTAGCTGGCTTTGGTGCCTTGGACATGAGCTAGGAGCTTAAGATTCTGCATGAAAGGAGAACTAGCAGCCGCGTTGCACGGGAGTATGTGAAAAGTGTTCATATGTAGTAAAAACCTGAGAAATCCGTCCGTTTTCGTCATTTGTTATCGAATCGACTGAAAGCCAGATCGCCACATTGGCCGCTCTTCTCTCTGAAACGGTTGTACTTATCGTCTGCAAAGCTATGTCGCGTGCTGCGGTATGCGGAGACACTAAAATCACCATTGTATAACACAGATGAAGCTTCTAAGTTGAAGTAATATCCAGTTAAATGTAGTACAATTCAAGACTTAGGTTCGATTATTGACTTTTTACCATTCTTTGGTGCCTTGGACATGAGCTAGGACCTTAAGATTCTGCATGAAAGGAGGACTAGCAGCCGAGTTGCATGGGAGAATGTGAAAAGTGTTCATATGTAGTAAAAACCTGAGAAATCCGTCCGTTTTCGTCATTTGTTATCGAATCGACTTAAACCCAGATTGTCACATTGGCCTCTCTTCCCTGAAACGGTTGTACTTATCGTCTGCAAAGCTATGTCGCGTGCTGCGGTATACGGAGACACTAAAAGCACCATAGTAGAACACAGATGAAGCTTCTAAGTTGATGTAATAGCCAGTAAGAAGTAGTACAGTTCAATTTTTAGGTATCGATTATTGACTATTTAGATGGCTTTGGTGCCTTGGACATTAGCTAGGAGCTTAGGATTCTGCATGAAAGGAGGACTAGCAGCCGCGTTGCACGGGAGTATGTGAAAAGTGTTCATATGTAGTAAAACCTGAGAAATCCGTCCGTTTTCGTCATCTGTTATCGAATCGACTGAAAGCCAGATCGTCACATTGGCCGCTCTTCTCTCTGAACGGTTGTACTTATCGTCTGCAAAGCTATGTCGCGTGCTGCGGTATGCGGAGACACTAAAAGCACCACAGTAGAACACAGATGAAGCTTCTAAGTAATGTAATAGCCAGTAACAAGTAGTACAGTTCAACTTTTAGGTATCGATTATTGACTTTTTAGCTATCTTTGGTGCCTTGGACATGCGCTAGGACCTTAAGATTCTGCATGAAATGAGGACTAGCAGTCGAGTTGCACGGGAGAATGTGAAAAATGTAAATATGTAGTAAAAACCTAAAAAAATCCGTCCGTTTTCGTCATTTGTTATCGAATCGACTTAAAGCCAGGTCGTCACATTGGCCGCTCTTCTCTCTGAAACGGTTGTACTTATCGTCTGCAAAGCTATGTCGCGTGCTGCGGTATGCGGAGACACTAAAAGCACCATAGTAGAACACAGATGAAGCTTCTAAGTTGATGTAATAGCCAGTAAGAAGAAGTACAATTCAAGTTTTATGTATCGATTATTGACTATTTAGATGGCTTTGGTGCCTTGGACATGAGCTAGGACCTTAAGATTCTGCATGAAAGGAAGACTAGCAGTCGAGTTGCACGGGTGAATGTGAAAAGTGTTCATATGTAGTAAAAACCTGAGAAACCCGTCCGTTTTCGTCATTTGTTATCGAATCGACTTAAAGATAGATCGTCACATTGGCCGGTCTTCTCTCTGAAACGGTTGTACTTATCGTCTGCAAAGGTATGTCGAGTGCTGCGGTATGTGGAGACACTAAAAGCACCATAGTAGAACACAGATGAAGCTTCTAAGTTGATTTAATAGCAAGTAAGAAGTAGTACAATTCTAGTTTTAGGTATCGATTATTGACTTTTTAGCCGGCTTTAGTGCCTTGAACATGAGCTAGGACCTTAAGATTCTGCATGAAAGGAGGACTAGCAACCGAGATGCACGGGAAAATGTGAAAAGTGTTCATATGTAGTAAAAACCTGAGAAATCCGTCCGTTTTCATCATTTGTTACAGAATCGACTTAAATCCAGATCGTCACATTGGCCGCAGTTCTGTCTGAAACGGCTGTACTTATCGTCTGCAAAGCTATGTCGCGTGCTGCGGTATGCGGAGACACTAAAAGCACCATAGTAGAACATAGATGAAGCTTCTAAGTTGATGTAATAGCCAGTAAGAAGTAGTACAATTTACGTTTTAGGAATCGATTTTTGACTTTTTACCTGGCTTTGGAGCCTTGGACATGAGCTAGGAGTTAAGATTCTGCATGAAAGGAGGACTAGCAGCCGAGTTGCAAGGGAGAATGTGAAAAGTGTTCATATGTAGTAAAAACCTAAAGAAATCCGTCCGTTCTCGTCATTTGTTATGGAATCGACTTAAGGCCAGATCGTCACATTGGCCACTCTTCTCACTGTAAAGGTTGTACTTATCGTCTGCAAAGCTATGTCGGGTGCTGCGGTATGCGGAGACACTAAAAGCACCATAGTAGAACACAGATGAAGTTTCTAAGTTGATGTAATAGCTAGTAAGAAGTAGTACAGTTCAAGTTTTAGGTATCGATTATTGACGATTTAGATGGCTTTGGTGCCTTGGACATTAGCTAGGAGCTTAAGATTCTGCATGAAAGGAGGACTAGCAGCCGTGTTGCACGGGAGAATGTGACAAGTGTTCATATGTAGTAAAAACCTGAGAAATACGTCCGTTTTCGTCATTTGTTATCGAATCGACTTAAAGCCAGATCGTCACATTGGCCGCTCTTCTCTCTGAAACGGTAGTACTTATCGTCTGCAAAGCTATGTCGCGTGCTGCGGTATACGGAGACACTAAAAGCACCATAGTAGAACACAGATGAAGCTTCTAAGTTGATGTAATAGCTAGTAAGAAGTAGTACAGTTCAAGATTTAGGTATCGATTATTGACTATTTAGTTGGCTTTGGTGCCTTGGACATGAGCTAGGAGCTTAAGATTCTGCATGAAAGGAGGACTAGCAGCCGCGTTGCACGGGAGTATGTGAAAAGTGTTCATATGTAGTAAAAACCTGAGAAATCCGTCCGTTTTCGTCATTTGTTACCGAATCGACTTAAACCCAGATTGTCACATTGGCCGCTCTTCTCACTGTAAAGGTTGTACTTATCGTCTGCAGAGCTATGTCGCGTGCTGCGGTATGCGGAGACACTAAAAGCACCATAGTAGAACACAGATGAAGCTTCTAAGTTGATGTAATAGCTAGTAAGAAGTAGTACAGTTCAAGTTTTAGGTATCGATTATTGACTATTTAGCTGGCTTTGGTGCCTTGGACATGAGCTAGGAGCTTAAGATTCTGCATGAAAGGAGGACTAGCAGCCGCGTTGCACGGGAGTATGTGAAAAGTGTTCATATGTAGTAAAAACCTGAGAAATCCGGCCGTTTTCGTCATTTGTTATGGAATCGACTTAAAGCCAGGTCGTCACATTTCCCGCTCTTCTCTCTGAAACGGTTGTACTTATCGTCTGCAAAGCTATGTCGCGTGCTGTGGTATGCGGAGACACTAAACCACCATAGTAGAACATAGATGAAGCTTCTAAGTTGATGTAATAGCCAGTAAGAAGTAGTACAATTTACGTTTTAGGTATCGATTTTTGACTTTTTAGCTGGCTTTGGAGCCTTGGACATGAGCTAGGAGTTAAGATTCTGCATGAAAGGAGGACTAGCAGCCGAGTTGCAAGGGAGAATGTGAAAAGTGTTCATATGTAGTAAAAACCTAAAGAAATCCGTCCGTTCTCGTCATTTGTTATGGAATCGACTTAAAGCCAGATCGTCACATTGGCTGCTCTTCTCACTGTAAAGGTTGTACTTATCGTCTGCAAAGCTATGTCGGGTGCTGCGGTATGCGGAGACACTAAAAGCACCATAGTAGAACACAGATGAAGTTTCTAAGTTGATGTAATAGCTAGTAAGAAGTAGTACAGTTCAAGTTTTAGGTATCGATTATTGACGATTTAGATGGCTTTGGTGCCTTGGACATTAGCTAGGAGCTTGAGATTCTGCATGAAAGGTGGACTAGCAGCCGAGTTGCACGGGAGAATGTGACAAGTGTTCATATGTAGTAACAACCTGAGAAATACGTCCGTTTTCGTCATTTGTTATCGAATCGACTTAAAGCCAGATCGTCACATTGGCCGATCTTCTCTCTGAAACGGTAGTACTTATCGTCTGCAAAGCTATGTCGCGTGCTGCGGTATGCGGAGACACTAAAAAAACCATAGTAGAACATAGATGAAGCTTCTAAGTTGATGTAATAGCCAGTAAGAAGTAGTACAGTTCAATTTTTAGGTATCGATTATTGACTATTTTGCTGGCTTTTGTGCCTTTGTACATGAGCTAGGAGCTTAAGAATCTGCATGAAAGGAGGACTAGCAGCCGCGTTGCACGGGAGTATGTGAAAAGTGTTCATATGTAGTAACAACCTGAGAAATCCGTCCGTTTTCGTCATTTGTTATCGAATCGACTTAAAGCCAGATCGTCACATTGGCCGCTCTTCTCTCTGAAACGGTTGTACTTATCGTCTGCAAAGCTATGTCGCGTGCTGCGGTATGCGGAGACACTAAACCACGATAGTAGAACATAGATGAAGCTTCTAAGTTGATGTAGCCAGTAAGAAGTAGTACAATTTAGGTTTTAGGTATCGATTTTTGACTTTTTAGCTGGCTTTGGAGCCTTGGACATGAGCTAGGAATTAAGATTCTGCATGAAAGGAGGACTAGCAGCCGAGTTGCATGGGAGAATGTGAAAAGTGTTCATATGTAGTAAAAACCTAAAGAAATCGGTCCGTTTTCGTCATTTGTTATGGAATCAACTTAAAGCCAGATCGTCACTTTGGCCGCTCTTGTCACTGTAAAGGTTGTACTTATCGTCTGCAAAGCTATGTCGGGTGCTGCGGTATGCGGAGACACTAAAAGCACCATAGTAGAACACAGATGAAGCTTCTAAGTTGATGTAATAGCTAGTAAGAAGTAGTACAGTTCAAGTTTTAGGTATCGATTATTGACTATTTAGATGGCTTTGGTGCCTTGGACATTAGCTAGGAGCTTAGGATTCTGCATGAAAGGAGGACTAGCAGCCGCGTTGCACGGGAGTATGTGAAAAGTGTTCATATGTAGTAAAACCTGAGAAATCCGTCCGTTTTCGTCATCTGTTATCGAATCGACTGAAAGCCAGATCGTCACATTGGCCGCTCTTCTCTCTGAACGGTTGTACTTATCGTCTGCAAAGCTATGTCGCGTGCTGCGGTATGCGGAGACACTAAAAGCACCATAGTAGAACACAGATGAAGCTTCTAAGTAATGTAATAGCCAGTAACAAGTAGTACAGTTCAACTTTTAGGTATCGATTATTGACTTTTTAGCTATCTTTGGTGCCTTGGACATGCGCTAGGACCTTAAGATTCTGCATGAAATGAGGACTAGCAGTCGAGTTGCACGGGAGAATGTGAAAAATGTAAATATGTAGTAAAAACCTAAAAAAATCCGTCCGTTTTCGTCATTTGTTATCGAATCGACTTAAAGCCAGGTCGTCACATTGGCCGCTCTTCTCTCTGAAACGGTTGTACTTATCGTCTGCAAAGCTATGTCGCGTGCTGCGGTATGCGGAGACACTAAAAGCACCATAGTAGAACACAGATGAAGCTTCTAAGTTGATGTAATAGCCAGTAAGAAGAAGTACAATTCAAGTTTTATGTATCGATTATTGACTATTTAGATGGCTTTGGTGCCTTGGACATGAGCTAGGACCTTAAGATTCTGCATGAAAGGAAGACTAGCAGTCGAGTTGCACGGGTGAATGTGAAAAGTGTTCATATGTAGTAAAAACCTGAGAAACCCGTCCGTTTTCGTCATTTGTTATCGAATCGACTTAAAGATAGATCGTCACATTGGCCGGTCTTCTCTCTGAAACGGTTGTACTTATCGTCTGCAAAGGTATGTCGAGTGCTGCGGTATGTGGAGACACTAAAAGCACCATAGTAGAACACAGATGAAGCTTCTAAGTTGATTTAATAGCAAGTAAGAAGTAGTACAATTCTAGTTTTAGGTATCGATTATTGACTTTTTAGCCGGCTTTAGTGCCTTGAACATGAGCTAGGACCTTAAGATTCTGCATGAAAAGAGGACTAGCAACCGAGATGCACGGGAAAATGTGAAAAGTGTTCATATGTAGTAAAAACCTGAGAAATCCGTCCGTTTTCATCATTTGTTACAGAATCGACTTAAATCCAGATCGTCACATTGGCCGCAGTTCTGTCTGAAACGGCTGTACTTATCGTCTGCAAAGCTATGTCGCGTGCTGCGGTATGCGGAGACACTAAAAGCACCATAGTAGAACATAGATGAAGCTTCTAAGTTGATGTAATAGCCAGTAAGAAGTAGTACAATTTACGTTTTAGGAATCGATTTTTGACTTTTTACCTGGCTTTGGAGCCTTGGACATGAGCTAGGAGTTAAGATTCTGCATGAAAGGAGGACTAGCAGCCGAGTTGCAAGGGAGAATGTGAAAAGTGTTCATATGTAGTAAAAACCTAAAGAAATCCGTCCGTTCTCGTCATTTGTTATGGAATCGACTTAAAGCCAGATCGTCACATTGGCCGCTCTTCTCACTGTAAAGGTTGTACTTATCGTCTGCAAAGCTATGTCGGGTGCTGCGGTATGCGGAGACACTAAAAGCACCATAGTAGAACACAGATGAAGTTTCTAAGTTGATGTAATAGCTAGTAAGAAGTAGTACAGTTCAAGTTTTAGGTATCGATTATTGACGATTTAGATGGCTTTGGTGCCTTGGACATTAGCTAGGAGCTTAAGATTCTGCATGAAAGGAGGACTAGCAGCCGAGTTGCACGGGAGAATGTGACAAGTGTTCATATGTAGTAAAAACCTGAGAAATACGTCCGTTTTCGTCATTTGTTATCGAATCGACTTAAAGCCAGATCGTCACATTGGCCGCTCTTCTCTCTGAAACGGTAGTACTTATCGTCTGCAAAGCTATGTCGCGTGCTGCGGTATACGGAGACACTAAAAGCACCATAGTAGAACACAGATGAAGCTTCTAAGTTGATGTAATAGCTAGTAAGAAGTAGTACAGTTCAAGATTTAGGTATCGATTATTGACTATTTAGTTGGCTTTGGTGCCTTGGACATGAGCTAGGAGCTTAAGATTCTGCATGAAAGGAGGACTAGCAGCCGCGTTGCACGGGAGTATGTGAAAAGTGTTCATATGTAGTAAAAACCTGAGAAATCCGTCCGTTTTCGTCATTTGTTATCGAATCGACTTAAACCCAGATTGTCACATTGGCCGCTCTTCTCACTGTAAAGGTTGTACTTATCGTCTGCAGAGCTATGTCGCGTGCTGCGGTATGCGGAGACACTAAAAGCACCATAGTAGAACACAGATGAAGCTTCTAAGTTGATGTAATAGCTAGTAAGAAGTAGTACAGTTCAAGTTTTAGGTATCGATTATTGACTATTTAGCTGGCTTTGGTGCCTTGGACATGAGCTAGGAGCTTAAGATTCTGCATGAAAGGAGGACTAGCAGCCGCGTTGCACGGGAGTATGTGAAAAGTGTTCATATGTAGTAAAAACCTGAGAAATCCGGCCGTTTTCGTCATTTGTTATGGAATCGACTTAAAGCCAGGTCGTCACATTTCCCGCTCTTCTCTCTGAAACGGTTGTACTTATCGTCTGCAAAGCTATGTCGCGTGCTGTGGTATGCGGAGACACTAAACAACCATAGTAGAACATAGATGAAGCTTCTAAGTTGATGTAATAGCCAGTAAGAAGTAGTACAATTTACGTTTTAGGTATCGATTTTTGACTTTTTAGCTGGCTTTGGAGCCTTGGACATGAGCTAGGAGTTAAGATTCTGCATGAAAGGAGGACTAGCAGCCGAGTTGCAAGGGAGAATGTGAAAAGTGTTCATATGTAGTAAAAACCTAAAGAAATCCGTCCGTTCTCGTCATTTGTTATGGAATCGACTTAAAGCCAGATCGTCACATTGGCTGCTCTTCTCACTGTAAAGGTTGTACTTATCGTCTGCAAAGCTATGTCGGGTGCTGCGGTATGCGGAGACACTAAAAGCACCATAGTAGAACACAGATGAAGTTTCTAAGTTGATGTAATAGCTAGTAAGAAGTAGTACAGTTCAAGTTTTAGGTATCGATTATTGACGATTTAGATGGCTTTGGTGCCTTGGACATTAGCTAGGAGCTTGAGATTCTGCATGAAAGGTGGACTAGCAGCCGAGTTGCACGGGAGAATGTGACAAGTGTTCATATGTAGTAAAAACCTGAGAAATACGTCCGTTTTCGTCATTTGTTATCGAATCGACTTAAACCCAGATTGTCACATTGGCCCCTCTTCCCTGAAACGGTTTTACTTATCGTCTGCAAAGCTATGTCGCGTGCTGCGGTATACGGAGACACTAAAAGCACCATAGTAGAACACAGATGAAGCTTCTAAGTTGATGTAATAGCCAGTAAGAAGTAGTACAGTTCAATTTTTAGGTATCGATTATTGACTATTTTGCTGGCTTTTGTGCCTTTGTACATGAGCTAGGAGCTTAAGAATCTGCATGAAAGGAGGACTAGCAGCCGCGTTGCACGGGAGTATGTGAAAAGTGTTCATATGTAGTAACAACCTGAGAAATCCGTCCGTTTTCGTCATTTGTTATCGAATCGACTTAAAGCCAGATCGTCACATTGGCCGCTCTTCTCTCTGAAACGGTTGTACTTATCGTCTGCAAAGCTATGTCGCGTGCTGCGGTATGCGGAGACACTAAACCACGATAGTAGAACATAGATGAAGGTTCTAAGTTGATGTAGCCAGTAAGAAGTAGTACAATTTACGTTTTAGGTATCGATTTTTGACTTTTTAGCTGGCTTTGGAGCCTTGGACATGAGCTAGGAATTAAGATTCTGCATGAAAGGAGGACTAGCAGCCGAGTTGCATGGGAGAATGTGAAAAGTGTTCATATGTAGTAAAAACCTAAAGAAATCGGTCCGTTTTCGTCATTTGTTATGGAATCGACTTAAAGCCAGATCGTCACATTGGCCGCTCTTGTCACTGTAAAGGTTGTACTTATCGTCTGCAAAGCTATGTCGCGTCCTGCGGTATGCGGAGACACTAAAAGCACCATAGTAGAACACAGATGAAGCTTCTAAGTTGATGTAATAGCTAGTAAGAAGTAGTACAGTTCAAGTTTTAGGTATCGATTATTGACTATTTAGATAGCTTTGGTGCCTTGGACATTAGCTAGGAGCTTAAGATTCTGCATGAAAGGAGGACTAGCAGCGGCGTTGCACGGGAGAATGTGAAAAATGTTCATATGTAGTAAAAACCTAAAGAAATCCGTCCGTTTTCGTCATTTGTTATCGAATCGACTTAAAGCCAGATCGTCACATTGGCCGCTCTTCTCTCTGAAACGGTTGTACTTATCGTCTGCAAAGCTATGTCGCGTGCTGCGGTATGCGGAGACACTAAAAGCACCATAGTAGAACACAGATGAAGCTTCTAAGTTGATGTAACAGCCAGTAAGAAGTAGTACAATTCAAGTTTTAGGTATCGATTATTGACTTTTTTGCTGGCTTTGGTGCCTTGGACATGAGCTAGGACCTTAAGATTCTGCATGAAAGGAGGACAAGCAGCCGAGTTGCATGGGAGAATGTGAAAAGTGTTCATATGTAGGAAAAACCTGAGAAATCCGTCCGTTTTCGTCATTTGTTATCGAATCGACTTAAATCAGGATCGTCACATTGGCCGCAGTTCTGTCTGAAACGGTTGTACTTATCGTCTGCAAAGCTATGTCGCGTGCTGCGGTATGCGGAGACACTAAAAGCACCATAGTAGAACACAGATGAAGCTTCTAAGTTGATGTAATAGCCAGTAAGAAGTAGTACAATTCAAGTTTTATGTATCGATTATTGACTCTTTAGCTGGCTTTGGTGCCTTGGACATGAGCTAGGACCATAAGATTCTGCATGAAAGGAGGACTAGCAGCCGAGTTGCATGGGAGAATGTGAAAAGTGTTCATATGTAGTAAAAATATGAGAAATCCGTCCGTTTTCGTCATTTGTTATCGAATCGACTAAAAGCCAGATCGTCACATTGACCGCTCTTCCCTCTGAAACGGTTGTACTTATCGTCTGCAAAGCTATGTCGCGTGCTGCGGTATGCGGAGACACTAATAGCACCATAGTAGAACACAGATGAAGCTTCTAAGTTGATGTAATAGCATGCAGGAAGTAGTACAATTCAAGTTTTAGGTATCGATTATTGATTTTTAGCTGGCTTTGGTGCCTCGGATATGAGATAGGACCTTAAGATTCTGCATGAAAGGAGGACTAGCAGTCGAGTTGCACGGGAGAATGTGATAAGTGTTCATATGTAGTAAAAACCTAAAGAAATCCGTCCGTTTTCGTCATTTGTTATCGAATCGACTTAAAGCCAGATCGTCACATTGGCCGCTCCTCTCTCTGAAACGGTTGTACTTATCGACTGCAAAGCTATGTCGCGTGCTGCGGTATGCCTAGACACTAAAAGCACCATAGTGGAACACAGATGAAGCTTCTAAGTTGATGTAATAGCCAGTAAGAAGTAGTACAATTTACGTTTTAGGTATCGATTTTTGACTTTTTAGCTGGCTTTGGAGCCTTGGACATGAGCTAGGAGTTAAGATTCTGCATGAAAGGAGGACTAGCAGCCGAGTTGCAAGGGAGAATGTGAAAAGTGTTCATATGTAGTAAAAACCTAAAGAAATCCGTCCGTTCTCGTCATTTGTTATGGAATCGACTTAAAGCCAGATCGTCACATTGGCTGCTCTTCTCACTGTAAAGGTTGTACTTATCGTCTGCAAAGCTATGTCGGGTGCTGCGGTATGCGGAGACACTAAAAGCACCATAGTAGAACACAGATGAAGTTTCTAAGTTGATGTAATAGCTAGTAAGAAGTAGTACAGTTCAAGTTTTAGGTATCGATTATTGACGATTTAGATGGCTTTGGTGCCTTGGACATTAGCTAGGAGCTTGAGATTCTGCATGAAAGGTGGACTAGCAGCCGAGTTGCACGGGAGAATGTGACAAGTGTTCATATGTAGTAAAAACCTGAGAAATACGTCCGTTTTCGTCATTTGTTATCGAATCGACTTAAAGCCAGATCGTCACATTGGCCGATCTTCTCTCTGAAACGGTAGTACTTATCGTCTGCAAAGCTATGTCGCGTGCTGCGGTATGCGGAGACACTAAAAAAACCATAGTAGAACATAGATGAAGCTTCTAAGTTGATGTAATAGCCAGTAAGTAGTAGTAAAATTTATGTTTTAGGTATCGATTTTTGACTTTTTAGCTGGCTTTGGTGCCTTGGACATGAGCTAGGACCTTAAGATTCTGCATGAAAGGAGGACTAGCAGCCGAGTTGCATGGGAGAATGTGAAATGTGTTCATATGTAGTAAAAACCTGAGAAATCCGTCCGTTTTCGTCATTTGTTATCGAATCGACTTAAACCCAGATTGTCACATTGGCCCCTCTTCCCTGAAACGGTTTTACTTATCGTCTGCAAAGCTATGTCGCGTGCTGCGGTATACGGAGACACTAAAAGCACCATAGTAGAACACAGATGAAGCTTCTAAGTTGATGTAATAGCCAGTAAGAAGTAGTACAGTTCAATTTTTAGGTATCGATTATTGACTATTTTGCTGGCTTTTGTGCCTTTGTACATGAGCTAGGAGCTTAAGAATCTGCATGAAAGGAGGACTAGCAGCCGCGTTGCACGGGAGTATGTGAAAAGTGTTCATATGTAGTAACAACCTGAGAAATCCGTCCGTTTTCGTCATTTGTTATCGAATCGACTTAAAGCCAGATCGTCACATTGGCCGCTCTTCTCTCTGAAACGGTTGTACTTATCGTCTGCAAAGCTATGTCGCGTGCTGCGGTATGCGGAGACACTAAACCACGATAGTAGAACATAGATGAAGGTTCTAAGTTGATGTAGCCAGTAAGAAGTAGTACAATTTACGTTTTAGGTATCGATTTTTGACTTTTTAGCTGGCTTTGGAGCCTTGGACATGAGCTAGGAATTAAGATTCTGCATGAAAGGAGGACTAGCAGCCGAGTTGCATGGGAGAATGTGAAAAGTGTTCATATGTAGTAAAAACCTAAAGAAATCGGTCCGTTTTCGTCATTTGTTATGGAATCGACTTAAAGCCAGATCGTCACATTGGCCGCTCTTGTCACTGTAAAGGTTGTACTTATCGTCTGCAAAGCTATGTCGCGTCCTGCGGTATGCGGAGACACTAAAAGCACCATAGTAGAACACAGATGAAGCTTCTAAGTTGATGTAATAGCTAGTAAGAAGTAGTACAGTTCAAGTTTTAGGTATCGATTATTGACTATTTAGATAGCTTTGGTGCCTTGGACATTAGCTAGGAGCTTAAGATTCTGCATGAAAGGAGGACTAGCAGCGGCGTTGCACGGGAGAATGTGAAAAATGTTCATATGTAGTAAAAACCTAAAGAAATCCGTCCGTTTTCGTCATTTGTTATCGAATCGACTTAAAGCCAGATCGTCACATTGGCCGCTCTTCTCTCTGAAACGGTTGTACTTATCGTCTGCAAAGCTATGTCGCGTGCTGCGGTATGCGGAGACACTAAAAGCACCATAGTAGAACACAGATGAAGCTTCTAAGTTGATGTAACAGCCAGTAAGATGTAGTACAATTCAAGTTTTAGGTATCGATTATTGACTTTTTTGCTGGCTTTGGTGCCTTGGACATGAGCTAGGACCTTAAGATTCTGCATGAAAGGAGGACAAGCAGCCGAGTTGCATGGGAGAATGTGAAAAGTGTTCATATGTAGGAAAAACCTGAGAAATCCGTCCGTTTTCGTCATTTGTTATCGAATCGACTTAAATCAGGATCGTCACATTGGCCGCAGTTCTGTCTGAAACGGTTGTACTTATCGTCTGCAAAGCTATGTCGCGTGCTGCGGTATGCGGAGACACTAAAAGCACCATAGTAGAACACAGATGAAGCTTCTAAGTTGATGTAATAGCCAGTAAGAAGTAGTACAATTCAAGTTTTATGTATCGATTATTGACTCTTTAGCTGGCTTTGGTGCCTTGGACATGAGCTAGGACCATAAGATTCTGCATGAAAGGAGGACTAGCAGCCGAGTTGCATGGGAGAATGTGAAAAGTGTTCATATGTAGTAAAAATATGAGAAATCCGTCCGTTTTCGTCATTTGTTATCGAATCGACTAAAAGCCAGATCGTCACATTGACCGCTCTTCCCTCTGAAACGGTTGTACTTATCGTCTGCAAAGCTATGTCGCGTGCTGCGGTATGCGGAGACACTAATAGCACCATAGTAGAACACAGATGAAGCTTCTAAGTTGATGTAATAGCATGCAGGAAGTAGTACAATTCAAGTTTTAGGTATCGATTATTGATTTTTAGCTGGCTTTGGTGCCTCGGATATGAGATAGGACCTTAAGATTCTGCATGAAAGGAGGACTAGCAGTCGAGTTGCACGGGAGAATGTGATAAGTGTTCATATGTAGTAAAAACCTAAAGAAATCCGTCCGTTTTCGTCATTTGTTATCGAATCGACTTAAAGCCAGATCGTCACATTGGCCGCTCCTCTCTCTGAAACGGTTGTACTTATCGACTGCAAAGCTATGTCGCGTGCTGCGGTATGCCTAGACACTAAAAGCACCATAGTGGAACACAGATGAAGCTTCTAAGTTGATGTAATAGCCAGTAAGAAGTAGTACAATTTACGTTTTAGGTATCGATTTTTGACTTTTTAGCTGGCTTTGGAGCCTTGGACATGAGCTAGGAGTTAAGATTCTGCATGAAAGGAGGACTAGCAGCCGAGTTGCAAGGGAGAATGTGAAAAGTGTTCATATGTAGTAAAAACCTAAAGAAATCCGTCCGTTCTCGTCATTTGTTATGGAATCGACTTAAAGCCAGATCGTCACATTGGCTGCTCTTCTCACTGTAAAGGTTGTACTTATCGTCTGCAAAGCTATGTCGGGTGCTGCGGTATGCGGAGACACTAAAAGCACCATAGTAGAACACAGATGAAGTTTCTAAGTTGATGTAATAGCTAGTAAGAAGTAGTACAGTTCAAGTTTTAGGTATCGATTATTGACGATTTAGATGGCTTTGGTGCCTTGGACATTAGCTAGGAGCTTGAGATTCTGCATGAAAGGTGGACTAGCAGCCGAGTTGCACGGGAGAATGTGACAAGTGTTCATATGTAGTAAAAACCTGAGAAATACGTCCGTTTTCGTCATTTGTTATCGAATCGACTTAAAGCCAGATCGTCACATTGGCCGATCTTCTCTCTGAAACGGTAGTACTTATCGTCTGCAAAGCTATGTCGCGTGCTGCGGTATGCGGAGACACTAAAAAAACCATAGTAGAACATAGATGAAGCTTCTAAGTTGATGTAATAGCCAGTAAGTAGTAGTAAAATTTATGTTTTAGGTATCGATTTTTGACTTTTTAGCTGGCTTTGGTGCCTTGGACATGAGCTAGGACCTTAAGATTCTGCATGAAAGGAGGACTAGCAGCCGAGTTGCATGGGAGAATGTGAAATGTGTTCATATGTAGTAAAAACCTGAGAAATCCGTCCGTTTTCGTCATTTGTTATCGAATCGACTTAAACCCAGATTGTCACATTGGCCCCTCTTCCCTGAAACGGTTTTACTTATCGTCTGCAAAGCTATGTCGCGTGCTGCGGTATACGGAGACACTAAAAGCACCATAGTAGAACACAGATGAAGCTTCTAAGTTGATGTAATAGCCAGTAAGAAGTAGTACAGTTCAATTTTTAGGTATCGATTATTGACTATTTTGCTGGCTTTTGTGCCTTTGTACATGAGCTAGGAGCTTAAGAATCTGCATGAAAGGAGGACTAGCAGCCGCGTTGCACGGGAGTATGTGAAAAGTGTTCATATGTAGTAACAACCTGAGAAATCCGTCCGTTTTCGTCATTTGTTATCGAATCGACTTAAAGCCAGATCGTCACATTGGCCGCTCTTCTCTCTGAAACGGTTGTACTTATCGTCTGCAAAGCTATGTCGCGTGCTGCGGTATGCGGAGACACTAAACCACGATAGTAGAACATAGATGAAGGTTCTAAGTTGATGTAGCCAGTAAGAAGTAGTACAATTTACGTTTTAGGTATCGATTTTTGACTTTTTAGCTGGCTTTGGAGCCTTGGACATGAGCTAGGAATTAAGATTCTGCATGAAAGGAGGACTAGCAGCCGAGTTGCATGGGAGAATGTGAAAAGTGTTCATATGTAGTAAAAACCTAAAGAAATCGGTCCGTTTTCGTCATTTGTTATGGAATCGACTTAAAGCCAGATCGTCACATTGGCCGCTCTTGTCACTGTAAAGGTTGTACTTATCGTCTGCAAAGCTATGTCGCGTCCTGCGGTATGCGGAGACACTAAAAGCACCATAGTAGAACACAGATGAAGCTTCTAAGTTGATGTAATAGCTAGTAAGAAGTAGTACAGTTCAAGTTTTAGGTATCGATTATTGACTATTTAGATAGCTTTGGTGCCTTGGACATTAGCTAGGAGCTTAAGATTCTGCATGAAAGGAGGACTAGCAGCGGCGTTGCACGGGAGAATGTGAAAAATGTTCATATGTAGTAAAAACCTAAAGAAATCCGTCCGTTTTCGTCATTTGTTATCGAATCGACTTAAAGCCAGATCGTCACATTGGCCGCTCTTCTCTCTGAAACGGTTGTACTTATCGTCTGCAAAGCTATGTCGCGTGCTGCGGTATGCGGAGACACTAAAAGCACCATAGTAGAACACAGATGAAGCTTCTAAGTTGATGTAACAGCCAGTAAGAAGTAGTACAATTCAAGTTTTAGGTATCGATTATTGACTTTTTTGCTGGCTTTGGTGCCTTGGACATGAGCTAGGACCTTAAGATTCTGCATGAAAGGAGGACTAGCAGCCGAGTTGCATGGGAGAATGTGAAATGTGTTCATATGTAGTAAAAACCTGAGAAATCCGTCCGTTTTCGTCATTTGTTATCGAATCGACTTAAACCCAGATTGTCACATTGGCCCCTCTTCCCTGAAACGGTTTTACTTATCGTCTGCAAAGCTATGTCGGGTGCTGCGGTATGCGGAGACACTAAAAGCACCATAGTAGAACACAGATGAAGTTTCTAAGTTGATGTAATAGCTAGTAAGAAGTAGTACAGTTCAAGTTTTAGGTATCGATTATTGACGATTTAGATGGCTTTGGTGCCTTGGACATTAGCTAGGAGCTTGAGATTCTGCATGAAAGGTGGACTAGCAGCCGAGTTGCACGGGAGAATGTGACAAGTGTTCATATGTAGTAAAAACCTGAGAAATACGTCCGTTTTCGTCATTTGTTATCGAATCGACTTAAACCCAGATTGTCACATTGGCCCCTCTTCCCTGAAACGGTTTTACTTATCGTCTGCAAAGCTATGTCGCGTGCTGCGGTATACGGAGACACTAAAAGCACCATAGTAGAACACAGATGAAGCTTCTAAGTTGATGTAATAGCCAGTAAGAAGTAGTACAGTTCAATTTTTAGGTATCGATTATTGACTATTTTGCTGGCTTTTGTGCCTTTGTACATGAGCTAGGAGCTTAAGAATCTGCATGAAAGGAGGACTAGCAGCCGCGTTGCACGGGAGTATGTGAAAAGTGTTCATATGTAGTAACAACCTGAGAAATCCGTCCGTTTTCGTCATTTGTTATCGAATCGACTTAAAGCCAGATCGTCACATTGGCCGCTCTTCTCTCTGAAACGGTTGTACTTATCGTCTGCAAAGCTATGTCGCGTGCTGCGGTATGCGGAGACACTAAACCACGATAGTAGAACATAGATGAAGGTTCTAAGTTGATGTAGCCAGTAAGAAGTAGTACAATTTACGTTTTAGGTATCGATTTTTGACTTTTTAGCTGGCTTTGGAGCCTTGGACATGAGCTAGGAATTAAGATTCTGCATGAAAGGAGGACTAGCAGCCGAGTTGCATGGGAGAATGTGAAAAGTGTTCATATGTAGTAAAAACCTAAAGAAATCGGTCCGTTTTCGTCATTTGTTATGGAATCGACTTAAAGCCAGATCGTCACATTGGCCGCTCTTGTCACTGTAAAGGTTGTACTTATCGTCTGCAAAGCTATGTCGCGTCCTGCGGTATGCGGAGACACTAAAAGCACCATAGTAGAACACAGATGAAGCTTCTAAGTTGATGTAATAGCTAGTAAGAAGTAGTACAGTTCAAGTTTTAGGTATCGATTATTGACTATTTAGATAGCTTTGGTGCCTTGGACATTAGCTAGGAGCTTAAGATTCTGCATGAAAGGAGGACTAGCAGCGGCGTTGCACGGGAGAATGTGAAAAATGTTCATATGTAGTAAAAACCTAAAGAAATCCGTCCGTTTTCGTCATTTGTTATCGAATCGACTTAAAGCCAGATCGTCACATTGGCCGCTCTTCTCTCTGAAACGGTTGTACTTATCGTCTGCAAAGCTATGTCGCGTGCTGCGGTATGCGGAGACACTAAAAGCACCATAGTAGAACACAGATGAAGCTTCTAAGTTGATGTAACAGCCAGTAAGAAGTAGTACAATTCAAGTTTTAGGTATCGATTATTGACTTTTTTGCTGGCTTTGGTGCCTTGGACATGAGCTAGGACCTTAAGATTCTGCATGAAAGGAGGACAAGCAGCCGAGTTGCATGGGAGAATGTGAAAAGTGTTCATATGTAGGAAAAACCTGAGAAATCCGTCCGTTTTCGTCATTTGTTATCGAATCGACTTAAATCAGGATCGTCACATTGGCCGCAGTTCTGTCTGAAACGGTTGTACTTATCGTCTGCAAAGCTATGTCGCGTGCTGCGGTATGCGGAGACACTAAAAGCACCATAGTAGAACACAGATGAAGCTTCTAAGTTGATGTAATAGCCAGTAAGAAGTAGTACAATTCAAGTTTTATGTATCGATTATTGACTCTTTAGCTGGCTTTGGTGCCTTGGACATGAGCTAGGACCATAAGATTCTGCATGAAAGGAGGACTAGCAGCCGAGTTGCATGGGAGAATGTGAAAAGTGTTCATATGTAGTAAAAATATGAGAAATCCGTCCGTTTTCGTCATTTGTTATCGAATCGACTAAAAGCCAGATCGTCACATTGACCGCTCTTCCCTCTGAAACGGTTGTACTTATCGTCTGCAAAGCTATGTCGCGTGCTGCGGTATGCGGAGACACTAATAGCACCATAGTAGAACACAGATGAAGCTTCTAAGTTGATGTAATAGCATGCAGGAAGTAGTACAATTCAAGTTTTAGGTATCGATTATTGATTTTTAGCTGGCTTTGGTGCCTCGGATATGAGATAGGACCTTAAGATTCTGCATGAAAGGAGGACTAGCAGTCGAGTTGCACGGGAGAATGTGATAAGTGTTCATATGTAGTAAAAACCTAAAGAAATCCGTCCGTTTTCGTCATTTGTTATCGAATCGACTTAAAGCCAGATCGTCACATTGGCCGCTCCTCTCTCTGAAACGGTTGTACTTATCGACTGCAAAGCTATGTCGCGTGCTGCGGTATGCCTAGACACTAAAAGCACCATAGTGGAACACAGATGAAGCTTCTAAGTTGATGTAATAGCCAGTAAGAAGTAGTACAATTTACGTTTTAGGTATCGATTTTTGACTTTTTAGCTGGCTTTGGAGCCTTGGACATGAGCTAGGAGTTAAGATTCTGCATGAAAGGAGGACTAGCAGCCGAGTTGCAAGGGAGAATGTGAAAAGTGTTCATATGTAGTAAAAACCTAAAGAAATCCGTCCGTTCTCGTCATTTGTTATGGAATCGACTTAAAGCCAGATCGTCACATTGGCTGCTCTTCTCACTGTAAAGGTTGTACTTATCGTCTGCAAAGCTATGTCGGGTGCTGCGGTATGCGGAGACACTAAAAGCACCATAGTAGAACACAGATGAAGTTTCTAAGTTGATGTAATAGCTAGTAAGAAGTAGTACAGTTCAAGTTTTAGGTATCGATTATTGACGATTTAGATGGCTTTGGTGCCTTGGACATTAGCTAGGAGCTTGAGATTCTGCATGAAAGGTGGACTAGCAGCCGAGTTGCACGGGAGAATGTGACAAGTGTTCATATGTAGTAAAAACCTGAGAAATACGTCCGTTTTCGTCATTTGTTATCGAATCGACTTAAAGCCAGATCGTCACATTGGCCGATCTTCTCTCTGAAACGGTAGTACTTATCGTCTGCAAAGCTATGTCGCGTGCTGCGGTATGCGGAGACACTAAAAAAACCATAGTAGAACATAGATGAAGCTTCTAAGTTGATGTAATAGCCAGTAAGTAGTAGTAAAATTTATGTTTTAGGTATCGATTTTTGACTTTTTAGCTGGCTTTGGTGCCTTGGACATGAGCTAGGACCTTAAGATTCTGCATGAAAGGAGGACTAGCAGCCGAGTTGCATGGGAGAATGTGAAATGTGTTCATATGTAGTAAAAACCTGAGAAATCCGTCCGTTTTCGTCATTTGTTATCGAATCGACTTAAACCCAGATTGTCACATTGGCCCCTCTTCCCTGAAACGGTTTTACTTATCGTCTGCAAAGCTATGTCGCGTGCTGCGGTATACGGAGACACTAAAAGCACCATAGTAGAACACAGATGAAGCTTCTAAGTTGATGTAATAGCCAGTAAGAAGTAGTACAGTTCAATTTTTAGGTATCGATTATTGACTATTTTGCTGGCTTTTGTGCCTTTGTACATGAGCTAGGAGCTTAAGAATCTGCATGAAAGGAGGACTAGCAGCCGCGTTGCACGGGAGTATGTGAAAAGTGTTCATATGTAGTAACAACCTGAGAAATCCGTCCGTTTTCGTCATTTGTTATCGAATCGACTTAAAGCCAGATCGTCACATTGGCCGCTCTTCTCTCTGAAACGGTTGTACTTATCGTCTGCAAAGCTATGTCGCGTGCTGCGGTATGCGGAGACACTAAACCACGATAGTAGAACATAGATGAAGGTTCTAAGTTGATGTAGCCAGTAAGAAGTAGTACAATTTACGTTTTAGGTATCGATTTTTGACTTTTTAGCTGGCTTTGGAGCCTTGGACATGAGCTAGGAATTAAGATTCTGCATGAAAGGAGGACTAGCAGCCGAGTTGCATGGGAGAATGTGAAAAGTGTTCATATGTAGTAAAAACCTAAAGAAATCGGTCCGTTTTCGTCATTTGTTATGGAATCGACTTAAAGCCAGATCGTCACATTGGCCGCTCTTGTCACTGTAAAGGTTGTACTTATCGTCTGCAAAGCTATGTCGCGTCCTGCGGTATGCGGAGACACTAAAAGCACCATAGTAGAACACAGATGAAGCTTCTAAGTTGATGTAATAGCTAGTAAGAAGTAGTACAGTTCAAGTTTTAGGTATCGATTATTGACTATTTAGATAGCTTTGGTGCCTTGGACATTAGCTAGGAGCTTAAGATTCTGCATGAAAGGAGGACTAGCAGCGGCGTTGCACGGGAGAATGTGAAAAATGTTCATATGTAGTAAAAACCTAAAGAAATCCGTCCGTTTTCGTCATTTGTTATCGAATCGACTTAAAGCCAGATCGTCACATTGGCCGCTCTTCTCTCTGAAACGGTTGTACTTATCGTCTGCAAAGCTATGTCGCGTGCTGCGGTATGCGGAGACACTAAAAGCACCATAGTAGAACACAGATGAAGCTTCTAAGTTGATGTAACAGCCAGTAAGAAGTAGTACAATTCAAGTTTTAGGTATCGATTATTGACTTTTTTGCTGGCTTTGGTGCCTTGGACATGAGCTAGGACCTTAAGATTCTGCATGAAAGGAGGACAAGCAGCCGAGTTGCATGGGAGAATGTGAAAAGTGTTCATATGTAGGAAAAACCTGAGAAATCCGTCCGTTTTCGTCATTTGTTATCGAATCGACTTAAATCAGGATCGTCACATTGGCCGCAGTTCTGTCTGAAACGGTTGTACTTATCGTCTGCAAAGCTATGTCGCGTGCTGCGGTATGCGGAGACACTAAAAGCACCATAGTAGAACACAGATGAAGCTTCTAAGTTGATGTAATAGCCAGTAAGAAGTAGTACAATTCAAGTTTTATGTATCGATTATTGACTCTTTAGCTGGCTTTGGTGCCTTGGACATGAGCTAGGACCATAAGATTCTGCATGAAAGGAGGACTAGCAGCCGAGTTGCATGGGAGAATGTGAAAAGTGTTCATATGTAGTAAAAATATGAGAAATCCGTCCGTTTTCGTCATTTGTTATCGAATCGACTAAAAGCCAGATCGTCACATTGACCGCTCTTCCCTCTGAAACGGTTGTACTTATCGTCTGCAAAGCTATGTCGCGTGCTGCGGTATGCGGAGACACTAATAGCACCATAGTAGAACACAGATGAAGCTTCTAAGTTGATGTAATAGCATGCAGGAAGTAGTACAATTCAAGTTTTAGGTATCGATTATTGATTTTTAGCTGGCTTTGGTGCCTCGGATATGAGATAGGACCTTAAGATTCTGCATGAAAGGAGGACTAGCAGTCGAGTTGCACGGGAGAATGTGATAAGTGTTCATATGTAGTAAAAACCTAAAGAAATCCGTCCGTTTTCGTCATTTGTTATCGAATCGACTTAAAGCCAGATCGTCACATTGGCCGCTCCTCTCTCTGAAACGGTTGTACTTATCGACTGCAAAGCTATGTCGCGTGCTGCGGTATGCCTAGACACTAAAAGCACCATAGTGGAACACAGATGAAGCTTCTAAGTTGATGTAATAACCAGTAAGAAGTAGTACAGTTCAAGTTTTAGGTATCGATTATTGACTATTTTGCTGGCTTTTGTGCCTTGGACATGAGCTAGGAGCTTAAGATTCTGCATGAAAGGAGGACTAGCAGCCAGGTTGCACGGGAGTATGCGAAAAGTGTTCATATGTAGTAAAAACCTTAGAAATCCGTCCGTTTTCGTCATTTGTTATCGAATCGACGTAAAGGCAGATCGTCACATTGGCCGCTCTTCTCTCTGAAACGGTTGTACTTATCGTCTGCAAAGCTATGTCGCGTGCTGCGGTATGCGGAGACACTAAAAGCACCATAGTAGAACACAGATGAAGCTTCTAAGTTGATGTAATAGCAAGTAAGAAGTAGTACAATTCAAGTTTTACCTATCGATTATTGACATTTTAGCTGGCTTTGGTGCCTTGGACATGAGCTAGGACCTTAAGATTCTGCAAGACAGAAGGACTAGCAACCGAGTTGCACGGGAGAATGTGAAAAGTGTTCATATGTAGTAAAAACCTGTGAAATCCGTCCGTTTTCGTCATTTGTTATGGAACCGACTTAAAGCCAGATCGTCACATTGCCGCTCTTCTCTCTGAAACGGTTGTACTTATCGTCTGCAAAGCTATGTCGCGTGCTGCGTTAGGCGGAGACACTAAAATCACCACAGTGGAACACAGATGAAGCTTCTAAGTTGATGTAATAGCCAGTATAAGTAGTACAATTCAAGTTTTAGGTATCGATTATTGACTTTTTAGGAGGCTTTGATGCCTTGGACATGAGGTAGGACCTTAAGATTCAGTATGAAAGGAGGACGAGCAGCCGAGTTGCATGGGAGAATGTGAAAAGTGTTCATATGTAGTAAAAACCTGAGAAATCCGTCCGTTTTCGTCATTTGTTATGGAATTAACTTAAAGCCAGATCGTCACATTGGCCGCTCTTCTCTCTGAAACGGTTGTACTTATCGTCTGCAAAGCTATGTCGCGTGCTGCGTTATGCGGAGACACTAAAATCACCACAGTGGAACACAGATGAAGCTTCTAAGTTGATGTAATAGCCAGTAAGAAGTAGTACAATTCAAGTTTTAGGTATCGATTATTGACTTGTTAGCTGGCTTTGATGCCTTGGACATGAGCTAGGACCTTAAGATTCTGCATGAAAGGAGGACTAGCAGCCGAGTTGCACGGGAGAATGTGACAAGTGTTCATATGTAGTAAAAACCTGAGAAATCCGTCCATTTTCGTCATTTGTTATCGAATCGATTTAAAGCCAGATCGTCACATTGGCCGCTCTCCTCTCTGAAACGGTTGTACTTATCGTCTGCAAAGCTATGTCGCGTGCTGCGGTATGCCGAGACACTAAAAGCACCATAGTAGAACACAGATGAAGCTTCTAAGTTGATGTAATAACCAGTAAGAAGTAGTACAGTTCAAGTTTTAGGCATCGATTATTGACTATTTTGCTGGCTTTAGTGCCTTGGACATGAGCTAGGAGCTTAAGATTCTGCATGAAAGGAGGACTAGCAGCCAGGTTGCACAGGAGTATGCGAAAAGTGTTCATATGTAGTAAAAACCTGAGAAATCCGTCCGTTTTCATAATTTGTTATAGAATCTACTTAAATCAGGATCATCACATTGGCTGCAGTTCTGTCTGAAACGGTTGTACTTATCGTCTGCAAAGCTATGTCGCGTGCTGCGGTATGCGGAGACACTAAAAGCACCATAGTAGAACATAGATGAAGCTTCTAAGCTGATGTAATAGCCAGTAAGAAGTAGTACAATTTACGTTTTAGGTATCGATTTTTGACTTTTTAGCTGGCTTTGGTGCCTTGGACATGAGCTAGGACCTTAAGATTCTGCATGAAAGGAGGACTAGCAGCCGAGTTTCATGGGAGAATGCGAAAAGTGTTCATATGTAGTAAAAACCTGAGAAATCCGTCCGTTTTCGTCATTTGTTATCGAATCGACTTAAAGCAAAATCGTCACATTGGCCGCTCTTCTCTCTGAAACGGTTGTACTTATCGTCTGCACAGCTATGTCGCGTGCTGCGGTATGCGGAGACACTAAAAGCACCATAGTAGAACACAGATGAAGCTTCGAAGTTGATGTAATAGCCAGTAAGAAGTAGTACAATTCAAGTTATAGGTATCGATTATTGACCTTTTTTCTGGCTTTGGTGCCTTGGACATGAGCTAGGACCTTAAGATTCTGTATGAAAGGAGGACTAGCAGCCGAGTTGCATGGGAGAATGTGAAATGTGTTCATATGTAGTAAAAACCTGAGAAATCCGTCCGTTTTCGTCATTTGTTATCGAATCGATTTAAAGCCAGATCGTCACATTGGCCGCTCTTCTCTCTGAAACGGTTGTACTTATCGTCTGCAAAGCTATGTCGCGTGCTGCGGTATGCGGAGATACTAAAAGCACCATAGTAGAACACAGATGAAGCTTCTAAGTTGATGTAATAGCCAGTAAGAAGTAGTACAATTCAAGGTTTACCTATCGATTATTGACATTTTAGCTGGCTTTGGTGCCTTGGACATGAGCTAGGACCTTAAGATTCTGCAAGACAGAAGGACTAGCAACCGAGTTGCACGGGAGAATGTGAAAAGTGTTCATATGTAGTAAAAACCTGAGAAATCCGTCCGTTTTCGTCATTTGTTATGGAACCGACTTAAAGCCAGATCGTCACATTGCCGCTCTTCTCTCTGAAACGGTTGTACTTATCGTCTGCAAAGCTATGTCGCGTGCTGCGTTAGGCGGAGACACTAAAATCACCACAGTGGAACACAGATGAAGCTTCTAAGTTGATGTAATAGCCAGTATAAGTAGTACAATTCAAGTTTTAGGTATCGATTATTGACTTTTTAGGTGGCTTTGATGCCTTGGACATGAGGTAGGACCTTAAGATTCAGTATGAAAGGAGGACGAGCAGCCGAGTTGCATGGGAGAATGTGAAAAGTGTTCATATGTAGTAAAAACCTCAGAAATCCGTCCGTTTTCGTCATTTGTTATATAATCAACTTAAAGCCAGATCGTCACATTGGCCGCTCTTCTCTCTGAAACGGTTGTACTTATCGTCTGCAAAGCTATGTCGCGTGCTGCGTTATGCGGAGACACTAAAATCACCACAGTGGAACACAGATGAAGCTTCTAAGTTGATGTAATAGCCAGTAAGAAGTAGTACAATTCAAGTTTTAGGTATCGATTATTGACTTTTTAGCTGGCTTTGATGCCTTGGACATGAGCTAGGACCTTAAGATTCTGCATGAAAGGAGGACTAGCAGCCGAGTTGCACGGGAGAATGTGACAAGTGTTCATATGTAGTAAAAACCTGAGAAATCCGTCCATTTTCGTCATTTGTCATCGAATCGATTTAAAGCCAGATCGTCACATTGGCCGCTCTCCTCTCTGAAACGGTTGTACTTATCGTCTGCAAAGCTATGTCGCGTGCTGCGGTATGCGGAGACTCTAAAAGCACCATGATTGAACACAGATGAAGCTACTAAGTTGATGTAATAGCAAGCAAGAAGTAGTACAATTCAAGTTTTAGGTATCGATTATTGACTTTTTAGCCGGCTTTGGTGCCTTGGACTTGAGCTAGGACCTTACGATTCTGCATGAAAGGAGGACTAGCAGCCGAGTTGCACGGGAGAATGTGAAAAGTGTTCATATGTAGTAAAAAACTGAGAAATCCGTCCGTTTTCGTCATTTGTTATGGAATCGACTTAAAGCCAGATCGTCACATTGGCCGCTCTTCTCTCTGAAACGGTTGTACTTATCGTCTGCACAGCTATGTCGCGTGCTGCGGTATGCGGAGACACTAAAAGCACCATAGTAGAACACAGATGAAGCTTCTAAGTTGATGTAATAGCCAGTAAGAAGTAGTACAATTCAAGTTTTGGGTACTGATTATTTACTTTTTAGTTGGCTTTGGTCCCTTGGCCATGAGCTAGGACCTTAAGATTCTGCATTAAAGGAGGACTAGCAGCCAAGTTGCATGGGAGAATGCGAAAAGTGTTCATATGTAGTAAAAACCTGAGAAATCCGTCCGTTTTCGTCATTTGTTATCGAATCGACTTAAAGCCAGATCGTCACATTGGCCGCTCTTCTCTCTGAAACGGTTGTACTTATCGTCTGCAAAGCTATGTCGCGTGCTGCGGTATACGGAGACACTAAAAGCAATATAGTAGAACACAGATGAAGCTTCTAAGTTGAAGTAATAGCCAGTAAGAAGTAGTACAGTTCAATTTTTAGGTATCGATTATTGACTATTTTGCTGGCTTTTGTGCCTTTGTACATGAGCTAGGAGCTTAAGAATCTGCATGAAAGGAGGACTAGCAGCCGAGTTGCACGGGAGTATGTGAAAAGTGTTCATAGGTAGTAACAACCTGAGAAATCCGTCCGTTTTCGTCATTTGTTATCGAATCGACTTAAAGCCAGATCGTCACATTGGCCGCTCTTCTCTCTGAAACGGTTGTACTTATCGTCTGCAAAGCTATGTCGCGTGCTGCGGTATGCGGAGACACTAAACCACGATAGTAGAACATAGATGAAGCTTCTAAGTTGATGTAGCCAGTAAGAAGTAGTACAATTTACGTTTTAGGTATCGATTTTTGACTTTTTAGCTGGCTTTGGAGCCTTGGACATGAGCTAGGAATTAAGATTCTGCATGAAAGGAGGACTAGCAGCCGAGTTGCATGGGAGAATGTGAAATGTGTTCATATGTAGTAAAAACCTAAAGAAATCGGTCCGTTTTCGTCATTTGTTATGGAATCGACTTAAAGCCAGATCGTCACATTGGCCGCTCTTGTCACTGTAAAGGTTGTACTTATCGTCTGCAAAGCTATGTCGCGTCCTGCGGTATGCGGAGACACTAAAAGCACCATAGTAGAACACAGATGAAGCTTCTAAGTTGATGTAATAGCTAGTAAGAAGTAGTACAGTTCATGTTTTAGGTATCGATTATTGATATTTAGATAGCTTTGGTGCCTTGGACATTAGCTAGGAGCTTAAGATTCTGCATGAAAGGAGGACTAGCAGCGGCGTTGCACGGGAGAATGTGATAAATGTTCATATGTAGTAAAAACCTAAAGAAATCCGTCCGTTTTCGTCATTTGTTATCGAATCGACTTAAAGCCAGATCGTCACATTGGCCGCTCTTCTCTCTGAAACGGTTGTACTTATCGTCTGCAAAGCTATGTCGCGTGCTGCGGTATGCGGAGACACTAAAAGCACCATAGTAGAACACAGATGAAGCTTCTAAGTTGATGTAACAGCCAGTAAGAAGTAGTACTATTCAAGTTTTAGGTATCGATTATTGACTTTTTTGCTGGCTTTGGTGCCTTGGACATGAGCTAGGACCTTAAGATTCTGCATGAAAGGAGGACTAGCAGCCGAGTTGCATGGGAGAATGTGAAAAGTGTTCATATGTAGGAAAAACCTGAGAAATCCGTCCGTTTTCGTCATTTGTTATCGAATCGACTTAAATCAGGATCGTCACATTGGCCGCAGTTCTGTCTGAAACGGTTGTACTTATCGTCTGCAAAGCTAAGTCGCGTGCTGCGGTATGCGGAGACACTAAAAGCACCATAGTAGAACATAGATGAAGCTTCTAAGTTGATGTAATAGCCAGTAAGAAGTAGTACAATTTACGTTTTAGGTATCGATTTTTGACTTTTTAGCTGGCTTTGGTGCCTTGGACATGAGCTAGGACCTTAAGATTCTGCATGAAAGGAGGACTAGCAGCCGAGTTTCATGGGAGAATGCGAAAAGTGTTCATATGTAGTAAAAACCTGATAAATCCGTCCGTTTTCGTCATTTGTTATCGAATCGACTTAAAGCAAAATCGTCACATTGGCCGCTCTTCTCTCTGAAACGGTTGTACTTATCGTCTGCAAAGCTATGTCGCGTGCTGCGGTATGCGAAGACACTAAAAGCACCATAGTAGAACACAGATGAAGCTTCGAAGTTGATGTAATAGCCAGTAAGAAGTAGTACAATTCAAGTTATAGGTATCGATTATTGACCTTTTTTCTGGCTTTGGTGCCTTGGACATGAGCTAGGACTTTAAGATTCTGTATGAAAGGAGGACTCGCAGCCGAGTTGCATGGGAGAATGTGAAATGTGTTCATATGTAGTAAAAACCTGAGAAATCCGTCCGTTTTCGTCATTTGTTATCGAATCGATTTAAAGCCAGATCGTCACATCGGCCGCTCTTCTCTCTGAAACGGTTGTACTTATCGTCTGCAAAGCTATGTCGCGTGCTGCGGTATGCGGAGATACTAAAAGCACCATAGTAGAACACAGATGAAGCTTCTAAGTTGATGTAATAGCCAGTAAGAAGTAGTACAATTCAAGTTTTACCTATCGATTATTGACATTTTAGCTGGCTTTGGTGCCTTGGACATGAGCTAGGACCTTAAGATTCTGCAAGACAGAAGGACTAGCAACCGAGTTGCACGGGAGAATGTGAAAAGTGTTCATATGTAGTAAAAACCTGAGAAATCCGTCCGTTTTCGTCATTTGTTATGGAACCGACTTAAAGCCAGATCGTCACATTGCCGCTCTTCTCTCTGAAACGGTTGTACTTATCGTCTGCAAAGCTATGTCGCGTGCTGCGTTAGGCGGAGACACTAAAATCACCACAGTGGAACACAGATGAAGCTTCTAAGTTGATGTAATAGCCAGTAAGAAGTAGTACAATTCAAGTTTTAGGTATCGATTATTGACTTTTTAGCTGGCTTTGATGCCTTGGACATGAGCTAGGACCTTACGATTCAGCATGAAAGGAGGACTAGCAGCCGAGTTGCACGGGAGAATGTGAAAAGTGTTCATATGTAGTAAAAAACTGAGAAATCCGTCCGTTTTCGTCATTTGTTATGGAATCGACTTAAAGCCAGATCGTCACATTGGCCGCTCTTCTCTCTGAAACGGTTGTACTTATCGTCTGCACAGCTATGTCGCGTGCTGCGGTATGCGGAGTCACTAAAAGCACCATAGTAGAACACAGATGAAGCTTCTAAGTTGATGTAATAGCCAGTAAGAAGTAGTACAATTCAAGTTTTGGGTACTGATTATTTACTTTTTAGCTGGCTTTGGTCCCTTGGCCATGAGCTAGGACCTTAAGATTCTGCATTAAAGGAAGACTAGCAGCCAAGTTGCATGGGAGAATGCGAAAAGTGTTCATATGTAGTAAAAACCTGAGAAATCCGTCCGTTTTCGTCATTTGTTATCGAATCGACTTAAAGCCTGATCGTCACATTGGCCGCTCTTCTCTCTGAAACGGTTGTACTTATCGTCTGCAAAGCTATGTCGCGTGCTGCGGTATGCGGAGACACTAAAAGCACCATAGTAGCACACAGATGAAGCTTCTAAGTTGATGTAATAGCCAGTAAGATGTAGTACAATTCAAGGTTTACCTATCGATTATTGACATTTTAGCTGGCTTTGGTGCCTTGGACATGATCTAGGACCTTAAGATTCTGCAAGACAGAAGGACTAGCAACCGAGTTGCACGGGAGAATGTGAAAAGTGTTCATATGTAGTAAAAACCTGAGAAATCCGTCCGTTTTCGTCATTTGTTATGGAATCGACTTAAAGCCAGATCGTCACATTGCCGCTCTTCTCTCTGAAACGGTTGTACTTATCGTCTGCAAAGCTATGTCGCGTGCTGCGTTAGGCGGAGACACTAAAATCACCACAGTGGAACACAGATGAAGCTTCTAAGTTGATGTAATAGCCAGTAAGAAGTAGTACAATTCAAGTTTTAGGTATCGATTATTGACTTTTTAGCTGGCTTTGATGCCTTGGACATGAGCTAGGACCTTACGATTCTGCATGAAAGGAGGACTAGCAGCCGAGTTGCACGGGAGAATGTGAAAAGTGTTCATATGTAGTAAAAAACTGAGAAATCCGTCCGTTTTCGTCATTTGTTATGGAATCGACTTAAAGCCAGATCGTCACATTGGCCGCTCTTCTCTCTGAAACGGTTGTACTTATCGTCTGCACAGCTATGTCGCGTGCTGCGGTATGCGGAGACACTAAAAGCACCATAGTAGAACACAGATGAAGCTTCTAAGTTGATGTAATAGCCAGTAAGAAGTAGTACAATTCAAGTTTTGGGTACTGATTATTTACTTTTTAGCTGGCTTTGGTCCCTTGGCCATGAGCTAGGACCTTAAGATTCTGCATTAAAGGAAGACTAGCAGCCAAGTTGCATGGGAGAATGCGAAAAGTGTTCATATGTAGTAAAAACCTGAGAAATCCGTCCGTTTTCGTCATTTGTTATCGAATCGACTTAAAGCCTGATCGACACATTGGCCGCTCTTCTCTCTGAAACGGTTGTACTTATCGTCTGCAAAGCTATGTCGCGTGCTGCGGTATGCGGAGACACTAAAAGCACCATAGTAGCACACAGATGAAGCTTCTAAGTTGATGTAATAGCCAGTAAGAAGTAGTACAATTCAAGGTTTACCTATCGATTATTGACATTTTAGCTGGCTTTGGTGCCTTGGACATGATCTAGGACCTTAAGATTCTGCAAGACAGAAGGACTAGCAACCGAGTTGCACGGGAGAATGTGAAAAGTGTTCATATGTAGTAAAAACCTGAGAAATCCGTCCGTTTTCGTCATTTGTTATGGAATCGACTTAAAGCCAGATCGTCACATTGCCGCTCTTCTCTCTGAAACGGTTGTACTTATCGTCTGCAAAGCTATGTCGCGTGCTGCGTTAGGCGGAGACACTAAAATCACCACAGTGGAACACAGATGAAGCTTCTAAGTTGATGTAATAGCCAGTATAAGTAGTACAATTCAAGTTTTAGGTATCGATTATTGACTTTTTAGGTGGCTTTGATGCCTTGGACATGAGGTAGGACCTTAAGATTCAGTATGAAAGGAGGACTAGCAGCCGTGTTGCATGGGAGAATGTGAAAAGTGTTCATATGTAGTAAAAACCTGAGAAATCCGTCCGTTTTCGTCATTTGTTATGGAATCAACTTAAAGCCAGATCGTCACATTGGCCGCTCTTCTCTCTGAAACGGTTGTACTTATCGTCTGCAAAGCTATGTCGCGTGCTGCGTTATGCGGAGACACTAAAATCACCACAGTGGAACACAGATGAAGCTTCTAAGTTGATGTAATAGCCAGTAAGAAGTAGTACAATTCAAGTTTTAGGTATCGATTATTGACTTTTTAGCTGGCGTTGATGCCTTGGACATGAGCTAGGACCTTAAGATTCTGCATGAAAGGAGGACTAGCAGCCGAGTTGCACGGGAGGAGGTGAAAAGTGTTCATATGTAGTAAAAACCTGAGAATTCCGTCCATTTTCGTCATTTGTTATCGAATCGATTTAAAGCCAGATCGTCACATTGGCCGCTCTCCTCTCTGAAACGGTTGTACTTATCGTCTGCAAAGCTATGTCGCGTGCTGCGGTATGCGGAGACTCTAAAAGCACCATGATTGAACACAGATGAAGCTACTAAGTTTATGTAATAGCAAGCAAGAAGTAGTACAATTCAAGTTTTAGGTATCGATTATTGACTTTTTAGCCGGCTTTGGTGCCTTGGACATGAGCTAGGACCTTAAGATTCTGCATGAAAGGAGGACTAGCGGGCGAGTTGAACGGGAGAATGTGAGAAGTGTTCATATGTAGTAAAAACCTGAGAAATCCGTCCGTTTTCGTCATTTGTTATCGAATCGACTTAAAGATAGATCGTCACATTGGCCGTTCTTCTCCCTGAAACGGTTGTACTTAACGTCTGCAAAGCTATGTCGCCTGCTGCGGTATGCGGATACACTAAAAGCACCATAGTAGAACACAGATGAGGCTTCTAAGTTGATGTAATAGCCAGTAAGAAGTAATACAATTCACGTTTTAGGTATCGATTATTGACTTGTTAGCTGGCTTTGGTGCCTTAGACATGAGCTAGGACCTTAAGATTCTGCATTAAAGGAGGACTAGCAGCCAAGTTGCATGGGAGAATGCGAAAAGTGTTCATATGTAGTAAAAACCTTTGAAATCCGTCCGTTTTCGTCATTTGTTATCGAATCGACTTAAAGCCAGATCGTCACATTGGCCGCTCTTCTCTCTGAAACGGTTGTACTTATCGTCTGCAAAGCTATGTCGCGTGCTGCGGTATGCGGAGACACTAAAAGCACCATAGTAGAACACAGATGAAGCTTCTAAGTTGATGTAATAGCCAGTAAGAAGTAGTACAATTCAAGTTTTACCTATCGATTATTGACATTTTAGCTGGCTTTGGTGCCTTGGACTTGAGCTAGGACCTTAAGATTCTGCAAGACAGAAGGACTGGCAACCGAGTTGCACGGGAGAATGTGAAAAGTGTTCATATGTAGTAAAAACCTGAGAAATCCGTCCGTTTTCGTCATTTGTTATGGAATCGACTTAAAGCCAGATCGTCACATTGCCGCTCTTCTCTCTGAAACGGTTGTACTTATCGTCTGCAAAGCTATGTCGCGTGCTGCGTTTGGCGGAGACACTAAAATCACCACAGTGGAACACAGATGAAGCTTCTAAGTTGATGTAATAGCCAGTATAAGTAGTACAATTCAAGTTTTAGGTATCGATTATTGACTTTTTAGGTGGCTTTGATGCCTTGGACATGAGGTAGGACCTTAAGATTCAGTATGAAAGGAGGACTAGCAGCCGAGTTGCATGGGAGAATGTGAAAAGTGTTCATATGTAGTAAAAACCTGAGAAATCCGTCCGTTTTCGTCATTTGTTATGGAATCAACTTAAAGCCAGATCGTCACATTGGCCGTTCTTCTCCCTGAAACGGTTGTACTTAACGTCTGCAAAGCTATGTAGCCTGCTGCGGTATGCGGATACACTAAAAGCACCATAGTAGAACACAGATGAAGCTTCTAAGTTGATGTAATAGCCAGTAAGAAGTAATACAATTCACGTTTTAGGTATCGATTATTGACTTGTTAGCTGGCTTTGGTGCCTTAGACATGAGCTAGGACCTTAAGATTCTGCATTAAAGGAGGACTAGCAGCCAAGTTGCATGGGAGAATGCGAAAAGTGTTCATATGTAGTAAAAACCTGAGAAATCCGTCCGTTTTCGTCATTTGTTATCGAATCGACTTAAAGCCAGATCGTCACATTGGCCGCTCTTCTCTCTGAAACGGTTGTACTTATCGTCTGAAAGCTATGTCGCGTGCTGCGGTATGTGGGGACACTAATAGCACCATAGTAGAACACAGGTGAAGCTTCTAAGATGATGTAATAGCCAGTAAGAATTAATACAATACCAGTTTTAGGTATATATTATTGACTTTTTAGCTGGCTTTGGTGCCTTGGACATAAGCTAGGACCTTAAGATTCTGCATAAAAGTAGGACTAGCAGCCGAGTTGCACGGGAGAATGTGAAAAGTGTTCATATGTAGTAAAAACCTGTGATATCCGTCCGTTTTCGTCATTTGTTATGGAATCAACTTAAAGCCAGATCGTCACATTGGCCGCTCTTCTCTCTGAAACGGTTGTACTTATCGTCTGCAAAGCTATGTCGCGTGCTGCGTTATGCGGAGACACTAAAATCACCACAGTGGAACACAGATGAAGCTTCTAAGTTGATGTAATAGCCAGTAAGAAGTAGTACAATTCAAGTTTTAGGTATCGATTATTGACTTTTTAGCTGGCGTTGATGCCTTGGACATGAGCTAGGACCTTAAGATTCTGCATGAAAGGAGGACTAGCAGCCGAGTTGCACGGGAGGAGGTGAAAAGTGTTCATATGTAGTAAAAACCTGAGAATTCCGTCCATTTTCGTCATTTGTTATCGAATCGATTTAAAGCCAGATCGTCACATTGGCCGCTCTCCTCTCTGAAACGGTTGTACTTATCGTCTGCAAAGCTATGTCGCGTGCTGCGGTATGCGGAGACTCTAAAAGCACCATGATTGAACACAGATGAAGCTACTAAGTTTATGTAATAGCAAGCAAGATGTAGTACAATTCAAGTTTTAGGTATCGATTATTGACTTTTTAGCCGGCTTTGGTGCCTTGGACATGAGCTAGGACCTTAAGATTCTGCATGAAAGGAGGACTAGCGGGCGAGTTGAACGGGAGAATGTGAGAAGTGTTCATATGTAGTAAAAACCTGAGAAATCCGTCCGTTTTCGTCATTTGTTATCGAATCGACTTAAAGATAGATCGTCACATTGGCCGTTCTTCTCCTTGAAACGGTTGTACTTAACGTCTGCAAAGCTATGTCGCCTGCTGCGGTATGCGGATACACTAAAAGCACCATAGTAGAACACAGATGAGGCTTCTAAGTTGATGTAATAGCCAGTAAGAAGTAATACAATTCACGTTTTAGGTATCGATTATTGACTTGTTAGCTGGCTTTGGTGCCTTAGACATGAGCTAGGACCTTAAGATTCTGCATTAAAGGAGGACTAGCAGCCAAGTTGCATGGGAGAATGCGAAAAGTGTTCATATGTAGTAAAAACCTTTGAAATCCGTCCGTTTTCGTCATTTGTTATCGAATCGACTTAAAGCCAGATCGTCACATTGGCCGCTCTTCTCTCTGAAACGGTTGTACTTATCGTCTGCAAAGCTATGTCGCGTGCTGCGGTATGCGGAGACACTAAAAGCACCATAGTAGAACACAGATGAAGCTTCTAAGTTGATGTAATAGCCAGTAAGAAGTAGTACAATTCAAGTTTTACCTATCGATTATTGACATTTTAGCTGGCTTTGGTGCCTTGGACTTGAGCTAGGACCTTAAGATTCTGCAAGACAGAAGGACTGGCAACCGAGTTGCACGGGAGAATGTGAAAAGTGTTCATATGTAGTAAAAACCTGAGAAATCCGTCCGTTTTCGTCATTTGTTATGGAATCGACTTAAAGCCAGATCGTCACATTGCCGCTCTTCTCTCTGAAACGGTTGTACTTATCGTCTGCAAAGCTATGTCGCGTGCTGCGTTTGGCGGAGACACTAAAATCACCACAGTGGAACACAGATGAAGCTTCTAAGTTGATGTAATAGCCAGTATAAGTAGTACAATTCAAGTTTTAGGTATCGATTATTGACTTTTTAGGTGGCTTTGATGCCTTGGACATGAGGTAGGACCTTAAGATTCAGTATGAAAGGAGGACTAGCAGCCGAGTTGCATGGGAGAATGTGAAAAGTGTTCATATGTAGTAAAAACCTGAGAAATCCGTCCGTTTTCGTCATTTGTTATGGAATCAACTTAAAGCCAGATCGTCACATTGGCCGTTCTTCTCCCTGAAACGGTTGTACTTAACGTCTGCAAAGCTATGTAGCCTGCTGCGGTATGCGGATACACTAAAAGCACCATAGTAGAACACAGATGAAGCTTCTAAGTTGATGTAATAGCCAGTAAGAAGTAATACAATTCACGTTTTATGTATCGATTATTGACTTGTTAGCTGGCTTTGGTGCCTTAGACATGAGCTAGGACCTTAAGATTCTGCATTAAAGGAGGACTAGCAGCCAAGTTGCATGGGAGAATGCGAAAAGTGTTCATATGTAGTAAAAACCTGAGAAATCCGTCCGTTTTCGTCATTTGTTATCGAATCGACTTAAAGCCAGATCGTCACATTGGCCGCTCTTCTCTCTGAAACGGTTGTACTTATCGTCTGCAAAGCTATGTCGCGTGCTGCGGTATGCGGAGACACTAAAAGCACCATAGTAGCACACAGATGAAGCTTCTAAGTTGATGTAATAGCCAGTAAGAAGTAGTACAATTCAAGGTTTACCTATCGATTATTGACATTTTAGCTGGCTTTGGTGCCTTGGACATGATCTAGGACCTTAAGATTCTGCAAGACAGAAGGACTAGCAACCGAGTTGCACGGGAGAATGTGAAAAGTGTTCATATGTAGTAAAAACCTGAGAAATCCGTCCGTTTTCGTCATTTGTTATGGAATCGACTTAAAGCCAGATCGTCACATTGCCGCTCTTCTCTCTGAAACGGTTGTACTTATCGTCTGCAAAGCTATGTCGCGTGCTGCGTTAGGCGGAGACACTAAAATCACCACAGTGGAACACAGATGAAGCTTCTAAGTTGATGTAATAGCCAGTAAGAAGTAGTACAATTCAAGTTTTAGGTATCGATTATTGACTTTTTAGCTGGCTTTGATGCCTTGGACATGAGCTAGGACCTTACGATTCTGCATGAAAGGAGGACTAGCAGCCGAGTAACACGGGAGAATGTGAAAAGTGTTCATATGTAGTAAAAAACTGAGAAATCCGTCCGTTTTCGTCATTTGTTATGGAATCGACTTAAAGCCAGATCGTCACATTGGCCGCTCTTCTCTCTGAAACGGTTGTACTTATCGTCTGCACAGCTATGTCGCGTGCTGCGGTATGCGGAGACACTAAAAGCACCATAGTAGAACACAGATGAAGCTTCTAAGTTGATGTAATAGCCAGTAAGAAGTAGTACAATTCAAGTTTTGGGTACTGATTATTTACTTTTTAGCTGGCTTTGGTCCCTTGGCCATGAGCTAGGACCTTAAGATTCTGCATTAAAGGAAGACTAGCAGCCAAGTTGCATGGGAGAATGCGAAAAGTGTTCATATGTAGTAAAAACCTGAGAAATCCGTCCGTTTTCGTCATTTGTTATCGAATCGACTTAAAGCCTGATCGTCACATTGGCCGCTCTTCTCTCTGAAACGGTTGTACTTATCGTCTGCAAAGCTATGTCGCGTGCTGCGGTATGCGGAGACACTAAAAGCACCATAGTAGCACACAGATGAAGCTTCTAAGTTGATGTAATAGCCAGTAAGAAGTAGTACAATTCAAGGTTTACCTATCGATTATTGACATTTTAGCTGGCTTTGGTGCCTTGGACATGATCTAGGACCTTAAGATTCTGCAAGACAGAAGGACTAGCAACCGAGTTGCACGGGAGAATGTGAAAAGTGTTCATATGTAGTAAAAACCTGAGAAATCCGTCCGTTTTCGTCATTTGTTATGGAATCGACTTAAAGCCAGATCGTCACATTGCCGCTCTTCTCTCTGAAACGGTTGTACTTATCGTCTGCAAAGCTATGTCGCGTGCTGCGTTAGGCGGAGACACTAAAATCACCACAGTGGAACACAGATGAAGCTTCTAAGTTGATGTAATAGCCAGTATAAGTAGTACAATTCAAGTTTTAGGTATCGATTATTGACTTTTTAGCTGGCGTTGATGCCTTGGACATGAGCTAGGACCTTAAGATTCTGCATGAAAGGAGGACTAGCAGCCGAGTTGCACGGGAGGAGGTGAAAAGTGTTCATATGTAGTAAAAACCTGAGAATTCCGTCCATTTTCGTCATTTGTTATCGAATCGATTTAAAGCCAGATCGTCACATTGGCCGCTCTCCTCTCTGAAACGGTTGTACTTATCGTCTGCAAAGCTATGTCGCGTGCTGCGGTATGCGGAGACTCTAAAAGCACCATGATTGAACACAGATGAAGCTACTAAGTTTATGTAATAGCAAGCAAGAAGTAGTACAATTCAAGTTTTAGGTATCGATTATTGACTTTTTAGCCGGCTTTGGTGCCTTGGACATGAGCTAGGACCTTAAGATTCTGCATGAAAGGAGGACTAGCGGGCGAGTTGAACGGGAGAATGTGAGAAGTGTTCATATGTAGTAAAAACCTGAGAAATCCGTCCGTTTTCGTCATTTGTTATCGAATCGACTTAAAGATAGATCGTCACATTGGCCGTTCTTCTCCCTGAAACGGTTGTACTTAACGTCTGCAAAGCTATGTCGCCTGCTGCGGTATGCGGATACACTAAAAGCACCATAGTAGAACACAGATGAGGCTTCTAAGTTGATGTAATAGCCAGTAAGAAGTAATACAATTCACGTTTTAGGTATCGATTATTGACTTGTTAGCTGGCTTTGGTGCCTTAGACATGAGCTAGGACCTTAAGATTCTGCATTAAAGGAGGACTAGCAGCCAAGTTGCATGGGAGAATGCGAAAAGTGTTCATATGTAGTAAAAACCTTTGAAATCCGTCCGTTTTCGTCATTTGTTATCGAATCGACTTAAAGCCAGATCGTCACATTGGCCGCTCTTCTCTCTGAAACGGTTGTACTTATCGTCTGCAAAGCTATGTCGCGTGCTGCGGTATGCGGAGACACTAAAAGCACCATAGTAGAACACAGATGAAGCTTCTAAGTTGATGTAATAGCCAGTAAGAAGTAGTACAATTCAAGTTTTACCTATCGATTATTGACATTTTAGCTGGCTTTGGTGCCTTGGACTTGAGCTAGGACCTTAAGATTCTGCAAGACAGAAGGACTGGCAACCGAGTTGCACGGGAGAATGTGAAAAGTGTTCATATGTAGTAAAAACCTGAGAAATCCGTCCGTTTTCGTCATTTGTTATGGAATCGACTTAAAGCCAGATCGTCACATTGCCGCTCTTCTCTCTGAAACGGTTGTACTTATCGTCTGCAAAGCTATGTCGCGTGCTGCGTTTGGCGGAGACACTAAAATCACCACAGTGGAACACAGATGAAGCTTCTAAGTTGATGTAATAGCCAGTATAAGTAGTACAATTCAAGTTTTAGGTATCGATTATTGACTTTTTAGGTGGCTTTGATGCCTTGGACATGAGGTAGGACGTTAAGATTCAGTATGAAAGGAGGACTAGCAGCCGAGTTGCATGGGAGAATGTGAAAAGTGTTCATATGTAGTAAAAACCTGAGAAATCCGTCCGTTTTCGTCATTTGTTATGGAATCAACTTAAAGCCAGATCGTCACATTGGCCGTTCTTCTCCCTGAAACGGTTGTACTTAACGTCTGCAAAGCTATGTAGCCTGCTGCGGTATGCGGATACACTAAAAGCACCATAGTAGAACACAGATGAAGCTTCTAAGTTGATGTAATAGCCAGTAAGAAGTAATACAATTCACGTTTTAGGTATCGATTATTGACTTGTTAGCTGGCTTTGGTGCCTTAGACATGAGCTAGGACCTTAAGATTCTGCATTAAAGGAGGACTAGCAGCCAAGTTGCATGGGAGAATGCGAAAAGTGTTCATATGTAGTAAAAACCTGAGAAATCCGTCCGTTTTCGTCATTTGTTATCGAATCGACTTAAAGCCAGATCGTCACATTGGCCGCTCTTCTCTCTGAAACGGTTGTACTTATCGTCTGCAAAGCTATGTCGCGTGCTGCGGTATGCGGAGACACTAAAAGCACCATAGTAGAACACAGATGAAGCTTCTAAGTTGATGTAATAGCCAGTAAGAAGTAGTACAATTCAAGTTTTACCTATCGATTATTGACATTTTAGCTGGCTTTGGTGCCTTGGACATGAGCTAGGACCTTAAGATTCTGCAAGACAGTAGGACTGGCAACCGAGTTGCACGGGAGAATGTGAAAAGTGTTCATATGTAGTAAAAACCTGAGAAATCCGTCCGTTTTCGTCATTTGTTATGGAATCGACTTAAAGCCAGATCGTCACATTGCCGCTCTTCTCTCTGAAACGGTTGTACTTATCGTCTGCAAAGCTATGTCGCGTGCTGCGTTTGGCGGAGACACTAAAATCACCACAGTGGAACACAGATGAAGCTTCTAAGTTGATGTAATAGCCAGTATAAGTAGTACAATTCAAGTTTTAGGTATCGATTATTGACTTTTTAGGTGGCTTTGATGCCTTGGACATGAGCTAGGACCTTAAGATTCAGTATGAAAGGAGGACTAGCAGCCGAGTTGCATGGGAGAATGTGAAAAGTGTTCATACGTAGTAAAAACCTGAGGAATCCGTCCGTTTTCGTCATTTGTTATGGAATCAACTTAAAGCCAGATCGTCACATTGGCCGCTCTTCTCTCTGAAACGGTTGTACTTATCGTCTGCAAAGCTATGTCGCGTGCTGCGTTATGCGGAGACACTAAAATCACCACAGTGGAACACAGATGAAGCTTCTAAGTTGATGTAATAGCCAGTAAGAAGTAGTACAATTCAAGTTTTAGGTATCGATTATTGACATTTTAGCTGGCTTTGGTGCCTTGGACATGAGCTAGGACCTTAAGATTCTGCATGAAAGGATGACTAGCAGCCGAGTTGCACGAAAGAATGTGAAGGGTGTTCATATGTAGTAAAAATCTGAGAAATACGTCCGTTTTCGTCATTTGTTATCGAATCGACTTAAAGCCAGATCGTCACATTGGCCGCTCTTCTCTCTGAAACGGTTGTACTTATCGTCTGAAAGCTATGTCGCGTGCTGCGGTATGTGGGGACACTAATAGCACCATAGTAGAACACAGGTGAAGCTTCTAAGATGATGTAATAGCCAGTAAGAATTAATACAATACCAGTTTTAGGTATATATTATTGACTTTTTAGCTGGCTTTGGTGCCTTGGACATAAGCTAGGACCTTAAGATTCTGCATAAAAGTAGGACTAGCAGCCGAGTTGCACGGGAGAATGTGAAAAGTGTTCATATGTAGTAAAAACCTGTGATATCCGTCCGTTTTCGTCATTTGTTATGGAATCAACTTAAAGCCAGATCGTCACATTGGCCGCTCTTCTCTCTGAAACGGTTGCACTTATCGTCTGCAAAGCTATGTCGCGTGCTGCGTTATGCGGAGACACTAAAATCACCACAGTGGAACACAGATGAAGCTTCTAAGTTGATGTAATAGCCAGTAAGAAGTAGTACAATTCAAGTTTTAGGTATCGATTATTGACTTTTTAGCTGGCGTTGATGCCTTGGACATGAGCTAGGACCTTAAGATTCTGCATGAAAGGAGGACTAGCAGCCGAGTTGCACGGGAGGAGGTGAAAAGTGTTCATATGTAGTAAAAACCTGAGAATTCCGTCCATTTTCGTCATTTGTTATCGAATCGATTTAAAGCCAGATCGTCACATTGGCCGCTCTCCTCTCTGAAACGGTTGTACTTATCGTCTGCAAAGCTATGTCGCGTGCTGCGGTATGCGGAGACTCTAAAAGCACCATGATTGAACACAGATGAAGCTACTAAGTTTATGTAATAGCAAGCAAGAAGTAGTACAATTCAAGTTTTAGGTATCGATTATTGACTTTTTAGCCGGCTTTGGTGCCTTGGACATGAGCTAGGACCTTAAGATTCTGCATGAAAGGAGGACTAGCGGGCGAGTTGAACGGGAGAATGTGAGAAGTGTTCATATGTAGTAAAAACCTGAGAAATCCGTCCGTTTTCGTCATTTGTTATCGAATCGACTTAAAGATAGATCGTCACATTGGCCGTTCTTCTCCTTGAAACGGTTGTACTTAACGTCTGCAAAGCTATGTCGCCTGCTGCGGTATGCGGATACACTAAAAGCACCATAGTAGAACACAGATGAGGCTTCTAAGTTGATGTAATAGCCAGTAAGAAGTAATACAATTCACGTTTTAGGTATCGATTATTGACTTGTTAGCTGGCTTTGGTGCCTTAGACATGAGCTAGGACCTTAAGATTCTGCATTAAAGGAGGACTAGCAGCCAAGTTGCATGGGAGAATGCGAAAAGTGTTCATATGTAGTAAAAACCTTTGAAATCCGTCCGTTTTCGTCATTTGTTATCGAATCGACTTAAAGCCAGATCGTCACATTGGCCGCTCTTCTCTCTGAAACGGTTGTACTTATCGTCTGCAAAGCTATGTCGCGTGCTGCGGTATGCGGAGACACTAAAAGCACCATAGTAGAACACAGATGAAGCTTCTAAGTTGATGTAATAGCCAGTAAGAAGTAGTACAATTCAAGTTTTACCTATCGATTATTGACATTTTAGCTGGCTTTGGTGCCTTGGACTTGAGCTAGGACCTTAAGATTCTGCAAGACAGAAGGACTGGCAACCGAGTTGCACGGGAGAATGTGAAAAGTGTTCATATGTAGTAAAAACCTGAGAAATCCGTCCGTTTTCGTCATTTGTTATGGAATCGACTTAAAGCCAGATCGTCACATTGCCGCTCTTCTCTCTGAAACGGTTGTACTTATCGTCTGCAAAGCTATGTCGCGTGCTGCGTTTGGCGGAGACACTAAAATCACCACAGTGGAACACAGATGAAGCTTCTAAGTTGATGTAATAGCCAGTATAAGTAGTACAATTCAAGTTTTAGGTATCGATTATTGACTTTTTAGGTGGCTTTGATGCCTTGGACATGAGGTAGGACCTTAAGATTCAGTATGAAAGGAGGACTAGCAGCCGAGTTGCATGGGAGAATGTGAAAAGTGTTCATATGTAGTAAAAACCTGAGAAATCCGTCCGTTTTCGTCATTTGTTATGGAATCAACTTAAAGCCAGATCGTCACATTGGCCGTTCTTCTCCCTGAAACGGTTGTACTTAACGTCTGCAAAGCTATGTAGCCTGCTGCGGTATGCGGATACACTAAAAGCACCATAGTAGAACACAGATGAAGCTTCTAAGTTGATGTAATAGCCAGTAAGAAGTAATACAATTCACGTTTTAGGTATCGATTATTGACTTGTTAGCTGGCTTTGGTGCCTTAGACATGAGCTAGGACCTTAAGATTCTGCATTAAAGGAGGACTAGCAGCCAAGTTGCATGGGAGAATGCGAAAAGTGTTCATATGTAGTAAAAACCTGAGAAATCCGTCCGTTTTCGTCATTTGTTATCGAATCGACTTAAAGCCAGATCGTCACATTGGCCGCTCTTCTCTCTGAAACGGTTGTACTTATCGTCTGCAAAGCTATGTCGCGTGCTGCGGTATGCGGAGACACTAAAAGCACCATAGTAGAACACAGATGAAGCTTCTAAGTTGATGTAATAGCCAGTAAGAAGTAGTACAATTCAAGTTTTACCTATCGATTATTGACATTTTAGCTGGCTTTGGTGCCTTGGACATGAGCTAGGACCTTAAGATTCTGCAAGACAGAAGGACTGGCAACCGAGTTGCACGGGAGAATGTGAAAAGTGTTCATATGTAGTAAAAACCTGAGAAATCCGTCCGTTTTCGTCATTTGTTATGGAATCGACTTAAAGCCAGATCGTCACATTGCCGCTCTTCTCTCTGAAACGGTTGTACTTATCGTCTGCAAAGCTATGTCGCGTGCTGCGTTTGGCGGAGACACTAAAATCACCACAGTGGAACACAGATGAAGCTTCTAAGTTGATGTAATAGCCAGTATAAGTAGTACAATTCAAGTTTTAGGTATCGATTATTGACTTTTTATGTGGCTTTGATGCCTTGGACATGAGCTAGGACCTTAAGATTCAGTATGAAAGGAGGACTAGCAGCCGAGTTGCATGGGAGAATGTGAAAAGTGTTCATACGTAGTAAAAACCTGAGGAATCCGTCCGTTTTCGTCATTTGTTATGGAATCAACTTAAAGCCAGATCGTCACATTGGCCGCTCTTCTCTCTGAAACGGTTGTACTTATCGTCTGCAAAGCTATGTCGCGTGCTGCGTTATGCGGAGACACTAAAATCACCACAGTGGAACACAGATGAAGCTTCTAAGTTGATGTAATAGCCAGTAAGAAGTAGTACAATTCAAGTTTTAGGTATCGATTATTGACATTTTAGCTGGCTTTGGTGCCTTGGACATGAGCTAGGACCTTAAGATTCTGCATGAAAGGATGACTAGCAGCCGAGTTGCACGAAAGAATGTGAAGGGTGTTCATATGTAGTAAAAATCTGAGAAATACGTCCGTTTTCGTCATTTGTTATCGAATCGACTTAAAGCCAGATCGTCACATTGGCCGCTCTTCTCTCTGAAACGGTTGTACTTATCGTCTGAAAGCTATGTCGCGTGCTGCGGTATGTGGGGACACTAATAGCACCATAGTAGAACACAGGTGAAGCTTCTAAGATGATGTAATAGCCAGTAAGAATTAATACAATACCAGTTTTAGGTATATATTATTGACTTTTTAGCTGGCTTTGGTGCCTTGGACATAAGCTAGGACCTTAAGATTCTGCATAAAAGTAGGACTAGCAGCCGAGTTGCACGGGAGAATGTGAAAAGTGTTCATATGTAGTAAAAACCTGTGATATCCGTCCGTTTTCGTCATTTGTTATCGAATCGACTTAAAGCCAGATCGTCACATTGGCCGCTCTTCTCTCTGAAACGGTTTACTTATCGTCTGCAAAGCTATGTCGCGTGCTGCGGTATGCGGAGACACTAAAAGCACCATGATTGAATACAGATGAAGCTTCTAATTTGATGTAATAGCAAGCAAGAAGTAGTACAATTCAAGTTTTAGGTATCGATTATTGACTTTTTAGCCGGCTTTCGTGCCTTGGACATGAGCTAGGACCTTAAGATTCTGCATGAAAGGAGGACTAGCAGCCGAGTTGCACGGGAGAATGTGAAAAGTGTTCATATGTAGTAAAAACCTGAGAAATCCGTCCGTTTTCGTCATTTGTTATGGAATCAACTTAAAGCCAGATCGTCACATTGGCCGCTCATCTCTCTGAAACGGTTGTACTTATCGTCTGCAAAGCTATATCGCGTGCTGCGTTATGCGGAGACACTAAAATCACCACAGTGGAACACAGATGAAGCTTCTAAGTTGATGTAATAGCCAGTAAGAAGTAGTACAATTCAAGTTTTAGGTATCGATTATTGACATTTTAGCTGGCTTTGATGCATTGGACATGAGCTAGGACCTTAAGATTCTGCATGAAAGGAGGACTAGCAGCCGAGTTGCCCGGGAGAATGTGACAAGTGTTCATATGTAGTTAAAACCTCAGAAATCCGTCCGTTTTCGTCATTTGTTATCGAATCGATTTAAAGCCAGATCGTCACATTGGACGCTCTCCTCTCTGAAACGGTTGTACTTATCGTCTGCAAAGCTATGTCGCGTGCTGCGGTATGCGGAGACTCTAAAAGCACCATGATTGAACACAGATGAAGCTACTAAGTTGATGTCATAGCAAGCAAGAAGTAGTACAATTCAAGTTTTAGGTATCGATTATTGACTTTTTAGCCGGCTTTGGTGCCTTGGACATGAGCTAGGACCTTAAGATTCTGCATGAAAGGAGGACTAGCAGCCGAGTTGCACGGGAGAATATGAAAAGTGTTCATATGTAGTAAAAACCTGAAAAATCCGTCCGTTTTCGTCATTTGTTATCGAATCAACTTAAAGATAGATCGTCACATTGGCCGCTCTTCTCCCTGAAACGGTTGTACTTAACGTCTGCAAAACTATGTCGCGTGCTGCTGTATGCGGATACACTAAAAGCACCATAGTAGAACACAGATGAAGCTTCTAAGTTGATGTAATAGCCAGCAAGAAGTAATACAATTCACGTTTTAGGTATGGATTATTGACTTGTTAGCTGGCTTTGGTGCCTTGGACATGAGCTAGGACCTTAAGATTCTGCATGAAAGGAGGACTAGCGGGCGAGTTGAACGGGAGAATGTGAGAAGTGTTCATATGTAGTAAAAACCTGAGAAATCCGTCCGTTTTCGTCATTTGTTATCGAATCGACTTAAATCCAGATCGTCACATTTGCCGCTCTTTTCCCTGAAACGGTAGTACTTAACGTCTGCAAAGCTATGTCGCGTGCTGCGGTATGCGGAGACACTAAAAGCACCATAGTAGAACACAGATGAAGCTTCTAAGTTGATGTAATAGCCAGTAAGAAGTAATACAATTCACGTTTTAGGTATCGATTATTGACTTTTTAGCTGGCTTTGGTGCCTTGGACATGAGCTAGGACCTTAAGATTCTGCATGAAAGGAGGACTAGCAGCCGAGTTGCACGGGAGAATGTGAAAAGTGTTCATATGTAGTAAAAACCTGAGAAATCCGTCCGTTTTCATCATTTGTTATGGAATCAACTTAAAGCCAGATCGTCACATTGGCTGCTCTCCTATCTGAAACGGTTGTACTTATCGTCTGCAAAGCTATGTCGCGTGCTGCGTTACGCGGAGACACTAAAATCACCACAGTGGAACACAGATGAAGCTTCTAAGTTGATGTAATAGCCAGTAAGAAGTAGTAAAATTCAAGTTTTAGGTATCGACTATTGACTTTTTAGCTGGCTTTGATGCCTTGGACATGAGCTAGGACCTTAAGATTCAGTATGAAAGGAGGACTAGCAGCCGCGTTGCATGGGAGAATGTGAAAAGTGTTCATATGTAGTAAAAACCTGAGAAATCTGTCCGTTTTCGTCATTTGGTATGGAATCAACTTAAAGCCAGATCGTCATATTGGCCGCTCTTCTCTCTGAAACGGTTGTACTTATCGTCTGCAAACTTATGTCGCGTGCTGCGGTATGTGGAGACACTAAAAGCACCATAGTAGAACACAGATGAAGCTTCTAAGTTGATGTAATAGCCAGTAAGAAGTAGTACAATTCAAGTTTTAGGTATCGATTATTGACATTTTAGCTGGCTTTTTTGCCTTGGACATGAGCTAGGACCTTAAGATTCTGCATGAAAGGATGACTAGCAGCCGAGTTGCACGAAAGAATGTGAAGGGTGTTCATATGTAGTAAAAATCTGAGAAATACGTCCGTTTTCGTCATTTGTTATCGAATCGACTTAAAGCCAGATCGTCACATTGGCTGCTCTTCTCTCTGAAACGGTTGTACTTATCGTCTGAAAGCTATGTCGCGTGCTGCGGTATGTGGGGACACTAATAGCACCATAGTAGAACACAGGTGAAGCTTCTAAGATGATGTAATAGCCAGTAAGAATTAATACAATACCAGTTTTTGGTATATATTATTGACTTTTTAGCTGGCTTTGGTGCCTTGGACATAAGCTAGGACCTTAAGATTCTGCATAAAAGTAGGACTAGCAGCCGAGTTGCACGGGAGAATGTGAAAAGTGTTCATATGTAGTAAAAACCTGTGATATCCGTCCGTTTTCGTCATTTGTTATCGAATCGACTTAAAGCCAGATCGTCACATTGGCCGCTCTTCTCTCTGAAACGGTTGTACTTATCGTCTGCAAACCTATGTCGCGTGCTGCGGTATGCGGAGACACTAAAAGCACCATGATTGAACACAGATGAAGCTTCTAATTTGATGTAATAGCAAGCAAGAAGTAGTACAATTCAAGTTTTAGGTATCGATAATTGACTTTTTAGCCGGCTTTCGTGCCTTGCACATGAGCTAGGACCTTAAGATTCTGCATGAAAGGAGGACTAGCAGCCGAGTTGCACGGGAGAATGTGAAAAGTGTTCATATGTAGTAAAAACCTGAGAAATCCGTCCGATTTCGTCATTTGTTATGGAATCAACTTAAAGCCAGATCGTCCCATTGGCCGCTCATCTCTCTGAAACGGTTGTACTTATCGTCTGCAAAGCTATATCGCGTGCTGCGTTATGCGGAGACACTAAAATCACCACAGTGGAACACAGATGAAGCTTCTAAGTTGATGTAATAGCCAGTAAGAAGTAGTACAATTCAAGTTTTAGGTATCGATTATTGACTTTTTAGCTGGCTTTGATGCCTTGGACATGAGCTAGGACCTTAAGATTCTGCATGAAAGGAGGACTAGCAGCCGAGTTGCCCGGGAGAATGTGACAAGTGTTCATATGTAGTTAAAACCTGAGAAATCCGTCCGTTTTCGTCATTTGTTATCGAATCGATTTAAAGCCAGATCGTCACATTGGACGCTCTCCTCTCTGAAACGGTAGTACTTATCGTCTGCAAAGCTATGTCGCGTGCTGCGGTATGCGGAGACTCTAAAAGCACCATGATTGAACACAGATGAAGCTACTAAGTTGATGTCATAGCAAGCAAGAAGTAGTACAATTCAAGTTTTAGGTATCGATTATTGACTTTTTAGCCGGCTTTGGTGCCTTGGACATGAGCTAGGACCTTAAGATTCTGCATGAAAGGAGGACTAGCAGCCGAGTTGCACGGGAGAATATGAAAAGTGTTCATATGTAGTAAAAACCTGAAAAATCCGTCCGTTTTCGTCATTTGTTATCGAATCAACTTAAAGATAGATCGTCACATTGGCCGCTCTTCTCCCTGAAACGGTTGTACTTAACGTCTGCAAAACTATGTCGCGTGCTGCTGTATGCGGATACACTAAAAGCACCATGGTAGAACACAGATGAAGCTTCTAAGTTGATGTAATAGCCAGCAAGAAGTAATACAATTCACGTTTTAGGTATGGATTATTGACTTGTTAGCTGGCTTTGGTGCCTTGGACATGAGCTAGGACCTTAAGATTCTGCATGAAAGGAGGACTAGCGGGCGAGTTGAACGGGAGAATGTGAGAAGTGTTCATATGTAGTAAAAACCTGAGAAATCCGTCCGTTTTCGTCATTTGTTATCGAATCGACTTAAATCCAGATCGTCACATTTGCCGCTCTTTTCCCTGAAACGGTAGTACTTAACGTCTGCAAAGCTATGTCGCGTGCTGCGGCATGCGGAGACACTAAAAGCACCATAGTAGAACACAGATGAAGCTTCGAAGTTGATGTAATAGCCAGTAAGAAGTAATACAATTCACGTTTTAGGTATCGATTATTGACTTTTTAGCTGGCTTTGGTGCCTTGGACATGAGCTAGGACCTTAAGATTCTGCATGAAAGGAGGACTAGCAGCCGAGTTGCACGGGAGAATGTGAAAAGTGTTCATATGTAGTAAAAACCTGAGAAATCCGTCCGTTTTCGTCATTTGTTATGGAATCAACTTAAAGCCAGATCGTCACATTGGCTGCTCTCCTCTCTGAAACGGTTGTACTTATCGTCTGCAAAGCTATGTCGTGTGCTGCGTTTGGCGGAGACACTAAAATCACCACAGTGGAACACAGATGAAGCTTCTAAGTTGATGTAATAGCCAGTAAGAAGTAGTAAAATTCAAGTTTTAGGTATCGACTATTGACTTTTTAGCTGGCTTTGATGCCTTGGACATGAGCTAGGACCTTAAGATTCAGTATGAAAGGAGGACTAGCAGCCGCGTTGCATGGGAGAATGTGAAAAGTGTTCATATGTAGTAAAAACCTGAGAAATCCGTCCGTTTTCGTCATTTGGTATGGAATCAACTTAAAGCCAGATCGTCATATTGGCCGCTCTTCTCTCTGAAACGGTTGTACTTATCGTCTGCAAACTTATGTCGCGTGCTGCGGTATGTGGAGACACTAAAAGCACCATAGTAGAACACAGATGAAGCTTCTAAGTTGATGTAATAGCCAGTAAGAATTAGTATGATTCAAGTTTTAGGTATCGATTATTGACTTTTTAGCTGGCTTTGGTGCCTTGGACATGAGCTAGGACCATAAGATTCTGCATGAAAGGAGGACCAGCAGCGGAGTTCCACGGGAGAATGTGAAAAGTGTTCATATGTAGTAAAAACCTGAGAAATCCGTCCGTTTTCGTCATTTGTTATCGAATCGACTTAAAGCCAGATCGTCACTTTGGCCGCTCTTCTCTCTGAAACGGTTGTACTTATCGTCTGCAAAGCTATGTCGCGTGCTGCGATATGCGGAGACACTAAAATCACCACAGTGGAACACAGATGAAGCTTCTAAGTTGATGTAATAGCCAGTAAGAAGTAGTAAAATTCAAGTTTTAGGTATCGACTATTGACATTTTAGCTGGCTTTGATGCCTTGGACAACACCTACGACCATAAGATTCAGTATGAAAGGAGGACTAGCTGCCGCGTTGCATGGGAGAATGTGAAAAGTGATCATATGTAGTAAAAACCTGAGAAATCCGTCCGTTTTCGTCATTTGGTATGGAATCAACTTAAAGCCAGATCGTCATATTGGCCGCTCTTCTCTCTGAAACGGTTGTACTTATCGTCTGCAAACCTATGTCGCGTGCTGCGGTATGTGGAGACACTAAAAGCACCATAGTAGAACACAGATGAAGCTTCTAAGTTGATGTAATAGCCAGTAAGAATTAGTACGATTCAAGTTTTAGGTATCGATTATTGACTTTTTAGCTGGCTTTGGTGCCTTGGACATGAGCTAGGACCTTAAGATTCTGCATGAAAGGATGACTAGCAGCCGAGTTGCACGAAAGAATGTGAAAGGTGTTCATATGTAGTAAAAATCTGAGAAATACGTCCGTTTTCGTCATTTGTTATCGAATCGACTTAAAGCCAGATCGTCACATTGGCCGCTCTTCTCTCTGAAACGGTTGTACTTATCGTCTGCAAAGCTATGCCGCGTGCTGCGTTATGCGGAGACACTAAAGTCACCATAGTGGAACACAGATGAAGCTTCTAAGTTGTGTAATAGCCAGTAAGAAGTAGTACAATTCAAGTTTTAGGTTCTCATTAATTACTTTTTAGCTGGCTTTGGTGCCTTGGACATGAGCTGGGACCTTAAGATTCTGCATGAAAGGAGAACTAGCACACGAGTAGTACGGGAGAAAGTGAGAAGTGTTCATATGTAGTAAAAACCTGAGAAATTCGTCCGTTTTCGTCATTTGTTATCGAATCGACTTAAGGCCAGATCGCCACATTGGCCACTCGTCTCTCTGAAACGGTTGTACTTATCGTTTGCAAAGCTATGTCGCGTGCTGCGGTATGCGGAGACACTAAAAGCACCATAGTAGAACACAGATGAAGCTTCTAAGTTGATGTAATAGCAAGTAAGAAGTAGTACAATTCAAGTTTTAGGTATCAATTATTGCCTTTTTGCTGGCTTTGATGCCTTGGACGTGAGCTATAACCTTAAGATTCTGCATGAAAGGAGGACTATCAGCCGAGTTGCACGGGAGAATTTGAAAAGTGTTCATATGTAGTAAAAACCTTAGAAATTCGTCCATTTTCGTCAATTTGTTATCGAATCGACTTAAAGCCAGATCGTCACATTGGCCGCTCTTCTCTCTGAAACGGTTGTACTTATCGTCTGCAAAACTATGTCGCGTGCTGCGTTATGCGGAGACACTAAAATCAGCACAGTGGAACACAGATGAAGCTTCTAAGTTGATGTAATAGCCAGTAAGAAGTAGTACAATTCAAATTTTAGGTATCGATTATTGACTTTTTTGCTGGCTTTGATGCCTTGGCCATGAGCTAGGATCTTAAGATTCAGTATGAAAGGAGGACTAGCAGCCGAGTTGCATGGGAGAATGTGAAAAGTGTTCAAATGTAGTAAAAACCTGAGAAATCCGTCCGTTTTCGTCATTTGTTATCGAATCGACTTAAAGCCAGATCGTCACATTGGCCACTCTTCTGTCTGAAACGGTTGTACTTATCGTCTGCAAAGCTATGTCGCATGCTGCGGTATGCGGAGACACTAAAAGCACCATAGTAGAACACAGATGAAGCTTCTAAGTTGATGTAATAGCCAGTAAGAAGTAGTACAATTCAAGTTTGAGGTATCGATTATTGACATTTTAGCTGGCTTTGGTGCCTTGGACATGAGCTAGGACCTTAAGATTCTACATGAAAGGATGACTAGCAGCCGAGTTGCACGAAAGAATGTGAAAGGTGTTCATATGTAGTAAAAATCTGAGAAATACGTCCGTTTTCATCATTTGTTATCGAATCGACTTAAAGCCAGATCGTCACATTGGCCGCTCTTCTCTCTGAAACGGTTGTACTTATCGTCTGCAAAGCTATGCCGCGTGCTGCGTTATGCGGAGACACTAAAGTCACCATAGTGGAACACAGATGAAGCTTCTAAGTTGTGTAATAGCCAGTAAGAAGTTGTACAATTCAAGTTTTAGGTATCGATTATTGACTTTTTAGCTGGCTTTGGTGCCTTGGACGTGAGCAAGAACCTTGAGATTCTTCATGAAAGGAAGACTAGCAGCCGAGTTGCACGGGAGAATGTGAAAAGTGTTCATATGTAGTAAAAACCTGAGAAATCCGTCCGTTTTCGTCATTTGTTATGGAATCGACTTAAAGCCAGATCGTCACATTGGCCGCTCTTCTCTCTGAAACGGTTGTACTTATCGTCTGCAAAGCTATGTCGCGTGCTGCGTTATGCGGAGACACTAAAAGCACCATAGTAGAACACAGATGAAGCTTCTAAGTTGATGTAATAGCCAGTAAGAAGTAGTACAATTCAAGTTTTAAGTTCTGATTATTTACTTTTTAGCTGGCTTTGGTGCCTTGGACATGAGCTGGGACCTTAAGATTCTGCATGAAAGGATGACTAGCAGGCGAGTTGTACGGGAGAAAGTGAGAAGTGTTCATATGTAGTAAAAACCTGAGAAATCCGTCCGTTTTCGTCATTTGTTATCGAATCGACTTAAGGCCAGATCGTCACATTGGCCACTCTTCTCTCTGAAACGGTTGTACTTATCGTCTGCAAAGCTATGTCGCGTGCTGCGGTATGCGGAGACACTAAAAGCACCATAGTAGAACACAGATGAAGCTTCTAAGTTGATGTAATAGCCAGTAAGAAGTAATACAATTCAAGTTTTAGGTATCGATTACTGACATTTTAGCTGGCTTTGGTGCCTTGGACATGAGCTAGGACCTTAAGATTCTGCATGAAAGGATGACTAGCAGCCGAGTTGCACGAAAGAATGTGAAAGGTGTTCATATGTAGTAAAAATCTGAGAAATACGTCCGTTTTCGTCATTTGTTATCGAATCGACTTAAAGCCAGATCGTCACATTGGCCGCTCTTCTCTCTGAAACGGTTGTACTTATCGTCTGAAAGCTATGTCGCGTGCTGCGGTATGCGGAGACACTAAAATCACCATAGTAGGACACAGATGAAGCTTCTTAGTTGATGTAATAGCCAGTAAGAAGTAGTACAACACAAGTTTTAGGTATCGATTATTGAATATTTAGCTGGCTTTGTTGCCTTTTACAAGAGCTAGGACCTTAAGATTCTGCATGAAAGGAGGACTAGCAGCTTAATTGCACGGGAGATTGTGAAAAGTGTTCATATGTAGTAAAAACCTGAGAAATCCGTCCGTATTCGTCATTTGTTATGGAATCAACTTAAAGACAGATCGTCACATTGGCCGCTCTTCTCTCTCAAACGGTTGTACTTAACGTCTGCAAAGCTATGTTGTGTGCTGTGGTATGTGGAGACACTAAAAGCACCATAGTAGAACACAGATGAAGCTTCTAAGTAGATGTAATAGCCAGTAAGGAGTAGTACAATTCAAGTTTTAGGCATCGATTATTGACTTTAAGCTGGCTTTGGTGCCTTGGACATGAGCTACGACCTTAAGATTCTGCATAAAAGGAGGACTAGCAGCCGAGTTGCACGGGAGAATGTGAAAAGTGTTCATATGTAGTAAAAACCTGTGAAATCCGTCCTTTTTCGTCATTTGTTATCGAATCGACTTAAAGCCAGATCGTCACATTGGCCGCTCTTCTCTCTGAAACGGTTGTACTTATCGTCTGCAAACGTATGTCGCGTGCTGCGATATGTGAAGACTCTAAAAGCACCATAGTAGAACACAGAAGAAGCTTCAAAGTTGATGTAATAGCCAGTAAGAAGTAGTACAATTCAAGTTTTAGGTATCGATTATTGACTTTTTAGCTGGCTTTGGTGCCTTTTACATGAGCTAGGACCTTAAGATTCTGCATGAAAGGAGGACTAGCAGCCGAATTGCACAGGAGATTGTGAAAAGTGTTCATATGTAGTAAAAACCTGAGAAATCCGTCCGTTTTCGTCATTTGTTATGGAATCGACTTCAAGCCAGAACGTCACATCGGCCGCTCTTCTCTCTGAAACGGTTGTACATATCGTCTGCAAAGCTATGTCGCGTGCTGCGGTATGCGGAGACACTAAAAGCACCATAGTAGAAACAGATCAAGCTTCTAAATTGATGTAATAGCCAGTAAGAAGTAGTACAATTCAAGTTTTACGAATCGATTATTGACTTTTTAGCTGGCTTTGGTGCCTTGGACATGAGCTAGGACCTTAAGATTCTGCATGAAAGGAGGACTAGCAGCCGAGTTGCACGGGAGAATGTGAAAAGTGTTCATATGTAGTAAAAACCTGAGAAATCCGTTCGTTATCGTCATTTGTCTTCGAATCGACTTCAAGCCAGATCGTCACATTGGCTGCTCTTCTGTCTGAAACGGTTGTACTTATCGTCTGCAAAGCTATGTCGCGTGCTGTGATATGCGGAGACACTAAAATCACCATAGTAGGACACAGATGAAGCTTCTAAGTTGATGTAATAGCCAGTAAGAAGTAGTACAATTCAAGTTTTAGGTATCGATTATTGACTTTTAGCTGGATTTGGTGCCTTGGACATGAGCTAGGACCTTAAGATTCTGCATGAAAGGAGGACTAGCTGCCGAATTGCATGGGATAATGTGAAAAGTGTTCATATGCAGTAAAGACCTGAGAAATCCGTCCGTTTTCGTCATTTGTTATCGAATCGACTTAAAGCCAGATCGTCACATTGGCCGCTCTTCTCTCTGAAACGGTTGTACTTATCGTCTGCAAAGCTATATCGCGAGCTGCGGTATGTGGAGACACTAAAAATACCATAGTAGAACACAGCTGAAGCTTCTAAGTTGATGTAATAACCAGTAAGAAGTAGTACAATTCAAGTTTTAGGTATCGATTATTGACTTGTAGCTGGATTTGGTGCCTTGGACATGAGCTAGGACCTTAAGATTCTGCATGAAAGGAGGACTAGCAGCCGAGTTGCACGGGAGAATGTGATAAGTGTTCATATGTAGTAAAAACCTGAGAAATCCGTACATTTTCGTCATTTGTTATCGAATCGACTTAAAGCCAGGTCGTCACATTGGCCGCTCATCTCTCAGAAACGGTTATACTTATCGTCTGAAAGCTATCTCGCGTGCTGCGGTATGCGGAGACACTAAAAGCACCATAGTAGAACACAGATGAAGCTTCTAAAATGATGTAATAGCCAGTAAGAATTAATACAATACCAGTTTTAGGTATCGATTATTGACTTTTTAGCTGGCTTTGGTGCCTTGGACATGAGCTAGGACCTTAAGATTCTGCACGAAAGGAGGACTAGCAGCCGAGTTGCATGTTAGAATGTGAAAAGTGTTCATATGTAGTAAAAACCTGAGAAATCCGTTCGTTATCGTCATTTGTCTTCGAATCGACTTCAAGCCAGATCGTCACATTGGCTGCTCTTCTCTCTGAAACGGTTGTACTTATCGTCTGCAAAGCTATGTCGCGTGCTGTGATATGCGGAGACACTAAAATCACCATAGTAGGACACAGATGAAGCTTCTTAGTTGATGTAATAGCCAGTAAGAAGTAGTACAATTCAAGTTTTAGGTATCGATTATTGACTTTTAGCTGGATTTGGTGCCTTGGACATGAGCTAGGACCTTAAGATTCTGCATGAAAGGAGGACTAGCAGCCGAGTTGCACGGGAGAATGTGAAAAGTGTTCATATGTAGTAAAAACCAGAGAAATCCGTCCGTTTTCGTCATTTGTTATCGAATCGACATAAAGCCAGATCGTCACATTGGCCGCTCTTCTCTCTGAAGCGGTTGTACTTATCGTCTGCAAAGCTATGTCACGTGCTGCGGTATGTGAAGCCTCTAAAAGCACCATAGTAGAACACAGATGAAGCTTCTAAGTTGATGTAATAGCCAGTAAGAAGTAGTACAACACAAGGTTTAGGTATCGATTATTGAATTTTTAGCTGGCTTTGTTGCCTTTTACATGAGCTAGGACCTTAAGATTCTGCATGAAAGGAGGGCTAGCAGCCGAATTGCACGGGAGATTGTGAAAAGTGTTCATATGTAGTAAAAACCTGAGAAATCCGTCCGTATTCGTCATTTGTTATGGAGTCGACTTAAAGACAGATCGTCACATTGGCCGCTCTTCTCCCTCAAACGGTTGTACTTAACGTCTGCAAAGCTATGTTGTGTGCTGTGGTATGTGGAGACACTAAAAGCACCATAGTAGAACACAGATGAAGCTTCTAAGTTGATGTAATAAATAGTAAGAAGTAGTACAATTCAAGTTTTAGGTATCGATTATTGAATTTTTAGCTGGCTTAGGTGCCTTAGACATGAGCTAGGACCTTAAGATTCTGCATGAAAATAGGACTAGCAGCCGAATTGCATGGGATAGTGTGAAAATTGTTCATATGTAGTAAAAACCTGAGAAATCCGTCCGTTTTCGTCATTTGTTATGGAATCGACTTAAAGCCAGGTCGTCACATTGGCCGTTCTTCTCTCTGAAATGGTTGTATATATCGTCTGCAAAGCTATGTCGCGTGCTGCGGTATGCGGAGACACTAAAATCACCATAGTAGAACACAGATGAAGCTTCTAAGTAGATGTAATAGCCAGTAAGAAGTAGTACAATTCAAGTTTTAGGCATCGATTATTGACTTTTAGCTGGCTTTGGTGCCTTGGACATGAGCTACGACCTTAAGATTCTGCATAAAAGGAGGACTAGCAGCCGAGTTGCACGGGAGAATGTGAAAAGTGTTCATATGTAGAAAAAACCTGTGAAATCCGTCCTTTTTCGTCATTTGTTATCGAATCGACTTAAAGCCAGATCGTCACATTGGCCGCTCTTCTCTCTGAAACGGTTATACTTATCGTCTGCAAACGTATGTCGCGTGCTGCGGTATGTGAAGACTCTAAAAGCACCATAGTAGAACACAGAAGAAGCTTCTAAGTTGATGTAATAGCCAGTAAGAAGTAGTACAACTCAAGTTTTAGGTATCGATTATTGACTTTTTAGCTGGCTTTGGTGCCTTTTACATGAGCTAGGACCTTAAGATTCTACATGAAAGGAGGACTAGCCGCCGAATTGCACGGGAGATTGTGAAAAGTGTTCATATGTAGTAAAAACCTGAGAAATCCGTCCGTTTACGTCATTTGTTATGGAATCGACTTCAAGCCAGAACGTCACATTAGCCGCTCTTCTCTCTGAAACGGTTGTACATATCGTCTGCAAAGCTATGTCGCGTGCTGCGGTATGCGGAGACACTAAAAGCACCATAGTAGAAACAGATCAAGCTTCTAAATTGATGTAATAGCCAGTAAGAAGTAGTACAATTCAAGTTTTACGTATCGATTATTGACTTTTTAGCTGGCTTTGGTGCCTTGGACATGAGCTAGGACCTTAAGATTCTGCATGAAAGGAGGACTAGCAGCCGAGTTGCACGGGAGAATGTGAAAAGTGTTCATATGTAGTAAAAACCTGAGAAATCCGTTCGTTATCGTCATTTGTCTTCGAATCGACTTCAAGCCAGATCGTCACATTGGCTGCTCTTCTCTCTGAAACGGTTGTACTTATCGTCTGCAAAGCTATGTCGCGTGCTGTGATATGCGGGGACACTAAAATCACCATAGTAGGACACAGATGAAGCTTCTAAGTTGATGTAATAGCCAGTAAGAAGTAGTACAATTCAAGTTTTAGGTATCGATTATTGACTTTTAGCTGGATTTGGTGCCTTGGACATGAGCTAGGACCTTAAGATTCTGCATGAAAGGAGGACTAGCTGCCGAATTGCATGGGATAATGTGAAAAGTGTTCATATGTAGTAAAGACCTGAGAAATCCGTCCGTTTTCGTCATTTGTTATCGAATCGACTTAAAGCCAGATCGTCACATTGGCCGCTCTTCTCTCTGAAACGGTTGTACTTATCGTCTGCAAAGCTATATCGCGAGCTGCGGTATGTGGAGACACTAAAAATACCATAGTAGAACACAGCTGAAGCTTCTAAGTTGATGTAATAACCAGTAAGAAGTAGTACAATTCAAGTTTTAGGTATCGATTATTGACTTTTAGCTGGATTTGGTGCCTTGGACATGAGCTAGGACCTTAAGATTCTGCATGAAAGGAGGACTAGCAGCCGAGTTGCACGGGAGAATGTGAAAATAGTTCATATGTAGTAAAAACCTGAGAAATCCGTCCGTTTTGGTCATTTGTTATGGAATCGACTTAAAGCCAGGTCGTCACATTGGCCGCTCTTCTCTCTGCAACGGTTGTACATATCTTCTGCAAAGCTATGTCGCGTGCTGCGATATGCGGAGACACTAAAATCACCATAGTAGAACACAGATGAAGCTTATAAGTTGATGTAATAGCCAGTAAGAAGTAGTACAATTCAAGTTTTAGGTATCGATTATTGACTTTTTAGCTGGATTTGGTGCCTTGGACATAGCTAGGACCTTAAGATTCTGCATGAAAGGAGGACTAGCAGCCGAGTTGCACGGGACAATGTGAAAAGTGTTCATATGTAGTAAAAACCTGAGAAATCCGTAGGTTTTCGTCATTTGTTATCGAATCGACTTAAAGCCAGATCGTCACATTGGCCGCTCTTCTCTCAGAAACGGTTATACTTATCGTCTGAAAGCTATGTCGCGTGCTGCGGAATGCGGAGACACTAAAAGCACCATAGTAGAACACAGATGAAGCTTCTAAAATGATTTAATAGCCAGTAAGAATTAATACAATACCAGTTTTACGTATCGATTATTGACTTTTTAGCTGGCTTTGGTGCCTTGGACATGAGCTAGGACCTTAAGATTCTGCACGAAAGGAGGACTAGCAGCCGAGTTGCATGTTAGAATGTGAAAAGTGTTCATATGTAGTAAAAACCTGAGTAATCCGTCCGTTTTCGTCATTTGTTATCGAATCGACTTAAAGCCAGATCGTCACATTGGCCGCTCTTCTCTCTGAATCGGTTGTACTTATCGTGTGCAAAGCTATGTTGCGTGCTGCGGTATGTGAAGCCTCTAAAAGCACCATAGTAGAACACAGATGAAGCTTCTAAGTTGATGTAATAAATAGTAAGAAGTAGTACAATTCAAGTTTTAGGTATCGATTATTGAATTTTTAGCTGGCTTAGGTGCCTTAGACATGAGCTAGGACCTTAAGATTCTGCATGAAAATAGGACTAGCAGCCGAATTGCATGGGATAGTGTGAAAATAGTTCATATGTAGTAAAAACCTGAGAAATCCGTCCGTTTTCGTCATTTGTTATGGAATCGACTTAAAGCCAGATCGTCACATTGGCCGCTCTTCTCTCTGAAACGGTTGTACTTATCGTCTGCAAAGCTATGTCGCGTGCTGCGGTATGCGGAGACACTAAAAGCACCATAGTAGAACACAGATGAAGCTTCTAAAATGATGTAATAGCCAGTAAGAAGTAGTACATCTCAAGTTCTAGGTATCGATTATTGCCTTTTTAGCTGGCTTTGGTGCCTTGGACATGAGCTAGGACCATAAGATTCTGCATGAAAGGAGGACAAGCAGCCGAATTGCACGCGAGATTGTGAAAAGTGTTCATATGTAGTAAAAACCTGAGAAAACCGTCCATTTTCGTCATTTGTTATGGAATCGACTTAAAGCCAGATCGTCACATCGTCACATTGGCCGCTCTTCTCTCTGAAACGGTTGTACTTATCGTCTGCAAAGCTATTTCGCGTGCTGCGGTTTGTGGAGACACTAAAAGCACCATAGTAGAACACAGATGAAGCTTCTAAGAGGATGTAATAGCCAGTAAGAAGTAGTACAATACTAGATTTAGGTATCGATTATTGACTTTTTAGCTGGATTTGGTGCCTTGGACATGAGCTAGGACCTTAAGATTCTGCATGAAAGGAGGACTAGCAGCCGAATTGCACGCGAGATTGTGAAAAGTGTTCATATGTAGTAAAAACCTCAGAAATCCGTCCGTATTCGTATTTTTGTTATGGAATCGACTTAAAGCCAGATCGTCACATTGGCCGCTCTTCTCTCTGAAACGGTTGTACTTATCGTCTGCAAAGCTATGTCGCGTGCTGCGGTTTGTGGAGACACTAAAAGCACCATCGTAGAACACAGATGAAGCTTCTAAGATGATGTAATAGCCAGTAAGAAGTAGTACAATTCAACTTTTAAGTATCGATTATTGACTTTTTAGCTGGCTTTGGTGCCTTGGACATGAGGTAGGACCTTAAGATTCTGCATGAAAGGAGGACTAGCAGCCGAGTTGCACGGGAGGATGTGAAAAGTGTTCATATGTAGTAAAAACCTGAGAAATCCGTCCGTTTTCGTCATTTGTTATCGAATCGACTTAAAACCAGATCGTCACATTGGCCGCTCTTCGCTCTGAAACAGTTGTACTTAACGTCTGCAAAGATGTGTCGCGTGCTGCGGTATGCGGAGACACTAATAGCACCATAGTAGAACAGAGATGAAGCTTTTAAGTTGATGTAATAGCCAGTAAGAAGTAGTACAATTCAAGTTTTAGGTATCGATTATTGACTTTTTAGCAGGCTTTGGTGCATTGGACGTGAGCTAGGACCTTAAGATTCTGCATGAAAGGAGGACTAGCAGCCGAGTAGCAAGGGAGAATGTGAAAAGTGTTCATATGTAGTAAAAACCTGAGAAATTCGTCCGTATTCGTCATTTGTTATGGAATCTACTTAAAGCCAGATCGTCACATTGGCCGCTCTTCTCTCTGAAACGATTGTACTTATCGTCTGCAAAGCTATGTCGCGTGCTCCGGTATGCGGAGACACTAAAAGCACCATAGTAGAACACAGATGAAGCTTCTAAAATGATGTAATAGCCAGTAAGAATTAATACAATACCAGTTTTAGGTATCGATTATTGACTTTTTAGCTGGCTTTGGTGCCTTGGACATGAGCTAGGACCTTAAGATTCTGCACGAAAGGAGGACTAGCAGCCGACTTGCATGTTAGAATGTGAAAAGTGTTCATATGTAGTAAAAACCTGAGTAATCCGTCCGTTTTCGTCATTTGTTATCGAATCGACTTAAAGCCAGATAGTCACTTTGGCCGCTCTTCTCTCTGAAGCGGTTGTACTTATCGTCTGCAAAGCTATGTCGCGTGCTGCGGTATGTGAAGCCTCTAAAAGCACCATAGTAGAACACAGATGAAGCTTCTAAGTTGATGTAATAAATAGTAAGAAGTAGTACAATTCAAGTTTTAGGTATTGATTATTGAATTTTTAGCTGCCTTAGGTGCCTTAGACATGAGCTAGGACCTTAAGATTCTGCATGAAAATAGGACTAGCAGCCGAATTGCATGGGATAGTGTGAAAATAGTTCATATGTAGTAAAAACCTGAGAAATCCGTCCGTTTTCGTCATTTGTTATGGAATCGACTTAAAGCCAGGTCGTCACATTGGCCGCTCTCCTCTCTGAAACGGTTGTACATATCTTCTGCAAAGCTATGTCGCGTGCTGCGATATGCGGAGACACTAAAATCACCATAGTAGAACACAGATGAAGCTTCTAAGTTGATGTAATAGCCAGTAAGAAGTAGTACAATCCAAGTATTAGGTATCGATTATTGACTTTTTAGCTGGCTTTGGTGCCTTGGACATGAGCTAGGACCTTAAGATTCCGCATGAAAGGAGGACTAGCAGCCGAGTTGCAAGGGAGAATGTGAAAAGTGTTCGTATGTAGTAAAAACCTGAGAAATTCGTCCGTTTTCGTCATTTTTTATCGAATCGACTTAAAGCCAGATCATCACATTCGCCGCTCTTCTCTCTGAAACGGTTGTACGTATCGTCTGAATGCTATGTCGCGTGCTGCGGTATGCGGAGACACTAAAAGCACCATAGTAGAACACAGATGAAGCTTCTAAGATGATGTAATAGCCAGTAAGAAGTAGTACATCTCAAGTTCTAGGTATCGATTATTGCCTTTTTAGCTGGCTTTGGTGCCTTGGACATGAGCTAGGACCATAAGATTCTGCATGAAAGGAGGACAAGCAGCCGAATTGCACGCGAGATTGTGAAAAGTGTTCATATGTAGTAAAAACCTGAGAAATCCGTCCGTATTCGTCATTTGTTATGGAACCGACTTAAAGCCAGATCGTCACATTGGCCGCTCTTCTTTCTGAAACGGTTGTACTTATCGTCTGCAAAGCTATTTCGCGTGCTGCGGTTTGTGGAGACACTAAAAGCACCATAGTAGAACACAGATGAAGCTTCTAAGAAGATGTAATAGCCAGTAAGAAGTAGTACAATACCAGATTTAGGTATCGATTATTGACTTTTTAGCTGGATTTGGTGCCTTGGACATGAGCTAGAACCTTAAGATTCTGCATGAAAGGAGGACTAGCAGCCGAATTGCACGCGAGATTGTGAAAAGTGTTCATATGTAGTAAAAACCTGAGAAATCCGTCCGTATTCGTCATTTGTTATGGAATCGACTTAAAGCCAGATCGTCACATTGGCCGCTCTTCTCTCTGAAACGGTTGTACTTATCGTCTGCAAAGCTATGTCGCGTGCTGCGGTTTGTGGAGACACTAAAAGCACCATAGTAGAACACAGATGAAGATTCTAAGATGATGTAATAGCCAGTAAGAAGTAGTACAATTCAACTTTTAAGTATCGATTATTGACTTTTTAGCTGGCTTTGGTGCCTTGGACATGAGCTACGACCTTAAGATTCTGCATGAAAGGAGGACTAGCAGCCGAGTTGCACGGGAGGATGTGAAAAGTGTTCATATGTAGTAAAAACCTGAGAAATCCGTCCGTTTTCGTCATTTGTTATCGAATCGACTTAAAACCAGATCGTCACATTGGCCGCTCTTCGCTCTGAAACGGTTGTACTATTCGTCTGCAAAGCTATGTCGCGTGCTGCGGTATGCGGAGACACTAATAGCACCATAGTAGAACAGAGATGAAGCTTTTAAGTTGATGTAATAGCCAGTAAGAAGTAGTACAATTCAAGTTTTAGGTATCGATTATTGACTTTTTAGCTGGCTTTGGTGCATTGGACGTGAGCTAGGACCTTAAGATTCTGCATGAAAGGAGGACTAGCAGCCGAGTAGCAAGGGAGAATGTGAAAAGTGTTCATATGTAGTAAAAACCTGAGAAATCCGTCCGTTTTCGTCAATTGTTATCGAATCGACGGAAAGCCAGATCGTCACATTAGCCGCTCTTCTCACTGAAACGGTTGTACTTACCGTCTGAAAGCTATGTCGCGTGCTGCGGTATGCGGAGACACTAGAAGCACCATAGTAGAACACAGATGAAGCTTCTAAGATGATGTAATAGCCAGTAAGAATTTGTAAAATACCAGTTTTAGGTATCGATTATTGACTTTTTAGCTGGCTTTGGTGCCTTGGACATGAGCTAGGACCTTAAGGTTCTGCATGAAAGGAGGACTAGCAGCCGAGTTGCACGGGAGAATGTGAAAAGTGTTCATATGTAGTAAAAACCTGAGAAATCCGTGAGTTTTCGTCATTTGTTATCGAATCGACTTAAAGCCAGGTCGTCACATTGGCCGCTCTTCTCTCAGAAACGGTTATACTTATCGTCTGAAAGCTATGTCGCGTGCTGCGGTATGCGGAGACACTAAAAGCACCATAGTAGAACACAGATGAAGCTTCTAAGATGATGTAATAGCCAGTAAGAATTAATACAATACCAGTTTTAGGTATCGATTATTGACTTTTTAGCTGGCTTTGGTGCCTTGGACATAGCTAGGACCGTAAGATTCTGCATGAAAGGAGGACTAGCAGCCGAGTTGCACGGGAGAATGTGAAAAGTGTTCATATGTAGTAAAAACCTGAGAAATCCGTAGGTTTTCGTCATTTGTTATCGAATCGACTTAAAGCCAGATCGTCACATTGGCCGCTCTTCTCTCTGAAACGGTTGTACATATCGTCTGCAAAGCTATGTCGCGTGCTGCGGTATGTGGAGACACTAAAAGCACCATAGTAGGACACAGATGAAGCTTCTAAGATGATGAAATAGCCAGTAAGAATTAATACAATACCAGTTTTAGGTACCGATTATTGACTTTTTAGCTGGCTTTGGTGCCTTGGACATAGCTAGGACCATAAGATTCTGCATGAAAGGAGGACTAGCAGCCGAGTTGCATGGGAGGATGTGAAAAGTGTTCATATGTAGTAAAACCAGAGAAATCCGTCCGTTTTCGTCATTTGTTATCGAATCGACTTAAAGCCAGGTCGTCACATTGGTCGCTCTTCTCTCTGAAACAGTTGTACATATCGTCTGCAAAGCTATGTCGCGTGTTGCGGTATGTGGAGACTCTAAAAGCACAATAGTAGAACACATATGATGCTTGTAAGTTGATGTAATAGCCAGTAAGAAGTAGTACAACTCAAGTTCTAGGTATCGATTATTGACTTTTTAATTGGCTTTGGTGCCTTGGACATAGCTAGGACCATAAGATTCTGCATGAAAGGAGGACTAGCAGCCGAGTTGCACGGGAGAATGTGAAAAGTGTTCATATGTAGTAAAAACCTTAGAAATCCGTCCGTTTTCGTCATTTGTTATCGAATCGACTTAAAGCCAGATCGTCACATTGGCCGCTATTCTCTCTGAAACGGTTGTACTTATCGTCTGAAAGCTATGTCGCGTGCTGCGGTATGCGGAGACACTAAAAGCACCATAGTAGGTTACAGATGAAGCTTCTAAGATGATGAAGTAGCCAGTAAGATGTAGTACAATTCTAGTTTTAAGTATCGATTATTGACTTTTTAGTTGGCTTTGGTGCCTTGGACATGAGCTAGGACCTTAAGATTCTGCATGAAAGGAGGACTAGCAGCCGAGTTGCACAGGAGGATGTGAAAAGTGTTCATATGTAGTAAAAACCTGAGAAATCCGTCCGTTGTCATCATTTGTTACGGAATCGACTTAAAGCCAGGTCGTCACATTAGCCGCTCTTCTCTCTGAAACGGTTGTACTTATCGCCTGCAAAGCTATGTCGCGTGCTGCGGTATGCGGAGACACTAAAAGCACCATAGTAGAACTCAGATGAAGATTCTAAGATGAGTTAATAGCCAGTAAGATATAGTACAATTCAAGTTTTAGGTATCGATTATTGACTTTTAGCTGGATTTGGTGCCTTGGACATGAGCTAGGACCTTAAGGTTCTGCATGAAAGGAGGACTAGCAGCCGAGTTGCACGTGAGAATGTGAAAAGTGTTCATATGTAGTAAAAACCTGAGAAATCCGTCCGTTTTCGTCATTTGTTATCGAATCGACTTAAAGCCAGGTCGTCACATTGGCCGCTCTTCTCTCTGAAACGGTTGTACTTATCGTCTGAAAGCTATGTCGCGTGCTGCGGTATGTGGAGACACTAAAAGCACCATAGTAGAACACAGATGAAGCTTCTAAGTTGACGTAATAGCCAGTAAGAAGTAGTACAACTCAAGTTTTAGGTATCGATTATTGACTTTTTAATTGGCTTTGGTGCCTTGGACATAGCTAGGACCATAAGATTCTGCATGAAAGGAGAACTAGCAGCCGAGTTGCACGGGAGAATGTGAAAAGTGTTCATATGTAGTAAAAACCTTAGAAATCCGTCCGTTTTCGTCATTTGTTATCGAATCGACTTAAAGCCAGATCGTCACATTGGCCGCTCTTCTCTCTGAAACGGTTGTACTTATCGTCTGAAAGCTATGTCGCGTGCTGCGGTATGTGGAGACACTAAAAGCACCATAGTAGAACACAGATGAAGCTTCTAAGTTGATGTGATAGCCAGTAAGAAGTAGTACAACTCAAGTTTTAGGTATCGATTATTGACTTTTTAGCTGGCTTTGGTGCCTTGGACATAGCTAGGACCATAAGATTCTGCATGAAAGGAGGACTAGCAGCCGAGTTGCACGGGAGAATGTGAAAAGTGTTCATATGTAGTAAAAACCTGAGAAATCCGTCCGTTTTCGTCATTTGTTATCGAATCGACTTAAAGCCAGATCGTCACATTGGCCGCTCTTCTCTCTGAAACGGTTGTACTTATCGTCTGAAAGCTATGTCGCGTGCTGCGGTATGCGGAGACACTAAAAGCACCATAGTAGGACACAGACGAAGCTTCTAAGATGATTAAATAGCCAGTAAGAATTAGTACAATACCAGTTTTAAGTATCGATTATTGACTTTTTAGCAGGCTTTGGTGCCTTGGACATGAGGTAGGACCTTAAGATTTTGCATGAAAGGAGGACCAGCAGCCGAGTTACACGGGAGGATGTGAAAAGTGTTCATATGTAGTAAAAACCTGCGAAATCCGTCCGTTTTCGTCATTTGTTATCGAATCGACGTAAAGCCAGGTCGTCACATTGGCCGCTCTTCTCTCTGAAACGGTTGTACATATCGTCTGCAAAGCTATGTCGCGTGTTTGCGGTATGTGGAGACTCTAAAAGCACCATAGTAGAACACAGATGATGCTTGTAAGTTGATGTAATAGCCAGTAAGAAGTAGTACAACTCAAGTTCTAGGTATCGATTATTGACTTTTTAGCTGGCTTTGGTGCCATGGACATGAGCTAGGACCATAAGATACTGCATGAAAGGAGGACTAGCAGCCGAGTTGATCGGGAGAATGAGAAAAGTGTTCATATGTAGTAAAAACCTGCGAAATCCGTCCGTTTTCGTCATTTGTTATCGAATCGACTTAAAGCCAGGTCGTCACATTGGTCGCTCTTCTCTCTGAAACTGTTGTACTTATCGTCTGAAAGCTATGTCGCGTGCTGCGGTATGCGGAGACACTAAAAGCTCTATAGTAAAACACAGATGAAGATTCTAAGATGATGTAATAGCCAGTAAGAAGTAGTACAATTCAAGTTTTAAGTATCGATTATTGACTTTTTAGATGGCTTTGGTGCCTTGGACATGAGCTAGGACCTTAAGATTCTGCGTGAAAGGAGGACTAGCAGCCGAATTGCACGCGAGATTGTGAAAAGTGTTCATATGTAGTAACAACCTGAGAAATCCGTCTGTATTCGTCATTTGGTATGGAATCGACTTAAAGCCAGATCGTCACATTGGCCGCTCTTCTCTCTGAAACGGTTGTACTTATCGTCTGCAAAGCTATGTCGCGTGCTGCGGTTTGTGGAGACACTAAAAGCACCATAGTAGAACACAGATGAAGCTTCTAAGTTGATGTAATACCCAGTAAGAAGTAGTACAATTCAAGTTTTAGGTATCGATTATTGACTTTTTAGCTGGCCTAGGTGCATTGGACGTGAGCTCGGACCTTAAGATTCTGCATGAAAGGAGGACTAGCAGCCGAATTGCACGGGAGAATGTGAAAAGTGTTCATATGTAGTTAAAACCTGAGAAATCCGTCCGTTTTCTTCATTTGTTACGGAATCGATTTAAAGCCAGGACGTCACATTGTCCGCTCTTCTCTCTGAAACGGTTGTACATATCGTCTGCAAAGCTATGTCGCGTGCTGCGATATGCGGGGACACTAAAATCACCATAGTAGAACAATGATGAAGCTTCTAAGTTGATGTAATAGCTAGTAAGAATTAGTACAATACCAGATTTAGGTATCGATTATTGACTTTTTAGATGGATTTGGTGCCTTGGACATGAGCTAGGACCTTAAGGTTCTGCATGAAAGGAGGACTAGCAGCCGAATTGCACGCGAGATTGTGAAAAGTGTTCATATGTAGTAAAAACCTGAGAAATCCTTCTGTATTCGTCATTTGGTATGCAATCGACTTAAAGCCAGATCTTCACATTGGCCGCTCTTCTCTCTGAAACGGTTGTACATATCGTCTGCAAAGATATGTCGCGTGTTGCGGTATGTGGAGACTCTAAAAGCACCATAGTAGAACACAGATGATGCTTGTAAGTTGATGTAATAGCCAGTAAGAAGTAGTACAACTCAAGTTCTAGGTATCGATTATTGACTTTTTAGCTGGCTTTGGTGCCTTGGACATAGCTAGGACCATAAGATTCAGCATGAAAGGAGGACTAGCAGCCGAGTTCACAGGAGAATGTGAAAAGTGTTCATATGTAGTAAAATCCTGAGAAATCCGTCCGTTTTCGTCATTTGTTATCGAATCGACTTAAAACCAGATCGTCACATTGACCGCTCTTCTCTCTGAAACGGTTGTACTTATCGTCTGAAAGCTATGTCGCGTGCTGCGGTATGCGGAGACTCTGAAAGCACCATAGTAGGATACAGATGAAGCTTCTAAGATGATGAAATAGCCAGTAAGAATTAGTACAATACCAGTTTTAGGTATCGATTATTGACTTTTTGGCAGGCTTTGGTGCCTTAGACATAGCTAGGACCATAAGATTCTGCATGAAAGGAGGACTAGCAGCCGAGTTCACGGGAGAATGTGAAAAGTGTTCATATGTAGTAAAAACCTGAGAAATCCGTCCGTTTTCGTCATTTGTTATCGAATCGACTTAAAGCCAGGTCGTCACATTGGCCGCTCTTCTCTCTGAAACGGTTGTACATATCGTCTGCAAAGCTATGTAACGTGTTGCGGTAAGTGGAGACTCTAAAAGCACTGTAGTAGAACACAGATGATGCTTGTAAGTTGATGTAATAGCCAGTAAGAAGTAGTACAACTCAAGTTCTAGGTATCGATTATTGACTTTTTAGCTGGCTTTGGTGCCTTGGACATGAGCTAGCACCATAAAATTCTGCATGAAAGGAGGACTAGCAGCCGCGTTGCATGGGAGAATGTGAAAAGTGTTCATATGTAGTAAAAACCTGAGAAATCCGTCCGTTTTCGTCATTTGTTATCGAATCGACTTAAAGCCAGATCGTCACATTGGCCGCTCTTCTCTCTGAAACGGTTGTACGTATCGTCTGAAAGCTATGTCGCGTGCTCCAGTATGCGGAGACACTAAAAGCACCATAGTAGAACATAGATGAAACTTCCAAGATGATGTAATAGCCAGTAAGAATTAGTACAATACCAGATTTAGGTATCGATTACTGAATTTTAGCTGGATTTGGTGCCTTGGACATGAGCTAGGACCTTAAGATTCTGCATGAAAGGAGGACTAGCAGCCGAATTGCACGCGAGATTGTGAAAAGTGTTCATATGTAGTAAAAACCTGAGAAATCCGTCTGTTTTCGTCATTTGGTATGGAATCGACTTAAAGCCAGATCGTCACATTGGCCGCTCTTCTCTCTGAAACGGTTGTACTTATCGTCTACAAAGCTATGTCGCGTGCTGCGGTATGTGGAGACACTAAAAGCACCATTGTAGAACACAGATGAAGCTTCTAAGTTGATGTAATAGCCAGTAAGATGTAGTACAACTCAAGTTTTAGGTATCGATTATTGACTTTTTAGCTGGCTTTGGTGCCTTGGACATGAGCTACGACCATAAGATTCTGCATGAAAGGAGGACTAGCAGCCGAGTTGCATGGGAGAATGTGAAACGTGTTCATATGTAGTAAAAACCTGAGAAATCCGTCCGTTTTCGTCATTTGTTATCGAATCGACTTAAAGCCAGATCGTCACATTGGCCGCTCTTCGCTCTGAAACGGTTGTACTTATCGTCTGCAAAGCTATGTCGCGTGCTGCAGTAAGCGGAGACACTAATAGCACCATAGTAGAACACAGATGAAGCTTCAAAGTTGATGTAATAGCCAGTAAGAAGTAGTACAATTCAAGTTTTAGGTATCGATTATTGACTTTTTAGCTGGCCTTGGTGCATTGGACGTGAGCTAGGACCTTAAGATTCTGCATGAATGGAGGACTAGCAGCCGAGTAGCAAGGGAGAATGTGAAAAGTATTCATATGTAGTAAAAACCTGAGAAATCCGTCCGTTTTCGTCATTTGTTATCGAATCGACTTAAAGCCAGGTCGTCACATTGGCCGCTCTTCTCTCTGAAACGGTTGTACATATCGTCTGCAAAGCTATGTAACGTGTTGCGGTAAGTGGAGACTCTAAAAGCACCGTAGTAGAACACAGATGATGCTTGTAAGTTGATGTAATAGCCAGTAAGAAGTAGTACAACTCAAGTTCTAGTTATCGATTATTGACTTTTTAGCTGGCTTTGGTGCCTTGGACATGAGCTAGCACCATAAGATTCTGCATGAAAGGAGGACTAGCAGCCGCGTTGCATGGGAGAATGTGAAAAGTGTTCATATGTAGTAAAAACCTGAGAAATCCGTCCGTTTTCGTCATTTGTTATCGAATCGACTTAAAGCCAGATCGTCACATTGGCCGCTCTTCTCTCTGAAACGGTTGTACGTATCGTCTGAAAGCTATGTCGCGTGCTCCAGTATGCGGAGACACTAAAAGCACCATAGTAGAACATAGATGAAGCTTCCAAGGTGATGTAATAGCCAGTAAGAAGTAGTACAATACCAGATTTAGGTATAGATTATTGACTTTTTAGCTGGATTTGGTGCATTGGACATGAGCTAGGACCTTAAGATTCTGCATGAAAGGAGGACAAGCAGCCGAATTGCACGCGAGATTGTGAAAAGTGTTCATATGTAGTAAAAACCTGAGAAATCCGTCTGTATTCGTCATTTGGTATGGAATCGACTTAAAGCCAGATCGTCACATTGGCCGCTCTTCTCTCTGAAACGGTTGTACTTATCGTCTGCAAAGCTATGTCGCGTGCTGCGGTTTGTGGAGACACTAAAAGCACCATAGTAGAACACAGATGAAGCTTCTAAGTTGATGTAATAGCCAGTAAGAAGTAGTACAACTCAAGTTCTAGGTATCGATTATTGACTTTTTAGCTGGCTTTGGTGCCTTGGACATGAGCTAGCACCATAAGATTCTGCATGAAAGGAGGACTAGCAGCCGCGTTGCATGGGAGAATGTGAAAAGTGTTCATATGTAGTAAAAACCTGAGAAATCCGTCCGTTTTCGTCATTTGTTATCGAATCGACTTAAAGCCAGATCGTCACATTGGCCGCTCTTCTCTCTGAAACGGTTGTACGTATCGTCTGAAAGCTATGTCGCGTGCTCCAGTATGCGGAGACACTAAAAGCACCATAGTAGAACATAGATGAAGCTTCCAAGATGATGTAATAGCCAGTAAGAATTAGTACAATACCAGTTTTAGGTATCGATTATTGACTTTTTGGCAGGCTTTGGTGCCTTAGACATAGCTAGGACCATAAGATTCTGCATGAAAGGAGGACTAGCAGCCGAGTTCACGGGAGAATGTGAAAAGTGTTCATATGTAGTAAAAACCTGAGAAATCCGTCCGTTTTCGTCATTTGTTATCGAATCGACTTAAAGCCAGGTCGTCACATTGGCCGCTCTTCTCTCTGAAACGGTTGTACATATCGTCTGCAAAGCTATGTAACGTGTTGCGGTAAGTGGAGACTCTAAAAGCACCGTAGTAGAACACAGATGATGCTTGTAAGTTGATGTAATAGCCAGTAAGAAGTAGTACAACTCAAGTTCTAGGTATCGATTATTGACTTTTTAGCTGGCTTTGGTGCCTTGGACATGAGCTAGCACCATAAGATTCTGCATGAAAGGAGGACTAGCAGCCGCGTTGCATGGGAGAATGTGAAAAGTGTTCATATGTAGTAAAAACCTGAGAAATCCGTCCGTTTTCGTCATTTGTTATCGAATCGACTTAAAGCCAGATCGTCACATTGGCCGCTCTTCTCTCTGAAACGGTTGTACGTATCGTCTGAAAGCTATGTCGCGTGCTCCAGTATGCGGAGACACTAAAAGCACCATAGTAGAACATAGATGAAGCTTCCAAGATGATGTAATAGCCAGTAAGAATTAGTACAATACCAGATTTAGGTATCGATTATTGACTTTTTAGCTGGATTTGGTGCCTTGGACATGAGCTAGGACCTTAAGATTCTGCATGAAAGGAGGACTAGCAGTCGAATTGCACGCGAGATTGTGAAAAGTGTTCATATGTAGTAAAAACCTGAGAAATCCGTCTGTATTCGTCATTTGGTATGGAATCGACTTAAAGCCAGATCGTCACATTGGCCGCTCTTCTCTCTGAAACGGTTGTACTTATCGTCTGCAAAGCTATGTCGCGTGCTGCGGTTTGTGGAGACACTAAAAGCACCATAGTAGAACACAGATGAAGCTTCTAAGTTGATGTAATAGCCAGTAAGAAGTAGTACAATTCAAGTTTCAGGTATCGATTATTGACTTTTTACCTGGCCTTGGTGCATTGGACGTGAGCTAGGACCTTAAGACTCTGCATGAAAGGAGGACTAGCAGCCGAGTAGCAAGGGAGAATGTGAAAAGTGTTCATATGTAGTAAAAACCTGAGAAATCCGTCCGTTTTCGTCATTTGTTATCGAATCGACTTAAAGCCAGATCGTCACATTGGCCGCTCTTCTCTCTGAAACGGTTGTACTTATCGTCTACAAAGCTATGTCGCGTGCTGCGGTATGTGGAGACACTAAAAGCACCATTGTCGAACGCAGATGAAGCTTCTAAGTTGATGTAATAGCCAGTAAGATGTAGTACAACTCAAGTTTTAGGTATCGATTATTGACTTTTTTGCTGGCTTTGGTGCCTTGGACATGAGCTACGACCATAAGATTCTGCATGAAAGGAGGACTAGCAGCCGAGTTGCATGGGAGAATGTGAAAAGTGTTCATATGTAGTAAAAACCTGAGAAATCCGTCCGTTTTCGTCATTTGTTATCGAATCGACTTAAAGCCAGATCGTCACATTGGCCGCTCTTCGCTCTGAAACGGTTGTACTTATCGTCTGCAAAGCTATGTCGCGTGCTGCAGTAAGCGGAGACACTAATAGCACCATAGTAGAACACAGATGAAGCTTCAAAGTTGATGTAATAGCCAGTAAGAAGTAGTACAATTCAAGTTTTAGGTATCGATTATTGACTTTTTAGCTGGCCTTGGTGCATTGGACGTGAGCTAGGACCTTAAGATTCTGCATGAAAGGAGGACTAGCAGCCGAGTAGCAAGGGAGAATGTGAAAAGTATTCATATGTAGTAAAAACCTGAGAAATCCGTCCGTTTTCTTCATTTGTTATGGAATCGATTTAAAGCCAGGTCGTCACATTGTCCGCTCTTCTCTCTGAAACGGTTGTACATATCGTCTGCAGAGCTATGTCGCGTGCTGCGATATGCGGGGACACTAAAATCACCATAGTAGAACATTGATGAAGCTTCTAAGTGGAAGTAATAGCTAGTAAGAATTAGTACAATACCAGATTTAGGTATCGATTATTGACTTTTTAGCTGGCTTTGGTGCCTTGGACATGAGCTAGGACCATAAGATTCTGCATGAAACGAGGACTAGCAGCCGAGTTGCATGGGAGAATGTGAAAAGTGTTCATATGTAGTAAAAATCTGAGAAATCCGTCCGTTTTCGCCATTTGTTATCGAATCGACTTAAAGCCAGATCGTCACATTGGCCACTCTTCTCTCTGAAACGGTTGTACTTATCGTCTGAAAGCTATGTCGCGTGCTGCAGTATGCGGAGACACTAAAAGCATCATAGTAGAACACAGATGAAGCTTCTAAGTTGATGTAATAGCCAGTAAGAAGTAGTACATCTCAAGTTCTAGGTATCGATTATTGACTTTTTAGCTGGCTTTGGTGCCTTGGACATGAGCTAGGACAATAAGATTCTGCATGAAAGTAGGACTAGCAGCCGAGTTGCACTGGAGAATGTGAAAAGTGATCATATGTAGTAAAAGCCTGAGAAATCCGTCCCTTTTTGTCATTTGTTATCGAATCGACTTAAAGCCAGATCGTCACATTGGCCGCTCTCCTCTCTGAAACGGTTGTACTTATCGTCTGAAAGCTATGTCGCGTGCTGCGGTATGCGGAGACACTAAAAGCACCATAGTAGGACACAGATGAAGCTTCTAAGATGATGAAATAGCCAGTAAGAATTAGTACAATACCAGTTTTAGGTATCGATTATTGACTTTTTAGCAGGCTTTGGTGCCTTGGACATGAGATAGGACCTTAAGATTCTGCATGAAAGGAGGACTAGCAGCCGAATTGCACGCGAGATTGTGAAAAGTGTTCATATGTAGTAAAAACCTGAGAAATCCGTCGGTATTCGTCATTTGTATTCGAATCGACTTAAAGCCAGATCGTCACATTGGCCGCTCTTATCTCTGAAACGGTTGTACTTATCGTCTGCAAAGCTATGTCGCGTGCTGCGGTTTGTGGAGACACTAAAAACACCATAGTAGAACACAGATGAAGCTTCTAAGTTGATATAATAGCCAGTAAGAAGTAGTACAATTCAAGTTTTAGATATCGATTATTGACTTTTTAGCTGGCCTTGGTGCATTGGACGTGAGCTAGGACCTTAAGATTCTGCATGAAAGGAGGACTAGCAGCCGAGTTGCATGGGAGAATGTGAAACGTGTTCATATGTATTAAAAACCTGAGAAATCCGTCCGTTTTCGTCATTTGTTATCGAATCGACTTAAAGCCAGATCGTCGCATTGGCCGCTCTTCTCTCTGAAACGGTTGTACTTATCGTCTGAATGCTATGTCGCGTGCTGCGGTATGCGGAGACACTAAAAGCACCATAGTAGAACACAGATGAAGCTTCTACGATGATGTAATAGCTAGTAAGAATTAGTACAATACCAGATTTAGGTATCGATTATTGACTTTTTAGCTGGATTTCGTGCCTTGGACATGAGCTAGGACCTTAAGATTCTGCATGAAAGGAGGACTAGCAGCCGAATTGCACGCGAGATTGTGAAAAGTGTTCATATGTAGTAAAAACCTGAGAAATCCGTCGGTATTCGTCATTTGGTATGGAATCGCCTTAAAGCCAGATCGTCACATTGGCCGCTCTTCTCTCTGAAACGGTTGTACTTATCGTCTGCAAAGCTATGTCGCCTGCTGCGGTTTGTGGAGACACTAAAAACACCATAGTAGAACACAGATGAAGCTTCTAAGTTGATGTAATAGCCAGTAAGAAGTAGTACAATTCAAGTTTTAGATATCGATTATTGACTTTTTAGCTGGCCTTGGTGCATTGGACGTGAGCTAGGACCTTAAGATTCTGCATGAAAGGAGGACTAGCAGCCGAGTTGCATGGGAGAATGTGAAACGTGTTCATATGTATTAAAAACCTGAGAAATCCGTCCGTTTTCGTCATTTGTTATCGAATCGACTTAAAGCCAGATCGTCGCATTGGCCGCTCTTCTCTCTGAAACGGTTGTACTTATCGTCTGAATGCTATGTCGCGTGCTGCGGTATGCGGAGACACTAAAAGCACCATAGTAGAACACAGATGAAGCTTCTACGATGATGTAATAGCTAGTAAGAATTAGTACAATACCAGATTTAGGTATCGATTATTGACTTTTTAGCTGGATTTGGTGCCTTGGACATGAGCTAGGACCTTAAGGTTCTGCATGAAAGTATGACTAGCAGCCGAATTGCACGCGAGATTGTGAAAAGTGTTCATATGTAGTAAAAACCTGAGAAATCCGTCTCTATTCGTCGTTTGGTATGCAATCGACTTAAAGCCAGATCTTCACATTGGCCGCTCTTCTCTCTGAAACGGTTGTACATATCGTCTGCAAAGCTATGTCACGTGTTGCGGTATGTGGAGACTCTAAAAGCACCATAGTACTACACAGATGAAGCTTCTAAGATGATGAAACAGCCAGTAAGAATTAGTACAATACCAGTTTTAGGTATCGAGTATTGACTTTTTAGCTGGCTTTGGTGCCTTGGACATGAGCTAGGACCATAAGATTCTGCATGAAAGGAGGACTAGCAGCCGAGTTGCACGGGAGAATGTGAAAAGTGTTCATATGTAGTAAAATCCTGAGAAGTCCGTCCGTTTTTGTCATTTGTTATCGAATCGACTTAAAGCCAGATCGTCACATTGGCCGCTCTCCTCTCTGAAACGGTTGCACTTATCGTCTGAAAGCTATGTCGCGTGCTGCGGTATGCGGAGACACTAAAAGCACCATAGTAGGACACAGATGAAGCTTCTAAGATGATGAAATAGCCAGTAAGAATTAGTACAATACCAGTTTTAGGTATCGATTATTGACTTTTTAGCAGGCTTTGGTGCCTTAAGATTCTGCATGAAAGGAGGACTAGCAGCCGAATTGCACGCGAGATTGTGAAAAGTGTTCATATGTAGTAAAAACCTGAGAAATCCGTCTGTATTCGTCATTTGGTATGGAATCGACTTAAAGCCAGATCGTCACATTGGCCGCTCTTCTCTCTGAAACGGTTGTACTTATCGTCTGCAAAGCTATGTCGCGTGCTGCGGTTTGTGGAGACACTAAAAGCACCATAGTAGAACACAGATGAAGCTTCTAAGTTGATGTAATGGCCAGTAAGAAGTAGTACAATTCAAGTTTTTAGGCATCGATTATTGACTTTTTAGCTGGCTTTGGTGCATTGGACGTGAGCTAGGACCTTAAGATTCTGCATGAAAGGAGGACTAGCAGCCGAGTTGCATGGGAGAATGTGAAACGTGTTCATATGTATTAAAAACCTGAGAAATCCGTCCGTTTTCGTCATTTGTTATCGAATCGACTTAAAGCCAGATCGTCGCATTGGCCGCTCTTCTCTCTGAAACGGTTGTACTTATCGTCTGAAAGCTATGTCGCGTGCTGCGGTATGCGGAGACACTAAAAGCACCATAGTAGGACACAGATGAGGCTTCTAAGATGATGAAATAGCCAGTAAGAAGTAGTACAACTCAAGTTCTAGGTATCGATTATTGACTTTTTAGCTGGCTTTGGTGCCTTGGACATGAGCTAGCACCATAAGATTGTACATGAAAGGAAGACTAGCAGCCGAGTTGCACGGGAGAATGTGAAAAGTGTTCATATGTAGTAAAAACCTGAGAAATCCGTCCGTTTTCGTCATTTGTTATCGAATCGACTTAAAGCCAGATCGTCACATTGGCCGCTCTTCTCTCTGAAACGGTTGTACTTATCGTCTGAAAGCTATGTCGCGTGCTGCAGTATGCGGAGACACTAAAAGCACCATAGTAGAACATAGATGAAGCTTCCAAGATGATGTAATAGCCAGTAAGAATTAGTACAATACCAGATTTAGGTATCGATTACTGACTTTTTAGCTGGATTTGGTGCCTTGGACATGAGCTAGGACCTTAAGATTCTGCATGAAAGGAGGACTAGCAGCCGAATTGCACGCGAGATTGTGAAAAGTGGTCATATGTAGTAAAAACCTGTGAAATCCGTCTGTATTCGTCATTTGGTATGGAATCGACTTAAAGCCAGATCGTCACATTGGCCGCTCTTCTCTCTGAAACGGTTGTACTTATCGTCTGCAAAGCTATGTCGCGTTCTGCGGTTTGTGGAGACACTAAAAGCACCATAGTAGAACACAGATGAAGCTTCTAAGTTGATGTAATAGCCAGTAAGAAGTAGTACAATTCAAGTTTCAGGTATCGATTATTGACTTTTTAGCTGGCCTTGGTGCATTGGACGTGAGCTAGGACCTTAAGACTCTGCCTGAAAGGAGGACTAGCAGCCGAGTAGCAAGGGAGAATGTGAAAAGTGTTCATATGTAGTAAAAACCTGAGAAATCCGACCGTTTTCGTCATTTGTTATCGAATCGACTTAAAGCCAGATCGTCACATTGGCCGCTCTTCTCTCTGAAACGGTTGTACTTATCGTCTGCAAAGCTATGTCGCGTGCTGCGGTATGTGGACACACTAAAAGCACCATTGTCGAACACAGATGAAGCTTCTAAGTTGATGTAATAGCCAGTAAGAAGTAGTACAACTCAAGTTTTAAGTATCGATTATTGACTTTTTTGCAGGCTTTGGTGCCTTGGACATGAGCTAGGACCTTAAGACTCTGCATGAAAGGAGGACTAGCAGCCGAGTTGCATGGGAGGATGTGAAAAGTGTTTATATGTAGTAAAAACCTGAGAAATCCGTCCGGTTTCGTCATTTGTTATCGAATCGACTTAAAGCCAGGTCGTCACATTGGCCGATCTTCTGTCTGAAACGGTTGTACATATCGTCTCCAAAGCTATGTCGCGTGTTGCGGTATTTGGAGACTCTAAAAGCACCATAGTAGAACACAGCTGAAGCTTCTAAGTTGATGTAATAGCCAGTAAGAAGTAGTACATCTAAAGTTCTAGGTATCGATTATTGACTTTTTAGCTGGCTTTGGTGCCTTGGACATGAGCTAGGACCATAAGATTCTGCATGAAACGAGGACTAGCAGCCGAGTTGCACGAGAGAATGTGAAAAGTGTTCATATGTAGTAAAAACCTGAGAAATCCGTCCGTTTTCGTCATTTGTTATCGAATCGACTTAAAGCCAGATCGTCACATTCGCCGCTCTTCTCTCTGAAACGGTTGTACTTATCGTCTGAAAGCTATGTCGCGTGCTGCAGTATGCGGAGACACTAAAAGCACCATAGTAGAAAACAGATGAAGCTTCTAAGTTGATGTAATAGCCAGTAAGAAGTAGTACATCTCAAGTTCTAGGTATCGATTATTGACTTTTTAGCTGGCTTTGGTGCCTTGGACATGAGCTAGGACCATAAGATTCTGCATGAAACGAGGACTAGCAGCCGAGTTGCACGAGAGAATGTGAAAAGTGTTCATATGTAGTAAAAACCTGAGAAATCCGTCCATTTTCGTCATTTGTTATCGAATCGACTTAAAGCCAGATCGTCACATTAGCTGGTCTTCTCTCTGAAACGGTTGTACTTATCGTCTGAAAGCTATGTCGCGTGCTGCAGTATGCGGAGACACTAAAAGCACCATAGTAGAACACAGATGAATCATCTAAGATGATGTAATAGCCAGTAAGAATTAGTACAATACCAGATTTAGATATCGATTATTGACTTTTTAGCTGGCTTTGGTGCCTTGGACATGAGCTAGGTCCTTAAGATTCTGCATGAAAGGAGGACTAGCAGCCGAATTGCACGCGAGATTGTGAAAAGTGTTTATATGTAGTAAAAACCTGAGAAATCCGTCCGTATTCGTCATTTGTTATGGAATCGACTTAAAGCCAGATCGTCACATTGGCAGCTCTTCTCACTGAAACGATTGTACTTATCGTCTGCAAAGCTATGTCGCGTGCTGCGGTATGCGGAGACACTAAAAGCACCATTGTAGAACACAGATGAAGCTTCTAAGTTGACGTAATAACCAGTAAGAAGTAGTACAATTCAAGTTTTAAGTGTCGATTATTGACTTTTTAGCTGGCTTTGGTGCCTTGGACATGAGCTAGGACCTTAAGATTCCGCATGAAAGTAGGACTAGCAGCCGAATTGCACGCGAGATTGTGCAAAGTGTTCATATGTAGTAAAAACCTGAGAAATTCGTCCGTATTCGTCATTTGTTATGGAATCTACTTAAAGCCAGATCGTCACATTGGCCGCTCTTCTCTCTGAAACGGTTGTACTTATCGTCTGCAAAGCTATGTCGCGTGCTGCGGTATGCGGAGACACTAATAGCACCATAGTAGAACACAGATGAAGCTTCTAAGTTGATGTAATAGCCAGTAAGAAGTAGTACAATCCAAGTTTTAGGTATCGATTATTGACTTTTTAGCTGGCTTTGGTGCATTGGACGTGAGCTAAGAACTTAAGATTCTGCATTAAAAGAGGACTAGCAGCCGCGTTGCACGGGAGAATGTGAAAAGTGTTCATATGTAGTAAAAACCTGAGAAATCCGTCCGTTTTCGTCATTTTTTATCGAATCGACTTAAAGCCAGATCGTCACATTGGCCGCTCTTCTCTCTGAAACGGTTGTACTTATTGTCTGAAAGCTATGTCGCGTGCTGCGGTATGCGGAGACACTAATAGCACCATAGTAGAACACAGATGAAACTTCTATGTTGATGTAATAACCAGTAAGAAGTAGTACAATTGAAATTTTAGATATCGATTATTGACTTTTTAGCTGGCTTTGGTGCTTGGACATGAGCTAGGACCTTAAGATTCTGCATGAAAGGAGGACTAGCAGCTGAGTTGCACAGGAGGATGTGAAAAGTGTTCATATGTAGTAAAAACCTGAGAAATCCGTCCGTTTTCGTCATTTGTTATCGAATCGACTTAAAGCCAGATCGACACATTGACCGCTCTTCTCTCTGAAACGGTTCTACATATCGTCTGAAAGCTATGTCGCGTGCTGCGGTATGTGGAGACACTAAATTCACCATAGTAGAACACTGATGAAGCTTCTAAGTTGATGTAATAGCCAGTAAAAGGTAGTACAATTCAAGTTTTAGGTATCGATTATTGACTTTTTAGCTGGCTTTGGTGCCTTGGACATGAGCTAGGACCTTAAGATTCTGCATTAAAAGAGGACTAGCAGCCGCGTTGCACGGGAGAATGTGAAAAGTGTTCATATGTAGTAAAAACCTGAGAAATCCGTCCTTTTTCGTCATTTGTTATTGAATCGACTTAAAGCCAGATCGTCACATTGGCCGCTCTTCTCTCTGAAACGGTTGTACTTATCGTCTGAAAGCTACGTCGCGTGCTGCGGTATGCGGAGACACTAAAAGCACCATAGTAGAACACAGATGAAGCTTCAAAGATGATGTAATAGCCAGTAAGGATTAGTACAATACCAGTTTTAGGTATCGATTATTGACTTTTTAGCTGGCTTTGGTGCCTTGGACATGAGTCAGGACCTTAAGATTCTGCATGAAAGGAGGACTAGCAGCCGAGTTGCACGGGAAAATGTGAAAGTGTTCATACGTAGTAAAAACCTGAGAAATCCGTTCGTTATCGTCATTAATTATCGAATCGTCTTCAAGCCAGATCGTCACATTGGCCGCTCTGCTCTCTGAAACGGTTGTACTTATCGTCTGCAAAGCTATGTCGCGTGTTGCGGTATGCGGAGACACTAAAATCACCATCGTAGAACACAGATGAGGCTTCTAAGTTGATGTAATAGTCAGTAAGAAGTAGTACAATTCAAGTTTTAGGTATCGATTATTGACTTTTTAGCTGGCTTTGGTGCCTTGGACATGAGCTAGGACCTTAAGATTCTGCATGAAACGAGGACTAGCAGCCGAGTTGCACGAGAGAATGTGAAAAGTGTACATATGTAGTAAAAACCTGAGAAATCCGTCCGTTTTCGTCATTTGTTATCGAATCGACTTAAAGCCAGATCGTCACATTGGCCACTCTTCTCTCTGAAAAGGGTTGTACTTATCGTCTGAAAGCTATGTCGCGTGCTGCAGTATGCGGAGACACTAAAAGCACCATAGTAGAACACAGATGAAGCTTCTAAGATGATGTAATAGCCAGTAAGATGTAGTACAATTCAAGTTTTAGGTATCGATTATTGACTTTTTAGCTGGCTTTGGTGCCTTGGACATGAGCTAGGACCTTAAGATTCTGCATGAAAGGAGGACTAGCAGCTGAGTTGCACAGGAGGATGTGAAAAGTGTTCATATGTAGTAAAAACCTGAGAAATCCGTCCGTTTTCGTCATTTGTTATCGAATCGACTTAAAGCCAGATCGACACATTGGCCGCTCTTCTCTCTGAAACGGTTCTACATATCGTCTGAAAGCTATGTCGCGTGCTGCGGTATGTGGAGACACTAAAATCACCATAGCAGAACACAGATGAAGCTTCAAAGATGATGTAATAGCCAGTAAGGTTAGTACATGACCACTGTTAGGTATCGATTATTGACTTTTTAGCTGGCTTTGGTGCCTTGGACATGAGCTAGGACCTTAAGATTCTGCATGAAAGGAGGACTAGCAGCCGAGTTGCATGGGAGATTGTGAAAAGTGTTCATATGTAGTAAAAACCTGAGAAATCCGGCCGTTTTCGTCATTTGTTATCGAATCGACTTAAAGCCAGATCGTCACATTGGCCGCTCATCTCTCAGAAACGGTTGTACTTATCGTCTGCAAAGCTATGTCGCGTGCTGCGGTATGCGGAGACACTAAAAGCTCCATAGTAGAACACAGATGAAGCTTCTAAGATGATGTAATAGCCAGTAAGAAGTAGTACAATTCAAGTTTTAGGTATCGATTATTTACTTTTTAGCTGGCTTTGTTGCCTTGAACATGAGCTAGGACCTTAAGATTCTGCATGAAAGGAGGACTAGCAGCCGAGTTGCACGGGATAATGTGAAAAGTGTTCACATGTAGTAAAAACCTGAGAAATCCGTCCGTTTTTGTCATTTGTTATCGAATCGACTTAAAGCCAGATCGACACATTGGCCGCTCTTCACTCTGAAACAATTGTACTTATCGTCTGCAAAGCTATGTCGCGTGCTGCGGTATGTGGAGACACTAAAAGAACGATAGTAGAACACAGATGAAGCTTCTAAGTTGATGTAATAACCAGTAAGAAGTAGTACAATTCAAGTTTTAGGTATCGATTATTGACTTTTTAGCTGGTTTTGGTGCCTTGGACATGAGCTAGGACCTTAAGATTCTGCATGAAAGGAGGACAAGCAGCCGAGTTGCATGGGAGAATGTGAAAAGTGTTCATATGTAGTAAAAACCTGTGAAATCCGTCCGTTTTCGTCATTTGTTATCGAATCGACTTAAAGCCAGATCGTCACATTGGCCGCTCTTCTCTCTGAAACGGTTGTACTTATCGTCTGCAAAGCTATGTCGCGTGCTGCGGTATGTGGAGACACTAAAAGCACCATTGTAGAACACAGATGGAACTTCTAAGTTGATGTAATAGCTAGTAAGAAGTAGTACAACTCAAGTTTTAGGTATCGATTATTGACTTTTAGCTGGCTTTGGTGCCTTGGGCATGAGCTAGGACCTTACGATTCTGCATGAAAGGAGTACTAGCAGCCGAGTTGAACGGGAGGATGTGAAAAGTCTTCATATGTAGTAAAAACCTGAGAAATCCGTCCGTTTTCGTCATTTTTTATCGAATCGACTTAAAGCCAGATCGTCACATTGGCCGCTCTTCTCTCTGAAACGGTTGTACTTATTGTCTGAAAGCTATGTCGCGTGCTGCGGTATGCGGAGACACTAATAGCACCATAGTAGAACACAGATGAAGCTTCTAAGTTGATGTAGTGACCAGTAAGAAGTAGTACAATTGAAATTTTAGATATCGATTATTGACTTTTTAGCTGGCTTTGGTGCCTTGGACATGAGCTAGGACCTTAAGATTCTGCATGAAAGGAGGACTAGCAGCTGAGTTGCACAGGAGGATGTGAAAAGTGTTCATATGTAGTAAAAACCTGAGAAATCCGTCCGTTTTCGTCATTTGTTATCGAATCGACTTAAAGCCAGATCGACACATTGACCGCTCTTCTCTCTGAAACGGTTCTACATATCGTCTGAAAGCTATGTCGCGTGCTGCGGTATGTGGAGACACTAAATTCACCATAGTAGAACACTGATGAAGCTTCTAAGTTAATGTAATAGCCAGTAAAAGGTAGTACAATTAAAGTTTTAGGTATCGATTATTGACTTTTTAGCTGGCTTTGGTGCCTTGGACATGAGCTAGGACCTTAAGATTCTGCATGAAAGGAGGACTAGCAGCCGAGTTGCACGGGAAAATGTGAAAGTGTTCATACGTAGTAAAAACCTGAGAAATCCGTTCGTTATCGTCATTAATTATCGAATCGTCTTCAAGCCAGATCGTCACATTGGCCGCTCTGCTCTCTGAAACGGTTGTACTTATCGTCTGCAAAGCTATGTCGCGTGTTGCGGTATGCGGAGACACTAAAATCACCATCGTAGAACACAGATGAGGCTTCTAAGTTGATGTAATAGTCAGTAAGAAGTAGTACAATTCAAGTTTTAGGTATCGATTATTGACTTTTTAGCTGGCTTTGGTGCCTTGGACATGAGCTAGGACCTTAAGATTCTGCATGAAACGAGGACTAGCAGCCGAGTTGCACGAGAGAATGTGAAAAGTGTACATATGTAGTAAAAACCTGAGAAATCCGTCCGTTTTCGTCATTTGTTATCGAATCGACTTAAAGCCAGATCGTCACATTGGCCACTCTTCTCTCTGAAAAGGGTTGTACTTATCGTCTGAAAGCTATGTCGCGTGCTGCGGTATGCGGAGACACTAAAAGCACCATAGTAGAACACAGATGAAGCTTCTAAGATGATGTAATAGCCAGTAAGATGTAGTACAATTCAAGTTTTAGGTATCGATTATTGACTTTTTAGCTGGCTTTGGTGCCTTGGACATGAGCTAGGACCTTAAGATTCTGCATGAAAGGAGGACTAGCAGCTGAGTTGCACAGGAGGATGTGAAAAGTGTTCATATGTAGTAAAAACCTGAGAAATCCGTCCGTTTTCGTCATTTGTTATCGAATCGACTTAAAGCCAGATCGACACATTGGCCGCTCTTCTCTCTGAAACGGTTCTACATATCGTCTGAAAGCTATGTCGCGTGCTGCGGTATGTGGAGACACTAAAATCACCATAGCAGAACACAGATGAAGCTTCTAAGTTGATGTAATAGCCAGTAAGAAGTAGTACAATTCAAGTTTTAGGTATCGATTATTGACTTTTTAGCTGGCTTTGGTGCCTTGGACATGAGCTAGGACCTTAAGATTCTGCATTAAAGGAGGACTAGCAGCCGCGTTGCACGGGAGAATGTGAAAAGTGTTCATATGTAGTAAAAACCTGAGAAATCCGTCCGTTTTCGTCATTCGTTATTGAATCGACTTAAAGCCAGATCGTCACATTGGCCGCTCCTCTCTCTGAAACGGTTGTACTTATCGTCTGAAAGCTACGTCGCGTGCTGCGGTATGCGAAGACACTAAAAGCACCATAGTAGAACACAGATGAAGCTTCAAAGATGATGTAATAGCCAGTAAGGTTAGTACATGACCACTGTTAGGTATCGATTATTGACTTTTTAGCTGGCTTTGGTGCCTTGGACATGAGCTAGGACCTTAAGATTCTGCATGAAAGGAGGACTAGCAGCCGAGTTGCATGGGAGAATGTGAAAAGTGTTCATATGTAGTAAAAACCTGAGAAATCCGTCCGTTTCCGTCATTTGTTATTGAATCGACTTAAAGCCAGATCGTCACATTGGCCGCCCTTCTCTCTGAAACGGTTGTACTTATCGTCTGAAAGCTATGTCGCGTGCTGCGGTATGCGGAGACACTAAAAGCACCATAGTAGAACACAGATGAAGCTTCTAACATGATGTAATAGCCAGTAAGAATTAGTACCAGTTTTAGGTATCGATTATTGACTTTTTAGCTGGCTTTGGTGCCTTGGACATGAGCTAGGACCTTACGATTCTGCATGAAAGGAGGACTAGCAGCAGAGTTGCATGGGAGATTGTGAAAAGTGTTCATATGTAGTAAAAACCTGAGAAATCCGGCCGTTTTCGTCATTTGTTATCGAATCGACTTAAAGCCAGATCGTCACATTGGCCGCTCATCTCTCAGAAACGGTTGTACTTATCGTCTGCAAAGCTATGTCGCGTGCTGCGGTATGCGGAGACACTAAAAGCACCATAGTAGAACACAGATGAAGCTTCTAAGATGATGTAATAGCCAGTAAGAAGTAGTACAATTCAAGTTTTAGGTATCGATTATTTACTTTTTAGCTGGCTTTGTTGCCTTGAACATGAGCTAGGACCTTAAGATTCTGCATGAAAGGAGGACTAGCAGCCGAGTTGCACGGGATAATGTGAAAAGTGTTCACATGTAGTAAAAACCTAAGAAATCCGTCCGTTTTCGTCATTTGTTATCGAATCGCCTTAAAGCCAGATCGACACATTGGCCGCTCTTCTCTCTGAAACAATTGTACTTATCGTCTGCAAAGCTATGTCGCGTGCTGCGGTATGTGGAGACACTAAAAGAACGATAGTAGAACACAGATGAAGCTTCTAAGTTGATGTAATAACCAGTAAGAAGTAGTACAATTCAAGTTTTAGGTATCGATTATTGACTTTTTAGCTGGTTTTGGTGCCTTGGACATGAGCTAGGACCTTAAGATTCTGCATGAAAGGAGGACAAGCAGCCGAGTTGCATGGGAGAATGTGAAAAGTGTTCATATGTAGTAAAAACCTGTGAAATCCGTCCGTTTTCGTCATTTGTTATCGAATCGACTTAAAGCCAGATCGTCACATTGGCCGCTCTTCTCTCTGAAACGGTTGTACTTATCGTCTGCAAAGCTATGTCGCGTGCTGCGGTATGTGGAGACTCTAAAAGCACCATTGTAGAACACAGATGGAACTTCTAAGTTGATGTAATAGCTAGTAAGAAGTAGTACAACTCAAGTTTTAGGTATCGATTATTGACTTTTAGCTGGCTTTGGTGCCTTGGACATGAGCTAGGACCTTACGATTCTGCATGAAAGGAGTACTAGCAGCCGAGTTGAACGGGAGGATGTGAAAAGTCTTCATATGTAGTAAAAACCTGAGAAATCCGTCCGTTTTCGTCATTTTTTATCGAATCGACTTAAAGCCAGATCGTCACATTGGCCGCTCTTCTCTCTGAAACGGTTGTACTTATTGTCTGAAAGCTATGTCGCGTGCTGCGGTATGCGGAGACACTAATAGCACCATAGTAGAACACAGATGAAGCTTCTATGTTGATGTAATAACCAGTAAGAAGTAGTACAATTGAAATTTTAGATATCGATTATTGACTTTTTAGCTGGCTTTGGTGCCTTGGACATGAGCTAGGACCTTAAGATTCTGCATGAAAGGAGGACTAGCAGCTGAGTTGCACAGGAGGATGTGAAAAGTGTTCATATGTAGTAAAAACCTGAGAAATCCGTCCGTTTTCGTCATTTGTTATCGAATCGACTTAAAGCCAGATCGACACATTGACCGCTCTTCTCTCTGAAACGGTTCTACATGTCGTCTGAAAGCTATGTCGCATGCTGCGGTATGTGGAGACACTAAATTCACCATAGTAGAACACTGATGAAGCTTCTAAGTTGATGTAATAGCCAGTAAAAGGTAGTACAATTCAAGTTTTAGGTATCGATTATTGACTTTTTAGCTGGCTTTGGTGCCTTGGACATGAGCTAGGACCTTAAGATTCTGCATGAAAGGAGGACTAGCAGCTGAGTTGCACAGGAGGATGTGAAAAGTGTTCATATGTAGTAAAAACCTGAGAAATCCGTCCGTTTTCGTCATTTGTTATCGAATCGACTTAAAGCCAGATCGACACATTGGCCGCTCTTCTCTCTGAAACGGTTCTACATATCGTCTGAAAGCTATGTCGCGTGCTGCGGTATGTGGAGACACTAAAATCACCATAGCAGAACACAGATGAAGCTTCTAAGTTGATGTAATAGCCAGTAAGAAGTAGTACAATTCAAGTTTTAGGTATCGATTATTGACTTTTTAGCTGGCTTTGGTGCCTTGGACATGAGCTAGGACCTTAAGATTCTGCATTAAAGGAGGACTAGCAGCCGCGTTGCACGGGAGAATGTGAAAAGTGTTCATATGTAGTAAAAACCTGAGAAATCCGTCCGTTTTTGTCATTCGTTATTGAATCGACTTAAAGCCAGATCGTCACATTGGCCGCTCCTCTCTCTGAAACGGTTGTACTTATCGTCTGAAAGCTACGTCGCGTGCTGCGGTATGCGAAGACACTAAAAGCACCATAGTAGAACACAGATGAAGCTTCAAAGATGATGTAATAGCCAGTAAGGTTAGTACATGACCACTGTTAGGTATCGATTATTGACTTTTTAGCTGGCTTTGGTGCCTTGGACATGAGCTAGGACCTTAAGATTCTGCATGAAAGGAGGACTAGCAGCCGAGTTGCATGGGAGAATGTGAAAAGTGTTCATATGTAGTAAAAACCTGAGAAATCCGTCCGTTTCCGTCATTTGTTATCGAATCGACTTAAAGCCAGATCGTCACATTGGCCGCTCTTCTCTCTGAAACGGTTGTACTTATCGTCTGAAAGCTATGTCGCGTGCTGCGGTATGCGGAGACACTAAAAGCACCATAGTAGAACACAGATGAAGCTTCTAACATGATGTAATAGCCAGTAAGAATTAGTACCAGTTTTAGGTATCGATTATTGACTTTTTAGCTGGCTTTGGTGCCTTGGACATGAGCTAGGACCTTACGATTCTGCATGAAAGGAGGACTAGCAGCAGAGTTGCATGGGAGATTGTGAAAAGTGTTCATATGTAGTAAAAACCTGAGAAATCCGGCCGTTTTCGTCATTTGTTATCGAATCGACTTAAAGCCAGATCGTCACATTGGCCGCTCATCTCTCAGAAACGGTTGTACTTATCGTCTGCAAAGCTATGTCGCGTGCTGCGGTATGCGGAGACACTAAAAGCACCATAGTAGAACACAGATGAAGCTTCTAAGATGATGTAATAGCCAGTAAGAAGTAGTACAATTCAAGTTTTAGGTATCGATTATTTACTTTTTAGCTGGCTTTGTTGCCTTGAACATGAGCTAGGACCTTAAGATTCTGCATGAAAGGAGGACTAGCAGCCGAGTTGCACGGGATAATGTGAAAAGTGTTCACATGTAGTAAAAACCTGAGAAATCCGTCCGTTTTCGTCATTTGTTATCGAATCGACTTAAAGCCAGATCGACACATTGGCCGCTCTTCTCTCTGAAACAATTGTACTTATCGTCTGCAAAGCTATGTCGCGTGCTGCGGTATGTGGAGACACTAAAAGAACGATAGTAGAACACAGATGAAGCTTCTAAGTTGATGTAATAACCAGTAAGAAGTAGTACAATTCAAGTTTTAGGTATCGATTATTGACTTTTTAGCTGGTTTTGGTGCCTTGGACATGAGCTAGGACCTTAAGATTCTGCATGAAAGGAGGACAAGCAGCCGAGTTGCATGGGAGAATGTGAAAAGTGTTCATATGTAGTAAAAACCTGTGAAATCCGTCCGTTTTCGTCATTTGTTATCGAATCGACTTAAAGCCAGATCGTCACATTGGCCGCTCTTCTCTCTGAAACGGTTGTACTTATCGTCTGCAAAGCTATGTCGCGTGCTGCGGTATGCGGAGACACTAAAATCACCATCGTAGAACACAGATGAGGCTTCTAAGTTGATGTAATAGCCAGTAAGAAGTAGTACAATTCAAGTTTTAGGTATCGATTATTTACTTTTTAGCTGGCTTTGGTGCCTTGGACATGAGCTAGGACCTTAAGATTCTGCATGAAACGAGGACTAGCAGCCGAGTTGCACGAGAGATTGTGAAAAGTGTTCATATGTAGTAAAAACCTGAGAAGTCCGTCCGTTTTCGTCATTTGTTATCGAATCGACTTAAAGCCAGATCGTCACATTGGCCACTCTTCTCTCTGAAACAGTTGTACTTATCGTCTGAAAGCTATGTCGCGTGCTGCGGTATGCGGAGACACTAAAAGCACCATAGTAGAACACAGATGAAGCTTCTAAGATGATGTAATAGCCAGTAAGATGTAGTACAATTCAAGTTTTAGGTATCGATTATTGACTTTTTAGCTGGCTTTGGTGACTTGGACATGAGCTAGGTCCTTAAGATTCTGCATGAAAGGAGGACTAGCAGCTGAGTTGCACAGGAGGATGTGAAAAGTGTTCATATGTAGTAAAAACCTGAGAAATCCGTCCGTTTTCGTCATTTGTTATCGAATCGACTTAAAGCCAGATTGACACATTGGCCACTCTTCTCTCTGAAACGGTTCTACATATCGTCTGAAAGCTATCTCGCGTGCTGCGGTATGTGGAGACACTAAAATCACCATAGCAGAACACAGATGAAGCTTCTAAGTTGATGTAATAGCCAGTAAGAAGTAGTACAATTCAAGTTTTAGGTATCGATTATTGACTTTTTAGCTGGCTTTGGTGCCTTGGACATGAGCTAGGACCTTAAGATTCTGCATTAAAGGAGGACTAGCAGCCGCGTTGCACGGGAGAATGTGAAAAGTGTTCATATGTAGTAAAAACCTGAGAAATCCGTCCGTTTTCGTCATTCGTTATTGAATCGACTTAAAGCCAGATCGTCACATTGGCCGCTCCTCTCTCTGAAACGGTTGTACTTATCGTCTGAAAGCTACGTCGCGTGCTGCGGTATGCGAAGACACTAAAAGCACCATAGTAGAACACAGATGAAGCTTCAAAGATGATGTAATAGCCAGTAAGGTTAGTACATGACCAGTGTTAGGTATCGATTATTGACTTTTTAGCTGGCTTTGGTGCCTTGGACATGAGCTAGGACCCTAAGATTCTGCATGAAAGGAGGACTAGCAGCCGAGTTGCATGGGAGAATGTTAAAAGTGTTCATATGTAGTAAAAACCTGAGAAATCCGTCCGTTTCCGTCATTTGTTATCGAATCGACTTAAAGCCAGATCGTCACATTGGCCGCTCTTCTCTCTGAAACGGTTGTACTTATCGTCTGAAAGCTATGTCGCGTGCTGCGGTATGCGGAGACACTAAAAGCACCATAGTAGAACACAGATGAAGCTTCTAACATGATGTAATAGCCAGTAAGAATTAGTACCAGTTTTAGGTATCGATTATTGACTTTTTAGCTGGCTTTGGTGCCTTGGACATGAGCTAGGACCTTAAGATTCTGCATGAAAGGAGGACTAGCAGCCGAGTTGCATGGGAGATTGTGAAAAGTGTTCATATGTAGTAAAAACCTGAGAAATCCGGCCGTTTTCGTCATTTGTTATCGAATCGACTTAAAGCCAGATCGTCACATTGGCCGCTCATCTCTCAGAAACGGTTGTACTTATCGTCTGCAAAGCTATGTCGCGTGCTGCGGTTTGTGGACACACTAAAAGCACCATAGTACAACACAGATGAAGCATCTAAGATGATGTAATAGCCAGTAAGAAGTAGTACAATTCAAGTTTTAGGTATCGATTATTTACTTTTTAGCTGGCTTTGTTGCCTTGGACATGAGCTAGGACCTTAAGATTCTGCATGAAAGGAGGACTAGCAGCCGAGTTGCACGAGAGGATGTGAAAAGTGTTCACATGTAGTAAAAACCTGAGAAATCCGTCCGTTTTCGTCATTTGTTATCGAATCGACTTAAAGCCAGATCGACACATTGGCCGCTCTTCTCTCTGAAACAATTGTACTTATCGTCTGCAAAGCTATGTCGCGTGCTGCGGTATGTGGAGACACTAAAAGAACGAAAGTAGAACACAGATGAAGCTTCTAAGTTGATGTAATAACCAGTAAGAAGTAGTACAATTGAAATTATAGATATCGATTATGACATCTTAGCTGGCTTTGGTGCCTTGGACATGAGCTAGGACCTTAAGATTCTGCATGAAAGGAGGACAAGCAGCCGAGTTGCATGGGAGAATGTGAAAAGTGTTCATATGTAGTAAAAACCTGTGAAATCCGTCCGTTTTCGTCATTTGTTATCGAATCGACTTAAAGCCAGATCGTCACTTTGGCCGCTCTTCTCTCTGAAACGGTTGTACTTATCGTCTGCAAAGCTATGTCGCGTGCTGCGGTTTGTGGACACACTAAAAGCACCATAGTACAACACAGATGAAGCTTCTAAGATGATGTAATAGCCAGTAAGAAGTAGTACAATTCAAGTTTTAGGTATCGATTATTTACTTTTTAGCTGGCTTTGGTGCCTTGGACATGAGCTAGGACCTTAAGATTCTGCATGAAAGGAGGACTAGCAGCCGAGTTGCACGGGAGGATGTGAAAAGTGTTCACATGTAGTAAAAACCTGAGAAATCCGTCCGTTTTCGTCATTTGTTATCGAATCGACTTAAAGCCAGATCGACACATTGGCCGCTCTTCTCTCTGAAACGGTTGTACTTATCGTCTGAAAGCTATGTCGCGTGCTGCGGTATGCGGAGACACTAAAAGCACCATAGTAGAACACAGATGAAGCTTCTAACATGATGTAATAGCCAGTAAGAATTAGTACCAGTTTTAGGTATCGATTATTGACTTTTTAGCTGGCTTTGGTGCCTTGGACATGAGCTAGGACCTTAAGATTCTGCATGAAAGGAGGACTAGCAGCCGAGTTGCATGGGAGATTGTGAAAAGTGTTCATACGTAGTAAAAACCTGAGAAATCCGGCCGTTTTCGTCATTTGTTATCGAATCGACTCAAAGCCAGATCGTCACATTGGCCGCTCATCTCTCAGAAACGGTTGTACTTATCGTCTGCAAAGCTATGTCGCGTGCTGCGGTTTGTGGACACACTAAAAGCACCATAGTACAACACAGATGAAGCATCTAAGATGATGTAATAGCCAGTAAGAAGTAGTACAATTCAAGTTTTAGGTATCGATTATTTACTTTTTAGCTGGCTTTGTTGCCTTGGACATGAGCTAGGACCTTAAGATTCTGCATGAAAGGAGGACTAGCAGCCGAGTTGCACGGGAGGATGTGAAAAGTGTTCACATGTAGTAAAAACCTGAGAAATCCGTCCGTTTTCGTCATTTGTTATCGAATCGACTTAAAGCCAGATCGACACATTGGCCGCTCTTCTCTCTGAAACAATTGTACTTATCGTCTGAAAGCTATGTCGCGTGCTGCGGTATGTGGAGACACTAAAAGAACGATAGTAGAACACAGATGAAGCTTCTAAGTTGATGTAATAACCAGTAAGAAATAGTACAATTCAAGTTTTAGGTATCGTTTATTGACTTTTTAGCTGGTTTTAGTGCCTTGGACATGAGCTAGGACCTTAAGATTCTGCATGAAAGGAGGACAAGCAGCCGAGTTGCATGGGAGAATGTGAAAAGTGTTCATATGTAGTAAAAACCTGTGAAATCCGTCCGTTTTCGTCATTTGTTATCGAATCGACTTAAAGCCAGATCGTCACATTGGCCGCTCTTCTCTCTGAAACGGTTGTACATATCGTCTGCAAAGCTATGTCGCGTGCTGCGGTATGTGGAGACTCTAAAAGCACCATAGCAGAACACAGATGAAGCTTCTAAGTTGATGTAATAGCCAGTAAGAAGTAGTACAATTGAAATTTTAGATATCGATTATTGACTTTTTAGCTGGCTTTGGTGCCTTGGACATGAGCTAGGACCTTAAGATTCTGCATGAAAGGAGGACCAGCAGCCGAATTGCACGGGAAAATGTGAAAAGTGTTCATATGTAGTAAAAACCTGAGAAATCCGTCCGTTTTCGTCATTTGTTATCGAATCGACTTAAAGCCAGATCGACACATTGGCCACTCTTCTCTCTGAAACGGTTGTACTTATCGTCTGCAAAGATATGTCGCGTGCTGCGGTATGCGGAGACACTAAAATCACCATAGTAGAACACAGATGATGCTTCTAAGTTGATGTAATAGCCAGTAAGGACTAGTACAATACCAGTTTTAGGTATCGATTATTGACTTTTTAGCTGGCTTTGGTGCCTTGGACATGAGCTAGGACCTTAAGATTCTGCATGAAAGGAGGACTAGCAGCCGAGTTGCATGGGAGATTGTGAAAAGTGTTCATATGTATTAAAAACCTGAGAAATCCGTCCGTTTTCGTCATTTGTTATCGAATCGACTTAAAGCCAGATCGTCACATTGGCCGCTCATCTCTCAGAAACGGTTGTACTTATCGCCTGCAAAGCTATGTCGCGTGCTGCGGTTTGTGGACACACTAAAAGCACCATAGTACAACACAGATGAAGCTTCTAAGATGATGTAATAGCCAGTAAGAAGTAGTACAATTCAAGTTTTAGGTATCGATTATTTACTTTTTAGCTGGCTTTGGTGCCTTGGACATGAGCTAGGACCTTAAGATTCTGCATGAAAGGAGGACTAGCAGCCGAGTTGCACGGGAGGATGTGAAAAGTGTTCACATGTAGTAAAAACCTGAGAAATCCGTCCGTTTTCGTCATTTGTTATCGAATCGACTTAAAGCCAGATCGACACATTGGCTGCTCTTCTCTCTGAAACGGTTGTACTTATCGTCTGCAAAGCTATGTCGCGTGCTGCGGTATGTGGAGACTCTAAAAGCACCATAGCAGAACACAGATGAAGCTTCTAAGTTGATGTAATAGCCAGTAAGGTTAGTACATGACCAGTTTTAGGTATCGATTATTGACTTTTTAGCTGGCTTTGGTGCCTTGGACATGAGCTAGGACCTCAAGATTCTGCATGAAAGGAGGACTAGCAGCCGAGTTGCATGGGAGAATGTGAAAAGTGTTCATATGTAGTAAAAACCTGAGAAATCCGTCCGTTTCCGTCATTTGTTATCGAATCGACTTAAAGCCAGATCGTCACATTGGCCGTTCTTCTCTCTGAAACGGTTGTACTTATCGTCTGAAAGCTATGTCGCGTGCTGCGGTATGCGGAGACACTAAAAGCACCATAGTAGAACACAGATGAAGCTTCTAACATATTGTAATAGCCAGTAAGAATTAGTACCAGTTTTAGGTATCGATTATTGACTTTTTAGCTGGCTTTGGTGCCTTGGACATGAGCTAGGACATTAAGATTCTGCATGAAAGGAGGACTAGCAACCGAATTTCACGGGAGATTGTGAAAAGTGTTCATATGTAGTAAAAACCTGAGAAATCCGTCCGTTTTCGTCATTTGTTATCGAATCGACTTAAAGCCAGATCGACACATTGGCCGCTCTTCTCTCTGAAACGGTTCTACATATCGTCTGAAAGCTATGTCGCGTGCTGCGGTATGTGGAGACACTAAAATCACCATAGCGGAACACAGATGAAGCTTCTAAGTTGATGTAATAGCCAGTAAGAAGTAGTACAATTCAAGTTTTAGGTATCGATTATTGACTTTTTAGCTGGCTTTGGTGCCTTGGACATGGGCTAGGACCTTAAGATTCTGCATTGAAGGAGGACTAGCAGTCGCGTTGCACGGGAGAATGTGAAAAGTGTTCATATGTAGTAAAAACCTGAGAAATCCGTCCGTTTTCGTCATTTGTTATTGAATCGACTTAAAGCCAGATCGTCACATTGGCCGCTCCTCTCTCTGAAACGGTTGTACTTATCGTCTGAAAGCTACGTCGCGTGCTGCGGTATGCGAAGTCACTAAAAGCACCATAGTAGAACACAGATGAAGCTTCAAAGATGATGTAATAGCCAGTAAGGTTAGTACATGACCAGCTTTAGGTATCGATTATTGACTTTTTAGCTGGCTTTGGTGCCTTGGACATGAGCTAGGACCTTAAGATTCTGCATGAAAGGAGGACTAGCAGCCGAGTTGCATGGGAGAATGTGAAAAGTGTTTATATGTAGTAAAAACCTGAGAAATCCGTCCGTTTCCGTCATTTGTTATCGAATCGACTTAAAGCCAGATCGTCACATTGGCCGCTCTTCTCTCTGAAACGGTTGTACTTATCGTCTGAAAGCTATGTCGCGTGCCGCGGTATGCGGAGACACTAAAAGCACTATAGTAGAACACAGATGAAGCTTCTAACATGATGTAATAGCCAGTAAGAATTAGTACCAGTTTTAGGTATCGATTATTGACTTTTTAGCTGGCTTTGGTGCCTTGGACATGAGCTAGGACATTAAGATTCTGCATGAAAGGAGGACTAGCATCCGAATTGCACGGGAGATTGTGAAAAGTGTTCATATGTAGTAAAAACCTGAGAAATCCGTCCGTTTTCGTCATTTGTTATCGAATCGACTTAAAGCCAGATCGTCACATTGGCCGCTCATCTATCAGAAACGGTTGTACTTATTGTCTGCAATGCTATGTCGCGTGCTGCGGTTTGTGGACACACTAAAAGCACCATAGTACAACACAGATGAAGCTTCTAAGATGACGTAATAGCCAGTAAGAAGTAGTACAATTCAAGTTTTAGGTATCGATTATTGTCTTTTTAGCTGGCTTTGGTGCCTTGGACATGAGCTAGGACCTTAAGATTCTGCATGAAAGGAGGACTAGCAGCCGAGTTGCACGGGAGGATGTGAAAAGTGTTCACATGTAGTAAAAACCTGAGAAATCCGTCCGTTTTCGTCATTTGTTATCGAATCGACTTAAAGCCATATCGACACATTGGCCGCTATTCTCTCTGAAACAATTGTACTTATCGTCTGCAAAGCTATGTCGCGTGCTGCGGTATGTGGAGACACTAAAAGAACGATAGTAGAACACAGATGAAGCTTCTAAGATGATGTAATAGCCAGTAAGATGTAGTACAATTCAAGTTTTAGGTATCGATTATTGACTTTTTAGCTGGCTTTGGTGCCTTGGACATGAGCTAGGACCTTAAAATTCTGCATGAAAGGAGGACTAGCAGCTGAGTTGCACAGGAGGATGTGAAAAGTGTTCATATGTAGTAAAAACCTGAGAAATCCGTCCGTTTTCGTCATTTGTTATCGAATCGATTTAAAGCCAGATCGACACATTGGCCGCTCTTCTCTCTGAAACGGTTCTACATATCGTCTGAAAGCTATGTCGCGTGCTGCGGTATGTGGAGACACTAAAATCACCATAGCAGAACACAGATGAAGCTTCTAAGTTGATGTCATAGCCAGTAAGAAGTAGTACAATTCAAGTTTTAGGTATCGATTATTGACTTTTTAGCTGGCTTTGGTGCCTTGGACATGAGCTAGGACCTTAAGATTCTGCATTAAAGGAGGACTAGCAGCCGCGTTGCACGGGAGAATGTGAAAAGTGTTCATATGTAGTAAAAACCTGAGAAATCCGTCCGTTTCCGTCATTCGTTATTGAATCGACTTAAAGCCAGATCGTCACATTGGCCGCTCCTCTCTCTGAAACGGTTGTACTTATCGTCTGAAAGCTACGTCGCGTGCTGCGGTATGCGAAGACACTAAAAGCACCATAGTAGAACACAGATGAAGCTTCAAAGATGATGTAATAGCCAGTACGGTTAGTACATGACCAGTGTTAGGTATCGATTATTGACTTTTTAGCTGGCTTTGGTGCCTTGGACATGAGCTAGGACCTTAAGATTCTGCATGAAAGGAGGACTAGCAGCAGAGTTGCATGGGAGAATGTGAAAAGTGTTCATATGTAGTAAAAACCTGAGAAATCCATCCGTTTCCGTCATTTGTTATCGAATCGACTTAAAGCCAGATCGTCACATTGGCCGCTCTTCTCCCTGAAACGGTTGTACTTATCGTCTGAAAGCTATGTCGCGTGCTGCGGTATGCGGAGACACTAAAAGCACCATAGTAGAACACAGATGAAGCTTCTAACATGATGTAATAGCCAGTAAGAATTAGTACCAGTTTTAGGTATCGATTATTGACTTTTTAGCTGGCTTTGGTGCCTTGGACATGAGCTAGGACCTTAAGATTCTGCATGAAAGGAGGACTAGCAGCAGAGTTGCATGGGAGATTGTGAAAAGTGTTCATATGTAGTAAAAACCTGAGAAATCCGGCCGTTTTCGTCATTTGTTATCGAATCGACTTAAAGCCAGATCGTCACATTGGCCGCTCATCTCTCAGAAACGGTTGTACTTATCGTCTGCAAAGCTATGTCGCGTGCTGCGGTATGCGGAGACACTAAAAGCACCATAGCACAACACAGATGAAGCTTCTAACATGATGTAATAGCCAGTAAGAAGTAGTACAATTCAAGTTTTAGGTATCGATTATTTACTTTTTAGCTGGCTTTGTTGCCTTGAACATGAGCTAGGACCTTAAGATTCTGCATGAAAGGAGGACTAGCAGCCGAGTTGCACGGGATAATGTGAAAAGTGTTCACATGTAGTAAAAACCTGAGAAATCCGTCCGTTTTCGTCATTTGTTATCGAATCGACTTAAACCAGATCGACACATTGGCCGCTCTTCTCTCTGAAACAATTGTACTTATCGTCTGCAAAGCTATGTCGCGTGCTGCGGTATGTGGAGACACTAAAAGAACGATAGTAGAACACAGATGAAGCTTCTAAGTTGATGTAATAACCAGTAAGAAGTAGTACAATTCAAGTTTTAGGTATCGTTTATTGACTTTTTAGCTTCTTTTGGTGCCTTGGACATGAGCTAGGACCTTAAGATTCTGCATGAAAGGAGGACAAGCAGCCGAGTTGCATGGGAGAATGTGAAAAGTGTTCATATGTAGTAAAAACCTGTGAAATCCGTCCGTTTTCGTCATTTGTTATCGAATCGACTTAAAGCCAGATCGTCACATTGGCCGCTCTTCTCTCTGAAACGGTTGTACTTATCGTCTGCAAAGCTATGTCGCGTGCTGCGGTATGCGGAGACACTAAAATCACCATCGTAGAACACAGATGAGGCTTCTAAGTTGATGTAATAGCCAGTAAGAAGTATTACAATTCAAGTTTTAGGTATCGATTATTGACTTTTTAGCTGGCTTTGGTGCCTTGGACATGAGCTAGGACCTTAAGATTCTGCATGAAACGAGGACTAGCAGCCGAGTTGCACGAGAGATTGTGAAAAGTGTTCATATGTAGTAAAAACCTGAGAAATCCGGCCGTTTTCGTCATTTGTTATCGAATCGACTTAAAGCCAGATCGTCACATTGGCCGCTCTTCTCTCTGAAACGGTTGTACTTATCGTCTGAAAGCTATGTCGCGTGCTGCGGTATGCGGAGACACTAAAAGCACCATAGTAGAACACAGATGAAGCTTCTAACATATTGTAATAGCCAGTAAGAATTAGTACCAGTTTTAGGTATCGATTATTGACTTTTTAGCTGGCTTTGGTGCCTTGGACATGAGCTAGGACCTTAAGATTCTGCATGAAAGGAGGACTAGCAGCAGAGTTGCATGGGAGATTGTGAAAAGTGTTCATATGTAGTAAAAACCTGAGAAATCCGGCCGTTTTCGTCATTTGTTATCGAATCGACTTAAAGCCAGATCGTCACATTGGCCGCTCATCTCTCAGAAACGGTTGTACTTATCGTCTGCAAAGCTATGTCGCGTGCTGCGGTATGCGGAGACACTAAAAGCACCATAGTACAACACAGATGAAGCTTCTAACATGATGTAATAGCCAGTAAGAAGTAGTACAATTCAAGTTTTAGGTATCGATTATTTACTTTTTAGCTGGCTTTGTTGCCTTGAACATGAGCTAGGACCTTAAGATTCTGCATGAAAGGAGGACTAGCAGCCGAGTTGCACGGGATAATGTGAAAAGTGTTCACATGTAGTAAAAACCTGAGAAATCCGTCCGTTTTCGTCATTTGTTATCGAATCGACTTAAACCAGATCGACACATTGGCCGCTCTTCTCTCTGAAACAATTGTACTTATCGTCTGCAAAGCTATGTCGCGTGCTGCGGTATGTGGAGACACTAAAAGAACGATAGTAGAACACAGATGAAGCTTCTAAGTTGATGTAATAACCAGTAAGAAGTAGTACAATTCAAGTTTTAGGTATCGTTTATTGACTTTTTAGCTTGTTTTGGTGCCTTGGACATGAGCTAGGACCTTAAGATTCTGCATGAAAGGAGGAAAAGCAGCCGAGTTGCATGGGAGAATGTGAAAAGTGTTCATATGTAGTAAAAACCTGTGAAATCCGTCCGTTTTCGTCATTTGTTATCGAATCGACTTAAAGCCAGATCGTCACATTGGCCGCTCTTCTCTCTGAAACGGTTGTACTTATCGTCTGCAAAGCTATGTCGCGTGCTGCGGTATGCGGAGACACTAAAATCACCATCGTAGAACACAGATGAGGCTTCTAAGTTGATGTAATAGCCAGTAAATAGTAGTACAATTCAAGTTTTAGGTATCGATTATTGACTTTTTAGCTGGCTTTGGTGCCTTGGACATGAGCTAGGACCTTAAGATTCTGCATGAAACGAGAATTAGCAGCCGAGTTGCACGAGAGATTGTGAAAAGTGTTCATATGTAGTAAAAACCTGAGAAATCCGTCCGTTTTCGTCATTTGTTATCGAATCGACTTAAAGCCAGATCGTCACATTGGCCACTCTTCTCTCTGAAACAGTTGTACTTATCGTCTGAAAGCTATGTCGCGTGCTGCGGTATGCGGAGACACTAAAAGCACCATAGTAGAACACAGATGAAGCTTCTAAGATGATGTAATAGCCAGTAAGATGTAGTACAATTCAAGTTTTAGGTATCGATTATTGACTTTTTAGCTGGCTTTGGTGCCTTGGACATGAGCTAGGTCCTTAAGATTCTGCATGAAAGGAGGACTAGCAGCTGAGTTGCACAGGAGGATGTGAAAAGTGTTCATATGTAGTAAAAACCTGAGAAATCCGTCCGTTTTCGTCATTTGTTATCGAATCGACTTAAAGCCAGATTGACACATTGGCCACTCTTCTCTCTGAAACGGTTCTACATATCGTCTGAAAGCTATCTCGCGTGCTGCGGTATGTGGAGACACTAAAATCACCATAGCAGAACACAGATGAAGCTTCTAAGTTGATGTAATAGCCAGTAAGAAGTAGTACAATTCAAGTTTTAGGTATCGATTATTGACTTTTTAGCTGGCTTTGGTGCCTTGGACATGAGCTAGGACCTTAAGATTCTGCATTAAAGGAGGACTAGCAGCCGCGTTGCACGGGAGAATGTGAAAAGTGTTCATATGTAGTAAAAACCTGAGAAATCCGTCCGTTTTCGTCATTCGTTATTGAATCGACTTAAAGCCAGATCGTCACATTGGCCGCTCATCTCTCAGAAACGGTTGTACTTATCGTCTGCAAAGCTATGTCGCGTGCTGCGGTTTGTGGACACACTAAAAGCACCATAGTACAACACAGATGAAGCATCTAAGATGATGTAATAGCCAGTAAGAAGTAGTACAATTCAAGTTTTAGGTATCGTTTATTGACTTTTTAGCTGGTTTTGGTGCCTTGGACATGAGCTAGGACCTTAAGATTCTGCATGAAAGGAGGACAAGCAGCCGAGTTGCATGGGAGAATGTGAAAAGTGTTCATATGTAGTAAAAACCTGTGAAATCCGTCCGTTTTCGTCATTTGTTATCGAATCGACTTAAAGCCAGATCGTCACTTTGGCCGCTCTTCTCTCTGAAACGGTTGTACTTATCGTCTGCAAAGCTATGTCGCGTGTTGCGGTATGTGGAGACTCTAAAAGCACCATAGCAGGCCACAGATGAAGCTTCTAAGTTGATGTAATAGCCAGTAAGAAGTAGTACAATTCAAGTTTTAGGTATCGATTATTGACTTTTTAGCTGGCTTTGGTGCCTTGGACATGAGCTAGGACCTTAAGATTCTGCATTAAAGGAGGACTAGCAGCCGCGTTGCACGGGAGAATGTGAAAAGTGTTCATATGTAGTAAAAACCTGAGAAATCCGTCCGTTTTCGTCATTCGTTATTGAATCGACTTAAAGCCAGATCGTCACATTGGCCGCTCATCTCTCAGAAACGGTTGTACTTATCGTCTGCAAAGCTATGTCGCGTGCTGCGGTTTGTGGACACACTAAAAGCACCATAGTACAACACAGATGAAGCATCTAAGATGATGTAATAGCCAGTAAGAAGTAGTACAATTCAAGTTTTAGGTATCGTTTATTGACTTTTTAGCTGGTTTTGGTGCCTTGGACATGAGCTAGGACCTTCAGATTCTGCATGAAAGGAGGACAAGCAGCCGAGTTGCATGGGAGAATGTGAAAAGTGTTCATATGTAGTAAAAACCTGTGAAATCCGTCCGTTTTCGTCATTTGTTATCGAATCGACTTAAAGCCAGATCGTCACATTGGCCGCTCATCTCTCAGAAACGGTTGTACTTATCGTCTGCAAAGCTATGTCGCGTGCTGCGGTTTGTGGACACACTAAAAGCACCATAGTACAACACAGATGAAGCTTCTAAGATGATGTAATAGCCAGTAAGAAGTAGTACAATTCAAGTTTTAGGTATCGATTATTTACTTTTTAGCTGGCTTTGGTGCCTTGGACATGACCTAGGACCTTAAGATTCTGCATGAAAGGAGGACTAGCAGCCGAGTTGCACGGGAGGATGTGAAAAGTGTTCACATGTAGTAAAAACCTGAGAAATCCGTCCGTTTTCGTCATTTGTTATCGAATCGACTTAAAGCCAGATCGACACATTGGCCGCTCTTCTCTCTGAAACGGTTGTACTTATCGTCTGAAAGCTATGTCGCGTGCTGCGGTATGCGGAGACACTAAAAGCACCATAGTAGAACACAGATGAAGTTTCTAACATGATGTAATAGCCAGTAAGAATTAGTACCAGTTTTAGGTATCGATTATTGACTTTTTAGCTGGCTTTGGTGCCTTGGCCATGAGCTAGGACCTTAAGATTCTGCATGAAAGGAGGACTAGCAGCCGAGTTGCATGGGAGATTGTGAAAAGTGTTCATATGTAGTAAAAACCTGAGAAATCCGGCCGTTTTCGTCATTTGTTATCGAATCGACTTAAAGCCAGATCGTCACATTGGCCGCTCATCTCTCAGAAACGGTTGTACTTATCGTCTGCAAAGCTATGTCGCGTGCTGCGGTTTGTGGACACACTAAAAGCACCATAGTACAACACAGATGAAGCATCTAAGATGATGTAATAGCCAGTAAGAAGTAGTACAATTCAAGTTTTAGGTATCGATTATTTACTTTTTAGCTGGCTTTGTTGCCTTGGACATGAGCTAGGACCTTAAGATTCTGCATGAAAGGAGGACTAGCAGCCGAGTTGCACGGGAGGATGTGAAAAGTGTTCACATGTAGTAAAAACCTGAGAAATCTGTCCGTTTTCGTCATTTGTTATCGAATCGACTTAAAGCCAGATCGACACATTGGCCGCTCTTCTCTCTGAAACAATTGTACTTATCGTCTGCAAAGCTATGTCGCGTGCTGCGGTATGTGGAGACACTAAAAGAACGATAGTAGAACACAGATGAAGCTTCTAAGTTGATGTAATAACCAGTAAGAAGTAGTACAATTCAAGTTTTAGGTATCGTTTATTGACTTTTTAGCTGGTTTTGGTGCCTTGGACATGAGCTAGGACCTTAAGATTCTGCATGAAAGGAGGACAAGCAGCCGAGTTGCATGGGAGAATGTGAAAAGTGTTCATATGTAGTAAAAACCTGTGAAATCCGTCCGTTTTCGTCATTTGTTATCGAATCGACTTAAAGCCAGATCGTCACATTGGCCGCTCTTCTCTCTGAAACGGTTGTACTTATCGTCTGCAAAGCTATGTCGCGTGCTGCGGTATGTGGAGACTCTAAAAGCACCATAGCAGAACACAGATGAAGCTTCTAAGTTGATGTAATAGCCAGTAAGAAGTAGTACAATTGAAATTTTTGATATCGATTATTGACTTTTTAGCTGGCTTTGGTGCCTTGGACATGAGCTAGGACCTTAAGATTCTGCATGAAAGGAGGACCAGCAGCCGAATTGCACGGGAAAATGTGAAAAGTGTTCATATGTAGTAAAAACCTGAGAAATCCGTCCGTTTTCGTCATTTGTTATCGAATCGACTTAAAGCCAGATCGACACATTGGCCACTCTTCTCTCTGAAACGGTTGTACTTATCGTCTGCAAAGATATGTCGCGTGCTGCGGTATGCGGAGACACTAAAATCCCCATAGTAGAACACAGATGATGCTTCTAAGTTGATGTAATAGCCAGTAAGGATTAGTACAATACCAGTTTTAGGTATCGATTATTGACTTTTTAGCTGGCTTTGGTGCCTTGGACATGAGCTAGGACCTTAAGATTCTGCATGAAATGAGGACTAGCAGCCGAGTTGCATGGGAGATTGTGAAAAGTGTTCATATGTAGTAAAAACCTGAGAAATCCGTCCGTTTTCGTCATTTGTTATCGAAGAGACTTAAAGCCAGATCGTCACATTGGCCGCTCTTCTCTCAGAAACGGTTGTACTTATCGTCTGCAAAGCTATGTCGCGTGCTGCGGTATGTGGAGACTCTAAAAGCACCATAGCAGAACACAGATGAAGCTTCTAAGTTGATGTAATAGCCAGTAAGGTTAGTACATGACCAGTTTTAGGTATCGATTATTGACTTTTTAGCTGGCTTTGGTGCCTTGGACATGAGCTAGGACCTCAAGATTCTGCATGAAAGGAGGACTAGCAGCCGAGTTGCATGGGAGAATGTGAAAAGTGTTCATATGTAGTAAAAACCTGAGAAATCCGTCCGTTTCCGTCATTTGTTATCGAATCGACTTAAAGCCAGATCGTCACATTGGCCGCTCTCCTCTCTGAAACGGTTGTACTTATCGTCTGAAAGCTATGTCGCGTGCTGCGGTATGCGGAGACACTAAAAGCACCATAGTAGAACACAGATGAAGCTTCTAACATATTGTAATAGCCAGTAAGAATTAGTACCAGTTTTAGGTATCGATTATTGACTTTATAGCTGGCTTTGGTGCCTTGGACATGAGCTAGGACATTAAGATTCTGCATGAAAGGAGGACTAGCAGCCGAATTTCACGGGAGATTGTGAAAAGTGTTCATATGTAGTAAAAACCTGAGAAATCCGTCCGTTTTCGTCATTTGTTATCGAATCGACTTAAAGCCAGATCGTCACATTGGCCGCTCATCTCTCAGAAACGGTTGTACTTATCGTCTGCAAAGCTATGTCGCATGCTGCGGTTTGTGGACACAGTAAAAGCATCATAGTACAACACAGATGAAGCTTCTAAGATGATGTAATAGCCAGTAAGAAGTAGTACAATTCAAGTTTTAGGTATCGATTATTGACTTTTTAGCTGGCTTTGGTGCCTTGGACATGAGCTAGGACCTTAAGATTCTGCATGAAAGGAGGACTAGCAGCCGAGTTGCAAGGGAGGATGTGAAAAGTGTTCACATGTAGTAAAAACCTGAGAAATCCGTCCGTTTTCGTCATTTGTTATCGAATCGACTTAAAGCCAGATCGACACATTGGCCGCTCTTCTCTCTGAAACAATTGTACTTATCGTCTGCAAAGCTATGTCGCGTGCTGCGGTATGTGGAGACACTAAAAGAACGATAGTAGAACACAGATGAAGCTTCTAAGTTGATGTAATAACCCGTAAGAAATAGTACAATTCAAGTTTTTGGTATCGTTTATTGACTTTTTAGCTGGTTTTGGTGCCTTGGACATGAGCTAGGACCTTAAGATTCTGCATGAAAGGAGGACTAGCAGCCTAGTTGCATGGGAGAATGTGAAAAGTGTTCATATGTAATAAAAACCTGTGAAATCCGTCCGTTTTCGTCATTTGTTATCGAATCGACTTAAAGCCAGATCGACACATTGGCCACTCTTCTCTCTGAAACGGTTGTACTTATCGTCTGCAAAGATATGTCGCGTGCTGCGGTATGCGGAGACACTAAAATCACCATAGTAGAACACAGATGATGCTTCTAAGTTGATGTAATAGCCAGTAAGGATTAGTACAATACCAGTTGTAGGTATCGATTATTGACTTTTTAGCTGGCTTTGGTGCCTTGGACATGAGCTAGGACCTTAAGATTCTGCATGAAAGGAGGACTAGCAGCTGAGTTGCACAGGAGGATGTGAAAAGTGTTCATATGTAGTAAAAACCTGAGAAATCCGTCCGTTTTCGTCATTTGTTATCGAATCGTTTTAAAGCCAGATCGACACATTGGCCGCTCTTCTCTCTGAAACGGTTCTACATATCGTCTGAAAGCTATGTCGCGTGCTGCGGTATGTGGAGACACTAAAATCACCATAGCGGAACACAGATGAAGCTTCTAAGTTGATGTAATAGCCAGTAAGAAGTAGTACAATTCAAGTTTTAGGTATCGATTATTGACTTTTTAGCTGGCTTTGGTGCCTTGGACATGGACTAGGACCTTAAGATTCTGCATTAAAGGAGGACTAGCAGCCGCGTTGCACGGGAGAATGTGAAAAGTGTTCATATGTAGTAAAAACCTGAGAAATCCGTCCGTTTTCGTCATTTGTTATTGATTCGACTTAATGCCAGATCGTCACATTGGCCGCTCCTCTCTCTGAAACGGTTGTACTTATCGTCTGAAAGCTACGTCGCGTGCTGCGGTATGTGAAGTCACTAAAAGCACCATAGTAGAACACAGATGAAGCTTCAAAGATGATGTAATAGCCAGTAAGGTTTGTACATGACCAGCTTTAGGTATCGATTATTGACTTTTTAGCTGGCTTTGGTGCCTTGGACATGAGCTAGGACCTTAAGATTCTGCATGAAAGGAGGACCAGCAGCCGAGTTGCATGGGAGAATGTGAAAAGTGTTTATATGTAGTAAAATAATGAGAAATCCGTCCGTTTTCGTCATTTGTTATCGAATCGACTTAAAGCCAGATCGTCACATTGGCCGCTCATCTCTCAGAAACGGTTGTACTTATCGTCTGCAAAGCTATGTCGCATGCTGCGGTTTGTGGACACACTAAAAGCATCATAGTACAACACAGATGAAGCTTCTAAGATGATGTAATAGCCAGTAAGAAGTAGTACAATTCAAGTTTTAGGTATCGATTATTGACTTTTTAGCTGGCTTTGGTGCCTTGGACATGAGCTAGGACCTTAAGATTCTGCATGAAAGGAGGACTAGCAGCCGAGTTGCAAGGGAGGATGTGAAAAGTGTTCACATGAAGTAAAAACCTGAGAAATCCGTCCGTTTTCGTCATTTGTTATCGAATCGACTTAAAGCCAGATCGACACATTGGCCGCTCTTCTCTCTGAAACAATTGTACTTATCGTCTGCAAAGCTATGTCGCGTGCTGCGGTATGTGGAGACACTAAAAGAACGATAGTAGAACACAGATGAAGCTTCTAAGTTAATGTAATAACCAGTAAGAAATAGTACAATTCAAGTTTTAGGTATCGTTTATTAACTTTTTAGCTGGTTTTGGTGCCTTGGACATGAGCTAGGACCTTAAGATTCTGCATGAAAGGAGGACTAGCAGCCGAGTTGCATGGGAGAATGTGAAAAGTGTTCATATGTAGTAAAAACCTGTGAAATCCGTCCGTTTTCGTCATTTGTTATCGAATCGACTTAAAGCCAGATCGACACATTGGCCACTCTTCTCTCTGAAACGGTTGTACTTATCGTCTGAAAGCTATGTCGCGTGCTGCGGTATGCGGAGACACTAAAAGCACCATAGTAGAACACAGATGAAGCTTCTAACATGATGTAATAGCCAGTAAGAATTAGTACCAGTTTTAGGTATCGATTATTGACTTTTTGGCTGGCTTTGGTGCCTTGGACATGAGCTAGGACATTAAGATTCTGCATGAAAGGAGGACTAGCAGCCGAATTGCACGGGAGATTGTGAAAAGTGTTCATATGTAGTAAAAACCTGAGAAATCCGTCCGTTATCGTCATTTGTTATCGAATCGACTTAAAGCCAGATCGTCACATTGGCCGCTCATCTATCAGAAACGGTTGTACTTATCGTCTGCAAAGCTATGTCGCGTGCTGCGGTTTGTGGACACACTAAAAGCACCATAGTACAACACAGATGAAGCTTCTAAGATGATGTAATAGCCAGTAAGAAGTAGTACAATTCAAGTTTTAGGTATCGATTATTGACTTTTTAGCTGGCTTTGGTGCCTTGGACATGAGCTAGGACCTTAAGATTTTGCATGAAAGGAGGACTAGCAGCCGAGTTGCACGGGAGGATGTGAAAAGTGTTCACATGTAGTAAAAACCTGAGAAATCCGTCCGTTTTCGTCATTTGTTATCGAATCGACTTAAAGCCAGATCGACACATTGGCCGCTCTTCTCTCTGAAACAATTGTACTTATCGTCTGCAAAGCTATGTCGCGTGCTGCGGTATGTGGAGACACTAAAAGAACGATAGTAGAACACAGATGAAGCTTCTAAGTTGATGTAATAACCAGTAAGAAGTAGTACAATTCAAGTTTTAGGTATCGTTTATTGACATTTTAACTGGTTTTGGTGCCTTGGACATGAGCTAGGACCTTAAGATTCTGCATGAAAGAAGGACTAGCAGCCGAGTTGCATGGGAGAATGTGAAAAGTGTTCATATGTAGTAAAAACCTGTGAAATCCGTCCGTTTTCGTCATTTGTTATCGAATCGACTTAAAGCCAGATCGACACATTGGCCACTCTTCTCTCTTAAACGGTTGTACTTATCGTCTGCAAAGATATGTCGCGTGCTGCGGTATGCGGAGACACTAAAATCACCATAGCAGAACACAGATGATGCTTCTAAGTTGATGTAATAGCCAGTAAGGTTTAGTAGAATACCAGTTTTAGGTATCGATTATTGACTTTTTAGCTGGCCTTGGTGCATTGGACGTGAGCTAGGACTTTAAGATTCTGCATGAAAGGAGGACTAGCAGCCGAGTTGCATGGGAGATTGTGAAAAGTGTTCATATGTATTAAAAAACTGAGAAATCCGTCCGATTTCGTCATTTGTTATGGAATCGACTTAAAGCCAGATCGTCACATTGGCCGCTCTTCTCTCTGAAACGGTTGTACTTATCGTCTGCAAAGCTATGTCGCGTGCTGCGGTTTGTGGACACACTAAAAGCACCATAGTACAACACAGATGAAGCTTCTAAAATGATGTAATAGCCAGTAAGAAGTAGTACAATTCAAGTTTTAGGGATCGATTATTGACTTTTTAGCTGGCTTTGGTGCCTTGGACATGAGCTAGGACCTTAAGATTCTGCATGAAAGGAGGACTAGCAGCCGACTTGCTCGGGAGGATCTGAAAAGTGTTCATATGTAGTAAAAACCTGAGAAATCCGTACGTTTTCGTCATATGTTATCGAATCGACTTAAAGCCAGATCGACACATTGGCCGCTCTTCTCTCTGAAACGGTTGTACTTATCGTTTGCAAAGCTATGTCGCGTGCTGCGGTATGTGGAGACACTAAAAGAAGCATAGTAGAACACAGATGAAGCTTCTAAGTCGATGTAATAACCAGTAAGAAGTAGTACAATTCAAGTTTAAGGTATCGATTATTGACTTTTTAGCTGGCTTTTGTGCCTTGGACATGAGCTAGGACCATAAGATTCTGCATGAAAGGAGGACTAGCAGCCGAGTTGCACGAGAGAATGTGAAAAGTGCTCATATGTAGTAAAAACCTGAGAGATCCGTTCCCCATCGTCATTTGTTATCGAATCGACTTAAAGCCAGATCGTCACATTTTCCGCTCTACTCTCTGAAACGGTTGTACTTATCGTCTGCAAAGCTATGTCGCGTTGCTGCGGTATGCGGAGACACTAAAGGCACCATAGTAGAACACAGATCAAGCTTCTAATTTGATGTAATAGCCAGTAAGAAGTAGTACAATTCAAGTTTTACTTATCGATTATTGACTTTTAGCTGGCTTTGGTGCCTTGGACATGAGCTAGGACCTTAAGATTCTGCATGAAAGGAGGGCTAGCAGCTGAGTTGCACGGGAGAATGTGAAAAGTGTTCATATGTAGTAAAAACCTGAGAAATCCGTCCGTTTTCGTCATTTGTTATGGAATCGACTTAAAGCCAGATCGTCACATTGCCCGCTCTTCTCTCCGAAACGGTTGTATTTATCGTCTGAAAGCTATGTCGCGTGCTGCGGTATGCGGAGACACTAAAAGCACCATAGTAGAACACAGATGAAGCTTCTAAGATGATGTAATAGCCAGTAAGAATTAGTACAATACCAGTTTTAGGTATCGATTATTGACTTTTAGCTGGCTTTGGTGCCTTGGACATGAGCTAGGACCGTAAGATTCTGCATGAATTGAGGGCTAGCAGCTGAGTTGCACGGGAGAATGTGAAAAGTGTTCATATGTAGTAAAAACCTGAGAAACCCGTCCGTTTTCGTCATTTGTTATGGAATCGACTTAAAGCCAGATCATCACATTGGCCGCTCTCCTCTCTGAAACGGTTGTACTTATCGTCTGGAAAGCTATGTCGCGTGCTGCGGTATGCAGAGACACTAAATGCACCATAGTAGAACACAGATGAAGCTTCTAAGTTGATGTAATAGCCAGTAAGAAGTAGTACAATTCAAGTTTTAGGTATCGATTATTGACTTTGTAGCTGGCTTTGGTGCCTTGGACATGAGCTAGGACCTTAAGATTCTGCATGAAAGAAGGACTAGCAGCCGAGTTGTACGGTTGAATGTGAAAAGTGTTCATATGTAGTAAAAACCTGAGAAATCCATACGTTTTCGTCATTGGTTATCGATTCGTCTTAAAGCCAGATCGTCACATTGGCTGCTCTTCTCTCTGAAACGGTTGTACTTATCGTCTGCAAAGCTATGTCGCGTGCTGCGGTATGTGGAGACACTAAAAGCACCATAGTAGAACACAGATGAAGCTTCTAAGTTGATGTAATAGCTAGTAAGAGGTAGTACAATTCAAGTTTTAAGTATCGATTATTGACTTTTTAGCTGGCTTTGCTGCCTTGGACATGGGCTAGGACCTTAAGATTCTGCATGAAAGGAGGACTAGCAGCCGCGTTGCACGGGAGAATGTGAAAAGTTTTCATATGTAGTAAAAACCTGAGAAATCGGTCCATTTTCGTCATTTGTTATCGAATCGACTTAAAACCGGATCGTGACATTGGCCGCTCTTCTCTCTGAAACGATTGTACTTATCGTCTGCAAAGCTATGTCGCGTGCTGCGGTATGCGGAGACACTAAAAGCAACATAGTAGAACACAGATGAAGCTTCTAAGTTGATGTAATAGCCAGTAAGAAGTAGTACAATTCAAGTTTTAGGTATCGATTATTGACTTTTTAGCTGACTTTGGTGTCTTGGACATGAGCTAGGGCCTTAAGATTCTGCATGAAAGGAGGACTAGCACCCAAGTTGCGAGGGAGAAAGTGAAAAGTGTTCATATGTAGTAAAAACCTGAGAAATCCGTCCGTTTTCGTCATTTGTTATCGAATCGACGTAAAGCCAGATCGTCACATTGGCCGCTCTTCTCTCTGAAACAGTTGTACTTATCGTCTGAAAGCTATGTCGCGTGCTGCGGTATGCGGAGACACTAAAAGCACCATAGTAGATCACAGATGAAGCTTCTAAGTTGATGTAATAGGCAGTAAGAAGTAGTACAATTCAAGTTTTAGGTATCGATTATTGACTTTTTAGCTGGCTTTGGTGCCTTGGAGAGGAGCTAGGACCTTAAGATTCTGCATGAAAGGAGGACTAGCAGCCGACTTGCACGGGAGAATGTGAAAAGTGTTCATATGTAGTAAAAACCTGAGAAATCCGTCCGTTATCGTCATTTGTTATCGAATCGACTGAAAGCCAGATCGTCACATTGGCCGCTCTTCTCTCTGAAACGGTTGTACTTATCGTCTGCAAAGCTATGTCGCGTGCTGCGGTATGCGGAGACACTAAAACCACCATAGTAGAACACAGATGAAGCTTCTAAGTTGAAGTAATATCCAGAAAGATGTAGTACAATTCAAGTCTTAAGTATCGATTATTGATTTTAACCATTCTTTGGTGCCTTGGACATGAGCTAGGACCTTAAAATTCTGCATGAAAGGAGGACTAGAAGCCGAGTTGCACGGGAGAATGTGAAAAGTGTTCATATGTAGTAAAAACCTGAGAAATCCGTCCGTTTTCGTCATTTGTTATCGAATCGACTTAAAGCCAGATCGTCACATTGGCCGCTCTTCTCTCTGAAACGGTTGTACTTATCGTCTGCAAAGCTATGTCGCGTGCTGCGGTATGCGGAGATACTAAAACCACCATAGTAGAACACAGATGAAGCTTCTAAGTTGAAGTAATATCCAGAAAGATGTAGTACAATTCAAGTCTTAGGTATCGATTATTGACTTTTAACATTCTTTGTTGCCTTGGACATGAGCTAGGACCTTAAAATTCTGCATGAACGGAGGACTAGCAGCCGAGTTGCAGGGGAGAATGTAAAAAGTGTTCATATGTAGTAAAAACCTGAGAAGTCCGTCCGTTTTGTCATTTGTTATCGAATCGACTTAAAGCCAGATCGTCACATTGGCCGCTCTTCTCTCCGAAACGGCTGTACTTATCGTCTGAAAGCTATGTCGCGTGCTGCGGTATGCGGAGACACTAAAAGCACCATAGTAGAACACAGATGAAGCTTCTAAGATGATGTAATAGCCAGTAAGAATTAGTACAATACCAGTTTTAGGTATCGATTATTGACTTTTAGCTGGCTTTGGTGCGTTGGACATGAGCTAGGACCTTCAGATTCTGCATGAAAGAAGGACTAGCAGCCGAGTTGCACGGGAGAATGTGAAAAGTTTTCATATGTAGTAAAAACCTGAGAAATCGGTCCATTTTCGTCATTTGTTATCGAATCGACTTAAAACCGGATCGTGACATTGGTCGCTCTTCTCTCTGAAACGGTTGTACTTATCGTCTGCAAAGCTATGTCGCGTGCTGCGGTATGCGGAGACACTAAAAGCACCATAGTAGAACACAGATGAAGCTTCTAAGTTGATGTAATAGCTAGTAAGAAGTAGTACAATTGTAATTTTAGATATCGATTATTGACTTTTTAGCTGGCTTTGGTGCCTTGGACATGAGCTAGGACCTTAAGATTCTGCATGAAAGGAGGACTAGCAGCCGAATTGCACGGGAGAATGTGAAAAGTGTTCATATGTAGTAAAAACCAGAGAAGTCCGTCCGTTTTGTCATTTGTTATGGAATCTACTTAAAGCCAGATAGTGACATTGGCCGCTCTTCTCTCTGAAACGGTTGTACTTATCGTCTGAAAGCTATATCGCGTGCTGCGGTATGCGGAGACACTAAAAGCACCATAGTAGAACACAGATGAAGCTTCTAATATGATGTAATAGAGAGTAAGAAGTAGTACAATTCAAGTTTTAGGTATCGATTATTGACTTTTTAGCTGGCTTTGGTGCCTTGGACATGAGCTAGGACCTTAAGATTTTGCATGAAAGGAGGACTAGCAGCCGAGGTGCACGGGAGGATGTGAAAAGTTTTCATATGTAGTAAAAACCTGAGAATTCCGTCCATTTTCGTAATATGTAATCGAATCGACTTAAAATCGGATCGTGACATTGTCCGCTCTTCTCTCTGAAACGGTTGTACTTATCGTCTGCAAAGCTATGTCGCGTGCTGCGGTATGCGGAGACACTAAACGCACCGTAGTAGAACACAGATGAAGCTTCTAAGTTGATGTAATAGCTAGTAAGAAGTAGTACAATTGGAATTTTAGATATCGATTATTGACTTTTTAGCTGGCTTTGGTGCCTTGGACATGAGCTAGGACCTTAAGATTCTGCATGAAAGGAGGACTAGCAGCCGAGTTGCACGCGAGAATGTGAAAAGTGTTCATATGTAGTAAAAACCTGAGATGTCCGTCCGTTTTGTCATTTGTTATCGAATCGACTTAAAGCCAGATCGTCACATTAGCCGCTCTTCTCTCCGAAACGGTTGTACTTATCGTCTGAAAGCTATGTCGCGTGCTGCGGTATGCGCAGACACTTAAAGCACCATAGTAGAACACAGATGAAGCTTCTAAGTTGATGTAATAGCCAGTAAGAAGTAGTACAGTTCAAGTTTTAGGTATCGATTATTGACTATTTAGATGGCTTTGGTGACTTAGACATTAGCTAGGAGCTTAAGATTCTGCATGAAAGGAGGACTAGCAGCCGAGTTGCACGGGAGATTGTGAAAAGTGTTCATATGTAGTAAAAACCTGAGAGATCAGTTCGCCATCTACATTTGTTAACGAATCGACTTAAACCCGGATCGTCACATTGGACGCTCTTCTCTCTGAAACGGTTGTACTTATCGTCTGCAAAGCTATGTCGAGTGCTGCGGTATGTGGAGACACTAAAAGCACCATAGTAGAACACAGATGAAGCTTATAAGTTGATGTAATAGCCAGTAAGATTTAGTACAATCCAAGTTTAAGGTATCGATTATTAAATTTTTAGCTGGCTTTGGTGCCTTGGACATGACCTAGGACCATAAGATTCTGCATGAAAGGAGGACTAGCAGCCGAGATGCATGGGAGAATGTGAAAAGTGTTCATATGTAGTAAAAACCTGAGAAATCCGTTCGTTATCGCCATATATTAGCGAATCGACTTAAAGCCGGATCGTCACATTGGCTGCTCTTCTCTCTGAAACGGTTGTACTTATCGTCTGCGAAGCTATGTCGCGTGCTGCGGTATGTGGAGACACTTAAATCACCTTAGTAGGACACAGATGAAGCTTCTAAGTTGATGTAATAGCCAGTAAGAAGTAGTAAAATTCAAGTTTTAGGTATCGATTATTGACTTTTTAGCTGGCTTTGGTGCCTTGGACATGAGCTAGGACCCTAAGAATCTGCATGAGAGGGAGACTAGCAGAAAAGTTGCACGGGAGAATGTGAAATGTGCTCATATGTAGAATTAACCTGAGAAATCCGTCCGTTTTCGTCTTTTGTTATCGAGTCGACTAAAGGCCAGATCGTAACATTGTCCGCCCTTCTCTCTGAAACGGCTGTACTTATCGTCTGAAAGCTATGTCGCGTGCTGCGGTATGCGGAGACACTAAAAGCACCACAGTAGAACACAGATGAAGCTTCTAAGTTGATGTAATAGCCAGTAAGAAGTAGTACAGTTCAAGTTTTAGGTATCGATTATTGACGTTTTAGCTGGCTTTCGTGACTTGGATATGAGCTAGGACCTTAAGATTCTGCATGAAAGGAGGACTAGCAGCTGACTTGCCTGGGAGAATTTGAAAAGTGTTCATATGTAGTAAAAACCTGAGAAATCCTTCCGTTTTCGTCATTTGTTATCGAATCGACCTAAAGCCAGATCGTGACATTGGCCGCTCTTCTCTCTGAAACGGTTGCACTTATCGTCTGCAAAGCTATGTCGCGTGCTGCAGTATGTGGAGACACTAAAAGCAGCATAGTAGAACACAGATGAAGCTTCTAAGTTGATGTAATAGCTAGTAAGAAGTAGTACAATTGAAATTTTAGATATCGATTATTGACTTTTTAGCTGGCTTTGGTGCCTTAGACATGAGCTAGGACCTTAAGATTCTGCATGAAAGGAGGACTAGCAGCCGAGCTGCACGTTGGTATATGAAAAGTTTTCATATGTAGTAAAAACCTGAGAAATCCGACCATTTTCGTCATTTGTTATCGAATCGACTTAAAGCCGGATCGTCACATTGACCACTCTTCTCTCTGAAACGGTTGTACTTATCGTCTGCAAAGCTATGTCGCGTGCTGCGGTATGCGGAGACACCAAAATAACCATAGTAGAACACAGATGAAGCTTCTAAGATGATGTAATAGCCAGTAAGAATTAGTACAATACCAGTTTTAGGTATCGATTATTGACTTTTAGCTGGCTTTGGTGCCTTGGACATGAGCTAGGACCTTAAGATTCTGCATGAATGGAGGGCTAGCAGCTGAGTTGCACGGGAGAATGTGAAAAGTGTTCATATGTAGTAAAAACCTGAGAAACCCGTCCGTTTTCGTCATTTGTTATGGAATCGACTTAAAGCCAGATCATCACATTGGCCGCTCTCCTCTTTGAAACGGTTGTACTTATCGTCTGCAAAGCTATGTCGCGTGCTGCGGTATGCAGAGACACTAAATGCACCATAGTAGAACACAGATGAAGCTTCTAAGTTGACGTAATAGCCAGTAAGAAGTAGTACAATTCAAGTTTTAGGTATCGATTATTGACTTTGTAGCTGGCTTTGGTGCCTTGGACATGAGCTAGGACCTTAAGATTCTGCATGAAAGAAGGACTAGCAGCCGAGTTGTACGGGAGAATGTGAAAAGTGTTCATATGTAGTAAAAACCTGAGAAATCCATACGTTTTCGTCATTGGTTATCGATTCGTCTTAAAGCCAGATCGTCACATTGGCTGCTCTTCTCTCTGAAACGGTTGTACTTATCGTCTGCAAAGCTATGTCGCGTGCTGCGGTATGTGGAGACACTAAAAGCACCATAGTAGAACACAGATGAAGCTTCTAAGTTGATGTAATAGCTAGTAAGAGGTAGTACAATTCAAGTTTTAAGTATCGATTATTGACTTTTTAGCTGGCTTTGGTGCCTTGGACATGAGCTAGGACCTTAAGATTCTGCATGAAAGGAGGACTAGCAGCCGAGTTGCACGGGAGAAAGTGAAAAGTTTTCATATGTAGTAAAAACCTGAGAAATCGGTTTATTTTCGTCATTTGTTATCGAATCGACTTAAAACCGGATCGTGACATTGGCCGCTCTTCTCTCTGAAACGATTGTACTTATCGTCTGCAAAGCTATGTCGCGTGCTGCGGTATGCGGAGACACTAAAAGCACCATAGTAGAACACAGATGAAGCTTCTAAGTTGATGTAATAGCTAGTAAGAAGTAGTACAATTGGAATTTTAGATATCGATTATTGACTTTTTAGCTGGCTTTGGTGCCTTGGACATGAGCTAGGACCTTAAGATTCTGCATGAAAGGAGGACTAGCAGCCGAGTTGCACGGGAGAATTTGAAAAGTGTTCATATGTAGTAAAAACCTGAGAAGTCCGTCCGTTTTGTCATTTGTTATCGAATCGACTTAAAGCCAGATCGTCACATTGGCCGCTCTTCTCTCCGAAACGGCTGTACTTATCGTCTGAAAGCTATGTCGCGTGCTGCGGTATGCGGAGACACTAAAAGCACCATAGTAGAACACAGATGAAGCTTCTAAGATGATGTAATAGCCAGTAAGAATTAGTACAATACCAGTTTTAGGTATCGATTATTGACTTTCAGCTGGCTTTGGTGCGTTGGACATTAGCTAGGACCTTAAGATTCTGCATGAAAGAAGGACTAGCAGCCGAGTTGCACGGGAGAATGTGAAAAGTTTTCATATGTAGTAAAAACCTGAGAAATCGGTCCATTTTCGTCATTTGTTATCGAATCGACTTAAAACCGGATCGTGACATTGGTCGCTCTTCTCTCTGAAACGGTTGTACATATCGTCTGCAGAGCTATGTCGCGTGCTGCGGTATGCGGAGACACTAAAAGCACCATAGTAGAACACAGATGAAGCTTCTAAGTTGATGTAATAGCTAGTAAGAAGTAGTACAATTGTAATTTTAGATATCGATTATTGACTTTTTAGCTGGCTTTGGTGCCTTGGACATGAGCTAGGACCTTAAGATTCTGCATGAAAGGAGGACTAGCAGCCGAGTTGCACGGGAGAATGTGAAAAGTGTTCATATGTAGTAAAAACCAGAGAAGTCCGTCCGTTTTGTCATTTGTTATGGAATCTACTTAAAGCCAGATCGTCACATTGGCCGCTCTTCTCTCTGAAACGGTTGTACTTATCGTCTGAAAGCCATGTCGCGTGCTGCGGTATACGGAGACACTAAAAGCACCATAGTAGAACACAGATGAAGCTTCTAATATGATGTAATAGAGAGTAAGAAGTAGTACAATTCAAGTTTTAGGTATCGATTATTGACTTTTTAGCTGGCTTTGGTGCCTTGGACATGAGCTAGGACCTTAAGATTCTGCATGAAAGAAGGACTAGCAGCCGAGTTGTACGGGAGAATGTGAAAAGTGTTCATATGTAGTAAAAACCTGAGAAATCCATACGTTTTCGTCATTGGTTATCGATTCGTCTTAAAGCCAGATCGTCACATTGGCTGCTCTTCTCTCTGAAACGGTTGTACTTATCGTCTGCAAAGCTATGTCGCGTGCTGCGGTATGTGGAGACACTAAAAGCACCATAGTAGAACACAGATGAAGCTTCTAAGTTGATGTAATAGCTAGTAAGAGGTAGTACAATTCAAGTTTTAAGTATCGATTATTGACTTTTTAGCTGGCTTTGGTGCCTTGGACATGAGCTAGGACCTTAAGATTCTGCATGAAAGGAGGACTAGCAGCCGAGTTGCACGGGAGAAAGTGAAAAGTTTTCATATGTAGTAAAAACCTGAGAAATCGGTTTATTTTCGTCATTTGTTATCGAATCGACTTAAAACCGGATCGTGACATTGGCCGCTCTTCTCTCTGAAACGATTGTACTTATCGTCTGCAAAGCTATGTCGCGTGCTGCGGTATGCGGAGACACTAAAAGCACCATAGTAGAACACAGATGAAGCTTCTAAGTTGATGTAATAGCTAGTAAGAAGTAGTACAATTGGAATTTTAGATATCGATTATTGACTTTTTAGCTGGCTTTGGTGCCTTGGACATGAGCTAGGACCTTAAGATTCTGCATGAAAGGAGGACTAGCAGCCGAGTTGCACGGGAGAATTTGAAAAGTGTTCATATGTAGTAAAAACCTGAGAAGTCCGTCCGTTTTGTCATTTGTTATCGAATCGACTTAAAGCCAGATCGTCACATTGGCCGCTCTTCTCTCCGAAACGGCTGTACTTATCGTCTGAAAGCTATGTCGCGTGCTGCGGTATGCGGAGACACTAAAAGCACCATAGTAGAACACAGATGAAGCTTCTAAGATGATGTAATAGCCAGTAAGAATTAGTACAATACCAGTTTTAGGTATCGATTATTGACTTTCAGCTGGCTTTGGTGCGTTGGACATTAGCTAGGACCTTAAGATTCTGCATGAAAGAAGGACTAGCAGCCGAGTTGCACGGGAGAATGTGAAAAGTTTTCATATGTAGTAAAAACCTGAGAAATCGGTCCATTTTCGTCATTTGTTATCGAATCGACTTAAAACCGGATCGTGACATTGGTCGCTCTTCTCTCTGAAACGGTTGTACATATCGTCTGCAGAGCTATGTCGCGTGCTGCGGTATGCGGAGACACTAAAAGCACCATAGTAGAACACAGATGAAGCTTCTAAGTTGATGTAATAGCTAGTAAGAAGTAGTACAATTGTAATTTTAGATATCGATTATTGACTTTTTAGCTGGCTTTGGTGCCTTGGACATGAGCTAGGACCTTAAGATTCTGCATGAAAGGAGGACTAGCAGCCGAGTTGCACGGGAGAATGTGAAAAGTGTTCATATGTAGTAAAAACCAGAGAAGTCCGTCCGTTTTGTCATTTGTTATGGAATCTACTTAAAGCCAGATCGTCACATTGGCCGCTCTTCTCTCTGAAACGGTTGTACTTATCGTCTGAAAGCCATGTCGCGTGCTGCGGTATACGGAGACACTAAAAGCACCATAGTAGAACACAGATGAAGCTTCTAATATGATGTAATAGAGAGTAAGAAGTAGTACAATTCAAGTTTTAGGTATCGATTATTGACTTTTTAGCTGGCTTTGGTGCCTTGGACATGAGCTAGGACCTTAAGATTCTGCATGAAAGGAGGGTTAGCAGCTGACTTGCACGGGAGAATGTGAAATGTGTTCATATGTAGTAAAAACCTGAGATGTCCGTCCGTTTTGTCATTTGTTATCGATTCGACTTAAAGCCAGATCGTCACATTAGCCGCTCTTCTCTCCGAAACGGTTGTACTTATCGTCTGAAAGCTATGTCGCGTGCTGCGGTATGCGCAGACACTTAAAGCACCATAGTAGAACACAGATGAAGCTTCTAAGTTGATGTAATAGCCAGTAAGAAGTAGTACAATTCAAGTTTTAGGTATCGATTATTGACTTTGTAGCTGGCTTTGGTGCCTTGGACATGAGCTAGGACCTTAAGATTCTGCATGAAAGGAGGACTAGCAGCCGAGTTGCACGGGAGATTGTGAAAAGTGTTCATATGTAGTAAAAACCTGAGAGATCCGTTCGCCATCGTCATTTGTTAACGAATCGACTTAAAGCCAGATCGTCACATTGGCCGCTCTCCTCTCTGAAACGGTTGTACTTATCGTCTGCAAAGCTATGTCGCGTGCTGCGGTATGTGGGGACACTAAAAGCACCATAGTAGAACACAGATGAAGATTCTAAGTTGATGTAATAGCCAGTAAGAAGTAGTACAAGTCAAGTTTTAGGTATCGATTATAGACTTTTTAGCTGGCTTTGGTGCCTTGGACATGAGCTAGGACCTTAAGATTCTGCATGAAAGGAGGACTAGCAGCCGAGTTGCACGGGAGAATGTGAAAAGTGTTCATATGTAGTAAAAACCTGAGAAGTCCGTCCGTTTTCGTCTTTTGTTATCGAATCGACTTAAAGCCAGATCGTCACATTGGCCGCTCTTCTCTCCGAAACGGTTGTACATATCGTCTGAAAGCTATGTCGCGTGCTGCGGTATGCGGAGACACTAAAAGCACCATAGTAGAACACAGATGAAGCTTCTAAGACGATGTAATAGCCAGTAAGAATTAGTACAATACCAGTTTTGGGTATCGATTATTGACTTTTAGCTGGCTTTGGTGACTTGGACATGAGCTAGGACCTTAAGATTCTGCATGGAAGGAGGGTTAGCAGCCGAGTTGCACGGGAGAATGTGAAATGTGTTCATATGTAGTAAAAACCTGAGAAATCCGTCCGTTTTCGTCATTTGTTATGGAATCGACTTAAAGCCAGATCGTCACATTGGACGCTCTTCCCTCTGACGCTGTTGTACTTATCGTCTGCAAAGCTATGTCGAGTGCTGCGGTATGTGGAGACACTAAAATCACCATAGTAAAACACAGATGAAGCTTCTAAGCTGATGTAATAGCCAGTAAGAGGTAGTACAATTCAAGTTTTAGGTATCGATTATTGACGTTTTAGCTGGCTTTCGTGACTTGGACATGAGCTAGGACCTTAAGATTCTGCATGAAAGGAGGACTAGCAGCCGAGCTGAACGTTAGGATGTGAAAAGTTTTCATATGTAGTAAAAACCTGAGAAATCCGTCCATTTTCGTCATTTGTTATCGAATCGACTTAAAGCCGGATCGTCACATTGGCCGCTCTTCTCTCTGAAACGGTTGTACTTATAGTCTGCAAAGCTATGTCACATTCTGTGGTATGCGGAGACACTAAAATCACCATAGTAGGACACAGATGAAGCTTCTAAGTTGATGTAATAGCCAGTAAGAAGTGGTACAATTCAAGTTTTAGGTATCGATTATTGACTTTTTAGCTGGCTTTGGTGCCTTGGACATGAGCTATGTCCTTACGAATCTGCATGAGAGGAGCACTAGCAGAAAAGTTGCACGGGAGAATGTGAAAAGTGTTAATATGTAGTATTAACCTGAGAAATCCGTCCGTTATCGTCTTTTGTTATCGAATCGACTTAAAGCCAGATCGTCACATTGGCCGCTCTTCTCTCTGAAAAGGTTGTACTTATCGTCTGCAAAGCTATGTCGCGTGCTGCGGTATGTGGAGACACTAAAAGCACCATTGTAGAACACAGATGAAGCTTCTAATATGATGTAATAGAGAGTAAGAAGTAGTACAATTCAAGTTTTAGGTATCGATTATTGACTTTTAAGCTGGCTTTGGTGCCTTGGACATGAGCTAGGACCCTAAGAATCTGCATGAGAGGGAGACTAGCAGAAAAGTTGCACAGGAGAATGTGAAATGTGCTCATATGTAGTATTAACCTTAGAAATCCGTCCGTTTTCGTCTTTTGTTATCGAGTCGACTAAAGGCCAGATCGTCACATTGGGCGCTCTTCTCTCTGAAACGGTTGCACTTATCGTCTGCAAAGCTATGTCGCGTGCTGCAGTATGCGGAGACACTAAAAGCAGCATAGTAGAACACAGATGAAGCACCTAAGATGATGTAATAGCTAGTAAGACGTAGTACAATTGAAATTTTAGATATCGATTATTGACTTTTTAGCTGGCTTTGGAGCCTTGGGCATGAGCTAGGACCTTAAGATTCTGCATGAAAGGAGGACTAGCAGCCGAGTTGCACGGAAGAAAGTGAAAAGTGTTCATATGTAGTAAAAACCTGAGAAATCCTTCCGTTTTCGTCATTTGTTATCGAATCGACTTAAGCCAGATCGTGACATTGGCCGCCCTTCTCTTTGAAACGGTTCCACTTATCGTCTGCAAAGCTATGTCGCGTGCTGCAGTATGCGGTGACATTAAAAGCAGCATAGTAGAACACAGATGAAGCTTCTAAGTTGATGTAATAGCTAGTAAGAAGTAGTACAATTGAAATTTTAGATATCGATTATTGACTTTTTAGCTGGCTTTGGTGCCTTGGACATGAGCTATGTCCTTACGAATCTGCATGAGAGGAGGACTAGCAGAAAAGTTGCACGGGAGAATGTGAAAAGTGTTAATATGTAGTATTAACCTGAGAAATCCGTCCGTTTTCGTCTTTTGTTATCGAATCGACTTAAAGCCAGATCGTCACATTGGCCGCTCTTCTCTCTGAAACGGTTGTACTTATCGTCTGCAAAGCTATGTCGCGTGCTGCGGTATGTGGAGACACTAAAAGCACCATAGTAGAACACAGATGAAGCTTCTAATATGATGTAATAGAGAGTAAGAAGTAGTACAATTCAAGTTTTAGGTATCGATTATTGACTTTTTAGCTGGCTTTGGTGCCTTGGACATGAGCTATGACCTTACGAATCTGCATGAGAGGAGGACTAGCAGAAAAGTTGCACGGGAGAATGTGAAATGTGTTAATATGTAGTTTTAACCTGAGAAATCCGTCCGTTTTCGTCTTTTGTTATCGAATCGACTTAAAGCCAGATCGTCACATTGTCCGCCCTTCTCTCTGAAACGGTTGTACTTATCGTCTGCAAAGCTATGTCGTGTGCTGCGGTATGTGGAGACACTAAAAATACCATAGTAAAACACGGATGAAGCTTCTAAGTTGATGTAATAGCCAGTAAGAAGTAGTACAATACAAGTTTTACTTATCGATTATTGACTTTCAGTTGGCTTTGGTGCCTTGGACATGAGCTAGGACCTTAAGATTCTGCATGAAAGGAGGACTAGCAGCCGAGTTGCACGGGAGATTGTGGAAAGTGTTCATAAGTAGTAAAAACCTGAGAGATCCGTTCGCCATCGTCATTTGTTATCGAATCGACTTAAAGCCAGATCGTCACATTGGCCGCTCTCCTCTCTGAAACGGTTGTACTTATCGTCTGCAAAGCTATGTCGCGTGCTGCGGTATGTAGAGACACTAAATGCACCATAGTAGAACACAGATGAAGCTTCTAAGTTGATGTAATAGCCAGTAAGAAGTAGTACAATTCAAGTTTAAGGTATCGATTATTGACTTTTTAGCTGGCTTTGGTGCCTTGGACATTAGCTAGGACCTTAAGATTCTGCATGAAAGAAGGACTAGCAGCCGAGCTGTACGGGAGAATGTGAAAAGTGTTCATATGTAGTAAAAACCTGAGAAATCCATACGTTTTCGTCATTGGTTATCGATTCGTCTTAAAGCCAGATCGTCACATTGGCTGCTCTTCTCTCTGAAACGGTTGTACTTATCGTCTGCAAAGCTATGTCGCGTACTGCGGCATGTGGAGACACTAAAAGCACCATAGTAGAACACAGATGAAGGTTCTAAGTTGATGTAATAGCTAGTAAGAGGTAGTACAATTCAAGTTTTAGGTATCGATTATTGACTTTTTAGCTGGCTTTGGTGCCTCGGACATGAGCTAGGACCTTAAGAATCTGCATGAAAGGAGGACTAGCAGCCGAGTTGCACGGGAGGATGTGAAAAGTTTTCATATGTAGTATAAACCTGAGAAATCCGTCCATTTTCGTAATATGTAATCGAATCGACTTAAAACCGGATTGTGACATTGGCCGCCCTTCTCTCTGATACGGTTGTACTTATCGTCTGCAAAGCTATGTCGCGTGCTGCGGTATGCGGAGACACTAAAATCACCATAGTAGAACACAGATGAAGCTTCTAAGTTGATGTAATAGCTAGTAAGAAGTAGTACAATTGGAATTTTAGATATCGATTATTGACTTTTTAGCTGGCTTTGGTGCCATGGACATGAGCTAGGACCTTAAGATTCTGCATGAAAGGAGGAGTAGCAGCCGAGTTGCACGGGAGAATGTGAAAAGTGTTCATATGTAGTAAAAACCTGAGAAGCCCGTCCGTTTTGTCATTTGTTATCGAATCGACTTAATGCCAAATCGTCATATTGGCCGCTCTTCTCTCCGAAACGGTTGTACTTATCGTCTGAAAGCTATGTCGCGTGCTGCGGTTTGCGGAGACACTAAAACCACCATAGTAGAACACAGATGAAGCTTCTAAGATGATGTAATAGCCAGTAAGAATTAGTACGATACCAGTTTTGGGTATCGATTATTGACTTTTAGCTGGCTTTGGTGACTTGGACATGAGCTAGGACCTTAAGATTCTGCATGAAAGGAGGGTTGGCAGCCGAGTTGCACGGGAGAATGTGAAAAGTGTTCATATGTAATAAAAACCTGAGAAATCCGTTCGTTTTCGTCATTTGTTACGGAATCGACTTAAAGCCAGATCGTCTTATTTATCCGCTCTTCCCTCTGACGCTGTTGTACTTATCGTCTGCAATGCTATGTCGCATGCTGCGGTATGCGCAGACACTTAAAGCACCATAATAGAACATAGATGAAGCTTTTAAGTTGATGTAATAGCCAGTAAGAAGTAGTACAATTCAAGTTTTAGGTATCGATTATTGACTTTGTAGCTGGCTTTGGGGCCTTGGACATGAGCTAGGACCTTAAGATTCTGCATGAAAGGAGGACTAGCAGCCGAGTTGCACGGGAGATTGTGAAAAGTGGTCATATGTAGTAAAAACCTGAGAGATCCGTTCGCCATCGTCATTTGTTAACGAATCGACTTAAAGCCAGATCGTCACATTGGCCGCTCTCCTCTCTGAAACGGTTGTACTTATCGTCTGCAAAGCTATGTCGCGTGCTGCGGTATGTGGAGACACTAAAAGCACCATAGTAGAACACAGATGAAGATTCTAAGTTGATGTAATAGCCAGTAAGAAGTAGTACAAGTCAAGTTTTAGGTATCGATTATGGACTTTTTAGCTGGCTTTGGTGCCTTGGACATGAGCTAGGACCTTAAGATTCTGCATGAAAGGAGGACTAACAGCCGCCTAGCACGTGAGAATGTGAAAAGTGTTCATATGTAGTAAAAATCTGAGAAATCCGACGGTTTTCGTCATTTGTTATCGAATCGACTTAAAGCCAGATCGTCACATTGGCCGCTCTTCTCTCTGAAACGGTTGTATTTATCGTCTGCAAAGCTATGTCGAGTTCTGCGGTATGTGGAGACACTAAAAGCACCATAGTAGAACACAGATGAAGCTTATAAGTTGATGTAATAGCCAGTAAGAGGTAGTACAATTCAAGTTTAAGGTATCGATTATTAAATTTTTAGCTGGCTTTGGTGCCTTGGACATGAGCTAGGGCCTTAAGATTCTGCATGAAAGGAGGACTAGTAGCAGAGATGCATGGGAGAATGTGGAAAGTGTTCATATGTAGTAAAAACCTGAGAAATCCGTTCGTTATCGTCATATATTACCGAATCGACTTAAAGCCGGATCGTCACAGTGGCCGGTCCTCTCTCTGAAACGGTTGTACTTATCGTCTGCAAAGCTATGTCGCGTGCTGCGGTGTGTGGAGACACTAAAATCACCTTAGTAGGACACAGATGAAGCTTCTAATTTGATGTAATAGCCAGTAAGAAGTAGTACAAGTCAAGTTTTAGGTATCGATTATTGACTTTTTAGCTGGCTTTGGTGCCTTGGACATGAGCTAGGACCCTAAGAATCTGCATGAAAGCAGGACTAGCAGCCGAGATGCACTGGATAATGTGAAAAGTGTTCATATGTAGTAAAAACCTGAGAAATCCGTCCGTTTTCGTCGTTTGTTATCGAATCGACTTAAAGCCTGATCGTCACATTGGGCGCTCTTCTCTCTGAAACGGTTGCACTTATCGTCTGCAAAGCTATGTCGCGTGCTGCAGTATGCGGAGACACTAAAAGGAGCATAGTAGAACACAGATGAAGCTTCTAAGTTGATGTAATAGCTAGTAAGAAGTAGTACAATTGAAATTTTAGATATCGATTATTGACTTTTTAGCTGGCTTTGGTGCCTTGGACATGAGCTAGGACCTTAAGATTCTGCATGAAAGCAGGACTAGCAGCCGAGTTGCACGGGAGAAAGTGTAAAGTGTTCATATGTAGTAAAAACCCGAGAAATCCGTACGTTTTCGTCATTGGTTATCGAATCGTCTTAAAGCCAGATCGTCACATTGGCCGCTCTTCTCTCTGAAACGGTTGTACGTATCGTCTGCAAAGCTATGTCGAGAGCTGCGGTATGTGGAGACACTAAAATCACCATAGTAGAACACAGATGAAGCTTCTAAGTTGATGTAATAGCCAGTAAGAGGTAGTACAATTCAAGTTTTAGGTATCGATTATTGACGTTTTAGCTGGCTTTCGTGACTTGGACATGAGCTAGGACCTTAAGATTCTGCATGAAAGGAGGACTAGCAGCTGACTTGCCTGGGAGAATATGAAAAGTGTTCATATGTAGTAAAAACCTGAGAAATCCTTCCGTTTTCGTCATTGTTATCGAATCGACCTAAAGCCGGATCGTGACATTGGCCGCTCTTCTCTCTGAAACGGTTGCACTTATCGTCTGCAAAGCTTGACGCGTGCTGCAGTATGCGGAGCCACTAAATGCAGCATAGTAGAACACAGATGAAGCTTCTAAGTTGATGTAATAGCTAGTAAGAAGTAGTACAATTGAAATTTTAGATATCGATTATTGACTTTTTAGCTGGCTTTGGTGCCTTGGACATGAGCTAGGACCTTAAGATTCTGCATGAAAGGAGGACTAGCAGCCGAGCTGCACGTTAGGATGTGAAAAGTTTTCATATGTAGTAAAAACCTGAGAAATCCGTCCATATTCGTCATTTGTTATCGATTCGACTTAAAGCCGGATCGTCACATTGGCCACTCTTCTCTCTGAAACGGATGTACTTATCATCTGCAAAGCTATGTCGCGTGCTGCGGTATGTGGAGACACCAAAATAACCATAGTAGAACACAGATGAAGCTTCTAAGTTGATGTAATAGCCAGTAAGAAGTAGTACAATTCAAGATTTGGGCATCGATTATTGACTTTTTATCTGGCTTTGGTGCCTTGGACATGAGCTAGGACCTTAAGATTCGGCATGAAAGGAAGACTAGCAGCCGAGTTGCATGGGAGAATGTGAAAAGTGTTCATATGTAGTAAAAACCTGAGAAATCCGTCGGTTTTCGTCATTTGTTATCGAATCGACTTAAAGCCAGATCGTCACATTGGCCGCTCTTCTCTCTGAAACGGTTGTACTTATCGTCTGCAAAGCTATGTCGCATGCTGTGGTATGCGGAGACACTAAAATCACCATAGTAGGACACAGATGAAGCTTCTTAGTTGATGTAATAGCCAGTAAGAAGTGGTACAATTCATGTTTTAGGTATCGATTATTGACTTTTTAGCTGGCTTTGGTGCCTTGGACATGAGCTATGTCCTTGCGAATCTGCATGAGAGGAGGACTAGCAGAAAAGTTGCACGGGAGAATGTGAAAAGTGTTATTATGTAGTATTAACCTGAGAAATCCGTCCGTTTTCGTCTTTTGTTATCGAATCGACTTAAAGCCAGATCGTCACATTGGCCGCTCTTCTCTCTGAAACGGTTGTACTTATCGTCTGCAAAGCTATGTCGCGTGCTGCGGTATGTGGAGACACTAAAAGCACCATAGTAGAACACAGATGAAGCTTCTAAGTTGATGTAATAGCTAGTAAGAAGTAGTACAATTTAAATTTTAGATATCGATTATTGACTTTTTAGCTGGCTTTGGTGCCTTGGGCATGAGCTAGGACCTTAAGAATCTGCATGAAAGGGGGACTAGCAGCCGAGTTGCACGGGAGAATGTGAAATGTGTTCATATGTAGTAAAAACCTGAGAAACCCGTCCGTTTTCGTCATTTGTTATCGAATCGACTTAAAGCCAGATCGTCACATTGGCCGCTCTTCTCTCCGAAACGGTTGTACTTATCGTCTGAAAGGTATGTCGCGTGCTGCGGAATGCAGAGACACTAAAAGGACCATAGTAGAACACAGATGAAGCTTCTAAGATGATGTAATAGCCAGTAAGAATTAGTACAATACCAGTTTTAGGTATCGATTATTGACTTTTTAGCTGGCTTTGGTGCCTTGGACATGAGCTAGGACCTTAAGATTCTGCATGAAAGCAGGACTAGCAGCCGAATTGCACGGGAGAATGTGAAAAGTGTTCATATGTAGTAAAAACCTGAGAAATCCGTCCGTTTTCGTCATTTGTTATCGAATCGACTTAAAGCCAGATCGTCACATTGGCCGCACTTCTCTCTGAAACGGTTGTACTTATCGTCTGCAAAGCTATGTCGCGTGCTGCGGTATGCGGAGACACTAAAAGCACCATAGTAGAACACAGATGAAGCTTCAAAGATGATGTAATAGCCAGTAAGAATTAGTACAATACCAGTTTTAGGTATCGATTATTAAGTGTTTAGCTGGCTTTGGTGCCTTGCACATGAGCTAGGACCTTAAGATTCTGCATGAAAGGAGGACTAGCAGCCGAATTGCACGGGAGATTGTGAAAAGTGTTCATATGTAGTAAAAACCTGCGAAATCCGTCCGTTTTCGTCATTTTTTATGGAATCGACTTAAAGCCAGATAGTCACATTGGCATCTCTTCTCTCTGAAACGGTTGTACATATCGTCTGCAAAGCTATGTCGCGTGCTGCGGTATGTGGAGACACTAAAAGCACCATACTAGAACACAGATGAAGCTTCTATGTTGATGTCATAGCTAGTAAGAAGTAGTACAATTGAAATTGTAGATATCGATTATTGACTTTTTAGCTGGCTTTGGTGCCTTGGATATGAGCTAGGACCTTAAGATTCTGCATGAAAGGAGGACTAGCAGCCGAATTGCACGGGAGAATGTGAAAAGTGTTCATATGTAGTAAAAACCTGAGAAATCCGTCCGTTTTCGTCATTTGTTATCGAATCGACTTAAAGCCAGATCGTCACATTTGCCGCTCTTCTCTCTGAAACGGTTGTACTTATCGTCTGCAAAGCTACGTCGCAGTGCTGCGGTATGTGGAGACTCTAAAAGCACCATAGCAGAACACAGATGAAGTTTCTAAGTTGATGTAATAGCCAGTAAGAATTAGTACAACTCAAGTTTTAGGTATCGATTATTGACTTTTTAGCTGGCTTTGGTGCCTTGGACATGAGCTAGGACCATAAGACTCTGCATGAAAGGAGGACTAGCTGCCGAGTTGCACGGGAGAATGTGAAAAGTGTTCATATGTAGTAAAAACCTGAGAAATCCGTCCGTTTTCGTCATTTGTTATCGAATCGACTTAAAGCCAGATCATCACATTGGCCGCTCTTCTCTCTGAAACGGTTGTACTTATCGTCTGAAAGCTATGTCGCGTGCTGCGGTATGCGGAGACACTAAAAGCACCATAGCAGAACACAGATGAAGCTTCTAAGATGATGTAATAGCCAGTAAGAATTAGTACAACTCAAGTTTTAGGTATCGATTATTGACTTATTTGCTGGCTTTGGTGCTTTGGACATGAGCTAGAACCTTAAGATTCTGCATAAAAGGAGGACTAGCAGCCGAATTGCACGCGAGAATGTGAAAAGTGTTCATATGTAGTAAAAACCTGAGAAATCCGTCCGTTTTCGTCATTTGTTATCGAATCGACTTAAAGCCAGATCGTCACATTGGACGCTCTTCTCTCTGAAACGGTTGTACTTATCGTCTGAAAGCTATGTGACGTGCTGCGGTATGCGGAGACACTAAAAGCACCATAGTAGAACACAGATGAAGCTTCTAAGATGATGTAATAGCCAGTAAGAATTAGTACAATACCAGTTTTAGGTATCGATTATTGACTTTTTAGCTGGCTTTGGTGCCTTGGACATGACCTAGGACATTAAGATTCTGCATGAAAGGAGGACTAGCAGCCGAATTGCACGGGGGAATTTGAAAAGTGTTCATATGTAGTAAAAACCTGAGAAATCCGTCCGTTTTCGTCATTTGTTATCGAATCGACTTAAAGCCATGTGGCGTCGCAACTAGTGCGAGCGCACAATTTTCTATCAAATATTTACTGTGGAATGTAGACAGACTGTAAAGTAGCCATCAGATTAGCATATGTGCTGTAGCGGGCAGATTACCGGTGTCCGTTCGTCTGACGTCACGACCATATGGCATGTCTGTACCGTGAGAATGTAAGACCTGTGCGCTAACTAGCCGCGTGTATAACGTGGAACTTTCATCTTTAATAACTTCTAACTGAGGAACCTGAGGAAATTAAAAGTTAATATACTAGTTTCTGTTATGAATAAAAAATAAGTCATCCAAATTTGAGCTTTGAAACCTGCATATTTTGGAAATTAGAAAAATCTTACAGAAAACGCAAATTTCTACAATTTTCGAGTCTAAATAAATACCATTATGTATAGATCACCTTCAGTGACCATCCAACTATGAAACAAAATCACCTTCCGTGCTTTTGTATTTATTTTGAGAATTTTACTTTTAGAAATTCACCTATAACTTTGTTAAAACCATAAATGTTTTGAATTTTTGTGAACAGTTATTTTATATGAGTAGGTGAGAGTGAATGAGTGTGCCTGAGTGAATGAAAGAGGGACATTCGCCATTCTTTGCAAGTGTATAAAATCTAGGTTGGAACTCGCAAGTGTTCAGACGATGTAACCGTGGGAACAGAGTCGCCAGTGGTTCCCCATCTTAGTGAATGTCGGATGTCCAAGAGTGTATGGTATTGTACAAGCAGCCAGAACGTTCGCGAGTATTTAAATAATTTCTGGAAATAAAGTAAAGTCTAGTTTTCCTTTCGGTTTGTTAAATTATACAGTAAATTTTGTGTAACAAGAAATCATGACGTAAATGATTCAGAAGTCATGACTGGTGCGTGCTAGATTTTGGCGCGAGGCGCACCCAAAGAGTTAATTCTGATTGGCTGTGTGATGTGTGAGCCAATGAGATGCGAGGACGGTTAGCAGACAAGGAGAGTGAGTCGCGAGTGGATGAGGAGTCGCGAAGGAACTGTGATCGAGAAGAGACATGCTTGATGTGTCCTCGCGAATAATGTGTAAAATGAAGTCATAAAACGGCTTCATCGGTTCGGTACTGTGCGATTTGAGACTGGAAGAGTCCAGTAACGCGTAGTGTGAGTTTGAGCGAGTTGTGACTTTTCGTTCCGCGAAAGACGCGAGTAACTTTAATAATTAAAAGCGTGGCGGTGCTTCGTAAACTTTTACTAAGTGCTTATGGCGAGCATTCACGTTAAAAAACGAACTATTATTGAACATCGACTGCAAACGTGTATGTTAGAAAATCGTCTGTGTTGCAGTTAAGTAAATTCCAATTAACTTTGAAAGCTAATTCTGGCGGGGTTTGAGTGTGGATAGAATTGTGAACTGAACTTTCTTCAAACGTAGATTAGCGGGCTGATGATCAGGCTTAAAGACAATAAAGAGCTTAAATAGAATTACCAACTTCGCGTTCTCGTTTGAGTAAACAATTACTACCATTCCAATTCCTCAATTTATTTAGGAAGATTGCTCATAGATTGTATTTCAGCAAACATGTATCGCGGCCTCCGGTGAGCGGCTATTAAATTGCAGTTTCTTCAACACTGCTTTTCTGCAATTTTTCCAGTAGCTGCTATCAGGAGAGGCGAGTGCAGCAACTACCTAAGAAACGAGGTAGGTGGATTTTCTTTCAGGGAAAGGAAACTGCGCGATAAGAGCCTGACCCGTCGCAAGTGGTGCATCGGCCGGGAAATAAAAATAGTAAATTCCAGTGAATTTCAAAAAAAGCAGTAGTGACAATTACCGGACAATACAGAAGTGCTCGCTATGTGTAGGAACTGTGTAGCGTACAAATTGATATCGCCTCGTGAATAGGAAGGACAGTGAAAGTGTCCGTGAACTGTAATGTGTTGTACGGAACGGAAGAATTTTTCGGTGACTACGCGCCGATTGGAATAGCAGTCTACGACGGCGTCTGGCAGACGACGAGCTACGGAGACTACGCAGAGGCGACGACAGCAGTGGCAGTTGGCAGCGCTGATTCGAGCGGGGGCCCGGAAACTGGTACAGCATTGCAGTGTATGGTGAACGGACCCGCAGTTTCATCTAGCAGCAACGCAGCACGCCGAAGCACAAAGTTAAGTACAGTGCTTTTGAAAACTTTGTGTGTTTGTGGAGTCAAACTGAGAAAAATGGCTGAGTTTCAACCAAGTGACAAAAAGGCGGAACTAAGTTGTGATAGTGGGATGGAGACAGGGGAAAATGACCCCATGAATTTTAGTTTAGACGTGTCTCAACCCAATTTCAGTAGTAGTTTGACTGATTCATCCTATGTTAATTATAGTTTGGAGTCAGATCCAAATATGTCAGTGCCCATAGAGTTACAGTTACCCATGCCGGTAGTTAATGTTAATAGGGACATTGTATCAGCAAATGAGGGGGCGAAGGATAATGTCGCCAGTATGCTGATGAATCTATTAACTAAGATGAACGTGTTGGATTCCAATATGTCAAGTAAGATGGATTCCAGTATGTCAAAAATGGATTCCAGTATATCAAAATTGGAAACTAATATGTCACAAATGGATTCAAAAATGTCTAAATTAGGATCTGATTTAAGTAATGAGATGACTAAAATGGGCGCTGATTTAGATTCCAAAATATCCGATCTCAGAGACTGTTGGAAGCAAGATTTAGCAGTGCTCAGTAGTAAAGTAAATGTTGAAATACAGCAGGTTAAACTAGAATGTACAGAAAATATTGTTCAAGTGCAAAGTGAATTGACGACACGAATCGAACAGGTTACTGAGGATCAACAGCAATTTAAATCCCATGTTGATGCAGAATTAGATAAAGTATGTGAGCACATAAAAGTGGTAGAGAATTCCAATGAAATTAATCATGCCGCCTTAGAATGTAAAGTAAATGATACCAAAATTCGGTGTGAGAAACTTGGAGAGCAAGTTGTAAATAAGGTCAATAATTTAGAGACTCACATAAGCCATTTCAGTGAAAGTGTGAATGAGCAACTTTGTGGGTATGAATGCAGACTAACCAAAGTAGAACAGTGTGTTTCTAACCATAGTGATAGTATAATTTCCAGTGGAATAATTGAATCTACCGAGGTTGCGTATGTTACCCACAGACAGTTTTTAAAATTTGACCCAAGTAAGAACATGCACCCCAGAGAATTTTGGAACGATTTTGAAGACGTTTTGCCGAAAGTATGGAGCGATAAACAAAAGATAGGCTTTATCACTTCAAATTTGATGGGAGAGGCCAGAGTATGGGGGAATTTAGCCTCTGAAAAATACGCGAAATTGTCAGAATTTAAATTAGCGTTCTTTGAGGAATACTGGGGAAAGAGAAAGCAGATGGATGTTCTTAATCGGTTCTGGTCGGGAGAGAAGTATGACCCCAAGAGAGAGGGCATCAAACGATTTGTTCAAAGGTGGGTAGCAACTCTGTCCTACCTTAGTAATAAGTTAGAAACAGAACAGATCATATTAGGGGTAGAAAATAAGCTACCGTGGAACTGGAAAACTAAGATCATATCTGCGCCCCGAGATAACATTGACAAGTTCGTACAGTATTTAGAAAGGGTTGAATCCGTCCAAAAAGAAGAAGAAAACATGAGGAGGGAGCATCGCCCGCCTGCTAGGCAGAATGACAATCGCGCGGATGTAAACATTAATAGGATGGGTGTTCAGAGAGGCGGCGGATACCGTGGCAGTTCACGTGGTAGAGGAAGAACATATGTTAACAGGTTCAATGAACGCGAGCAGTATGACAGCGGCCGACAGATGTCAGGAGGTGAGGTGGTCAGCTGGAGGCATAGTGATGACGCACCGCGCTCGGAAAACCATTAATTGTCTACGAGTGTGCTGGCGATCGTAGGCAACAGCGTTTAAAGTTAAATCCGCTGGCAAAACCATTCATAAGAAAGCAGCCTGAACGACCACCTAACATAAATGTTGTTGCTACAAAATTTAGGGAGGATAACGTAAAACAGACAGAGATAGTAGCTTTAAGTCAAGTGGAGGTTAATGAACCAATTAACTGTAAGAATAATCATAAGAAGCCACTTATTGAAGAACTAAGTACTAGTTATAAGGGTAATAATCAGAAAGACATTATGCACAGTAAAACTAATGAAGAGCTGTCGGATAGGGGTGAGAACAGTAATAATGGCAGGGTTGTGACTGTGCTTGATAAGATAATTGATGTTGTAGATAGTTACGAAGAAGAGGATAGATTAGAGGAGGAGGTAGAGGTTAATGACGACGCCTTGGATAGGGTCGTAGAAAAGGAGGTTAATGAGAAAGAGGGGGAAACATTGGAAAAATGTTTTGACTTAGCAATAGTGGATTGGCTAATAGGAGCTGCCACTAGAATTGAGGGTGATAATAAGCATGAAATAAACCCTGTAAGTGTGAATGTGATTGCCACCCAAAAGACAGGCTTCGAAAGGAGAGAAATTGTGCAAGATTTATTGGAGGAAGCAGAACCCAAAATAAATAAAGAGTACTTAGGGCAACCGATAGTAGAGCTAAGAGTATTAAATGAACCAGTTAAATGTTTGATAGATACTGGATCGGAAGTCTGTGCAGTATCCCAGAACTTGGTAAATGAACTCCCTAACAGTAAACAGATTGTTAAGATGCCAGTAAGTGGCTTGAACATTGTAGTAGCAACCGGTAAGACTAAGAAGACAGTAAAACAGGAAGTGTTTCTACCCATAGCATTTAAGGAAGTAGAAATAAGACAGAACTTCTTAGTTATAAATGGACTGAGTGTAGACATATTGGTGGGGGCTGACTTTTTGAATAAATATGAAGGATGGGTGAATTTTTCTACCAATGATGTTATGGTAAAAATTAAGGGTAAACTAATTACTATACCTTTCATCGGTAAGCAGCTATGTGAGGATCCTGAGCAGAATGATTTTCCTATATGTATTTGTAAAACAGAGAAATTCTTGGAGGGCTATAATGAGTACGGTGGCAAAAAAGTAGAGGATCCGTCTGAGCTTGTGAGTGTCAGAAATAGGATCGAGGAGAAATTACTAGAATTAATTGATATTGATGAAGCTGAGTAGATACCTCAGAGAGCTTTGCACTCTTTGCAGAGCTAAGTGCGTGACGAGCACTAGGTCTCGAGTCGTTTGACAATATTTCTTCCACTTTCTTTTCCGTATTGTCAACCTACCTCTTCTTTCATTCAGAACTAAAATTCTATCGTCTTTCCTTCTTCTCTATCGTAGTTTTTAAGTGATAAAGTGTTTAAGTAATGAGTAGGAAAGAACCTCAGTGCAGTATAGGTTAAGCGTAAGGAATGAGTGTAAGAGAAAATCAAAAAGGATTAAGATACCTCAGATAAGTAATAAGTCTCAGTAAAGTAAATGTTTGGCCTAAGGTGTGAGTAATGCCCTTAGAAAGGTAAAATAACTAAGAAATGTAAGAGCCTCAGAAAATATGGTGACGAACATTGAAGCTGTTTGTTAAGTAACAGAACGATATGTTAAGACGTAGCATTAAGCTAATGTTTAGGAAAGGAAATGGAGCAGTACAGCAAAACTGTCTGTTCAATGAAGTCAGAGCCTCAGGAGGTGATTTAGTGGTAAAATGAGTAAAGGTACAGTGCAACAAGGTTGACTGTCAAAGGGGTAAAGGAAGTTAAGTTAAAGGGACAGTGCAGCAGGACTGACTGTCAAATGAAGAGAAATATGTGAGAAAAGGAGAAAGAATGAGCATAGTGTTTGGCTAGCTCGATATTAGGAAAAAGTGAGGCTACGAAGGTGAGTAAATAAAAAGCTTAATGTTGGTAACCAGAGGTGGCGTTTGTTGGTAAACAGAGGAGATGTTTGTAAACAAAAGGAAGTGAGGCTATGAATGTAAACAGAGCTGAGGCGACGTTGGTAACTCAGGAGGTGGATGTATGTTAGAAAGTATGGGTAACGAGGTTTCGCAGATTAGTAGGAAACGCTTTAACAAATACTAACCTGAGTGTGTGAAGTATGAGTATGAGAGTTGTAAATTAAACCCGAATGTGACTAGAGAAAACCTGATGTTGACAAGAAATTGAAGTAACTCCAGATATGTGAGATGAGGAAAGTACCCATGACATCGATTCCATTTTTGACCAGAGACACACAAAGCTCCCCAAGTTTGTCGTAGAGATTAGTATAAGGATTGTAGTGTTGATAAATGAATAAGTAAATATGTATTTTTCAGTGTTTAATTTATGATACAGGACTACAGGAGATTGCCTGGAGACAGAATTGTAATATTGATAATTTTGTGTATATTTTATATTGTTGTGTATTGTACAGGAACTGGAGAGTCACCAGTGCTGGTGGAGATTTATTATGTATTTGTGAACTATTTGTAGGAATTGTTTTTCTTAGTATTTCTTCGGTAACCATAACTTGTTTGATTATGAGATGAAGAAGTAATTAAAGAGTAAATGTGCCACTTCGGTACTGCATTAGGAAAGTCAATTCACTTTTCACTTAAAAAAAAAAAAAAAAAAAAATTTTGAAAATTGTACATACTGTAAAGTAAATTTTATCAAAAATATGAGACTTTAGAGTCAAGCAGATAGCGCCATTTATCGCTGCTGTAGGTTAAGACGTAGCAGTTAGAAAGGGAACTGAGGCCAGCTGATGTTTCAGGTGCGCCGAAGTAAACAGAGGTGGTAGCACGAGACTTGAAATGGACCTCCCAAGCAGGACCCGGTCGAACTACGAGTGCTATCAAAATCTTAAGTGTAAGTGGTAAAAAAGTGACGCTCACCATAGCGATAGTAGTGTTAGTGTGCGTGTGACGTACATCAAGATAGTATTTAGGTTTGTTTTCTCTTTCAGGAATTTGTAAATAGATTTTTGTAATCTGAAAAATTTTTTTTTGAATGATGATAAAAGTGCATGTTTAGATATAAGATGTTTTGTAGGTCGTCAGCCCTAGGTATAAGTGGATGATTGATGTACAGGAACTATAAATGTTAAATAGCTGTTTGAGTAAATCTTTAATATAAATTTTTTTAGAAAACTAAAAGTTTGTCATGAATGAAAAAATTTAGTTTCCTCAGGAGGTGTGTGGGGTCGCAACTAGTGCGAGCGCACAATTTTCTATCAAATATTTACTGTGGAATGTAGACAGACTGTAAAGTAGCCATCAGATTAGCATATGTGCTGTAGCGGGCAGATTACCGGTGTCCGTTCGTCTGACGTCACGACCATATGGCATGTCTGTACCGTGAGAATGTAAGACCTGTGCGCTAACTAGCCGCGTGTATAACGTGGAACTTTCATCTTTAATAACTTCTAACTGAGGAACCTGAGGAAATTAAAAGTTAATATACTAGTTTCTGTTATGAATAAAAAATAAGTCATCCAAATTTGAGCTTTGAAACCTGCATATTTTGGAAATTAGAAAAATCTTACAGAAAACGCAAATTTCTACAATTTTCGAGTCTAAATAAATACCATTATGTATAGATCACCTTCAGTGACCATCCAACTATGAAACAAAATCACCTTCCGTGCTTTTGTATTTATTTTGAGAATTTTACTTTTAGAAATTCACCTATAACTTTGTTAAAACCATAAATGTTTTGAATTTTTGTGAACAGTTATTTTATATGAGTAGGTGAGAGTGAATGAGTGTGCCTGAGTGAATGAAAGAGGGACATTCGCCATTCTTTGCAAGTGTATAAAATCTAGGTTGGAACTCGCAAGTGTTCAGACGATGTAACCGTGGGAACAGAGTCGCCAGTGGTTCCCCATCTTAGTGAATGTCGGATGTCCAAGAGTGTATGGTATTGTACAAGCAGCCAGAACGTTCGCGAGTATTTAAATAATTTCTGGAAATAAAGTAAAGTCTAGTTTTCCTTTCGGTTTGTTAAATTATACAGTAAATTTTGTGTAACAAGAAATCATGACGTAAATGATTCAGAAGTCATGACTGGTGCGTGCTAGATTTTGGCGCGAGGCGCACCCAAAGAGTTAATTCTGATTGGCTGTGTGATGTGTGAGCCAATGAGATGCGAGGACGGTTAGCAGACAAGGAGAGTGAGTCGCGAGTGGATGAGGAGTCGCGAAGGAACTGTGATCGAGAAGAGACATGCTTGATGTGTCCTCGCGAATAATGTGTAAAATGAAGTCATAAAACGGCTTCATCGGTTCGGTACTGTGCGATTTGAGACTGGAAGAGTCCAGTAACGCGTAGTGTGAGTTTGAGCGAGTTGTGACTTTTCGTTCCGCGAAAGACGCGAGTAACTTTAATAATTAAAAGCGTGGCGGTGCTTCGTAAACTTTTACTAAGTGCTTATGGCGAGCATTCACGTTAAAAAACGAACTATTATTGAACATCGACTGCAAACGTGTATGTTAGAAAATCGTCTGTGTTGCAGTTAAGTAAATTCCAATTAACTTTGAAAGCTAATTCTGGCGGGGTTTGAGTGTGGATAGAATTGTGAACTGAACTTTCTTCAAACGTAGATTAGCGGGCTGATGATCAGGCTTAAAGACAATAAAGAGCTTAAATAGAATTACCAACTTCGCGTTCTCGTTTGAGTAAACAATTACTACCATTCCAATTCCTCAATTTATTTAGGAAGATTGCTCATAGATTGTATTTCAGCAAACATGTATCGCGGCCTCCGGTGAGCGGCTATTAAATTGCAGTTTCTTCAACACTGCTTTTCTGCAATTTTTCCAGTAGCTGCTATCAGGAGAGGCGAGTGCAGCAACTACCTAAGAAACGAGGTAGGTGGATTTTCTTTCAGGGAAAGGAAACTGCGCGATAAGAGCCTGACCCGTCGCAGCCAGATCATCACATTGGCCACTCTTCTCTCTGAAACGGTTGTACTTATCGTCTGAAAGCTATGTCGCGTGCTGCGGTATGCGGAGACACTAAATGCAGCATAGTAGAACACAGATGAAGCTTCTAAGATGATGTAATAGCCAGTAAGAATTAGTACAACTCAAGTTTTAGGTATCGTTTATTGACTTTTTAGCTGGCTTTGGTGCCTTGGACATGAGCTAGGACCTTAAGATTCTGCATGAAAGGAGGACTAGCAGCCGAATTGCACGGGAGAATGTGAAAAGTGTTCATATGTAGTAAAAACCTGAGAAATCCGACCGTTTTCGTCATTTGTTATCGAAATGACTTAAAGCCAGATCGTCACATTGGCCGCTCTTCTCTCTGAAACGGTTGTACTTATCGTCCGCAAAGCTATGTCGCGTGCTGCGGTATGTGGAGACACTAAAAGCACCATAGTAGAACACAGATGAAGCTTCTAAGATGATGTAATAGCCAGTAAGAAGTAGTACAATTCAAGTTTTAGGTATCGATTATTGACTGTTTAGCTGGCTTTGGTGCATTGGACGTGAGCTAGGACCTTAAGATTCTGCATGAAAGGAGGACTAGCAGCCGAGTTGCACGGGAGAATGTGAAAAGTGTACATATGTAGTAAAAACCTGAGAAATCCTTCCGTTTTCGTCATTTGTTAACGAAACGACTTAAAGCCAGATCGTCACATTGGCCGGTCTCCTCTCTGAAACGGTTGTACTTATCGTCTGCAAAGCTATGTCGCGTGCTGCGGTATGCAGAGACACTAAATGCACCATAGTAGAACACAGATGAAGCTTCTAAGTTGATGTAATAGCCAGTAAGAAGTAGTAAAATTCAAGTTTTAGGTATCGATTATTGATTTTGTAGCTGGCTTTGGTGCCTTGGACATGAGCTAGGACCTTAAGATTCTGCATGAAAGAAGGACTAGCAGCCGAGTTGTACGGGAGAATGTGAAAAGTGTTCATATGTAGTAAAAACCTGAGAAATCCATACGTTTTCGTCATTGGTTATCGATTCGTCTTAAAGCCAGATCGTCACATTGGCCGCTCTTCTCTCTGAAACGGTTGTACTTATCGTCTGCAAAGCTATGTCGCGTGCCGCGGTATGTGAGACACTAAAAGCACCATAGTAGAACACAGATGAAGCTTCTAAGTTGATGTAATAGCTAGTAAGAGGTAGAACAATTCAAGTTTTAAGTATCGATTATTGACTTTTTAGCTGGATTTGGTGCCTTGGACATGAGCTAGGACCTTAAGATTCTGCATGAAAGGAGGACTAGCAGCCGAGTTGCACGGGAGGATGTGAAGAGTTTTCATATGTAGTAAAAACCTGAGTAATCCGTCCATTTTCGTAATTTGTAATCGAATCGACTTAAAACCGGATCGTGACATTGGCCGCTCTTCTCTCTGAAACGGTTGTACTTATCGTCTGCAAAGCTATGTCGCGTGCTGCGGTATGCGGAGACACTAAAAGCACCATAGTAGAACACAGATGAAGCTTCTAAGTTGATGTAATAGCTAGTAAGAAGTAGTACAATTGGAATTTTAGATATCGATTATTGACTTTTTAGCTGGCTCTGGTGGCTTGGACATGAGCTAGGACCTTAAGATTCTGCATGAAAGGAGGGTTAGCAGCTGAGTTGCACGGGAGAATGTGAAAAGTGTTCATATGTAGTAAAAACCTGAGAAATCCGTCCGTTTTCGTCATTTGTTATGGAATCGACTTATAGCCAGATCGTCACATTGGCCGCTCTTCCCTCTGACGCTGTTGTACTTATCGTCTGCAATGCTATGTCGCGTGCTGTGGTATGCGGAGACACTTAAAGCAAAATAGTAGAACACAGATGAAGCTTCTAAGTTGATGTAATAGCCAGTAAGAAGTAGTACAATTCAAGTTTTAGGTATCGATTATTGACTTTGTAGCTGGCTTTGGTGCCTTGAACATGAGCTAGGACCTTAAGATTCTGCATGAAAGGAGGACTAGCAGCCAAGTTGCACGGGAGATTGTGAAAAGTGTTCATATGTAGTAAAAACCTGAGAGATCCGTTCGCCATCGTCATTTGTTAACGAATCGACTTAAAGCCAGATCGTCACATTGGCCGCTCTACTCTCTGAAACGGTTGTAGTTATCGTCTGGAAAGCTATGTCGCGTGCTGCGGTATGCGGAGACACTAAAAGCACCATAGTAGAAACAGATCAAGCTTCTAATTTGATGTAATAGCTAGTAAGAAGTTATACAATTCAAGTTTTACTTATTGATTATTGACTTTTTAGCTGGCTGTGGTGTCTTGGACATGAGCTAGGACCTTAAGATTCTGCATGAAAGGAGGACTAGCAGCCGAGTTGCACGGGAGGATGTGAGGAGTTTTCATATGTAGTAAAAACCTGAGAAATCCGTCCAATGTCGTCATTTGTTATCGAATCGACTTAAAACCGGATCGTGACATTGGCCGCTCTTCTCTCTGAAACGGTTGTACTTATCGTCTGCAAAGCTATGTCGCGTGCTGCGGTATGTGGAGACACTAAAATCACCATAGTAGGACACAGATGAAGCTTCTAAGTTGATGTAATAGCCAGTAAGAAGTAGTACAATTCAAGTTTTTGGTATCGATTATTGACTTTTTAGCTGGCTTTGGTGCCTTGGACATGAGCTAGGACCCTAAGAATCTGCATGAAAGGGAGACTAGCAGAAACGTTGCACGGGAGAATTTGAAATGTGCTCATATGTAGTATTAACCTGAGAAATCCTTCCGTTTTCGTCTTTTGTTATCGAGTCGACTAAAGGCCAGATCGTAACATTGTCCGCCCTTCTCTCTGAAACTGCTGTACTTATCGTCTGAAAGCTATGTCGCGTGCTGCGGTATCCGGAGACATTAAAATCACCATAGTAGAACACAGATGAAGATTCTAAGTTGACGTAATAGCCACTTAGACGCAGTACAATTCAAGTTTTAGGTATCGATTATTGACTTTTTAGCTGACTTTGGTGCCTTGGACATGAGCTAGGACCTTAAGAATCTGCATGAAAGGAGGACTAGCAGCCGAGTTGCACGGGAGAATGTGAAAAGTGTTCATATGTAGTAAAAACCTGAGAAATCCGTTCGCCATCGTCATTTGTTAACGAATCGACTTAAAGCCATATCGTCACATTGGCCGCTCTACTCTCTGAAACGGTTGTACTTATCGTCTGCAAAGCTATGTCGCGTGCTGCGGTATGCGGAGACACTAAAAGCACCATAGTAGAAACAGATCAAGCTTCTAATTTGATGTAATAGCTAGTAAGAAGTAGTACAATTCAAGTTTTACTTATCGATTATTGACTTTTTAGCTGGCTGTGGTGTCTTGGACATGAGCTAGGACCTTAAGATTCTGCATGAAAGGAGGACTAGCAGCCGAGTTGCACGGGAGGATGTGAAGAGTTTTCATATGTAGTAAAAACCTGAGAAATCCGTCCAATGTCGTCATTTGTTATCGAATCGACTTAAAACCGGATCGTGACATTGGCCGCTCTTCTCTCTGAAACGGTTGTACTTATCGTCTGCAAAGCTATGTTGCGTGCTGCGGTATGTGGAGACACTAAAATTACCATAGTAGAACACAGATGAAGATTCTAAGTTGACGTAATAGCCACTAAGAAGTAGTACAATTCAAGTTTTAGGTATCCATTATTGACTTTTTAGCTGACTTTGGTGCCTTGGACATGAGCTAGGACCCTAAGAATCTGCATGAAAGGGAGACTAGCAGAAAAGTTGAACGGGAGAATTTGAAATGTGCTCATATGTAGTATTAACCTGAGAAATCCGTCCGTTTTCGTCTTTTGTTATCGAGTCGACTAAAGGCCAGATCGTAACATTGTCCGCCCTTCTCTCTGAAACTGCTGTACTTATCGTCTGAAAGCTATGTCGCGTGCTGCGGTATGCGGAGACATTAAAATCACCATAGTAGAACACAGATGAAGATTCTAAGTTGACGTAATAGCCACTAAGAAGTAGTACAATTCAAGTTTTAGGTATCCATTATTGACTTTTTAGCTGACTTTGGTGCCTTGGACATGAGCTAGGACCTTAAGAATCTGCATGAAAGGTGGACTAGCAGCCGAGTTGCACGGGAGAATGTGAAAAGTGTTCATATGTAGTAAAAACCTGAGAAATCCGACCGTTTTCGTCATTTGTTATCGAATCGACTTAAAGCCAGATCGTCACATTGGCCGCTCTTCTCTCTGAAACGGTTGTACTTATCGTCTGCAAAGCTATGTCGAGTGCTGCGGTATGTGGAGACACTTAAAGCACCATAGTAGAACACAGGTGAAGCTTCTAAGTTGATGTAATAGCCAGTAAGAGGTAGTACAATTCAAGTTTTAGGTATGGATTATTGACTTTTTAACTGGCTTTGGTGCCTTGGACATGAGCTAGGACCTTAAGATGCTGCATGAAAGGAGGACTAGCAGCCGAGATGCACGGGAGAATGTGAAAAGTGTTCATATGTAGTAAAAACCTGAGAAATCCGTTCGTTATCGTCATATATTATCGAATCGACTTCAAGCCAGATCGTCACATTGGCCACTCTTCTCTCTGAAACGGTTGTACTTATCGTCTGCAAAGCTATGTCGCGTGCTGCGGTATGTGGAGACACTAAAAGCACCATAGTAGGACACAGATGAAGCTTCTAAGTTGATGTAATAGCCAGTAAGAAGTAGTACAATTCAAGTTTTAGGTATCGATTATTGACTTTTTAGCTGGCTTTGGTGCCTTGGACATGAGCTAGGACCCTAAGAATCTGCATGAGAGGGAGACTAGCAGAAAAGTTGCACGGGAGAATGTGGAATGTGCTCATATGTAGTATTAACCTGAGAAATCCATCCGTTTTCTCCTTTTGTTATCGAGTCGACTAAAGGCCAGATCGTAACATTGTCCGCCCTTCTCTCTGAAACGGCTGTACTTATCGTCTGAAACCTAAGTCGCGTGCTGCGGTATGCGGAGACACTAAAGGCACCATAGTAGAACACAGATGAAGCTTCTAAGTTGATGTAATAGCCAGTAAGAAATAGTACAATTCCAGTTTTAGGTATCGATTATTGAATTTTTAGCTGGCTTTGGTGCCTTGGACATGAGCTAGGACCTTAAGATTCTGCATGAAAGCAGGACTAGCAGCCGAGTTGCACGGGAGAATGTGAAAAGTGTTCATATGAAGTAAAAACCTGAGAAATCCGTCCGTTTTCGTCGTTTGTTATCAAATCGAATTAAAGCCTGATCGTCACATTGGGCGCTCTTCTCTCTGAAACGGTTGCACTTATCGTCTGCAAAGCTATGTCGCCTGCTGCAGTATGCGGAGACACTAAAAGCACCATAGTAGAACACAGATGAAGCTTCTAAGTTGATGTAATAGCTAGTAAGAAGTAGTACAATTGAAATTTTAGATATCGATTAATGACTTTTTAGCTGGCTTTGGTGCCTTGGACATGAGCTAGGACCTTAAGATTCTGCATGAAAGGAGGACTAGCAGCCGAGTTGCACGGGAGAATGTGAAAAGTGTTCATATGTAGTAAAAACCCGAAAAATATGTACGTTTTCGTCATTGGTTATCGAATCGTCTTAAAGCCAGATCGTCAAATTGGCCGCTCTTCTCTCTGAAACGGTTGTACTTATCGTCTGCAAAGCTATGTCTCGTGCTGCGGTACGTGGAGACACTAAAAGCACCATAGTGGAACACAGATGAAGCTTCTAGGTTGATGTAATAGCCAGTAAGAAGTAGTACAACTCAAGTTTTAGGTATCGATTATTGACTTTTTAGCTGGCTTTGGTGCCTTGGACATGAGCTAGGACCTTAAGATTCTGCATGAAAGGAGGACTAGCAGCCGAGCTGCACGGGAGGATGTGAAAAGTGTTCATATGTAGTAAAAACCTGAGAAATCCGTCCGTTTTCGTCATTTGTTATCGGACCGACTTAAAGCCAGATCGTCACATTGGCCGCTTTTCTCTCTGAAACGGTTGTACTTATCGTCTGCAAAGCTATGTCGCATGCTGTGGTATGCAGAGACACTAAAATCTCCATAGTAGGACACAGATGAAGCTTCTAAGTTGATGTAATAGCCAGTAAGAAGTGGTACAATTCAAGTTTTAGGTATCGATTATTGACTTTTTAGCTGGCTTTGGTGCCTTTGACATGAGCTAGGACCTTACGAATCTGCATGAGAGGAGGACTAGCAGAAAAGTTGCACGGGAGAATGTGAAATGTGTTAATATGTAGTATTAACCTGAGAAATCCGTCCGTTTTCGTCTTTTGTTATCGAATCGACTTAAAGCCAGATCGTCACATTGTCCGCCCTTCTCTCTGAAACGGTTGTACTTATCGTCTGCAAAGCTATGTCGTGTGCTGCGGTATGCGGAGACACTAAAAATACCATAGTAGAACACGGATGAAGCTTCTAAGTTGATGTAATAGCCAGTAAGAAGTAGTACAATTCAAGTTTTAGGCATCGATTATTGACTTTTAGCTGGCTTTGGTGCCTTGGACATGAGCTAGGACCTCAAGATTCTGTATGAAAGGAGGACTAGCAGCCGAGTTGCACGGGAGAATGTGAAAAGTGTTCATATGTAGTAAAAACATGAGAAATCCGTCCGTTTTCGTCATTTGTTATCGAATCGACTTAAAGCCAGATCGTCACATTGGAAGCTCTTCTCTCTGAAACGGTTGTACTTATCGTCTGCAAAGCGATGTCGCGTGCTGCGGTATGTGGAGTCACTAAAAGCACCATAGTAGAACACAGATGAAGCTTCTAAGTTGATGTAATAGCTAGTAAGAAGTAGTACAATTTAAATTTTAGATATCGATTATTGACTTTTTATCTGGCTTTCGTGCCTTGGACATGAGCTAGGACCTTAAGATTCTGCATGAAAGGAGGACTAGCAGCTGACTTGCCTGGGAGAATATGAAAAGTGTTCATATGTAGTAAAAACCTGAGAAATCCTTCCGTTTTCGTCATTTGTTATCGAATCGATCTAAAGCCAGATCGTGACATTGGCCGCTCTTCTCTCTGAAACGGTTGTACTTATCGTCTGCAAAGCTATGTCTCGTGCTGCGGTACGTGGAGACACTAAAAGCACCATAGTGGAACACAGATGAAGCTTCTAGGTTGATGTAATAGCCAGTAAGAAGTAGTACAACTCAAGTTTTAGGTATCGATTATTGACTTTTTAGCTGGCTTTGGTGCCTTGGACATGAGCTAGGACCTTACGATTCTGCATGAAAGGAGGACTAGCAGCCGAGCTGCACGGGAGGATGTGAAAAGTGTTCATATGTAGTAAAAACCTGAGAAATCCGTCCGTTTACGTCAGCTGTTATCGGACCGACTTAAAGCCAGATCTTCACATAGGCCGCTTTTCTCTCTGAAACGGTTGTACTTATCGTCTGCAAAGCTATATCGCATGCTGTGGTATGCAGAGACACTAAAATCACCATAGTAGGACACAGATGAAGCTTCTAAGTTGATGTAATAGCCAGTAAGAAGTGGTACAATTCAAGTTTTAGGTATCGATTATTGACTTTTTAGCTGGCTTTGGTGCCTTGGACATGAGCTAGGACCTTAAGATTCTGTATGAAAGGAGGACTAGCAGCCGAGTTGCACGGGAGAATGTGAAAAGTGTTCATATGTAGTAAAAACATGAGAAATCCGTCCGTTTTCGTCATTTGTTATCGAATCGACTGAAAGCCAGATCGTCACATTGGAAGCTCTTCTCTCTGAAACGGTTGTACTTATCGTCTGCAAAGCGATGTCGCGTGCTGCGGTATGTGGAGACACTAAAAGCACCATAGTAGAACACAGATGAAGCTTCTAAGTTGATGTAATAGCTAGTAAGAAGTAGTACAATTTAAATTTTAGATATCGATTATTGACTTTATAGCTGGCTTTGGTGCCTTGGACATGAGCTAGGACCTTAAGAATCTGCATGAAAGGAGAACTAGCAGCCGAGTTGCACGGGAGAATGTGAAAAGTGTTCATATGTAGTAAAAACCTGAGAAACCCGTCCGTTTTCGTCATTTGTTATCGAATCGACTTAAAGCCAGATCGTCACATTGGCCCCTCTTCTCTCTGAAACGGATGTACTTATCGTCTGAAAGCTATGTCGCGTGCTGCGGTTTGCGGAGACACTAAAAGCACCATAGTAGAACACAGATGAAGCTTCTAAGATGATGTAATAGCCAGTAAGAATTAGTACAATACCAGTTTTAGGTATCGACTATTGACTTTTTAGCTTGCTTTGGAGCCTTGCACATGAGCTAGGACCTTAAGATTCTGCATGAAAGGAGGGCTAGCAGCTGAGTTGCACGGGAGAATGTGAAAAGTGTTCATATGTAGTAAAAACCTGAGAAATCCGTCCGTTTTCGTCGTTTGTTATCGAATCGACTTAAAGCCTGATCGTCACATTGGGCGCCCTTCTCTCTGAAGCGGTTGCACTTATCGTCTGCAAAGCTATGTCGCATGCTGTGGTATGCGGAGACACTAAAATCACCATAGTGGGACACAGATGAAGCTTCTAAGTTGATGTAATAGCCAGTAAGAAGTGGTACAATTCAAGTTTTAGGTATCGATTATTGACTTTTTAGCTGGCTTTGGTGCCTTGGACATGAGCTAGGACCTTACGAATCTGCATGAGAGGAGGACTAGCAGAAACGTTGCACGGGAGAATGTGAAATGTGTTCATATGTAGTATTAACCTGAGAAATCCGTCCGTTTTCGTCATTGGTTATCGAATCGTCTTATGGCCAGATCGTCACATTGTCCGCTCTTCTCTCTGAAACGGTTGTACTTATCGTCTGCAAAGCTATGTCGAGTGCTGCGGTATGTGGAGACACTAAAAGCACCATAGTAGAACACAGATGAAGCTTCTAAGTTGATGTAATAGCCAGTAAGAGGTAGTACAATTCAAGTTTTATGTATCGATTATTGACTTTTTATCTGGCTTTGGTGCCTTGGACATGAGCTAGGACCTTAAGATTCTGCATGAAACGAGGGCTAGCAGCTGACGTTCCTGGGAGAATATGAAAAGTGTTCATATGTAGTAAAAACCTGAGAAATCCTTCCGTTTTCGTCATTTGTTATCGAATCGACCTAAAGCCATATCGTGACATTGGCCGCTCTTCTCTCTGAAACGGTTGTACTTATCGTCTGCAAAGCTATGTCGCGTGCTGCGGTAAGCGGAGACACTAAAAAACCATAGTAGAACACAGATGAAGCTTCTAAGTTGATGTAATAGCTAGTAAGAAGTAGTACAATTTAAATTTTAGATATCGATTATTGACTTTTTATCTGGCTTTCGTGCCTTGGACATGAGCTAGGACCTTAAGATTCTGCATGAAAGGAGGACTAGCAGCTGACTTGCCTGGGAGAATATGAAAAGTGTTCATATGTAGTAAAAACCTGAGAAATCCTTCCGTTTTCGTCATTTGTTATCGAATCGACCTAAAGCCAGATCGTGACATTGGCCGCTCTTCTCTCTGAAACGGTTGTACTTATCGTCTGCAAAGCTATGTCTCGTGCTGCGGTACGTGGAGACACTAAAAGCACCATAGTGGAACACAGATGAAGCTTCTAGGTTGATGTAATAGCCAGTAAGAAGTAGTACAACTCAAGTTTTAGGTATCGATTATTGACTTTTTAGCTGGCTTTGGTGCCTTGGACATGAGCTAGGACCTTAAGATTCTGCATGAAAGGAGGACTAGCAGCCGAGCTGCACGGGAGGATGTGAAAAGTGTTCATATGTAGTAAAAACCTGAGAAATCCGTCCGTTTACGTCAGCTGTTATCGGACCGACTTAAAGCCAGATCGTCACATAGGCCGCTTTTCTCTCTGAAACAGTTGTACTTATCGTCTGCAAAGCTATATCGCATGCTGTGGTATGCAGAGACACTAAAATCACCATAGTAGGACACAGATGAAGCTTCTAAGTTGATGTAATAGCCAGTAAGAAGTGGTACAATTCAAGTTTTAGGTATCGATTATTGAATTTTTAGCTGGCTTTGGTGCCTTGGACATGAGCTAGGACCTTAAGATTCTGTATGAAAGGAGGACTAGCAGCCGAGTTGCACGGGAGAATGTGAAAAGTGTTCATATGTAGTAAAAACATGAGAAATCCGTCCGTTTTCGTCATTTGTTATCGAATCGACTGAAAGCCAGATCGTCACATTGGAAGCTCTTCTCTCTGAAACGGTTGTACTTATCGTCTGCAAAGCGATGTCGCGTGCTGCGGTATGTGGAGACACTAAAAGCACCATAGTAGAACACAGATGAAGCTTCTAAGTTGATGTAATAGCTAGTAAGAAGTAGTACAATTTAAATTTTAGATATCGATTATTGACTTTATAGCTGGCTTTGGTGCCTTGGACATGAGCTAGGACCTTAAGAATCTGCATGAAAGGAGAACTAGCAGCCGAGTTGCACGGGAGAATGTGAAAAGTGTTCATATGTAGTAAAAACCTGAGAAACCCGTCCGTTTTCGTCATTTGTTATCGAATCGACTTAAAGCCAGATCGTCACATTGGCCGCTCTTCTCTCTGAAACGGATGTACTTATCGTCTGAAAGCTATGTCGCGTGCTGCGGTTTGCGGAGACACTAAAAGCACCATAGTAGAACACAGATGAAGCTTCTAAGCTTCTAAGATGATGTAATAGCCAGTAAGAATTAGTACAATACCAGTTTTAGGTATCGACTATTGACTTTTTAGCTTGCTTTGGAGCCTTGCACATGAGCTAGGACCTTAAGATTCTGCATGAAAGGAGGGCTAGCAGCTGAGTTGCACGGGAGAATGTGAAAAGTGTTCATATGTAGTAAAAACCTGAGAAATCCGTCCGTTTTCGTCGTTTGTTATCGAATCGACTTAAAGCCTGATCGTCACATTGGGCGCCCTTCTCTCTGAAGCGGTTGCACTTATCGTCTGCAAAGCTATGTCGCGTGCTGCAGTATGCGGAGACACTAAAAGCAGCATAGTAGAACACAGATGAAGCTTCTAAGTTTATGTAATAGCTAGTAAGAAGTAGTACAATTGAAATTTTAGATATCGATTATTGACTTTTTAGCTGGCTTTGGTGCCTTGGACATGAGCTAGGACCTTAAGATTCTGCATGAAAGGAGGACTAGCAGCCGAGTTGCACGGGAGAATGTGAAAAGTGTTCATATGTAGTAAAAACCCAAGAAATCCGTACGTTTTCGTCATTGGTTATCGAATCGTCTTAAAGCCAGGTCGTCACATTGGCCGCTCTTCTCTCTGAAACGGTTGTACATATCGTCTGCAAAGCAAGGTCGAGTGCTGCGGTGTGTGGAGACACTAAAAGCACCATAGTAGAACACAGATGAAGCTTCTAAGTTGATGTAATAGCCAGTAAGAAGTAGTACAATTCAAGTTTTAGGTATCGATTATTGACTTTTTAGCTGGCTTTGGTGCCTTGGACATGAGCTAGGACCTTACGAATCTGCATGAGAGGAGGACTAGCAGAAAAGTTGCACGGGAGAATGTGAAATGTGTTCATATGTAGTATTAACCTGAGAAATCCGTCCGTTTTCGTCGTTTGTTATCGAATCGACTTAAAGCCTGATCGTCACATTGGGCGCCCTTCTCTCTGAAGCGGTTGCACTTATCGTCTGCAAAGCTATGTCGCGTGCTGCAGTATGCGGAGACACTAAAAGCACCATAGTAGAACACAGATGAAGCTTCTAGGTTGATGTAATAGCCAGTAAGAAGTAGTACAACTCAAGTTTTAGGTATCGATTATTGACTTTTTAGCTGGCTTTGGTGCCTTGGACATGAGCTAGGACCTTAAGATTCTGCATGAAAGGAGGACTAGCAGCCGAGCTGCACGGGAGGATGTGAAAAGTGTTCATATGTAGTAAAAACCTGAGAAATCCGTCCGTTTACGTCAGCTGTTATCGGACCGACTTAAAGCCAGATCGTCACATAGGCCGCTTTTCTCTCTGAAACGGTTGTACGTATCGTCTGCAAAGCTATATCGCATGCTGTGGTATGCAGAGACACTAAAATCACCATAGTAGGACACAGATGAAGCTTCTAAGTTGATGTAATAGCCAGTAAGAAGTGGTACAATTCAAGTTTTAGGTATCGATTATTGACTTTTTAGCTGGCTTTGGTGCCTTGGACATGAGCTAGGACCTTAAGATTCTGTATTAAAGGAGGACTAGCAGCCGAGTTGCACGGGAGAATGTGAAAAGTGTTCATATATAGTAAAAACATGAGAAATCCGTCCGTTTTCGTCATTTGTTATCGAATCGACTGAAAGCCAGATCGTCACATTGGAAGTTCTTCTCTCTGAAACGGTTGTACTTATCGTCTGCAAAGCGATGTCGCGTGCTGCGGTATGTGGAGACACTAAAAGCACCATAGTAGAACACAGATGAAGCTTCTAAGTTGATGTAATAGCTAGTAAGAAGTAGTACAATTTAAATTTTAGATATCGATTATTGACTTTATAGCTGGCTTTGGTGCCTTGGACATGAGCTAGGACCTTAAGAATCTGCATGAAAGGAGAACTAGCAGCCGAGTTGCACGGGGGAATGTGAAAAGTGTTCATATGTAGTAAAAACCTGAGAAACCCGTCCGTTTTCGTCATTTGTTATCGAATCGACTTAAAGCCAGATCGTCACATTGGCCGCTCTTCTCTCTGAAACGGATGTACTTATCGTCTGAAAGCTATGTCGCGTGCTGCGGTTTGCGGAGACACTAAAAGCACCATAGTAGAACACAGCTGAAGCTTCTAAGATGATGTAATAGCCAGTAAGAATTAGTACAATACCAGTTTTAGGTATCGACTATTGACTTTTTAGCTGGCTTTGGTGCTTTGGACATGAGCTAGGACCTTAAGATTCGGCATGAAAGGAGGACTAGCAGCCGAGCTGCACGGGAGATTGTGAAAAGTGTTCATATGTAGTAAAAACCTGAGAAATCCGTCCGTTTTCGTCATTTGTTATCGAATCGACTTAAAGCCAGATCGTCACATTGGCCGCTCTTCTCTCTGAAACGGTTGTACTTATCGTCTGCAAAGCTATGTCGCATGCTGTGGTATGCAGAGACACTAAAATCACCATAGTGGGACACAGATGAAGCTTCTAAGTTGATGTAATAGCCAGTAAGAAGTGGTACAATTCAAGTTTTAGGTATCGATTATTGACTTTTTAGCTGGCTTTGGTGCCTTGGACATGAGCTAGGACCTTACGAATCTGCATGAGAGGAGGACTAGCAGAAAAGTTGCACGGGAGAATGTGAAATGTGTTCATATGTAGTATTAACCTGAGAAATCCGTCAATTTTCGTCATTGGTTATCGAATCGTCTTATGGCCAGATCGTCACATTGGCCGCTCTTCTCTCTGAAACGGTTGTACTTATCGTCTGCAAAGCTATGTCGAGTGCTGCGGTATGTGGAGACACTAAAAGCACCATAGTAGAACACAGATGAAGCTTCTAAGTTGATGTAATAGCCAGTAAGAGGTAGTACAATTCAAGTTTTATGTATCGATTATTGACTTTTTATCTGGCTTTGGTGCCTTGGACATGAGCTAGGACCTTAAGATTCTGCATGAAACGAGGGCTAGCAGCTGACTTTCCTGGGAGAATATGAAAAGTGTTCATATGTAGTAAAAACCTGAGAAATCCTTCCGTTTTCGTCATTTGTTATCGAATCGACCTAAAGCCATATCGTGACATTGGCCGCTCTTCTCTCTGAAACGGTTGTACTTATCGTCTGCAAAGCTATGTCGCGTGCTGCGGTATGCGGAGACACTAAAAAACCATAGTAGAACACAGATGAAGCTTCTAAGTTGATGTAATAGCCAGTGAGAAGTAGTACAACTCAAGTTTTAGGTATCGATTATTCACTTTTTAGCTGGCTTTGGTGCCTTGGACATGAGCTAGGAACTTAAGATTCTGCATGAAAGGAGGACTAGCAGCCGAGCTGCACGGGAGGATGTGAAAAGTTTTCATATGTAGTAAAAACATGAGAAATCCGTCCATTTTCGTCATTTGTTATCGAATCGACTTAAAGCCGGATCGTCATATTGGCCGCTCTTCTCTCTGAAACGGTTGTACTTATCGTCTGCAAAGCTATGTCGCGTGCTGCTGTATGCGGAGACACTAAAATAACCATAGTAGAACACGGATGAAGCTTCTAAGTTGATGTAATGGCCAGTTAGAAGTAGTACAATTCAAGATTTGGGCATCGATTATTGACTTTTTAGCTGGATTTGGTGCCTTGGACATGAGCTAGGACCTTAAGATTCGGCATGAAAGGAGGGCCAGCAGCCGAGTTGCACGGGAGAATGTGAAAAGTGTTCATATGCAGTAAAAACCTGAGAAATCCATCCGTTTTCGTCATTTGTTATCGAATCGACTTAAAGCCAGATCGTCACATTGGCCGCTCTTCTCTATGAAACGGTTGTACTTATCGTCTGCAAAGCTATGTCGCGTGCTGCGGTATGCAGAGACACTTAAAGCACCATAGTAGAACACAGATGAAGCTTCTAAGTTGATGTAATAGCCAGTAAGAAGTGGTACAATTCAAGTTTTAGGTATCGATTATTGACTTTTTAGCCGGCTTTGGAGCCTTGGACATGAGCTAGGACCTTACGAATCTGCATGAGAGGAGGACTAGCAGAAACGTTACACGGGAGAATGTGAAATGTGTTAATATGTAGTATTAACCTGAGATATCCGCCCGTTTTCGTCTTTTGTTATCGAATCGACTTAAAGCCAGATCGTCACATTGTCCGCCCTTCTCTCTGAAACGGTTGTACTTATCGTCTGCAAAGCTATGTCGTGTGCTGCGGTATGCGGAGACACAAAAAATACCACTGTAGAACACAGATGAAGCTTCTAATTTGATGTAATAGCCAGTAAGAAGTAGTACAATTCAAGTTTTACTTATCGATTATTGACTTTTTAGCTGGCTGTGGTGCCTTGGACATTATCTACGACCTTAAGATTCTGCATGAAAGGAGGACTAGCAGCCGAGTTGCACGAGAGAATGTGAAAAGTGTTCATATGTAGTAAAAACCTGAGAAATACGTCTTTTTTCGCCAGTTGTTATCGAATCGACTTAAAGCCAGATCGTCACATTTGCCGCTCTTCTCTCTGAAACGGTTGTACTTATAGTCTGCAAAGCTATGTCGCGTCCTGCGGTATTCGGAGACACTAAAAGCACCATAGTAGAACACAGATGAAGCTTCTAAGTTGATGTAATAGCCAGTAAGATGTAGTACAATTCAAGTTTTAGGTATCGATTATTGACTTTGTAGCTGGCTTTGGTGCCTTGGACATGAGCTAGGACCTTAAGATTCTGCATGTAAGGAGGAGTAGCAGCCTAGTTGCACGGGAGAATGTGAAAAGAGTTAATATGTAGTAAAACCCTGAGAAATACGTCCGTTTTCGTCAATTGTTGTCGATTCGACTTAAAGCCAGATCGTCACATGGGCCGCTCTTCTCTCTGAAACGGTTGTACTTATAGTCTGCAAAGCTATGTCGCGTGTTGCGGTATGCGGAGACACTAAAAGCACCACAGTCGAACACAGATGAAGCTTCTAAGTTGATGTAATAGCCAGTAAGAAGTAGTAAAATTCAAGTTTTAGGTATCGATTATTGACTTTTTAGCTGGCTTTGGTGCCTTGCACATGAGCTAGGACCTTAAGATTCTGCATGAAAAGAGGACTAGCAGCCGAGATGCACGGGAGAATGTGAAAAGTGTTCTTATGTAGTAAAAACCTAAGAAATCCGTTCGTTATCGTCATTTGTTATCGAATCGACTTAAAGCCAGATCGTGACATTGGCCACTCTTCTCTCTGAAACGGTTGTACTTATCGTCTGCTAAGCTATGTCGCGTGCTGCGGTATGTGGAGACACTAAAAGCACCATAGTAGAACACAGATGAAGCTTCTAAGTTGATGTAATAGCTAGTAAGAAGTAGTACAATTGAAATTATAGATATCGATTATGACATTTTAGCTGGCTTTGGTGCCTTGGACATGAGCTAGGACTTTAAGATTCTGCATGAAAGGAGGACTAGCAGCCGAATTGCACGGGAGAATGTGAAAAGTGTTCATATGTAGTAAAAACCCGAGAAATCCGTACGTTTTCGTCATTGGTTATCGAATCGTCTTAAAGCCAGATCTTCACATTGGCCGCTTTTCTCTCTGAAACGGTTGTACTTATCGTCTGCAAAACTATGTCGAGTGCTGCGGTATGTGGAGACACTAAAAGCACCATAGTAGACCACAGATGAAGCTTCTAAGTTGATGTAATAGCCAGTAAGAAGTAGTACAAGTCAAGTTTTAGGTATCGATTATTGCCTTTTAGCTGGCTTCGGTGCCTTGGACATGAGCTAGGACCTTAAGATTCTGCATGAAAGGAGGACTAGCAGCCGAGCTGCACGGGAGGATGTGAAAAGTTTTCATATGTAGTAAAAACCTGAGAATTCCGTCCATTTTCGTCATTTGTTATCGAATCGACTTAAAGCCGGATCGTTACATTGGCCGCTCTTCTCTCTGAAACGGTTGTACTCATCGTCTGCAAAGCTATGTCGCGTGCTGCGGTATGCGGAGACACTAAAATAACCATAGTAGAACACAGATGTAGCTTCTAAGTTGATGTAATAGCCAGTAAGAAGTAGTACAATTCAAGATTTGGGCATCGATTATTGACTTTTAGCTGGCTTTGGTGCCTTGGACATGAGCTAGGACCTTAAGATTCTGCATGAAAGGAGGACTAGCAGCCGAGCTGCACGGGAGGATGTGAAAAGTTTTCATATGTAGTAAAAACCTGAGAAATCCGTCCGTTTTCGTCATTTGTTATGGAATTGACTTAAAGCCAGATTGTCACATTGTCCGCTCTTCTCTCTGAAACGGTTGTACTTATCGTCTGCAAAGCTATGTCGCGTGCTGCGGTATGCGGAGACACTAAAAGCACCATAGTAGAACACAGATGAAGCTTCTAAGATGATGTAATAGCCAGTAAGAAGTAGTACATTTCAAGTTTTAGGTATCGATTATTGACTTTTTAGCTGGCTTTGGTGCCTTGGACGTGAGCTAGGACCTTAAGATTCTGCATGTAAGGAGGACTAGCAGCCGAGATGCACGGGAGAATGTGAAAAGTATTCATATGTAGTAAAAACCTGAGAAATCCGTTCGTTATCGTCATTTGTTATCGAATCGACTTCAAGCCATATCGTCACATTGGCCGCTCTTCTCTCTGAAACGGTTGTACTGATCGTCTGGAAAGCTATGTCGCGTGCTGCGGTATGTGGAGACACTAAAATCACCATAGTAGGAAACAGATGAAGCTTCTTAGTTGATGTAATAGCCAGTAAGAAGTAGTACAAATCAAGTTTTAGGTATCGATTATTGACTTTTTAGCTGGCCTTGGTGCCTTGGACATGAGCTAGGACCTTAAGATTCTGCATGAAAGGAGGACTAGCAGCCGAATTGCAGGGGAGAATGTGAAAAGTGTTAATGTGTAGTATTAAACTGAGAAATCCGTACGTTTTCGTCATTTGTTATGGAATTGACTTAAAGCCAGATCGTCACATTGGCCGCTCTTCTCTCTGAATCGGTTGTACTTATCGTCTGCAAAGCTATGTCGCGTGCTGCGGTATTCGGAGACACTAAAAGCACCATAGTAGAACACAGATGAAGCTTCTAAGTTAAAGTAATAGCCAGTAAGAGGTAGTACAATTCAAGTTTTAGGTATCGATTATTGACTTTTTAGCTGGCTTTGGTGCCTTGGACATGAGCTAGGACCTTAACATTCTGCATTAAAGGAGGAGTAGCAGCCAAGTTGCACGGGAGAATGTGAAAAGTGTTCATATGTAGTAAAACCATGAGAAATACTTCCGTTTTCGTCATTTGTTATCGAATCGACTTAAAGCCAGATCGTGACATTGGCCACTCTTCTCTCTGAAACGGTTGTACTTATCGTCTGCTAAGCTATGTCGCGTGCTGCGGTATGTGGAGACACTAAAAGCACCATGGTAGAACACAGATGAAACTTCTAAGTTGATGTAATAGCTAGTACGAAGTAGTACAATTGAAATTTTAGATATCGATTATTGACTTTTTAGCTGGCTTTGGTGCCTTGGACATGAGCTAGGACCTTAAGATTCTGCATGAAAGGAGGACTAGTAGCCGAGTTGCACGGGAGAATGTGAAAAGTGTTCATATGTAGTAAAAACCCGAGAAATCAGTACGTTTTCGTCATTGGTTATCGTATGGTCTTAAAGCCAGATCGTCACATTGGCCGCTCTTCTCCCTGAAACGGTTGTACTTATCGTCTGAAAGCTATGTCGCAGGCTGCGGTATGCGGAGACACTAAAAGCACCATAGTAGAACACAGATGAAGTTTCTAAGATGATGTAATAGCCAGTAAGAATTAGTACAATACCAGTTTTAGGTATCGATTATTGACTTTTTGGCTGGCTTTGGTGCCTTGGACATGAGCTAGGACCTTAACATTCTGCATTAAAGGAGGAGTAGCAGCCGAGTTGCACGGGAGAATGTGAAAAGTGTTCATATGTTTTAAACCCTGAGAAATACGTCCGTTTTCGCCATTTCTTATCGAATTGACTTAAAGCCAGATCGTCACATTGGCCGCTCTTCTCTCTGAAACGGTTGTACTTATAGTCTGCAAAGCTATGTCAAATGCTGCGGTATACGGAGACACTAAAATCACCATAGTAGAACACAGATGAAGCTTCTAAGTTAAAGTAATAGCCAGTAAGAGGTAGTACAACTCAAGTTTTAGTTATCGATTATTGACATTTTAGATGGCTTTGGTGCCTTGGACATGAGCTAGGACCTTAAGATTCTGCATGAAAGGAGGACTAGCAGCCGAGCTGCACGGGAGGATGTGAAAAGTTTTCATATGTAGTAAAAACCTGAGAATTCCGTCCATTTTCGACATTTGTTATCGAATCGGCTTAAAGCCGGAACGTCACATTGGCCGCTCTTCTCTCTGAAACGGTTGTACTTATCGTCTGCAAAGCTATGTCGCGTGCTGCGGTATGCGGAGACACTAAAATAACCATATTAGAACACAGATGAAGCTTCTAAGTTGATGTAATAGCCAGTAAGAAGTAGTACAATTCAAGATTTGGGCATCGATTATTGACTCTTAGCTGGCTTTGATGCCTTGGACATGAGCTAGGACCTTAAGATTCTGCATGAAAGGTGGACTAGCAGCCGAATTGCAGGGGAGAATGTGAAAAGTGTTCATATGTAGTAAAAACCTGAGAAATCCGTCCGTTTTCATCATTTGTTATGGAATTGACTTAAAGCCACATCGTCACATTGGCCGCTCTTCTCTCTGAATCGGTTGTACTTATCGTCTGCAAAGCTATGTCGTGTGCTGCGGTATGCGGAGACACTAAAATCAGCATAGTTGGACACAGATGAAGCTTCTAAGTTGATGTAATAGCCAGTAAGAAGTAGTACAATTCAAGTTTTAGTTGTCGATTATTGACTTTTTAGCTTGCTTTGGTGCCTTGGACATGAGCTAGGACCTTACGAATCTGCATGAGAGGAGGACTAGCAGAAAAGTTGCATGGGAGAATGTGAAATGTGTTAATATGTAGTATTAACCTGAGAAATCCGTCCGTTTTCGTCATTTGTTATCGAATCGACTTAAAGCCAGATCGTCACATTGGCCGCTCTTCTCTCTGATTCGGTTGTACTTATCGTCTGCAAAGCTATGTCGCGTGCTGCGGTATTCGGAGACACTAAAAGCACCATAGTAGAACACAGATGAAGCTTCTAAGATGATGTAATAGCCAGTAAGAAGTAGTACAATTCAAGTTTTAGGTATCGATTATTGACTTTTTAGCTGGCTTTGGTGCCTTGGACAAGAGCTAGGACCTTAAGATTCAGCGTGAAAGGAGGACTAGCTGCCGAGTTGCACGGGAGAATGTGAAAAGTGTTCATATGTAGTAAAAACCTAAGAAATCCGTTCGTTATCGTCATTTGTTATCGAATCGACTTAAAGCCAGATCGTGACATTGGTCACTCTTCTCTCTGAAACGGTTGTACTTATCGTCTGCAAAGCTATGTCGCGTGCTGCGGTATGTGGAGACACTAAAAGCACCATAGTAGAACACAGATGAAGCTTCTAAGTTGATGTAATAGCCAGTAAGAAGTAGTGCAATTCATGTTATAGGTATCGATTATTGACTTCTTAGCTGGCTTTGGTCACTTGAATATGAGCTAGGACCTTAAGATTCTGCATGAAAGGAGGACTAGCAGCCGAGTTGCACGGGAGAATGTTTAAAATGTTCATATGTAGTAAAAACCTGAGAAATCCGTCCGTTTTCGTCATTTGTTATCGAATCGACTTAAAGCCAGATCGTCACATTGGCCGCTCTTCTCTCTGAAACGGTTGTACTTATCGTCTGCAAAGCTATGTCGCGTGCTGCGGTATGCGGAGACACTAAAAGCACCATAGTAGAACACAGATGAAGCTTCTAAGATGATGTAATAGCCAGTAAGAAGTAGTACAATTCAAGTTTTAGGTATCGATTATTGACTTTTTAGCTGGCTTTGGTGCCTTGGACATGAGCTAGGACCTTAAGATTCTGCATGAAAGGAGGACTAGCAACCGAGTTGCACGGGAGAATGTGAAAAGTGTTCATATGTACTAAAAATCCGAGAAATCCGTCCGTTTTCGTCATTTGTTATCGAATCGACTTAAAGCCAGATCGTCACACTGTCCGCCCTTCTGTCTGAAACGGTTGTACTTATCGTCTGCAAAGCTATGTCGCGTGCTGCGGTATGCGGAGACATTAAAAATACCATAGTAGAACACGGATGAAGCTTCTAAGTTGATGTAATATCCAGTAAGAAGTAGTACAATTCAAGTTTTTGGCATCGTTTATTGACTTTTAGCTGGCTTTGGTGCCTTGGACATGAGCTAGGACCTTAAGATTCTGCATGAAAGGAGGACTAGCAGCCAAGATGCACGGGAGAATGTGAAAAGTGTTCATAAGTAGTAAAACACTGAGAAATACGTCCGTTTTCGTCATTTGTTATCGAATCGACTTAAAGCCAGATCGTCACATTGGCCGCTCTTCTCTCTGAATCGGTTGTACTTATCGTCTGCAAAGCTATGTCGCGTGCTGCGGTATTCGGAGACACTAAAAGCACCATAGTAGAACACAGATGAAGCTTCTAAGTTAAAGTAATAGCCAGTAAGAGGTAGTACAATTCAAGTTTTAGGTATCGATTATTGACTTTTTAGCTGGCTTTGGTGCCTTGGACATGAGCTAGGACCTTAAGATGCCGCATGAATGGAGGACTAGCAGCCGAGTTGAACGGGAGAATGTGAAAAGTGTTCATATGTAGTAAAAACCTGAGAAATCCGTCCGTTTTCGTCATTTGTTATCGAATCGACTTAAAGCCAGATCGTCACATTGGCCGCTCTTCTCTCTGAAACGGTTGTACTTATCGTCTGCAAAGCTATGTCGTGTGCTGCGGTATGCGGAGACACTAAAATCAGCATAGTTGGACACAGATGAACTTTCTAAGTTGAAGTAATAGCCAGTAAGAAATAGTACAATTCAAGTTTTAGGTATCGATTATTGACTTTTTAGCTTGCTTTGGTGCCTTGGACATGAGCTAGGAGCTTACGAATCTGCATGAGAGGAGGACTAGCAGAAAAGTTGCATGGGAGAATGTGAAATGTGTTAATATGTAGTATTAACCTGAGAAATCCGTCCGTTTTCGTCATTTGTTATCGAATCGACTTAAAGCCAGATCGACACATTGGCCGCTCTTCTCTCTGATTCGGTTATACTTATCGTCTGCAAAGCTATGTCGCATGCTGCGGTATTCGGAGACACTAAAAGCACCATAGTAGAACACAGATGAAGCTTCTAAGATGATGTAATAGCCAGTAAGAAGTAGTACAATTCAAGTTTTAGGTATCGATTATTGACTTTTTAGCTGGCTTTGGTGCCTTGGACATGAGCTAGGACCTTAAGATGCCGCATGAATGGAGGTCTAGCAGCCGAGTTGAACGGGAGAATGTGAAAAGTGTTCATATGTAGTAAAAACCTGAGAAATCCGTCCGTTTTCGTCATTTGTTATCGAATCGACTTAAAGCCAGATCGTCACACTGGCCGCTCTTCTCTCTGAAACGGTTGTACTTATCGTCTGCAAAGCTATGTCGCGTGCTGCGGCATGCGGAGACAGTAAAATCACCATAGTAGGACACAGATGAAGCTTCTAAGTTGACGTAATAGCCAGTAAGAAGTAGTACAATTCAAGTTTTAATCATCGATTATTGACTTTTAGCTGGGTTTGGTGCCTTGGACATGAGCTAGGACCTTAAGATCCTGCATGAAAGGAGGACTAGCAGCCGAGTTGCACGGGAGAATGTGAAAAGTGTTCATATGCAGTAAAAACCTAAGAAATCCGTCCGTTTTTGTCATTTGTTATTGAATCGACTTAAAGCCAGATCGTCACATTGGCCGCTCTTCTCTCTGAAACGGTTGTACTTATCGTCTGCAAAGCTATGTCGCGTGCTGCGGTATGCCGAGACACTAAAAATACCATAGTAGAACGCGGATGAAGCTTCTAAGTTGATGTAATAGCCAGTAAGAAGTAGTACAATTCAAGTTTTAATCATCGATTATTGCCTTTTAGCTGGCTTTGATGCCTTGGACATGAGCTAGGACCTTAAGATTCTGCATGAAAGGAGGAGTAGCAGCCGCGTTGCACGGGATTATGTGAAAAGTGTTCATATGTAGTAAAAACCTGATTAATCCGTCCATTTTCGTCATTTGTTATCGAATCGACTTAAAGCCAGATCGTCACATTGGCCGCTCTTCTCTCTCAAACGGTTGTACTTACCGTCTGCAAAGCTATGTCGCGTGCTGCGGTATGCGGAGACACTAAAAGCACCATAGTAGAACACAGATGAAGCTTCTAAGATGATGTAATAGCCAGTAAGAAGTAGTACAATTCAAGTTTTAAGTATCGATTATTGACTTTTTAGCTGGCTTTGGTGCCTTGGACATGAGCTAGGACCTTACGATTCTGCATGAAAGGAGGACTAGCAGCCGAGTTGCACGGGAGAATGTTAAAAGTGTTCATATGTACTAAAAATCCGAGAAATCCGTCCGTTTTCGTCATTTGTTATCGAATCGACTTAAAGCCAGATCGTCACACTGTCCGCCCTTCTGTCTGAAACGGTTGTACTTATCGTCTGCAAAGCTATGTCGCGTGCTGCGGTATGCGGAGACATTAAAAATACCATAGTAGAACACGGATGAAGCTTCTAAGTTGATGTAATATCCAGTAAGAAGTAGTACAATTCAAGTTTTAGGTATCGATTATTGACTTTTAGCTGGCTTTGGTGCCTTGGACATGAGCTAGGACCTTAAGATTCTGCATGAAAGGAGGACTAGCAGCCAAGATGCACGGGAGAATGTGAAAAGTGTTCATATGTAGTAAAAACCTGAGAAATACGTCCGTTTTCGTCATTTGTTATCGAATCGACTTAAAGCCAGATCGTCACATTGGCCGCTCTTCTCTCTGAATCGGTTGTACTTATCGTCTGCAAAGCTATGTCGCGTGCTGCGGTATTCGGAGACACTAAAAGCACCATTGTTGAACACAGATGAAGCTTCTAAGTTAAAGTAATAGCCAGTAAGAGGTAGTACAATTCAAGTTTTAGGTATCGATTATTGACTTTTTAGCTGGCTTTGGTGCCTTGGACATGAGCTAGGACCTTAAGATGCGGCATGAATGGAGGACTAGCAGCCGAGTTGAACGGGAGAATGTGAAAAGTGTTCATATGTAGTAAAAACCTGAGAAATCCGTCCGTTTTCGTCATTTGTTATCGAATCGACTTAAAGCCAGATCGTCACATTGGCCGCTCTTCTCTCTGATTCGGTTGTACTTATCGTCTGCAAAGCTATGTCGCATGCTGCGGTATTCGGTTACACTAAAAGCACCATAGTAGAACACAGATGAAGCTTCTAAGATGATGTAATAGCCAGTAAGAAGTAGTACAATTCAAGTTTTAGGTATCGATTATTGACTTTTTAGCTGGCTTTGGTACCTTGGACATGAGCTAGGACCTTAAGATTCTGCATGAATGGAGGACTAGCAGCCGAGTTGAACGGGAGAATGTGAAAAGTGTTCATACGTAGTAAAAACCTGAGAAATCCGTCCGTTTTCGTCATTTGTTATCGAATCGACTTAAAGCCAGATCGTCACACTGTCCGCCCTTCTGTCTGAAACGGTTGTACTTATCGTCTGCAAAGCTATGTCGCGTGCTGCGGAATGCGGAGACATTAAAAATACCATAGTAGAACACGGATGAAGCTTCTAAGTTGATGTAATAGCCAGTAAGAATTAGTACAATACCAGTTTCAATTATCGATTATTGACTTTTAGCTGGCTTTGGTGCCTTGGACATGAGCTAGGACCTTAAGATTCTGCATGAAAGGAGGGTTAGCAGCTGAGTTGCACGGGAGAATGTGAAAAGTGTTCATATGTACTAAAAATCCGAGAAATCCGTCCGTTTTCGTCATTTGTTATCGAATCGACTTAAAGCCAGATCGTCACACTGTCCGCCCTTCTGTCTGAAACGGTTGAACTTATCGTCTGCAAAGCTATGTCGCGTGCTGCGGTATGCGGAGACACTAAAATCAGCATAGTTGGACACAGATGAAGCTTCTAAGTTGATGTAATAGCCAGTAAGAAATAGTACAATTCAAGTTTTAGGTATCGATTATTGACTTTTTAGCTTGCTTTGGTGCCTTGGACATGAGCTAGGAGCTTACGAATCTGCATGAGAGGAGAACTAGCAGAAAAGTTGCATGGGAGAATGTGAAATGTGTTAATATGTAGTATTAACCTGAGAAATCCGTCCGTTTTCGTCATTTGTTATTGAATCGACTTAAAGCCAGATCGTCACATTGGCCGCTCTTCTCTCTGATTCGGTTGTACTTATCGTCTGCAAAGCTATGTCGCATGCTGCGGTATTCGGAGACACTAAAAGCACCATAGTAGAACACAGATGAAGCTTCTAAGATGATGTAATAGCCAGTAAGAAGTAGTACAATTCAAGTTTTAGGTATCGATTATTGACTTTTTAGCTGGCTTTGGTACCTTGGACATGAGCTAGGACCTTAAGATTGTGCATGAATGGAGGACTAGCAGCCGAGTTGAACGGGAGAATGTGAAAAGTGTTCATATGTAGTAAAAACCTGAGAAATCCGTCCGTTTTCGTCATTTGTTATCGAATCGACTTAAAGCCAGATCGTCACACTGGCCGCTCTTCTCTCTGAAACGGTTGTACTTATCGTCTGCAAAGCTATGTCGCGTGCTGCGGTATGCGGAGACACTAAAAGCACCATAGTAGAACACAGATGAAGCTTCTAAGATGATGTAATAGCCAGTAAGAAGTAGTACAATTCAAGTTTTAGGTATCGATTATTGACTTTTTAGCTGGCTTTGGTGCCTTGGACATGAGCTAGGACCTTAAGATTCTGCATGAAAGGAGGACTAGCAGCCGAGTTGCACGGGAGAATGTTAAAAGTGGTCATATGTACTAAAAATCCGAGAAATCCGTCCGTTTTCGTCATTTGTTATCGAATCGACTTAAAGCCAGATCGTCACACTGTCCGCCCTTCTGTCTGAAACGGTTGAACTTATCGTCTGCAAAGCTATGTCGCGTGCTGCGGTATGCGGAGACATTAAAAATACCATAGTAGAACACGGATGAAGCTTCTAAGTTGATGTAATATCCAGTAAGAAGTAGTACAATTCAAGTTTTAGGCATCGATTATTGACTTTTAGCTGGCTTTGGTGCCTTGGACATGAGCTAGGACCTTAAAATTCTGCATGAAAGGAGGACTAGCAGCCAAGATGCACGGGAGAATGTGAAAAGTGTTCATATGTAGTAAAACCCTGAGAAATACGTCCGTTTTCGTCATTTGTTATCGAATCGACTTAAAGCCAGATCGTCACATTGGCCGCTCTTCTCTCTGAATCGGTTGTACTTATCGTCTGCAAAGCTATGACGCGTGCTGCGGTATTCGGAGACACTAAAAGCACCATAGTTGAACACAGATGAAGCTTCTAAGTTAAAGTAATAGCCAGTAAGAGGTAGTACAATTCAAGTTTTAGGTATCGATTATTGACTTTTTAGCTGGCTTTGGTGCATTGGACATGAGCTAGGACCTTAAGATGCCGCATGAATGGAGGACTAGCAGCCGAGTTGAACGGGATAATGTGAAAAGTGTTCATATGTAGTATTAACCTGAGAAATCCGTCCGTTTTCGTCATTTGTTATCGAATCGACTTAAAGCCAGATCGTCACATTGGCCGCCCTTCTCCCTGAAACGGTTGTACTTATCGTCTGCAAAGCTATGTCGTGTGCTGCGGTATGCGGAGACACTAAAATCAGCATAGTTGGACACAGATGAAGCTTCTAAGTTGATGTAATAGCCAGTAAGAAATAGTACAATTCAAGTTTTAGGTATCGATTATTGACTTTATAGCTTGCTTTGGTGCCTTGGACATGAGCTAGGAGCTTACGAATCTGCATGAGAGGAGGACTAGCAGAAAAGTTGCATGGGAGAATGTGAAATGTGTTAATATGTAGTATTAACCTGAGAAATCCGTCCCGTTTTCGTCATTTGTTATCGAATCGACTTAAAGCCAGATCGTCACATTGGCCGCTCTTCTCTCTGATTCGGTTGTACTTATCGTCTGCAAAGCTATGTCGCATGCTGCGATATTCGGAGACACTAAAAGCACCATAGTAGAACACAGATGAAGCTTCTAAGATGATGTAATAGCCAGTAAGAAGTAGTAAAATTCAAGTTTTAGGTATCGATTATTGACTTTTTAGCTGGCTTTGGTACCTTGGACATGAGCTAGGACCTTAAGATTGTGCATGAATGGAGGACTAGCAGCCGAGTTGAACGGGAGAATGTGAAAAGTGTTAATATGTAGTAAAAACCTGAGAAATCCGTCCGTTTTCGTCATTTGTTATCGAATCGACTTAAAGCCAGATCGTCACACTGGCCGCTCTTCTCTCTGAAACGGTTGTACTTATCGTCTGCAAAGCTATGTCGCGTGCTGCGGTATGCGGAGACACTAAAATCACCATAGTAGGACACAGATGAAGCTTCTAAGTTGATGTAATAGCCAGTAAGAAGTAGTACAATTCAAGTTTTAATCATCGATTATTGACTTTTAGCTGGGTTTGGTGCCTTGGACATGAGCTAGGACCTTAAGATACTGCAAGAAAGGAGGACTAGCAGCCGAGTTGCACGGGAGAATGTGAAAAGTGTTCATATGCAGTAAAAACCTAAGAAATCCGTCCGTTTTTGTCATTTGTTATTGAATCGACTTAAAGCCAGATCGTCACATTGGCCGCTCTTCTCTCTGAAACGGTTGTACTTATCGTCTGAAAGCTATGTCGCGTGCTGCGGTATGCCGAGACACTAAAAATACCATAGTAGAACACGGATGAAGCTTCTAAGTTGACGTAATAGCCAGTAAGAACTAGTACAATACAAGTTTCAATTATCGATTATTGACTTTTAGCTGGCTTTGGTGCCTTGGGCATGAGCTAGGTCCTTAAGATTCTGCATGAAAGGAGGGTTAGCAGCTGGGTTGCACGGGAGAATGTGAAAAGTGTTCAAATGTAGTAAAAACCTGAGAAATCCGTCCGTTTTCGTCATTTGTTATGGAATCGACTTAAAGCCAGATCGTCACATTGGCCGCTCTTCTTTCTGAAACGGTTGTACTTATAGTCTGCAAAGCTATGTCGCGTGCTGCGGTATGCGGTGACACTAAAAGCATCATAGTAGAACACAGATGAAGCTTCTAAGTTGATGTAATATCCAGTAAGAAGTAGTACAATTCAAGTTTTAGGTATCGATTATTGACTTTTTAGCTGGCTTTGGTGCCTTGGACATGAGCTAGGACCTTAAGATTCTGCATGAAAGGAGGACTAGCAGCCGAGTTGCACGGGAGAATGTTAAAAGTGTTCATATGTACTAAAAATCCGAGAAATCCGTCCGTTTCAGTCATTTGTTATCGAATCGACTTAAAGCCAGATCGTCACACTGTCCGCCCTTCTGTCTGAAACGGTTGAACTTATCGTCTGCAAAGCTATGTCGCGTGCTGCGGTATGCGGAGACATTAAAAATACCATAGTAGAACACGGATGAAGCTTCTAAGTTGATGTAATATCCAGTAAGAAGTAGTACAATTTAAGTTTTAGGCATCGATTATTGACTTTTAGCTGGCTTTGGTGCCTTGGACATGAGCTAGGACCTTAAGATTCTGCATGAAAGGAGGACTAGCAGCCAAGATGCACGGGAGAATGTGAAAAGTGTTCATATGTAGTAAAACCCTGAGAAATACGTCCGTTTTCGTCATTTGTTATCGAATCGACTTAAAGCCAGATCGTCACATTGGCCGCTCTTCTCTCTGAATCGGTTGTACTTATCGTCTGCAAAGCTATGTCGCGTGCTGCGGTATTCGGAGACACTAAAAGCACCATAGTTGAACACAGATGAAGCTTCTAAGTTAAAGTAATAGCCAGTAAGAGGTAGTACAATTCAAGTTTTAGGTATCAATTATTGACTTTTTAGCTGGCTTTGGTGCCTTGGACATGAGCTAGGACCTTAAGATGCCGCATGAATGGAGGACTAGCAGCCGAGATGAACGGGAGAATGTGAAAAGTGTTCATATGTAGTAAAAACCTGAGAAATCCGTCCGTTTTCGTCATTTGTTATCGAATCGACTTAAAGCCAGATCGTCACATTGGCCGCTCTTCTCCCTGAAACGGTTGTACTTATCGTCTGCAAAGCTATGTCGTGTGCTGCGGTATGCGGAGACACTAAAATCAGCATAGTTGGACACAGATGAAGCTTCTAAGTTGATGTAATAGCCAGTAAGAAATAGTACAATTCAAGTTTTAGGTATCGATTATTGACTTTTTAGCTTGCTTTGGTGCCTTGGACATGAGCTAGGAGCTTACGAATCTGCATGAGAGGAGGACTAGCAGAAAAGTTGCATAGGAGAATGTGAAATGTGTTAATATGTAGTATTAACCAGAGAAATCCGTCCGTTTTCGTCATTTGTTATCGAATCGACTTAAAGCCAGATCGACACATTGGCCGCTCTTCTCTCTGATTCGGTTGTACTTATCGTCTGCAAAGCTATGTCGCATGCTGCGATATTCGGAGACACTAAAAGCACCATAGTAGAACACAGATGAAGCTTCTAAGATGAAGTAATAGCCAGTAAGAAGTAGTACAATTCAAGTTTTAGGTATCGATTATTGACTTTTTAGCTGGCTTTGGTACCTTGGACATGAGCTAGGACCTTAAGATTGTGCATGAATGGAGGACTAGCAGCCGAGTTGAACGGGAGAATGTGAAAAGTGTTCATATGTAGTAAAAACCTGAGAAATCCGTCCGTTTTCGTCATTTGTTATCGAATCGACTTAAAGCCAGATCGTCACACTGGCCGCTCTTCTCTCTGAAACGGTTGTACTTATCGTCTGCAAAGCTATGTCGCGTGCTGCGGTATGCGGAGACACTAAAATCACCATAGTAGGACACAGATGAAGCTTCTAAGTTGATGTAATAGCCAGTAAGAAGTAGTACAATTCAAGTTTTAATCATCGATTATTGACTTTTAGCTGGGTTTGGTGCCTTGGACATGAGCTAGGACCTTAAGATACTGCATGAAAGGAGGACTAGCAGCCGAGTTGCACGGGAGAATGTGAAAAGTGTTCATATGCAGTAAAAACCTAAGAAATCCGTCCGTTTTTGTCATTTGTTATTGCATCGACTTAAAGCCAGATCGTCACATTGGCCGCTCTTCTCTCTGAAACGGTTGTACTTATCGTCTGAAAGCTATGTCGCGTGCTGCGGTATGCCGAGACACTAAAAATACCATAGTAGAACACGGATGAAGCTTCTAAGTTGATGTAATAGCCAGTAAGAATTAGTACAATACCAGTTTCAATTATCGATTATTGACTTTTAGCTGGCTTTGGTGCCTTGGACATGAGCTAGGACCTTAAGATTCTGCATGAAAGGAGGGTTAGCAGCTGAGTTGCACGGGAGAATGTGAAAAGTGTTCATATGTAGTAAAAACCTGAGAAATCCGTCCGTTTTCGTCATTTGTTATGGAATCGACTTAAAGCCAGATCGTCACATTGGCCGCTCTTCTTTCTGAAACGGTTGTACTTATAGTCTGCAAAGCTATGTCGCGTGCTGCGGTATGCGGTGACACTAAAAGCATCATAGTAGAACACAGATGAAGCTTCTAAGTTGATGTAATAGCCAGTAAGAAGTAGTAAAATTCAAGTTTTAGTTATCGATTATTGACTTTTTAGCTGGCGTTGGTGCCTTGGAAAAGAGCTAGGACCTTAAGATTCTCCGTGAAAGGAGGACTAGCTGCCGAGTTGCACGGGAGAATGTGAAAAGTGTTCATATGTAGTAAAAACCTAAGAAATCCGTTCGTTATCGTCATTTGTTATCGAATCGACTTAAAGCCAGATCGTGACATTGGCCGCTCTTCTCTCTGAAACGGTTGTACTTATCGTCTGCAAAGGTATGTCGCGTGCTGCGGTATGTGGTGACACTAAAAGCACCATAGTAGACCACAGACAAAGCTTCTAAGTTGATGTAATAGCCAGTAAGAAGTAGTTCAATTCCAGTTTTAGGTATCTATTATTGACTTTTTAGCTGGCTTTGGTTCCTTGGACATGAGCTAGGACCTCAAGGTTCTGCATGAAAGGAGGACTAGCAGCCGAGTTGCACGGGAGATTGTGAAAAGTGTTCATATGTAGTAAAAACCTGAGAAATCCGTCCGTTTTCGTCATTTGTTATCGAATCGACTTAAAGCCAGATCGTCACATTGGCCGCTCTTCTCTCTGAAACGGTTGTACTTATCGTCTGCAAAGCTATGTCGCGTGCTGCGGTATGCGGAGACACTAAAAGCACCATAGTAGAACACAGATGAAGCTTCTAAGATGATGTAATAGCCAGTAAGAAGTAGTAGAATTCAAGTTTTAGGTATCGATTATTGACTTTTTAGCTGGCTTTGGTGCCTTGGACATGAGCTAGGACCTTAAGATTCTGCATGAAAGGAGGACTAGCAGCCGAGTTGCACGGGAGAATGTTAAAAGTGTTCATATGTACTAAAAATCCGAGAAATCCGTCCGTTTTCGTCATTTGTTATCGAATCGACTTAAAGCCAGATCGTCACACTGTCCGCCCTTCTGTCTGAAACGGTTGTACTTATCGTCTGCAAAGCTATGTCGCGTGCTGCGGTATGCGGAGACATTAAAAATACCATAGTAGAACACGGATGAAGCTTCTAAGTTGATGTAATATCCAGTAAGAAGTAGTACAATTCAAGTTTTAGGCATCGATTATTGACTTTTAGCTGGCTTTGGTGCCTTGGACATGAGCTAGGACCTTAAGATGCCGCATGAAAGGAGGACTAGCAGCCAAGATGCACGGGAGAATGTGAAAAGTGTTCATATGTAGTAAAACCCTGAGAAATACGCCCGTTTTCGTCATTTGTTATCGAATCGACTTAAAGCCAGATCGTCACATTGGCCGCTCTTCTCTCTGAATCGGTTGTACTTATCGTCTGCAAAGCTATGTCGCGTGCTGCGGTATTCGGAGACACTAAAAGCACCATAGTTGAACACAGATGAAGCTTCTAAGTTAAAGTAATAGCCAGTAAGAGGTAGTACAATTCAAGTTTTAGGTATCGATTATTGACTTTTTAGCTGGCTTTGGTGCCTTGGACATGAGCTAGGACCTTAAGATGCCGCATGAATGGAGGACTAGCAGCCGAGTTGAACGGGAGAATGTGAAAAGTGTTCATATGTAGTAAAAACCTGAGAAATCCGTCCGTTTTCGTCATTTGTTATCGAATCGACTTAAAGCCAGATCGTCACATTGGCCGCTCTTCTCCCTGAAACGGTTGTACTTATCGTCTGCAAAGCTATGTCGTGTGCTGCGGTATGCGGAGACACTAAAATCAACATAGTTGGACACAGATGAAGCTTCTAAGTTGATGTAATAGCCAGTAAGAAATAGTACAATTCAAGTTTTAGGTATCGATTATTGACTTTTTAGCTTGCTTTGGTGCCTTGGACATGAGCTAGGAGCTTACGAATCTGCATGAGAGGAGGACTAGCAGAAACGTTGCATGGGAGAATGTGAAATGTGTTAATATGTAGTATTAACCTGAGAAATCCGTCCGTTTTCGTCATTTGTTATCGAATCGACTTAAAGCCAGATCGTCACATTGGCCGCTCTTCTCTCTGATTCGGTTGTACTTATCGTCTGCCAAGCTATGTCGCATGCTGCGGTATTCGGAGACACTAAAAGCACCATAGTAGAACACAGATAAAGCTTCTAAGATGATGTAATAGCCAGTAAGAAGTAGTACAATTCAAGTTTTAGGTATCGATTATTGACTTTTTAGCTGGCTTTGGTACCTTGGACATGAGCTAGGACCTTAAGATTGTGCATGAATGGAGGACTAGCAGCCGAGTAGAACGGGAGAATGTGAAAAGTGTTCATATGTAGTAAAAACCTGAGAAATCCGTCCGTTTTCGTCATTTGTTATCGAATCGACTTAAAGCCAGATCGTCACACTGGCTGCTCTTCTCTCTGAAACGGTTGTACTTATCGTCTGCAAAGCTATGTCGCGTGCTGCGGTATGCCGAGACACTAAAAATACCATAGTAGAACACGGATGATGCTTCTAAGTTGATGTAATAGCCAGTAAGAATTAGTACAATACCAGTTTCAATTATCGATTATTGACTTTTAGCTGGCTTTGGTGCCTTGGACATGAGCTAGGACCTTAAGATTCTGCATGAAAGGAGGGTTAGCAGCTGAGTTGCACGGGAGAATATGAAAAGTGTTCATATGTAGTAAAAACCTGAGAAATCCGTCCGTTTTCGTCATTTGTTATGGAATCGACTTAAAGCCAGATCGTCACATTGGCCGCTCTTCTTTCTGAAACGGTTGTACTTATAGTCTGCAAAGCTATGTCGCGTGCTGCGGTATGCGGTGACACTAAAAGCATCATAGTAGAACACAGATGAAGCTTCTAAGTTGATGTAATAGCCAGTAAGAAGTAGTAAAATTCAAGTTTTAGTTATCGTTTATTGACTTTTTAGCTGGCTTTGGTGCCTTGGACAAGAGCTAGGACCTTAAGATTCTCCGTGAAAGGAGGACTAGCTGCCGAGTTGCACGGGAGAATGTGAAAAGTGTTCAGATGTAGTAAAAACCTAAGAAATCCGTTCGTTATCGTCATTTGTAATCGAATCGACTTAAAGCCAGATCGTGACATTGTCCGCCCTTCTCTCTGAAACGGTTGTACTTATCGTCTGCAAAGCTATGTCGCGTGCTGCGGTAAGCGAGAGACACTAGAAATACCATAGTAGAACACGGACGAAGCTACTACGCTGATGTAATAGCCAGTAAAAAGTAGTACAATTCAAGTTTTAATCATCGATTATTGACTTTTAGCTGGCTTTGGTGCCTTGGACATGAGCTAGGACCTTAAGATTCAGCATGAAAGGCGGACTTGCAGCCGCGTTGCACGGGAGAATGTGAAAAGAGTTCATAAGTAGTAAAAACCTGAGAAATCCGATCGTTATCGTCATTTGTTATGGAATTGACTTAAAGCCAGATTGTCACATTGGCCGCTCTTCTCTCTGAATCGGTTGTACTTATCGTCTGCAAAGCTATGTCGCGTGCTGCGGTATGCGGAGACACTAAAAATACCATAGTAGAACACGGATGAAGCTTCTAAGTTGATGTAATAGCCAGTAAGAAGTAGTACAATTCAAGTTTTAGGCATCGATTATTGACTTTTAGCTGGCTTTGTTGCCTTGGACATGATCTAGGACCTTAAGATTCTGCATGAAAGGAGGACTAGCAGCCGAGTTGCACGGGAGAATGTGAAAAGTGTTCATATGTAGTAAAAACCTGAGAAATCCGTCCCTCCGTCCCTTTTCGCCATTTATTATCGAATCGACTTGAAGCCAGATCGTCACATTGCCCGCTCTTCTCTCCGAAACGGTTGTACTTATCGTCTGAAAGCATGTCGCGTGCTGCGGTATGCGGAGACGCTAAAAGCACCATAGTAGAACACAGATGAAGCTTCTAAGATGATGTAATAGCCAGTAAGAAGTAGTACATTTCAAGTTTTAGGTATCGATTATTGATTTTTAGCTGGCTTTGGTGCCTTGGACATGAGCTAGGACCTTAAGATTCTGCATGAAAGGAGGACTAGCAGCCGAGTTGCACGGGAGAATGTGAAATGTGTTAATATATAGTATTAACCTGAGAAATCCGTCCGTTTTCGTCTTTTGTTATCGAGTCGACATGAAGACAGATCGTAACATTGTCCGCCCTTCTCTCTGAAACGGTTGTACTTATCGTCTGCAAAGCTATGTCGCGTGCTGCGGTATGCGGGGACATTAAAAATACCATAGTAGAACACGGATGAAGCTTCTAAGTTGATGTAATAGCCAGTAAGAAGTAGTACAATTCAAGTTTTAATCATCGATTATTGACTTTTAGCTGGCTTTGGTGCCTTGGACATGAGGTAGGACCTTAAGATTCTGCATGAAAGGAGGACTAGCAGCCGAGTTGCACGGGAGAATGTGAAAAGTTTTCATATGCAGTAAAAACCTGAGAAATCCGTCCGTTTTTGTCATTTGTTATTGAATCGACTTAAAGCCAGATCGTCACATTGGCCGCTCTTCTCTCTGAAACGGTTGTACGTATAGTCTGCAAAGCTATGTCGCGTGCTGCGGTATGCGGTGACACTAAAAGCACCATAGTAGAACACAGATGAAGCTTCTAAGTTGATGTAATAGCCAGTAAGAAGTAGTACAATTCAAGTTTTAGGCATCGATTATTGACTTTTAGCTGGCTTTGGTGCCTTGGACATGAGCTAGGACCTTAAGATTTTGCATGAAAGGAGGACTAGCAGCCGAGTTGCACGGGAGAATGTGAAAAGTGTTCATATGTAGTAAAAACCTGAGAAATCCGTCCGTTTTCGCCATTTATTATCGAATCGACTTAAAGCCAGATCGTCACATTGCCCGCTCTTCTCTCTGATTCGGTTGTACTTATCGTCTGCAAAGCTATGTCGCATGCTGCGGTATTCGGAGACACTAAAAGCACAGATGAAGCTTCTAAGATGATGTAATAGCCAGTAAGAAGTAGTACAATTCAAGTTTTAGGTATCGATTATTGACTTTTTAGCTGGCTTTGGTACCTTGGACATGAGCTAGGACCTTAAGATTGTGCATGAATGGAGGACTAGCAGCCGAGTTGAACGGGAGAATGTGAAAAGTGTTCATATGTAGTAAAAACCTGAGAAATCCGTCCGTTTTCGTCATTTGTTATCGAATCGACTTAAAGCCAGATCGTCACACTGGCCGCTCTTCTCTCTGAAACGGTTGTACTTATCGTCTGCAAAGCTATGTCGCGTGCTGCGGTATGCGGAGACACTAAAATCACCATAGTAGGACACAGATGAAGCTTCTAAGTTGATGTAATAGCCAGTAAGAAGTAGTACAATTCAAGTTTTAATCATCGATTATTGACTTTTAGCTGGGTTTGGTGCCTTGGACATGAGCTAGGACCTTAAGATCCTGCATGAAAGGAGGACTAGCAGCCGAGTTGCACGGGAGAATGTGAAAAGTGTTCATATGCAGTAAAAACCTAAGAAATCCGTCCGTTTTTGTCATTTGTTATTGAATCGACTTAAAGCCAGATCGTCACATTGGCCGCTCTTCTCTCTGATACGGTTGTACTTATCGTCTGAAAGCTATGTCGCGTGCTGCGGTATGCCAAGACACTAAAAATACCATAGTAGAACACGGATGAAGCTTCTAAGTTGATGTAATAGCCAGTAAGAATTAGTACAATACCAGTTTTATTTATCGATTATTGACTTTTAGCTGGCTTTGGTACCTTGGACATGAGCTAGGACCTTAAGATTCTGCATGAAAGGAGGGTTAGCAGCTGAGTTGCACGGGAGAATGTGAAATGTGTTCATATGTAGTAAAAACCTGAGAAATCCGTCCGTTTTCGTCATTTGTTATGGAATCGACTTAAAGCCAGATCGTCACATTGGCCGCTCTTCTTTCTGAAACGGTTGTACTTATAGTCTGCAAAGCTATGTCGCGTGCTGCGGTATGCGAGAGACACTAGAAATACCATAGTAGAACACGGACGAAGCTTCTACGTTCATGTAATAGCCAGTAAAAAGTAGTACAATTCAAGTTTTAATCATCGATTATTGACTTTTAGCTGGCTTTGGTGCCTTGGACATGAGCTAGGACCTTAAGATTCTGCATGAAAGGAGGACTAGCAGCCGAGTTGTACGGGAGAATGTGAAAAGTGTTCATATGTAGTAAAAACCTGAGAAATCCGTCCGTTTTCGTCATTTGTTATCGAATCGACTTAAAGCCAGATCGTCACACTGGCCGCTCTTCTCTCTGAAACGGTTGTACTTATCGTCTGCAAAGCTATGTCGCGTGCTGCGGTATGCGGAGACACTAAAATCACCATAGTAGGACACAGATGAAGCTTCTAAGTTGATGTAATAGCCAGTAAGAAGTAGTACAATTCAAGTTTTAATCATCGATTATTGACTTTTAGCTGGGTTTGGTGCCTTGGACATGAGCTAGGACCTTAAGATCCTGCATGAAAGGAGGACTAGCAGCCGAGTTGCACGGGAGAATGTGAAAAGTGTTCATATGCAGTAAAAAGCTAAGAAATCCGTCCGTTTTTGTCATTTGTTATTGAATCGACTTAAAGCCAGATCGTCACATTGGCCGCTCTTCTCTCTGAAACGGTTCTACTTATCGTCTGAAAGCTATGTCGCGTGCTGCGGTATGCCGAGACACTAAAAATACCATAGTATAACACGGATGAAGCTTCTAAGTTGATGTAATAGCCAGTAAGAATTAGTACAATACCAGTTTTATTTATCGATTATTGACTTTTAGCTGGCTTTGGTGCCTTGGACATGAGCTAGGACCTTAAGATTCTGCATGAAAGGAGGGTTAGCAGCTGAGTTGCACGGGAGAATGTGAAAAGTGTTCATATATAGTAAAAACCTGAGAAATCCGTCCGTTTTCGTCATTTGTTATGGAATCGACTTAAAGCCAGATCGTCACATTGGCCGCTCTTCTTTCTGAAACGGTTGTACTTATAGTCTGCAAAGCTATGTCGCGTGCTGCGGTATGCGAGAGACACTAGAAATACCATAGTAGAACACGGACGAAGCTTCTACGTTCATGTAATAGCCAGTAAAAAGTAGTACAATTCAAGTTTTAATCATCGATTATTGACTTTTAGCTGGCTTTGGTGCCTTGGACATGAGCTAGGACCTTAAGATTCTGCATGAAAGGAGGACTAGCAGCCGAGTTGCACGGGAGAATGTGAAAAGTGTTCATATGTAGTAAAAACCTGAGAAATCCGTCCGTTTTCGTCATTTGTTATCGAATCGACTTAAAGCCAGATCGTCACACTGGCCGCTCTTCTCTCTGAAACGGTTGTACTTATCGTCTGCAAAGCTATGTCGCGTGCTGCGGTATGCGGAGACACTAAAATCACCATAGTAGGACACAGATGAAGCTTCTAAGTTGATGTAATAGCCAGTAAGAAGTAGTACAATTAAAGTTTTAATCATCGATTATTGACTTTTAGCTGGGTTTGGTGCCTTGGACATGAGCTAGGACCTTAAGATCCTGCATGAAAGGAGGACTAGCAGCCGAGTTGCACGGGAGAATGTGAAAAGTGTTCATATGCAGTAAAAAGCTAAGAAATCCGTCCGTTTTTGTCATTTGTTATTGAATCGACTTAAAGCCAGATCGTCACATTGGCCGCTCTTCTCTCTGAAACGGTTCTACTTATCGTCTGAAAGCTATGTCGCGTGCTGCGGTATGCCGAGACACTAAAAATACCATAGTAGAACACGGATGAAGCTTCTAAGTTGATGTAATAGCCAGTAAGAATTAGTACAATACCAGTTTTAATTATCGATTATTGACTTTTAGCTGGCTTTGGTGCCTTGGACATGAGCTAGGACCTTAAGATTCTGCATGAAAGGAGGGTTAGCAGCTGAGTTGCACGGGAGAATGTCAAAAGTGTTCATATATAGTAAAAACCTGAGAAATCCGTCCGTTTTCGTCATTTGTTATGGAATCGACTTAAAGCCAGATCGTCACATTGGCCGCTCTTCTTTCTGAAACGGTTGTACTTATAGTCTGCAAAGCTATGTCGCGTGCTGCGGTATGCGGTGACACTAAAAGCACCATAGTAGAACACAGATGAAGCTTCTAAGTTGATGTAATAGCCAGTAAGAAGTAGTACAATTCCAGTTTTAGGTATCTATTATTGACTTTTTAGCTGGCTTTGGTTCCTTGGACATGAGCTAGGACCTCAAGGTTCTGCATGAAAGGAGGACTAGCAGCCGAGTTGTACGGGAGAATGTGAAAAGTGTTCATATGTAGTAGAAAAACGAGAAATCCGTCCGTTTTCGTCATTTGTTATCGAATCGACTTAAAGCCAGATCGTCACATTGTCCGCCCTTCTCTCTGAAACGGTTGTACTTATCGTCTGCAAAGCTATGTCGCGTGCTGCGGTATTCGGAGACACTAAAAGCACCATAGTAGAACACAGATGAAGCTTCTAAGATGATGTAATAGCCAGTAAGAAGTAGTACAATTTAAGTTTTAGGTATCGATTATTGACTTTTTAGCTGGCTTTGGTACCTTGGACATGAGCTAGGACCTTAAGATTGTGCATGAATGGAGGACTAGCAGCCGAGTTGAACGGGAGAATGTGAAAAGTGTTCATATGTAGTAAAAACCTGAGAAATCCGTCCGTTTTCGTCATTTGTTATCGAATCGACTTAAAGCCAGATCGTCACACTGGCCGCTCTTCTCTCTGAAACGGTTGTACTTATCGTCTGCAAAGCTATGTCGCGTGCTGCGGTATGCGGAGACACTAAAATCACCATAGTAGGACAGAGATGAAGCTTCTAAGTTGATGTAATAGCCAGTAAGAAGTAGTACAATTCAAGTTTTAATCATCGATTATTGACTTTTAGCTGGGTTTGGTGCCTTGGACATGAGATCCTGCATGAAAGGAGGACAAGCAGCCGAGTTGCACGGGAGAATGTGAAAAGTGTTCATATGCAGTAAAAACCTAAGAAATCCGTCCGTTTTTGTCATTTGTTATTGAATCGACTTAAAGCCAGATCGTCACATTGGCCGCTCTTCTCTCTGAAACGGTTGTACTTATCGTCTGAAAGCTATGTCGCGTGCTGCGGTATGCCAAGACACTAAAAATACCATAGTAGAACACGGATGAAGCTTCTAAGTTGATGTAATAGCCAGTAAGAATTAGTACAATACCAGTTTTAATTATCGATTATAGACTTTTAGCTGGCTTTGGTACCTTGGACATGAGCTAGGACCTTAAGATTCTGCATGAAAGGAGGGTTAGCAGCTGAGTTGCACGGGAGAATGTGAAAAGTGTTCATATGTAGTAAAAACCTGAGAAATCCGTCCGTTTTCGTCATTTGTTATGGAATCGACTTAAAGCCAGATCGTCACATTGGCCGCTCTTCTTTCTGAAACGGTTGTACTTATAGTCTGCAAAGCTATGTCGCGTGCTGCGGTATGCGGAGACACTAAAATCACCATAGTAGGACACAGATGAAGCTTCTAAGTTGATGTAATAGCCAGTAAGAAGTAGTACAATTCAAGTTTTAATCATCGATTATTGACTTTTAGCTGGGTTTGGTGCCTTGGACATGAGCTAGGACCTTAAGATCCTGCATGAAAGGAGGACTAGCAGCCGAGTTGCACGGGAGAATGTGAAAAGTGTTCATATGCAGTAAAAAGCTAAGAAATCCGTCCGTTTTTGTCATTTGTTATTGAATCGACTTAAAGCCAGATCGTCACATTGGCCGCTCTTCTCTCTGAAACGGTTCTACTTATCGTCTGAAAGCTATGTCGCGTGCTGCGGTATGCCGAGACACTAAAAGCACCCATAGTAGAACACAGACAAAGCTTCTAACTTGATGTAATAGCCAGTAAGAAGTAGTACAATTCCAGTTTTAGGTATCTATTATTGACTTTTTAGCTGGCTTTGGTGCCTTGGACATGAGCTAGGACCTTAAGATTGTGCATGAAAGGCGGACTTGCAGCCGCGTTGCACGGGAGAATGTGAAAAGAGTTCATATGTAGTAAAAACCTGAGAAATCCGATCGTTATCCTCATTTGTTATGGAATTGACTTAAAGCCAGATTGTCACATTGGCCGCTCTTCTCTCTGAATCGGTTGTACTTATCGTCTGCAAAGCTATGTCGCGTGCTGCGGTATGCGGAGACACTAAAAATACCATAGTAGAACACGGATGAAGCTTCTAAGTTGATGTAATAGGCAGTAAGAAGTAGTACAATTCAAGTTTTAGGCATCGATTATTGACTTTTAGCTGGCTTTGGTGCCTTGGACATGAGCTAGGACCTTAAGATTTTGCATGAAAGGAGGACTAGCAGCCGAGTTGCACGGGAGAATGTGAAAAGTGTTCATATGTAGTAATAACCTGAGAAATTCGTCCGTTTTCGCCATTTATTATCGAATCGACTTAAAGCCAGATCGTCACATTGCCCGCTCTTCTCTCCGAAACGGTTGTACTTATCGTCTGAAAGCTATGTCGCGTGCTGCGGTATGCGGAGACGCTAAAAGCACCATAGTAGAACACAGATGAAGCTTCTAAGATGATGTAATAGCCAGTAAGAAGTAGTACAATTCAAGTTTTAGGTATCGATTATTGACTTTTTAGCTGGCTTTGGTGCCTTGGACATGAGCTAGGACCTTAAGATTCTGCATGAAAGGAGGACTAGCAGCCGAGTTGCACGGGAGAATGTGAAAAGTGTTAATATGTAGTACTAACCTGAGAAATCCGTCCGTTTTCGTCTTTTGTTATCGAGTCGACTTGAAGACAGATCGTAACATTGTCCGCCCTTCTCTCTGAAACGGTTGTACTTATCGTCTGCAAAGCTATGACGCGTGCTCCTGTATGCGGGGACATTAAAAATACCATAGTAGAACACGGATGAAGCTACAAAGTTGATGTAATAGCCAGTAAGAAGTAGTACAATTCAAGTTTTAATCATCGATTATTGACTTTTAGCTGGCTATGGTGCCTTGGACATGAGGTAGGGCCTTAAGATTCTGCATGAAAGGAGGACTAGCAGCCGAGTTGCACGGGAGAATGTGAAAAGTTTTCATATGCAGTAAAAACCTGAGAAATCCGTCCGTTTTTTTCATTTGTTATTGAATCGACTTAAAGCCAGATCGTCACATTGGCCGCTCTTCTCTCTGAAACGGTTGTACGTATAGTCTGCAAAGCTATGTCGCGTGCTGCGGTATGCGGTTACACTAAAAGCACCATAGTAGAACACAGATGAAGCTTCTAAGTTGATGTAATAGCCAGTAAGAAGTAGTACAATTCAAGTTTTAGTCATCGATTATTGACTTTTAGCTGGCTTTGGTGCCTTGGACATGAGCTTGGACCTTAAGATTTTGCATGAAAGGAGGACTAGCAGCCGAGTTGCACGGGAGAATGTGAAAAGTGTTCATATGTAGTTAAAACCTGAGAAATCCGTCCGTTTTCGCCATTTATTATCGAATCGACTTAAAGCCAGATCGTCACATTGCCCGCTCTTCTCTCCGAAACGGTTGTACTTATCGTCTGAAAGCTATGTCGCGTGCTGCGGTATGCGGAGACGCTAAAAGCACCATAGTAGAACACAGATGAAGCTTCTAAGATGATGTAATAGCCAGTAAGAAGTAGTACAATTCAAGTTTTAGATATCGATTATTGACTTTTTAGCTGGCTTTGGTGCCTTGGACATGAGCTAGGACCTTAAGATTCTGCATGAAAGGAGGACTAGCAGCCGAGTTGCACGGGAGAATGTGAAAAGTGTTAATATGTAGTATTAACCTGAGAAATCCGTCCGTTTTCGTCTTTTGTTATCGAGTCGACTTGAAGACAGATCGTAACATTGTCCGCCCATCTCTCTGAAACGGTTGTACTTATCGTCTGCAATGCTATGTCGCGTGCTCCTGTATGCGGGGACATTAAAAATACCATAGTAGAACACGGATGAAGCTTCTAAGTTGATGTCATAGCCAGTAAGAAGTAGTACAATTCAAGTTTTAGGCATCGATTATTGACTTTTAGCTGGCTTTGGTGCCTTGGACATGAGCTAGGACCTTAAGATTTTGCATGAAAGGAGGACTAGCAGCCGAGTTGCACGGGAGAATGTGAAAAGTGTTCATATGTAGTATTAACCTGAGAAATCCGTCCGTTTTCGTCTTTTGTTATCGAGTCGACTTGAAGACAGATCGTAACATTGTCCGCCCTTCTTTCTGAAACGGTTGTACTTATCGTCTGCAAAGCTATGTCGCGTGCTCCTGTATGCGGGGACATTAAAAATACCATAGTAGAACACGGATGAAGCTTCTAAGTTGATGTAATAGCCAGTAAGAAGTAGTACAATTCAAGTTTTAATCATCGATTATTGACTATTTAGCTGGCTTTGGTGCCTTGGACATGAGCTAGGACCTTAAGATTCTGCATGAAAGGAGGACTAGCAGCCGAGTTGCACGGGAGAATGTGAAAAGTGTTCATATGTAGTAAAAACCTGAGAAATCCGTCCGTTTTCGTCATTTGTTATCGAATCGACTTAAAGCCAGATCGTCACACTGGCCGCTCTTCTCTCTGAAACGGTTGTACTTATCGTCTGCAAAGCTATGTCGCGTGCTGCGGTATGCGGAGACACTAAAATCACCATAGTAGGACACAGATGAAGCTTCTAAGTTGATGTAATAGCCAGTAAGAAGTAGTACAATTAAAGTTTTAATCATCGATTATTGACTTTTAGCTGGGTTTGGTGCCTTGGACATGAGCTAGGACCTTAAGATCCTGCATGAAAGGAGGACTAGCAGCCGAGTTGCACGGGAGAATGTGAAAAGTGTTCATATGCAGTAAAAAGCTAAGAAATCCGTCCGTTTTTGTCATTTGTTATTGAATCGACTTAAAGCCAGATCGTCACATTGGCCGCTCTTCTCTCTGAAACGGTTCTACTTATCGTCTGAAAGCTATGTCGCGTGCTGCGGTATGCCGAGACACTAAAAATACCATAGTAGAACACGGATGAAGCTTCTAAGTTGATGTAATAGCCAGTAAGAATTAGTACAATACCAGTTTTAATTATCGATTATTGACTTTTAGCTGGCTTTGGTGCCTTGGACATGAGCTAGGACCTTAAGATTCTGCATGAAAGGAGGGTTAGCAGCTGAGTTGCACGGGAGAATGTGAAAAGTGTTCATATATAGTAAAAACCTGAGAAATCCGTCCGTTTTCGTCATTTGTTATGGAATCGACTTAAAGCCAGATCGTCACATTGGCCGCTCTTCTTTCTGAAACGGTTGTACTTATAGTCTGCAAAGCTATGTCGCGTGCTGCGGTATGCGGTGACACTAAAAGCACCATAGTAGAACACAGATGAAGCTTCTAAGTTGATGTAATAGCCAGTAAGAAGTAGTACAATTCCAGTTTTAGGTATCTATTATTGACTTTTTAGCTGGCTTTGGTTCCTTGGACATGAGCTAGGACCTCAAGGTTCTGCATGAAAGGAGGACTAGCAGCCGAGTTGTACGGGAGAATGTGAAAAGTGTTCATATGTAGTAGAAAAACGAGAAATCCGTCCGTTTTCGTCATTTGTTATCGAATCGACTTAAAGCCAGATCGTCACATTGTCCGCCCTTCTCTCTGAAACGGTTGTACTTATCGTCTGCAAAGCTATGTCGCGTGCTGCGGTATTCGGAGACACTAAAAGCACCATAGTAGAACACAGATGAAGCTTCTAAGATGATGTAATAGCCAGTAAGAAGTAGTACAATTTAAGTTTTAGGTATCGATTATTGACTTTTTAGCTGGCTTTGGTACCTTGGACATGAGCTAGGACCTTAAGATTGTGCATGAATGGAGGACTAGCAGCCGAGTTGAACGGGAGAATGTGAAAAGTGTTCATATGTAGTAAAAACCTGAGAAATCCGTCCGTTTTCGTCATTTGTTATCGAATCGACTTAAAGCCAGATCGTCACACTGGCCGCTCTTCTCTCTGAAACGGTTGTACTTATCGTCTGCAAAGCTATGTCGCGTGCTGCGGTATGCGGAGACACTAAAATCACCATAGTAGGACAGAGATGAAGCTTCTAAGTTGATGTAATAGCCAGTAAGAAGTAGTACAATTCAAGTTTTAATCATCGATTATTGACTTTTAGCTGGGTTTGGTGCCTTGGACATGAGCTAGGACCTTAAGATCCTGCATGAGAGGAGGACTAGCAGCCGAGTTGCACGGGAGAATGTGAAAAGTGTTCATATGCAGTAAAAACCTAAGAAATCCGTCCGTTTTTGTCATTTGTTATTGAATCGACTTAAAGCCAGATCGTCACATTGGCCGCTCTTCTCTCTGAAACGGTTGTACTTATCGTCTGAAAGCTATGTCGCGTGCTGCGGTATGCCAAGACACTAAAAATACCATAGTAGAACACGGATGAAGCTTCTAAGTTGATGTAATAGCCAGTAAGAATTAGTACAATACCAGTTTTAATTATCGATTATAGACTTTTAGCTGGCTTTGGTACCTTGGACATGAGCTAGGACCTTAAGATTCTGCATGAAAGGAGGGTTAGCAGCTGAGTTGCACGGGAGAATGTGAAAAGTGTTCATATGTAGTAAAAACCTGAGAAATCCGTCCGTTTTCGTCATTTGTTATGGAATCGACTTAAAGCCAGATCGTCACATTGGCCGCTCTTCTTTCTGAAACGGTTGTACTTATAGTCTGCAAAGCTATGTCGCGTGCTGCGGTATGCGGAGACACTAAAATCACCATAGTAGGACACAGATGAAGCTTCTAAGTTGATGTAATAGCCAGTAAGAAGTAGTACAATTCAAGTTTTAATCATCGATTATTGACTTTTAGCTGGGTTTGGTGCCTTGGACATGAGCTAGGACCTTAAGATCCTGCATGAAAGGAGGACTAGCAGCCGAGTTGCACGGGAGAATGTGAAAAGTGTTCATATGCAGTAAAAAGCTAAGAAATCCGTCCGTTTTTGTCATTTGTTATTGAATCGACTTAAAGCCAGATCGTCACATTGGCCGCTCTTCTCTCTGAAACGGTTCTACTTATCGTCTGAAAGCTATGTCGCGTGCTGCGGTATGCCGAGACACTAAAAGCACCCATAGTAGAACACAAACAAAGCTTCTAACTTGATGTAATAGCCAGTAAGAAGTAGTACAATTCCAGTTTTAGGTATCTATTATTGACTTTTTAGCTGGCTTTGGTGCCTTGGACATGAGCTAGGACCTTAAGATTCTGCATGAAAGGCGGACTTGCAGCCGCGTTGCACGGGAGAATGTGAAAAGAGTTCATATGTAGTAAAAACCTGAGAAATCCGATCGTTATCCTCATTTGTTATGGAATTGACTTAAAGCCAGATTGTCACATTGGCCGCTCTTCTCTCTGAATCGGTTGTACTTATCGTCTGCAAAGCTATGTCGCGTGCTGCGGTATGCGGAGACACTAAAAATACCATAGTAGAACACGGATGAAGCTTCTAAGTTGATGTAATAGCCAGTAAGAAGTAGTACAATTCAAGTTTTAGGCATCGATTATTGACTTTTAGCTGGCTTTGGTGCCTTGGACATGAGCTAGGACCTTAAGATTTTGCATGAAAGGAGGACTAGCAGCCGAGTTGCACGGGAGAATGTGAAAAGTGTTCATATGTAGTAATAACCTGAGAAATTCGTCCGTTTTCGCCATTTATTATCGAATCGACTTAAAGCCAGATCGTCACATTGGCCGCTCTTCTCTCCGAAACGGTTGTACTTATCGTCTGAAAGCTATGTCGCGTGCTGCGGTATGCGGAGACGCTAAAAGCACCATAGTAGAACACAGATGAAGCTTCTAAGATGATGTAATAGCCAGTAAGAAGTAGTACAATTCAAATTTTAGGCATCGATTATTGACTATTAGTTGGATTTGGTGCCTTGGACTTGAGCTAGGATCTTAAGATTCTGCATGAAAGGAGGACTAGCAGCCGAGTTGCACGGGAGAATGTGAAAAGTGTTCATATGTAGTAAAAACCTGACTAATCCATCCGTTTTCGTCATTTGTTATCGAATCGACTTAAAGCCAGATCGTCACATTGGCCGCACTTCTCTCTGAAACGGTTGTACTTGTCGTCTGCAAAGCTATGTCGCGTGCTGTGGTATACGGAGACACTAAAATCACCATAGTAGGACACAGATGAAGCTTCTAAGTTGATGTAATAGCCAGTAAGAAGTAGTACAATTCAAGTTTTAATCATCGATTATTGACTTTACCTGGCTTTGGTGCCTTGGACATGAGCTAGGACCTTAAGATTCTGAATGAAAGGAGGACTAGCAGCCGAGTTGCACGGGAGAATGTGTAAAGTGTTCATACGCAGTAAAAACCTGAAAAATCCGTCCGTTTTTGTCATTTGTTATTGAATCGACTTAAAGCCAGATCGTCACATTGGCCGCTCTTCTCTCTGAAACGGTTGTACTTATCGTCTGCAAAGCTATGTCACGTGCTGCGGTATGTGGAGACACTGAAAGCACCACAGTAGAACACAGATAAAGCTTCTAAGTTGATGTAATAGCCAGTAAGAAGTAGTACAATTCAAGTTTTAATCATCGATTTTTGACTTTTAGCTGGCTTTGGTGCCTTGGACATGAGCTGGGACCTTAAGATTCTGCATGAAAGGAGGACTAGCAGCCGAGTTGCACGGGAGAATGTGAAAAGTGTTCATATGTAGTAAAAACCTGAGAAATCCGTCCGTTTTCGTCATTTGTTATCGAATCGACTTAAAGCCAGATCGTCACATTGGCCGCTCTTCTCTCCGAAACGGTTGTACTTATCGTCTGAAAGCTATGTTGCGTGCTGCGGTATGTGGCGACACTAAAAGCAAAATAGTAGAACACAGATGAAGCTTCTAAGTTGATGTAATAGCCAGTAAGAAGTAGTACAATTCAATTTTTAGTTATCGATTATTGACTTTTAAGCTGGCTTTGGTGCCTTGGACATGAGCTAGGACCTTAAGATTCTGCATGAAAGGAGGACTAGCAGCCGAGTTGTACGGGAGAATGTGAAAAGTGTTCATATGTAGTAAAAACCCGAGAAATCCCTCCATTTTCGTCATTTGTTATCGAATCGACTTAAAGCCAGATCGTCACATTTTCCGCCCTTCTCTCTGAATCGGTTGTACTTATCGTCTGCAAAGCTATGTCGCGTGCTGCGGTTTGCGGAGACACTAAAATCACCATAGTAGAACACAGATGAAGCTTCTAAGATGTTGTAATAGCCAGTAAGATGTAGTACAATTCAAGTTTTAGGTATCAATTATTGACTTTTTAGCTGGCTTTGGTGCCTTGGACATGAGCTAGGACCTTACGATTCTGCATGAAAGCAGGACTAGCAACCGAGTTCTACGGCAGAATGTGAAAAGTGTTCATATGTAGTAAAAACCTGAGAAATCCGTCCGTTTTCGTCATTTGTTATAGAATCGACTTAAAGCCAGATCGTCACATTGTCCGCCCTTCTCTCTGAAACGGTTGTACTTATCGTCTGCAAAGCTATGTCGCGTGCTGCGGTATGCGGAGACACTAGAAATACCATAGTAGAACACTGATGAAGCTTTAAAGTTGCTGTAATAGCCAGTAAAAAGTAGTACAATTCAAGTTGTAATCATCGATTATTGACTTTTAGCTGGCTTTGGTGCCTTGGACATGAGCTAGGACCTTAAGATTCTGCATGAAAGGAGGACTAGCAGCCGAGTTGCACGGGAGAATGTGAAAAGTGTTCATATGTAGTAAAAACCCGAGAAATCCCACCGTTTTCGTCATTTGTTATCGAATCGACTTAAAGCCAGATCGTCACATTTTCCGCCCTTCTCTCTGAAACGGTTGTACTTATCGTCTGCAAAGCTATGTCGCGTGCTGCGGTATGCGGAGACGCTAAAAGCACCATAGTAAACCACAGATGAAGCTTTTAAGATGATGTAATAGCCAGTAAGAAGTAGTACAATTCAAGTTTTAGGTATCGATTATTGACTTTTTAGCTGGCTTTGGTGCCTTGGACATGAGCTAGGACCTTAAGATTCTGCATGAAAGGAGGACTAGCAGCCGAGTTGCACGGGAGAATGTGAAAAGTGTTCATATGTAGTAAAAACCAGAGAAATCCGGCCGTGTTCGACATTTGTTATCGAATCGACTTAAAGCCAGATCGTCACATTGGCCGCTCTTCTCTCTGAAACGGTTGTACTTATCGTCTGCAAAGCTATGTCGCGTGCTGCGGCATGCGGAGACACTAAAAGCCCCATAGTAGAACACAGATGAAGCTTCTAAGATGATGTAATAGCCAGTAAGAAGTAGTACAATTCAAGTTTTAGGTATCGATTGTTGACTTTTTACCCTTCTTTGGTGCCTTGGGCATGAGCTAGGAACTTAAGATTTTGCATGATAGGAAGTCTAGCAGCCGCGTTGCACGTGAGAATGTGAAAAGTGTTCATATGTAGTAAAAACCTGAGAAATCCGTCCGTTTTCGTCATTTGTTATCGAATCGACTTAAAGCTAGATCGTCACATTGGCCGCTCTTCTATCTGAAACGATTGTACTTATCGTCTGCAAAGCTATGTCGAGTGCTGCGGCATGCGGAGACACTAAAAGCACCATAGTAGAACACAGATGAAGCTTCTAAGTTGATGTAATAGGCAGTAAGAAGTAGTACAATTCAAGTTTTAGGTATTGATTATTGACTTTTTAGCTGGCTTTGGTGCCTTGGACATGAGCTAGGACCTTAAGATTCTGCATGAAAGGAGGACTAGCAGCCGAGTTGCACGGGAGAATGTGAAAAGTGTTCATATGTAGTAAAAACCAGAGAAATCCGGCCGTGTTCGACATTTGTTATCGAATCGACTTAAAGCCAGATCGTCACATTGGCCGCTCTTCTCTCTGAAACGGTTGTACTTATCGTCTGCAAAGCTATGTCGCGTGCTGCGGCATGCGGAGACACTAAAAGCCCCATAGTAGAACACAGATGAAGCTTCTAAGTTGATGTAATAGCCAGTAAGAAGTAGTACAATTCAGGTTTTAGGTATCGATTGTTGACTTTTTACCCTTCTTTGGTGCCTTGGGCATGAGCTAGGAACTTAAGATTTTGCATGATAGGAGGTCTAGCAGCCGCGTTGCACGTGAGAATGTGAAATGTGTTCATATGTAGTAAAAACCTGAGAAATACGTCCGTTTTCGTCATTTGTTATCGAATCGACTTAAAGCCAGATCGTCACATTGGCCGCTCTACTCTCTAAAACGGTTGTACTTATCGTCTGCAAAGCTATGTCGCGTGCTGCGGTATGCGGAGACACTAAAAGCACCATAGTTGAACACAGATGAAGCTTCTAAGTTGATGTAGTAGCCAGTAAGAAGTAGTACAATTCAAGTTTTAGGTATCGATTATTGACTTTTTAGCTGGCTTTGGTGCCATGGACATGAGCTAGGACCTTAAGATTCTGCATGAATGGAGGACTAGCAGCCGAGTTGCACAGGAGAATGTGAAAAGTGTTCATATGTAGTAAAAACCAGAGAAATCCGTCCGTGTTCGACATTTGTTATGGAATCGACTTAAAGAGAGATCGTCACATTGGCCGCTCTTCTCTCTGAAACGGTTGTACTTATCGTCTGCAAAGCTGTGTCGAGTGCTGCGGCATGCGGAGACACTAAAAGCACCATAGTAGAACACAGATGAAGCTTCTAAGATGTTGTAATAGCCAGTAAGATGTAGTACAATTCAAGTTTTAGGTATCAATTATTGACTTTTTAGCTGGCTTGGGTGCCTTGGACATGAGCTAGGACCTTAAAATTCTGCATGAAAGGAGGACTAACAGCCAAGTTGCACGAAAGAATGTGAAAAGTGTTCATATATAGTAAAAACCTGAGAAATACGTCCGTTTTCGTCATTTGTTATCAAATCGACTTAAAGCCAGATCGTCACATTGGCCGCTCTTCTCTCCGAAACGGTTGTACTTATCGTCTGAAAGCTATGTTGCGTGCAGCGGTATGTGGAGACACTAAAAGCAAAATAGTAGAACACAGATGAAGCTTCTAAGTTGATGTAATAGCCAGTAAGAAGTAGTACAATTCAATTTTTAGTTATCGATTATTGACTTTTAAGCTGGCTTTGGTGCCTTGGACATGAGCTAGGACCTTAAGATTCTGCATGAAAGGAGGACTAGCAGCCGAGTTGCACGGGAGAATGTGAAAAGTGTTCATATGTAGTAAAAACCCGAGAAATCCGTCCGTTTTCGTCATTTGTTATCGAATCGACTTAAAGCCAGATCGTCACATTTTCCGCCCTTCTCTCTGAAACGGTTGTACTTATCGTCTGCAAAGCTATGTCGCGTGCTGCGGTTAGCGGAGACACTAAAATCACCATAGTAGAACACAGATGAAGCTTCTAAGATGTTGTAATAGCCAGTAAGATGTAGTACAATTCAAGTTTTAGGTATCAATTATTGACTTTTTAGCTGGCTTTGGTGCCTTGGACATGAGCTAGGACCTTACGATTCTGCATGAAAGCAGGACTAGCAACCGAGTTCTACGGCAGAATGTGAAAAGTGTTCATATGTAGTAAAAACCTGAGAAATCCGTCCGTTTTCGTCATTTGTTATAGAATCGACTTAAAGCCAGATCGTCACATTGGCCGCTCTTCTCTCCGAAACGGTTGTACTTATCGTCTGAAAGCTATGTTGCGTGCTGCGGTATGTGGAGACACTAAAAGCAAAATAGTAGAACACAGATGAAGCTTCTAAGTTGATGTAATAGCCAGTAAGAAGTAGTACAATTCAATTTTTAGTTATCGATTATTGACTTTTAAGCTGGCTTTGGTGCCTTGGACATGAGCTAGGACCTTAAGATTCTGCATGAAAGGAGGTCTAGCAGCCGCGTTGCACGTGAGAATGTGAAAAGTGTTCATATGTAGTAAAAACCTGAGAAATCCGTCCGTTTTCGTCATTTGTTATCGAATCGACTTAAAGCTAGATCGTCACATTGGCCGCTCTTCTCTCTGAAACGGATGTACTTATCGTCTGCAAAGCTATGTCGAGTGCTGCGGCATGCGGAGACACTAAAAGCACCATAGTAGAACACAGATGAAGCTTCTAAGTTGATGTAATAGTCAGTAAGAAGTAGTACAATTCAAGTTTTAGGTATTGATTTTTGACTTTTTAGCTGGCTTTGGTGCCTTGGACATGAGCTAGGACCTTAAGATTCTGCATGAAAGGAGGACTAGCAGCCGAGTTGCACGGGAGAATGTGAAAAGTGTTCATATGTAGTAAAAACCAGAGAAATCCGGCCGTGTTCGACATTTGTTATCGAATCGACTTAAAGCCAGATCGTCACATTGGCCGCTCTTCTCTCTGAAACGGTTGTACTTATCGTCTGCAAAGCTATGTCGCGTGCTGCGGCATGCGGAGACACTAAAAGCCCCATAGTAGAACACAGATGAAGCTTCTAAGTTGATGTAATAGCCAGTAAGAAGTAGTACAATTCAAGTTTTAGGTATCGATTGTTGACTTTTTACCCTTCTTTGGTGCCTTGGGCATGAGCTAGGAACTTAAGATTTTGCATGATAGGAGGTCTAGCAGCCGCGTTGCACGTGAGAATGTGAAATGTGTTCATATGTAGTAAAAACCTGAGAAATACGTCCGTTTTCGTCATTTGTTATCGAATCGACTTAAAGCCAGATCGTCACATTGGCCGCTCTACTCTCTAAAACGGTTGTACTTATCGTCTGCAAAGCTATGTCGCGTGCTGCGGTATGCGGAGACACTAAAAGCACCATAGTAGAACACAGATGAAGCTTCTAAGTTGATGTAGTAGCCAGTAAGAAGTAGTACAATTCAAGTTTTAGGTATCGATTATTGACTTTTTAGCTGGCTTTGGTGCCTTGGACATGAGCTAGGACCTTAAGATTCTGCATGAATGGAGGACTAGCAGCCGAGTTGCACAGGAGAATGTGAAAAGTGTTCATATGTAGTAAAAACCAGAGAAATCCGTCCGTGTTCGACATTTGTTATGGAATCGACTTAAAGAGAGATCGTCACATTGGCCGCTCTTCTCTCTGAAACGGTTGTACTTATCGTCTGCAAAGCTGTGTCGAGTGCTGCGGCATGCGGAGACACTAAAAGCACCATAGTAGAACACAGATGAAGCTTCTAAGTTGATGTAATAGCCAGTAAGAAGTAGTACAATTCAAGTTTTATGTATCGATTGTTGACTTTTTACCCTTCTTTGGTGCCTTGGGCATGAGCTAGGAACTTAAGATTTTGCATGATAGGAGGTCTAGCAGCCGCGTTGCACGTGAGAATGTGAAAAGTGTTCATATGTAGTAAAAACCTGAGAAATCTGTCCGTTTTCGTCATTTGTTATCGAATCGACTTAAAGCCAGATCGTCACATTGGGCGCTCTACTCTCTAAAACGGTTGTACTTATCGTCTGCAAAGCTATGTCGCGTGCTGCGGTATGCGGAGACACTAAAAGCACCATAGTAGAACACAGATGAAGCTTCTAAGTTGATGTAATAGCCAGTAAGAAGTAGTACAATTCAAGTTTTAGGTATCGATTATTGGCTTTTTAGCTGGCTTGGGTGCCTTGGACATGAGCTAGGACCTTAAAATTCTGCATGAAAGGAGGACTAGCAGCCCAGTTGCACGGGAGAATGTGAAAAGTGTTCATATGTAGTAAAAACCAAAGAAATCCGTCTGTTTTCGTCATTTGTTATCGAATCGACTTAAAGCCAGATCGTCACATTGGCCGCTCTTCTCTCCGAAACGGTTGTACTTATCGTCTGAAAGCTATGTTGCGTGCTGCGGTATGTGGAGACACTAAAAGCAAAATAGTAGAACACAGATGAAGCTTCTAAGTTGATGTAATAGCCAGTAAGAAGTAGTACAATTCAATTTTTAGTTATCGATTATTGACTTTTAAGCTGGCTTTGGTGCCTTGGACATGAGCTAGGACCTTAAGATTCTGCATGAAAGGCGGACTAGCAGCCGAGTTGCACGGGAGAATGTGAAAAGTGTTCATATGTAGTAAAAACCCGAGAAATCCGTCCGTTTTCGTCATTTGTTATCGAATCGACTTAAAGCCAGATCGTCACATTTTCCGCCCTTCTCTCTGAAACGTTTGTACTTATCGTCTGCAAAGCTATGTCGCGTGCTGCGGTTTGCGGAGACACTAAAATCACCATAGTAGAACACAGATGAAGCTTCTAAGATGTTGTAATAGCCAGTAAGATGTAGTACAATTCAAGTTGTAGGTATCAATTATTGACTTTTTAGCTGGCTTTGGTGCCTTGGACATGAGCTAGGAACTTAAGATTTTGCATGATAGGAGGTCTAGCAGCCGCGTTGCACGTGAGAATGTGAAAAGTGTTCATATGTAGTAAAAACCTGAGAAATCCGTCCGTTTTCGTCATTTGTTATAGAATCGACTTAAAGCCAGATCGTCACATTGGCCGCTCTTCTCTCCGAAACGGTTGTACTTATCGTCTGAAAGCTATGTTGCGTGCTGCGGTATGTGGAGACACTAAAAGCAAAATAGTAGAACACAGATGAAGCTTCTAAGTTGATGTAATAGCCAGTAAGAAGTAGTACAATTCATTTTTTAGTTATCGATTATTGACTTTTAAGCTGGCTTTGGTGCCTTGGACATGAGCTAGGACCTTAAGATTCTGCATGAAAGGAGGACTAGCAGCCGAGTTGTACGGGAGAATGTGAAAAGTGTTCATATGTAGTAAAAACCTGAGGAATCCCTCCGTTTTCGTCATTTGTTATCGAATCGACTTAAAGCCAGATCGTCACATTGTCCGCCCTTCTCTCTGAAACGGTTGTACTTATCGTCTGCAAAGCTATGTCGCGTGCTGCGGTATGCGGAGACACTAGAAATACCATAGTAGAACACTGATGAAGCTTTAAAGTTGTTGTAATAGCAAGTAAAAAGTAGTACAATTCAAGTTGTAATCATCGATTATTGACTTTTAGCTGGCTTTGGTGCCTTGGACATGAGCTAGGACCTTAAGATTCTGCATGAAAGGAGGACTAGCAGCCGAGTTGCACGGGAGAATGTGAAAAGTGTTCATATGTAGTAAAAACCCGAGAAATCCCACCGTTTTCGTCATTTGTTATCGAAACGACTTAAAGCCAGATCGTCACATTTTCCGCCCTTCTCTCTGAAACGGTTGTACTTATCGCCTGCAAAGCAATGTCGCGTGCTGCGGTATGCGGAGACGCTAAAAGCACCATAGTAAACCACAGATGAAGCTTTTAAGATGATGTAATAGCCAGTAAGAAGTAGTACAATTCAAGTTTTAGGTATCGATTATTGACTTTTTAGCTGGCTTTGGTGCCTTGGGCATGAGCTAGGACCTTAAGATTCAGCATGAAAGGCGGACTTGCAGCCGAGTTGCACGGGAGAATGTGAAAAGTGTTCATATGTAGTAAAAACCTAAGAAATCCGTTCGTTATCGTCATTTGTTATCGAATCGACTAATAGCCAGATCGTCACATTGGCCGCTGTTCTCTCTGAAACGGTTGTACTTATCGTCTGCAAAGCTATGTCGCGTGCTGCGGTGTGAGGAGACACTAAACGCACCATAGTAGAACACAGATGAAGCTTCTAAGTTGATGTAATAGCCAGTAAGAAGTAGTACAATTCAATTTTTAGTTATCGATTATTGACTTTTTAGCTGGCTTTGGTGCCTTGGACATGAGCTAGGACCTTAAGATTCTGCATGAAGAAGGACTAGCAGCCGAGTTGCACGGGAGAATGTGAAAAGTGTTCATATGTAGTAAAAACCCGAGAAATCCGTCCGTTTTCGTCATTTGTTATCGAATCGACTTAAAGCCAGATCGTCACATTGTCCGCCCTTCTCTTTGAAACGGTTGTACTTATCGTCTGCAAAGCTATGTCGCGTGCTGCGGTATGCGGAGACACGAAAAATACCATAGTAGAACACGGATGAAGCTTCTAAGTTGATGTAATATCCAGTAAGAAGTATTACAATTCAAGTTTTAGGCATCGATTATTGACTTTTAGCTGGCTTTGGTGCCTTGGACATGAGCTAGGACCTTAAGACTCTGCATGAAAGGAGGACTAGCAGCCGACTTGCACGGGAGAGTGTGAAAAGTGTTCATACGTAGTAAAAACCTGGGAAATCCGTCCGTTTTTGTCATTTGTTATTGAATCAACTTAAAGCCAGATCGTTACATTGGCCGCCCTTCCCTCTGAAACGGTTGTACTTATCGTCTGCAAATCTATGTCACGTGCTGCGGTATGTGGAGACAATGAAAGCACCATAGTAGAACACAGATGAAGCTTCTAAGATTTTGTAATAGCCAGTAAGAAGTAGTACAATTCCAGTTTTAGGTATCAATTATTGACTTTTCAGCTGGCTTTGGTGCCTTCGACATGAGCTAGGACCTTACGATCCTGCATGAAAGCAGGACTATCAACCGAGTTGCACGGGAGAATGTAAGAAGTGGTTATTTGTAGTAAAAACCCGAGAAATCTGTCCGTTTTCGTCATTTGTTATCGAATCGACTTAAAGCCAGATCGTCACATTGTCCGCCCTTCTCTCTGAAACGGTTGTACTTATCGTCTGCAAAGCTATGTCGCGTGCTGCGGTATGCGGAGAAACTAGAAATACCATAATAGAACACGGATGAAGCTTCTAAGTTGATGTAATAGCCAGTAAAATGTAGTACAATTCAAGTTGTAATCATCGATTATTGACTTTTAGCTGGCTTTGGTGCCTTGGACATGAGCTAGGACCTTAAGATTCTGCATGAAAGGAGGACTAGCAGCCGTGTTGCACGGGAGAATGTGAAAAGTGTTCATATGTAGTAAAAGCCTGAGAAATCCATCCGTTTTCGTCATTTGTTATCGAATCGACTTAAAGCCAGATCGTCACATTGGCCGCTCTTCTCTCTGAAACGGTTGTACTTATCGTCTGCAAAGCTATGTCACGTGCTGCGGTATGTGGAGACACTGAAAGCACCATAGTAGAACACAGATAAAGCTTCTAAGTTGATGTAATAGCCAGTAAGAAGTTGTACAACGCAAGTTTTAGGTATCGATTACTGACTTTTTAGCTGGCTTTGGTGCCTTGAACATGAGCTAGGACCATAAGATTCCGCATGAAAGGAGGACTAGCAGCCGAGATGCACGGGAGAATGCGAAAAGTCTTCATATGTAGTAAGAACCTGAAAAATCAGTCCGTTTTCGTCATTTGTTATCGAATCGACTTACAGCCAGATCGTCACATTGGCCGCTCTTCTGTCTGATACGGTTGTACTTATCGTCTGAAAGCTATGTCGCGTGCTGCGGTATGCGGAGACACTAAAAGCACCATAGTGGTACACAGATGAAGCTTCTAAGATGATGTAATAGCCAGTAAGAAGTAGTACAATTCAAGTTTTAGGTATCGATTATTGACTTTTTAGCTGGCTTTGGTACCTTGGACATGAGCTAGGACCTTAAGATTGTGCATGAATGGAGGACTAGCAGCCGAGTTGAACGGGAGAATGTGAAAAGTGTTCATATGTAGTAAAAACCTGAGAAATCCGTCCGTTTTCGTCATTTGTTATCGAATCGACTTAAAGCCAGATCGTCACACTGGCCGCTCTTCTCTCTGAAACGGTTGTACTTATCGTCTGCAAAGCTATGTCGAGTGCTGCGGCATGCGGAGACACTAAAAGCACCATAGTAGAACACAGATGAAGCTTCTAAGTTGATGTAATAGTCAGTAAGAAGTAGTACAATTCAAGTTTTAGGTATTGATTATTGACTTTTTAGCTGGCTTTGGTGCCTTGGACATGAGCTAGGACCTTAAGATTCTGCATGAAAGGAGGACTAGCAGCCGAGTTGCACGGGAGAATGTGAAAAGTGTTCATATGTAGTAAAAACCAGAGAAATCCGGCCGTGTTCGACATTTGTTATCGAATCGACTTAAAGCCAGATCGTCACATTGGCCGCTCTTCTCTCTGAAACGGTTGTACTTATCGTCTGCAAAGCTATGTCGCGTGCTGCGGCATGCGGAGACACTAAAAGCCCCATAGTAGAACACAGATGAAGCTTCTAAGTTGATGTAATAGCCAGTAAGAAGTAGTACAATTCAAGTTTTAGGTATCGATTGTTGACTTTTTACCCTTCTTTGGTGCCTTGGGCATGAGCTAGGAACTTAAGATTTTGCATGATAGGAGGTCTAGCAGCCGCGTTGCACGTGAGAATGTGAAAAGTGTTCATATGTAGTAAAAACCTGAGAAATCTGTCCGTTTTCGTCATTTGTTATCGAATCGACTTAAAGCCAGATCGTCACATTGGCCGCTCTTCTCTCTGAAACGGTTGTACTTATCGTCTGCAAAGCTATGTCGAGTGCTGCGGTATGCGGAGACACTAAAAGCACCATAGTAGAACACAGATGAAGCTTCTAAGTTGATGTAATAGCCAGTAAGAAGTAGTACAATTCAAGTTATAGGTATCGATTATTGACTTTTTAGCTGGCTTTGGTACCTTGGACATGAGCTAGGACCTTATGATTCTGCATGAAAGGAGGACTAGCAGCCCAGTTGCACGGGAGAATGTGAAAAGTGTTCATATGTAGTAAAAACCTGAGAAATTCGTCCGTTTCTGCCATTTGTTATGGAATCGACTTAAAGCCAGATCGACACATTGGCCGCTCTTCTCTCTGAAACTGTTATGTACTTATCGTCTGCAAAGCTATGTCGCGTGCTGCGGTATGCGGAGATACTAAAAGCACCATAGTAGAACACAGATGAAGCTTCTAAGCTGATGTAATACCCAGGAGGAAGTAGTACAATTCATGTTATAGGTATCGATTATTGACTTCTTAGCTGGGTTTGGTGACTTGAACATGAGCTAGGACCTTAAGATTCTGCATGAAAGGAGGACTAGCAGCCGAGTTGCACGGGAGAATGTGAAAAGTGTTCATATGTAGTAAAAACCAGAGAAATCCGTCCGTGTTCGACATTTGTTATCGAATCGACTTAAAGCCAGATCGTCACATTGGCCGTTCTTCTCTCTGAAACGGTTGTACTTATCGTCTGCAAAGCTATGTCGCGTGCTGCGGTATGCGGAGACACTAAAAGCCCCATAGTAGAACACAGATGAAGCTTCTAAGTTGATGTAATAGCCAGTAAGAAGTAGTACAATTCCAGTTTTAGGTATCGATTATTGACTTTCTAGCTGGCTTTGGTGCCTTGGACATGAGCTAGGACCTTAAGAATCTGCATGGAAGGAGGACTAGCAGCCGAGTTGCACGGGAGAATGTGAAAAGTGTTCATATGTAGTAAAAACATGAGAAACCCGTCCGTTTTCGTCATTTGTTATCGAATCGACTTAAAGCTAGATCGTCACATTGGCCGCACTTCTCTCTGAAACGGTTGTACTAATCGACTGCAAAGCTATGTCGCGTGCTGCCGTATGCGGAGACACTAAAAGCACCATAGTAGAACACAGATGAAGCTTCTAAGTTGATGTAATAGTCAGTAAGAAGTAGTACAATTCAAGTTTTAGGTATTGATTATTGACTTTTTAGCTGGCCTTGGTGCCTTGGACATGAGCTAGGACCTTAAGATTCTGCATGAAAGGAGTACTAGCAGACGAGTTGCACGGGAGAATGTGAAAAGTTTTAATATGTAGTAAAAACCAGAGGAATCCGTCCGTGTTCGACATTTGTTATCGAATCGACTTAAAGCCAGATCGTCACATTGGCCGCTCTTCTCTCTGAAACGGTTGTACTTATCGTCTGCAAAGCTATGTCGAGTGCTGCGGCATGCGGAGACACTAAAAGCACCATAGTAGAACACAGATGAAGCTTCTAAGTTGATGTAATAGTCAGTAAGAAGTAGTATAATTCAAGTTTTAGGTATTGATTATTGACTTTTTAGCTGGCTTTGGAGACTTGGACATGAGCTAGGACCTTAAGATTCTGCATGAAAGGAGGACTAGCAGCCGAGTTGCACGGGAGAATGTGAAAAGTGTTCATATGTATTAAAAACCAGAGAAATCCGTCCGTGTTCGACATTTGTTATCGAATCGACTTAAAGCCAGATCGTCACATTGGCCGTTCTTCTCTCTGAAACGGTTGTACTTATCGTCTGCAAAGCTATGTCGCGTGCTGCGGTATGCTGAGACACTAAAAGCCCCATAGTAGAACACAGATGAAGCTTCTAAGTTGATGTAATAGCCAGTAAGAAGTAGTACAATTCCAGTTTTAGGTATCGATTATTGACTTTCTAGCTGGCTTTGGTGCCTTGTACATGAACTAGGACCTTAAGATTCTGCATGAAATTAGGACTAGCAGCCGAGTTGAACGGGAGAATGTGAAAAGTGTTCATATGTAGTTAAAACCGAAAAATAAGTTCGTTATCGTCATTTGTTATCGAATTAACTTAAAGCCAGATCGTCACATTGGCCGCTCTTCTCTCTGAAACGGTAGTACTTACCTTCTGCAAAGCTATGTCGCGTGCTGCGGTTTGTGGAGACACTAAATGCACCATAGTAGAACACAGATGAATCTTCTAAGTTGATGTAATAGCTAGTAAGAAGTAGTACAATTTAAATTTTAGATATCGATTATTGACTTATTAGCTGGCTTTGGTGCCTTGGACATGAGCTAGGACCTAGAGAATCTGCATGGAAGGAGGACTAGCAGCCGAGTTGCACGGGAGAATGTGAAAAGTGTTCATATGTAGTAAAAACATGAGAAACCCGTCCGTTTTCGTCATTTGTTATCGAATCCACTTAAAGCCAGATCGTCACATTGGCCGCACTTCTCTCTGAAACGGTTGTACTTATCGTGTGAAAGCTATGTCGCGTGCTCCGGTTTGCGGAGACACTAAAAGCACCATAGTAGAACACAGATGAAGCTTCTAAGATGATGTAATAGCCAGTAAGAATTAGTACAATACCAGTTTTAGGTATTGATTATTGACTTTTTAGCTGGCTTTGGTGCCTTGGACATGAGCTAGGACCTTAAGATTCTGCATGTAAGGAGGACTAGCAGCCGAGATGCACGGGAGAATGTGAAAAGTGTTCATACGTAGTAAAAACCTGAGAAATCCGTCCGTTTTCGTCGTTTGTTATCGAATCGACTTAAAGCCTGATCGTCACATTGGGAGCTCTTTTCTCTGAAACGCTTGCACTTATCGCCTGCAAAGCTATGTCGCGTGCTGCAGTATGCGGAGACACTAAAAGCAGCATAGTAGAACACAGATGAAGCTTCTATGTTGATGTAATAGCTAGTAAGAAGTAGTACAATTGAAATGTTAGATATCGATTATTGACTTTTTAGCTGGCTTTGGTGCCTTGGACATGAGCTAGGACCTTACGATTCTGCATGAAAGGAGGACTAGCAGCCGAGTTGCACGGGAGAATGTGAAAAGTAATCATATGTAGTAAAAACCAGGGAAATCCGTCCGTGTTCGACATTTGTTATCGAATCGACTTAAAGCCAGATCGTCACATTGGCCGCTCTTCTCTCTGAAACGGTTGTACTTATCGTCTGCAAAGCTATGTCGAGTGCTGCGGCATGCGGAGACACTAAAAGCACCATAGTAGAACACAGATGAAGCTTCCAAGTTGATGTTATAGCCAGTAAGAAGTAGTACAATTCAAGTTTTAGGTATCGATTGTTGACTTTTTACCCTTTTTTGGTGCCTTGGGCATGAGCTAGGAACTTAAGATTTTGCAAGATAGGAGGTCTAGCAGCCGCGTTGCACGTGAGAATGTGAAAAGTGTGCATATTTAGTAAAAACCTGAGAAATCCGTCCGTGTTCGACATTTGTTATCGAATCGACTTAAAGCCAGGTCGGGACATTGGGCGCTCTACTCTCTAAAACGGTTGTACTTATCGTCTGCAAAGCTATTTCGCGTGCTGCGGTATGCGGAGACACTAAAAGCATCATAGTAGAACACAGATGAAGCTTCTAAGTTGATGTAATAGCCAGTAAGAAGTAGTACAATTCAAGTTATAGGTATCGATTATTGACTTTTTAGCTGGCTTTGGTGCCTTGGACATGAGCTAGGACCTTAAAATTCTGCATGAAAGGAGGACTAACAGCCAAGTTGCACGGAAGAATTTGAAAAGTGTTCATATATAGTAAAAACCTGAGAAATACGTCCGTTTTCGTCATTTGTTATCGAATCGACTTAAAGCCAGATCGTCACATTGGCCGCTCTTCTCTCTGAAACGGATGTACTTATCGTCTGCAAAGCTATGTCGCGTGCTGCGGTATGTGGAGACACTAAAAGCACCATAGTAGGACACAGATGAAGCTGCCAAGTTGATGTAATAGCCAGTAAGAAGTAGTACAATTCAAGTTTCAGGTATCGATTATTGACTTTTTAGCTGGCTTTGGTGCCTTGGACATGAGCTAGGACCTTAAGATTCTTCATTAATGGAGGACTAGCAGCCGAGTTGCACGGGAGAATGTGAAAAGTGTTCATATGTAGTAAAAGCCTGAGAAATCCGTCCGTGTTCGACATTTGTTATCGAATCGACTTAAACCAGATCGTCACATTGGCCGCTCTTCTCTCTGAAACGGTTGTACTTATTGTCTGCAAAGCTATGTCGAGTGCGGCGGTATGCGGAGACACTATAAGCACCATAGTAGAATACAGATGAAGCCTCCAATTTGATGTAATAGCCAGTAAGAAGTAGTATAATTCAACTTTTAGGTATCGATTATTGACTTTTTAGCTGGCTTTGGTGACTTGAACATGGCTAGAACCTTAAGATTCTGCATGAAAGGAGGACTAGCAGCCGAGTTGCACGGGAGAATGTGAAAAGTGTTCATATGTAGTAAAAACGTTAAAAATCCGTTCCTTATCATCATTGTTATCGAATCGACTTAAAGCCAGATCGTCACATTAGCCGCTCTTCTCTCTGAAACGGTTGTACTTATCGACTGCAAAGCTATGTCGCGTGCTGCGGTATGCGGACACACTAAAAGCACCATAGTAGAACACAGATGAAGCTTCTAAGTTGATGTAATAGTCAGTAAGAAGTAGTAGAATTCAAGTTTTAAGTATTGATTATTGACTATTTTGCTGGCTTTGGTGCCTTGGACATGAGCTAGGACCTTAAGATTCTGCATGAAAGGAGGACTAGCAGCCGAGTTGCACGGGAGAATGTGAAAAGTGTTCATATGTAGTAAAAACCAGAGAAATCCGTCCGTGGACGACATTTGTTATCGAATCGACTTAAAGCCAGATCGTCACATTGGCCGCTCTTCTCTCTGAAACGGTTGTACTTATCGTCTGCAAAGCTATGTCGAGTGCTGCGGCACGCGGAGACACTAAAAGCACCATAGTAGAACACAGATGAAGCTTCTAAGTTGATGTAATAGCCAGTAAGAAGTAGTACAATTCAAGTTTTAGGTATCGATTATTGACTTTTTAGCTGGCTTTGGTACCTTGGACATGAGCTAGGACCTTATGATTCTGCATGAAAGGAGGACTAGCAGCCAAGTTGCACGGGAGAATGTGAAAAGTGTTCATATGTAGTAAAAACCTGAGAAATCCGTCAGTTTCCGCCATTTGTTATGGAATCGACTTAAAGCCAGATCGTCACATTGGCCGCTCTTCTCTCTGAAACGGTTGTATTTATCGTCTGCAAAGCTATGTCGCGTGCTGCGGTATGTGGAGACACTAAAAGCCCCATAGTAGGACACAGATGAAGCTGCCAAGTTGATGTAATCGCCAGTAAGAAGTAGTACAATTCAAGTTTCAGGTATCGATTATTGACTTTTTAGCTGGCTTTGGTGCCTTGGACATGAGCTAGGACCTTAAGATTTTTCATTAATGGAAGACTAGCAGCCGAGTTGCACGGGAGAATGTGAAAAGTGATCATATGTAGTAAAAGCTTGAGAAATCCGTCCGTGTTCGACATTTGTTATCGAATCGACTTAAACCAGATCGTCACATTGGCCGCTCTTCTCTCTGAAACGGTTGTACTTATTGTCTGCAAAGCTATGTCGAGTGCTGCGGTATGCGGAAACACTAAAAGCACCATAGTAGAACACAGATGAAGCTTCTAAGTTGATGTAATAGCCAGTAAGAAGTAGTACAATTCTAGTTATAGGTATCGATTATTGACTTTTTAGCTGGCTTTGGTACCTTTGACATGAGCTAGGACCTTATGATTCTGCATGAAAGGAGGACTAGCAGCCGAGTTGCACTGGAGAATGTGGAAAATGTTCATATGTAGTAAAAACCTGAGAAATCCTTCCGTTTTCGTCATTTGTTATCGAATTGACTTAAAGCCAGATCGTCACATTGGCCGCTCTTCTCTCTGAAACGGTTGTACTTATCGACTGCAAAGCTATGTCGCGTGCTGCGGTATGCGGAGACACTAAAAGCACCATAGTAGAACACAGATGAAGCCTCTAATTTGATGTAATAGCCATTAAGAAGTAGTATAATTCAAGTTTTAGGTATCGATTATTGACTTTTTAGCTGGCTTTGGTGCCTTGGACATGGCTAGGACCTTAAGATTCTGCATGAAAGGAGGACTAGCAGCCGAGTTGCACGGGAGAATGTGAAAAGTGTTCATATGTAGTAAAAACCTTAAAAATCCGTTCGTTACCGTCATTGTTATCGAATCGACTTAAAGCCAGATCGTCACATTGGCCGCTCTTCTCTCTGAAACGGTTGTACTTATCGACTGCAAAGCTATGTCGCGTGCTGCGGTATGCGGAGACACTAAAAGCACCATAGTTGAACACACATGAAGCTTCTAAGTTGATGAAATAGCCAGTAAGAAGAAGTACAATTCAAGTTTTAGGTATCGATTATTGACTTTTTAGCTGGCTTTGGTGCCTTGGACGTGAGCTAGGACCTTAAAATTCTGCATGAAAGGACGACTAACAGCCAAGTTGCACGGAAGAATGTGAAAAGTGTTAATATATAGTAAAAACCTGAGAAATACGTCCGTTTTCGTCATTTGTTATCGAATCGACTTAAAGCCAGATCGTCACATTGGCCGCTCTTCTCTCTGAAACGGTTGTACTTATTGTCTGCAAAGCTATGTCGAGTGCTGTGGTATGCGGAAACACTAAAAGCACCATAGTAGAACACAGATGAAGCTTCTAAGTTGATGTAATAGCCAGTAAGAAGTAGTACAATTCTAGTTATAGGTATCGATTATTGACTTTTTAGCTGGCTTTGGTACCTTTGACATGAGCTAGGACCTTATGATTCTGCATGAAAGGAGGACTAGCAGCCGAGTTGCACTGGAGAATGTGGAAAATGTTCATATGTAGTAAAAACCTGAGAAATCCTTCCGTTTTCGTCATTTGTTATCGAATTGACTTAAAGCCAGATCGTCACATTGGCCGCTCTTCTCTCTGAAACGGTTGTACTTATCGACTGCAAAGCTATGTCGCGTGCTGCGGTATGCGGAGACACTAAAAGCACCATAGTAGAACACAGATGAAGCCTCTAATTTGATGTAATAGCCATTAAGAAGTAGTATAATTCAAGTTTTAGGTATCGATTATTGACTTTTTAGCTGGCTTTGGTGCCTTGGACATGGCTAGGACCTTAAGATTCTGCATGAAAGGAGGACTAGCAGCCGAGTTGCACGGGAGAATGTGAAAAGTGTTCATATGTAGTAAAAACCTTAAAAATCCGTTCGTTACCGTCATTGTTATCGAATCGACTTAAAGCCAGATCGTCACATTGGCCGCTCTTCTCTCTGAAACGGTTGTACTTATCGACTGCAAAGCTATGTCGCGTGCTGCGGTATGCGGGGACACTAAAAGCACCATAGTTGAACACACATGAAGCTTCTAAGTTGATGAAATAGCCAGTAAGAAGAAGTACAATTCAAGTTTTAGGTATCGATTATTGACTTTTTAGCTGGCTTTGGTGCCTTGGACGTGAGCTAGGACCTTAAAATTCTGCATGAAAGGACGACTAACAGCCAAGTTGCACGGAAGAATGTGAAAAGTGTTAATATATAGTAAAAACCTGAGAAATACGTCCGTTTTCGTCATTTGTTATCGAATCGACTTAAAGCCAGATCGTCACATTGGCCGCTCTTCTCTCTGAAACGGTTGTACTTATTGTCTGCAAAGCTATGTCGCGTGCTGCGGTATGTGGAGACACTAAAAGCACCATAGTAGAACACAGATGAAGCTTCCAAGTTGATGTAATAGCCAGTAAGAAGTAGTAAAATTCAAGTTTTAGGTATCGATTGTTGATTTTTTAGCTGTCTTTGGTGCCTTGGACATGAGCTAGGACCTTAAGATTCTTCATTAATGGAGGACTAGCAGACGAGTTGCACGGGAGAATATGAAAAGTGTTCATATGTAGTAAAAGCCTGAGAAATCCGTCCGTGTTCGACATTTGTTATCGAATCGACTTAAAGCCAGATCGTCACATAGGCCGCTCTTCTCACTGAAACGGTTGTACTTATTGTCTGCAAAGCTATGTCGAGCGCTGCTGTATGCGGAGACACTAAAAGCACCATAGTAGAACACAGATGAAGCTTCTAAGTTGATGTAATAGCCAGTAAGAAGTAGTACAATTCAAGTTATAGGTATCGATTATTGACTTCTTAGCTTGCTTTGGTGACTTGACCATGAGCTAGGACCTTAAGATTCTGCATGAAAGGAGGACTAGCAGCCGAGTTTCACGGGAGGATGTGGAAAATGTTCATATGTAGTAAAAGCCTGAGAAATCCGTTCGTTATCGTCATTTGTTATCGAATTGACTTAAAGCCAGATCGTCACATTGGCCGCTCTTCTCTCTGAAACGGTTGTACTTATCGTCTGCAAAGCTATGTCGCGTGCTGCGGTATGCGGAGACACTAAAAGCACCATAGTAGAACACAGATGAAGCTTCTAAGTTGATGTAATAGCCAGTAAGAAGTAGTACAATTCAAGTTTTAGGTATCGATTGTTGACTTTTTACCCTTCTTTGGTGCCTTGGGCATGAGCTAGGAACTTAAGATTTTACATGATAGGAGGTCTAGCAGCCGCGTTGCACGTGAGAATGTGAAAAGTGTTCATATGTAGTAACAACCTGAGAAATCCGTCCGTTTTCCTCATTTGTTATCGAATCGACTTAAAGCCAGATCGTCACGTTGGGCGCTCTACTCTCTAAAACGGTTGTACTTATCGTCTGCAAAGCTATGTCGCGTGCTGCGGTATGCGGAGACACTAAAAGCACCATAGTAGAACACACATGAAGCTTCTAAGTTGATGTAATAGCCAGTAAGAAGAAGTACAATTCAAGTTATAGGTATCGATTATTGACTTTTTAGCTGGCTTTGGTGCCTTGCACATGAGCTAGGACCTTAAAATTCTGCATGAAAGGACGGCTAACAGCCAAGTTGCATGGAAGAATGAGAAAAGTGTTCATATATAGTAAAAACCTGAGAAATCCGTCCGTTTTGGTCATTTATTATCGAATCGACTTAAAGCCAGATCGTCACATTGGCCGCTCTTCTCTCTGAAACGGTTGTACTTATCGTCTGCAAAGCTATGTCGCGTGCTGCGGTATGTGGAGACACTAAAAGCACCATAGTAGAACACAGATGAAGCTTCCAAGTTGATGAAATAGCCAGTAAGAAGTAGTAAAATTCAAGTTTTAGGTATCGATTATTGACTTTGTAGCTGTCTTTGGTGCCTTGGACATGAGCTAGGACCTTAAGATTCTTCATTAATGGAGGACTAGCAGACGAGTTGCACGGGAGAATGTGAAACGTGTTCATATGTAGTAAAAGCCTGAGAAATCCGTCCGTGTTCGACATTTGTTATCGAATCGACTTAAAGCCAGATCGTCACATTGGCCACTCTTCTCTCTCAAACGGTTGTACTTATTGTCTGCAAAGCTATGTCGAGCGCTGCTGTATGCGGAGACTCTAATAGCACCATAGTAGAACACAGATGAAGCTTCTAAGTTGATGTAATAGCCAGTAAGAAGTAGTACAATTGAAGTTATAGGTATCGATTATTGACTTTTTAGCTGGCTTTGGTACCTTGTACATGAGCTAGGACCTTATGATTCTGCATGAAAGGAGGACTAGCACCCCAGTTGCACGGGAGAATGTGAAAAGTGTTCATATGTAGTAAAAACCAAAGAAATCCGTCTGTTTCCGCCATTTGTTATCGAATCGACTTAAAGCCAGATCGTCACATTGGCCGCTCTTCTCTCTGAAACGGTTGTACTTATCGTCTGCAAACCTATGTCGCGTGCTGCGGTATGCGGAGACACTAAAAGCACCATAGTAGAACACAGATGAAGCTTCTAAGCTGATGTAATAGCCAGTAAGAAGTAGTACAATTCGTGTTATAGGTATCGATTATTGACTTCTTAGCTTGCTTTGGTGACTTGACCATGAGCTAGGACCTTAAGATTCTGCATGAAAGGAGGACTAGCAGCCGAGTTGCACTGGAGAATGTGGAAAATGTTCATATGTAATAAAAACCTGAGAAATCCTTCCGTTTTCGTCATTTGTTATCGAATTGACTTAAAGCCAGATCGTCACATTGGCCGCTCTTCTCTCTGAAACGGTTGTACTTATCGACTGCAAAACTATGTCGCGTGCTGCGGTATGCGGAGACAATAAAAGCATTATAGTAGAACACAGTTGAAGCCTCTAATTTGATGTAATAGCCAGTAAGAAGTAGTATAATTCAAGTTTTAGGTATCGATTATTGACTTTTTAGCTGGCTTTGGTGCCTTGGACATGGCTAGGACCTTAAGATTCTGCATGAAAGGAGGACTAGCAGCCGAGTTGCACGGGAGGATGTGGAAAATGTTCATATGTAGTAAAAACCTGAGAAATCCGATCGTTATCGTCATTTGTTACCGAATTGACTTAAAGCCAGATCGTCACATTGGCCGCTCTTCTCTCTGAAACGGTTGTACTTATCGTCTGCAAAGCTATGTCGCGTGCTGCGGTATGCGGAGACACTAAAAGCACCATAGTAGAACACAGATGAAGCTTCTAAGTTGATGTAATAGCCAGTAAGAAGTAGTACAATTCAAGTTTTAGGTATCGATTGTTGACTTTTTACCCTTCTTTGGTGCCTTGGGCATGAGCTAGGAACTTAAGATTTTACATGATAGGAGGTCTAGCAGCCGCGTTGCACGTGAGAATGTGAGAAGTGTTCATATGTAGTAAAAACCTGAGAAATCCGTCCGTTTTTCTCATTTGTTATCGAATCGACTTAAAGCCAGATCGTCACGTTGGGCGCTCTACTCTCTAAAACGGTTGTACTTATCGTGTGATAAGCCATGTCGCGTGCTGCGGTATGCGGAGACACTAAAAGCACCATAGTAGAACACACATGAAGCTTCTAAGTTGATGTAATAGCCAGTAAGAAGAAGTACAATTCAAGTTATAGGTATCGATTATTGACTTTTTAGCTGGCTTTGGTGCCTTGGACATGAGCTAGGACCTTAAAATTCTGCATGAAAGGACGGCTAACAGCCAAGTTGCACGGAAGAATGAGAAAAGTGTTCATATATAGTAAAAACCTGAGAAATCCGTCCGTTTTGGTCATTTGTTATCGAATCGACTTAAAGCCAGATCGTCACATTGGCCGCTCTTCTCTCTGAAACGGTTGTACTTATCGTCTGCAAAGCTATGTCGCGTGCTGCGGTATGTGGAGACACTAAAAGCACCATAGTAGAACACAGATGAAGCTTCCAAGTTGATGTAATAGCCAGTAAGAAGTAGTAAAATTCAAGTTTTAGGTATCGATTATTGACTTTTTAGCTGTCTTTGGTGCCTTGGACATGAGCTAGGACCTTAAGATTCTTCATTAATGGAGGACTAGCAGACGAGTTGCACGGGAGAATGTGAAAAGTGTTCATATGTAGTAAAAGCCTGAGAAATCCGTCCGTGTTCGACATTTGTTATCGAATCGACTTAAAGCCAGATCGTCACATTGGCCACTCTTCTGTCTCAAACGGTTGTACTTATTGTCTGCAAAGCTATGGCGCGTGCTGCGGTATGCGGAGACACTAAAAGCACCATAGTAGAACACAGATGAAGCTTCTAAGCTGATGTAATAGCCAGTAAGAAGTAGTACAATTCGTGTTATAGGTATCGATCATTGACTTCTTAGCTTGCTTTGGTGACTTGACCATGAGCTAGGACCTTAAGATTCTGCATGAAAGGAGGACGAGCAGCCGAGTTGCACGGGAGAATGTGGAAAATGTTCATATGTAGTAAAAACCTGAGAAATCCTTCCGTTTTCGTCATTTGTTATCGAATTGACTTAAAGCCAGATCGTCACATTGGCCGCTCTTCTCTCTGAAACGGTTGTACTTATCGTCTGCAAAGCTATGTCGCGTGCTGCGGTATGCGGAGACACTAAAAGCACCATAGTAGAACACAGATGAAGCTTCTAAGTTGATGTAATATCCAGTAAGAAGTAGTACAATTCAAGTTTTAGGTATCGATTATTGAATTTTTAGCTGTCTTTGGTGCCTTGGACATGAGCTAGGGCCTTAAGATTCTGCATGAAAGGAGGACTAGCAGCGGAGTTGCGAGGGAGAAAGTGAAAAGTGTTCATATGTAGTAAAAACCTGAGAAATCCGTCCGTTTTCCTCATTTGTTATCGAATCGACTTAAAGCCAGATCGTCACGTTGGGCGCTCTACTCTCTAAAACGGTTGTACTTATCAACTGCAAAGCTATGTCGAGCGCTGCTGTATGCGGATACACTAATAGCACCATAGTAGAACACAGATGAAGCTTCTAAGTTGATGTAATAGCCAGTAAGAAGTACTACAATTCAAGTTATAGGTGTCGATTATTGACTTTTTAGCTGGCTTTGGTACCTTGTACATGAGCTACGACCTTATGATTCTGCATGAAAGGAGGACTAGCAGCCCAGTTGCACGGGAGAATGTGAAAAGTGTTCATATGTAGTAAAAACCAAAGAAATCCGTCCGTTTTCCTAATTTGTTATCGAATCGACTTAAAGCCAGATCGTCACGTTGGGCGCTCTACTCTCTAAAACGGTTGTACTTATCGTCTGCAAAGCTATGTCGCGTGCTGCGGTATGCGGAGACACTAAAAGCACCATAGTAGAACACACATGAAGCTTCTAAGTTGATGTAATAGCCAGTAAGAAGAAGTACAATTCAAGTTATAGGTATCGATTATTGACTTTTTAGCTGGCTTTGGTGCCTTGGACATGAGCTAGGACCTTAAAATTCTGCATGAAAGGACGGCTAACAGCCAAGTTGCACGGAAGAATGAGAAAAGTGTTCATATATAGTAAAAACCTGAGAAATCCGTCCGTTTTGGTCATTTGTTATCGAATCGACTTAAAGCCAGATCGTCACATTGGCCGCTCTTCTCTCTGAAACGGTTGTACTTATCGTCTGCAAAGCTATGTCGCGTGCTGCGGTATGTGGAGACACTAAAAGCACCATAGTAGAACACAGATGAAGCTTCCAAGTTGATGTAATAGCCAGTAAGAAGTAGTAAAATTCAAGTTTTAGGTATCGATTATTGACTTCTTAGCTGTCTTTGGTGCCTTGGACATGAGGTAGGACCTTAAGATTCTTCATTAATGGAGGACTAGCAGACGAGTTGCACGGGAGAATGTGAAAAGTGTTCATATGTAGTAAAAGCCTGAGAAATCCGTCCGTGTTCGACATTTGTTACCGAATCGACTTAAAGCCAGATCGTCACATTGGCCACTCTTCTCTCTCAAACGGTTGTACTTATTGTCTGCAAAGCTATGTCGAGCGCTGCTGTATGCGGAGACACTAATAGCACCATAGTAGAACACAGATGAAGCTTCTAAGTTGATGTAATAGCCAGTAAGAAGTAGTACAATTCAAGTTTTAGGTATCGATTATTGACTTTTTAGCTGGCTTTGGTACCTTGTACATGAGCTAGGACCTTATGATTCTGCATGAAAGGAGGACTAGCAGCCCAGTTGCACGGGAGAATGTGAAAAGTGTTCATATGTAGTAAAAACCAAAGAAATCCGTCTGTTTCCGCCATTTGTTATCGAATCGACTTAAAGCCAGATCGTCACATTGGCCGCTCTTCTCTCTGAAACGGTTGTACTTATCGTCTGCAAAGCTATGTCGCGTGCTGCGGTATGCGGAGACACTAAAAGCACCATAGTAGAACACAGATTAAGCTTCTAAGCTGATGTAATAGCCAGTAAGAAGTAGTGCAATTCGTGTTATAGGTATCGATTATTGACTTCTTAGCTTGCTTTGGTGACTTGACCATGAGCTAGGACCTTAAGATTCTGCATGAAAGGAGGACTAGCAGCCGAGTTGCACGGGAGAATGTGGAAAATGTTCATATGTAGTAAAAACCTGAGAAATCCTTCCGTTTTCGTCATTTGTTATCGAATTGACTTAAAGCCAGATCGTCACATTGGCCGCTCTTCTCTCTGAAACGGTTGTACTTATCGTCTGCAAAGCTATGTCGCGTGCTGCGGTATGCGGAGACACTAAAAGCACCATAGTAGAACACAGATGAAGCTTCTAAGTTGATGTAATAGCCAGTAAGAAGTAGTACAATTCAAGTTTTAGGTATCGATTATTGAATTTTTAGCTGGCTTTGGTGCCTTGGACATGAGCTAGGGCCTTAAGATTCTGCATGAAAGGAGGACCAGCAGCGGAGTTGCGAGGGAGAAAGTGAAAAGTGTTCATATGTAGTAAAAACCTGAGAAATCCGTCAGTTTCCGCCATTTGTTATGGAATCGACTTAAAGCCAGTTCGTCACATTGGCCGCTCTGCTCTCTGAAACGGTTGTACTTAACGTCTGCAAAGCTATGTCACGTGCTGCGGTATGCGGAGACACTAAAAGCACCATAGTAGAACACAGATGAAGCTTCTAAGCTGATGTAATAGCCAGTAAGAAGTAGTACAATTCATGTTATAAGTATCGATTATTGGCTTCTTAGCTGGCTTTGGTGACTTGAACATGAGCTAGGACCTTAAGATTCTGCATGAAAGGAGGACTAGCAGCCGAGTTGCACGGGAGAATGTGGAAAATGTTCATATGTAGTAAAAACCTGAGAAATCCTTCCGTTTTCGTCATTTGTTATCGAATTGACTTAAAGCCAGATCGTCACATTGGCCGCTCTTCTCTCTGAAACGGTTGTACTTATCGACTGCAAAGCTATGTCGCGTGCTGCGGTATGCGGAGACACTAAAAGCATTATAGTAGAACACAGATGAAGCCTCTAATTTGATGTAATAGCCAGTAAGAAGTAGTATAATTCAAGTTTTAGGTATCGATTATTGACTTTTTAGCTTTCTTTGGTGCCTTGGACATGGCTAGGACCTTAAGATTCTGCATGAAAGGAGGACTAGCAGCCGAGTTGCACGGGAGAATGTGAAAAGTGTTCATATGTAGTAAAAACCTTAAAAATCCGTTCGTTATCGTCATTGTTATCGAATCGACTTAAAGCGAGATCGTCACATTGGCCGCTCTTCTCTCTGAAACGGTGGTACTTATCGTCTGCAAAGCTATGTCGCGTGCTGCGGTATGTGGAGACACTAAAAGCACCATAGTAGAACACAGATGAAGCTTCTAAGTTGATGTAATAGCCAGTAAGAAGTAGTACAATTCAAGTTATAGTTATCGATTATTGACTTTTTAGCTGGCTTTGGTACATTGTACATGAGCTAGGACCTTATGATTCTGCATGAAAGGAGGACTAGCAGCCCAGTTGCACGGGAGATTGTGAAAAGTGTTCATATGTAGTAAAAACCAAAGAAATCCGTCTGTTTCCGCCATTTGTTATCGAATCGACTTAAAGCCAGATCGTCACATTGGCCGCTCTTCTCTCTGAAACGGTTGTACTTATCGTCTGCAAAGCTATGTCGCGTGCTGCGGTATGCGGAGACACTAAAAGCACCATAGTAGAACACAGATGAAACTTCTAAGCTGATGTAATAGCCAGTAAGAAGTAGTACAAATCGTGTTATAGGTATCGATTATTGACTTCTTAGCTTGCTTTGGTGACTTGACCATGAGCTAGGACCTTAAGATTCTGCATGAAACGAGGACTAGCAGCCGAGTTGCACGGGAGAATGTGGAAAATGTTCATATGTAGTAAAAACCTGAGAAATCCTTCCGTTTTCGTCATTTGTTATCGAATTGACTTAAAGCCAGATCGTCACATTGGCCGCTCTTCTCTCTGAAACGGTTGTACTTATCGTCTGCAAAGCTATGTCGCGTGCTGCGGTATGCGGAGACACTAAAAGCATTATAGTAGAACACAGATGGAGCCTCTAATTTGATGTAATAGCCAGAAAGAAGTAGTATAATTCAAGTTTTAGGTATCGATTATTGACTTTTTAGCTGGCTTTGGTGCCTTGGACATGGCTAGGACCTTAAGATTCTGCATTAAAGGAGGACTAGCAGCCGAGTTGCACGGGAGGATGTGGAAAATGTTCATATGTAGTAAAAACCTGAGAAATCCTTTCGTTATCGTCATTTGTTATCGAATTGACTTAAAGCCAGATCGTCACATTGGCCGCTCTTCTCTCTGAGACGGTTGTACTTATCGTCTGCAAAGCTATGTCGCGTGCTGCGGTATGCGGAGACACTAAAAGCACCATAGTAGAACACAGATGAAGCTTCTAAGTTGATGTAATAGCCAGTAAAAAGTAGTACAATTCAAGTTTTAGGTATCGATTGTTGACTTTTTACCCTTCTTTGGTGCCTTGGGCATGAGCTAGGAACTTAAGATTTTACATGATAGGAGGTCTAGCAGCCGTGTTGCACGTGGGAAAGTGAAAAGTGTTCATATGTAGTAAAAACCTGAGAAATCCGTCCGTTTTCCTCATTTGTTATCGAATCCACTTAAAGCCAGATCGTCTCGTTGGGCGCTCTACTCTCTAAAACGGTTGTACTTATCGTCTGCAAAGCTATGGCGCGTGCTGCGGTATGCGGAGACACTAAAAGCACCATAGTAGAACACACATGAAGCTTCTAAGTTGATGTAATAGCCAGTAAGAAGAAGTACAATTCAAGTTATAGGTATCGATTATTGACTTTTTAGCTGGCTTTGGTGCCTTGGACATGAGCTAGGACCTTAAACTTCTGCATGAAAGGACGGCTAACAGCCAAGTTGCACGGAAGAATGAGAAAAGTGTTCATATATAGTTAAAACCTGAGAAATCCGTCCGTTTTGGTCTTTTGTTATCGAATCGACTTAAAGCCAGATCGTCACATTGGCCGCTCTTCTCTCTGAAACGGTTGTACTTATCGTCTGCAAAGCTATGTCGCGTGCTGCGGTATGTGGAGACACTAAAAGCACCATAGTAGAACACAGATGAAGCTTTCAAGTTGATGTAATATCCAGTAAGAAGTAGTAAAATTCAAGTTTTAGGTATCGATTATTGACTTCTTAGCTGTCTTTGGTGCCTTGGACATGAGCTAGGACCTTAAGATTCTTCATTAATGGAGGACTAGCACACGAGTTGCACGGGAGAATGTGAAAAGTGTTCAAATGTAGTAAAAGCCTGAGAAATCCGTCCGTGTTCGACATTTGTTATCGAATCGACTTAAAGCCAGATCGTCACATTGGCCACTCTTCTCTCTCAAACGGTTGTACTTATTGTCTGCAAAGCTATGTCGAGCGCTGCTGTGTGCGGAGACACTAATAGCACCATAGTAGAACACAGATGAAGCTTCTAAGTTGATGTAATAGCCAGTAAGAAGTAGTACAATTCAAGTTATAGGTATCGATTATTGACTTTTTAGCTGGCTTTGGTACCTTGTACATGAGCTAGGACCTTATGATTCTGCATGAAAGGAGGACTAGCAGCCCAGTTGCACGGGAGAATGTGAAAAGTGTTCATATGTAGTAAAAACCAAAGAAATCCGTCTGTTTCCGCCATTTGTTATCGAATCGACTTAAAGCCAGATCTTCACATTGGCCGCTCTTCTCTCTGAAACGGTTGTACTTATCGTCTGCAAAGCTATGTCGCGTGCTGCGGTATGCGGAGACACTAAAAGCACCATAGTAGAACTCAGATTAAGCTTCTAAGCTGATGTAATAGCCAGTAAGAAGTAGTACAATTCGTGTTATAGGTATCGATTATTGACTTCTTAGCTTGCTTTGGTGACTTGACGATGAGCTAGGACCTTAAGATTCTGCATGAAAGGAGGACTAGCAGCCGAGTTGCACGGGAGAATGTGGAAAATGTTCATATGTGGTAAAAACCTGAGAAATCCTTCCGTTTTCGTCATTTGTTATCGAATTGACTTAAAGCCAGATCGTCACATTGGCCGCTCTTCTCTCTGAAACGGTTGTACTTATCGTCTGCAAAGCTATGTCGCGTGCTGCGGTATGCGGAGACACTAAAAGCACCATAGTAGAACACAGATGAAGCTTCTAAGTTGATGTAATAGCCAGTAAGAAGAAGTACAATTCAAGTTTTAGGTATCGCTTATTGAATTTTTAGCTGGCTTTGGTGCCTTGGACATGAGCTAGGGCCTTAAGATTCTGCATGAAAGGAGGACTAGCAGCGGAGTTGCGAGGGAGAAAGTGAAAAGTGTTCATATGTAGTAAAAACCTGAGAAATCCGTCAGTTTCCGCCATTTGTTATGGAATCGACTTAAAGCCAGTTCGTCACATTGGCCGCTCTTCTCTCTGAAACGGTTGTACTTATCGTCTGCAAAGCTATGTCGCGTGCTGCGGTATGCGGAGACACTAAATGCACCATAGTAGAACACAGAAGAAGCTTCTAAGCTGAAGTAATAGCCAGTAAGAAGTAGTACAATTCATGTTATAAGTATCGATTATTGGCTTCTTAGCTGGCTTTGGTGACTTGAACATGAGCTAGGACTTTAAGATTCTGCATGAAAGGAGGACTAGCAGCCGAGTTGCACTGGAGAATGTGGAAAATATTCATATGTAGTAAAAACCTGAGAAATCCTTCCGTTTTCGTCATTTGTTATCGAATTGACTTAAAGCCAGATCGTCAAATTGGCCGCTCTTCTCTCTGAAACGGTTGTACTTATCGACTGCAAATCTATGTCGCGTGCTGCGGTATGCGGAGACACTAAAAGCACCATAGTAGAAGACAGATGAAGCTACTAAGGCGATGTAATAGCCAGTAAAAAGTAGTACAATTCAAGTGTTAGGTATCGATTATTGACTTTTTAGCTGGCTTTGGTGACTTGGACATGAGCTAAGACCTTAAGATTCTGCATGAAACGAAGACTAGCAGCCGAGTTGCACGGGAGAATGTGAAAAGTGTTCATATGTAGTAAAAACCTGAGAAATCCGTCCGTTTTCGTCATTTGTTATCGAATCGACTTAATGCCAGATCGTCACATTGGCCGCTCTTCTCTCTGAAACGGTTGTACTTATCGTCTGCAAAGCTATGTCGCGTGCTGCGGTATGCGGAGACACTAAAAGAACCATAGTAGAACACAGATGAAGCTTCTAAGCTGATGTAATAGATAGTAAGAAGTAGTACAATTCATGTTATAAGTATCGATTATTGGCTTCTTAGCTGGCTTTGGTGACTTGAACATGAGCTAGGACCTTAAGATTCTGCATGAAAGGAGGACTAGCAGCCGAGTTGCACTGGAGAATGTGGAAAATGTTCATATGTAGTAAAAACCTGAGAAATCCTTCCGTTTTCGTCATTTGTTATCGAATTGACTTAAAGCCAGATCGTCACATTGGCCGCTCTTCTCTCTGAAACGGTTGTACTTATCGACTGCAAAGCTATGTCGCGTGCTGCGGTATGCGGAGACACTAAAAGCATTATAGTAGAACACAGATGAAGCCTCTAATTTGATGTAATAGCCAGTAAGAAGTAGTATAATTCAAGTTTTAGGTATCGATTATTGACTTTTTAGCTGTCTTTGGTGCCTTGGACATGAGCTAGGACCTTAAGATTCTTCATTAATGGAGGACTAGCAGCCGAGTTGCACGGGAGAATGTGAAAAGTGTTCATATGCTGTAAAAGCCTGAGAAATCCGTCCGTGTTCGACATTTGTTATCGAATCGACTTAAAGCCAGATCGTCACATTTGCCGCTCTTCTCTCTGCAACGGTTGTACTTATTGTGTGCAAAGCTATGTCGAGTGCTGCGGTATGTGGAGACACTAAAAGCACCATAGTAGAACACAGATGAAGCTTCTAAGTTGATGTAATAGCCAGTAAGAAGTAGTACAATTCAAGTTATAGGTATCGATTATTGACTTTTTAGCTGGCTTTGGTACATTGTACATGAGCTAGGACCTTATGATTCTGCATGAAAGGAGGACTAGCAGCCCAGTTGCACGGGAGAATGTGAAAAGTGTTCATATGTAGTAAAAACCAAAGAAATCCGTCTGTTTCCGCCATTTGCTATCGAATCGACTTAAAGCCAGATCGTCACATTGGCCGCTCTTCTCTCTGAAACGGTTGTACTTATCGTCTGCAAAGCTATGTCGCGTGCTGCGGTATGCGGAGACACTAAAAGCACCATAGTAGAACACAGATGAAGCTTCTAAGCTGATGTAATAGCCAGTAAGAAGTAGTACAAATCGTGTTATAGGTATCGATTATTGACTTCTTAGCTTGCTTTGGTGACTTGACCATGAGCTAGGACCTTAAGATTCTGCATGAAAGGAGGACTAGCAGCCGAGTTGCACGGGAGAATGTGGAAAATGTTCATATGTAGTAAAAACCTGAGAAATCCTTCCGTTTTCGTCATTTGTTATCGAATTGACTTAAAGCCAGATCGTCACATTGGCCGCTCTTCTCTCTGAAACGGTTGTACTTATCGTCTGCAAAGCTATGTCGCGTGCTGCGGTATGCGGAGACACTAAAAGCATTATAGTAGAACACAGATGAAGCCTCTAATTTGATGTAATAGCCAGAAAGAAGTAGAATAATTCAAGTTTTAGGTATCGATTATTGACTTTTTAGCTGGCTTTGGTGCCTTGGACATGGCTAGGACCTTAAGATTCTGCATGAAAGGAGGACTAGCAGCCGAGTTGCACGGGAGGATGTGGAAAATGTTCATATGTAGTAAAAACCTGAGAAATCCGTTCGTTATCGTCATTTGTTATCGAATTGACTTAGAGCCAGATCGTCACATTGGCCGCTCTTCTCTCTGAAACGGTTGTACTTATCGTCTGCAAAGCTATGTCGCGTGCTGCGGTATGCGGAGACACTAAAAGCACCATAGTAGAACACACATGAAGCTTCTAAGTTGATGTAATAGCCAGTAACAAGAAGTGCAATTCAAGTTATAGGTATCGATTATTGACTTTTTAGCTGGCTTTGGTGCCTTGGACATGAGCTAGGACCTTAAAATTCTGCATGAAAGGACGGCTAACAGCCAAGTTGCACGGAAGAATGAGAAAAGTGTTCATATATAGTTAAAACCTGAGAAATCCGTCCGTTTTGGTCATTTGTTATCGAATCGACTTAAAGCCAGATCGTCACATTGGCCGCTCTTCTCTCTGAAACGGTTGTACTTATCGTCTGCAAAGCTATGTCGCGTGCTGCGGTATGTGGAGACACTAAAAGCACCATAGTAGAACACAGATGAAGCTTCCAAGTTGATGTAATAGCCAGTAAGAAGTAGTAAAATTCAAGTTTTAGGTATCGATTATTGACTTCTTAGCTGTCTTTGGTGCCTTGGACATGAGCTAGGACCTTAAGATTCTTCATTATTGGAGGACTAGCAGACGAGTTGCACGGGAGAATGTGAAAAGTGTTCATATGTAGTAAAAGCGTGAGAAATCCGTCCGTGTTCGACATTTGTTATCGAATCGACTTAAAGCCAGATCGTCACATTGGCCACTCTTCTCTCTCAAACGGTTGTACTTATTGTCTGCAAAGCTATGTCGAGCGCTGCTGTATGCGGAGACACTAATAGCACCATAGTAGAACACAGATGAAGCTTCTAAGTTGATGTAATAGCCAGTAAGAAGTAGTACAATTCAAGTTATAGGTATCGATTATTGACTTTTTAGCTGGCTTTGGTACCTTGTACATGAGCTAGGACCTTATGATTCTGCATGAAAGGAGGACTAGCAGCCCAGTTGCACGGGAGAATGTGAAAAGTGTTCATATGTAGTAAAAACCAAAGAAATCCGTCTGTTTCCGCCATTTGTTATCGAATCGACTTAAAGCCAGATCGTCACATTGGCCGCTCTTCTCTCTGAAACGGTTGTACTTATCGTCTGCAAAGCTATGTCGCGTGCTGCGGTATGCGGAGACACTAAAAGCACCATAGTAGAACACAGATTAAGCTTCTAAGCTGATGTAATAGCCAGTAAGAAGTAGTACAATTCGTGTTATAGGTATCGATTATTGACTTCTTAGCTTGCTTTGGTGACTTGACGATGAGCTAGGACCTTAAGATTCTGCATGAAAGGAGGACTAGCAGCCGAGTTGCACGTGAGAATGTGGAAAATGTTCATATGTAGTAAAAACCTGAGAAATAATTCCGTTTTCGTCATTTGTTATCGAATTGACTTAAAGCCAGATCGTCACATTGGCCGCTCTTCTCTCTGAAACGGTTGTACTTATCGTCTGCAAAGCTATGTCGCGTGCTGCGGTATGCGGAGACACTAAAAGCACCATAGTAGAACACAGATGAAGCTTCTAAGTTGATGTAATAGCCAGTAAGAAGTAGTACAATTCAAGTTTTAGGTATCGATTATTGAATTTTTAGCTGGCTTTGGTGCCTTGGACATGAGCTAGGGCCTTAAGATTCTGCATGAAAGGAGGACTAGCAGCGGAGTTGCGATGGAGAAAGTGAAAAGTGTTCATATGTAGTAAAAACCTGAGAAATCCGTCAGTTTCCGCCATTTGTTATGGAATCGACTTAAAGCCAGTTCGTCACATTGGCCACTCTTCTCTCTGAAACGGTTGTACTTATCGTCTGCAAAGCTATGTCGCGTGCTGCGGTTTGCGGAGACACTAAAAGCACCATAGTAGAACACAGATGAAGCTTCTAAGCTGATGTAATAGCCAGTAAGAAGTAGTACAATTCATGTTATAAGTATCGATTATTGGCTTCTTAGCTAGCTTTGGTGACTTGAACATGAGCTAGGACCTTAAGATTCTGCATGAAAGGAGGACTAGCAGCCGAGTTGCACTGGAGAATGTGGAAAATGTTCATATGTAGTAAAAACCTGAGAAATCCTTCCGTTTTCGTCATTTGTTATCGAATTGACTTAAAGCCAGATCGTCACATTGGCCGCTCTTCTCTCTGAAACGGTTGTACTTATCGACTGCAAAGTTATGTCGCGTGCTGCGGTATGCGGAGACACTAAAAGCATTATAGTAGAACACAGATGAAGCCTCTAATTTGATGTAATAGCCAGTAAGAAGTAGTATAATTCAAGTTTTAGGTATCGATTATTGACTTTTTAGCTGGCTTTGGTGCCTTGGACATGGCTAGGACCTTAAGATTCTGCATGAAAGGAGGACTAGCAGCCGAGTTGCACGGGAGAATGTGAAAAGTGTTCATATGTAGTAAAAACCTTAAAAATCCGTTCGTTATCGTCATTGTTATCGAATCGACTTAAAGCCAGATCTCCACATTGGCCTCTCTTCTCTCTCAAACGGTTGTACTTATCGACTGCAAAGCTATGTCGCGTGCTGCGGTATGCGGACACACTAAAAGCACCATAGTAGAACACAGATGAAGCTTCTAAGTTGATGTAATAGTCAGTAAGAAGTAGTACAATTCAAGTTTTAGGTATTGATTATTGACTTTTTAGCTGGCTTTGGTGCCTTGGACATGAGCTAGGACCTTAAGATTCTGCATGAAAGGAGGACTAGCAGCCGAGTTGCACGGGAGAATATGAAAAGTGTTTATATGTAGTAAAAACCAGAGAAATCCGTCCGTGTTCGACATTTGTTATCGAATCGACTTAAAGCCAGATCGTAACATTGGCCGCTCTCCTCTCTGAAACGGTGGTACTTATCGTCTGCAAAGCTATGTCGCGTGCTGCGGTATGTGGAGACACTAAAAGCACCATAGTAGAACACAGATGAAGCTTCTAAGTTGATGTAATAGCCAGTAAGAAGTAGTACAATTCGAGTTATAGGTATCGATTATTGACTTTTTAGCTGGCTTTGGTACATTGTACATGAGCTAGGACCTTATGATTCTGCATGAAAAAAGGACTAGCAGCCCAGTTGCACGGGAGAATGTGAAAAGTGTTCATATGTAGTAAAAACCAAAGAAATCCGTCTGTTTCCGCCATTTGTTATCGAATCGACTTAAAGCCAGATCGACACATTGGCCGCTCTTCTCTCTGAAACGGTTGTACTTATCGTCTGCAAAGCTATGTCGCGTGCTGCGGTATGCGGAGACACTAAAAGCACCATAGTAGAACACAGATGAAGCTTCTAAGTTGATGTAATAGCCAGTAAGAAGTAGTACAATTCAAGTTTTAGGTATCGATTGTTGACTTTTTACCCTTCTTTGGTGCCTTGGGCATGAGCTAGGAACTTAAGATTTTACATGATAGGAGGTCTAGCAGCCGTGTTGCACGTGAGAATGTGAAAACTGTTCATATGTAGTAAAAACCTGAGAAATCCGTCCGTTTTCCTCATTTGTTATCGAATCGACTTAAAGCCAGATCGTCACGTTGGGCGCTCTACTCTCTAAAACGGTTGTACTTATCGTCTGCAAAGCTATGTCGCGTGCTGCGGTATGCGGAGACACTAAAAGCACCATAGTAGAACACAGATTAAGCTTCTAAGCTGATGTAATAGCCAGTAAGAAGTAGTACAATTCGTGTTATAGGTATCGATTATTGACTTCTTAGCTTGCTTTGGTGACTTGACGATGAGCTAGGACCTTAAGATTCTGCATGAAAGGAGGACTAGCAGCCGAGTTGCACGGGAGAATGTGGAAAATGTTCATATGTAGTAAAAACCTGAGAAATAATTCCGTTTTCGTCATTTGTTATCGAATTTACTTAAAGCCAGATCGTCACATTGGCCGCTCTTCTCTCTGAAACGGTTGTACTTATCGTCTGCAAAGCTATGTCGCGTGCTGCGGTATGCGGAGACACTAAAAGCACCATAGTAGAACACAGATGAAACTTCTAAGTTGATGTAATAGCCAGTAAGAAGTAGTACAATTCAAGTTTTAGGTATCGATTATTGAATTTTTAGCTGGCTTTGGTGCCTTGGACATGAGCTAGGGCCTTAAGATTCTGCATGAACGGAGGACTAGCAGCGGAGTTGCGATGGAGAAAGTGAAAAGTGTTCATATGTAGTAAAAACCTGAGAAATCCGTCAGTTTCCGCCATTTGTTATGGAATCGACTTAAAGCCAGTTCGTCACATTGGCCGCTCTTCTCTCTGAAACGGTTGTACTTATCGTCTGCAAAGCTATGTCGCGTGCTGCGGTTTGCGGAGACACTAAAAGCACCATAGTAGAACACAGATGAAGCTTCTAAGCTGAGGTAATAGCCAGTAAGAAGTAGTACAATTCATGTTATAAGTATCGATTATTGGCTTCTTAGCTAGCTTTGGTGACTTGAACATGAGCTAGGACCTTAAGATTCTGCATGAAAGGAGGACTAGCAGCCGAGTTGCACTGGAGAATGTGGAAAATGTTCATATGTTGTAAAAACCTGAGAAATCCTTCCGTTTTCGTCATTTGTTATCGAATTGACTTAAAGCCAGATCGTCACATTGGCCGCTCTTCTCTCTGAAACGGTTGTACTTATCGACTGCAAAGTTATGTCGCGTGCTGCGGTATGCGGAGACACTAAAAGCATTATAGTAGAACACAGATGAAGCCTCTAATTTGATGTAATAGACAGTAAGAAGTAGTATAATTCAAGTTTTAGGTATCGATTATTGACTTTTTAGCTGGCTTTGGTGCCTTGGACATGGCTAGGACCTTAAGATTCTGCATGAAAGGAGGACTAGCAGCCGAGTTGCACGGGAGAATGTGAAAAGTGTTCATATGTAGTAAAAACCTTAAAAATCCGTTCGTTATCGTCATTGTTATCGAATCGACTTAAAGCCAGATCGTCACATTGGCCTCTCTTCTCTCTCAAACGGTTGTACTTATCGACTGCAAAGCTATGTCGCGTGCTGCGGTATGCGGACACACTAAAAGCACCATAGTAGAACACAGATGAAGCTTCTAAGTTGATGTAATAGTCAGTAAGAAGTAGTACAATTCAAGTTTTAGGTATTGATTATTGACTTTTTAGCTGGCTTTGGTGCCTTGGACATGAGCTAGGACCTTAAGATTCTGCATGAAAGGAGGACTAGCAGCCGAGTTGCACGGGAGAATATGAAAAGTGTTTATATGTAGTAAAAACCAGAGAAATCCGTCCGTGTTCGACATTTGTTATCGAATCGACTTAAAGCCAGATCGTAACATTGGCCGCTCTTCTCTCTGAAACGGTGGTACTTATCGTCTGCAAAGCTATGTCGCGTGCTGCGGTATGTGGAGACACTAAAAGCACCATAGTAGAACACAGATGAAGCTTCTAAGTTGATGTAATAGCCAGTAAGAAGTAGTACAATTCAAGTTATAGGTATCGATTATTGACTTTTTAGCTGGCTTTGGTACATTGTACATGAGCTAGGACCTTATGATTCTGCATGAAAGGAGGACTAGCAGCCCAGTTGCACGGGAGAATGTGAAAGTGTTCATATGTAGTAAAAACCAAATAAATCCGTCTGTTTCCGCCATTTGTTATCGAATCGACTTAAAGCCAGATCGACACATTGGCCGCTCTTCTCTCTGAAACGGTTGTACTTATCGTCTGCAAAGCTATGTCGCGTGCTGCGGTATGCGGAGACACTAAAAGCACCATAGTAGAACACAGATGAAGCTTCTAAGCTGATGTAATAGCCAGTAAGAAGTAGTACAAATCGTGTTATAGGTATCGATTATTGACTTCTTAGCTTGCTTTGGTGACTTGACCATGAGCTAGGACCTTAAGATTCGGCATGAAAGGAGGACTAGCAGCCGAGTTGCACGGGAGAATGTGGAAAATGTTCATATGTAGTAAAAACCTGAGAAATCCTTCCGTTTTCGTCATTTGTTATCGAATTGACTTAAAGCCAGGTCGTCACATTGGCCGCTCTTCTCTCTGAAACGGTTGTACTTATCGTCTGCAAAGCTATGTCGCGTGCTGCGGTATGCGGAGACATTAAAAGCACCATAGTAGAACACAGATGAAGCTTCTAAGTTGATGTAATAGTCAGTAAGAAGTAGTACAATTCAAGTTTTAGGTATCGATTATTGACTTTTTAGGTGGCTTTGGTGCCTTGGACATGAGCTAGGGCCTTAAGATTCTGCATGAAAGGAGGACTAGCATCCGAGTTGCGAGGGAGAAAGTGAAAAGTGTTCATATGTAGTAAAAACCTGAGAAATCCGTCAGTTTCCGCCATTTGTTATGGAATCGACTTAAAGCCAGTTCGTCACATTGGCCGCTCTTCTCTCTGAAACGGTTGTACTTATCGTCTTCAAAGCTATGTCGCGTGCTGCGGTATGCGGAGACACTAAAAGCATTATAGTAGAACACAGATGGAGCCTCTAATTTGATGTAATAGCCAGAAAGAAGTAGTATAATTCAAGTTTTAGGTATCGATTATTGACTTTTTAGCTGGCTTTGGTGCCTTGGACATGGCTAGGACCTTAAGATTCTGCATTAAAGGAGGACTAGCAGCCGAGTTGCACGGGAGGATGTGGAAAATGTTCATATGTAGTAAAAACCTGAGAAATCCGTTCGTTATCGTCATTTGTTATCGAATTGACTTAAAGCCAGATCGTCACATTGGCCGCTCTTCTCTCTGAGACGGTTGTACTTATCGTCTGCAAAGCTATGTCGCGTGCTGCGGTATGCGGAGACACTAAAAGCACCATAGTAGAACACAGATGAAGCTTCTAAGTTGATGTAATAGCCAGTAAGAAGTAGTACAATTCAAGTTTTAGGTATCGATTGTTGACTTTTTACCCTTCTTTGGTGCCTTGGGCATGAGGTAGGAACTTAAGATTTTACATGATAGGAGGTCTAGCAGCCGTGTTGCACGTGAGGATGTGAAAAGTGTTCATATGTAGTAAAAACCTGAGAAATCCGTCCGTTTTCCTCATTTGTTATCGAATCGACTTAAAGCCAGATCGTCACGTTAGGCGCTCTACTCTCTAAAACGGTTGTACTTATCGTCTGCAAAGCTATGGCGCGTGCTGCGGTATGCGGAGACACTAAAAGCACCATAGTAGAACACACTTGAAGCTTCTAAGTTGATGTAATAGCCAGTAAGAAGAAGTACAATTCAAGTTATAGGTATCGATTATTGACTTTTTAGCTGGCTTTGGTGCCTTGGACATGAGCTAGGACCTTAAACTTCTGCATGAAAGGACGGCTAACAGCCAAGTTGCACGGAAGAATGAGAAAAGTGTTCATATATAGTTAAAACCTGAGAAATCCGTCCGTTTTGGTCTTTTGTTATCGAATCGACTTAAAGCCAGATCGTCACATTGGCCGCTCTTCTCTCTGAAACGGTTGTACTTATCGTCTGCAAAGCTATGTCGCGTGCTGCGGTATGTGGAGACACTAAAAGCACCATAGTAGAACACAGATGAAGCTTCCAAGTTGATGTAATAGCCAGTAAGAAGTAGTAAAGTTCAAGTTATAGGTATCGATTATTGACCTCTTAGCTGTCTTTGGTGCCTTGGACATGAGCTAGGACCTTAAGATTCTTCATTAATGGAGGACTAGCAGACGAGTTGCACGGGAGAATGTGAAAAGTGTTCAAATGTAGTAAAAGCCTGAGAAATCCGTCCGTGTTCGACATTTGTTATCGAATCGACTTAAAGCCAGATCGTCACATTGGCCACTCTTCTCTCTCAAACGGTTGTACTTATTGTCTGCAAAGCTATGTCGAGCGCTGCTGTATGCGGAGACACTAATAGCACCATAGTAGAACACAGATGAAGCTTCTAAGTTGATGTAATAGCCAGTAAGAAGTAGTACAATTCAAGTTATAGGTATCGATTATTGACTTTTTAGCTGGCTTTGGTACCTTGTACATGAGCTAGGACCTTATGATTCTGCATGAAAGGAGGACTAGCAGCCCAGTTGCACGGGAGAATGTGAAAAGTGTTCATATGTAGTAAAAACCAAAGAAATCCGTCTGTTTCCGCCATTTGTTATCGAATCGACTTAAAGCCAGATCTTCACATTGGCCGCTCTTCTCTCTGAAACGGTTGTACTTATCGTCTGCAAAGCTATGTCGCGTGCTGTGGTATGCGGAGACACTAAAAGCACCATAGTAGAACACAGATTAAGCTTCTAAGCTGATGTAATAGCCAGTAAGAAGTAGTACAATTCGTGTTATAGGTATCGATTATTGACTTCTTAGCTTGCTTTGGTGACTTGACGATGAGCTAGGACCTTAAGATTCTGCATGAAAGGAGGACTAGCAGCCGAGTTGCACGGGAGAATGTGGAAAATGTTCATATGTAGTAAAAACCTGAGAAATCCTTCCGTTTTCGTCATTTGTTATCGAATTGACTTAAAGCCAGATCGTCACATTGGCCGCTCTTCTCTCTGAAACGGTTGTACTTATCGTCTGCAAAGCTATGTCGCGTGCTGCGGTATGCGGAGACACTAAAAGCACCATAGTAGAACACAGATGAAGCTTCTAAGTTGATGTAATAGCCAGTAAGAAGAAGTACAATTCAAATTTTAGGTATCGATTATTGAATTTTTAGCTGGCTTTGGTGCCTTGGACATGAGCTAGGGCCTTAAGATTCTGCATGAAAGGAGGACTAGCAGCGGAGTTGCGAGGGAGAAAGTGAAAAGTGTTCATATGTAGTAAAAACCTGAGAAATCCGTCAGTTTCCGCCATTTGTTATGGAATCGACTTAAAGCCAGTTCGTCACATTGGCCACTCTTCTCTCTGAAACGGTTGTACTTATCGTCTGCAAAGCTATGTCGCGTGCTGCGGTATGCGGAGACACTAAAAGCACCATAGTAGAACACAGAAGAAGCTTCTAAGCTGAAGTAATAGCCAGTAAGAAGTAGTACAATTCATGTTATAAGTATCGATTATTGGCTTCTTAGCTGGCTTTGGTGACTTGAACATGAGCTAGGACTTAAAGATTCTGCATGAAAGGAGGACTAGCAGCCGAGTTGCACTGGAGAATGTGGAAAATATTCATATGCAGTAAAAACCTGAGAAATCCTTCCGTTTTCGTCATTTGTTATCGAATTGACTTAAAGCCAGATCGTCAAATTGGCCGCTCTTCTCTCTGAAACGGTTGTACTTATCGACTGCAAAGCTATGTCGCGTGCTGCGGTATGCGGAGACACTAAAAGCACCATAGTAGAAGACAGATGAAGCTACTAAGGCGATGTAATAGCCAGTAAAAAGTAGTACAATTCAAGTGTTAGGTATCGATTATTGACTTTTTAGCTGGCTTTGGTGACTTGGACATGAGCTAAGACCTTAAGATTCTGCATGACACGAAGACTAGCAGCCGAGTTGCACGGGAGAATGTGAAAAGTGTTCATATGTAGTAAAAACCTGAGAAATCCGTCCGTTTTCGTCATTTGTTATCGAATCGACTTAATGCCAGATCGTCACATTGGCCGCTCTTCTCTCTGAAACGGTTGTACTTATCGTCTGCAAAGCTATGTCGCGTGCTGCGGTATGCGGAGACACTAAAAGAACCATAGTAGAACACAGATGAAGCTTCTAAGCTGATGTAATAGATAGTAAGAAGTAGTACAATTCATGTTATAAGTATCGATTATTGGCTTCTTAGCTGGCTTTGGTGCCTTGAACATGACCTAGGACCTTAAGATTCTGCATGAAAGGAGGACTAGCAGCCGAGTTGCACTGGAGAATGTGGAAAATGTTCATATGTAGTAAAAACCTGAGAAATCCTTCCGTTTTCGTCATTTGTTATCGAATTGACTTAAAGCCAGATCGTCACATTGGCCGCTCTTCTCTCTGAAACGGTTGTACTTATCGACTGCAAAGCTATGTCGCGTGCTGCGGTATGCGGAGACACTAAAAGCATTATAGTAGAACACAGATGAAGCCTCTAATTTGATGTAATAGCCAGTAAGAAGTAGTATAATTCAAGTTTTAGGTATCGATTATTGACTTTTTAGCTGTCTTTGGTGCCTTGGACATGAGCTAGGACCTTAAGATTCTTCATTAATGGAGGACTAGCAGCCGAGTTGCACGGGAGAATGTGAAAAGTGTTCATATGCTGTAAAAGCCTGAGAAATCCGTCCGTGTTCGACATTTGTTATCGAATCGACTTAAAGCCAGATCGTCACATTTGCCGCTCTTCTCTCTGCAACGGTTGTACTTATTGTGTGCAAAGCTATGTCGAGTGCTGCTGTATGCGGAGACACTAAAAGCAACATAGTAGAACACAGATGAAGCTTCTAAGTTGATGTAATAGCCAGTAAGAAGTAGTACAATTCAAGTTATAGGTATCGATCATTGACTTTTTAGCTGGCTTTGGTACCTTGGACATGAGCTAGGACCTTATGATTCTGCATTAAAGGAGGACTAGCAGCCCAGTTGCACGGGAGAATGTGAAAAGTGTTCATATGTAGTACAAACCTAAGAAATCCGGCTGTTTCCGCCATTTGTTATCGAATCGACTTAAAGCCAGATCGTCACATTGGCCGCTCTTCTCTCTGAAACGGTGGTACTTATCGTCTGCAAAGCTATGTCGCGTGCTGCGGTATGTGGAGACACTAAAAGCACCATAGTAGAACACAGATGAAGCTTCTAAGTTGATGTAATAGCCAGTAAGAAGTAGTACAATTCAAGTTATATGTATCGATTATTGACTTTTTAGCTGGCTTTGGTACATTGTACATGAGCTAGGACCTTATGATTCTGCATGAAAGGAGGACTAGCAGCCCAGTTGCACGGGAGAATGTGAAAAGTGTTCATATGTAGTAAAAACCAAAGAAATCCGTCTGTTTCCGCCATTTGCTATCGAATCGACTTAAAGCCAGATCGTCACATTGGCCGCTCTTCTCTCTGAAACGGTTGTACTTATCGTCTGCAAAGCTATGTCGCGTGCTGCGGTATGCGGAGACACTAAAAGCACCATAGTAGAACACAGATGAAGCTTCGAAGCTGATGTAATAGCCAGTAAGAAGTAGTACAAATCGTGTTATAGGTATCGATTATTGACTTCTTAGCTTGCTTTGGTGACTTGACCATGAGCTAGGACCTTAAGATTCTGCATGAAAGGAGGACTAGCAGCCGAGTTGCACGGGAGAATGTGGAAAATGTTCATATGTAGTAAAAACCTGAGAAATCCTTCCGTTTTCGTCATTTGTTATCGAATTGACTTAAAGCCAGATCGTCACATTGGCCGCTCTTCTCTCTGAAACGGTTGTACTTATCGTCTGCAAAGCTATGTCGCGTGCTGCGGTATGCGGAGACACTAAAAGCATTATAGTAGAACACAGATGAAGCCTCTAATTTGATGTAATAGCCAGAAAGAAGTAGAATAATTCAAGTTTTAGGTATCGATTATTGACTTTTTAGCTGGCTTTGGTGCCTTGGACATGGCTAGGACCTTAAGATTCTGCATGAAAGGAGGACTAGCAGCCGAGTTGCACGGGAGGATGAGGAAAATGTTCATATGTAGTAAAAACCTGAGAAATCCGTTCGTTATCGTCATTTGTTATCGAATTGACTTAGAGCCAGATCGTCACATTGGCCGCTCTTCTCTCTGAAACGGTTGTACTTATCGTCTGCAAAGCTATGTCGCGTGCTGCGGTATGCGGAGACACTAAAAGCACCATAGTAGAACACAGATGAAGCTTCTAAGTTGATGTAATAGCCAGTAAGAAGTAGTACAATTCAAGTTTTAGGTATCGATTGTTGACTTTTTACCCTTCTTTGGTGCCTTGGGCATGAGCTAGGAACTTAAGATTTTACATGATTGGAGGTCTAGCAGCCGTGTTGCACGTGAGAATGTGAAAAGTGTTCATATGTAGTAAAAACCTGAGAAATCCGTCCGTTTTCCTCATTTGTTATCGAATCGACTTAAAGCCAGATCGTCACGTTGGGCGCTCTACTCTCTAAAACGGTTGTACTTATCGTCTGCAAAGCTATGTCGCGTGCTGCGGTATGCGGAGACACTAAAAGCACCATAGTAGAACACACATGAAGCTTCTAAGTTGATGTAATAGCCAGTAAGAAGAAGTGCAATTCAAGTTATAGGTATCGATTATTGACTTTTTAGCTGGCTTTGGTGCCTTGGACATGAGCTAGGACCTTAAAATTCTGCATGAAAGGACGGCTAACAGCCAAGTTGCACGGAAGAATGAGAAAAGTGTTCATATATAGTTAAAACCTGAGAAATCCGTCCGTTTTTGTCATTTGTTATCGAATCGACTTAAAGCCAGATCGTCACATTGGCCGCTCTTCTCTCTGAAACGGTTGTACTTATCGTCTGCAAAGCTATGTCGCGTGCTGCGGTATGTGGAGACACTAAAAGCACCATAGTAGAACACAGATGAAGCTTCCAAGTTGATGTAATAGCCAGTAAGAAGTAGTAAAATTCAAGTTTTAGGTATCGATTATTGACTTCTTAGCTGTCTTTGGTGCCTTGGACATGAGCTAGGACCTTAAGATTCTTCATTAATGGAGGACTAGCAGACGAGTTGCACGGGAGAATGTGAAAAGTGTTCATATGTAGTAAAAGCGTGAGAAATCCGTCCGTGTTCGACATTTGTTATCGAATCGACTTAAAGCCAGATCGTCACATTGGCCACTCTTCTCTCTCAAACGGTTGTACTTATTGTCTGCAAAGCTATGTCGAGCGCTGCTGTATGCGGAGACACTAATAGCACCATAGTAGAACACAGATGAAGCTTCTAAGTTGATGTAATAGCCAGTAAGAAGTAGTACAATTCAAGTTATAGGTATCGATTATTGACTTTTTAGCTGGCTTTGGTACCTTGTACATGAGCTAGGACCTTATGATTCTGCATGAAAGGAGGACTAGCAGCCCAGTTGCACGGGAGAATGTGAAAAGTGTTCATATGTAGTAAAAACCAAAGAAATCCGTCTGTTTCCGCCATTTGTTATCGAATAGACTTAAAGCCAGATCGTCACATTGGCCGCTCTTCTCTCTGAAACGGTTGTACTTATCGTCTGCAAAGCTATGTCGCGTGCTGCGGTATGCGGAGACACTAAAAGCACCATAGTAGAACACAGATTAAGCTTCTAAGCTGATGTAATAGCCAGTAAGAAGTAGTACAATTCGTGTTATAGGTATCGATTATTGACTTCTTAGCTTGCTTTGGTGACTTGACGATGAGCTAGGACCTTAAGATTCTGCATGAAAGGAGGACTAGCAGCCGAGTTGCACGGGAGAATGTGGAAAATGTTCATATGTAGTAAAAACCTGAGAAATAATTCCGTTTTCGTCATTTGTTATCGAATTGACTTAAAGCCAGATCGTCACATTGGCCGCTCTTCTCTCTGAAACGGTTGTACTTATCGACTGCAAAGTTATGTCGCGTGCTGCGGCATGCGGAGACACTAAAAGCATTATAGTAGAACACAGATGAAGCCTCTAATTTGATGTAATAGCCAGTAAGAAGTAGTATAATTCAAGTTTTAGGTATCGATTATTGACTTTTTAGCTGGCTTTGGTGCCTTGGACATGGCTAGGACCTTAAGATTCTGCATGAAAGGAGGACTAGCAGCCGAGTTGCACGGGAGAATGTGAAAAGTGTTCATATGTAGTAAAAACCTTAAAAATCCGTTCGTTATCGTCATTGTTATCGAATCGACTTAAAGCCAGATCGTCACATTGGCCTCTCTTCTCTCTCAAACGGTTGTACTTATCGACTGCAAAGCTATGTCGCGTGCTGCGGTATGCGGACACACTAAAAGCACCATAGTAGAACACAGATGAAGCTTCTAAGTTGATGTAATAGTCAGTAAGAAGTAGTACAATTCAAGTTTTAGGTATTGATTATTGACTTTTTAGCTGGCTTTGGTGCCTTGGACATGAGCTAGGACCTTAAGATTCTGCATGAAAGGAGGACTAGCAGCCGAGTTGCACGGGAGAATATGAAAAGTGTTTATATGTAGTAAAAACCAGAGAAATCCGTCCGTGTTCGACATTTGTTATCGAATCGACTTAAAGCCAGATCGTAACATTGGCCGCTCTTCTCTCTGAAACGGTGGTACTTATCGTCTGCAAAGCTATGTCGCGTGCTGCGGTATGTGGAGACACTAAAAGCACCATAGTAGAACACAGATGAAGCTTCTAAGTTGATGTAATAGCCAGTAAGAAGTAGTACAATTCAAGTTATAGGTATCGATTATTGACTTTTTAGCTGGCTTTGGTACATTGTACATGAGCTAGGACCTTATGATTCTGCATGAAAGGAGGACTAGCAGCCCAGTTGCACGGGAGAATGTGAAAGTGTTCATATGTAGTAAAAACCAAATAAATCCGTCTGTTTCCGCCATTTGTTATCGAATCGACTTAAAGCCAGATCGACACATTGGCCGCTCTTCTCTCTGAAACGGTTGTACTTATCGTCTGCAAAGCTATGTCGCGTGCTGCGGTATGCGGAGACACTAAAAGCACCATAGTAGAACACAGATGAAGCTTCTAAGATGATGTAATAGCCAGTAAGAAGTAGTACAATTCAAGTTTTAGGTATCGATTATTGAATTTTTAGCTGGCTTTGGTGCCTTGGACATGAGCTAGGGCCTTAAGATTCTGCATGAAAGGAGGACTAGCAGCGGAGTTGCGATGGAGAAAGTGAAAAGTGTTCATATGTAGTAAAAACCTGAGAAATCCGTCAGTTTCCGCCATTTGTTATGGAATCGACTTAAAGCCAGTTCGTCACATTGGCCGCTCTTCTCTCTGAAACGGTTGTACTTATCGTCTGCAAAGCTATGTCGCGTGCTGCGGTATGCGGAGACACTAAAAGCACCATAGTAGAACACAGATGAAGCTTCTAAGCTGATGTAATAGCCAGTAAGAAGTAGTACAATTCATGTTATAAGTATCGATTATTGGCTTCTTAGCTAGCTTTGGTGACTTGAACATGAGCTAGGACCTTAAGATTCTGCATGAAAGGAGGACTAGCAGCCGAGTTGCACTGGAGAATGTGGAAAATGTTCATATGTAGTAAAAACCTGAGAAATCCTTCCGTTTTCGTCATTTGTTATCGAATTGACTTAAAGCCAGATCGTCACATTGGCCGCTCTTCTCTCTGAAACGGTTGTACTTATCGACTGCAAAGTTATGTCGCGTGCTGCGGTATGCGGAGACACTAAAAGCATTATAGTAGAACACAGATGAAGCCTCTAATTTGATGTAATAGCCAGTAAGAAGTAGTATAATTCAAGTTTTAGGTATCGATTATTGACTTTTTAGCTGGCTTTGGTGCCTTGGACATGGCTAGGACCTTAAGATTCTGCATGAAAGGAGGACTAGCAGCCGAGTTGCACGGGAGAATGTGAAAAGTGTTCATATGTAGTAAAAACCTTAAAAATCCGTTCGTTATCGTCATTGTTATCGAATCGACTTAAAGCCAGATCGTCACATTGGCCTCTCTTCTCTCTCAAACGGTTGTACTTATCGACTGCAAAGCTATGTCGCGTGCTGCGGTATGCGGACACACTAAAAGCACCATAGTAGAACACAGATGAAGCTTCTAAGTTGATGTAATAGTCAGTAAGAAGTAGTACAATTCAAGTTTTAGGTATTGATTATTGACTTTTTAGCTGGCTTTGGTGCCTTGGACATGAGCTAGGACCTTAAGATTCTGCATGAAAGGAGGACTAGCAGCCGAGTTGCACGGGAGAATATGAAAAGTGTTTATATGTAGTAAAAACCAGAGAAATCCGTCCGTGTTCGACATTTGTTATCGAATCGACTTAAAGCCAGATCGTAACATTGGCCGCTCTTCTCTCTGAAACGGTGGTACTTATCGTCTGCAAAGCTATGTCGCGTGCTGCGGTATGTGGAGACACTAAAAGCACCATAGTAGAACACAGATGAAGCTTCTAAGTTGATGTAATAGCCAGTAAGAAGTAGTACAATTCAAGTTATAGGTATCGATTATTGACTTTTTAGCTGGCTTTGGTGCCTTGGACATGAGCTAGGACCTTAAACTTCTGCATGAAAGGACGGCTAACAGCCAAGTTGCACGGAAGAATGAGAAAAGTGTTCATATATAGTTAAAACCTGAGAAATCCGTCCGTTTTGGTCTTTTGTTATCGAATCGACTTAAAGCCAGATCGTCACATTGGCCGCTCTTCTCTCTGAAACGGTTGTACTTATCGTCTGCAAAGCTATGTCGCGTGCTGCGGTATGTGGAGACACTAAAAGCACCATAGTAGAACACAGATGAAGCTTCCAAGTTGATGTAATAGCCAGTAAGAAGTAGTAAAGTTCAAGTTATAGGTATCGATTATTGACCTCTTAGCTGTCTTTGGTGCCTTGGACATGAGCTAGGACCTTAAGATTCTTCATTAATGGAGGACTAGCAGACGAGTTGCACGGGAGAATGTGAAAAGTGTTCAAATGTAGTAAAAGCCTGAGAAATCCGTCCGTGTTCGACATTTGTTATCGAATCGACTTAAAGCCAGATCGTCACATTGGCCACTCTTCTCTCTCAAACGGTTGTACTTATTGTCTGCAAAGCTATGTCGAGCGCTGCTGTATGCGGAGACACTAATAGCACCATAGTAGAACACAGATGAAGCTTCTAAGTTGATGTAATAGCCAGTAAGAAGTAGTACAATTCAAGTTATAGGTATCGATTATTGACTTTTTAGCTGGCTTTGGTACCTTGTACATGAGCTAGGACCTTATGATTCTGCATGAAAGGAGGACTAGCAGCCCAGTTGCACGGGAGAATGTGAAAAGTGTTCATATGTAGTAAAAACCAAAGAAATCCGTCTGTTTCCGCCATTTGTTATCGAATCGACTTAAAGCCAGATCTTCACATTGGCCGCTCTTCTCTCTGAAACGGTTGTACTTATCGTCTGCAAAGCTATGTCGCGTGCTGTGGTATGCGGAGACACTAAAAGCACCATAGTAGAACACAGATTAAGCTTCTAAGCTGATGTAATAGCCAGTAAGAAGTAGTACAATTCGTGTTATAGGTATCGATTATTGACTTCTTAGCTTGCTTTGGTGACTTGACGATGAGCTAGGACCTTAAGATTCTGCATGAAAGGAGGACTAGCAGCCGAGTTGCACGGGAGAATGTGGAAAATGTTCATATGTAGTAAAAACCTGAGAAATCCTTCCGTTTTCGTCATTTGTTATCGAATTGACTTAAAGCCAGATCGTCACATTGGCCGCTCTTCTCTCTGAAACGGTTGTACTTATCGTCTGCAAAGCTATGTCGCGTGCTGCGGTATGCGGAGACACTAAAAGCACCATAGTAGAACACAGATGAAGCTTCTAAGTTGATGTAATAGCCAGTAAGAAGAAGTACAATTCAAATTTTAGGTATCGATTATTGAATTTTTAGCTGGCTTTGGTGCCTTGGACATGAGCTAGGGCCTTAAGATTCTGCATGAAAGGAGGACTAGCAGCGGAGTTGCGAGGGAGAAAGTGAAAAGTGTTCATATGTAGTAAAAACCTGAGAAATCCGTCAGTTTCCGCCATTTGTTATGGAATCGACTTAAAGCCAGTTCGTCACATTGGCCACTCTTCTCTCTGAAACGGTTGTACTTATCGTCTGCAAAGCTATGTCGCGTGCTGCGGTATGCGGAGACACTAAAAGCACCATAGTAGAACACAGAAGAAGCTTCTAAGCTGAAGTAATAGCCAGTAAGAAGTAGTACAATTCATGTTATAAGTATCGATTATTGGCTTCTTAGCTGGCTTTGGTGACTTGAACATGAGCTAGGACTTAAAGATTCTGCATGAAAGAAGGACTAGCAGCCGAGTTGCACTGGAGAATGTGGAAAATATTCATATGCAGTAAAAACCTGAGAAATCCTTCCGTTTTCGTCATTTGTTATCGAATTGACTTAAAGCCAGATCGTCAAATTGGCCGCTCTTCTCTCTGAAACGGTTGTACTTATCGACTGCAAAGCTATGTCGCGTGCTGCGGTATGCGGAGACACTAAAAGCACCATAGTAGAAGACAGATGAAGCTACTAAGGCGATGTAATAGCCAGTAAAAAGTAGTACAATTCAAGTGTTAGGTATCGATTATTGACTTTTTAGCTGGCTTTGGTGACTTGGACATGAGCTAAGACCTTAAGATTCTGCATGACACGAAGACTAGCAGCCGAGTTGCACGGGAGAATGTGAAAAGTGTTCATATGTAGTAAAAACCTGAGAAATCCGTCCGTTTTCGTCATTTGTTATCGAATCGACTTAATGCCAGATCGTCACATTGGCCGCTCTTCTCTCTGAAACGGTTGTACTTATCGTCTGCAAAGCTATGTCGCGTGCTGCGGTATGCGGAGACACTAAAAGAACCATAGTAGAACACAGATGAAGCTTCTAAGCTGATGTAATAGATAGTAAGAAGTAGTACAATTCATGTTATAAGTATCGATTATTGGCTTCTTAGCTGGCTTTGGTGCCTTGAACATGACCTAGGACCTTAAGATTCTGCATGAAAGGAGGACTAGCAGCCGAGTTGCACTGGAGAATGTGGAAAATGTTCATATGTAGTAAAAACCTGAGAAATCCTTCCGTTTTCGTCATTTGTTATCGAATTGACTTAAAGCCAGATCGTCACATTGGCCGCTCTTCTCTCTGAAACGGTTGTACTTATCGACTGCAAAGCTATGTCGCGTGCTGCGGTATGCGGAGACACTAAAAGCATTATAGTAGAACACAGATGAAGCCTCTAATTTGATGTAATAGCCAGTAAGAAGTAGTATAATTCAAGTTTTAGGTATCGATTATTGACTTTTTAGCTGTCTTTGGTGCCTTGGACATGAGCTAGGACCTTAAGATTCTTCATTAATGGAGGACTAGCAGCCGAGTTGCACGGGAGAATGTGAAAAGTGTTCATATGCTGTAAAAGCCTGAGAAATCCGTCCGTGTTCGACATTTGTTATCGAATCGACTTAAAGCCAGATCGTCACATTTGCCGCTCTTCTCTCTGCAACGGTTGTACTTATTGTGTGCAAAGCTATGTCGAGTGCTGCTGTATGCGGAGACACTAAAAGCAACATAGTAGAACACAGATGAAGCTTCTAAGTTGATGTAATAGCCAGTAAGAAGTAGTACAATTCAAGTTATAGGTATCGATCATTGACTTTTTAGCTGGCTTTGGTACCTTGGACATGAGCTAGGACCTTATGATTCTGCATTAAAGGAGGACTAGCAGCCCAGTTGCACGGGAGAATGTGAAAAGTGTTCATATGTAGTACAAACCTAAGAAATCCGGCTGTTTCCGCCATTTGTTATCGAATCGACTTAAAGCCAGATCGTCACATTGGCCGCTCTTCTCTCTGAAACGGTGGTACTTATCGTCTGCAAAGCTATGTCGCGTGCTGCGGTATGTGGAGACACTAAAAGCACCATAGTAGAACACAGATGAAGCTTCTAAGTTGATGTAATAGCCAGTAAGAAGTAGTACAATTCAAGTTATATGTATCGATTATTGACTTTTTAGCTGGCTTTGGTACATTGTACATGAGCTAGGACCTTATGATTCTGCATGAAAGGAGGACTAGCAGCCCAGTTGCACGGGAGAATGTGAAAAGTGTTCATATGTAGTAAAAACCAAAGAAATCCGTCTGTTTCCGCCATTTGCTATCGAATCGACTTAAAGCCAGATCGTCACATTGGCCGCTCTTCTCTCTGAAACGGTTGTACTTATCGTCTGCAAAGCTATGTCGCGTGCTGCGGTATGCGGAGACACTAAAAGCACCATAGTAGAACACAGATGAAGCTTCGAAGCTGATGTAATAGCCAGTAAGAAGTAGTACAAATCGTGTTATAGGTATCGATTATTGACTTCTTAGCTTGCTTTGGTGACTTGACCATGAGCTAGGACCTTAAGATTCTGCATGAAAGGAGGACTAGCAGCCGAGTTGCACGGGAGAATGTGGAAAATGTTCATATGTAGTAAAAACCTGAGAAATCCTTCCGTTTTCGTCATTTGTTATCGAATTGACTTAAAGCCAGATCGTCACATTGGCCGCTCTTCTCTCTGAAACGGTTGTACTTATCGTCTGCAAAGCTATGTCGCGTGCTGCGGTATGCGGAGACACTAAAAGCATTATAGTAGAACACAGATGAAGCCTCTAATTTGATGTAATAGCCAGAAAGAAGTAGAATAATTCAAGTTTTAGGTATCGATTATTGACTTTTTAGCTGGCTTTGGTGCCTTGGACATGGCTAGGACCTTAAGATTCTGCATGAAAGGAGGACTAGCAGCCGAGTTGCACGGGAGGATGAGGAAAATGTTCATATGTAGTAAAAACCTGAGAAATCCGTTCGTTATCGTCATTTGTTATCGAATTGACTTAGAGCCAGATCGTCACATTGGCCGCTCTTCTCTCTGAAACGGTTGTACTTATCGTCTGCAAAGCTATGTCGCGTGCTGCGGTATGCGGAGACACTAAAAGCACCATAGTAGAACACAGATGAAGCTTCTAAGTTGATGTAATAGCCAGTAAGAAGTAGTACAATTCAAGTTTTAGGTATCGATTGTTGACTTTTTACCCTTCTTTGGTGCCTTGGGCATGAGCTAGGAACTTAAGATTTTACATGATTGGAGGTCTAGCAGCCGTGTTGCACGTGAGAATGTGAAAAGTGTTCATATGTAGTAAAAACCTGAGAAATCCGTCCGTTTTCCTCATTTGTTATCGAATCGACTTAAAGCCAGATCGTCACGTTGGGCGCTCTACTCTCTAAAACGGTTGTACTTATCGTCTGCAAAGCTATGTCGCGTGCTGCGGTATGCGGAGACACTAAAAGCACCATAGTAGAACACACATGAAGCTTCTAAGTTGATGTAATAGCCAGTAAGAAGAAGTGCAATTCAAGTTATAGGTATCGATTATTGACTTTTTAGCTGGCTTTGGTGCCTTGGACATGAGCTAGGACCTTAAAATTCTGCATGAAAGGACGGCTAACAGCCAAGTTGCACGGAAGAATGAGAAAAGTGTTCATATATAGTTAAAACCTGAGAAATCCGTCCGTTTTTGTCATTTGTTATCGAATCGACTTAAAGCCAGATCGTCACATTGGCCGCTCTTCTCTCTGAAACGGTTGTACTTATCGTCTGCAAAGCTATGTCGCGTGCTGCGGTATGTGGAGACACTAAAAGCACCATAGTAGAACACAGATGAAGCTTCCAAGTTGATGTAATAGCCAGTAAGAAGTAGTAAAATTCAAGTTTTAGGTATCGATTATTGACTTCTTAGCTGTCTTTGGTGCCTTGGACATGAGCTAGGACCTTAAGATTCTTCATTAATGGAGGACTAGCAGACGAGTTGCACGGGAGAATGTGAAAAGTGTTCATATGTAGTAAAAGCGTGAGAAATCCGTCCGTGTTCGACATTTGTTATCGAATCGACTTAAAGCCAGATCGTCACATTGGCCACTCTTCTCTCTCAAACGGTTGTACTTATTGTCTGCAAAGCTATGTCGAGCGCTGCTGTATGCGGAGACACTAATAGCACCATAGTAGAACACAGATGAAGCTTCTAAGTTGATGTAATAGCCAGTAAGAAGTAGTACAATTCAAGTTATAGGTATCGATTATTGACTTTTTAGCTGGCTTTGGTACCTTGTACATGAGCTAGGACCTTATGATTCTGCATGAAAGGAGGACTAGCAGCCCAGTTGCACGGGAGAATGTGAAAAGTGTTCATATGTAGTAAAAACCAAAGAAATCCGTCTGTTTCCGCCATTTGTTATCGAATAGACTTAAAGCCAGATCGTCACATTGGCCGCTCTTCTCTCTGAAACGGTTGTACTTATCGTCTGCAAAGCTATGTCGCGTGCTGCGGTATGCGGAGACACTAAAAGCACCATAGTAGAACACAGATTAAGCTTCTAAGCTGATGTAATAGCCAGTAAGAAGTAGTACAATTCGTGTTATAGGTATCGATTATTGACTTCTTAGCTTGCTTTGGTGACTTGACGATGAGCTAGGACCTTAAGATTCTGCATGAAAGGAGGACTAGCAGCCGAGTTGCACGGGAGAATGTGGAAAATGTTCATATGTAGTAAAAACCTGAGAAATAATTCCGTTTTCGTCATTTGTTATCGAATTGACTTAAAGCCAGATCGTCACATTGGCCGCTCTTCTCTCTGAAACGGTTGTACTTATCGACTGCAAAGTTATGTCGCGTGCTGCGGTATGCGGAGACACTAAAAGCATTATAGTAGAACACAGATGAAGCCTCTAATTTGATGTAATAGCCAGTAAGAAGTAGTATAATTCAAGTTTTAGGTATCGATTTTTGACTTTTTAGCTGGCTTTGGTGCCTTGGACATGGCTAGGACCTTAAGATTCTGCATGAAAGGAGGACTAGCAGCCGAGTTGCACGGGAGAATGTGAAAAGTGTTCATATGTAGTAAAAACCTTAAAAATCCGTTCGTTATCGTCATTGTTATCGAATCGACTTAAAGCCAGATCGTCACATTGGCCTCTCTTCTCTCTCAAACGGTTGTACTTATCGACTGCAAAGCTATGTCGCGTGCTGCGGTATGCGGACACACTAAAAGCACCATAGTAGAACACAGATGAAGCTTCTAAGTTGATGTAATAGTCAGTAAGAAGTAGTACAATTCAAGTTTTAGGTATTGATTATTGACTTTTTAGCTGGCTTTGGTGCCTTGGACATGAGCTAGGACCTTAAGATTCTGCATGAAAGGAGGACTAGCAGCCGAGTTGCACGGGAGAATATGAAAAGTGTTTATATGTAGTAAAAACCAGAGAAATCCGTCCGTGTTCGACATTTGTTATCGAATCGACTTAAAGCCAGATCGTAACATTGGCCGCTCTTCTCTCTGAAACGGTGGTACTTATCGTCTGCAAAGCTATGTCGCGTGCTGCGGTATGTGGAGACACTAAAAGCACCATAGTAGAACACAGATGAAGCTTCTAAGTTGATGTAATAGCCAGTAAGAAGTAGTACAATTCAAGTTATAGGTATCGATTATTGACTTTTTAGCTGGCTTTGGTACATTGTACATGAGCTAGGACCTTATGATTCTGCATGAAAGGAGGACTAGCAGCCCAGTTGCACGGGAGAATGTGAAAGTGTTCATATGTAGTAAAAACCAAATAAATCCGTCTGTTTCCGCCATTTGTTATCGAATCGACTTAAAGCCAGATCGACACATTGGCCGCTCTTCTCTCTGAAACGGTTGTACTTATCGTCTGCAAAGCTATGTCGCGTGCTGCGGTATGCGGAGACACTAAAAGCACCATAGTAGAACACAGATGAAGCTTCTAAGATGATGTAATAGCCAGTAAGAAGTAGTACAATTCAAGTTTTAGGTATCGATTATTGAATTTTTAGCTGGCTTTGGTGCCTTGGACATGAGCTAGGGCCTTAAGATTCTGCATGAAAGGAGGACTAGCAGCGGAGTTGCGATGGAGAAAGTGAAAAGTGTTCATATGTAGTAAAAACCTGAGAAATCCGTCAGTTTCCGCCATTTGTTATGGAATCGACTTAAAGCCAGTTCGTCACATTGGCCGCTCTTCTCTCTGAAACGGTTGTACTTATCGTCTGCAAAGCTATGTCGCGTGCTGCGGTATGCGGAGACACTAAAAGCACCATAGTAGAACACAGATGAAGCTTCTAAGCTGATGTAATAGCCAGTAAGAAGTAGTACAATTCATGTTATAAGTATCGATTATTGGCTTCTTAGCTAGCTTTGGTGACTTGAACATGAGCTAGGACCTTAAGATTCTGCATGAAAGGAGGACTAGCAGCCGAGTTGCACTGGAGAATGTGGAAAATGTTCATATGTAGTAAAAACCTGAGAAATCCTTCCGTTTTCGTCATTTGTTATCGAATTGACTTAAAGCCAGATCGTCACATTGGCCGCTCTTCTCTCTGAAACGGTTGTACTTATCGACTGCAAAGTTATGTCGCGTGCTGCGGTATGCGGAGACACTAAAAGCATTATAGTAGAACACAGATGAAGCCTCTAATTTGATGTAATAGCCAGTAAGAAGTAGTATAATTCAAGTTTTAGGTATCGATTATTGACTTTTTAGCTGGCTTTGGTGCCTTGGACATGGCTAGGACCTTAAGATTCTGCATGAAAGGAGGACTAGCAGCCGAGTTGCACGGGAGAATGTGAAAAGTGTTCATATGTAGTAAAAACCTTAAAAATCCGTTCGTTATCGTCATTGTTATCGAATCGACTTAAAGCCAGATCGTCACATTGGCCTCTCTTCTCTCTCAAACGGTTGTACTTATCGACTGCAAAGCTATGTCGCGTGCTGCGGTATGCGGACACACTAAAAGCACCATAGTAGAACACAGATGAAGCTTCTAAGCTGATGTAATAGTCAGTAAGAAGTAGTACAATTCAAGTTTTAGGTATTGATTATTGACTTTTTAGCTGGCTTTGGTGCCTTGGACATGAGCTAGGACCTTAAGATTCTGCATGAAAGGAGGACTAGCAGCCGAGTTGCACGGGAGAATATGAAAAGTGTTTATATGTAGTAAAAACCAGAGAAATCCGTCCGTGTTCGACATTTGTTATCGAATCGACTTAAAGCCAGATCGTAACATTGGCCGCTCTTCTCTCTGAAACGGTGGTACTTATCGTCTGCAAAGCTATGTCGCGTGCTGCGGTATGTGGAGACACTAAAAGCACCATAGTAGAACACAGATGAAGCTTCTAAGTTGATGTAATAGCCAGTAAGAAGTAGTACAATTCAAGTTATAGGTATCGATTATTGACTTTTTAGCTGGCTTTGGTACATTGTACATGAGCTAGGACCTTATGATTCTGCATGAAAGGAGGACTAGCAGCCCAGTTGCACGGGAGAATGTGAAAGTGTTCATATGTAGTAAAAACCAAATAAATCCGTCTGTTTCCGCCATTTGTTATCGAATCGACTTAAAGCCAGATCGACACATTGGCCGCTCTTCTCTCTGAAACGGTTGTACTTATCGTCTGCAAAGCTATGTCGCGTCCTGCGGTATGCGGAGACACTAAAAGCACCATAGTAGAACACAGATGAAGCTTCTAAGCTGATGTAATAGCCAGTAAGAAGTAGTACAAATCGTGTTATAGGTATCGATTATTGACTTCTTAGCTTGCTTTGGTGACTTGACCATGAGCTAGGACCTTAAGATTCGGCATGAAAGGAGGACTAGCAGCCGAGTTGCGAGGGAGAAATTGAAAAGTGTTCATATGCAGTAAAAACCTAAGAAATCCGTCCGTTTTCGTCATTTGTTATCGAATTGACTTAAAGCCAGATCGTCACATTGGCCGCTCTTCTCTCTGAAACGGTTGTACTTATCGTCTGCAAAGCTATGTCGCGTGCTGCGGTATGCGGAGACATTAAAAGCACCATAGTAGAACACAGATGAAGCTTCTAAGTTGATGTAATAGCCAGTAAGAAGTAGTACAATTCAAGTTTTAGGTATCGATTATTGACTTTTTAGGTGGCTTTGGTGCCTTGGACATGAGCTAGGGCCTTAAGATTCTGCATGAAAGGAGGACTAGCAGCCGAGTTGCGAGGGAGAAATTGAAAAGTGTTCATATGTAGTAAAAACCTGAGAAATCCGTCAGTTTCCGCCATTTGTTATGGAATCGACTTAAAGCCAGTTCGTCACATTGGCCGCTCTTCTCTCTGAAACGGTTGTACTTATCGTCTGCAAAGCTATGTCGCGTGCTGCGGTATGCGGAGACACTAAAAGCACCATAGTAGAACACAGAAGAAGCTTCTAAGCTGATGTAATAGCCAGTAAGAAGTAGTACAATTCATGTTATAAGTATCGATTATTGGCTTCTTAGCTGGCTTTGGTGACTTGAACATGAGCTAGGACCTTAAGATTCTGCATGAAAGGAGGACTAGCAGCCGAGTTGCACTAGAGAATGTGGAAAATGTTCATATGTAGTAAAAACCTGAGAACTCCTTCCGTTTTCGTCATTTGTTATCGAATTGACTTAAAGCCAGATCGTCACATTGGCCGCTCTTCTCTCTGAAACGGTTGTACTTATCGACTGCAAAGCTATGTCGCGTACTGCGGTATGCGGAGACACTAAATGCACCATAGTAGAAGACAGATGAAGCTTCTAAGGCGATGTAATAGCCAGTAAAAAGTAGTACAATTCAAGTGTTAGGTATCGATTATTGACTTTTTAGCTGGCTTTGGTGACTTGGACATGAGCTAAGACCTTAAGGTTCTGCATGAAACGAAGACTAGCAGCCGAGTTGCACGGGAGAATGTGAAAAGTGTTCATATGTAGTAAAAACCTGAGAAATCCGTCGGTTTTCGTCATTTGTTATCGAATCGACTTAATGCCAGATCGTCACATTGGCCGCTCTTCTCTCTGAAACGGTTGTACTTATCGTCTGCAAAGCTATGTCGCGTGCTGCGGTATGCGGAGACACTAAAAGCACCATAGTAGAACACAGATGAAGCTTCTAAGTTGATGTAATAGTCAGTAAGAAGTAGTACAATTCAAGTTTTAGGTATTGATTATTGACTTATTAGCTGGCTTTGGTGCCTTGGACATGAGCTAGGACCTTAAAATTCTGCATGAAAGGACGGCTAACAGCCAAGTTGCACGGAAGAATGTGAAAAGTGTTCATATATAGTAAAAACCTGAGAAATCCTTCCGTTTTGGTCATTTGTTATCGAATCGACTTAAAGCCAGATCGTCACATTGGCCGCTCTTCTCTCTGAAACGGTTGTACTTATCGTCTGCAAAGCTATGTCGCGTGCTGCGGTATGTGGAGACACTAAAAGCACCATAGTAGAACACAGGTGAAGCTTCCAAGTTGATGTAATAGCCAGTAAGAAGTAGTAAAATTCAAGTTTTAGGTATCGATTATTGACTTTTTAGCTGTCTTTGGTGCCTTGGACATGAGCTAGGACCTTAAGATTCTTCATTAATGGAGGAATAGCAGACGAGTCGCACGGGAGAATGTGAAAAGTGTTCATATGTAGTAAATACCTGAGAAATCCGTCCGTGTTCGACATTTGTTATCGAATCGACTTATAGCCAAATCGTCACATTGGCCACTCTTCTCTCTGAAACGGTTGTACTTATTGTCTGCAAAGCTATGTCGAGCGCTGCTGTATGCGGAGACACTAATAGCACCATAGTAGAACACAGATGAAGCTTCTAAGCTGATGTAATAGCCAGTAAGAAGTAGTACAAATCGTGTTATAGGTATCGAATATTGACTTCTTAGCTTGCTTTGGTGACTTGACCATGAGCTAGGACCTTAAGATTCTGCATGAAAGGAGGACTAGCAGCCGAGTTGCACGGGAGAATGTGGAAAATGTTCATATGTAGTAAAAACCTGAGAAATCCTTCCGTTTTCGTCATTTGTTATCGAATTGACTTAAAGCCAGATCGTCACATTGGCCGCTCTTCTCTCTGAAACGGTTGTACTTATCGTCTGCAAAGCTATGTCGCGTGCTGCGGTATGCGGAGACATTAAAAGCACCATAGTAGAAAAAAGATGAAGCTTCTAAGTTGATGTAATAGCCAGTAAGAAGTAGTACAATTCAAGTTATAGGTATCGATTATTGACTTTTTAGCTGGCTTTGGTACCTTGGACATGAGCTAGGACCTTATGATTCTGCATGAAAGGAGGACTAGCAGCACAGTTGCACGGGAGAATGTGAAAAGTGTTCATATGTAGTAAAAACCAAAGAAATCCGTCTGTTTCCGCCATTTGTTATCGAATCGACTTAAAGCCAGATCGTCACATTGGCCGCTCTTCTCTCTGAAACGGTTGTACTTATCGTCTGCAAAGCTATGTCGCGTGCTGCGGTATGCGGAGACACAAAAAGCACCATAGTAGAACACAGATGAAGCTTCTAAGCTGATGTAATAGCCAGTAAGAAGTAGTACAAATCGTGTTATAGGTATCGATTATTGACTTCTTAGCTTGCCTTGGTGACTTGACCATGAGCTAGGACCTTAAGATTCTGCATGAAAGGAAGACTAGCAGCCGAGTTGCACGGGAGAATGTGGAAAATGTTCATATGTAGTAAAAACCTGAGAAATCCTTCCGTTTTCGTCATTTGTTATCGAATTGACTTAAAGCCAGATCGTCACATTGGCCGCTCTTCTCTCTGAAACGGTTGTACTTATCGTCTGCAAAGCTATGTCGCGTGCTGCGGTATGCGGAGACATTAAAAGCACCATAGTAGAAAGAAGATGAAGCTTCTAAGTTGATGTAATAGCCAGTAAGAAGTAGTACAATTCAAGTTTTAGGTATCGATTATTGACTTTTTAGGTGGCTTTGGTGCCTTGGACATGAGCTAGGGCCTTAAGATTCTGCATGAAAGGAGGACTAGCAGCCGAGTTGCGAGGGAGAAAGTGAAAAGTGTTCATATGTAGTAAAAACCTGAGAAATCCGTCAGTTTTCGTCATTTGTTATCGAATTGACTTAAGGCCAGATCGTCACATTGGCCGCTCTTCTCTCTGAAACGGTTGTACTTATCGACTGCAAAGCTATGTCGCGTGCTGCGGTATGCGGAGACACTAAAAGCACCATAGTAGAACACAGATGAAGCCTCTAATTTGATGTAATAGCCATTAAGAAGTAGTATAATTCAAGTTTTAGGTATCGATTAGTGACTTTTTAGCTGGCTTTGGTGCCTTGGACATGGCTAGGACCTTAAGATTCTGCATGAAAGGAGGACTAGCAGCCGAGTTGCACGGGAGAATGTGAAAAGTGTTCAAATGTAGTAAAAACCTTAAAAATCCGTTCGTTATCGTCATTGTTATCGAATCGACTTAAAGCCAGATTGTCACATTGGCCTCTCTTCTCTCTCAAACTGTTGTACTTATCGACTGCAAAGCTATGTCGCGTGCTGCGGTATGCGGAGACACTAAAAGCACCATAGTAGAACACAGATGAAGCTTCTAAGTTGATGTAATAGCCAGTAAGAAGTAGTACAATTCAAGTTATAGGTATCGATTATTGACTTTTTAGCTGGCTTTGGTGCCTTGGACATGAGCTAGGACCTTAAGATTCTTCATTAATGGAGGACTAGCAGACGAGTTTCACGGGAGAATGTGAAAAGTGTTCATATGTAGTAAAAGCGTGATAAATCCGTCCGTGTTCGACATTTGTTATCGAATCGACTTAAAGCCAGATCGTCACATTGGCCACTCTTCTCTCTCAAACGGTTGTACTTATTGTCTGCAAAGCTATGTCGAGCGCTGCTGTATGCGGAGACACTAATAGCACCATAGTAGAACACAGATGAAGCTTCTAAGTTGATGTAATAGCCAGTAAGAAGTAGTACAATTCAAGTTATAGGTATCGATTATTGACTTTTTAGCTGGCTTTGGTACCTTGTACATGAGCTAGGACCTTATGATTCTGCATGAAAGGAGGACTAGCAGCCAAGTTGCACGGGAGAATGTGAAAAGTGTTCATATGTAGTAAAAACCAAAGAAATCCGTCTGTTTCCGCCATTTGTTATCGAATCGACTTAAAGCCAGATCGTCACATTGGCCGCTCTTCTCTCTGAAACGGTTGTACTTATCGTCTGCAAAGCTATGTCGCGTGCTGCGGTATGCGGAGACACTAAAAGCACCATAGTAGAACACAGATTAAGCTTCTAAGCTGATGTAATAGCCAGTAAGAAGTAGTACAATTCGTGTTATAGGTATCGATTATTGACTTCTTAGCTTGCTTTGGTGACTTGACGATGAGCTAGGACCTTAAGATTCTGCATGAAAGGAGGACTAGCAGCCGAGTTGCACGGGAGAATGTGGAAAATGTTCATATGTAGTAAAAACCTGAGAAATAATTCCGTTTTCGTCATTTGTTATCGAATTGACTTAAAGCCAGATCGTCACATTGGCCGCTCTTCTCTCTGAAACGGTTGTACTTATCGTCTGCAAAGCTATGTCGCGTGCTGCGGTATGCGGAGACACTAAAAGCACCATAGTAGAACACAGTTGAAGCTTCTAAGTTGATGTAATAGCCAGTAAGAAGTAGTACAATTCAAGTTTTAGGTATCGATTATTGAATTTTTAGCTGGCTTTGGTGCCTTGGACATGAGCTAGGGCCTTAAGATTCTGCATGAAAGGAGGACTAGCAGCGGAGTTGCGATGGAGAAAGTGAAAAGTGTTCATATGTAGTAAAAACCTGAGAAATCCGTCAGTTTCCGCCATTTGTTATGGAATCGACTTAAAGCCAGTTCGTCACATTGGCCGCTCTTCTCTCTGAAACGGTTGTACTTATCGTCTGCAAAGCTATGTCGCGTGCTGCGGTATGCGGAGACACTAAAAGCACCATAGTAGAACACAGATGAAGCTTCTAAGCTGATGTAATAGCCAGTAAGAAGTAGTACAATTCATGTTATAAGTATCGATTATTGGCTTCTTAGCTAGCTTTGGTGACTTGAACATGAGCTAGGACCTTAAGATTCTGCATGAAAGGAGGACTAGCAGCCGAGTTGCACTGGAGAATGTGGAAAATGTTCATATGTAGTAAAAACCTGAGAAATCCTTCCGTTTTCGTCATTTGTTATCGAATTGACTTAAAGCCAGATCGTCACATTGGCCGCTCTTCTCTCTGAAACGGTTGTACTTATCGACTGCAAAGCTATGTCGCGTGCTGCGGTATGCGGACCCACTAAAAGCACCATAGTAGAACACAGATGAAGCTTCTAAGTTGATGTAATAGTCAGTAAGAAGTAGTACAATTCAAGTTTTAGGTATTGATTATTGACTTTTTAGCTGGCTTTGGTGCCTTGGACATGAGCTAGGACCTTAAGATTCTGCATGAAAGGAGGACTAGCAGCCGAGTTGCACGGGAGAATATGAAAAGTGTTTATATGTAGTAAAAACCAGAGAAATCCGTCCGTGTTCGACATTTGTTATCGAATCGACTTAAAGCCAGTTCGTCACATTGGCCGCTCTTCTCTCTGAAACGGTTGTACTTATCGTCTGCAAAGCTATGTCGCGTGCTGCGGTATGCGGAGACACTAAAAGCACCATAGTAGAACACAGATTAAGCTTCTAAGCTGATGTAATAGCCAGTAAGAAGTAGTACAATTCATGTTATAAGTATCGATTATTGGCTTCTTAGCTGGCTTTGGTGACTAGAACATGAGCTAGGACCTTAAGATTCTGCATGAAAGGAGGACTAGCAGCCGAGTTGCACTGGAGAATGTGGAAAATGTTCATATGTAGTAAAAACCTGAGAAATCCTTCCGTTTTCGTCATTTGTTATCGAATTGACTTAAGGCCAGATCGTCACATTGGCCGCTCTTCTCTCTGAAACGGTTGTACTTATCGACTGCAAAGCTATGTCGCGTGCTGCGGTATGCGGAGACACTAAAAGCAATATAGTAGAACACAGATGAAGCCTCTAATTTGATGTAATAGCCATTAAGAAGTAGTATAATTCAAGTTTTAGGTATCGATTAGTGACTTTTTAGGTGGCTTTGGTGCCTTGGACATGGCTAGGACCTTAAGATTCTGCATGAAAGGAGGACTAGCAGCCGAGTTGCACGGGAGAATGTGAAAAGTGTTCAAATGTAGTAAAAACCTTAAAAATCCGTTCGTTATCGTCATTGTTATCGAATCGACTTAAAGCCAGATTGTCACATTGGCCTCTCTTCTCTCTCAAACTGTTGTACTTATCGACTGCAAAGCTATGTCGCGTGCTGCGGTATGCGGAGACACTAAAAGCACCATAGTAGAACACAGATGAAGCTTCTAAGTTGATGTAATAGCCAGTAAGAAGTAGTACAATTCAAGTTATAGGTATCGATTATTGACTTTTTAGCTGGCTTTGGTGCCTTGGACATGAGCTAGGACCTTAAGATTCTTCATTAATGGAGGACTAGCAGACGAGTTGCACGGGAGAATGTGAAAAGTGTTCATATGTAGTAAAAGCGTGAGAAATCCGTCCGTGTTCGACATTTGTTATCGAATCGACTTAAAGCCAGATCGTCACATTGGCCACTCTTCTCTCTCAAACGGTTGTACTTATTGTCTGCAAAGCTATGTCGAGCGCTGCTGTATGCGGAGACACTAATAGCACCATAGTAGAACACAGATGAAGCTTCTAAGTTGATGTAATAGCCAGTAAGAAGTAGTACAATTCAAGTTATAGGTATCGATTATTGACTTTTTAGCTGGCTTTGGTACCTTGGACATGAGCTAGGACCTTATGATTCTGCATGAAAGGAGGCCTAGCAGCCCAGTTGCACGGGAGAATGTGAAAAGTGTTCATATGTAGTAAAAACCAAAGAAATCCGTCTGTTTCCGCCATTTGTTATCGAATCGACTTAAAGCCAGATCGTCACATTGGCCGCTCTTCTCTCTGAAACGGTTGTACTTATCGTCTGCAAAGCTATGTCGCGTGCTGCGGTATGCGGAGACACTAAAAGCACCATAGTAGAACACAGATTAAGCTTCTAAGCTGATGTAATAGCCAGTAAGAAGTAGTACAATTCGTGTTATAGGTATCGATTATTGACTTCTTAGCTTGCTTTGGTGACTTGACGATGAGCTAGGACCTTAAGATTCTGCATGAAAGGAGGACTAGCAGCCGAGTTGCACGGGAGAATGTGGAAAATGTTCATATGTAGTAAAAACCTGAGAAATAATTCCGTTTTCGTCATTTGTTATCGAATTGACTTAAAGCCAGATCGTCACATTGGCCGCTCTTCTCTCTGAAACGGTTGTACTTATCGTCTGCAAAGCTATGTCGCGTGCTGCGGTATGCGGAGACACTAAAAGCACCATAGTAGAACACAGATGAAGCTTCTAAGTTGATGTAATAGCCAGTAAGAAGTAGTACAATTCAAGTTTTAGGTATCGATTATTGAATTTTTAGCTGGCTTTGGTGCCTTGGACATGAGCTAGGGCCTTAAGATTCTGCATGAAAGGAGGACTAGCAGCGGAGTTGCGATGGAGAAAGTGAAAAGTGTTCATATGTAGTAAAAACCTGAGAAATCCGTCAGTTTCCGCCATTTGTTATGGAATCGACTTAAAGCCAGTTCGTCACATTGGCCGCTCTTCTCTCTGAAACGGTTGTACTTATCGTCTGCAAAGCTATGTCGCGTGCTGCGGTATGCGGAGACACTAAAAGCACCATAGTAGAACACAGATGAAGCTTCTAAGCTGATGTAATAGCCAGTAAGAAGTAGTACAATTCATGTTATAAGTATCGATTATTGGCTTCTTAGCTAGCTTTGGTGACTTGAACATGAGCTAGGACCTTAAGATTCTGCATGAAAGGAGGACTAGCAGCCGAGTTGCACTGGAGAATGTGGAAAATGTTCATATGTAGTAAAAACCTGAGAAATCCTTCCGTTTTCGTCATTTGTTATCGAATTGACTTAAAGCCAGATCGTCACATTGGCCGCTCTTCTCTCTGAAACGGTTGTACTTATCGACTGCAAAGTTATGTCGCGTGCTGCGGTATGCGGAGACACTAAAAGCATTATAGTAGAACACAGATGAAGCCTCTAATTTGATGTAATAGCCAGTAAGAAGTAGTATAATTCAAGTTTTAGGTATCGATTATTGACTTTTTAGCTGGCTTTGGTGCCTTGGACATGGCTAGGACCTTAAGATTCTGCATGAAAGGAGGACTAGCAGCCGAGTTGCACGGGAGAATGTGAAAAGTGTTCATATGTAGTAAAAACCTTAAAAATCCGTTCGTTATCGTCATTGTTATCGAATCGACTTAAAGCCAGATCGTCACATTGGCCTCTCTTCTCTCTCAAACGGTTGTACTTATCGACTGCAAAGCTATGTCGCGTGCTGCGGTATGCGGACACACTAAAAGCACCATAGTAGAACACAGATGAAGCTTCTAAGTTGATGTAATAGTCAGTAAGAAGTAGTACAATTCAAGTTTTAGGTATTGATTATTGACTTTTTAGCTGGCTTTGGTGCCTTGGACATGAGCTAGGACCTTAAGATTCTGCATGAAAGGAGAACTAGCAGCCGAGTTGCACGGGAGAATATGAAAAGTGTTTATATGTAGTAAAAACCAGAGAAATCCGTCCGTGTTCGACATTTGTTATCGAATCGACTTAAAGCCAGATCGTAACATTGGCCGCTCTTCTCTCTGAAACGGTGGTACTTATCGTCTGCAAAGCTATGTCGCGTGCTGCGGTATGTGGAGACACTAAAAGCACCATAGTAGAACACAGATGAAGCTTCTAAGTTGATGTAATAGCCAGTAAGAAGTAGTACAATTCAAGTTATAGGTATCGATTATTGACTTTTTAGCTGGCTTTGGTACATTGTACATGAGCTAGGACCTTATGATTCTGCATGAAAGGAGGACTAGCAGCCCAGTTGCACGGGAGAATGTGAAAAGTGTTCATATGTAGTAAAAACCAAAGAAATCCGTCTGTTTCCGCCATTTGTTATCGAATCGACTTAAAGCCAGATCGACACATTGGCCGCTCTTCTCTCTGAAACGGTTGTACTTATCGTCTGCAAAGCTATGTCGCGTCCTGCGGTATGCGGAGACACTAAAAGCACCATAGTAGAACACAGATGAAGCTTCTAAGCTGATGTAATAGCCAGTAAGAAGTAGTACAAATCGTGTTATAGGTATCGATTATTGACTTCTTAGCTTGCTTTGGTGACTTGACCATGAGCTAGGACCTTAAGATTCGGCATGAAAGGAGGACTAGCAGCCGAGTTGCGAGGGAGAAATTGAAAAGTGTTCATATGCAGTAAAAACCTAAGAAATCCGTCCGTTTTCGTCATTTGTTATCGAATTGACTTAAAGCCAGATCGTCACATTGGCCGCTCTTCTCTCTGAAACGGTTGTACTTATCGTCTGCAAAGCTATGTCGCGTGCTGCGGTATGCGGAGACATTAAAAGCACCATAGTAGAACACAGATGAAGCTTCTAAGTTGATGTAATAGCCAGTAAGAAGTAGTACAATTCAAGTTTTAGGTATCGATTATTGACTTTTTAGGTGGCTTTGGTGCCTTGGACATGAGCTAGGGCCTTAAGATTCTGCATGAAAGGAGGACTAGCAGCCGAGTTGCGAGGGAGAAATTGAAAAGTGTTCATATGTAGTAAAAACCTGAGAAATCCGTCAGTTTCCGCCATTTGTTATGGAATCGACTTAAAGCCAGTTCGTCACATTGGCCGCTCTTCTCTCTGAAACGGTTGTACTTATCGTCTGCAAAGCTATGTCGCGTGCTGCGGTATGCGGAGACACTAAAAGCACCATAGTAGAACACAGAAGAAGCTTCTAAGCTGATGTAATAGCCAGTAAGAAGTAGTACAATTCATGTTATAAGTATCGATTATTGGCTTCTTAGCTGGCTTTGGTGACTTGAACATGAGCTAGGACCTTAAGATTCTGCATGAAAGGAGGACTAGCAGCCGAGTTGCACTGGAGAATGTGGAAAATGTTCATATGTAGTAAAAACCTGAGAACTCCTTCCATTTTCGTCATTTGTTATCGAATTGACTTAAAGCCAGATCGTCACATTGGCCGCTCTTCTCTCTGAAACGGTTGTACTTATCGACTGCAAAGCTATGTCGCGTGCTGCGGTATGCGGAGACACTAAATGCACCATAGTAGAAGACAGATGAAGCTTCTAAGGCGATGTAATAGCCAGTAAAAAGTAGTACAATTCAAGTGTTAGGTATCGATTATTGACTTTTTAGCTGGCTTTGGTGACTTGGACATGAGCTAAGACCTTAAGGTTCTGCATGAAACGAAGACTAGCAGCCGAGTTGCACGGGAGAATGTGAAAAGTGTTCATATGTAGTAAAAACCTGAGAAATCCGTCGGTTTTCGTCATTTGTTATCGAATCGACTTAATGCCAGATCGTCACATTGGCCGCTCTTCTCTCTGAAACGGTTGTACTTATCGTCTGCAAAGCTATGTCGCGTGCTGCGGTATGCGGAGACACTAAAAGCACCATAGTAGAACACAGATGAAGCTTCTAAGCTGATGTAATAGATAGTAAGAAGTAGTACAATTCATGTTATAAGTATCGATTATTGGCTTCTTAGCTGGCTTTGGTGACTTGAACATGAGCTAGGACCTTAAGATTCTGCATGAAAGGAGGACTAGCAGCCGAGTTGCACTGGAGAATGTGGAAAATGTTCATATGTAGTAAAAACCTGAGAAATCCTTCCGTTTTCGTCATTTGTTATCGAATTGACTTAAAGCCAGATCGTCACATTGGCCGCTCTTCTCTCTGAAACGGTTGTACTTATCGACTGCAAAGCTATGTCGCGTGCTGCGGTATGCGGAGACACTAAAAGCATTATAGTAGAACACAGATGAAGCCTCTAATTTGATGTAATAGCCAGTAAGAAGTAGTATAATTCAAGTTTTAGGTATCGATTATTGACTTTTTAGCGGTCTTTGGTGCCTTGGACATGAGCTAGGACCTTAAGATTCTTCATTAATTGAGGACTAGCAGCCGAGTTGCACGGGAGAATGTGAAAAGTGTTCATATGCAGTAAAAGCCTGATAAATCCGTCCGTGTTCGACATTTGTTATCGAATCGACTTAAAGCCAGATCGTCACATTTGCCGCTCTTCTCTCTGCAACGGTTGTACTTATTGTGTGCAAAGCTATGTCGAGTGCTGCTGTATGTGGAGACACTAAAAGCAACATAGTAGAACACAGATGAAGCTTCTAAGTTGATGTAATAGCCAGTAAGAAGTAGTACAATTCAAGTTATAGGTATCGATCATTGACTTTTTAGCTGGCTTTGGTACCTTGGACATGAGCTAGAACCTTATGATTCTGCCTTAAAGGAGGACTAGCAGCCCAGTTGCACGGGAGAATGTGAAAAGTGTTCATATGTAGTACAAACCTAAGAAATCCGGCTGTTTCCGCCATTTGTTATCGAATCGACTTAAAGCCAGATCGTCACATTGGCCGCTCTTCTCTCTGAAACGGTTGTACTTATCGTCTGCAAAGCTATGTCGCGTGCTGCGGTATGCGGAGACACTAAAAGCACCATAGTAGAACACAGATGAAGCTTCTAAGTTGATGTAATAGCCAGTAAGAAGTAGTACAATTCAAGTTTTAGGTATCGATTATTGACTTTTTAGGTGGCTTTGGTGCCTTGGACATGAGCTATGGCCTTAAGATTCTGCATGAAAGGAGGACTAGCAGCCGAGTTGCGAGGGAGAAAGTGAAAAGTGTTCATATGTAGTAAAAACCTGAGAAATCCGTCAGTTTCCGCCATTTGTTATGGAATCGACTTAAAGCCAGTTCGTCACATTGGCCGCTCTTCTCTCTGAAACGGTTGTACTTATCGTCTGCAAAGCTATGTCGCGTGCTGCGGTATGCGGAGACACTAAAAGCACCATAGTAGAACACAGATTAAGCTTCTAAGCTGATGTAATAGCCAGTAAGAAGTAGTACAATTCATGTTATAAGTATCGATTATTGGCTTCTTAGCTGGCTTTGGTGACTAGAACATGAGCTAGGACCTTAAGATTCTGCATGAAAGGAGGACTAGCAGCCGAGTTGCACTGGAGAATGTGGAAAATGTTCATATGTAGTAAAAACCTGAGAAATCCTTCCGTTTTCGTCATTTGTTATCGAATTGACTTAAGGCCAGATCGTCACATTGGCCGCTCTTCTCTCTGAAACGGTTGTACTTATCGACTGCAAAGCTATGTCGCGTGCTGCGGTATGCGGAGACACTAAAAGCACCATAGTAGAACACAGATGAAGCCTCTAATTTGATGTAATAGCCATTAAGAAGTAGTATAATTCAAGTTTTAGGTATCGATTAGTGACTTTTTAGCTGGCTTTGGTGCCTTGGACATGGCTAGGACCTTAAGATTCTGCATGAAAGGAGGACTAGCAGCCGAGTTGCACGGGAGAATGTGAAAAGTGTTCATATGTAGTAAAAATCTTAAAAATCCGTTCGTTATCGTCATTGTTATCGAATCGACTTAAAGCCAGATCGTCACATTGGCCTCTCTTCTCTCTCAAACGGTTGTACTTATCGACTGCAAAGCTATGTCGCGTGCTGCGGTATGCGGACACACTAAAAGCACCATAGTAGAACACAGATGAAGCTTCTAAGTTGATGTAATAGTCAGTAAGAAGTAGTACAATTCAAGTTTTAGGTATTGATTATTGACTTTTTAGCTGGCTTTGGTGCCTTGGACATGAGCTAGGACCTTACGATTCTGCATGAAAGGAGGACTAGCAGCCGAGTTGCACGGGAGAATATGAAAAGTGTTTATATGTAGTAAAAACCAGAGAAATCCGTCCGTGTTCGACATTTGTTATCGAATCGACTTAAAGCCAGATCGTAACATTGGCCGCTCTTCTCTCTGAAACGGTGGTACTTATCGTCTGCAAAGCTATGTCGCGTGCTGCGGTATGTGGAGACACTAAAAGCACCATAGTAGAACACAGATGAAGCTTCTAAGTTGATGTAATAGCCAGTAAGAAGTAGTACAATTCAAGTTATAGGTATCGATTATTGACTTTTTAGCTGGCTTTGGTACATTGTACATGAGCTAGGACCTTATGATTCTGCATGAAAGGAGGACTAGCAGCCCAGTTGCACGGGAGAATGTGAAAAGTGTTCATATGTAGTAAAAACCAAAGAAATCCGTCTGTTTCCGCCATTTGTTATCGAATCGACTTAAAGCCAGATCGTAACATTGGCCGCTCTTCTCTCTGAAACGGTGGTACTTATCGTCTGCAAAGCTATGTCGCGTCCTGCGGTATGCGGAGACACTAAAAGCACCATAGTAGAACACAGATGAAGCTTCTAAGCTGATGTAATAGCCAGTAAGAAGTAGTACAAATCGTGTTATAGGTATCGATTATTGACTTCTTAGCTTGCTTTGGTGACTTGACCATGAGCTAGGACCTTAAGATTCGGCATGAAAGGAGGACTAGCAGCCGAGTTGCGAGGGAGAAATTGAAAAGTGTTCATATGCAGTAAAAACCTAAGAAATCCGTCCGTTTTCGTCATTTGTTATCGAATTGACTTAAAGCCAGATCGTCACATTGGCCGCTCTTCTCTCTGAAACGGTTGTACTTATCGTCTGCAAAGCTATGTCGCGTGCTGCGGTATGCGGAGACATTAAAAGCACCATAGTAGAACACAGATGAAGCTTCTAAGTTGATGTAATAGCCAGTAAGAAGTAGTACAATTCAAGTTTTAGGTATCGATTATTGACTTTTTAGGTGGCTTTGGTGCCTTGGACATGAGCTAGGGCCTTAAGATTCTGCATGAAAGGAGGACTAGCAGCCGAGTTGCGAGGGAGAAATTGAAAAGTGTTCATATGTAGTAAAAACCTGAGAAATCCGTCAGTTTCCGCCATTTGTTATGGAATCGACTTAAAGCCAGTTCGTCACATTGGCCGCTCTTCTCTCTGAAACGGTTGTACTTATCGTCTGCAAAGCTATGTCGCGTGCTGCGGTATGCGGAGACACTAAAAGCACCATAGTAGAACACAGAAGAAGCTTCTAAGCTGATGTAATAGCCAGTAAGAAGTAGTACAATTCATGTTATAAGTATCGATTATTGGCTTCTTAGCTGGCTTTGGTGACTTGAACATGAGCTAGGACCTTAAGATTCTGCATGAAAGGAGGACTAGCAGCCGAGTTGCACTGGAGAATGTGGAAAATGTTCATATGTAGTAAAAACCTGAGAACTCCTTCCGTTTTCGTCATTTGTTATCGAATTGACTTAAAGCCAGATCGTCACATTGGCCGCTCTTCACTCTGAAACGGTTGTACTTATCGACTGCAAAGCTATGTCGCGTGCTGCGGTATGCGGAGACACTAAATGCACCATAGTAGAAGACAGATGAAGCTTCTAAGGCGATGTAATAGCCAGTAAAAAGTAGTACAATTCAAGTGTTAGGTATCGATTATTGACTTTTTAGCTGGCTTTGGTGACTTGGACATGAGCTAAGACCTTAAGGTTCTGCATGAAACGAAGACTAGCAGCCGAGTTGCACGGGAGAATGTGAAAAGTGTTCATATGTAGTAAAAACCTGAGAAATCCGTCGGTTTTCGTCATTTGTTATCGAATCGACTTAATGCCAGATCGTCACATTGGCCGCTCTTCTCTCTGAAACGGTTGTACTTATCGTCTGCAAAGCTATGTCGCGTGCTGCGGTATGCGGAGACACTAAAAGCATTATAGTAGAACACAGAAGAAGCCTCTAATTTGAGGTAATAGCCAGTAAGAAGTAGTATAATTCAAGTTTTAGGTATCGATTATTGACTTTTTAGCTGTCTTTGGTGCCTTGGACATGAGCTAGGACCTTAAGATTCTTCATTAATTGAGGACTAGCAGCCGAGTTGCACGGGAGAATGTGAAAAGTGTTCATATGCAGTAAAAGCCTGAGAAATCCGTCCGTGTTCGACATTTGTTATCGAATCGACTTAAAGCCAGATCGTCACATTTGCCGCTCTTCTCTCTGCAACGGTTGTACTTATTGTGTGCAAAGCTATGTCGAGTGCTGCTGTATGCGGAGACACTAAAAGCAACATAGTAGAACACAGATGAAGCTTCTAAGCTGATGTAATAGATAGTAAGAAGTAGTACAATTCATGTTATAAGTATCGATTATTGGCTTCTTAGCTGGCTTTGGTGACTTGGACATGAGCTAGGACCTTAAGATTCTTCATTAATGGAGGAATAGCAGACGAGTCGCACGGGAGATGTGAAAAGTGTTGATATGTAGTAAATACCTGAGAAATCCGTCCGTGTTCGACATTTGTTATCGAATCGACTTATAGCCAAATCGTCACATTGGCCACTCTTCTCTCTGAAACGGTTGTACTTATTGTCTGCAAAGCTATGTCGAGCGCTGCTGTATGCGGAGACACTAATAGCACTATAGTAGAACACAGATGAAGCTTCTAAGCTGATATAATAGCCAGTAAGAAGTAGTACAAATCGTGTTATAGGTATCGAATATTGACTTCTTAGCTTGCTTTGGTGACTTGACCATGAGCTAGGACCTTAAGATTCTGCATGAAAGGAGGACTAGCAGCCGAGTTGCACGGGAGAATGTGGAAAATGTTCATATGTAGTAAAAACCTGAGAAATCCTTCCGTTTTCGTCATTTGTTATCGAATTGACTTAAAGCCAGATCGTCACATTGGCCGCTCTTCTCTCTGAAACGGTTGTACTTATCGTCTGCAAAGCTATGTCGCGTGCTGCGGTATGCGGAGACATTAAAAGCACCATAGTAGAAAAAAGATGAAGCTTCTAAGTTGATGTAATAGCCAGTAAGAAGTAGTACAATTCAAGTTATAGGTATCGATTATTGACTTTTTAGCTGGCTTTGGTACCTTGGACATGAGCTAGGACCTTATGATTCTGCATGAAAGGAGGACTAGCAGCACAGTTGCACGGGAGAATGTGAAAAGTGTTCATATGTAGTAAAAACCTAAGAAATCCGGCTGTTTCCGCCATTTGTTATCGAATCGACTTAAAGCCAGATCGTCACATTGGCCGCTCTTCTCTCTGAAACGGTTGTACTTATCGTCTGCAAAGCTATGTTGCGTGCTGCGGTATGCGGAGACACTTAAAGCACCATAGTAGAACACAGATGGAGCTTCTAAGTTGATGTAATAGTCAGTAAGAAGTAGTACAATTCAAGTTTTAGGTATTGATTATTGCCTTTTTAGCTGGCTTTGGTGCCTTGGACATGAGCTAGGACCTTAAGATTCTGCATGAAAGGAGGACTAGCAGCCGAGTTGCACGGGAGAATGTGAAACGTGTTCATATGTAGTAAAAACCAGAGAAATCCGTCAGTTTTCCTCATTTGTTATCGAATCGACTTAAAGCCAGATCGTCACATTGTGCGCTCTACTCTGTAAAATGGTTGTACTTATCGTCTGCAAAGCTATGTCGCGTGCTGCGGTATGCGGAGACACTAAAAGCACCATAGTAGAACACAGATAAAGCTTCTAAGTTGATGTAATAGCCAGTAAGAAGTAGTACAATTCAAGTTATTGGTATCGATTATTGACTTTTTAGCTGGCTTTGGTGCCTTGGACATGAGCTAGGACCTTAAAATTCTGCATGAAAGGACGACTAACAGCCAAGTTGCACGGAAGAATGTGAAAAGTGTTAATATATAGTAAAAACCTGAGAAATACGTCCGTTTTCGTCATTTGTTATCGAATCGACTTAAAGCCAGATCGTCACATTGGCCGCTCTTCTCTCTGAAACGGTTGTACTTATCGTCTGCAAAGCTATGTCGCGTGCTGCGGTATGCGGAGACACTAAAAGCACCATAGTAGAACACAGATGAAACTTCTAATTTGATGTAATAGCCATTAAGAAGTAGTATAATTCAAGTTTTAGGTATCGATTATTGACTTTTTAGCTGGCTTTGGTGCCTTGGACATGGCTAGGACCTTAAGATTCTGCATGAAAGGAGGACTAGCAGCCGAGTCGCACGGGAGAATGTGAAAAGTGATCATATGTAGTAAAAACCTTAAAAATCCGTTCGTTATCGTCATTGTTATCGAATCGACTTAAAGCCAGATCGTCACATTGGCCTCTCTTCTCTCTGAAACGGTTGTACTTATCGACTGCAAAGCTATGTCGCGTGCTGCGGTATGCGGAGACACTAAAAGCACCATAGTAGAACACAGATGAAGCTTCCAAGTTGATGTAATAGCCAGTAAGAGGTAGTACAATTCATGTTATAGGTATCGATTATTGACTTCTTAGCTTGCTTTGGTGACTTGAACATGAGCTAGGACCTTAAGATTCTGCATGAATGGAGGACTAGCAGCCGAGTTGCACTGGAGAATGTGGAAAATGTTCATATGTAGTAAAAACCTGAGAAATCCTTCCGTTTTCGTCATTTGTTATCGAATTGACTTAAAGCCAGATCGTCACATTGGCCGCTCTTCTCTCTGAAACGGTTGTACTTATCGTCTGCAAAGCTATGTCGCGTGCTGCGGTATGCGGAGACACTAAAAGCACCATAGTTGAACACAGATGAAGCCTCTAAGTTGAAGTAATATCCAGTAAGATGTAGTACAATTCAAGTCTTAGGTATCGATTATTGACTTTTTACCATTCTTTGGTGCCTGGGACATGAGCTAGGACCTTAAAATTCTGCATGAACGGAGGACTAGCAGCCGAGTTGCTTGGGAGAATGTGAAAAGTGTTCATATGTAGTAAAAACCTGAGAAATCCGTCTTTTTCGTCATTTGTTATCGAATCGTCTTAAAGCCAGATCGTCACATTGGCCGCTCTTCTCTCTGAAACGGTAGTACTTATCGTCTGCAAAGCTATGTCGCGTGCTGCGGTATGCGGAGACACTAAAAGCACCATAGTTTAAGACAGATGAAGCTTCTAAGGCGATGTAATAGCCAGTAAAAAGTAGTACCATTCAAGTGTTAGGTATCGATTATTGACTTTTTAGCTGGCTTTGGTGACTTGGACATGAGCTAAGACCCTAAGATTCTGCTTGAAACGAAGACTAGCAGCCGAGTTGCACGGGAGAATGTGAAAAGTGTTCATATGTAGTAAAAACCTGAGAAATCCGTCCGTTTTCGTCATTTGTTATCGAATCGACTTAATGCCAGATCGTCACATTGGCCGCTCTTCTCTCTGAAACGGTTGTACTTATCGTCTGCAAAGCTCTGTCGCGTGCTGCGGTATGCGGAGACACTAAAAGCACCATAGTAGAACACAGATGAAGCTTCTAAGTTGATGTAATAGCCAGTAAGAAGTAGTACAATTCATTTTTAGGTATCGATTATTGACTTGTTAGCTGGCTTTGGTGTCTTGGACATGAGCTAGGGCCTTAAGATTCTGCATGAAAGGAGGACTAGCAGCCGAGTTGCGAGGGAGAAAGTGAAAAGTGTTCATATGTAGTAAAAACCTAAGAAATCCGTCCGTTTTCGTCATTTGTTATCGAATCGACGTAAAGCCAGATCGTCACATTGGCCGCTCTTCTCTCTGAAACAGTTGTACTTATCGTCTGCAAAGCTATGTCGCGTGCTGCGGTATGCGGAGACACTAAAAGCACCATAGTAGATCACAGATGAAACTTCTAAGTTGATGTAATAGGCAGTAAGAAGTAGTACAATTCAAGTTTTAGGTATCGATTATTGACTTTTTAGCTAGCTTTGGTGCCTTGGAGAGGAGCTAGGACCTTAAGATTCTGCATGAAAGGAGGACTAGCAGCCCAGTTGCACGGGAGAATGTGAAAAGTGTTCATATGTAGTAAAAACCTGAGAAATCCGTCCTTTATCGTCATTTGTTATCGAATCGACTGAAAGCCAGATCGTCACATTGGCCGCTCTTCTCTCTGAAACGGTTGTACTTATCGTCTGCAAAGCTATGTCGTATGCTGCGGTATGCGGAGACACTAAAATCACCATAGTAGAACACCGCTGAAGCTTCTAAGTTGAAGTAATATCCAGAAAGATGTAGTACAATTCAAGTCTTAGGTATCGATTATTGACTTTTTACCATTCTTTGGTGCCTTGGACATGAGGTAGGACCTTAAAATACTGCATGAACGGAAGACTAGCAACCGAGTTGCAGGGGAGAATGTAAAAAGTGTTCATATGTATTAAAAACCTGAGAAATCCGTTCGTTATCGTCATTTGTTATCGAATCGCCTTAAAGCCAGATCGTCACATTAGCCGCTCTTCTCTCTGAAACGGTTGTACTTATCGACTGCAAAGCTATGTCGAGTGCTGCGATATGCGGAGACACTAAAAGCACCATAGTACAACACAGATGAAGCTTCTAAGATGACGTAATAGTCAGTAAGATGTAGTACAATTCAAGTTTTAAGTATCGATTATTGACTTTTTAGCTGTCTTTGGTGCCTTGGACATGAGTTCGGACCTTAAGATTCTGCATGAAAGGAGGTCTAGCAGCCGAGTTGTACGGGAGAATGTGAAAAGTGTTCATCTGTAGTAAAAACCTGAGAAATCCGTCCGTTTTCGTCATTTGTTATCGAATCGACTTAAAGCCAGATCGTCACATTGGCCGCTCTTCTCTCTGAAACGGTTGTACTTATCTTCTGCAATGCTATGTCGCGTGCTGCGGTATGTGGAGACACTAAAAGCACCATAGTAGAACACAGATGAAGCTTCTAAGTTGATGTAATAGCCAGTAAGAAGTAGTACAATTCAAGTTTTAGGTATCGATTATTGACTTGTTAGCTGGCTTTGGTGTCTTGGACATGAGCTAGGGCCTTAAGATTCTGCATGAAAGGAGGACTAGCAGCCGAGTTGCGAGGGAGAAAGTGAAAAGTGTTCATATGTAGTAAAAACCTAAGAAATCCGTCCGTTTTCGTCATTTGTTATCGAATCGACGTAAAGCCAGATCGTCACATTGGCCGCTCTTCTCTCTGAAACAGTTGTACTTATCGTCTGCAAAGCTATGTCGCGTGCTGCGGTATGCGGAGACACTAAAAGCACCATAGTAGATCACAGATGAAACTTCTAAGTTGATGTAATAGGCAGTAAGAAGTAGTACAATTCAAGTTTTAGGTATCGATTATTGACTTTTTAGCTAGCTTTGGTGCCTTGGAGAGGAGCTAGGACCTTAAGATTCTGCATGAAAGGAGGACTAGCAGCCCAGTTGCACGGGAGAATGTGAAAAGTATTCATATGTAGTAAAAACCTGAGAAATCCGTCCGTTATCGTCATTTGTTATCGAATCGACTGAAAGCCAGATCGTCACATTGGCCGCTCTTCTCTCTGAAACGGTTGTACTTATCGTCTGCAAAGCTATGTCGTATGCTGCGGTATGCGGAGACACTAAAATCACCATAGTAGAACACCGCTGAAGCTTCTAAGTTGAAGTAATATCCAGAAAGATGTAGTACAATTCAAGTCTTAGGTATCGATTATTGACTTTTTACCATTCTTTGGTGCCTTGGACATGACCTAGGATCTTAAAATTCTGCATGAACGGAGGACTAGCAGCCGAGTTGCAGGGGAGAATGTGAAAAGTGTTCATATATAGTAAAAACCTGAGAAATCCGTCCGTTTCCGCCATTTGTTATCGAATCGACTTAAAGCCAGATCGTCACATTGGCCGCTCTTCTCTCTGAAACGGTTGTACTTATCGTCTGCAAAGCTATGTCGCGTGCTGCGGTATGTGGAGACACTAAAAGCACCATAGTAGAACACAGATGAAGCTTCTAAGCTGATGTAATAGCCAGTAAGAAGTAGTACAATTCATGTTATAGGTATCGATTACTGACTTCTTAGCTTGCTTTGGTGACTTGAACATGAGCTAGGACCTTAAGATTCTGCATGAAAGGAGGACTAGCAGCCGAGTTGCACTGGAGAATGTGGAAAATGTTCATATGTAGTAAAAACCTGAGAAATCCTTAAGTTGTCGTCATTTGTTATCGAATTGACTTAAAGCCAGATCGTCACATTGGCCGCTCTTCTCTCTGAAACGGTTGTACTTATCGTCTGCAAAGCTATGTCGCGTGCTGCGGTATGCGGAGACACTAAAAGCACCATAGTAGAACACAGATGAAGCTTCTAAGTTGATGTAATAGCCAGTAAGAAGTACTACAATTCAAGTTTTAGGTATCGATTATTGACTTTTTAGCTGGCTTTGGTGTCTTGGACATTAGCTAGGGCCTTAAGATTCTGCATGAAAGGAGGACTAGCAGCCGAGTTGCGAGGGAGAAAGTGAAAAGTGTTCATATGTAGTAAAAACCTGAGAAATCCGTCCGTTTTCGTCATTTGTTATCGAATCGACGTAAAGCCAGATCGTCACATTGGCCGCTCTTCTCTCTGAAACAGTTGTACTTATCGTCTGCAAAGCTATGTCGCGTGCTGCGGTATGCGGAGACACTAAAAGCACCATAGTAGATCACAGATGAAGCTTCTAAGTTGATGTAATAGCCAGTAAGAAGTAGTACAATTCAAGTTTTAGGTATCGATTATTCACTTTTTAGCTGGCTTTGGTGCCTTGGACATGAGCTAGGACTTTAAGATTGTGGATGAAAGGAGGACTAGCAGCCGAGTTGCACGGGAGAATGTGAAAAGTGTTCATATGTAGTAAAAACCTGAGAAATCCGTCCGTTTTCGTCATTTGTTATCGAATCGACTTAAAGCCAGATCGTCACATTGGCCGCTCTTCTCTCTGAAACGGTTGTACTTACCGTCTGCAAAGCTATGTCGCGTGCTGCGGTATGCGGAGACAATAAAAGCATCATAGTAGAACACAGATGAAGCTTCTAAGTTGATGTAATAGCCAGTAAGAAGTAGTACAATTCAAGTTTTAGGTATCGATTATTGACTTTTTACCATTCTTTGGTGCCTTGGACATGAGGTAGGACCTTAAGATTCTGCATGAAAGGAGGACTAGCAGCCGAGTTGCAGGGGAGAATGTAAAAAGTGTTCATATGTAGTAAAAACCTGAGAAATCCGTCCGTTATCGTCATTTGTTATCGAATCGACTTAAAGCCAGATCGTCACATTAGCCGCTCTTCTCTCTGAAACGGTTGTACTTATGGACTGCAAAGCTATGTCGCGTGCAGCGGTATGCGGAGACACTAAAAGCACCATAGTAGAACACGGATGAAGCTTCTAAGATGATGTAATAGTCAGTAAGAAGTAGTACAATTCAAGTTTTAAGTATCGATTATTGACTTTTTAGCTAGCTTTGGTACCTTGGACATGGGCTAGGACCTTATGATTCTGCATGAAAGGAGGACTAGCAGCCGAGTTGCACGGGAGAATGTGAAAAGTGTTCATATGTAGTAAAAACCTAAGAAATCCGTCCGTTTCCGCCATTTGTTATCGAATCGACTTAAAGCCAGGTCGTCACATTGGCCGCTCTTCTCTCTGAAACGGTTGTACTTATCGTCTGCAAAGCTATGTCGCGTGCTGCGGTATGTGGAGACACTAAAAGCACCATAGTAGAACACAGATGAAGCTTCTAAGCTGATGTAATAGCCAGTAAGAAGTAGTACAATTCATGTTATATGTATCGATTATTGACTTCTTAGCTTGCTTTGGTGACTTGAACATGAGCTAGGACCTTAAGATTCTGCATGAAAGGAGGACTAGCAGCCGAGTTGCACGGGAGAATGTGAAAAGTGTTCATATGTAGTAAAAACCTGAGACATCCGTCCGTTATCGTCATTTGTTATCGAATCGACTGAAAGCCAGATCGTCACATTGGCCGCTCTTCTCTCTGAAACGGTTGTACTTATCGTCTGCAAAGCTATGTCGCGTGCTGCGGTATGCGGAGACACTAAAACCACCATAGTAGAACACAGGTGAAGCTTCTAAGTTGAAGTAATATCCAGAAAGATGTAGTACAATTCATGTCTTAGGTATCGATTATTGACTTTTTACCATTCTTTGGTGCCTTGGACATGAGCTAGGACCTTAAAATTCTGCATGAACGGAGGACTAGCAGCCGAGTTGCAGGGGAGAATGTAAAAAGTGTTCATATGTAGTAAAAACCTGAGAAATCCGTTCGTTATCGTCATTTGTTATCGAATCGCCTTAAAGCCAGATCGTCACATTAGCCGCTCTTCTCTCTGAAACGGTTGTACATATCGACTGCAAAGCTATGTCGCGTGCTGCGATATGCGGAGACACTAAAAGCACCATAGTAGAACACAGATGAAGCTTCTAAGTTGATGTAATAGCCAGTAAGAAGTAGTACAATTCAAGTTTTAGGTATCGATTATTCACTTTTTAGCTGGCTTTGGTGCCTTGGACATGAGCTAGGACTTTAAGATTGTGCATGAAAGGAGGACTAGCAGCCGAGTTGCACGGGAGAATGTGAAAAGTGTTCATATGTAGTAGAAACCTGAGAAATCCGTCCGTTTTCGTCATTTTTTATCGAATCGACTTAAAGCCAGATCGTCACATTGGCCGCTCTTCTCTCTGAAACGGTTGTACTTATCGTCTGCAAAGCTATGTCGCGTGCTGCGGTATGCGGAGACACTAAAAGCATCATAGTAGAACACAGATGAAGCTTCTAATTGATGTAATAGCCAGTAAGAAGTAGTACAATTCAAGTTTTAGGTATCGATTATTGACTTTTTAGCTGCCCTTGGTTCCTTGGACATGAGCTAGGACCTTAAGATTCAGCATGAAAGGAGGACTAGCAGCCGAGTTGCACGGGAGAATGTGAAAAGTGTTCATATGTAGTAAAAACTTGAGAAATCCGTCCGTTATCGTCATTTGTTATCGAATCGTCTGAAAGCCAGATCGTCACATTGGCCGCTCTTCTCTCTGAAACGGTTGTACTTATCGTCTGCAAAGCTATGTCGCGTGCTGCGGTATGCGGAGACACTAAAATCACCATAGTAGAACACAGATGAAGCTTCTACGTTGAAGTAATATCCAGAAAGATGTAGTACAATTCAAGTCTTAGGTATCGATTATTGACTTTTTACCATTCTTTGGTGCCTTGGACATGACCTAGGATCTTAAAATTCTGCATGAACGGAGGACTAGCAGCCGAGTTGCAGGGGAGAATGTGAAAAGTGTTCATATATAGTAAAAACCTGAGAAATCCGTCCGTTTTCGTCATTTGTTATCGAACCGACTTAAAGCCAGATCGTCACATTGGCCGCTCTTCTCTCTGAAACGGTTGTACTTACCGTCTGCAAAGCTATGTCGCGTGCTGCGGTATGCGGAGACACTAAAAGCATCATAGTAGAACACAGATGAAGCTTCTAAGTTGATGTAGTAGCCAGTAAGAAGTAGTACAATTCAAGTTTTAGGTATCGATTATTCACTTTTTAGCTGGCTTTGGTGCCTTGGACATGAGCTAGGACTTTAAGATTGTGGATGAAAGGAGGACTAGCAGCCGAGTTGCACGGGAGAATGTGAAAAGTGTTCATATGTAGTAAAAACCTGAGAAATCCGTCCGTTTTCGTCATTTGTTATCGAATCGACTTAAAGCCAGATCGTCACATTGGCCGCTCTTCTCTCTGAAACGGTTGTACTTACCGTCTGCAAAGCTATGTCGCGTGCTGCGGTATGCGGAGACAATAAAAGCATCATAGTAGAACACAGATGAAGCCTCTAAGTTGATGTAATAGCCAGTAAGAAGTAGTACAATTCAAGTTTTAGGTATCGATTATTGACTTTTTAGGTGGCTTTGGTGCCTTGGACATGAGCTAGGACCTTAAGATTCTGCATGAAAGGAGGACTAGCAGCCGAGTTGCAGGGGAGAATGTAAAAAGTGTTCATATGTAGTAAAAACCTGAGAAATCCGTCCGTTATCGTCATTTGTTATCGAATTGACTTAAAGCCAGATCGTCACATTAGCCGCTCTTCTCTCTGAAACGGTTGTACTTATGGACTGCAAAGCTATGTCGCGTGCAGCGGTATGCGGAGACACTAAAAGCACCATAGTAGAACACGGATGAAGCTTCTAAGATGATGTAATAGTCAGTAAGAAGTAGTACAATTCAAGTTTTAAGTATCGATTATTGACTTTTTAGCTAGCTTTGGTACCTTGGACATGGGCTAGGACCTTATGATTCTGCATGAAAGGAGGACTAGCAGCCGAGTTGCACGGGAGAATGTGAAAAGTGTTCATATGTAGTAAAAACCTAAGAAATCCGTCCGTTTCCGCCATTTGTTATCGAATCGACTTAAAGCCAGGTCGTCACATTGGCCGCTCTTCTCTCTGAAACGGTTGTACTTATCGTCTGCAAAGCTATGTCGCGTGCTGCGGTATGTGGAGACACTAAAAGCACCATAGTAGAACACAGATGAAGCTTCTAAGCTGATGTAATAGCCAGTAAGAAGTAGTACAATTCATGTTATATGTATCGATTATTGACTTCTTAGCTTGCTTTGGTGACTTGAACATGAGCTAGGACCTTAAGATTCTGCATGAAAGGAGGACTAGCAGCCGAGTTGCACGGGAGAATGTGAAAAGTGTTCATATGTAGTAAAAACCTGAGACATCCGTCCGTTATCGTCATTTGTTATCGAATCGACTGAAAGCCAGATCGTCACATTGGCCGCTCTTCTCTCTGAAACGGTTGTACTTATCGTCTGCAAAGCTATGTCGCGTGCTGCGGTATGCGGAGACACTAAAACCACCATAGTAGAACACAGGTGAAGCTTCTAAGTTGAAGTAATATCCAGAAAGATGTAGTACAATTCATGTCTTAGGTATCGATTATTGACTTTTTACCATTCTTTGGTGCCTTGGACATGAGCTAGGACCTTAAAATTCTGCATGAACGGAGGACTAGCAGCCGAGTTGCAGGGGAGAATGTAAAAAGTGTTCATATGTAGTAAAAACCTGAGAAATCCGTTCGTTATCGTCATTTGTTATCGAATCGCCTTAAAGCCAGATCGTCACATTAGCCGCTCTTCTCTCTGAAACGGTTGTACATATCGACTGCAAAGCTATGTCGCGTGCTGCGATATGCGGAGACACTAAAAGCACCATAGTAGAACACAGATGAAGCTTCTAAGATGATGTAATAGTCAGTAAGATGTAGTACAATTAAAGTTTTAGGTATCGATTATTGACTTTTTTGCTGTCTTTGGTGCCTTGGACATGAGTTAGGACCTTAAGATTCTGCATGAAAGGAGGTCTAGCAGCCGAGTTGTACGGGAGAATGTGAAAAATGTTCATATGTAGTAAAAACCTGAGAAATCCTTCCGTTTTCGTCTTTTGTTATCGAATCGACTTAAAGCCAGATCGTCACATTGTCCGCTCTTCTCTCTGAAACGGTTGTACTTATCTTCTGCAAAGCTATGTCGCGTGCTGCGGTATGTGGAGACACTAAAAGCACCATAGTAGAACACAGATGAAGCTTCTAAGTTGATGTAATAGCCAGTAAGAAGTAGTACAATTCAAGTTTTAGGTATCGATTATTCACTTTTTAGCTGGCTTTGGTGCCTTGGACATGAGCTAGGACTTTAAGATTGTGCATGAAAGGAAGACTAGCAGCCGAGTTGCACGGGAGAATGTGAAAAGTGTTCATATGTAGTAGAAACCTGAGAAATCCGTCCGTTTTCGTCATTTGTTATCGAATCGACTTAAAGCCAGATCGTCACATTGGCCGCTCTTCTCTCTGAAACGGTTGTACTTATCGTCTGCAAAGCTATGTCGCGTGCTGCGGTATGCGGAGACACTAAAAGCATCATAGTAGAACACAGATGAAGCTTCTAATTGATGTAATAGCCAGTAAGAAGTAGTACAATTCAAGTTTTAGGTATCGATTATTGACTTTTTAGCTGCCCTTGGTTCCTTGGACATGAGCTAGGACCTTAAGATTCTGCATGAAAGGAGGACTAGCAGCCGAGTTGCACGGGAGAATGTGAAAAGTGTTCATATGTAGTAAAAACCTGAGAAATCCGTCCGTTATCGTCATTTGTTATCGAATCGTCTGAAAGCCAGATCGTCACATTGGCCGCTCTTCTCTCTGAAACGGTTGTACTTATCGTCTGCAAAGCTATGTCGCGTGCTGCGGTATGCGGAGACACTAAAATCACCATAGTAGAACACAGATGAAGCTTCTACGTTGAAGTAATATCCAGAAAGATGTAGTACAATTCAAGTCTTAGGTATCGATTATTGACTTTTTACCATTCTTTGGTGCCTTGGACATGACCTAGGATCTTAAAATTCTGCATGAACGGAGGACTAGCAGCCGAGTTGCAGGGGAGAATGTGAAAAGTGTTCATATATAGTAAAAACCTGAGAAATCCGTCCGTTTTCGTCATTTGTTATCGAATCGACTTAAAGCCAGATTGTCACATTGGCCGCTCTTCTCTCTGAAACGGTTGTACTTACCGTCTGCAAAGCTATGTCGCGTGCTGCGGTATGCGGAGACACTAAAAGCATCATAGTAGAACACAGATGAAGCTTCTAAGTTGATGTAGTAGCCAGTAAGAAGTAGTACAATTCAAGTTTTAGGTATCGATTATTGACTTTTTAGCTGGCTTTGGTACCTTGGACATGAGCTAGGACCTTATGATTCTGCATGAAAGGAGGACTAGCAGCCCAGTTGCACGGGAGAATGTGAAAAGTGTTCATATGTAGTAAAAACCTAAGAAATCCGTCCGTTTCCGCCATTTGTTATCGAATCGACTTAAAGCCAGATCGTCACATTGGCCGCTCTTCTCTCTGAAACGGTTGTACTTATCGTCTGCAAAGCTATGTCGCGTGCTGCGGTATGTGGAGACACTAAAAGCACCATAGTAGAACACAGATGAAGCTTCTAAGCTGATGTAATAGCCAGTAAGAAGTAGTACAATTCATGTTATAGGTATCGATTATTGACTTCTTAGCTTGCTTTGGTGACTTGAACATGAGCTAGGACCTTAAGATTCTGCATGAAAGGAGGACTAGCTGCCGAGTTGCACTGGAGAATGTGGAAAATGTTCATATGTAGTAAAAACCTGAGAAATCCTTAAGTTGTCGTCATTTGTTATCGAATTGACTTAAAGCCAGATCGTCACATTGGCCGCTCTTCTCTCTGAAACGGTTGTACTTATCGTCTGCAAAGCTATGTCGCGTGCTGCGGTATGCGGAGACACTAAAAGCACCATAGTAGAACACAGATGAAGCTTCTAAGTTGATGTAATAGCCAGTAAGAAGTACTACAATTCAAGTTTTAGGTATCGATTATTGACTTTTTAGCTGGCTTTGGTGTCTTGGACATTAGCTAGGGCCTTAAGATTCTGCATGAAAGGAGGACTAGCAGCCGAGTTGCGAGGGAGAAAGTGAAAAGTGTTCATATGTAGTAAAAACCTGAGAAATCCGTCCGTTTTCGTCATTTGTTATCGAATCGACGTAAAGCCAGATCGTCACATTGGCCGGTCTTCTCTCTGAAACAGTTGTACTTATCGTCTGCAAAGCTATGTCGCGTGCTGCGGTATGCGGAGACACTAAAAGCACCATAGTAGATCACAGATGAAGCTTCTAAGTTGATGTAATAGGCAGTAAGAAATAGTACGATTCAAGTTTTAGGTATCGATTATTGACTTTTTAGCTGGCTTTGGTGCCTTGGAGAGGAGCTAGGACCTTAAGATTCTGCATGAAAGGAGGACTAGCAGCCGAGTTGCACGGGAGAATGTGAAAAGTGTTCATATGTAGTAAAAACCTGAGATATCCGTCCGTTTTCGTCATTTGTTATCGAATCGACTTAAAGCCAGATCGTCACATTGGCCGCTCTTCTCTCTGAAACGGTTGTACTTTTCGTCTGCAAAGCTATGTCGCGTGCTGCGGTATGCGGAGACAATAAAAGCATCATAGTAGAACACAGATGAAGCTTCTAAGTTGATGTAATAGCCAGTAAGAAGTAGTACAATTCAAGTTTTAGGTATCGATTATTGACTTTTTAGCTGACTTTGGTCCCTTGGACATGAGTTAGGACCTTAAGATTCTGCATGACCGGAGGTCTAGCAGCCGAGTTGTACGGGAGAATGTGAAAAGTGTTCATATGTAGTAAAAACCAGAGAAATCCATCCGTTTTCGTCATTTGTTATCGAATCGACTTAAAACCAGATCGTCACATTGGCCGCTCTTCTCTCTGAAACGGTTGTACTTATCTTCTGCAAAGCTATGTCGCGTGCTGCGGTATGTGGAGACACTAAAAGCACCATAGTAGAACACAGATGAAGCTTCTAAGTTGATGTAATAGCCAGTAAGAAGTAGTACAATTCAAGTTTTAGGTATCGATTATTCACTTTTTAGCTGGCTTTGGTGCCTTGGACATGAGCTAGGACTTTAAGATTGTAAATGAAAGGAGGACTAGCAGCCGAGTTGCACGGGAGAATGTGAAAAGTGTTCATATGTAGTAAAAACCTGAGAAATCCGTCCGTTTTCGTCATTTGTTATCGAATCGACTTAAAGCCAGATCGTCACATTGGCCGCTCTTCTCTCTGAAACGGTTGTACTTATCGTCTGCAAAGCTATGTCGCGTGCTGCGGTATGTGGAGACACTAAAAGCATCATAGTAGAACACAGATGAAGCTTCTAATTGATGTAATAGCCAGTAAGAAGTAGTACAATTCAAGTTTTAGGTATCGATTATTGACTTTTTAGCTGGCTTTGGTGTCTTGAACATGAGCTAGGTCCTTAAGATTCTGCATGAAAGGAGGACTAGCACCCAAGTTGCGAGGGAGAAAGTGAAAAGTGTTCATATGTAGTAAAAACCTGAGAAATCCGTCCGTTTTCGTCATTTGTTATCGAATCGACGTAAAGCCAGATCGTCACATTGGCCGCTCTTCTCTCTGAAACAGTTGTACTTATCGTCTGCAAAGCTATGTCGCGTGCTGCGGTATGCGGAGACACTAAAAGCACCATAGTAGATCACAGATGAAGCTTCTAAGTTGATGTAATAGGCAGTAAGAAGTAGTACAATTCAAGTTTTAGGTATCGATTATTCACTTTTTAGCTGGCTTTGGTGCCTTGGAGAGGAGCTAGGACCTTAAGATTCTGCATGAAAGGAGGACTAGCAGCCGACTTGCACGGGAGAATGTGAAAAGTGTTCATATGTAGTAAAAACCTGAGAAATCCGTCCGTTATCGTCATTTGTTATCGAATCGACTGAAAGCCAGATCGTCACATTGGCCGCTCTTCTCTCTGAAACCGTTGTACTTATCGTCTGCAAAGCTATGTCGCGTGCTGCGGTATGCGGAGACACTAAAACCACCATAGTAGAACACAGATGAAGCTTCTAAGTTGAAGTAATATCCAGAAAGATGTAGTACAATTCAAGTCTTAAGTATCGATTATTGATTTTAACCATTCTTTGGTGCCTTGGACATGAGCTAGGACCTTAAAATTCTGCATGAAAGGAGGACTAGAAGCCGAGTTGCACGGGAGAATGTGAAAAGTGTTCATATGTAGTAAAAACCTGAGAAATCCGTCCGTTTTCGTCATTTGTTATCGAATCGACTTAAAGCCAGATCGTCACATTGGCCGCTCTTCTCTCTGAAACGGTTGTACTTATCGTCTGCAAAGCTATGTCGCGTGCTGCGGTATGCGGAGACACTAAAACCACCATAGTAGAACACAGATGAAGCTTCTAAGTTGAAGTAATATCCAGAAAGATGTAGTACAATTCAAGTCTTAGGTATCGATTATTGACTTTTAACATTCTTTGGTGCCTTGGACATGAGCTAGGACCTTAAAATTCTGCATGAACGGAGGACTAGCAGCCGAGTTGCAGGGGAGAATGTAAAAAGTGTTCATATGTATTAAAAACCTGAGAAATCCGTTCGTTATCGTCATTTGTTATCGAATCGCCTTAAAGCCAGATCGTCACATTAGCCGCTCTTCTGTCTGAAACGGTTGTACTTATCGACTGCAAAGCTATGTCGCGTGCTGCGATATGCGGAGACACTAAAAGCACCATAGTAGAACACAGATGAAGCTTCTAAGATGATGTAATAGTCAGTAAGATGTAGTACAATTTAAGTTTTAGGTATCGATTATTGACTTTTTAGCTGGCTTTGGTGCCTTGGACATGAGCTAGGACCTTAAGATTCTGCATGAAAGGAGGATTAGCAGCCGAGTTGCATGGGAGAATGTGAAATGTGTTCATATGTAGTAAAAACCTGAGAAATCCGTCCGTTTTCGTCATTTGTTATCGAATCGACTTAAAGCCAGATCGTCACATTGGCCGCTCTTCTCTCTGAAACGGTTGTACTTATCTTCTGCAAAGCTATGTCGCGTGCTGCGGTATGTGGAGACACCAAAAGCACCATAGTAGAACACAGATGAAGCTTCTAAGTTGATGTAATAGCCAGTAAGAAGTAGTACATTTCAAGTTTTAGGTATCGATTATTGACTTTTTAGCTGGCTTTGGTACCTTGGACATGAGCTAGGACCTTATGATTCTGCATGAAAGGAGGACTAGCAGCCCAGTTGCACGGAAGAATGTGAAAAGTGTTCATATGTAGTAAAAACCTAAGAAATCCGTCCGTTTCCGCCATGTGTTATCGAATCGACTTAAAGCCAGATCGTCACATTGGCCGCTCTTCTCTCTGAAACGGTTGTACTTATCGTCTGCAAAGCTATGTCGCGTGCTGCGGTATGTGGAGACACTAAAAGCACCATAGTAGAACACAGATGAAGCTTCTAAGCTGATGTAATAGCCAGTAAGAAGTTGTACAATTCATGTTATAGGTATCGATTATTGACTTCTTAGCTTGCTTTGGTGACTTGAACATGAGCTAGGACCTTAAGATTCTGCATGAAAGGAGGACTAGCAGCCGAGTTGCACTGGAGAATGTGGAAAATGTTCATATGTAGTAAAAACCTGAGAAATCCTTACGTTGTCGTCATTTGTTATCGAATTGACTTAAAGCCAGATCGACACATTGGAAGCTCTTCTCTCTGAAACGGTTGTACTTATCGTCTGCAAAGCTATGTCGCGTGCTGCGGTATGCGGAGACACTAGAAGCACCATAGTAGAACACACATGAAGCTTCTAAGTTGATGTAATAGCCAGTAAGAAGTAGTACAATTCAAGTTTTAGGTATCGATTATTGACTTTTTAGCTGGCTTTGGTGTCTTGGACATGAGCAAGGGCTTTAAGATTCTGCATGAAAGGAGGACTAGCAGCCGAGTTGCGAGGGAGAAAGTGAAAAGTGTTCATATGTAGTAAAAACCTGAGAAATCCGTCCGTTTTCGTCATTTGTTATCGAATCGACGTAAAGCCAGATCGTCACATTGGCCGCTCTTCTCTCTGAAACGGTTGTACTTATCGTCTGCAAAGCTATGTCGCGTGCTGCGGTATGCGGAGACACTAAAACCACCATAGTAGAACACAGATGAAGCTTCTAAGTTGAAGTAATATCCAGAAAGATGTAGTACAATTCAAGTTTTAAGTATCGATTATTGACTTTTTAGCTGACTTTGGTGACTTGGACATGAGTTAGGACCTTAAGATTCTGCATGAACGGAGGTCTAGCAGCCGAGTTGTACGGGAGAATGTGAAAAGTGTTCATATATAGTAAAAACCTGAGAAATCCGTCCGTTTTCGTCATTTGTTATCGAATCGACTGAAAGCCAGATCGTCACATTGGCCGCTCTTCTCTCTGAAACGGTTGTACTTATCGTCTGCAAAGCTATGTCGCGTGCTGCGGTATGCGGAGACACTAAAACCACCATAGTAGAACACAGATGAAGCTTCTAAGTTGAAGTAATATCCAGAAAGATGTAGTACAATTCAAGTCTTAGGTATCGATTATTGACTTTTTACCATTCTTTGGTGCCTTGGACATGAGCTAGGACCTTAAAATTCTGCAAGAAAGGAGGACTAGCAGCCGAGTTGCACGGGAGAATGTGAAAAGTGTTCATATGTAGTAAAAACCTGAGAAATCCGTCCGTTTTCGTCATTTGTTATCGAATCGTCTTAAAGCTAGATCGTCACATTAGCCGCAATTCTCTCTGAAACGGTTGTACTTATCGACTGCAAAGCTATGTCGCGTGCAGCGGTATGCGGAGACACTAAAAGCACCATAGTAGAACACAGATGAAGCTTCTAAGTTGATGTAATAGCCAGTAAGAAGTAGTACCATTCAAGTTTTAGGTATCGATTATTGTCTTTTTAGCTGGCTTTGGTGCCTTGGACATGAGCTAGGACCTTAAGATTCTGCATGAAAGGAGGACTAGCAGCCGAGTTGCACGGGAGAATGTGAAAAGTGTTCATATGTAGTAAAAACCTGAGAAATCCGTCCGTTTTCGTCATTTGTTATCGAATCGACTTAAAGCCAGATCGTCACATTAGCCGCTCTCCTCTCTGAAACGGTTGTACTTATCGACTGCAAAGCTATGTCGCGTGCTGCGGTATGCGGAGACACTAAAAGCACCATAGTAGAACACAAATGAAGCTTCTAAGATGATGTAATAGTCAGTAAGAAGTTGTACAATTCAAGTTTTAAGTATCGATTATTGACTTTTTAGCTGACTTTGGTGCCTTGGACATGAGTTAGGACCTTAAGATTCTGCATGAACGGAGGTCTAGCAGCCGAGTTGTACGGGAGAATGTGAAAAGTGTTCATATATAGTAAAAACCTGAGAAATCCGTCCGTTTTCGTCATTTGTTATCGAATCGACTTAAAGCCAGATCGTCACATTAGCCGCAATTCTCTCTGAAACGGTTGTACTTATCGACTGCAAAGCTATGACGCGTGCTGCGGTATGTGGAGACACTAAAAGCACCATAGTAGAACACAGATGAAGCTTCTAAGTTGATGTAATAGCCAGTAAGAAGTAGTACCATTCAAGTTTTAGGTATCGATTGTTGACTTTTTAGCTGGCTTTGGTGCCTTGGACATGAGCTAGGACCTTAAGATTCTGCATAAAAGGAGGACTAGCAGCCGAGTTGCACGGGAGAATGTGAAAAGTGTTCATATGTAGTAAAAACCAGAGAAATCCGTCCGTGTTCAACATTTGTTATCGAATCGACTTAAAGCCAGATCGTCACATTAGCCGCTCTTCTCTCTGAAACGGTTGTACTTATCGTCTGCAAAGCTATGTCGAGTGCTGCGGCATGCGGAGACACTAAAAGCACCATAGTAGAACACAGATGAAGCTTCTAAGTTGATGTAATAGCCAGTAAGAAGTAGTACAATTCAAGTTTTAAGTATCGAATGTTGACTTCTTACCCTTCTTTGGTGCCTTGGGCATGAGCTAGGAACTTAAGATTTTGCTTGATAGGAGGTCTAGCAGCCGCGTTGCACGTGAGAATGTGAAAAGTGTTCATATGTAGTAAAAACCTGAGAAACCCGTTCGTTATCGTCATTTGTTATCGAATCGACTTAAAGCCAGATCGTCACATTAGCCGCTCTTCTCTCTGAAACGGTTGTACTTATCGACTGCAAAGCTATGTCGCGTGCTGCGGTATGCGGAGACACTAAAAGCACCATAGTAGAACACAGATGAAGCTTCTAAGTTGATGTAATAGCCAGTAAGATGTAGTACCATTCAAGTTTTAGGTATCGATTATTAACTTTTTAGCTGGCTTTGGTGCCTTGGACATGAGCTAGGACCTTAAGATTCTGCATGAAAGGAGGACTAGCAGCCGAGTTGCACGGGAGAATATGAAAAGTGTTCATATGTAGTAAAAACCAGAGAAATCCGTCCGTGTTCGACATTTGTTATCGAATCGACTTAAAGCCAGATCGTAACATTGGCCGCTCTTCTCTCTGAAACGGTTGTACTTATCGTCTGCAAAGCTATGTCGAGTGCTGCGGCATGCGGAGACACTAAAAGCGCCAGAGTAGAACACAGATGAAGCTTCTAAGTTGATGTAATAGCCAGTAAGAAGTAGTACAATTCAAGTTTTTAGTATCGATTGTTGACTTTTTACCCTTCTTTGGTGCCTTGGGCATGAGCTAGGAACTTAAGATTTTGCATGATAGGAGGTCTAGCAGCCGCGTTGCACGTGAGAATGTGAAAAGTGTTCATATGTAGTAAAATCCTGAGAAATCCGTCCGTTTTCGTCATTTGTTGTCGAATCGACTTAAAGCCAGATCGTCACATTGGCCGCTCTTCTCTTTGAAACGGTGGTACTTATCGTCTGCAAAGCTACGTGTCGTGCTGCGGTATGCGGAGACACTAAAAGCACCATAGTAGAACACAGATGAAGCTTCTAAGTTGATGTAATAGCCAGTAAGAAGTAGTACAATTCAAGTTGTAGGTATCGATTATTGACTTTCTAGCTGGCTTTGGTGCCTTGGACATGAGCTAGGACCTTAAGATTCTGCATGAAAGGAGGACTAGCAGCCGAGTTGAACGGGAGAATGTGAAAAGTGTTCCTATGTAGTAAAAACCTGAGAAATCCGTTCGTTATCGTCATTTGTTATCGAATCGACTTAAAGCCAGATCGTCACATTAGCCGCTCTTCTCCCTGAAACGGTTGTACTTATCGACTGCAAAGCTATGTCTAGTGCTGCGGTATGCGGAGACACTAAAAGCACCATAGTAGAACGCAGATGAAGCTTCTAAGATGATGTAATAGTCATTAAGAGGTAGTTCAATTCCAGTTTTAGGTATCGATTATTGACTTTTTAGCTGGCTTTGGTGCCTTGGACATGAGTTAGGACCTTCAGATTCTGCATGAAAGGAGGTCTAGAAGCCGAGTTGTACGGGAGAATGTGAAAAGTGTTCATATGTAGTAAAAACCTGAGAAATCCGTGCCTTTTCGTCATTTGTTATCGAATCGAGTCAAAGCCAGATCGTCACATTGGGCGCTCTACTCTCTAAAACGGTTGTACTTATCGTCTGCAAAGCTATGTCGCGCGCTGCGGTATGCGGATACACTAAAAGCACCATAGTAGAATACAGATGAAGCTTCTAAGTTGATTTAATAGCCGGTATAAGTAGTACAATTCAAGTTTTTAGGTATCGATTATTGACTTTTTAGCTGGCTTTGGTGCCTTGGACATGAGCTAGGACCTTAAGATTCTGCATGAAAGGAGGATTAGCAGCCGAGTTGCATGGGAGAATGTGAAATGTGTTCATATGTAGTAAAAACCTGAGAAATCCTTCCGTTTTCGTCATTTGTTATCGAATCGACTTAAAGCCAGATCGTCACATTGGCCGCTCTTCTCTCTGAAACGGTTGTACTTATCGTCTGCAAATCTATGTCGAGTGCTGCGGTATGCGGAGACACTAAAAGCACCATAGTAGAACACAGATGAAGCTTCTAAATTGATGTAATAGCCAGTAAGAAGTAGTACAATTCAAGTTTTAGGTATCGATTATTTACTTTTTAGCTGGCTTTGGTGCCTTGGACATGAGCTAGGACCTTAAGATTCTGCATGAAAGGAGGACTAGCAGCCAAGTTGCACGGGAGAATGTGAAAAGTGTTCATATGTAGTGAAAACCTGTGAAATCCGTCCGATTTCGTCATTTGTTATCGAATCAACTTAAAGCCAGATCGTCACATTGGCCGCTCTTCTCTCTGAAACGGTTGTACTTATCGTCTGCAAAGCTATGTCGCGTGCTGCGGTATGTGGAGACACTAAAGGCACCATAGAAGAACACAGATGAAGGTTCTAAGTTGATGTAATAGCCAGTAAGAAGTATTACAATTCAAGTTTTAGGTATCGATTTTTGACTTTTTAGCTGGCTTCTGTGCCTTGGACATGAGCTAGGACCTTAAGATACTGCATGAAAGGAGGACTAGCAGCCGCGTTGCACTGGAGAATGTGAAAAGTGTTCATATGTAGTAAAAACCTGAGAAATCCGTTCGTTTTCTTCATTTGTTATCGAATCGACTTAAAGCCAGATAGTCACATTGGCCGCTCTTAACTCTGAAACGATTGTACTTATCATCTGCAAAGCTATGTCACGTGCTGCGGTATGCGGAGACACTAAAAGCACCATAGTAGAACACGGATGAATCTTCTAAGTTGATGTAATAGCCGGTAAGAAGTAGTACAATACAAGTCTTAGGTATCGATTATTGACTTTTTACCATTCTTTGGTGCCTTGGACATGAGCTAGGACCTTAAAATTCTGCATGAACGGAGGACTAGCAGCCGAGTTGCACGGGAGAATGTGAAAAGTGTTCATATGTAGTAAAAACCTGAGAAATCCGTCCGTTTCGTCATTTGTTATGGAATCGACGTAAAGCCAGATAGTCACATTGGCCGCACTTCTCCCTGAAACGGTTGTACTTGTCGTCTGCAAAGCCATGTCACGTGCTGCGGTTAGTGGAGACACTAAAAGCGCCATAGTAGAACACAGATGAAGCTTCTAAGTTGATGTAATAGCCAGTAAGAAGTAGTACAATTCAAGTTTTAGGATCGATTATTGACTTTTTAGCTGGCTTTGGTGCCTTGGACATGAGCTAGGAACTTAAGATTCTGCATGAAAGGAGGATTAGCAACCGAGTTACATGGGAGAATGTGAAATGTGTTCATATGTAGTTAAAACCTTAGAAATCCGTCCGTTTTCGTCATTTGTTATCGAATCGACTTAAGGCATATCGTCACATTGGCCGCAATTCTCTCTGAAACGGTTGTACTTATCGTCTGCAAAGCAATGTCGCGTGCTGCGGTATGCGGAGATACTAAAAGCACCATAGTAGAACACAGATGAAGCTTCTAAGTTGATGTAATAGCCAGTAAGAAGTAGTACAATTCAAGTTTTATGTATCGATTATTGACTTTTTAGCTGTCTTTGGTGCCTTGGACATGAACTAGGACCTTAAGATTCTGCATGAAAGGAGGACTAGCAGCCGAGTTGCACGGGAGAATGTGAAAAGTGTTCATATGTAGTAAAAACATGAGAAATACGTCCGTTTTCGCCATTTGTTATCGAATCGATTTATAGCCAGATCGTCACATTGGCCACTCTTCTCTCTGAAACGGTTGTACTTATCGTCTGCAAAGCTATGTCGCGTGCTGCGGTATGCGGAGACACTAAAAGCACCATAGTAGAACACAGATGAAGCTTCTAAGTTGATGTAATAGCCAGTAAGAAGTAGTACAATTCAAGTTTTAGGTATCGATTATTGACTTTTTAGCTGGCTTTGGTGCCTTGGACATGAGCTAGGACCTTAAGATTCTGCATGAATGGAGGATTAGCAGCGCAGTTGCACGGGAGAATGTGAAAAGTGTTCATATGTAGTAAAAACCTGAGACATCCGTCCGATTTCGTCATTTGTTATCGAGTAGACTTAAAGCCAGATCGTCACATTGGGCGCTCTTCTCTCTGAAACGGTTGTACTTATCGTCTGGAAAGCTATGTCGCGTGCTGCGGAATTCGGAGACAGTAAAAGCACCAAAGTAGAACACAGATGTAGCTTCTAAGTTGATGTAATAGCCAGTAAGAAGTAGTACAATTCAAGTTTTAGGTATCGATTATTCACTTTTTAGCTGGCTTTGGTGCCTTGGACATGAGCTAGGACCTTAAGATTCTGCATGAAAGGAAATTAGCAGCGCAGTTGCACGGGAGAATATGAAAAGTGCTCATATGTAGTAAAAACTTAGAAATCCGTCCGTTTTCGTCATTTGTTATCGAATCGACTTAAAGCCAGATCGTCACATTGGCCGCTCTTCTCTCTGAAACGGTTGTACTTATCGTCTGCAAAGCTATGTCGCGTGCTGCGGTATTCTGAGACACTAAAAGCACCATAGTACAACACAGATAAAGCTTCTAACTTGATGTAATAGCCAGTAAGAAGTAGTACAATTCAAGTTTTAGGTATCGATTATTGACTTTATAGCTGGCTTGGTGCCTTGGACATGAGCCAGGACCTTAACATTCTGCATGAAAGGAGGACTAGCAGCCAATTTGCACAGGAGAATGTGAAAAGTGTTCATATGTAGTAAAAACCTGAGAAATCCGTCCGTTTTCGTCATTTGTTATCGAAACGACTTAAAGCCAGATCGTCACATTGGCCGCTCTTCTCTCTGAAACGGTTGTACGTATCGTGTGCAAAGCTATGTCGCGTGCTGCGTTATGCGGAGACAGTAAAAGCACCATAGTAGAAGACAGATGAAGCTTCTAAGTTGATGACATACTCAGTAAGAAGTAGTCCAATTCAAGTTTTAGGTATCGATTATTGACTTTTTAGCTGGCTGTGGTGCCTTGGACATGAGACAGGACCTTAGGTTTCTGCATTAAAGGAGGACTAGCAGCCGAGTTGCACGGGAGAATGTGAAAAGTATTCATATGTATTAAAAACCTGAGAAATTTGTCCGTTTTCCTCATTTGTTATCGAATCGACTTAAAGCCAGATCGTCAAACTGGCCGCTCTTCTCTCTGAAATGGTTGTACTTCTCGTCTGCAAAGCTATGTTGCGTGCTGCGGTATGCGGAGACAGTAAAAGAACCATAGTAGAACACAGATGAAGCTTCTAAGTTGATGTAATAGCCAGTAAGAAGTAGTACAATTCAAGTCTTAGGTATCGATTATTTACTTTTTAGCTGGCTTTGGTGCCTTGGACATGAGCTAGGACCTTAAGATTCTGCATGAAAGGAGGACTAGCAGCCAAGTTGCACCGGAGAATGTGTAAAGTGTTCATATGTAGTGAAAACCTGGGAAATCCGTCCGATTTCGTCACTTGTTATCGAATCAACTTAAAGCCAGATCGTCACATTGGCCGCTCTTCTCTCTGAAACGGTTGTACTTATCGTCTGCAAAGCTATGTCGCGTGCTGCGGTATGTGGAGACACTAAAGGCACCATAGAAGAACACAGATGAAGGTTCTAAGTTGATGTAATAGCCAGTAAGAAGTATTACAATTCAAGTTTTAGGTATCGATTATTGACTTTTTAGCTTGCTTCGGTGCCTTGGACATGAGCTAGGACCTTAAGATACTGCATGAAAGGAGGACTAGCAGCCGCGTTGCACTGGAGAATGTGAAAAGTGTTCATATGTAGTAAAAACCTGAGAAATCCGTCCGTTTTCGTCATTTGTTATCGAATCGACTTAAAGCCAGATAGTCACATTGGCCGCTCTTAACTCTGAAACGGTTGTACTTATCGTCTGCAAAGCTATGTCACGTGCTGCGGTATGCGGAGACACTAAAAGCACCATAGTAGAACACGGATGAATCTTCTAAGTTGATGTAATAGCCGGTAAGAAGTAGTACAATACAAGTCTTAGGTATCGATTATTGACTTTTTACCATTCTTTGGTGCCTTGGACATGAGCTAGGACCTTAAAATTCTGCATGAACGGAGGACTAGCAGCCGAGTTGCACGGGAGAATGAGAAAAGTGTTCATATGTAGTAAAAACCTGAGAAATCCATCCGTTTCGTCATTTGTTATCGAATCGACGTAAAGCCATATAGTCACATTGGCCGCACTTCTCTCTGAAACGGTTGTACTTATCGTCTGCAAAGCTATATCACGTGCTGCGGTTAGTGGAGACACTAAAAGCGCCATAGTAAAACACAGATGAAGCTTCTAAGTTGATGTAATAGCCAGTAAGAAGTAGTACAATTCAAGTTTTGGGATCGATTATTGACTTTTTAGCTGGCTTTGGTGCCTTGGACTTGAGCTAGGAACTTAAGATTCTGCATGAAAGGAGGATTAGCAACCGAGTTGCACGGGAGAATGTGAAATGTGTTCATATGTAGTTAAAACCTGAGAAATCCGTCCGTTTTCATCATTTGTTATCGAATCGACTTAAGGCATATCGTCACATTGGCCGCTCTTCTCTCTGAAACGGTTGTACTTATCGTCTGCAAAGCTATGTCGCGTGCTGCGGTATGTGGAGACACTAAAGGCACCATAGAAGAACACAGATGAAGGTTCTAAGTTGATGTAATAGCCAGTAAGAAGTATTACAATTCAAGTTTTAGGTATCGATTATTGACTTTTTAGCTGGCTTCGGTGCCTTGGACATGAGCTAGGACCTTAAGATACTGCATGAAAGGAGGACTAGCAGCCGCGTTGCACTGGAGAATGTGAAAAGTGTTCATATGTAGTAAAAACCTGAGAAATCCGTCCGTTTTCTTCATTTGTTATCGAATCGACTTAAAGCCAGATAGTCACATTGGCCGCTCTTAACTCTGAAACGGTTGTACTTATCATCTGCAAAGCTATGTCACGTGCTGCGGTATGCGGAGACACTAAAAGCACCATAGTAGAACACGGATGAATCTTCTAAGTTGATGTAATAGCCGGTAAGAAGTAGTACAATACAAGTCTTAGTTATCGATTATTGACTTTTTACCATTCTTTGGTGCCTTGGACATGAGCTAGGACCTTAAAATTCTGCATTAACGGAGGACTAGCAGCCGAGTTGCACGGGAGAATGTGAAAAGTGTTCATATGTAGTAAAAACCTGAGAAATCCGTCCGTTTCGTCATTTGTTATGGAATCGACGTAAAGCCAGATAGTCACATTGGCCGCACTTCTCCCTGAAACGGTTGTACTTGTCGTCTGCAAAGCTATGTCACGTGCTGCGGTTAGTGGAGACACTAAAAGCGCCATAGTAGAACACAGATGAAGCTTCTAAGTTGATGTAATAGCCAGTAAGAAGTAGTACAATTCAAGTTTTAGGATCGATTATTGACTTTTTAGCTGGCTTTGGTGCCTTGGACATGAGCTAGGAACTTAAGATTCTGCATGAAAGGAGGATTAGCAACCGAGTTGCACGGGAGAATGTGAAATGTGTTCATATGTAGTTAAAACCTGAGAAATCCGTCCGTTTTCGTCATTTGTTATCGAATCGACTTAAGGCATATCGTCACATTGTTCGCTCTTCTCTCTGAAACGGTTGTACTTATCGTCTGCAAAGCAATGTCGCGTGCTGCGGTATGCGGAGATACTAAAAGCACCATAGTAGAACACAGATGAAGCTTCTAAGTTGATGTAATAGCCAGTAAGAAGTAGTACAATTCAAGTTTTATGTATCGATTATTGACTTTTTAGCTGTCTTTGGTGCCTTGGACATGAGCTAGGACCTTAAGATTCTGCATGAAAGGAGGACTAGCAGCCGAGTTGCACGGGAGAATGTGAAAAGTGTTCATATGTAGTAAAAACATGAGAAATACGTCCGTTTTCGCCATTTGTTATCGAATCGATTTATAGCCAGATCGTCACATTGGCCACTCTTCTCTCTGAAACGGTTGTACTTATCGTCTGCAAAGCTATGTCGCGTGCTGCGGTATGCGGAGACACTAAAAGCACCATAGTAGAACACAGATGAAGCTTCTAAGTTGATGTAATAGCCAGTAAGAAGTAGTACAATTCAAGTTTTAGGTATCGATTATTGACTTTTTAGCTGGCTTTGGTGCCTTGGACATGAGCTAGGACCTTAAGATTCTGCATGAATGGAGGATTAGCAGCGCAGTTGCACGGGAGAATGTGAAAAGTGTTCATATGTAGTAAAAACCTGAGACATCCGTCCGTTTTCGTCATTTGTTATCGAGTAGACTTAAAGCCAGATCGTCACATTGGGCGCTCTTCTCTCTGAAACGGTTGTACTTATCGTCTGGAAAGCTATGTCGCGTGCTGCGGAATGTGGAGACAGTAAAAGCACCAAAGTAGAACACAGATGTAGCTTCTAAGTTGATGTAATAGCCAGTAAGAAGTAGTAAAACTCAAGTTTTAGGTATCGGTTATTGACTTTTTAGCTGGCTTTGGTGCCTTGGACATGAGCTAGGACCTTAAGATTCTGCATGAAAGGAAATTAGTAGCGCAGTTGCACGGGAGAATATGAAAAGTGCTCATATGTAGTAAAAACTTAGAAATCCGTCCGTTTTCGTCATTTGTTATCGAATCGACTTAAAGCCAGATCGTCACATTGGCCGCTCTTCTCTCTGAAACGGTTGTACTTATCGTCTGCAAAGCTATGTCACGTGCTGCGGTATGCGGAGACACTAAAAGCACCATAGTAGAACACGGATGAATCTTCTAAGTTGATGTAATAGCCGGTAAGAAGTAGTACAATACAAGTCTTAGGTATCGATTATTGACTTTTTACCATTCTTTGGTGCCTTGGACATGAGCTAGGACCTTAAAATTCTGCATGAACGGAGGACTAGCAGCCGAGTTGCACGGGAGAATGTGAAAAGTGTTCATATGTAGTAAAAACCTGAGAAATCCATCCGTTTCGTCATTTGTTATCGAATCGACGTAAAGCCAGATAGTCACATTGGCCGCTCTGAACTCTGAAACGGTTGTACTTATCGTCTGCAAAGCTATGTCACGTGCTGCGGTATGCGGAGACACTAAAAGCACCATAGTAGAACACGGATGAATCTTCTAAGTTGATGTAATAGCCGGTAAGAAGTAGTACAATACAAGTCTTAGGTATCGATTATTGACTTTTTACCATTCTTTGGTGCCTTGGACATGAGCTAGGACCTTAAAATTCTGCATGAACGGAGGACTAGCAGCCGAGTTGCACGGGAGAATGTGAAAAGTGTTCATATGTAGTAAAAACCTGAGAAATCCATCCGTTTCGTCATTTGTTATCGAATCGACGTAAAGCCATATAGTCACATTGGCCGCACTTCTCTCTGAAACGGTTGTACTTATCGTCTGCAAAGCTATGTCACGTGCTGCGGTTAGTGGAGACACTAAAAGCGCCATAGTAGAACACAGATGAAGCTTCTAAGTTGATGTAATAGCCAGTAAGAAGTAGTACAATTCAAGTTTTAGGATCGATTATTGACTTTTTAGCTGGCTTTGGTGCCTTGGACTTGAGCTAGGAACTTAAGATTCTGCATGAAAGGAGGATTAGCAACCGAGTTGCACGGGAGAATGTGAAATGTGTTCATATGTAGTTAAAACCTGAGAAATCCGTCCGTTTTCGTCATTTGTTATCGAATCGACTAAAGGCATATCGTCACATTGGCCGCTCTTCTCTCTGAAACGGTTGTACTTATCGTCTGCAAAGCTATGTCGCGTGCTGCGGTATGTGGAGACACTAAAGGCACCATAGAAGAACACAGATGAAGGTTCTAAGTTGATGTAATAGCCAGTAAGAAGTATTACAATTCAAGTTTTAGGTATCGATTATTGACTTTTTAGCTGGCTTCGGTGCCTTGGACATGAGCTAGGACCTTAAGATACTGCATGAAAGGAGGACTAGCAGCCGCGTTGCACTGGAGAATGTGAAAAGTGTTCATATGTAGTAAAAACCTGAGAAATCCGTCCGTTTTCTTCATTTGTTATCGAATCGACTTAAAGCCAGATAGTCACATTGGCCGCTCTTAACTCTGAAACGGTTGTACTTATCATCTGCAAAGCTATGTCACGTGCTGCGGTATGCGGAGACACTAAAAGCACCATAGTAGAACACGGATGAATCTTCTAAGTTGATGTAATAGCCGGTAAGAAGTAGTACAATACAAGTCTTAGTTATCGATTATTGACTTTTTACCATTCTTTGGTGCCTTGGACATGAGCTAGGACCTTAAAATTCTGCATGAACGGAGGACTAGCAGCCGAGTTGCACGGGAGAATGTGAAAAGTGTTCATATGTAGTAAAAACCTGAGAAATCCGTCCGTTTCGTCATTTGTTATGGAATCGACGTAAAGCCAGATAGTCACATTGGCCGCACTTCTCCCTGAAACGGTTGTACTTGTTGTCTGCAAAGCAATGTCGCGTGCTGCGGTATGCGGAGATACTAAAAGCACCATAGTAGAACACAGATGAAGCTTCTAAGTTGATGTAATAGCCAGTAAGAAGTAGTACAATTCAAGTTTTATGTATCGATTATTGACTTTTTAGCTGTCTTTGGTGCCTTGGACATGAGCTAGGACCTTAAGATTCTGCATGAAAGGAGGACTAGCAGCCGAGTTGCACGGGAGAATGTGAAAAGTGTTCATATGTAGTAAAAACCTGAGAAATCCATCCGTTTCGTCATTTGTTATCGAATCGACGTAAAGCCATATAGTCACATTGGCCGCACTTCTCTCTGAAACGGTTGTACTTATCGTCTGCAAAGCTATGTCACGTGCTGCGGTTAGTGGAGACACTAAAAGCGCCATAGTAGAACACAGATGAAGCTTCTAAGTTGATGTAATAGCCAGTAAGAAGTAGTACAATTCAAGTTTTAGGATCGATTATTGACTTTTTAGCTGGCTTTGGTGCCTTGGACTTGAGCTAGGAACTTAAGATTCTGCATGAAAGGAGGATTAGCAACCGAGTTGCACGGGAGAATGTGAAATGTGTTCATATGTAGTTAAAACCTGAGAAATCCGTCCGTTTTCGTCATTTGTTATCGAATCGACTAAAGGCATATCGTCACATTGGCCGCTCTTCTCTCTGAAACGGTTGTACTTATCGTCTGCAAAGCTATGTCGCGTGCTGCGGTATGTGGAGACACTAAAGGCACCATAGAAGAACACAGATGAAGGTTCTAAGTTGATGTAATAGCCAGTAAGAAGTATTACAATAGAAGTCTTAGTTATCGATTATTGACTTTTTACCATTCTTTGGTGCCTTGGACATGAGCTAGGACCTTAAAATTCTGCATGAACGGAGGACTAGCAGCCGAGTTGCACGGGAAAATGTGAAAAGTGTTCATATGTAGTAAAAACCTGAGAAATCCGTCCGTTTCGTCATTTGTTATGGAATCGACGTAAAGCCAGATAGTCACATTGGCCGCACTTCTCCCTGAAACGGTTGTACTTGTCGTCTGCAAAGCAATGTCGCGTGCTGCGGTATGCGGAGATACTAAAAGCACCATAGTAGAACACAGATGAAGCTTCTAAGTTGATGTAATAGCCAGTAAGAAGTAGTACAATTCAAGTTTTATGTATCGATTATTGACTTTTTAGCTGTCTTTGGTGCCTTGGACATGAGCTAGGACCTTAAGATTCTGCATGAAAGGAGGACTAGCAGCCGAGTTGCACGGGAGAATGTGAAAAGTGTTCATATGTAGTAAAAACATGAGAAATACGTCCGTTTTCGCCATTTGTTATCGAATCGATTTATAGCCAGATCGTCACATTGGCCACTCTTCTCTCTGAAACGGTTGTACTTATCGTCTGCAAAGCTATGTCGCGTGCTGCGGTATGCGGAGACACTAAAAGCACCATAGTAGAACACAGATGAAGCTTCTAAGTTGATGTAATAGCCAGTAAGAAGTAGTACAATTCAAGTTTTAGGTATCGATTATTGACTTTTTAGCTGGCTTTGGTGCCTTGGACATGAGCTAGGACCTTAAGATTCTGCTTGAATGGAGGATTAGCAGCGCAGTTGCACGGGAGAATGTGAAAAGTGTTCATATGTAGTAAAAACCTGAGACATCCGTCCGTTTTCGTCATTTGTTATCGAGTAGACTTAAAGCCAGATCGTCACATTGGCCGCTCTTCTCTCTGAAACGGTTGTACTTATCGTCTGGAAAGCTATGTCGCGTGCTGCGGAATGTGGAGACAGTAAAAGCACCAAAGTAGAACACAGATGTAGCTTCTAAGTTGATGTAATAGCCAGTAAGAAGTAGTAAAATTCAAGTTTTAGGTATCGATTTTTGACTTTTTAGCTGGCTTTGGTGCCTTGGACATGAGCTAGGACCTTAAGATTCTGCATGAAAGGAAATTAGCAGCGCAGTTGCACGGGAGAATATGAAAAGTGCTCATATGTAGTAAAAACTTAGAAATCCGTCCGTTTTCGTCATTTGTTATCGAATCGACTTAAAGCCAGATCGTCACATTGGCCGCTCTTCTCTCTGAAACGGTTGTACTTATCGTCTGCAAAGCTATGTCGCGTGCTGCGGTATTCTGAGACACTAAAAGCACCATAGTACAACACAGATAAAGCTTCTAACTTGATGTAATAGCCAGTAAGAAGTAGTACAATTCAAGTTTTAGGTATTGATTATTGACTTTATAGCTGGCTTGGTGCCTTGGACATGAGCCAGGACCTTAACATTCTGCATGAAAGGAGGACTAGCAGCCAATTTGCACAGGAGAATGTGAAAAGTGTTCAAATGTAGTAAAAACCTGAGAAATCCGTCCGTTTTCGTCATTTGTTATCGAAACGACTTAAAGCCAGATCGTCACATTGGCCGCTCTTCTCTCTGAAACGGTTGTACGTATCGTGTGCAAAGCTATGTCGCGTGCTGCGTTATGCGGAGACAGTAAAAGCACCATAGTAGAAGACAGATGAAGCTTCTAAGTTGATGACATACTCAGTAAGAAGTAGTCCAATTCAAGTTTTAGGTATCGATTATTGACTATTTAGCTGGCTGTGGTGCCTTGGACATGAGACAGGACCTTAGGTTTCTGCATTAAAGGAGGACTAGCAGCCGAGTTGCACGGGAGAATGTGAAAAGTATTCATATGTATTAAAAACCTGAGAAATTTGTCCGTTTTCGTCATTTGTTATCGAATCGACTTAAAGCCAGATCGTCAAACTGGCCGCTCTTCTCTCTGAAACGGTTGTACTTCTCGTCTGCAAAGCTATGTTGCGTGCTGCGGTATGCGGAGACAGTAAAAGAACCATAGTAGAACACAGATGAAGCTTCTAAGTTGATGTAATAGCCAGTAAGAAGTAGTACAATTCAAGTCCTAGGTATCGATTATTTACTTTTTAGCTGGCTTTGGTGCCTTGGACATGAGCTAGGACCTTAAGATTCTGCATGAAAGGAGGACTAGCAGTTAAGTTGCAAGGGAGAATGTGAAAAGTGTTCATATGTAGTGAAAACCTGGGAAATCCGTCCGATTTCGTCATTTGCTATCGAATCAACTTAAAGCCAGATCGTCACATTGGCCGCTCTTCTCTCTGAAACGGTTGTACTTATCGTCTGCAAAGCTATGTCGCGTGCTGCGGTATGTGGAGACACTAAAGGCACCATAGAAGAACACAGATGAAGGTTCTAAGTTGATGTAATAGCCAGTAAGAAGTATTACAATTCAAGTTTTAGGTATCGATTATTGACTTTTTAGCTGGCTTCGGTGCCTTGGACATGAGCTAGGACCTTAAGATACTGCATGAAAGGAGGACTAGCAGCCGCGTTGCACTGGAGAATGTGAAAAGTGTTCATATGTAGTAAAAACCTGAGAAATCCGTCCGTTTTCGTCATTTGTTATCGAATCGACTTAAAGCCAGATAGTCACATTGGCCGCTCTTAACTCTGAAACGGTTGTACTTATCGTCTGCAAAGCTATGTCACGTGCTGCGGTATGCGGAGACACTAAAAGCACCATAGTAGAACACGGATGAATCTTCTAAGTTGATGTAATAGCCGGTAAGAAGTAGTACAATACAAGTCTTAGGTATCGAATATTGACTTTTTACCATTCTTTGGTGCCTTGGACATGAGCTAGGACCTTAAAATTCTGCATGAACGGAGGACTAGCAGCCGAGTTGCACGGGAGAATGTGAAAAGTGTTCATATGTAGTAAAAACCTGAGAAATCCATCCGTTTCGTCATTTGTTATCGAATCGACGTAAAGCCAGATAGTCACATTGGCCGCACTTCTCTCTGAAACGGTTGTACTTATCGTCTGCAAAGCTATGTCACGTGCTGCGGTTAGTGGAGACACTAAAAGCGCCATAGTAGAACACAGATGAAGCTTCTAAGTTGATGTAATAGCCAGTAAGAAGTAGTACAATTCAAGTTTTAGGATCGATTATTGACTTTTTAGCTGGCTTTGGTGCCTTGGACATGAGCTAGGAACTTAAGATTCTGCATGAAAGGAGGATTAGCAACCGAGTTGCACGGGAGAATGTGAAATGTGTTCATATGTTGTTAAAACCTGAGAAATCCGTCCGTTTTCGTCATTTGTTATCGAATCGACTTAAGGCATATCGCCACATTGGCCGCTCTTCTCTCTGAAACGGTTGTACTTATCGTCTGCAAAGCTATGTCGCGTGCTGCGGAATGCGGAGATACTAAAAGCACCATAGTAGAACACAGATGAAGCTTCTAAGTTGATGTAATAGGCAGTAAGAAGTAGTACAATTCAAGTTTTATGTATCGATTATTGACTTTTTAGCTGTCTTTGGTGCATTGGACATGAGCTAGGACCTTAAGATTCTGCATGAAAGGAGGACTAGCAGCCGAGTTGCACGGGAGAATGTGAAAAGTGTTCATATGTAGTAAAAACCTGAGAAATCCGTCCGTTTCGTCATTTGTTATGGAATCGACGTAAAGCCAGATAGTCACATTGGCCGCTCTTAACTCTGAAACGGTTGTACTTATCATCTGCAAAGCTATGTCACGTGCTGCGGTATGCGGAGACACTAAAAGCACCATAGTAGAACACGGATGAATCTTCTAAGTTGATGTAATAGCCGGTAAGAAGTAGTACAATACAAGTCTTAGTTATCGATTATTGACTTTTTACCATTCTTTGGTGCCTTGGACATGAGCTAGGACCTTAAAATTCTGCATGAACGGAGGACTAGCAGCCGAGTTGCACGGGAGAATGTGAAAAGTGTTCATATGTAGTAAAAACCTGAGAAATCCGTCCGTTTCGTCATTTGTTATGGAATCGACGTAAAGCCAGATAGTCACATTGGCCGCACTTCTCCCTGAAACGGTTGTACTTGTCGTCTGCAAAGCAATGTCGCGTGCTGCGGTATGCGGAGATACTAAAAGCACCATAGTAGAACACAGATGAAGCTTCTAAGTTGATGTAATAGCCAGTAAGAAGTAGTACAATTCAAGTTTTATGTATCGATTATTGACTTTTTAGCTGTCTTTGGTGCCTTGGACATGAGCTAGGACCTTAAGATTCTGCATGAAAGGAGGACTAGCAGCCGAGTTGCACGGGAGAATGTGAAAAGTGTTCATATGTAGTAAAAACCTGAGAAATCCATCCGTTTCGTCATTTGTTATCGAATCGACGTAAAGCCATATAGTCACATTGGCCGCACTTCTCTCTGAAACGGTTGTACTTATCGTCTGCAAAGCTATGTCACGTGCTGCGGTTAGTGGAGACACTAAAAGCGCCATAGTAGAACACAGATGAAGCTTCTAAGTTGATGTAATAGCCAGTAAGAAGTAGTACAATTCAAGTTTTAGGATCGATTATTGACTTTTTAGCTGGCTTTGGTGCCTTGGACTTGAGCTAGGAACTTAAGATTCTGCATGAAAGGAGGATTAGCAACCGAGTTGCACGGGAGAATGTGAAATGTGTTCATATGTAGTTAAAACCTGAGAAATCCGTCCGTTTTCGTCATTTGTTATCGAATCGACTAAAGGCATATCGTCACATTGGCCGCTCTTCTCTCTGAAACGGTTGTACTTATCGTCTGCAAAGCTATGTCGCGTGCTGCGGTATGTGGAGACACTAAAGGCACCATAGAAGAACACAGATGAAGGTTCTAAGTTGATGTAATAGCCAGTAAGAAGTATTACAATACAAGTCTTAGTTATCGATTATTGACTTTTTACCATTCTTTGGTGCCTTGGACATGAGCTAGGACCTTAAAATTCTGCATGAACGGAGGACTAGCAGCCGAGTTGCACGGGAGAATGTGAAAAGTGTTCATATGTAGTAAAAACCTGAGAAATCCGTCCGTTTCGTCATTTGTTATGGAATCGACGTAAAGCCAGATAGTCACATTGGCCGCACTTCTCCCTGAAACGGTTGTACTTGTCGTCTGCAAAGCAATGTCGCGTGCTGCGGTATGCGGAGATACTAAAAGCACCATAGTAGAACACAGATGAAGCTTCTAAGTTGATGTAATAGCCAGTAAGAAGTAGTACAATTCAAGTTTTATGTATCGATTATTGACTTTTTAGCTGTCTTTGGTGCCTTGGACATGAGCTAGGACCTTAAGATTCTGCATGAAAGGAGGACTAGCAGCCGAGTTGCACGGGAGAATGTGAAAAGTGTTCATATGTAGTAAAAACATGAGAAATACGTCCGTTTTCGCCATTTGTTATCGAATCGATTTATAGCCAGATCGTCACATTGGCCACTCTTCTCTCTGAAACGGTTGTACTTATCGTCTGCAAAGCTATGTCGCGTGCTGCGGTATGCGGAGACACTAAAAGCACCATAGTAGAACACAGATGAAGCTTCTAAGTTGATGTAATAGCCAGTAAGAAGTAGTACAATTCAAGTTTTAGGTATCGATTATTGACTTTTTAGCTGGCTTTGGTGCCTTGGACATGAGCTAGGACCTTAAGATTCTGCATGAATGGAGGATTAGCAGCGCAGTTGCACGGGAGAATGTGAAAAGTGTTCATATGTAGTAAAAACCTGAGACATCCGTCCGTTTTCGTCATTTGTTATCGAGTAGACTTAAAGCCAGATCGTCACATTGGCCGCTCTTCTCTCTGAAACGGTTGTACTTATCGTCTGGAAAGCTATGTCGCGTGCTGCAGAATGTGGAGACAGTAAAAGCACCAAAGTAGAACACAGATGTAGCTTCTAAGTTGATGTAATAGCCAGTAAGAAGTAGTAAAATTCAAGTTTTAGGTATCGATTTTTGACTTTTTAGCTGGCTTTGGTGCCTTGGACATGAGCTAGGACCTTAAGATTCTGCATGAAAGGAAATTAGCAGCGCAGTTGCACGGGAGAATGTGAAATGTGTTCATATGTAGTTAAAACCTGAGAAATCCGTCCGTTTTCGTCATTTGTTATCGAATCGACTAAAGGCATATCGTCACATTGGCCGCTCTTCTCTCTGAAACGGTTGTACTTATCGTCTGCAAAGCTATGTCGCGTGCTGCGGTATGTGGAGACACTAAAGGCACCATAGAAGAACACAGATGAAGGTTCTAAGTTGATGTAATAGCCAGTAAGAAGTATTACAATTCAAGTTTTAGGTATCGATTATTGACTTTTTAGCTGGCTTCGGTGCCTTGGACATGAGCTAGGACCTTAAGATACTGCATGAAAGGAGGACTAGCAGCCGCGTTGCACTGGAGAATGTGAAAAGTGTTCATATGTAGTAAAAACCTGAGAAATCCGTCCGTTTTCTTCATTTGTTATCGAATCGACTTAAAGCCAGATAGTCACATTGGCCGCTCTTAACTCTGAAACGGTTGTACTTATCATCTGCAAAGCTATGTCACGTGCTGCGGTATGCGGAGACACTAAAAGCACCATAGTAGAACACGGATGAATCTTCTAAGTTGATGTAATAGCCGGTAAGAAGTAGTACAATACAAGTCTTAGTTATCGATTATTGACTTTTTACCATTCTTTGGTGCCTTGGACATGAGCTAGGACCTTAAAATTCTGCATGAACGGAGGACTAGCAGCCGAGTTGCACGGGAGAATGTGAAAAGTGTTCATATGTAGTAAAAACCTGAGAAATCCGTCCGTTTCGTCATTTGTTATGGAATCGACGTAAAGCCAGATAGTCACATTGGCCGCACTTCTCCCTGAAACGGTTGTACTTGTCGTCTGCAAAGCAATGTCGCGTGCTGCGGTATGCGGAGATACTAAAAGCACCATAGTAGAACACAGATGAAGCTTCTAAGTTGATGTAATAGCCAGTAAGAAGTAGTACAATTCAAGTTTTATGTATCGATTATTGACTTTTTAGCTGACTTTGGTGCCTTGGACATGAGCTAGGACCTTAAGATTCTGCATGAAAGGAGGACTAGCAGCCGAGTTGCACGGGAGAATGTGAAAAGTGTTCATATGTAGTAAAAACCTGAGAAATCCATCCGTTTCGTCATTTGTTATCGAATCGACGTAAAGCCATATAGTCACATTGGCCGCACTTCTCTCTGAAACGGTTGTACTTATCGTCTGCAAAGCTATGTCACGGGCTGCGGTTAGTGGAGACACTAAAAGCGCCATAGTAGAACACAGATGAAGCTTCTAAGTTGATGTAATAGCCAGTAAGAAGTAGTACAATTCAAGTTTTAGGATCGATTATTGACTTTTTAGCTGGCTTTGGTGCCTTGGACTTGAGCTAGGAACTTAAGATTCTGCATGAAAGGAGGATTAGCAACCGAGTTGCACGGGAGAATGTGAAATGTGTTCATATGTAGTTAAAACCTGAGAAATCCGTCCGTTTTCGTCATTTGTTATCGAATCGACTAAAGGCATATCGTCACATTGGCCGCTCTTCTCTCTGAAACGGTTGTACTTATCGTCTGCAAAGCTATGTCGCGTGCTGCGGTATGTGGAGACACTAAAGGCACCATAGGAGAACACAGATGTAGGTTCTAAGTTGATGTAATAGCCAGTAAGAAGTATTACAATACAAGTCTTAGTTATCGATTATTGACTTTTTACCATTCTTTGGTGCCTTGGACATGAGCTAGGACCTTAAAATTCTGCATGAACGGAGGACTAGCAGCCGAGTTGCACGGGAGAATGTGAAAAGTGTTCATATGTAGTAAAAACCTGAGAACTCCGTCCGTTTCGTCATTTGTTATGGAATCGACGTAAAGCCAGATAGTCACATTGGCCGCACTTCTCCCTGAAACGGTTGTACTTGTCGTCTGCAAAGCAATGTCGCGTGCTGCGGTATGCGGAGATACTAAAAGCACCATAGTAGAACACAGATGAAGCTTCTAAGTTGATGTAATAGCCAGTAAGAAGTAGTACAATTCAAGTTTTATGTATCGATTATTGACTTTTTAGCTGTCTTTGGTGCCTTGGACATGAGCTAGGACCTTAAGATTCTGCATGAAAGGAGGACTAGCAGCCGAGTTGCACGGGAGAATGTGAAAAGTGTTCATATGTAGTAAAAACATGAGAAATACGTCCGTTTTCGCCATTTGTTATCGAATCGATTTATAGCCAGATCGTCACATTGGCCACTCTTCTCTCTGAAACGGTTGTACTTATCGTCTGCAAAGCTATGTCGCGTGCTGCGGTATGCGGAGACACTAAAAGCACCATAGTAGAACACAGATGAAGCTTCTAAGTTGATGTAATAGCCAGTAAGAAGTAGTACAATTCAAGTTTTAGGTATCGATTATTGACTTTTTAGCTGGCTTTGGTGCCTTGGACATGAGCTAGGACCTTAAGATTCTGCATGAATGGAGGATTAGCAGCGCAGTTGCACGGGAGAATGTGAAAAGTGTTCATATGTAGTAAAAACCTGAGACATCCGTCCGTTTTCGTCATTTGTTATCGAGTAGACTTAAAGCCAGATCGTCACATTGGCCGCTCTTCTCTCTGAAACGGTTGTACTTATCGTCTGGAAAGCTATGTCGCGTGCTGCGGAATGTGGAGACAGTAAAAGCACCAAAGTAGAACACAGATGTAGCTTCTAAGTTGATGTAATAGCCAGTAAGAAGTAGTAAAATTCAAGTTTTAGGTATCGATTTTTGACTTTTTAGCTGGCTTTGGTGCCTTGGACATGAGCTAGGACCTTAAGATTCTGCATGAAAGGAAATTAGCAGCGCAGTTGCACGGGAGAATATGAAAAGTGCTCATATGTAGTAAAAACTTAGAAATCCGTCCGTTTTCGTCATTTGTTATCGAATCGACTAAAAGCCAGATCGTCACATTGGCCGCTCTTCTCTCTGAAACGGTTGTACTTATCGTCTGCAAAGCTATGTCGCGTGCTGCGGTATTCTGAGACACTAAAAGCACCATAGTACAACACAGATAAAGCTTCTAACTTGATGTAATAGCCAGTAAGAAGTAGTACAATTCAAGTTTTAGGTATCGATTATTGACTTTATAGCTGGCTTGGTGCCTTGGACATGAGCGAGGACCTTAACATTCTGCATGAAAGGAGGACTAGCAGCCAATTTGCACAGGAGAATGTGAAAAGTGTTCAAATGTAGTAAAAACCTGAGAAATCCGTCCGTTTTCGTCATTTGTTATCGAAACGACTTAAAGCCAGATCGTCACATTGGCCGCTCTTCTCTCTGAAACGGTTGTACGTATCGTGTGCAAAGCTATGTCGCGTGCTGCGTTATGCGGAGACAGTAAAAGCACCATAGTAGAAGACAGATGAAGCTTCTAAGTTGATGACATACTCAGTAAGAAGTAGTCCAATTCAAGTTTTAGGTATCGATTATTGACTATTTAGCTGGCTGTGGTGCCTTGGACATGAGACAGGACCTTAGGTTTCTGCATTAAAGGAGGACTAGCAGCCGAGTTGCACGGGAGAATGTGAAAAGTATTCATATGTATTAAAAACCTGAGAAATTTGTCCGTTTTCGTCATTTGTTATCGAATCGACTTAAAGCCAGGTCGTCAAACTGGCCGCTCTTCTCTCTGAAACGGTTGTACTTCTCGTCTGCAAAGCTATGTTGCGTGCTGCGGTATGCGGAGACAGTAAAAGAACCATAGTAGAACACAGATGAAGCTTCTAAGTTGATGTAATAGCCAGTAAGAAGTAGTACAATTCAAGTCTTAGGTATCGATTATTTACTTTTTAGCTGGCTTTGGTGCCTTGGACATGAGCTAGGACCTTAAGATTCTGCATGAAAGGAGGACTAGCAGTTAAGTTGCACGGGAGAATGTGAAAAGTGTTCATATGTAGTGAAAACCTGGGAAATCCGTCCGATTTCGTCATTTGTTATCGAATCAACTTAAAGCCAGATCGTCACATTGGCCGCTCTTCTCTCTGAAACGGTTGTACTTATCGTCTGCAAAGCTATGTCGCGTGCTGCGGTATGTGGAGACACTAAAGGCACCATAGAAGAACACAGATGAAGGTTCTAAGTTGATGTAATAGCCAGTAAGAAGTATTACAATTCAAGTTTTAGGTATCGATTATTGACTTTTTAGCTGGCTTCGGTGCCTTGGACATGAGCTAGGACCTTAAGATACTGCATGAAAGGAGGACTAGCAGCCGCGTTGCACTGGAGAATGTGAAAAGTGTTCATATGTAGTAAAAACCTGAGAAATCCGTCCGTTTTCGTCATTTGTTATCGAATCGACTTAAAGCCAGATAGTCACATTGGCCGCTCTTAACTCTGAAACGGTTGTACTTATCGTCTGCAAAGCTATGTCACGTGCTGCGGTATGCGGAGACACTAAAAGCACCATAGTAGAACACGGATGAATCTTCTAAGTTGATGTAATAGCCGGTAAGAAGTAGTACAATACAAGTCTTAGGTATCGAATATTGACTTTTTACCATTCTTTGGTGCCTTGGACATGAGCTAGGACCTTAAAATTCTGCATGAACGGAGGACTAGCAGCCGAGTTGCACGGGAGAATGTGAAAAGTGTTCATATGTAGTAAAAACCTGAGAAATCCATCCGTTTCGTCATTTGTTATCGAATCGACGTAAAGCCAGATAGTCACATTGGCCGCACTTCTCTCTGAAACGGTTGTACTTATCGTCTGCAAAGCTATGTCACGTGTTGCGGTTAGTGGAGACACTAAAAGCGCCATAGTAGAACACAGATGAAGCTTCTAAGTTGATGTAATAGCCAGTAAGAAGTAGTACAATTCAAGTTTTAGGATCGATTATTGACTTTTTAGCTGGCTTTGGTGCCTTGGACATGAGCTAGGAACTTAAGATTCTGCATGAAAGGAGGATTAGCAACCGAGTTGCACGGGAGAATGTGAAATGTGTTCATATGTAGTTAAAACCTGAGAAATCCGTCCGTTTTCGTCATTTGTTATCGAATCGACTTAAGGCATATCGCCACATTGGCCGCTCTTCTCTCTGAAACGGTTGTACTTATCGTCTGCAAAGCTATGTCGCGTGCTGCGGAATGCGGAGATACTAAAAGCACCATAGTAGAACACAGATGAAGCTTCTAAGTTGATGTAATAGGCAGTAAGAAGTAGTACAATTCAAGTTTTATGTATCGATTATTGGCTTTTTAGCTGTCTTTGGTGCATTGGACATGAGCTAGGACCTTAAGATTCTGCATGAAAGGAGGACTAGCAGCCGAGTTGCACGGGAGAATGTGAAAAGTGTTCATATGTAGTAAAAACCTGAGAAATCCGTCCGTTTCGTCATTTGTTATGGAATCGACGTAAAGCCAGATAGTCACATTGGCCGCTCTTAACTCTGAAACGGTTGTACTTATCATCTGCAAAGCTATGTCACGTGCTGCGGTATGCGGAGACACTAAAAGCACCATAGTAGAACACGGATGAATCTTCTAAGTTGATGTAATAGCCGGTAAGAAGTAGTACAATACAAGTCTTAGTTATCGATTATTGACTTTTTACCATTCTTTGGTGCCTTGGACATGAGCTAGGACCTTAAAATTCTGCATGAACGGAGGACTAGCAGCCGAGTTGCACGGGAGAATGTGAAAAGTGTTCATATGTAGTAAAAACCTGAGAAATCCGTCCGTTTCGTCATTTGTTATGGAATCGACGTAAAGCCAGATAGTCACATTGGCCGCACTTCTCCCTGAAACGGTTGTACTTGTCGTCTGCAAAGCAATGTCGCGTGCTGCGGTATGCGGAGATACTAAAAGCACCATAGTAGAACACAGATGAAGCTTCTAAGTTGATGTAATAGCCAGTAAGAAGTAGTACAATTCAAGTTTTATGTATCGATTATTGACTTTTTAGCTGTCTTTGGTGCCTTGGACATGAGCTAGGACCTTAAGATTCTGCATGAAAGGAGGACTAGCAGCCGAGTTGCACGGGAGAATGTGAAAAGTGTTCATATGTAGTAAAAACCTGAGAAATCCATCCGTTTCGTCATTTGTTATCGAATCGACGTAAAGCCATATAGTCACATTGGCCGCACTTCTCTCTGAAACGGTTGTACTTATCGTCTGCAAAGCTATGTCACGTGCTGCGGTTAGTGGAGACACTAAAAGCGCCATAGTAGAACACAGATGAAGCTTCTAAGTTGATGTAATAGCCAGTAAGAAGTAGTACAATTCAAGTTTTAGGATCGATTATTGACTTTTTAGCTGGCTTTGGTGCCTTGGACTTGAGCTAGGAACTTAAGATTCTGCATGAAAGGAGGATTAGCAACCGAGTTGCACGGGAGAATGTGAAATGTGTTCATATGTAGTTAAAACCTGAGAAATCCGTCCGTTTTCGTCATTTGTTATCGAATCGACTAAAGGCATATCGTCACATTGGCCGCTCTTCTCTCTGAAACGGTTGTACTTATCGTCTGCAAAGCTATGTCGCGTGCTGCGGTATGTGGAGACACTAAAGGCACCATAGAAGAACACAGATGAAGGTTCTAAGTTGATGTAATAGCCAGTAAGAAGTATTACAATACAAGTCTTAGTTATCGATTATTGACTTTTTACCATTCTTTGGTGCCTTGGACATGAGCTAGGACCTTAAGATTCTGCATGAAAGGAGGACTAGCAGCCGAGTTGCACGGGAGAATGTGAAAAGTGTTCATATGTAGTAAAAACATGAGAAATACGTCCGTTTTCGCCATTTGTTATCGAATCGATTTATAGCCAGATCGTCACATTGGCCACTCTTCTCTCTGAAACGGTTGTACTTATCGTCTGCAAAGCTATGTCGCGTGCTGCGGTATGCGGAGACACTAAAAGCACCATAGCAGAACACAGATGAAGCTTCTAAGTTGATGTAATAGCCAGTAAGAAGTAGTACAATTCAAGTTTTAGGTATCGATTATTGACTTTTTAGCTGGCTTTGGTGCCTTGGACATGAGCTAGGACCTTAAGATTCTGCACGAATGGAGGATTAGCAGCGCAGTTGCACGGGAGAATGTGAAAAGTGTTCATATGTAGTAAAAACCTGAGACATCCGTCCGTTTTCGTCATTTGTTATCGAGTAGACTTAAAGCCAGATCGTCACATTGGCCGCTCTTCTCTCTGAAACGGTTGTACTTATCGTCTGGAAAGCTATGTCGCGTGCTGCGGAATGTGGAGACAGTAAAAGCACCAAAGTAGAACACAGATGTAGCTTCTAAGTTGATGTAATAGCCAGTAAGAAGTAGTAAAATTCAAGTTTTAGGTATCGATTTTTGACTTTTTAGCTGGCTTTGGTGCCTTGGACATGAGCTAGGACCTTAAGATTCTGCATGAAAGGAAATTAGCAGCGCAGTTGCACGGGAGAATATGAAAAGTGCTCATATGTAGTAAAAACTTAGAAATCCGTCCGTTTTCGTCATTTGTTATCGAATCGACTTAAAGCCAGATCGTCACATTGGCCGCTCTTCTCTCTGAAACGGTTGTACTTATCGTCTGCAAAGCTATGTCGCGTGCTGCGGTATTCTGAGACACTAAAAGCACCATAGTACAACACAGATAAAGCTTCTAACTTGATGTAATAGCCAGTAAGAAGTAGTACAATTCAAGTTTTAGGTATCGATTATTGACTTTATAGCTGGCTTGGTGCCTTGGACATGAGCCAGGACCTTAACATTCTGCATGAAAGGAGGACTAGCAGCCAATTTGCACAGGAGAATGTGAAAAGTGTTCAAATGTAGTAAAAACCTGAGAAATCCGTCCGTTTTCGTCATTTGTTATCGAAACGACTTAAAGCCAGATCGTCACATTGGCCGCTCTTCTCTCTGAAACGGTTGTACGTATCGTGTGCAAAGCTATGTCGCGTGCTGCGTTATGCGGAGACAGTAAAAGCACCATAGTAGAAGACAGATGAAGCTTCTAAGTTGATGACATACTCAGTAAGAAGTAGTCCAATTCAAGTTTTAGGTATCGATTATTGACTATTTAGCTGGCTGTGGTGCCTTGGACATGAGACAGGACCTTAGGTTTCTGCATTAAAGGAGGACTAGCAGCCGAGTTGCACGGGAGAATGTGAAAAGTATTCATATGTATTAAAAACCTGAGAAATTTGTCCGTTTTCATCATTTGTTATCGAATCGACTTAAAGCCAGATCGTCAAACTGGCCGCTCTTCTCTCTGAAACGGTTGTACTTCTCGTCTGCAAAGCTATGTTGCGTGCTGCGGTATGCGGAGACAGTAAAAGAACCATAGTAGAACACAGATGAAGCTTCTAAGTTGATGTAATAGCCAGTAAGAAGTAGTACAATGCAAGTCTTAGGTATCGATTATTTACTTTTTAGCTGGCTTTGGTGCCTTGGACATGAGCTAGGACCTTAAGATTCTGCATGAAAGGAGGACTAGCAGTTAAGTTGCACGGGAGAATGTGAAAAGTGTTCATATGTAGTGAAAACCTGGGAAATCCGTCCGATTTCGTCATTTGTTATCGAATCAACTTAAAGCCAGACCGTCACATTGGCCGCTCTTCTCTCTGAAACGGTTGTACTTATCGTCTGCAAAGCTATGTCGCGTGCTGCGGTATGTGGAGACACTAAAGGCACCATAGAAGAACACAGATGAAGGTTCTAAGTTGATGTAATAGCCAGTAAGAAGTATTACAATTCAAGTTTTAGGTATCGATTATTGACTTTTTAGCTGGCTTCGGTGCCTTGGACATGAGCTAGGACCTTAAGATACTGCATGAAAGGAGGACTAGCAGCCGCGTTGCACTGGAGAATGTGAAAAGTGTTCATATGTAGTAAAAACCTGAGAAATCCGTCCGTTTTCGTCATTTGTTATCGAATCGACTTAAAGCCAGATAGTCACATTGGCCGCTCTTAACTCTGAAACGGTTGTACTTATCGTCTGCAAAGCTATGTCACGTGCTGCGGTATGCGGAGACACTAAAAGCACCATAGTAGAACACGGATGAATCTTCTAAGTTGATGTAATAGCCGGTAAGAAGTAGTACAATACAAGTCTTAGGTATCGAATATTGACTTTTTACCATTCTTTGGTGCCTTGGACATGAGCTAGGACCTTAAAATTCTGCATGAACGGAGGACTAGCAGCCGAGTTGCACGGGAGAATGTGAAAAGTGTTCATATGTAGTAAAAACCTGAGAAATCCATCCGTTTCGTCATTTGTTATCGAATCGACGTAAAGCCAGATAGTCACATTGGCCGCACTTCTCTCTGAAACGGTTGTACTTATCGTCTGCAAAGCTATGTCACGTGCTGCGGTTAGTGGAGACACTAAAAGCGCCATAGTAGAACACAGATGAAGCTTCTAAGTTGATGTAATAGCCAGTAAGAAGTAGTGCAATTCAAGTTTTAGGATCGATTATTGACTTTTTAGCTGGCTTTGGTGCCTTGGACATGAGCTAGGAACTTAAGATTCTGCATGAAAGGAGGATTAGCAACCGAGTTGCACGGGAGAATGTGAAATGTGTTCATATGTAGTTAAAACCTGAGAAATCCGTCCGTTTTCGTCATTTGTTATCGAATCGACTTAAGGCATATCGCCACATTGGCCGCTCTTCTCTCTGAAACGGTTGTACTTATCGTCTGCAAAGCTATGTCGCGTGCTGCGGAATGCGGAGATACTAAAAGCACCATAGTAGAACACAGATGAAGCTTCTAAGTTGATGTAATAGGCAGTAAGAAGTAGTACAATTCAAGTTTTATGTATCGATTATTGACTTTTTAGCTGTCTTTGGTGCATTGGACATGAGCTAGGACCTTAAGATTCTGCATGAAAGGAGGACTAGCAGCCGAGTTGCACGGGAGAATGTGAAAAGTGTTCATATGTAGTAAAAACATGAGAAATACGTCCGTTTTCGCCATTTGTTATCGAATCGATTTATAGCCAGATCGTCACATTGGCCACTCTTCTCTCTGAAACGGTTGTACTTATCGTCTGCAAAGCTATGTCGCGTGCTGCGGTATGCGGAGACACTAAAAGCACCATAGTAGAACACAGATGAAGCTTCTAAGTTGATGTAATAGGCAGTAAGAAGTAGTACAATTCAAGTTTTAGGTATCGATTATTGACTTTTTAGCTGGCTTTGGTGCCTTGGACATGAGCTAGGACCTTAAGATTCTGCATGAATGGAGGATTAGCAGCGCAGTTGCACGGGAGAATGTGAAAAGTGTTCATATGTAGTAAAAACCTGAGACATCCGTCCGTTTTCGTCATTTGTTATCGAGTAGACTTAAAGCCAGATCGTCACATTGGGCGCTCTTCTCTCTGAAACGGTTGTACTTATCGTCTGGAAAGCTATGTCGCGTGCTGCGGAATGCGGAGACAGTAAAAGCACCATAGTAGAACACAGATGTAGCTTCTACGTTGATGTAATAGCCAGTAAGAAGTAGTAAAATTCAAGTTTTAGGTATCGATTATTGACTTTTTAGCTGGCTTGGTGCCTTGGACATGAGCCAGGACCTTAACATTCTGAATGAAAGGAGGACTAGCAGCCGAGTTGCACGGGAGAATGTGAATAGTGTTCATATGTAGTAAAAACCTGAGACATCCGTCCGTTTTTGTCATTTGTTATCGAATCGACGTAAAGCCAGATCGTCACATTGGCCGCTCTTCTCTCTGAAACGGTTGTACTTATCGTCTGCAAAGCTATGTCGCGTGCTGCGGTATGCGGAGACAGTAAAAGCACCACAGTAGAACAGAGATGAAGCTTCTAAGTTGATGTAATAGCCAGGAAGAAGTAGTACAATTCAAGTTTTAGGTATCGATTATTGAATTTTTAGCTGGCTTTGGTGCCTTGGACATAAGCTAGGACCTTAAGATTCTGCATGAAAGGAGGACTAGCAGCCGAGTTGCACGGGAGAATGTGAAAAGTATTCATATGTAGTAAAAACCTGAGACATTTGTCCGTTTTCGTCATTTGTTATCGAATCGACTTAAAGCCAGATCGTCAAACTGGCCGCTCTTCTCTCTGAAACGGTTCTACTTCTCGTCTGCAAAGCTATGTTGCGTGCTGCGGTATGCGGAGACAGTAAAAGAAAAATAGTAGAACACAGATGAAGCTTCTAAGTTGATGTAATAGCCAGTAAGAAGTAGTACAATTCAAGTTTTATGTATCGATTATTGACTTTTTAGCTGTCTTTGGTGCCTTGGACATGAACTAGGACCTTAAGATTCTGCATGAAAGGAGGACTAGCAGCCGAGTTGCACGGGAGAATGTGAAAAGTGTTCATATGTAGTAAAAACATGAGAAATACGTCCGTTTTCGCCATTTGTTATCGAATCGATTTATAGCCAGATCGTCACATTGGCCGCTCTTCTCTCTGAAACGGTTGTACTTATCTTCTGCAAAGCTATGTCGCGTGCTGCGGTATGCGGAGACACTAAAAGCACCATAGTAGAACACAGATGAAGCTTCTAAGTTGATGTAATAGCCAGTAAGAAGTAGTACAATTCAAGTTTTAGGTTTTGAATATTGACTTTTTAGCTGGCTTTGGTGCCTTGGACATGAGCTAGGACCTTAAGTTTCTGCATGAAAGGAGGACTAGCAGCCGAGTTGCACGGGAGAATGTGAAAAGTGTTCATATGTAGTAAAAACCTGAGAAATCCGTCCGCTTTCGTCATTTGTTATCGAACCGACTTAAAGCAAGATCGTCACATTGGCCGCTCTTCTCTCTGAAACGGTTGTACTTATCCTCTGCAAAGCTATGTCGCGTGCTGCGGTATGCGGAGACACTAAAATCACCATAGTAGAAAACAGATGAGGCTTCTAAGTTGATGTAATAGCCAGTAAGAAGTAATACAATTCAAGTATCAGGTATCGATTATTGACTTTTTAGCTGGCTTTGGTACCTTGGACATGAGCTAGGACCTTAAGATTCCACATGAAAGGAGGACTAGCAGCCGAGTTGCACGGGAGAATGTGAATTGTGTTCATATGTAGTAAAAACCTGAGAAATACGTCCGTTTTCGTCATTTGTTATCGAATCGACTTAAAGCCAGATCGTCACATTGGCCGCTCTTCTCTCTGAAACGGTTGCACTTATCGTCTGCAAAGCTATGTCGCGTGCTGCGGTATGCGGAGACACTAAAATCACCATAGTAGAACACAGATGAAGCTTCTAAGTTGATGTAATAGCCAGTAAGAAGTAGTACAATTCAAGTTTTAGGTATTGATTATTGACTTTTTAGCTGGCTTTGGTGCCTTGGACATGAGCTGGGACCTTAAGATTCTGCATGAATGGAAGATTAGCAGCGCAGTTGCACGGGAGAATGTGAAAAGTGTTCATATGTAGTAAAAACCTGAGACATCCGTCCGTTTTCGTCATTTGTTATCGAATAGACTTAAAGCCAGATCGTCACACTGGGCGCTCTTCTCTCTGAAACGGTTGTACTTATCGTCTGGAAAGCTATGTCGCGTGCTGCGGAATGCGGAGACAGTAAAAGCACCATAGTAGAACACAGATGTAGCTTCTAAGTTGATGTAATAGCCAGTAAGAAGTAGTAAATTTCAAGTTTTAGGTATCGATTATTGACTTTTTAGCTGGCTTTGGTGCCTTGGACATGAGCTAGGACCTTAAGATTCTGCATGAAAGGAAATTAGCAGCGGAGTTGCACGGGAGAATGTGAAAAGTGTTCATATGTAGTAAAAACATGATAAATACGTCCGTTTTCGCCATTTGTTATCGAATCGACTTAAAACCAGATCGTCACATTGGCCGCCCTTCTCTCTGAAACGGTTGTACTTATCATCTGCAAAGCTATGTCGCGTGCTGCGGTATGCGGAGACACTAAAAGCACCATAGTAGAACACAGATGAAGCTTCTAAGTTGATGTAATAGCCAGTAAGAAGTAGTACAATTCAAGTTTTAGGTTTTGAATATTGACTTTTTAGCTGGCTTTGGTGCCTTGGACATGAGCTAGGACCTTAAGATTCTGCATGAAAGGAGGACTAGCAGCCGAGTTGCACGGGAGAATGTGAAATGTGTTCATATGTAGTAAAAACCTGAGAAATCGGTCCGTTTTCGTCATTTGTTATCGAATCGACTTAAAACCAGATCGTCACATTGGCCGCCCTTCTCTCTGAAACGGTTCTACTTATCCTCTGCAAGGCTATGTCGCGTGCTGCGGTATGCGGAGACACTAAAATCACCATAGTAGAACACAGATGAAGCTTCTAAGTTGATGTAATAGCCAGTAAGATATAGTACAATAGAAGTTTCAGGTATCGATTATTGACTTTTTAGCTGGCTTTGGTGCGTTGGACATGAGCTAGTTCCTTAAGATTGTGCATGAAAGAAGGATTAGCAGCGGAGTTGCACGTGAGAATATGAAAAGTGTTCATATGTAGTAAAAACCTAGAAATCCGTCCGTTTTCGTCATTTGTTATCGAATCGACTTTAAGCCACATCGTCACATTGGCCGCTATTCTCTCTGAAACGGTTGTACTTATCGTCTGCAAAGCTATGTCGCGTGCTGCGGTATTCTGAAACACTAAAAGCACCATAGTAGAACACAGATGAAGTTTCTAAGTTGATGTAATAGCCAGGAAGAAGTAGTATAATTCAAGTTTTAGGTATGGATTAAGACTTTGTAGCTGGCTTTGGTGCCCTCGACATGAGCTAGGACGTCAACATTCTGCATAAAATTAGGACTAGCAGCTTATTTGCACGGGAGAATGTGAAAAGTGTTGAAATGTAGTAAAAACCTGAGAAACACGTCAGTTTCCGTCATTTGTTATCGATTCGACTTAAAGCCAGATCGTCACATTGGCCGCTCTTCTCTCTGAAACGGTTGTACTAATCGATTTCATAGCTATGTCGCGTGCTGCTGTATGCGGAGACACTAAAAGCACCATAGTAAAACACAGATTAAGCTTCTAAGTTGATGTAATAGCCAGTACGAAGTAGTACAATTCAAGTTTTAGGTATTCAATATTGAATTTTTAGCTGGCTTTGGTGCCTTGGACATGAGCTAGGACCTTAAGATTCTGCATGAAATGAGGACTAGCAGCCCTGTTGCACGGGAGAATGTGAAAAGTGTTCATATGTAGTAAAAACCTGAGAATTCGGTCCGTTTTCGTCATTTGTTATCGAATCGACTTAAAGCCAGATCGTCACATTGGCCGCTCTTCTCTCTGAAACGGTTGTACTTATCGTCTGCAAAGCAATGTCGCGTGCCCCGGTATGCGCAGACATTAAAATCACCATAGTAGAACACAGATAAAGCTTCTAAGTTGATGTAATAGCCGGTAAGAAGTAGTACAATTCAAGTTCTAGGTATCGATTAATGACTTTTTAGCTGGCTTAGGTGCCTTGGACATGAGCTAGGACCTTTAGATTCTGCATGAAAGGAGGATTAGCAGCGGAGTTGCACGGGAGAATGTCAAAAGTGTTCATATGAAGTAAAAACCTGAGACATCCGTCCGTTTTCGTCATTTGTTATCGAATCGACTTAAAGCCAGATCGTCACATTGGCCGCTCTTCTCTCTGAAACGGTTGTACTTCTCGTCTGCAAAGCTATGTCGCGCTCTGCGATATGCGGAGTAAGTAAAAGCACCATAGTAGAACACAGATGAAGCTTCTAAGTTGATGTAATAGCCAGTAAGATATAGTACAATTCAAGTTTTAGGTATCGATTATTGACTTTTTAGCTGGCTTTGGTGCGTTGGACATGAGCTAGGACCTTAAGATTGTGCATGAAAGAAGGATTAGCAGCGGAGTTGCACGGGAGAATATGAAAAGTGTTCATATGTAGTAAAAACCTAGAAATCCGTCCGTTTTCGTCATTTGTTATCGAATCGACTTAAAGCCACATCGTTACATTGGCCGCTATTCTCTCTGAAACGGTTGTACTTATCGTCTGCAAAGCTATGTCGCGTGCTGCGGTATTCTGAAACACTAAAAGCACCATAGTAGAACACAGATGAAGTTTCTAAGTTGATGTAATAGCCAGGAAGAAGTAGTATAATTCAAGTTTTAGGTATGGATTAAGACTTTATAGCTGGCTTTGGTGCACTCGACATGGGCTAGGACCTTAAGATTCTGCATGAAAGGAGGACTAGCACCTTATTTGCACGGGAGAATGTGAAAAGTGTTTAAATGTAGTAAAAAGCTGAGAAACACGTCAGTTTCCGTCATTTGTTATCGAATCGACTTAAAGTCAGATCGTCTCATTGGCCGCTCTTCTCTCTGAAACGGTTGTACTAATCGATTTCATAGCTATGTCGCGTGCTGCTGTATGCGGAGACACTAAAAGCACCATAGTAGAACACAGATGAAGCTTCTAAGTTGATGTAATAGCCAGTAAGCAGTAGTACAATTCAAGTTCTAGGTATCAATTACTGACTTTTTAGCTGACTTTGGTGCCTTGGACATGAGCTAGGACCTTAACATTCTGCATGAAATGAGGACTAGCAGCACTGTTGCACGGGAGAATGTGAAAAGTGTTCATATGTAGTAAAAACCTGAGAATTCGGACCGTTTTCGTCATTTGTTATCGAATCGACTTAAAGCCGGATCGTCACATTGGCCGCTCTTCTTTCTGAAACGGTTGTACTTATCGTCTGCAAAGCAATGTCGCGTGCTCCGGTATGCGGAGACATTAAAATCACCATAGTAGAACACAGATGAAGCTTCTAAGTTGATGTAATAGCCAGTAAGCAGTAGTACAATTCAAGTTCTAGGTATCGAGTATTGACTTTTTAGCTGGTTTGGTGCCTTGGACATGTGCTAGGACCTTTAGATTCTGAATGAAAGGAGGATTAGCAGCGGAGTTGCACGGGAGAATGTGAAAAGTGTTCATATGAAGTAAAAACCTGAGACATCCGTCCGTTTTCATCATTTGTTATCGAATCGACTTAAAGCCAGATCGTCACATTGGTCGCTCTTCTCTCTGAAACGGTAGTACTTATCGTCTGCAAAGCTATGTCGCGTGCTGCGGTATGCGGAGACAGTAAAAGCACCATAGTAGAACACAGATGAAGCTTCTAAGTTAATGTAATAGCCAGTAAGATATAGTACAATTTAAGTTCTAGGTATCGATTATTGACTTTTTAGCTGGCTTGGGTGCTTTGGACATGAGCTAGGACCTTATGATTCTGCATGAAAGGAGGACTAGCAGCCGAGTTGCACGGGAGAGTGTGAAAAATGTTCATCTGTAGTAAAAACCTGAGAAATCCGTCCATTTTCGTCATTTGTTATCGAATCGACTTAAAGCCAGATCGTCACATTGGCCGCTCTTCTCTCTTAAACGGTTGTACTTCTCGTCTGCAAAGCTATGTCGCGCACTGCGATATGCGGAGACAGTAAAAGCACCATAGTAGAACACAGATGAAGCTTCTAAGTTGATGTAATAGCCAGTAAGATATAGTACAATCCAAGTTTAAGGTATCGATTATTGACTTTTTAGATGGCATTGGTGCGTTGGACATGAGCTAGGACCTTAAGATTGTGCATGAAAAAAGGGTTAGCAGCGGAGTTGCACGGGAGAATATGAAAAGTGTTCATATGTAGTAAAAACCTAGAAATCCGTCCGTTTTCGTCATTTCTTATCGAATCGACTTAAAGCCAGATCGTCACATTGGCCGCTATTCTCTCTGAAACGGTTGTACTTATCATCTGCAAAGCTATGTCGCGTGCTGCGGTATTCTGAAACACTAAAACCACCATAGTAGAACATAGATGAAGCTTCTAAGTTGATGTAATAGCCAGGAAGAAGTAGTATATTTCAAGTTTTAGGTATGGTTTAAGACTTTATAGCTGGCTTTGGTGCCCTCGACATGAGCTAGGACCTTAACATTCTGCATGAAAGGAGGACTAGCAGCTTATTTGCACGGGAGAATGTGAAAAGTTTTCATATGTAGTAAAAACCTGAGAAACACGTCAGTTTTCGTCATTTGTTATCGAATCGACTTAAAGCCAGATCGTCACATTGGCCGCTCTTCTCTCTGAAACGGTTGTACTTATCGTCTGCAAAGCTATGTCGCGTGCTGCGGTACGCGGAGACATTAAAATCACCATAGTAGAACACAGATGAAGCTTCTAAGTTGATGTAATAGCCAGTAAGTAGTAGTACAATTCAAGTTTTAGGTATCGATTATTGACTTTTTAGCTGGCTTTGGTGCCTTGGACATGAGCTAGGACCTTTAGATTCTGCATGAAAGGAGGATTAGCAGCGGAGTTGCACGGGAGAATGTGAAAAGTGTTCTTATGAAGTAAAAACCTGAGACATCCGTCCGTTTTCGTCATTTGTTATCGAATCGACTTAAAGCCAGATCGTCACATTGGCCGCTCTTCTCTCTGAAACGGTTGTACTTATCGTCTGCAAAGCTATGTCGCGTGCTGCGGTATGCGGAGACAGTAAAAGCACCATAGTAGAACACAGATGAAGCTTCTAAGTTAAAGTAATAGCCAGTAAGATATAGTAGAATTCAAGTTTTAGGTATCGATTATTGACTTTTTAGCTGGCTTTGGTGCCTTGGACATGAGCTAGGACCTTAAGATTCTGCATGAAAGGAGGATTAGCAGCGGAGTTGCACGGGAGAATATGAAAAGTGTTCATATGTAGCAAAAACCTAGAAATCCGTCCGTTTTCGTCATTTGTTATCGAATCGACTTAAAGCCAGATCGTCACATTGGCCGCTCTTCTCTCTGAAACGGTTGTACTTATCGTCTGCAAAGCTATGTCGCGTGCTGCGGTATGCGGAGACACTAAAATCACCATAGTAGAACACAGATGAAGCTTCTATGTTGATGTAATAGCCAGTAAGTAGTAGTACAATTCAAGTTTTAGGTATCGATTATTGACTTTTTAGCTGGCTTTGGTGGCTTGGACATGAGCTAGGACCTTAAGATTCTGCATGAAAGGAGGACTAGCAGCCGATTTGCATGGGAGAATGTGAAAAGTGTTCATATGTAGTAAAAACCTGAGAAATCCGTCCGTTTTCTTCATTTGTTATCGAATCGACTTAAAGCCAGATCCTCACATTGGCCGCTCTTCTCTCTGAAACGGTTGTACTTATCGATTGCAAAGCTATGTCGCGTGCTGCGGTGTGCGGAGACACTAAAAGCACCATAGTAGAACACAGATGAAGCTTCTAAGTTGATATAATAGCCAGTAAGAAGTTGTAGAATTCAAGTTTTAGGTATTGATTATTGACTTTTTATCTGGCTTTGGTGCTTTGGACATGAGCTAGGACCTTATGATTCTGCATGAAAGGAGGACTAGCAGCCGAGTTGCACGGGAGAATTTGAAAAGTTTTCATCTGTAGTAAAAACCTGAGAAATCCGTCGTCTTCGTCATTTGTTATCGAATCTACTTAAAGCCAGATCGTCACAGTGGCCGCCCTTCTCTCTGAAACGCTTGTACTTATCGTCTGCAAAGCTATGTCGCGTGCTGCGGTATGCGGAGACACTAAAAGCACCATAGTAGAACACAGATGAAGCTTCTAAGTCGATGTAATAGGCAGTAAGAAGAAGTACAATTCAAATTTTAGGTATCGATTAATGACGTTTTAGCCGGCTTTGGTGCCTTGGACGTGAGCTAGGACCTTATGATTCTGCATGAAAGGAGGACTAGCAGCCGATTTGCACGGGAAAATGTGAAAAGTGTTCAAATGTAGTAAAAACCTGAGAAATCCGTCCGTTTTCGTCATTTGTTATCGAATCGACTTAAAGCCAGATCGTCACATTGGCCGCTCTTCTCTCTGAAACGGTTGTACTTCTCGTCTGCAAAGCTATGTCGCGCTCTGCGATATGCGGAGACCGTAAAAGCACCATACTAGAACACAGATGAAGCTTCTAAGTTGATGTAATAGCCAGTAAGATATAACACAATTCAAGTTTTAGGTATCGATTATTGACTTTTTAGATGGCTTTGGTGCGTTGGACATGAGCTAGGACCTTAAGATTGTGCATGAAAGATGGATTAGCAGCGGAGTTGCACGGGAGAATATGAAAAGTGTTCATATGTAGTAAAAACCTAGAAATCCCTCCGTTTTCGTCATTTGTTATCGAATCGACTTAAAGCCAGATCGTCACATTGGCCGCTATTCTCTCTGAAACGCTTGTACTTATCGTCTGCAAAGCTATGTCGCGTGCTGCGGTATTCTGAAACACTAAAAGCACCATAGTAGAACACAGATGAAGCTTCTAAGGTGATGTAATAGCCAGGAAGAAGTAGTATAATTCAAGTTTTAGGTATAGATTAAGACTTTATAGCTGGCTTTGGTGCCCTCGACATGATCTAGGACCTTAACATTCTGCATGAAAGGAGGACTAGCAGCTTATTTGCACGGGAGAATGTGAAAAGTGTTCATATGTAGTAAAAACCTGAGAAACACGTCAGTTTTCGTCATTTGTTATTGAATCGACTTAAAGCCAGATCGTCACATTGGCCGCTCTTCTCTCTGAAACGGTTGTACTAATCGATTTCGTAGCTATGTCGCGTGCTGCGGCATGCGGAGACACTAAAAGCAGCATAATAGAACACAAATGAAGCTTCTAAGTTGATGTAATAGCCAGGATGAAGTAGTACAGTTCAAGTTTTAGTTATCGATTATTGACTTTTTACCCTTCTTTGGTGCCTTGGACATGAGCTAGGACCTTAAGATTCTGCATGAAATGAGGACTAGCAGCCCTGTTGCACGGGAGAATGTGAAAAGTGTTCATATGTAGTAAAAACCTGAGAATTCGGACCGTTTTCGTCATTTGTTATCGAATCGACTTAAAGCCGGATCGTCACATTGGCCGCTCTTCTTTCTGAAACGGTTGTACTTATCGTCTGCAAAGCAATGTCGCGTGCTCCGGTATGCGGAGACATTAAAATCACCATAGTAGAACACAGATGAAGCTTCTAAGTTGATGTAATAGCCAGTAAGCAGTAGTACAATTCAAGTTCTAGGTATCGAGTATTGACTTTTTAGCTGGTTTGGTGCCTTGGACATGTGCTAGGACCTTTAGATTCTGAATGAAAGGAGGATTAGCAGCGGAGTTGCACGGGAGAATGTGAAAAGTGTTCATATGAAGTAAAAACCTGAGACATCCGTCCGTTTTCATCATTTGTTATCGAATCGACTTAAAGCCAGATCGTCACATTGGTCGCTCTTCTCTCTGAAACGGTAGTACTTATCGTCTGCAAAGCTATGTCGCGTGCTGCGGTATGCGGAGACAGTAAAAGCACCATAGTAGAACACAGATGAAGCTTCTAAGTTAATGTAATAGCCAGTAAGATATAGTACAATTCAAGTTCTAGGTATCGATTATTGACTTTTTAGCTGGCTTGGGTGCTTTGGACATGAGCTAGGACCTTATGATTCTGCATGAAAGGAGGACTAGCAGCCGAGTTGCACGGGAGAATGTGAAAAATGTTCATCTGTAGTAAAAACCTGAGAAATCCGTCCATTTTCGTCATTTGTTATCGAATCGACTTAAAGCCAGATCGTCACATTGGCCGCTCTTCTCTCTTAAACGGTTGTACTTCTCGTCTGCAAAGCTATGTCGCGCACTGCGATATGCGGAGACAGTAAAAGCACCATAGTAGAACACAGATGAAGCTTCTAAGTTGATGTAATAGCCAGTAAGATATAGTACAATCCAAGTTTAAGGTATCGATTATTGACTTTTTAGATGGCATTGGTGCGTTGGACATGAGCTAGGACCTTAAGATTGTGCATGAAAAAAGGGTTAGCAGCGGAGTTGCACGGGAGAATATGAAAAGTGTTCATATGTAGTAAAAACCTAGAAATCCGTCCGTTTTCGTCATTTCTTATCGAATCGACTTAAAGCCAGATCGTCACATTGGCCGCTATTCTCTCTGAAACGGTTGTACTTATCATCTGCAAAGCTATGTCGCGTGCTGCGGTATTCTGAAACACTAAAACCACCATAGTAGAACATAGATGAAGCTTCTAAGTTGATGTAATAGCCAGGAAGAAGTAGTATATTTCAAGTTTTAGGTATGGTTTAAGACTTTATAGCTGGCTTTGGTGCCCTCGACATGAGCTAGGACCTTAACATTCTGCATGAAAGGAGGACTAGCAGCTTATTTGCACGGGAGAATGTGAAAAGTTTTCATATGTAGTAAAAACCTGAGAAACACGTCAGTTTTCGTCATTTGTTATCGAATCGACTTAAAGCCAGATCGTCACATTGGCCGCTCTTCTCTCTGAAACGGTTGTACTTATCGTCTGCAAAGCTATGTCGCGTGCTGCGGTACGCGGAGACATTAAAATCACCATAGTAGAACACAGATGAAGCTTCTAAGTTGATGTAATAGCCAGTAAGTAGTAGTACAATTCAAGTTTTAGGTATCGATTATTGACTTTTTAGCTGGCTTTGGTGCCTTGGACATGAGCTAGGACCTTTAGATTCTGCATGAAAGGAGGATTAGCAGCGGAGTTGCACGGGAGAATGTGAAAAGTGTTCTTATGAAGTAAAAACCTGAGACATCCGTCCGTTTTCGTCATTTGTTATCGAATCGACTTAAAGCCAGATCGTCACATTGGCCGCTCTTCTCTCTGAAACGGTTGTACTTATCGTCTGCAAAGCTATGTCGCGTGCTGCGGTATGCGGAGACAGTAAAAGCACCATAGTAGAACACAGATGAAGCTTCTAAGTTAAAGTAATAGCCAGTAAGATATAGTAGAATTCAAGTTTTAGGTATCGATTATTGACTTTTTAGCTGGCTTTGGTGCCTTGGACATGAGCTAGGACCTTAAGATTCTGCATGAAAGGAGGATTAGCAGCGGAGTTGCACGGGAGAATATGAAAAGTGTTCATATGTAGCAAAAACCTAGAAATCCGTCCGTTTTCGTCATTTGTTATCGAATCGACTTAAAGCCAGATCGTCACATTGGCCGCTCTTCTCTCTGAAACGGTTGTACTTATCGTCTGCAAAGCTATGTCGCGTGCTGCGGTATGCGGAGACACTAAAATCACCATAGTAGAACACAGATGAAGCTTCTATGTTGATGTAATAGCCAGTAAGTAGTAGTACAATTCAAGTTTTAGGTATCGATTATTGACTTTTTAGCTGGCTTTGGTGGCTTGGACATGAGCTAGGACCTTAAGATTCTGCATGAAAGGAGGACTAGCAGCCGATTTGCATGGGAGAATGTGAAAAGTGTTCATATGTAGTAAAAACCTGAGAAATCCGTCCGTTTTCTTCATTTGTTATCGAATCGACTTAAAGCCAGATCCTCACATTGGCCGCTCTTCTCTCTGAAACGGTTGTACTTATCGATTGCAAAGCTATGTCGCGTGCTGCGGTGTGCGGAGACACTAAAAGCACCATAGTAGAACACAGATGAAGCTTCTAAGTTGATATAATAGCCAGTAAGAAGTTGTAGAATTCAAGTTTTAGGTATTGATTATTGACTTTTTATCTGGCTTTGGTGCTTTGGACATGAGCTAGGACCTTATGATTCTGCATGAAAGGAGGACTAGCAGCCGAGTTGCACGGGAGAATTTGAAAAGTTTTCATCTGTAGTAAAAACCTGAGAAATCCGTCGTCTTCGTCATTTGTTATCGAATCTACTTAAAGCCAGATCGTCACAGTGGCCGCCCTTCTCTCTGAAACGCTTGTACTTATCGTCTGCAAAGCTATGTCGCGTGCTGCGGTATGCGGAGACACTAAAAGCACCATAGTAGAACACAGATGAAGCTTCTAAGTCGATGTAATAGGCAGTAAGAAGTAGTACAATTCAAATTTTAGGTATCGATTAATGACGTTTTAGCCGGCTTTGGTGCCTTGGACGTGAGCTAGGACCTTATGATTCTGCATGAAAGGAGGACTAGCAGCCGATTTGCACGGGAAAATGTGAAAAGTGTTCAAATGTAGTAAAAACCTGAGAAATCCGTCCGTTTTCGTCATTTGTTATCGAATCGACTTAAAGCCAGATCGTCACATTGGCCGCTCTTCTCTCTGAAACGGTTGTACTTCTCGTCTGCAAAGCTATGTCGCGCTCTGCGATATGCGGAGACCGTAAAAGCACCATACTAGAACACAGATGAAGCTTCTAAGTTGATGTAATAGCCAGTAAGATATAACACAATTCAAGTTTTAGGTATCGATTATTGACTTTTTAGATGGCTTTGGTGCGTTGGACATGAGCTAGGACCTTAAGATTGTGCATGAAAGATGGATTAGCAGCGGAGTTGCACGGGAGAATATGAAAAGTGTTCATATGTAGTAAAAACCTAGAAATCCCTCCGTTTTCGTCATTTGTTATCGAATCGACTTAAAGCCAGATCGTCACATTGGCCGCTATTCTCTCTGAAACGCTTGTACTTATCGTCTGCAAAGCTATGTCGCGTGCTGCGGTATTCTGAAACACTAAAAGCACCATAGTAGAACACAGATGAAGCTTCTAAGGTGATGTAATAGCCAGGAAGAAGTAGTATAATTCAAGTTTTAGGTATAGATTAAGACTTTATAGCTGGCTTTGGTGCTCTCGACATGATCTAGGACCTTAACATTCTGCATGAAAGGAGGACTAGCAGCTTATTTGCACGGGAGAATGTGAAAAGTGTTCATATGTAGTAAAAACCTGAGAAACACGTCAGTTTTCGTCATTTGTTATTGAATCGACTTAAAGCCAGATCGTCACATTGGCCGCTCTTCTCTCTGAAACGGTTGTACTAATCGATTTCGTAGCTATGTCGCGTGCTGCGGCATGCGGAGACACTAAAAGCAGCATAATAGAACACAGATGAAGCTTCTAAGTTGATGTAATAGCCAGGATGAAGTAGTACAGTTCAAGTTTTAGTTATCGATTATTGACTTTTTACCCTTCTTTGGCGCCTTGGACATGAGGTAGGAACTTAACATTTTTCATGAAAGGAGGACTAGCAGCCGAGTTGCACGAGAGAATGTGAAAAGTGTTCATATGTAGTAAAAACCTGAAAATCCGTCCGTTTTAGTCATTTGTTATCGAATCGACTTAAAGACAGATCGTCACATTGGCAGCTCTTCTCTCTGAAACGGTTGTACTTATCGTCTGCAAAGCTATGTCGCGTACTGCGGTATGCGGAGACATTAAAATCACCATAATAGAACACAGATGAGGCTTCTAAGTTGATGTAATAGCCAGTAAGAAGTAATACTATTCAAGTATTATGTATCGATTATTGACATTTTAGCTGGCTTTGGTACATTGGACATGAGCTAGGACCTTAAGATTCTCCATGAAAGGAGGACTAGCAGCCGAGTTGCACGGGAGAATGTGAATAGTGTTCATATGTAGTAAAAACCTGAGACATCCGTCCGTTTTGGTCATTTGTTATCGAATCGACTTAAAGCCAGATCGTCACATTGGCCGCTCTTCTCTCTGAAACGGTTGTACTTATCGTCTGCAAAGCTATGTGGCGTGCTGCGGTATGCGGAGACAGTAAAAGCACCATAGTAGAACACAGATGAAGCTTCTAAGTTGATGTAATAGCCAGGAAGATATAGTACAATTCATGTTTTAGGTATCGATTATTTACTTTTTAGCTGGCTTTGGTGCCTTGGACATGAGCTAGGACCTTAAGATTCTGCATGAAAAGAGAATTAGCAGCGGAGTTACACGGGAGAATATGAAAAGTGTTCATATGTAGTAAAAACCTGAGACATCCGTCCGTTTTCGTCATTTGTTATCGAATCGACGTAAAACCAAATCGTCACATTGGCCGCTCTTCTCTCTGAAACGGTTGTACTTATCGTCTGCAAAGCTATGTCGCGTGCTGCGGTATGCGGAGACAGTAAAAGCACCACAGTAGAACTCAGATGAAGCTTCTAAGTTGATGTAATAGCCAGGAAGAAGTAGTACAATTCAAGTTTTAGGTATCGATTATTAACTTTTTAGCTGGCTTTGGTGCCTTGGACATGAGCTAGGACCTTAAGATTCTGCATGAAAGAAGGACTAGCAGCCGAGTGGCACGGGAGAATGTGAAAAGTGTTCATATGTAGTAAACACCTGAGAAATCGGTCCGTTTTCGTCAATTGTTATCGAACCGACCTTAAGCCAGATCGTCACATTGGCCGCTCTCCTCTCTGAAACGCTTGTACTTATCGTCTGCAAAGCTATGTCGCGTGCTGCGGTATGCGGAGACACTAAAATCACCATAGTAGAACACAGATGAGGCTTCTAAGTTGATGTAATAGCCAGTAAGAAGTAATACAATTCAAGTTTTAGGTATCGATTATTGACTTTTTAGCTGGCTTTGGTACCTTGGACATGAGATAGGACCTTAAGATTCTGCATGAAAGGAGGACTAGCAGCCGAGTTGCACGGGAGAATGTGAATAGTGTTCATATGTAGTAAAAACCTGAAAATCCGTCCGTTTTAGTCATTTGTTATCGAATCGACTTAAAGCCAGATCGTCACATTGGCCGCTCTTCTCTCTGAAACGGTTGTACTTCTCGTCTGCAAAGCTATGTCGCGTGCTGCGGTATGCGGAGACAGTAAAAGCACCATAGTAGAACACAGATGAAGCTTCTATGTTGATGTAATAGCCAGGAAGAAGTAGTACAATTCAAGTTTTAGGTATCGATTATTGACTTTTTAGCTGGCTTTGGTGCGTTGGACATGAGCTAGGACCTTAAGATTGTGCATGAAAGGAGGATTAGCAGCGGAGTTACACGGGAGAATATGAAAAGTGTTCATATGTAGTAAAAACCTGAGACATCCGTCCGTTTTCGTCATTTGTTATCGAATCGACGTAAAACCAAATCGTCACATTGGCCGCTCTTCTCTCTGAAACGGTTGTACTTGTCATCTGCAAAGCTATGTCGCGTGCTGCGGTATGCGGAGACAGTAAAAGCACCACAGTAGAACTCAGATGAAGCTTCTAAGTTGATGTAATAGCCAGGAAGAAGTAGTACAATTCAAGTTTTAAGTATCGATTATTGACTTTTTAGCTGGCTTTGGTGCCTTGGACATGAGCTAGGACCTTAAGATTCTGCATGAAAGGAGGACTAGCAGCCGAGTTGCACGGGAGAATGTGAAAAGTGTTCATATGTAGTAAACACCTGAGAAATCGGTCCGTTTTCGTCAATTGTTATCGAACCGACCTTAAGCCAGATCGTCACATTGGCCGCTCTCCTCTCTGAAACGCTTGTACTTATCGTCTGCAAAGCTATGTCGCGTGCTGCGGTATGCGGAGACACTAAAATCACCATAGTAGAACACAGATGAGGCTTCTAAGTTGATGTAATAGCCAGTAAGAAGTAATCAAATTCAAGTTTTAGGCATCGATTATTGACTTTTTAACTGGCTTTGGTAACTTGGACATGAGCTAGGACCTTAAGATTCTGCATGAAAGGAGAACTAGCAGCCGAGTTGCACGGGAGAATGTGAATAGTGTTCATATGTAGTAAAAACCTGAGACATCCGTCCGTTTTCGTCATTTGTTATCGAATCGACGTAAAGCCAAATCGTCACATTGGCCGCTCTTCTCTCTGAAACGGTTGTACTTATCGTCTGCAAAGCTATGTCGCGTGCTGCGGTATGCGGAGACAGTAAAAGCACCACAGTAGAACACAGATGAAGCTTCTAAGTTGATGTAATAGCCAGGAAGAAGTAGTCCAATTCAAGTTTTAGGTATCGATTATTGACTTTTTAGCTGGCTTTGGTGCCTTGGACGTAAGCTAGGACCTTAAGATTCTGCATGAAAGGAGGACTAGCAGCCGAGTTGCACGGGAGAATGTGAAAAGTGTTCATATGTAGTAAAAACCTGAGAAATAGGTCCGTTTTCGTCATTTGTTATCGAACCGACTTAAAGCCAGATCGTCACATTGGCCGCTCTCCTCTCTGACACGCTTGTACTTATCGTCTGCAAAGCTATGTCGCGTGCTGCGGTATGCGGAGACACTAAAATCACCATAGTAGAACACAGATGAGGCTTCTAAGTTGATGTAATAGCCAGTAAGAAGTAATACAATTCAAGTTTTAGGTATCGATTATTGACTTTTAGCTGGCTTTGGTACCTTGGACATGAGCTAGGACCTTATGATTCTGCATGAAAGGAGGACTAACAGCCGATTTGCACGGGAGAATGTGAAAAGTGTTCATATGTAGTATTAACCTGAGAAATCCGTCCGTTTTCGTCATTTGTTATCGAATCGACTTAAAGCCAGATCGTCACATTGGCCGCTCTTCTCTCTGAAACGGTTGTACTTATCGTCTGCAAAGCTATGTCGCGTGCTGCGGTATGCGGAGACACTAAAATCACCATAGTAGAACACAGATGAAGCTTCTAAGTTGATGTAATAGCCAGTAAGAAGTAGTACAATTCAAGTTTTAGGTATTGATTATTGACTTTTTAGCTGGCTTTTGTGCCTTGGACATGAGCTAGGACCTTAAGATTCTGCATGAATGGAGGATTAGCAGCGCAGTTGCACGGGAGAATGTGAAAAGTGTTCATATGTAGTAAAAACTTGAGAAATCCGTCCGTTTTCGTCATTTGTTATCGAATCGACTTAAAGCCAGATCGTCACATTTGCCGCTATTCTCTCTGAAACGGTTGGACTTATCGTCTGCAAAGCTATGTCGCGTGCTGCGGTATTCTGAAACACTAAAAGCACCATAGTAGAACACAGATGAAGCTTCTAAGTTGATGTAATAGCCAGAAAGAAGTAGTATAATTCAAGTTTTAGGTATGGTTTAAGACTTTATAGCTGGCTTTGGTGCCCTCGACATGAGCTAGGACCTTAACATTCTGCATGAAAGGAGGAGTAGCAGCTTATTTGCACGGGAGAATGTGAAAAGTGTTCATATGTAGAAAAAACCTGAGAAACACAAGTCAGTTTTCGTCATTTGTTATCGAATCGACTTAAAGCCAGATCGTCACATTGGCCGCTCTTCTCTCTGAAACGGTTGTACTAATCGATTTCGTAGCTATGTCGCGTGCTGCGGTATGCGGAGACACTAAAAGCAGCATAATAGAACACAGATGAAGCTTCTAAGTTAATGTAATAGCCAGTAAGATGTAGTACAATTCAAGTTTTAGGTATCGATTATTGACTTTTTAGCTGGCTTTGGTGCCTTGGAAATGAGCTCGGACCTTAACATTCTGCACGAAAGGAGGACTAGCAGCCGAGTTGCACGGGAGAATGTGAAATGTGTTCATATGTAGTAAAAACATGAGAAATCCGTCCGTTTTCGTCATTTGTTATCGAATCGACTTAAAGCCAGATCGTCACATTGGCCGCCCTTCTCTCTGAAAAAGTTGTACTTATCGTCTGCAAAGCTATGTCGCGTGCTGCGGTATGCGGACACACTAAAAGCACCATAGTAGAACACAGATAAAGCTTCTAAGTTGATGTAATAGCCAGTAAGAAGTAGTACAATTAAAGTTTTAGGTATCGGTTATTGACTTTTTAACCTTCTTTGGTGCCTTGGACATGAGCTAGGAACTTAACATCTTTCATGAAAGGAGGACTAGCAGCCGAGTTGCACGGGAGAATGTGAAAAGTGTTCATATGTAGTAAAAACCTTAGAAATCCGTCCGTTTTCGTCATTTGTTATCGAATCGACTTAAAGCCAGATTGTCACATTGGCCGCTCTTCTCTCTGAAACGCTTGTACCTATCGTCTGCAAAGCTATGTCGCGTGTTGCGGTATGCGGAGACACTAAAAGCACCATAGTAGAACACAGATGAAGCTTCTAAGTTGACGTAATAGCCAGTAAGAAGTAGTACAATTCAAGTTTTAGGTATCGATTATTGACTTTTTAGCTGGCTTTGGTGCCTTGGACATGAGCTAGGACCTTAACATTCTGCATGAAAGGAGGACTAGCAGCCGAGTTGCACGGGAGAATGTGAAAAGTGTTCATATGTAGTAAAAACCTGAGAAATCCGTCCGTTTTGGTCATTTGTTATCGAATCGACTTCAAGCCAGATCGTCTCATTGGCCACTCTTCTCTCTGCAAAAGTTGTACTTATCGTCTGCAAAGCTATGTCGCGTGCTGCGGTATGCGGACACACTAAAAGCACCATAGTAGAACACAGATGAAGCTTCTAAGTTGATGTAATAGCCAGTAAGAAGTAATACAATTCAAGTTTTAGGTATCGATTATTGACTTTTTAGCTGGCTTTGGTACCTTGGACATGAGATAGGACCTTAAGATTCTGCATGAAAGGAGGACTAGCAGCCGAGTTGCACGGGAGAATGTGAATAGTGTTCATATGTAGTAAAAACCTGAGACATCCGTCCGTTTTCGTCATTTGTTATCGAACCGACTTAAAGCCAGATCGTCACATTGGCCGCTCTCCTCTCTGAAACGGTTGTACTTATCGTCTGCAAAGCTATGTCGCGTGCTGCGGTATGCGGAGACACTAAAATCACCATAGTAGAAAACAGATGAGGCTTCTAAGTTGATGTAATAGCCAGTAAGAAGTAATCAAATTCAAGTTTTAGGTATCGATTATTGACTTTTTAACTGGCTTTGGTAACTTGGACATGAGCTAGGACCTTAAGATTCTGCATGAAAGGAGAACTAGCAGCCGAGTTGCACGGGAGAATGTGAATAGTGTTCATATGTAGTAAAAACCTGAGAAATCCTTCCGTTTTCGTCATTTGTTATCGAATCGACGTAAAGCCAGATCGTCACATTGGCCGCTCTTCTCTCTGAAACGGTTGTACTTATCGTCTGCAAAGCTATGTCGCGTGCTGCGGTATGCGGAGACAGTAAAAGCACCACAGTAGAACACAGATGAAGCTTCTAAGTTGATGTAATAGCCAGGAAGAAGTAGTCCAATTCAAGTTCTAGGTATCGATTATTGACTTTTTAGCTGGCTTTGGTGCCTTGGACGTAAGCTAGGACCTTAAGATTCTGCATGAAAGGAGGACTAGCAGCCGAGTTGCACGGGAGAATGTGAAAAGTGTACATATGTAGTAAAAACCTGAGAAATAGGTCCGTTTTCGTCATTTGTTATCGAACCGACTTAAAGCCAGATCGTCACATTGGCCGCTCTCCTCTCTGAAACGGTTGTACTTATCGTCTGCAAAGCTATGTCGCGTGCTGCGGTATGCGGAGACACTAAAATCACCATAGTAGAACACAGATGAGGCTTCTAAGTTGATGTAATAGCCAGTAAGAAGTAATCAAATTCAAGTTTTAGGTATCGATTATTGACTTTTAGCTGGCTTTGGTACCTTGGACATGAGCTAGGACCTTATGATTCTGCATGAAAGGAGGACTAACAGCCGATTTGCACGGGAGAATGTGAAAAGTGTTCATATGTAGTATTAACCTGAGAAATCCGTCCGTTTTCGTCATTTGTTATCGAATCGACTTAAAGCCAGATCGTCACATTGGCCGCTCTTCTCTCTGAAACGGTTGTACTTATCGTCTGCAAAGCTATGTCGCGTGCTGCGGTATGCGGAGACACTAAAAGCACCACAGTAGAACACAGATGAAGCTTCTAAGTTGATGTAATAGCCAGGAAGAAGTAGTCCAATTCAAGTTCTAGGTATCGATTATTGACTTTTTAGCTGGCTTTGGTGCCTTGGACGTAAGCTAGGACCTTAAGATTCTGCATGAAAGGAGGACTAGCAGCCGAGTTGCACGGGAGAATGTGAAAAGTGTTCATATGTAGTAAAAACCTGAGAAATAGGTCCGTTTTCGTCATTTGTTATCGAACCGACTTAAAGCCAGATCGTCACATTGGCCGCTCTCCTCTCTGAAACGCTTGTACTTATCGTCTGCAAAGCTATGTCGCGTGCTGCGGTATGCGGAGACACTAAAATCACCATAGTAGAACACAGATGAGGCTTCTAAGTTGATGTAATAGCCAGTAAGAAGTAATACAATTCAAGTTTTAGGTATCGATTATTGACTTTTAGCTGGCTTTGGTACCTTGGACATGAGCTAGGACCTTATGATTCTGCATGAAAGGAGGACTAACAGCCGATTTGCACGGGAGAATGTGAAAAGTGTTCATATGTAGTATTAACCTGAGAAATCCGTCCGTTTTCGTCATTTGTTATCGAATCGACTTAAAGCCAGATCGTCACATTGGCCGCTCTTCTCTCTGAAACGGTTGTACTTATCGTCTGCAAAGCTATGTCGCGTGCTGCGGTATGCGGAGACACTAAAATCACCATAGTAGAACACAGATGAAGCTTCTAAGTTGATGTAATAGCCAGTAAGAAGTAGTACAATTCAAGTTTGAGGTATTGATTATTGACTTTTTAGCTGGCTTTTGTGCCTTGGACATGAGCTAGGACCTTAAGATTCTGCATGAATGGAGGATTAGCAGCGCAGTTGCACGGGAGAATGTGAAAAGTGTTTATATGTAGTAAAAACCTGAGAAATCCGTCCGTTTTCGTCATTTGTTATCGAATCGACTTAAAGCCAGATCGTCACATTGGCCGCTATTCTCTCTGAAACGGTTGGACTTATCGTCTGCAAAGCTATGTCGCGTGCTGCGGTATTCTGAAACACTAAAAGCACCATAGTAGAACACAGATGAAGCTTCTAAGTTGATGTAATAGCCAGAAAGAAGTAGTATAATTCAAGTTTTAGGTATGGTTTAAGACTTTATAGCTGGCTTTGGTGCCCTCGACATGAGCTAGGACCTTAACATTCTGCATGAAAGGAGGAGTAGCAGCTTGTTTGCACGGGAGAATGTGAAAAGTGTTCATATGTAGAAAAAACCTGAGAAACACAAGTCAGTTTTCGTCATTTGTTATCGAATCGACTTAAAGCCAGATCGTCACATTGGCCGCTCTTCTCTCTGAAACGGTTGTACTAATCGATTTCGTAGCTATGTCGCGTGCTGCGGTATGCGGAGACACTAAAAGCAGCATAATAGAACACAGATGAAGCTTCTAAGTTAATGTAATAGCCAGTAAGAAGTAGTACAATTCAAGTTTTAGGTATCGATTATTGACTTTTTAGCTGGCTTTGGTGCCTTGGCAATGAGCTCGGACCTTAACATTCTGCACGAAAGGAGGACTAGCAGCCGAGTTGCACGGGAGAATGTGAAATGTGTTCATATGTAGTAAAAACATGAGAAATCCGTCCGTTTTCGTCATTTGTTATCGAATCGACTTAAAGCCAGATCGTCACATTGGCCGCCCTTCTCTCTGAAACAGTTGTACTTATCGTCTGCAAAGCTATGTCGCGTGCTGCGGTATGCGGACACACTAAAATCACCATAGTAGAACACAGATGAGGCTTCTAAGTTGATGTAATAGCCAGTAAGAAGTAATACAATTCAAGTTTTAGGTATCGATTATTGACTTTTTAGCTGGCTTTGGTACCTTGGACATGAGATAGGACCTTAAGATTCTGCATGAAAGGAGGACTAGCAGCCGAGTTGCACGGGAGAATGTGAATAGTGTTCATATGTAGTAAAAACCTGAGACATCCGTCCGTTTTCGTCATTTGTTATCGAATCGACTTAAAGCCAGATCGTCACATTGGCCGCTCTTCTCTCTGAAACGGTTGTACTTCTCGTCTGCAAAGCTATGTCGCGTGCTGCGGTATGCGGAGACAGTAAAAGCACCATAGTAGAACACAGATGAAGCTTCTATGTTGATGTAATAGCCAGGAAGAAGTAGTACAATTCAAGTTTTAGGTATCGATTATTGACTTTTTAGCTGGCTTTGGTGCCTTGGACATGAGCTAGGACCTTAAGATTGTGCATGAAAGGAGGATTAGCAGCGGAGTTACACGGGAGAATATGAAAAGTGTTCATATGTAGTAAAAACCTGAGACATCCGTCCGTTTTCGTCATTTGTTATCGAATCGACGTAAAACCAAATCGTCACATTGGCCGCTCTTCTCTCTGAAACGGTTGTACTTATCGTCTGCAAAGCTATGTCGCGTGCTGCGGTATGCGGAGACAGTAAAAGCACCACAGTAGAACTCAGATGAAGCTTCTAAGTTGATGTAATAGCCAGGAAGAAGTAGTACAATTCAAGTTTTAGGTATCGATTATTGACTTTTTAGCTGGCTTTGGTGCCTTGGACATGAGCTAGGACCTTAAGATTCTGCATGAAAGGAGGACTAGCAGCCGAGTTGCACGGGAGAATGTGAAAAGTGTTCATATGTAGTAAACACCTGAGAAATCGGTCCGTTTTCGTCAATTGTTATCGAACCGACCTTAAGCCAGATCGTCACATTGGCCGCTCTCCTCTCTGAAACGCTTGTACTTATCGTCTGCAAAGCTATGTCGCGTGCTGCGGTATGCGGAGACACTAAAAGCACCATAGTAGAACACAGATGAGGCTTCTAAGTTGATGTAATAGCCAGTAAGAAGTAATACAATTCAAGTTGTAGGTATCGATTATTGACTTTTTAGCTGGCTTTGGTACCTTGGACATGAAATAGGACCTTAAGATTCTGCATGAAAGGAGGACTAGCAGCCGAGTTGCACGGGAGAATGTGAATAGTGTTCATATGTAGTAAAAACCTGAGACATCCGTCCGTTTTCGTCATTTGTTATCGAACCGACTTAAAGCCAGATCGTCACATTGGCCGCTCTCCTCTCTGAAACGGTTGTACTTATCGTCTGCAAAGCTATGTCGCGTGCTGCGGTATGCGGAGACACTAAAATCACCATAGTAGAAAACAGATGAGGCTTCTAAGTTGATGTAATAGCCAGTAAGAAGTAATCAAATTCAAGTTTTAGGTATCGATTATTGACTTTTTAACTGGCTTTGGTAACTTGGACATGAGCTAGGACCTTAAGATTCTGCATGAAAGGAGAACTAGCAGCCGAGTTGCACGGGAGAATGTGAATAGTGTTCATATGTAGTAAAAACCTGAGACATCCTTCCGTTTTCATCATTTGTTATCGAATCGACGTAAAGCCAGATCGTTACATTGGCCGCTCTTCTCTCTGAAACGGTTGTACTTATCGTCTGCAAAGCTATGTCGCGTGCTGCGGTATGCGGAGACACTAAAATCACCATAGTAGAACACAGATGAAGCTTCTAAGTTGATGTAATAGCCAGTAAGAAGTAGTACAATTCAAGTTTGAGGTATTGATTATTGACTTTTTAGCTGGCTTTTGTGCCTTGGACATGAGCTAGGACCTTAAGATTCTGCATGAATGGAGGATTAGCAGCGCAGTTGCACGGGAGAATGTGAAAAGTGTTCATATGTAGTAAAAACCTGAGAAATCCGTCCGTTTTCGTCATTTGTTATCGAATCGACTTAAAGCCAGATCGTCACATTGGCCGGTATTCTCTCTGAAACGGTTGGACTTATCGTCTGCAAAGCTATGTCGCGTGCTGCGGTATTCTGAAACACTAAAAGCACCATAGTAGAACACAGATGAAGCTTCTAAGTTGATGTAATAGCCAGAAAGAAGTAGTATAATTCAAGTTTTAGGTATGGTTTAAGACTTTATAGCTGGCTTTGGTGCCCTCGACATGAGCTAGGACCTTAACATTCTGCATGAAAGGAGGAGTAGCAGCTTATTTGCACGGGAGAATGTGAAAAGTGTTCATATGTAGAAAAAACCTGAGAAACACAAGTCAGTTTTCGTCATTTGTTATCGAATCGACTTAAAGCCAGATCGTCACATTGGCCGCTCTTCTCTCTGAAACGGTTGTACTAATCGATTTCGTAGCTGTGTCGCGTGCTGCGGTATGCGGAGACACTAAAAGCAGCATAATAGAACACAGATGAAGCTTCTAAGTTAATGTAATAGCCAGTAAGAAGTAGTACAATTCAAGTTTTAGGTATCGATTATTGACTTTTTAGCTGGCTTTGGTGCCTTGGAAATGAGCTCGGACCTTAACATTCTGCACGAAAGGAGGACTAGCAGCCGAGTTGCACGGGAGAATGTGAAATGTGTTCATATGTAGTAAAAACATGAGAAATCCGTCCGTTTTCGTCATTTGTTATCGAATCGACTTAAAGCCAGATCGTCACATTGGCCGCCCTTCTCTCTGAAAAAGTTGTACTTATCGTCTGCAAAGCTATGTCGCGTGCTGCGGTATGCGGACACACTAAAAGCACCATAGTAGAACACAGATAAAGCTTCTAAGTTGATGTAATAGCCAGTAAGAAGTAGTACAATTAAAGTTTTAGGTATCGGTTATTGACTTTTTACCCTTCTTTGGTGCCTTGGACATGAGCTAGCAACTTAACATTTTTCATGAAAGGAGGACTAGCAGCCGAGTTGCACGGGAGAATGTGAAAAGTGTTCATATGTAGTAAAAACCTTAGAAATCCGTCCGTTTTCGTCATTTGTTATCGAATCGACTTAAAGCCAGATTGTCACATTGGCCGCTCTTCTCTCTGAAACGCTTGTACCTATCGTCTGCAAAGCTATGTCGCGTGCTGCGGTATGCGGAGACACTAAAAGCAGCATAGTAGAACACAGATGAAGCTTCTAAGTTGACGTAATAGCCAGTAAGAAGTAGTACAATTCAAGTTTTAGGTATCGATTATTGACTTTTTAGCTGGCTTTGGTGCCTTGGACATGAGCTAGGACCTTAACATTCTGCATGAAAGGAGGACTAGCAGCCGAGTTGCACGGGAGAATGTGAAAAGTGTTCATATGTAGTAAAAACCTGAGAAATCCGTCCGTTTTGGTCATTTGTTATCGAATCGACTTCAAGCCAGATCGTCTCATTGGCCACTCTTCTCTCTGCAAAAGTTGTACTTATCGTCTGCAAAGCTATGTCGCGTGCTGCGGTATGCGGACACACTAAAAGCACCATAGTAGAACACAGATGAAGCTTCTAAGTTGATGTAATAGCCAGGAAGAAGTAGTCCAATTCAAGTTTTAGGTATCGATTATTGACTTTTTAGCTGGCTTTGGTGCCTTGTACGTAAGCTAGGACCTTACGATTCTGCATGAAAGGAGGACTAGCAGCCGAGTTGCACGGGAGAATGTGAAAAGTGTTCATATGTAGTAAAAACCTGAGAAATAGGTCCGTTTTCGTCATTTGTTATCGAACCGACTTAAAGCCAGATCGTCACATTGGCCGCTCTCCTCTCTGAAACGCTTGTACTTATCGTCTGCAAAGCTATGTCGCGTGCTGCGGTATGCGGAGACACTAAAATCACCATAGTAGAACACAGATGAGGCTTCTAAGTTGATGTAATAGCCAGTAAGAAGTAATACAATTCAAGTTTTAGGTGTCGATTATTGACTTTTAGCTGGCTTTGGTACCTTGGACATGAGCTAGGACCTTATGATTCTGCATGAAAGGAGGACTAACAGCCGATTTGCACGGGAGAATGTGAAAAGTGTTCATATGTAGTATTAACCTGAGAAATCCGTCCGTTTTCGTCATTTGTTATCGAATCGACTTAAAGCCAGATCGTCACATTGGCCGCTCTTCTCTCTGAAACGGTTGTACTTATCGTCTGCAAAGCTATGTCGCGTGCTGCGGTATGCGGAGACACTAAAATCACCATAGTAGAACACAGATGAAGCTTCTAAGTTGATGTAATAGCCAGTAAGAAGTAGTACAATTCAAGTTTTAGGTATTGATTATTGACTTTTTTGCTGGCTTTTGTGCCTTGGACATGAGCTAGGACCTTAAGATTCTGCATGAATGGAGGATTAGCAGCGCAGTTGCACGGGAGAATGTGAAAAGTGTTCATATGTAGTAAAAACCTGAGAAATCCGTCCGTTTTCGTCATTTGTTATCGAATCGACTTAAAGCCAGATCGTCACATTGGCCGCTATTCTCTCTGAAACGGTTGGACTTATCGTCTGCAAAGCTATGTCGCGTGCTGCGGTATTCTGAAACACTAAAAGCACCATAGTAGAACACAGATGAAGCTTCTAAGTTGATGTAATAGCCAGAAAGAAGTAGTATAATTCAAGTTTTAGGTATGGTTTAAGACTTTATAGCTGGCTTTGGTGCCCTCGACATGAGCTAGGACCTTAACATTCTGCATGAAAGGAGGAGTAGCAGCTTATTTGCACGGGAGAATGTGAAAAGTGTTCATATGTAGAAAAAACCTGAGAAACACAAGTCAGTTTTCGTCATTTGTTATCGAATCGACTTAAAGGCAGATCGTCACATTGGCCGCTCTTCTCTCTGAAACGGTTGTACTAATCGATTTCGTAGCTGTGTCGCGTGCTGCGGTATGCGGAGACACTAAAAGCAGCATAATAGAACACAGATGAAGCTTCTAAGTTAATGTAATAGCCAGTAAGAAGTAGTACAATTCAAGTTTTAGGTATCGATTATTGACTTTTTAGCTGGCTTTGGTGCCTTGGAAATGAGCTCGGACCTTAACATTCTGCACGAAAGGAGGACTAGCAGCCGAGTTGCACGGGAGAATGTGAAATGTGTTCATATGTAGTAAAAACATGAGAAATCCGTCCGTTTTCGTCATTTGTTATCGAATCGACTTAAAGCCAGATCGTCACATTGGCCGCCCTTCTCTCTGAAAAAGTTGTACTTATCGTCTGCAAAGCTATGTCGCGTGCTGCGGTATGCGGACACACTAAAAGCACCATAGTAGAACACAGATAAAGCTTCTAAGTTGATGTAATAGCCAGTAAGAAGTAGTACAATTAAAGTTTTAGGTATCGGTTATTGACTTTTTACCCTTCTTTGGTGCCTTGGACATGAGCTAGGAACTTAACATTTTTCATGAAAGGAGGACTAGCAGCCGAGTTGCACGGGAGAATGTGAAAAGTGTTCATATGTAGTAAAAACCTTAGAAATCCGTCCGTTTTCGTCATTTGTTATCGAATCGACTTAAAGCCAGATTGTCACATTGGCCGCTCTTCTCTCTGAAACGCTTGTACCTATCGTCTGCAAAGCTATGTCGCGTGCTGCGCTATGCGGAGACACTAAAAGCACCATAGTAGAACACAGATGAAGCTTCTAAGTTGACGTAATAGCCAGTAAGAAGTAGTACAATTCAAGTTTTAGGTATCGATTATTGACTTTTTAGCTGGCTTTGGTGGCTTGGACATGAGCTAGGACCTTAACATTCTGCATGAAAGGAGGACTAGCAGCCGAGTTGCACGGGAGAATGTGAAAAGTGTTCATATGTAGTAAAAACCTGAGAAATCCGTCCGTTTTTGTCATTTGTTATCGAATCGACTTCAAGCCAGATCGTCTCATTGGCCACTCTTCTCTCTGCAAAAGTTGTACTTATCGTCTGCAAAGCTATGTCGCGTGCTGCGGTATGCGGAGACACTAAAAGCACCATAGTAGAACACAGATGAAGCTTCTAAGTTGATGTAATAGCCAGTAAGAAGTAGTACAATTCAAGTTTTAGGTATTGAATATTGACTTTTTAGCTGGCTTTGGTGCCTTGGTCTTGAGCTAGGACCTTAAGATTCTGCATGAAAGGAGGATTAGCAGCCGAGTTGCACGGGAGAATGTGAAAAGTGTTCATATGTAGTAAAAACCTGAGAAATCGGTCCGTTTTCGTTATTTGGTATCGAACCGACTTAAAGCCAGATCGTCACATTGGCCGCTCTTCTCTCTGAAACGGTTGTACTTATCGTCTGCAAAGCTATGTCGCGTACTGCGGTATGCGGAGACATTAAAATCACCATAATTGAACACAGATGAGGCTTCTAAGTTGATGTAATAGCCAGTAAGAAGTAATACAATTCAAGTATTATGTATCGATTATTGACATTTTAGCTGGCTTTGGTACATTGGACATGAGCTAGGACCTTAAGATTCTCCATGAAAGGAGGACTAGCAGCCGAGTTGCACGGGAGAATGTGAATAGTGTTCATATGTAGTAAAAACCTGAGACATCCGTCCGTTTTCGTCATTTGTTATCGAATCGACTTAAAGCCAGATCGTCACATTGGCCGCTCTTCTCTCTGAAACGGTTGTACTTATCGTCTGCAAAGCTATGTGGCGTGCTGCGGTATGCGGAGACAGTAAAAGCACCATAGTAGAACACAGATGAAGCTTCTAAGTTGATGTAATAGCCAGGAAGATATAGTACAATTCATGTTTTAGGTATCGATTATTTACTTTTTAGCTGGCTTTGGTGCCTTGGACATGAGCTAGGACCTTAAGATTCTGCATGAAAGGAGGATTAGCAGCGGAGTTACACGGGAGAATATGAAATGTGTTCATATGTAGTAAAAACCTGAGACATCCGTCCGTTTTCGTCATTTGTTATCGAATCGACGTTAAACCAAATCGTCACATTGGCCGCTCTTCTCTCTGAAACGGTTGTACTTATCGTCTGCAAAGCTATGTCGCGTGCTGCGTTATGCGGAGACAGTAAAAGAACCACAGTAGAACTCAGATGAGGCTGCTAAGTTGATGTAATGGCCAAAATGAAGTAATAAAATTCAAGTTTTAGGTATCGATTATTGACTTTTTAGCTGGCTTTGGTGCCTTGGACATGAGCTAGGACCTTAAGATTCTGCATGAAAGGAGGACTAGCAGCCGAGTTGCACGGGAGAATGTGAAAAGTGTTCATATGTAGTAAACACCTGAGAAATCGGTCCGTTTTCGTCAATTGTTATCGAACCGACCTTAAGCCAGATCGTCACATTGGCCGCTCTTCTCTCTGAAACGGTTGTACTTATCGTCTGCAAAGCTATGTCGCGTGCTGCGGTATGCGGAGACAGTAAAAGCACCACAGTAGAACACAGATGAAGCTTCTAAGTTGATGTAATAGCCAGGAAGAAGTAGTCCAATTCAAGTTTTAGGTATCGATTATTGACTTTTTAGCTGGCTTTGGTGCCTTGGACGTAAGCTAGGACCTTAAGATTCTGCATGAAAGGAGGACTAGCAGCCGAGTTGCACGGGAGAATGTGAAAAGTGTTCATATGTAGTAAAAACCTGAGAAATAGGTCCGTTTTCGTCATTTGTTATCGAACCGACTTAAAGCCAGATCGTCACATTGGCCGCTCTCCTCTCTGAAACGCTTGTACTTATCGTCTGCAAAGCTATGTCGCGTGCTGCGGTATGCGGAGACACTAAAATCACCATAGTAGAACACAGATGAGGCTTCTAAGTTGATGTAATAGCCAGTAAGAAGTAATACAATTCAAGTTTTAGGTATCGATTATTGACTTTTAGCTGGCTTTGGTACCTTGGACATGAGCTAGGACCTTATGATTCTGCATGAAAGGAGGACTAACAGCCGATTTGCACGGGAGAATGTGAAAAGTGTTCATATGTAGTATTAACCTGAGAAATCCGTCCGTTTTCGTCATTTGTTTTCGAATCGACTTAAAGCCAGATCGTCACATTGGCCGCTCTTCTCTCTGAAACGGTTGTACTTATCGTCTGCAAAGCTATGTCGCGTGCTGCGGTATGCGGAGACACTAAAATCACCATAGTAGAACACAGATGAAGCTTCTAAGTTGATGTAATAGCCAGTAAGAAGTAGTACAATTCAAGTTTTAGGTATTGATTATTGACTTTTTAGCTGGCTTTTGTGCCTTGGACATGAGCTAGGACCTTAAGATTCTGCATGAATGGAGGATTAGCAGCGCAGTTGCACGGGAGAATGTGAAAAGTGTTCATATGTAGTAAAAACCTGAGAAATCCGTCCGTTTTCGTCATTTGTTATCGAATCGTCTTAAAGCCAGATCGTCACATTGGCCGCTATTCTCTCTGAAACGGTTGTACTTATCGTCTGCAAAGCTATGTCGCGTGCTGCGGTATTCTGAAACACTAAAAGCACCATAGTAGAACACAGATGAAGCTTCTAAGTTGATGTAATAGCCAGAAAGAAGTAGTATAATTCAAGTTTTAGGTATGGTTTAAGACTTTATAGCTGGCTTTGGTGCCCTCGACATGAGGTAGGACCTTAACATTCTGCATGAAAGGAGGAGTAGCAGCTTATTTGCACGGGAGAATGTGAAAAGTGTTCATATGTAGAAAAAACCTGAGAAACACAAGTCAGTTTTCGTCATTTGTTATCGAATCGACTTAAAGCCAGATCGTCACATTGGCCGCTCTTCTCTCTGAAACGGTTGTACTAATCGATTTCGTAGCTATGTCGCGTGCTGCGGTATGCGGAGACACTAAAAGCAGCATAATAGAACACAGATGAAGCTTCTAAGTTAATGTAATAGCCAGTAAGAAGTAGTACAATTCAAGTTTTAGGTATCGATTATTGACTTTTTAGCTGGCTTTGGTGCGTTGGACATGAGCTAGGACCTTAACATTCTGCACGAAAGGAGGACTAGCAGCCGAGTTGCACGGGAGAATGTGAAATGTGTTCATATGTAGTAAAAACATGAGAAATCCGTCCGTTTTCGTCATTTGTTATCGAATCGACCTAAAGCCAGATCGTCACATTGGCCGCCCTTCTCTCTGAAAAAGTTGTACTTATCGTCTGCAAAGCTATGTCGCGTGCTGCGGTATGCGGACACACTAAAAGCACCATAGTAGAACACAGATAAAGCTTCTAAGTTGATGTAATAGCCAGTAAGAAGTAGTACAATTAAAGTTTTAGGTATCGGTTATTGACTTTTTCCCCTTCTTTGGTGCCTTGGACATGAGCTAGGAACTTAACATTTTTCATGAAAGGAGGACTAGCAGCCGAGTTGCACGGGAGAATGTGAAAAGTGTTCATATGTAGTAAAAACCTGAAAATCCGTCCGTTTTCGTCATTTGTTATCGAATCGACTTAAAGCCAGATCGTCACATTGGCCGCTCTTCTCTCTGAAACGGTTGTACTTATCGTCTGCAAAGCTATGTCGCGTGCTGCGGTATGCGGAGACAGTAAAAGCACCATAGTAAACCACAGATGAAGCTTCTATGTTGATGTAATAGCCAGGAAGAAGTAGTACAATTCAAGTTTTAGGTATTGATTATTGACTTTTTAGATGGCTTTGGTGCCTTGGACATGAGCTAGGACCTTAAGATTCTGCATGAATGGAGGATTAGCAGCGCAGTTGCACGGGAGAATGTGAAAAGTGTTCATATGTAGTAAAAACCTGAGACATCCGTCCGTTTTCGTCATTTGTTATCGAATCGACTTAAAGCCAGATCGTCACATTGGCCGCTATTCTCTCTGAAACGGTTGTACTTATCATCTGCAAAGCTATGTCGCGTGCTGCGGTATTCTGAAACACTAAAAGCACCATAGTAGAACATAGATGAAGCTTCTAAGTTGATGTAATAGCCAGAAAGAAGTAGTATAATTCAAGTTTTAGGTATGGTTTAAGACTTTATAGCTGGCTTTGGTGCCCTCGACATGAGCTAGGACCTTAACATTCTGCATGAAAGGAGGAGTAGCAGCTTATTTGCACGGGAGAATGTGAAAAGTGTTCATATGTAGTAAAAACCTGAGAAACACAAGTCAGTTTTCGTCATTTGTTATCGAATCGACTTAAAGCCAGATCGTCACATTGGCCGCTCTCCTCTCTGAAACGGTTGTACTTATCGTCTGCAAAGCTATGTCGCGTGCTGCGGTATGCAGATACACTAAAATCACCATAGTAGAACACAGATGAGGCTTCTAAGTTGATGTAATAGCCAGTAAGAAGTAATACAATTCAATTTTTCGGTATCGATTATTGACTTTTAGCTGGCTTTCGTACCTTGGACATGAGCTAGGACCTTATGATTCTGCATGAAAGGAGGACTAGCAGCCGATTCGCTCGGGAGAATGTGAAAAGTGTTCATATGTAGTATTAACCTGAGAAATCCGCCCGTTTTCGTCATTTGTTATCGAATCGACTTAAAGCCAGATCGTCGCATTGGCCGCTCTTCTCTCTGAAACGGTTGTACTTATCGTCTGCAAAGCTATGTCGCGTGCTGCGGTATGCGGAGACACTAAAATCACCATAGTAGAACACAGATGAGGCTTCTAAGTTGATGTAATAGCCAGTAAGAAGTAATACAATTCAAGTTTTCGGTATCGATTATTGACTTTTAGCTGGCTTTGGTACCTTGGACATGAGCTAGGACCTTAAGATTCTGCATGAAAGGAGGAACTAGCAGCCGAGTTGCACGGAGAATGTGAAATGTGTTCATATGTAGTAAAAACATGAGAAATCCGTCCGTTTTCGTCATTTGTTATCGAATCGACTTAAAGCTAGATCGTCACATTGGCCGCCCTTCTCTCTGAAAAAGTTGTACTTATCGTCTGCAAAGCTATGTCGCGTGCTTTGGTATGCGGACACACTAAAAGCACCATAGTAGAACACAGATGAAGCTTCTAAGTTGATGTAATAGCCAGTAAGAAGTAGTACAATTAAAGTTTTTGGTATCGGTTATTGACTTTTTACCCTTCTTTGGTGCCTTGGACATGAGCTAGGAACTTAACATTTTTCATGAAAGGAGGACTAGCAGCCGAGTTGCACGGGAGAATGTGAAAAGTGTTCATATGTAGTAAAAACCTGAAAATCCGTCCGTTTTCGTCATTTGTTATCGAATCGACTTAAAGCCAGATCGTCACATTGGCCGCTCTTCTCTCTGAAACGGTTGTACTTATCGTCTGCAAAGCTATGTCGCGTGCTGCGGTATGCGGAAACATTAAAATCACCATAGTAGAACACAGATGAAGCTTCTAAGTTGATGTAGTAGCCAGTAAGTAGTAGTACAATTCAAGTTTTAGGTATCGATTATTGACTTTTTAGCTGGCTTTGGTGCCTTGGATATGAGCTAGGACCTTTAGATTCTGCATGAAAGGAGGATTAGCAGCGGAGTTGCACGGGAGAATGTGAAAAGTGATCATATGAAGTAAAAACCTGAGACATCCGTCCGTTTTCGTCATTTGTTATAGAATCGACTTAAAGCCAGATCGTCACATTGGCCGCTCTTCTCTCTGAAACGGTTGTACTTATCGTCTGCAAAGCTATGTCGCGTGCTGCGGTATGCGGAGACAGTAAAAGCACCATAGTAGAACACAGATGAAGCTTCTAAGTTAATGTAATAGCCAGTAAGATATAGTAGAATTCATGTTTTAGGTATCGATTATTGACTTTTAGCTGGCTTTGGTGCCTTGGACATGAGCTAGGACCTTATGATTCTGCATGAAAGGAGGACTAGCAGCCGAGTTGCACGGGAGAATTTGAGAAGTTTTCATCTGTAGTAAAAACCTGAGAAATCCGTCCGTTTTCGTCATTTGTTATCGAATCTACTTAAAGCCAGATCGTCACAGTGGCCGCTCTTTTCTCTGAAACGCTTGTAATTATCGTCTGCAAAGCTATGTCGAATTCTGCGGTATGCGGAGACACTAAAAGCACCATAGTAGAACACATATGAAGCTTCTAAGTTGATGTAATAGCCAGTAAGAAGTTGTACAATTCAAGTTTTAGGTATTGAATATTGACTTTTTAGCTGGCTTTGGTGCCTTGGACATGAGCCATCACCTTAAGATTCTGCATAAAAGGAGGACTAGCAGCCGAGTTGCACGGGAGAATGTGAAAAGTGTTCATATGTAGAAAAAACCTGAGAAATCGGTCCGTTTTCGTCATTTGTTATCGAACCGACTTAAAGCAAGATCGTCACGTTGGCCGCTCTTCTCTCTGAAACGGTTGTACTTATCCTCTGCAAAGCTATGTCGCGTGCTGTGGTATGCGGAGACACTAAAATCACCATAGTAGAACACGGATGAGGCTTCTAAGTTGATGTAATAGCCAGTAAGAAGTAATACAATTCAAGTATCAGGTATCGATTATTGACTTTTTAGCTGGCTTTGGTACCTTAGACATGAGCTAGGACCTTAAGATTCTACATGAAAGGAGAACTAGCAGCCGAGTTGCACGGGAGAATGTGAAATGTGTTCATATGTAGTAAAAACATGAGAAATCCGTCCGTTTTCGTCATTTGTTATCGAATCGACTTAAAGCCAGATCGTCACATTGGCCGCCCTTCTCTCTGAAAAAGTTGTACTTATCGTCTGCAAAGCTATGTCGCGTGCTGCGGTATGCGGACACACTAAATGCACCATAGTAGAACACAGATGAAGCTTCTAAGTGGATGTAATAGCCAGTAAGAAGTAGTACAATTATAGTTTTAGGTATCGGTTATTGACTTTTTACCCTTCTTTGGTGCCTTGGACATGAGCTAGGAACTTAACATTTTTCATGAAAGGAGGAGTAGCAGCCGAGTTGCACGGGAGAATGTGAAAAGTGTTCATATGTAGTAAAAACCTGAAAATCCGTCCGTTTTCGTCATTTGTTATCGAATCGACTTAAAGCCAGATCGTCACATTGGCCGCTCTTCTCTCTGAAACGGTTGTACTTATCGTCTGCAAAGCTATGTCGCGTGCTGCGGTATGCGGAGACAGTAAAAGCACCATAGTAAACCACAGATGAAGCTTCTATGTTGATGTAATAGCCAGGAAGAAGTAGTACAATTCAAGTTTTAGGTATCGATTATTGACTTTTTAGCTGGCTTTGGTGCCTTGGACATGAGCTAGGACCTTAAGATTCTGCATGAAAGGAGGATTAGCAGCGGAGTTACACGGGAGAATATGAAAAGTGTTCATATGTAGTAAAAACCTGAGACATCCGTCCGTTTTCGTCATTTGTTATCGAACCGACTTAAAGCCAGATCGTCACATTGGCCGCTCTCCTCTCTGAAACGGTTGTACTTATCGTCTGCAAAGCTATGTCGCGTGCTGCGGTATGCGGAGACACTAAAATCACCATAGTAGAAAACAGATGAGGCTTCTAAGTTGATGTAATAGCCAGTAAGAAGTAATCCAATTCAAGTTTTAGGTATCGATTATTGACTTTTTAGCTGGCTTTGGTTCCTTGGACATAAGCTAGGACCATAAGATTCTGCATGAAAGGAGGACTAGCAGCCGAGTTGCATGGGAGAATGTGAAAAGTGTTCATATGTAGTAAAAACCTGAGAAATAGGTCCGTTTTCGTCATTTGTTATCGAACCGACTTAAAGCCAGATCGTCACATCGGTTGCTCTCCTCTCTGAAACGCTTGTACTTATCGTCTGCAAAGCTATGTCGCATGCTGCGGTATGCGGAGACACTAAAATCACCATAGTAGAACACAGATGAGGCTTCTAAGTTGATGTAATAGCCAGTAAGAAGTAATACAATTCAAGTTTTAGGTATCGATTATTGACTTTTAGCTGGCTTTGGTACCTTGGACATGAGCTAGGACCTTATGATTCTGCATGAAAGGAGGACTAACAGCCGATTTGCACGGGAGAATGTGAAAAGTGTTCATATGTAGTATTAACCTGAGAAATCCGTCCGTTTTCGTCATTTGTTATCGAATCGACTTAAAGCCAGATCGTCACATTGGCCGCTCTTCTCTCTGAAACGGTTGTACTTATCGTCTGCAGAGCTATGTCGCGTGCTGCGGTATGCGGAGACACTAAAATCACCATAGTAGAACACAGATGAAGCTTCTAAGTTGATGTAATAGCCAGTAAGAAGTAGTACAATTCAAGTTTTAGGTATTGATTATTGACTTTTTAGATGGCTTTGGTGCCTTGGACATGAGCTAGGACCTTAAGATTCTGCATGAATGGAGGATTAGCAGCGCAGTTGCACGGGAGAATGTGAAAAGTGTTCATATGTAGTAAAAACCTGAGACATCCGTCCGTTTTCGTCATTTGTTATCGAATCGACTTAAAGCCAGATCGTCACATTGGCCGCTATTCTCTCTGAAACGGTTGTACTTATCATCTGCAAAGCTATGTCGCGTGCTGCGGTATTCTGAAACACTAAAAGCACCATAGTAGAACATAGATGAAGCTTCTAAGTTGATGTAATAGCCAGAAAGAAGTAGTATAATTCAAGTTTTAGGTATGGTTTAAGACTTTATAGCTGGCTTTGGTGCCCTCGACATGAGCTAGGACCTTAACATTCTGCATGAAAGGAGGAGTAGCAGCTTATTTGCACGGGAGAATGTGAAAAGTGTTCATATGTAGTAAAAACCTGAGAAACACAAGTCAGTTTTCGTCATTTGTTATCGAATCGACTTAAAGCCAGATCGTCACATTGGCCGCTCTCCTCTCTGAAACGGTTGTACTTATCGTCTGCAAAGCTATGTCGCGTGCTGCGGTATGCAGATACACTAAAATCACCATAGTAGAACACAGATGAGGCTTCTAAGTTGATGTAATAGCCAGTAAGAAGTAATACAATTCAATTTTTCGGTATCGATTATTGACTTTTAGCTGGCTTTCGTACCTTGGACATGAGCTAGGACCTTATGATTCTGCATGAAAGGAGGACTAGCAGCCGATTCGCTCGGGAGAATGTGAAAAGTGTTCATATGTAGTATTAACCTGAGAAATCCGCCCGTTTTCGTCATTTGTTATCGAATCGACTTAAAGCCAGATCGTCGCATTGGCCGCTCTTCTCTCTGAAACGGTTGTACTTATCGTCTGCAAAGCTATGTCGCGTGCTGCGGTATGCGGAGACACTAAAATCACCATAGTAGAACACAGATGAGGCTTCTAAGTTGATGTAATAGCCAGTAAGAAGTAATACAATTCAAGTTTTCGGTATCGATTATTGACTTTTAGCTGGCTTTGGTACCTTGGACATGAGCTAGGACCTTAAGATTCTGCATGAAAGGAGGACTAGCAGCCGAGTTGCACGGGAGAATGTGAAATGTGTTCATATGTAGTAAAAACATGAGAAATCCGTCCGTTTTCGTCATTTGTTATCGAATCGACTTAAAGCTAGATCGTCACATTGGCCGCCCTTCTCTCTGAAAAAGTTGTACTTATCGTCTGCAAAGCTATGTCGCGTGCTTTGGTATGCGGACACACTAAAAGCACCATAGTAGAACACAGATGAAGCTTCTAAGTTGATGTAATAGCCAGTAAGAAGTAGTACAATTAAAGTTTTTGGTATCGGTTATTGACTTTTTACCCTTCTTTGGTGCCTTGGACATGAGCTAGGAACTTAACATTTTTCATGAAAGGAGGACTAGCAGCCGAGTTGCACGGGAGAATGTGAAAAGTGTTCATATGTAGTAAAAACCTGAAAATCCGTCCGTTTTCGTCATTTGTTATCGAATCGACTTAAAGCCAGATCGTCACATTGGCCGCTCTTCTCTCTGAAACGGTTGTACTTATCGTCTGCAAAGCTATGTCGCGTGCTGCGGTATGCGGAAACATTAAAATCACCATAGTAGAACACAGATGAAGCTTCTAAGTTGATGTAGTAGCCAGTAAGTAGTAGTACAATTCAAGTTTTAGGTATCGATTATTGACTTTTTAGCTGGCTTTGGTGCCTTGGATATGAGCTAGGACCTTTAGATTCTGCATGAAAGGAGGATTAGCAGCGGAGTTGCACGGGAGAATGTGAAAAGTGATCATATGAAGTAAAAACCTGAGACATCCGTCCGTTTTCGTCATTTGTTATAGAATCGACTTAAAGCCAGATCGTCACATTGGCCGCTCTTCTCTCTGAAACGGTTGTACTTATCGTCTGCAAAGCTATGTCGCGTGCTGCGGTATGCGGAGACAGTAAAAGCACCATAGTAGAACACAGATGAAGCTTCTAAGTTAATGTAATAGCCAGTAAGATATAGTAGAATTCATGTTTTAGGTATCGATTATTGACTTTTAGCTGGCTTTGGTGCCTTGGACATGAGCTAGGACCTTATGATTCTGCATGAAAGGAGGACTAGCAGCCGAGTTGCACGGGAGAATTTGAGAAGTTTTCATCTGTAGTAAAAACCTGAGAAATCCGTCCGTTTTCGTCATTTGTTATCGAATCTACTTAAAGCCAGATCGTCACAGTGGCCGCTCTTTTCTCTGAAACGCTTGTAATTATCGTCTGCAAAGCTATGTCGAATTCTGCGGTATGCGGAGACACTAAAAGCACCATAGTAGAACACATATGAAGCTTCTAAGTTGATGTAATAGCCAGTAAGAAGTTGTACAATTCAAGTTTTAGGTATTGAATATTGACTTTTTAGCTGGCTTTGGTGCCTTGGACATGAGCCATCACCTTAAGATTCTGCATAAAAGGAGGACTAGCAGCCGAGTTGCACGGGAGAATGTGAAAAGTGTTCATATGTAGAAAAAACCTGAGAAATCGGTCCGTTTTCGTCATTTGTTATCGAACCGACTTAAAGCAAGATCGTCACGTTGGCCGCTCTTCTCTCTGAAACGGTTGTACTTATCCTCTGCAAAGCTATGTCGCGTGCTGTGGTATGCGGAGACACTAAAATCACCATAGTAGAACACGGATGAGGCTTCTAAGTTGATGTAATAGCCAGTAAGAAGTAATACAATTCAAGTATCAGGTATCGATTATTGACTTTTTAGCTGGCTTTGGTACCTTAGACATGAGCTAGGACCTTAAGATTCTACATGAAAGGAGAACTAGCAGCCGAGTTGCACGGGAGAATGTGAAATGTGTTCATATGTAGTAAAAACATGAGAAATCCGTCCGTTTTCGTCATTTGTTATCGAATCGACTTAAAGCCAGATCGTCACATTGGCCGCCCTTCTCTCTGAAAAAGTTGTACTTATCGTCTGCAAAGCTATGTCGCGTGCTGCGGTATGCGGACACACTAAATGCACCATAGTAGAACACAGATGAAGCTTCTAAGTGGATGTAATAGCCAGTAAGAAGTAGTACAATTATAGTTTTAGGTATCGGTTATTGACTTTTTACCCTTCTTTGGTGCCTTGGACATGAGCTAGGAACTTAACATTTTTCATGAAAGGAGGAGTAGCAGCCGATTTGCACGGGAGAATGTGAAAAGTGTGCATATGTAGTAAAAGCCTGAAAATCCGTCCGTTTTCGTCATTTGTTATCGAATCGACTTAAAGCCAGATCGTCACATTGGCCGCTCTTCTCTCTGAAACGGTTGTACTTATCGTCTGCAAAGCTATGTCGCGTGCTGCGGTATGCGGAGACATTAAAATCACCATAGTAGAACACAGATGAAGCTTCTAAGTTGATGTAATAGCCAGTAAGTAGTAGTACAATTCAAGTTTTAGGTATCGATTATTGACTTTTTAGCTGGCTTTGGTGCCTTGGACATGAGCTAGGACCTTTAGATTCTGCATGAAAGGAGGATTAGCAGCGGAGTTGCACGGGAGAATGTGAAAAGTGATCATATGAAGTAAAAACCTGAGACATCCGCCCGTTTTCGTCATTTGTTATCGAATCGACTTAAAGCCAGATCGTCACATTGGCCGCTCTTCTCTCTGAAACGGTTGTACTTATCGTCTGCAAAGCTATGTCGCGTGCTGCGGTATGCGGAGACACTAAAATCACCATAGTAGAACACAGATGAGGCTTCTAAGTTGATGTAATAGCCAGTAAGAAGTAATACAATTCAAGTATTATGTATCGATTATTGACATTTTAGCTGGCTTTGGTACATTGGACATGAGCTAGGACCTTAAGATTCCCCATGAAAGGAGGACTAGCAGCCGAGTTGCACGGGAGAATGTGAATAGTGTTCATATGTAGTATAAACCTCAGACATCCGTCCGTTTTCGTCATTTGTTATCGAATCGACTTAAAGCCAGATCGTCACATTGGCCGCTCTTCTCTCTGAAACGGTTGTACTTATCGTCTGCAAAGCTATGTGGCGTGCTGCGGTATGCGGAGACAGTAAAAGCACCATAGTAGAACACAGATGAAGCTTCTAAGTTGATGTAATAGCCAGGAAGATAAAGTACAATTCATGTTTTAGGTATCGATTATTTACTTTTTAGCTGGCTTTGGTGCCTTGGACATGAGCTAGGACCTTAAGATTCTGCATGAAAGGAGGATTAGCAGCGGAGTTACACGGGAGATTATGAAAAGTGTTCATATGTAGTAAAAACCTTAGACATACGTCCGTTTTCGTCATTTGTTATCGAATCGACGTAAAACCAAATCGTCACATTGGCCGCTCTTCTCTCTGAAACGGTTGTACTTATCGTCTGCAAAGCTATGTCGCGTGCTGCGGTACGCGGAGACAGTAAAAGCACCACAGTAGAACACAGATGAAGCTTCTAAGTTGATGTAATAGCCAGTAAGAAGTAGTACAATTCAAGTTTTAGGTATTGATTATTGACTTTTTATCTGGCTTTGGTGCTTTGGACATGAGCTAGGATCTTATGGTTCTGCATGAAAGGAGGACTAGCAGCCGAGTTGCACGGGAGAATTTGAAAAGTTTTCATCTGTAGTAAAAACCTGAGAAATCCGTAGTTTTCATCATTTGTTATCGAATCTACTTAAAGCCAGATCGTCACAGTGGCCGCTCTTCTCTCTGAAACGCTTGTACTTATCGTCTGCAAAGCTATGTCGCGTGCTGCGGTATGCGGAGACACTAAAATCACCATAGTAGAACACAGATGGAGCTTCTAAGTTGATGTAATAGCCAGTAAGAAGTAGTACAATTCAAATTTTAGGTATCGTTTAATGACGTTTTAGCCGGCTTTGGTGCCTTGGACGTGAGCTACGACCATATGATTCTGCATGAAAGGAGGACTAGCAGCCGAGTTGCACGGGAAAATGTGAAAAGTGTTCAAATCTAGTAAAAACCTGAGAAATCCGTCCGTTTTCGTCATTTGTTATCGAATCGACTTCAAGCCAGATCGTCACATTGGCCGCTCTTCTCTCTGAAACGGTTGTACTTCTCGTCTGCAAAGCTATGTCGCGCTCTGCGATATGCGGAGACCGTAAAAGCACCATAGTAGAACACAGATGAAGCTTCTAAGTTGATGTAATAGCCAGTAAGATATAGTACAATTCAAGTTTTAGGTATCGATTATTGACTTTTTAGATGGCTTTGGTGCGTTGGACATGAGCTAGGACCTTAAGATTGTGCATGAAAGATGGATTAGCAGCGGAGTTGCACGGGAGAATATGAAAAGTGTTCATATGTAGTAAAAACCTAGAAATCCGTCCGTTTTCGTCATTTGTTATCGAACCGACTTAAAGCCAGACCGTCACATTGGCCGCTCTCCTCTCTGAAACGGTTGTACTTATCGTCTGCAAAGCTATGTCGCGTGCTGCGGTATGCGGAGACACTAAAATCACCATAGTAGAAAACAGATGAGGCTTCTAAGTTGATGTAATAGCCAGTAAGAAGTAATCCAATTCATGTTTTAGGTATCGATTATTGACTTTTTAACTGGCTTTGTTACCTTGGACATGAGCTAGGATCTTAAGATTCTGCATGAAAGGAGGACTAGCAGCCGAGTTGCACGGGAGAATGTGAATAGTGTTCATATGTAGTAAAAACCTGAGACATCCGTCCGTTTTTGTCATTTGTTATCGAATCGACGTAAAGCCAGATCGTCACATTGGCCGCTCTTCTCTCTGAAACGGTTGTACTTATCGTCTGCAAAGCTATGTCGCGTGCTGCGGTATGCGGAGACAGTAAAAGCACCACAGTAGAACAGAGATGAAGCTTCTAAGTTGATGTAATAGCCAGGAAGAAGTAGTACAATTCAAGTTTTAGGTATCGATTATTGAATTTTTAGCTGGCTTTGGTGCCTTGGACATAAGCTAGGACCTTAAGATTCTGCATGAAAGGAGGACTAGCAGCCGAGTTGCACGGGAGAATGTGAAAAGTGTTCATATGTAGTAAAAACCTGAGAAATAGGTCCGTTTTCGTCATTTGTTATCGAACCGACTTAAAGCCAGATCGTCACATTGTCCGCTCTCCTCTCTGAAACGCTTGTACTTATCGTCTGCAAAGCTATGTCGCGTGCTGCGGTATGCGGAGACACTAAAATCACCATAGTAGAACACAGATGAGGCTTCTAAGTTGATGTAATAGCCAGTAAGAAGTAATACAATTCAAGTTTTAGGTATCGATTATTGACTTTTAGCTGGCTTTGGTGAATTGGACATGAGCTAGGAAATTAAAATTTTGCATGAAGGAGGACTAGCAGCCGAGTTGCACGGGAGAATGTGAAAAGTGTTCATATGTAGTAAAAACCTAAGAAATCAGTCCGTTTTCGTCATTTGTTATCGAATCGACTTAAAGCTAGATCGTCATATTGGCCGCTCTTCTCTCTGAAACGGTTGTACTTATCGATTGCAAAGCTATGTCGCGTGCTGCGGTATGCGGAGAGACTAAAAGCACCATAGTAGAACACAGATGAAGCTTCTAAGTTGATGTAATAGCCAGTAAGAAATAGTACAATTCGAGTTTTAGGTATCGATTATTGACTTTTTAGCTGGCTTTGGTGCCTTGGACATGAGCTAGGACCTTATGATTCTGCATGAATGGAGGGCTAGCAGCCGATTTGCACGAGAGAATGTGAAAAGTGTTTATATGTAGTAAAAAACTGAGAAATCGGTCCGTTTTCGTCATTTGTTATCGAATCGACTTCAAGCCAGATCGTAACATTGGCCGCTCTTCTCTCTGAAACACTTGTACTTATCGTCTGCTAAGCTATGTCGCGTGCTGCGGTATGCGGAGAGACTAAAAGCATCATAGTAGAACACAGATGAAGCTTCTAAGTTGATGTAATAGCCAGTAAGAAGTAGTACAATTAAAGTTTTAGGTATCGATTATTGACTTTTTAGCTGGCTTTGGTACCTTGGATATGAGCTAGGACCTTAAGATTCTGCATGAAAGGAGGACTAGCAGCCGAGTTGCACGGGAGAATGTGAAAAATGTTAGTATGTAGTAAAAACCTGAGACATCCGTCCGTTTACGTCATTTGTTATCGAATCTACTAAAACCAGATCGTCACATTGGCCGCTCTTCTCTCTGAAACGGTTGTACTTATCGTCTGCAAAGCTATGTCGCGTGCTGCGGTATGCGGAGACAGTAAAAGCACCATAGTAGAACACAGATAAAGCTTATAAGTTGATGTAATAGCCAGTAAGAAATATTACAACTCAAGGTTTAGGTAATGATTATTGACTTTTTACCCTTCTTTGGTGCCTTGGACATGAGCTCGGAAATTAAAATTTTGCATGAAGGAGGACTAGCAGCCGAGTTGCACGGGAGAATGTGAAAAGTGTTCATATGTAGTAAAAACCTGAGAAATCAGTCCGTTTTCGTCATTTGTTATCGAATCGACTTAAAGCCAGATCGTCACATTGGCCGCTCTTCTCTCTGAAACGGTTGTACTTATCGTCTGCAAAGCTATGTCGTGTGCTGCGGTATGCGGAGACAGTAAAAGCACCATAGTAGAACACAGATGAAGCTTCTAAGTTGATCTAATAGCCAGTAAGAAGTAGTACAATTCAAGTTTTAGGTATCGATTATTGACTTTTAGCTGGCTTTGGTGCCTTGGACATGAGCTAGGACCTTATGATTCTGCATGAAAGGAGGATTAGCAGCGGAGTTGCACGGGAGAATATGAAAAGTGTTCATATGTAGTAAGAACCTAGAAATCCGTCCGTTTTCGTCATTTGTTATCGAATCGACTTAAAGCCAGATCGTCACATTGTCCGCTCTTCTCTCTGAAACGGTTGTACTTATCGATTGCAAAGCTATGTCGCGTGCTGCGGTATGCGGAGACACTAAAAGCAACATAGTAGCACACAGATGAAGCTTCTAAGTTGATGTAATAGCCAGTAAGAAATAGTACAATTCAAGTTTTAGGTATCGATTATTGACTTTTTAGCTGGCTTTGGTGCCTTGGACATGAGCTAGGACCTTTAGATTCTGCATGAAAGGAGGATTAGCAGCGGAGTTGCACGGGAGAATGTGAAAAGTGATCATATGAAGTAAAAACCTGAGACATCCGCCCGTTTTCGTCATTTGTTATCGAATCGACTTAAAGCCAGATCGTCACATTGGCCGCTCTTCTCTCTGAAACGGTTGTACTTATCGTCTGCAAAGCTATGTCGCGTGCTGCGGTATGCGGAGACAGTAAAAGCACCATAGTAGAACACAGATGAAGCTTCTAAGTTAATGTAATAGCCAGTAAGATATAGTAGAATTCAAGTTTTAGGTATCGATTATTGACTTTTTAGCTGGCTTTGGTGCCTTGGACATGAGCTCGGGCCTTAAGATTCTGCATGAAAGGAGGACTAGCAGCCGAGTTTTACGGGAGAATGTGAAAAGTGTTCATATGTAGTAAAAACCTGAGAAATCAGTCCGTTTTCGTCATTTGTTATCGAACCGACTTAAAGCAAGATCGTCACATTGGCCGCTCTTCTCTCTGAAACGGTTGTACTTATCGATTGCAAAGCTATGTCGCGTGCTGCGGTATGCGGAGACACTAAAATCACCATAGTAGAACACAGATGAAGCTTCTAAGTTGATGTAATAGCCAGTAAGAAGTAGTACAATTCAAGTTTTAGGTATCGATTATTGACTTTTTAGCTGGCTTTGGTGCCTTGGACATTAGCTAGGACGTTAAGATTCTGCATGAAAGGAGGACTAGCAGCCGAGTTGCACGGGAGAATGTGAAAAGTATTCATATGTAGTAAAAACCTGAGAAATCCGTCCGTTTTGGTCATTTGTTATCGAATCGACTTCAAGCCAGATCGTCTCATTGGCCACTCTTCTCTCTGCAAAAGTTGTACTTATCGTCTGCAAAGCTATGTCGCGTGCTGCGGTATGCGGACACATTAAAAGCACCATAGTAGAACACAGATGAAGCTTCTAAGTTGATGTAATGGTCAGTAAGAAGTAGTACAATTAAAGTTTTAGGTATCGGTTATTGACTTTTTACCCTTCTTTGGTGCCTTGGACATGAGCTAGGAAATTAAGGTTTTGCATGAAGGAGGACTAGCAGCCGAGTTGCACGGGAGAATGTGAAAAGTGTTCATATGTAGTAAAAACCTGAGAAATCCGTCCGTTTTCGTCATTTGTTATCGAATCGACTTAAAGCCAGATCGTCACATTGGCCGCTCTTCTCTCTGAAACGGTTGTACTTATCGTCTGCAAAGCTACGTCGCGTGCTGCGGTATGCGGACACACTAAAAGCACCATAGTAGAACACAGATGAAGCTTCTAAGTTGATGTAATAGCCAGTAAGAAGTAGTACATTTAAAGTTTTAGGTATTGAATATTGACTTTTTAGGTGGCTTTGGTGCCTTGGACTTGAGCTAGGACCTTAAGATTCTGCATGAAAGGAGGACTAGCAGCCGAGTTGCACGGGAGAATGTGAAAAGTGTTCATATGTAGTAAAAACCTGAGAAATCGGTCCCTTTTCGTTATTTGGTATCGAACCGACTTAAAGCCAGATCGTCACATTGGCCGCTCTTCTCTCTGAAACGGTTGTACTTATCGTCTGCAAAGCTATATCGCGTGCTGCGGTATGCGGAGACACTAAAATCACCATAGTAGAACACAGATGAGGCTTCTAAGTTGATGTAATAGCCAGTAAGAAGTAATACAATTCAAGTATTATGTATCGATTATTGACATTTTAGCTGGCTTTGGTACATTGGACATGAGCTAGGACCTTAAGATTCCCCATGAAAGGAGGACTAGCAGCCGAGTTGCACGGGAGAATGTGAATAGTGTTCATATGTAGTATAAACCTCAGACATCCGTCCGTTTTCGTCATTTGTTATCGAATCGACTTAAAGCCAGATCGTCACATTGGCCGCTCTTCTCTCTGAAACGGTTGTACTTATCGTCTGCAAAGCTATGTCGCGTTCTGCGATATGCGGAGACAGTAAAAGCACCATAGTAGAACACAAATGAAGCTTCTAAGTTGATGTAATAGCCAGGAAGATATAGTACAATTCAAGTTTTAGGTATCGATTATTGACTTTTTAGATGGCTTTGGTGCGTTGGACATGAGCTAGGACCTTAAGATTGTGCATGAAAGATGGATTAGCAGCGGAGTTGCACGGGAGAATATGAAAAGTGTTCATATGTAGTAAAAACCTAGAAATCCGTCCGTTTTCGTCATTTGTTATCGAACCGACTTAAAGCCAGATCGTCACATTGGCCGCTCTCCTCTCTGAAACGGTTGTACTTATCGTCTGCAAAGCTGTGTCGCGTGCTGCGGTATGCGGAGACACTAAAATCACCATAGTAGAAAACAGATGAGGCTTCTAAGTTGATGTAATAGCCAGTAAGAAGTAATCCAATTCATGTTTTAGGTATCGATTATTGACTTTTTAACTGGCTTTGTTACCTTGGACATGAGCTAGGACCTTAAGATTCTGCATGAAAGGAGGACTAGCAGCCGAGTTGCACGGGAGAATGTGAATAGTGTTCATATGTAGTAAAAACCTGAGACATCCGTCCGTTTTTGTCATTTGTTATCGAATCGACGTAAAGCCAGATCGTCACATTGGCCGCTCTTCTCTCTGAAACGGTTGTACTTATCGTCTGCAAAGCTATGTCGCGTGCTGCGGTATGCGGAGACAGTAAAAGCACCACAGTAGAACAGAGATGAAGCTTCTAAGTTGATGTAATAGCCAGGAAGAAGTAGTACAATTCAAGTTTTAGGTATCGATTATTGAATTTTTAGCTGGCTTTGGTGCCTTGGACATAAGCTAGGACCTTAAGATTCTGCATGAAAGGAGGACTAGCAGCCGAGTTGCACGGGAGAATGTGAAAAGTGTTCATATGTAGTAAAAACCTGAGAAATAGGTCCGTTTCCGTCATTTGTTATCGAACCGACTTAAAGCCAGATCGTCACATTGTCCGCTCTCCTCTCTGAAACGCTTGTACTTATCGTCTGCAAAGCTATGTCGCGTGCTGCGGTATGCGGAGACACTAAAATCACCATAGTAGAACACAGATGAGGCTTCTAAGTTGATGTAATAGCCAGTAAGAAGTAATACAATTCAAGTTTTAGGTATCGATTATTGACTTTTAGCTGGCTTTGGTGAATTGGACATGAGCTAGGAAATTAAAATTTTGCATGAAGGAGGACTAGCAGCCGAGTTGCACGGGAGAATGTGAAAAGTGTTCATATGTAGTAAAAACCTAAGAAATCAGTCCGTTTTCGTCATTTGTTATCGAATCGACTTAAAGCTAGATCGTCATATTGGCCGCTCTTCTCTCTGAAACGGTTGTACTTATCGATTGCAAAGCTATGTCGCGGGCTGCGGTATGCGTAGAGACTAAAAGCACCATAGTAGAACACAGATGAAGCTTCTAAGTTGATGTAATAGCCAGTAAGAAATAGTACAATTCGAGTTTTAGGTATCGATTATTGACTTTTTAGCTGGCTTTGGTGCCTTGGACATGAGCTAGGACCTTATGATTCTGCATGAATGGAGGGCTAGCAGCCGATTTGCACGAGAGAATGTGAAAAGTGTTTATATGTAGTAAAAAACTGAGAAATCGGTCCGTTTTCGTCATTTGTTATCGAATCGACTTCAAGCCAGATCGTAACATTGGCCGCTCTTCTCTCTGAAACACTTGTACTTATCGTCTGCTAAGCTATGTCGCGTGCTGCGGTATGCGGAGAGACTAAAAGCATCATAGTAGAACACAGATGAAGCTTCTAAGTTGATGTAATAGCCAGTAAGAAGTAGTACAATTAAAGTTTTAGGTATCGATTATTGACTTTTTAGCTGGCTTTGGTACCTTGGACATGAGCTAGGACCTTAAGATTCTGCATGAAAGGAGGACTAGCAGCCGAGTTGCACGGGAGAATGTGAAAAATCTTAGTATGTAGTAAAAACCTGAGACATCCGTCCGTTTACGTCATTTGTTATCGAATCTACTTAAACCAGATCGTCACATTGGCCGCTCTTCTCTCTGAAACGGTTGTACTTATCGTCTGCAAAGCTATGTCGCGTGCTGCGGTATGCGGAGACAGTAAAAGCACCATAGTAGAACACAGATAAAGCTTATAAGTTGATGTAATAGCCAGTAAGAAATAGTACAACTCAAGGTTTAGGTAATGATTATTGACTTTTTACCCTTCTTTGGTGCCTTTTACATGAGCTAGGAAATTAAAATTTTGCATGAAGGAGGACTAGCAGCCGAGTTGCACGGGAGAATGTGAAAAGTGTTCATATGTAGTAAAAACCTGAGAAATCAGTCCGTTTTCGTCATTTGTTATCGAATCGACTTAAAGCTAGATCGTCATATTGGCCGCTCTTCTCTCTGAAACGGTTGTACTTATCGATTGCAAAGCTATGTCGCGTGCTGCGGTATGCGGAGAGACTAAAAGCACCATAGTAGAACACAGATGAAGCTTCTGAGTTGATGTAATAGCCAGTAAGAAATAGTACAATTCGAGTTTTAGGTATCGATTATTGACTTTTTAGCTGGCTTTGGTGCCTTGGACATGAGCTAGGACCTTATGATACTGCATGAATGGAGGGCTAGCAGCCGATTTGCACGAGAGAATGTGAAAAGTGTTCATATGTAGTATAAAACTGAGAAATCGGTCCGTTTTCGTCATTTGTTATCGAATCGACTTCAAGCCAGATCGTAACATCGGCCGCTCTTCTCTCTGAAACACTTGTACTTATCGTCTGCTAAGCTATGTCGCGTGCTGCGGTATGCGGAGAGACTAAAAGCACCATAATAGAACACAGATGAAGCTTCTAAGTTGATGTAATAGCCAGTAAGAAGTAGTACAATTAAAGTTTTAGGTATCGATTATTGACTTTTTAGCTGGCTTTGGTACCTTGGACATGAGCTAGGACCTGAAGATTCTGCATGAAAGGAGGACTAGCAGCCGAGTTGCACGGGAGAATTTGAAAAATGTTAGTATGTAGTAAAAACCTGAGACATCCGTCCGTTTACGTCATTTCTTATCTAATCTACTTAAAGCCAGATCATCACATTGGCCGCTCTTCTCTCTGAAACGGTTGTACTTATCGTCTGCAAAGCTATGTCGTGTGCTGCGGTATGCGGAGACAGTAAAAGCACCATAGTAGAACACAGATGAAGCTTCTAAGTTGATCTAATATCCAGTAAGAAGTAGTACAATTCAAGTTTTAGGTATCGATTATTGACTTTTAGCTGGCTTTGGTGCCTTGGACATGAGCTAGGACCTTATGATTCTGCATGAAAGGAGGATTAGCAGCGGAGTTGCACGGGAGAATATGAAAAGTGTTCATATGTAGTAAAAACCTAGAAATCCGTCCGTTTTCGTCATTTGTTATCGAATCGACTTAAAGCCAGATCGTCACATTGTCCGCTCTTCTCTCTGAAACGGTTGTACTTATCGATTGCAAAGCTATGTCGCGTGCTGCGGTATGCGGAGACACTAAAAGCAACATAGTAGCACACAGATGAAGCTTCTAAGTTGATGTAATAGCCAGTAAGAAATAGTACAATTCAAGTTTTAGGTATCGATTATTGACTTTTTAGCTGGCTTTGGTGCCTTGGACATGAGCTAGGACCTTATGATTCTGCATGAAAGGAGGGCTAGCAGCCGATTTGCACGAGAGAATGTGAAAAGTGTTCATATGTAGTAAAAAACTGAGTAATCGGTCCGTTTTCGTCATATGTTATCGAATCGACTTCAAGCCAGATCGTCACATTGGCCGCTCTTCTCTCTGAAACGGTTGTACTTATCGTCTGCAAAGCTATGTCGCGTGCTGCGGTATGCGGAGACAGTAAAAGCACTATAGTAGAACACAGATAAAGCTTATAAGTTGATGTAATAGCCAGTAAGAAATAGTACAACTCAAGGTTTAGGTAATGATTATTGACTTTTTACCCTTCTTTGGTGCCTTGGACATGAGCTAGGAAATTAAAATTTTGCATGAAGGAGGACTAGCAGCCGAGTTGCACGGGAGAATGTGAAAAGTGTTAGTATGTAGTAAAAACCTGAGAAATCAGTCCGTTTTCGTCATTTGTTATCGAATCTACTTAAAGCTAGATCGTCCTATTGGCCGCTCTTCTCTCTGAAACGGTTGTACTTATCGATTGCAAAGCTATGTCGCGTGCTGCGGTATGCGGAGAGACTAAAAGCACCATAGTAGAACACAGATGAAGCTTCTAAGTTGATGTAATAGCAAGTAAGAAGTAGTACAATTCAAGTTTTAGGTATTGAATATTGACTTTTTAGTTGGTTTTGCTGCCTTGGACATGAGCTAGGACCTTACGATTCTGCATGAAAGGAGGACTAGCAGCCAAGTTGCACGGGAGAATGGGAATAGTGTTCATATGTAGTAAAAACCTGAGAAATCCGTCCGTTTTCGTCATTTGTTATCGAATCGACTTAAAGCTAGATCGTCATATTGGCCGCTCTTCTCTCTGAAACGGTTGTACTTATCGATTGCAAAGCTATGTCGAGTGCTGCGGTTTGCGGAGAGACTAAAAGCACCATAGTAGAACACAGATGAAGCTTCTAAGTTGATGTAATAGCCAGTAAGAAGTAGTACAATTAAAGTTTTAGGTATCGATTATTGACTTTTTAGCTGGCTTTGGTACCTTGGACATGAGCTAGGACCTTAAGATTCTGCATGAAAGGAGGACTAGCAGCCGAGTTGCACGGGAGAATGTGAAAAATGTTAGTATGTAGGAAAAACCTGAGACATCCGTCCGTTTACGTCATTTGTTATCGAATCTACTTAAAGCCAGATCGTAACATTGGCCGCTCTTCTCTCTGAAACACTTGTACTTATCGTCTGCTAAGCTATGTCGCATGCTGCGGTATGCTGAGACACTAAAAGCACCATAGTAGAACACAGATGAAGCTTCTAAGTTGATGTAATAGCCAGTAAGAAGTAGTACAATTCAAGTTTTAGGTATTGAATATTGACTTTTTAGCTGGCTTTGGTGCCTTGGACATGAGCTAGGACCTTAAGATTCTGCATGAAAGGAGGACGAGGAGCCAAGTTGCACGGGAGAATGTGAAAAGTGTTCATATGTAGTTAAAACCTGAGAAATCGGTCCGTTTTCGTCACTTGTTATCGAATTGACTTAAAGCCAGTTCGTCTCATTGGCCGCTCTTCTCTCTGAAACGGTTGTACTTATCGTCTGCAAAGCTATGTCGCGTGCTCGGGTATGCGGAGACACTAAAATCACCATAGTAGAACACAGATGAAGCTTCTAAGTTGATGTAATAGCCAGTAAGAAGTAGTACAATTCAAGATTTAGGTATCGATTATTGACTTTTCTGCTGGCTTTGGTACCTTGGACATGAGCTAGGACCTTAAGATTCTGCATGAAAGGAGGACTAGCAGCCGAGTTTCACGGGAGAATGTGAAAAATGTTCATATGTAGTAAAAGCCTGAGACATCCGTCCGTTTACGTCATTTGTTATCGAATCTACTTAAACCAGATCGTCACATTGGCCGCTCTTCTCTCTGAAACGGTTGTACTTATCGTCTGCAAAGCTATGTCGCGTGCTGCGGTATGCGGAGACAGTAAAAGCACCATAGTAGAACACAGATAAAGCTTCTAAGTAGATGTAATAGCCAGTAAGAAATAGTACAACTCAAGTTTTAGGTAATGATTATTGACTTTTTACCCTTCTTTGGTGCCTTGGACATGAGCTAGGAAATTAAAATTTTGCATGAAGGAGGACTAGCAGCCGAGTTGCACGCGAGAATGTGAAAAGTGTTCATGTGTAGTAAAAACCTGAGAAATCAGTCCGTTTTCGTCATTTGTTATCGAACCGACTTAAAGCCAGATCGTCACATTGGCCGCTCTTCTCTCTGGAACGGTTGTACTTATCGTCTGCAAAGCTATGTCGCGTGTTGCGGTATGCTGAGACACTAAAAGCACCATAGTAGAACACAGATGAAGCTTCTAAGTTGATGTAATAGCCAGGAAGAAGTAGTACAATTCAAGTTTTAGGTATCGATTATAGCCTTTATAGCTGGCTTTGGTGCCTTGGACATGAGCTGGGACCTTATGATTCTACATGAAAGGAGGATTAGCAGCGGAGTTGCACCGGAGAATATGAAAAGTGTTCATATGTAGTAAAATCCTAGAAATCCGTCCGTTTTCGTCATTTGTTATCGAATCGACTTAAAGCCAGATCGTCATATTGGCTACTCTTCTCTCTGAAACGGTTGTACTTATCGTCTGCAAAGCTATGTCGCGTGCTGCGGTATGCTGAGACACTAAAAGCCCCATAGTAGAACACAGATGAAGCTTCTAAGTTGATGTAATAGCCAGTAAGAAGTAGTAAAATTCAAGTTTTAGGTATTGAATATTGACTTTTTAGTTGGTTTTGGTGCCTTGGACATGAGCTAGGACCTTACGATTCTGCATGAAAGGAGGACTAGCAGCCAAGTTGCACGGGAGAATGTGAATAGTGTTCATATGTAGTAAAAACCTGAGAAATCGGTCCGTTTTCGTCATTTGTTATCGAACCGACTTAAAGCCAGATCGTCACATTGGCCGCTCTTCTCTCTGAAACGGTTGTACTTATCGTCTGCAAAGCTATGTCGCGTGCTGCGGTATGCTGAGACACTAAAAGCACCATAGTAGAACACAGATGAAGCTTCTAAGTTGATGTAATAGCCAGGAAGAAGTAGTACAATTCAAGTTTTAGGTATCTATTATTGACTTTTTAGTTGGCTTTGGTGCCTTGGACATGAGCTAGGACCTTATGATTCTACATGAAAGGAGGATTAGCAGCGGAGTTACACAAGAGAATATGAAAAGTGTTCATATGTAGTAAAATCCTAGAAATCCGTCCGTTTTCGTCATTTGTTATCGAATCGACTTAAAGCCTGATCGTCACATTGTCCGCTCTTCTCTCTGAAACGGTTGTACTTATCGATTGCAAAGCTATGTCGCGTGCTGCGGTATGCGGAGACACTAAAAGCAACATAGTAGAACACAGATGAAGCTTCTAAGTTGATGTAATAGCCAGTAATAAATAGTACAATTCAAGTTTTAGGTATCGATTATTGACTTTTTAGCTGGCTTTGGTGCCTTGGACATGAGCTAGGACCTTATGATTCTGCATGAAAGGAGGGCTAGCAGCCGATTTGCACGAGAGATTGTGAAAAGTGTTCATATGTAGTAAAAAACTGAGAAATCGGTCCGTTTTCGTCATTTGTTATCGAATCGACTTCAAGCCAGATCGTCACATTGGCCGCTCTTCTCTCTGAAACGGTTGTACTTACCGTCTGCAAAGCTATGTCGCGTGCTGCGGTATGCTGAGACACTAAAAGCACCATAGTAGAACACAGATAAAGCTTCTAAGTTGATGTAGTAGCCAGGAAGAAGTAGTACAATTCAAGTTTTAGGTATCGATAATTGACTTTTTAGCTGGCTTTGGTGCCTTGGACATGAGCTTGGACCTTATGATTCTGCATGAAAGGAGGACTAGCAGCCGATTTGCACGGGAGAATGTGAAAAGTGTTCATATGTAGTAAAAACCTGAGAAATCCGTCCGTTTTCGTCATTTGTTATCGAATCGACTTAAAGCTAGATCGTCATATTGGCCGCTCTTCTCTCTGAAACGGTTGTACTTATCGATTGCAATGCTATGTCGTGTGCTGCGGTATGCGGAGACACTAAAAGCACCATAGTAGAACACAGATGAAGCTTCTAAGTTGATGTAATAGCCAGTAATAAGTAGGACAATTAAAGTTTTAGGTATCGATTATTGACTTTTTAGCTGGCTTTGGTACCTTGGACATGAGCTAGGACCTTAAGATTCTGCATGAAAGGAGGACTAGCAGCCGAGTTGCACGGGAGAATGTGAAAAATGTTAGTATGTAGTAAAAACCTGAGACATCCGTCCGTTTACGTCATTTGTTATCGAATCTACTTAAAGCCAGATCGTCACATTGGCCGCTCTTCTCTCTGAAACGGTTGTACTTATCGTCTGCAAAGCTATGTCGCGTGCTGCGGTATGCGGCGACAGTAAAAGCACCACAGTAGAACACAGATGAAGCTTCTAAGTTGATCTAATAGCCAGTAAGAAATAGTACAATTCAAGTTTTAGGTATCGATTATTGACTTTTTAGCTGGCTTTGGTTCCTTGGACATGAGCTAGGACCTTATGATTCTGCATGAAAGGAGGGCTAGCAGCCGATTTGCACGAGAGAATGTGAAAAGTGTTCATATGTAGTAAAAAACTGAGAAATCTGTCCGTTTTCGTCATTTGTTATCGAATCGACTTAAAGCCAGATCGTCACATTGGCCGCTCTTCTCTCTGAAACGGTTGTACTTATTGTCTGCAAAGCTATGTCGCGTGCTGCGGTATGCGGAGACACTAAAAGCACCATAGTAGAACACAGATGAAGCTTCTAAGTTGATGTAATAGCCAGTAAGAAGTAGTACAATTCAAGTTTTAGGTATCGATTATTGACTTTTTAGCTGGCTTTGTTGCCTTGGACATGAGCTAGGACCTTAAGATTCTGCATGAAAGGAGGACTAGCAGCCGAGTTGCACGGGAAAATGTGAAAAGTGTTCATATGTAGTAAAAACCTGAGAAATACGTCCGTTTTGGTCATTTGTTATCGAATCGACTTAAAGCCAGATCGTAACATTGGCCGCTCTTCTCTCTGAAACACTTGTACTTATCGTCTGCTAAGCTATGTCGCGTGCTGCGGTATGCTGAGACACTAAAAGCACCATAGTGGAACACAGATGAAGCTTCTAAGTTGATGTAATAGCCAGTAAGAAGTAGTACAATTCAAGTTTTTGGTAATGATTATTGACTTTTTACCCTTCTTTGGTGCCTTGGACATGAGCTAGGAAATTAAAATTTTGCATGAAGGAGGACTAGCAGCCGAGTTGCACGGGAGAATGTGAAAAGTGTTCATATGTAGTAAAAACCTGAGACATCAGTCCGTTTTCGTCATTTGTTATCGAATCTACTTAAAGCCAGATCGTCACACTGGGGGCTCTTCTCTCTGAAACGGTTGTACTTATCGTCTGCAAAGCTATGTCGCGTGCTGCAGTATGCTGAGACACTAAAAGCACTATAGTAGATCACAGATCAAGCTTATAATTTGATGTAATAGCCAGTAAGAAGTAGTACAATTCAAGTTTTAGGTATTGAATATTGACTTTTTAGCTGGCTTTGGTGCCTTGGACATGAGCTAGGACCTTACGATTCTGCATGAAAGGACGACTACCAGCCAAGTTGCACGGGAGAATGTGAATAGTGTTCATATGTAGTGAAAACCTGAGAAATCGGTCCGTTTTCGTCATTTGTTATCGAATCGACTTCAAGCCAGATCGTCATATTGGCCGCTCTTCTCTCTGAAACGGTAGTACTTATCGTCTGCAAAATTATGTCGCGTGCTGCGGTATGCGGAGACACTAAAAGCACCATAGTAGAACACAGATGAAGCTTCTAAGTTGATGTAATAGCCAGTAAGTAGTAGTACAATTCAAGTTTTAGGTATCGATTATTGACTTTTTAGCTGGCTTGGTGCTTTGGACATGAGCTAGGACATTATGATTCTGCATGAAAGGAGGGCTAGCAGCCGATTTGCACAAGAGAATGTGAAAAGTGTTCATATGTAGTAAAAAACTGAGAAATCGGTCCGTTTTCGTCATTTGTTATCGAATCGACTTCAAGCCAGATCGTCACATTGGCCGCTCTTCTCTCTGAAACAGGAGTACTTATCGTCTGCAAAATTATGTCGCGTGCTGCGGTATGCGGAGACACTAAAAGCACCATAGTAGAACACAGATGAAGCTTCTAAGTTGATGTAATAGCCAGTAAGTAGTAGTACAATTCAAGTTTTAGGTATCGATTATTGACTTTTCAGCTGGCTTTGGTGCCTTGGACATGAGCTAAGATCTTAAGCTTCTGCATGAAAGGAGGATTAGCAGCGGAGTTTCACGGGAGAATATGAAAAGTGTTCACATGTAGTAAAAACCTAGAAATCCGTCCGTTTTCGTCATTTGTTATCAAATCTTCTTAAAGCCAGATCGTCACATTGGCTGCTCTTCTCTCTGAAACGGTTGTACTTATCGTCTGCAAAGCTATGTCGCGTGCTGCGGTATTCTGAGACACTAAAAGCACCATAGTAGAACACAGATAAAGCTTCTAAGTTGATGTAATAGCCAGTAAGAAGTAGTACAATTCAAGTTTTAGGTATCGATTATTGACTTTTTAGCTGGCTTTGGTGCCTTGGACATGAGCTAGGACCTTATGATTCTGCATGAAAGGAGGACTAGCAGCCGATTTGCACGGGAGAATGTGAAAAGTGTTCATATGTAGTAAAAACCTGAGAAATCCGTCCGTTTTCGTCATTTGTTATCGAATCTACTTAAAGCCAGATCGTCACATTGGCCGCTCTTCTCTCTGAAACGGTTGTACTTATCGTCTGCAAAACTATGTCGCGTGCTGCGGTATGCGGAGACACTAAAAGCATCATAGTAGAACACAGATGAAGCTTCTAAGTTGATGTAATAGCCAGTAAGAAGTAGTACAACTCAAGTTTTAGGTATCGATTATTGACTTTTAGCTGGCTTTGGTGCCTTGGACATGAGCTAGGACCTTAAGATTCTGCATGAAAGGAGGACTAGCAGCCGAGTTGCACGGGAGAATGTGAAAAGTGTTCATATGTAGTAAAAACCTGAGAAATCCGTCCGTTTTCGTCATTTGTTATCGAATCTACTTAAAGCCAGATCGTCACATTGGCCGCTCTTCTCTCTGAAACACTTGTACTTATCGTCTGCAAAACTATGTCGCGAGCTGCGGTATGCTGAGACACTAAGAGCACCATAGCAGAACACAGGTGTAGCTTCTAAGTTGATGTAATAGCCAGTAAGAAGTAGTACAATTCAAGTTTTAGGTATCGATTATTGACTTTTTAGCTGGCTTTGGTGCCTTGGACATGAGCTAGGACCTTAAGATTCTGCATGAAAGGAGGACGAGGAGCCAAGGTGCACGGGAGAATGTGAAAAGTGTTCATATGTAGTAAAAACCTGAGAAATCCGTCCGTTTTCGTCATTTGTTATCGAATCGACTTAAAGCAGATCGTCTCATTGGCCGCTCTTCTCTCTGAAACGGTTGTACTTATCGTCTGCAAAGCTATGTCGCGTGCTGGGGTATGCGGAGACACTAAAATCACCATAGTAGAACACAGATGAAGCTTATAAGTTGATGTAATAGCCAGTAAGAAGTAGTACAATTCAAGTTATAGGTATCGATTATTGACTTTTTAGCTGGCTTTGGTGCCTTGGACATGAGCTAGGACCTTAAGCTTCTGCATGAAAGGAGGATTAGCAGCGGAGTTGCACGGGAGAATATGAAAAGTGTTCATATGTAGTAAAAACCTAGAAATCCGTCCGTTTTCGTCATTTGTTATCGAATCTTCTTAAAGCCAGATCGTCACATTGGCCGCTCTTCTCTCTGAAACGGTTGTACTTATCGTCTGCAAAGCTATGTCGCGTGCTGCGGTATTCTGAGACACTAAAAGCACCATAGTAGAACACAGATAAAGCTTCTAAGTTGATGTAATAGCCAGTAAGAAGTAGTACAATTCAAGTTTTAGGTATCGATTATTGACTTTTTAGCTGGCTTTGGTGCCTTGGACATGAGCTAGGACCTTATGATTGTGCATGAAAGGAGGACTAGCAGCCGATTTGCACGGGAGAATGTGGAAAGTGTTCATATGTAGTAAAAACCTGAGAAATCGGTCCGTTTTCGTCACTTGTTATCGAATCGACTTAAAGCAGATCGTCTCATTGGCCGCTCTTCTCTCTGAAACGGTTGTACTTATCGTCTGCAAAGCTATGTCGCGTGCTGGGGTATGCGGAGACACTAAAAGCACCATAGTAGAACACAGATGAAGCTTATAAGTTGATTTAATAGCCAGTAAGAAGAAGTACAATCAAGTTTTAGGTATCGATTATTGACTTTTCAGCTGGCTTTGGTACCTTGGACATGAGCTAGGACCTTAAGATTCTGCATGAAAGGAGGACTAGCAGCCGAGTTTCACGGGAGAATGTGAAAAATGTTCATATGTAGTAAAAACCTGAGACATCCGTCCGTTTACGTCATTTGTTATCGAATCTACTTAAAGCCAGATCGTCACATTGGCCGCTCTTCTCTCTGAAACGGTTGTACTTATCGTCTGCAAAGCTATGTCGCGTGCTGCGGTATGCGGAGACAGTAAAAGCACCGTAGTAGAACATAGATGAAGCTTCTAAGTTGATGTAATAGCCAGTAAGAAGTAGTACAATTCAAGTTATAGGTATCGATTATTGACTTTTCAGCTGGCTTTGGTACCTTGGACATGAGCTAGGACCTTAAGATTCTGCATGAAAGGAGGACTAGCAGCCGAGTTTCACGGGAGAATGTGAAAAATGTTCATATGTAGTTAAAACCTGAGACATCCGTCCGTTTACGTCATTTGTTATCGAATCTACTTAAAGCCAGATCGTCACATTGGCCGCTCTTCTCTCTGAAACGGTTGTACTTATCGTCTGCAAAGCTATGTCGCGTGCTGCGGTATTCTGAGACACTAAAAGCACCATAGTAGAACACAGATAAAGCTTCTAAGTTGATGTAATAGCCAGTAAGAAGTAGTACAATTCAAGTTTTAGGTATCGAATATTGACTTTTTAGCTGGCTTTGGTGCCTTGGACATGAGCTAGGACCTTACGATTCTGCATGAAAGGACGACTACCAGCCAAGTTGCACGGGAGAATGTGAATAGTGTTCATATGTAGTGAAAACCTGAGAAATCGGTCCGTTTTCGTCATTTGTTATCGAATCGACTTCAAGCCAGATCGTCATATTGGCCGCTCTTCTCTCTGAAACGGTAGTACTTATCGTCTGCAAAATTATGTCGCGTGCTGCGGTATGCGGAGACACTAAAAGCACCATAGTAGAACACAGATGAAGCTTCTAAGTTGATGTAATAGCCAGTAAGTAGTAGTACAATTCAAGTTTTAGGTATCGATTATTGACTTTTCAGCTGGCTTTGGTGCCTTGGACATGAGCTAAGATCTTAAGCTTCTGCATGAAAGGAGGATTAGCAGCGGAGTTTCACGGGAGAATATGAAAAGTGTTCACATGTAGTAAAAACCTAGAAATCCGTCCGTTTTCGTCATTTGTTATCAAATCTTCTTAAAGCCAGATCGTCACGTTGGCTGCTCTTCTCTCTGAAACGGTTGTACTTATCGTCTGCAAAGCTATGTCGCGTGCTGCGGTATTCTGAGACACTAAAAGCACCATAGTAGAACACAGATAAAGCTTCTAAGTTGATGTAATAGCCAGTAAGAAGTAGTACAATTCAAGTTTTAGGTATCGATTATTGACTTTTTAGCTGGCTTTGGTGCCTTGGACATGAGCTAGGACCTTATGATTCTGCATGAAAGGAGGACTAGCAGCCGATTTGCACGGGAGAATGTGAAAAGTGTTCATATGTAGTAAAAACCTGAGAAATCCGTCCGTTTTCGTCATTTGTTATCGAATCTACTTAAAGCCAGATCGTCACATTGGCCGCTCTTCTCTCTGAAACGGTTGTACTTATCGTCTGCAAAACTATGTCGCGTGCTGCGGTATGCGGAGACACTAAAAGCATCATAGTAGAACACAGATGAAGCTTCTAAGTTGATGTAATAGCCAGTAAGAAGTAGTACAACTCAAGTTTTAGGTATCGATTATTGACTTTTAGCTGGCTTTGGTGCCTTGGACATGAGCTAGGACCTTAAGATTCTGCATGTAAGGAGGACTAGCAGCCGAGTTGCACGGGAGAATGTGAAAAGTGTTCATATGTAGTAAAAACCTGAGAAATCCGTCCGTTTTCGTCATTTGTTATCGAATCTACTTAAACCAGATCGTCACATTGGCCGCTCTTCTCTCTGAAACGGTTGTACTTATCGTCTGCAAAACTATGTCGCGAGCTGCGGTATGCTGAGACACTAAGAGCACCATAGCAGAACACAGGTGAAGCTTCTAAGTTGATGTAATAGCCAGTAAGAAGTAGTACAATTCAAGTTTTAGGTATCGATTATTGACTTTTTAGCTGGCTTTGGTGCCTTGGACATGAGCTAGGACCTTAAGATTCTGCATGAAAGGAGGACGAGGAGCCAAGGTGCACGGGAGAATGTGAGAAGTGTTCATATGTAGTAAAAACCTGAGAAATCCGTCCGTTTTCGTCATTTGTTATCGAATCGACTTAAAGCAGATCGTCTCATTGGCCGCTCTTCTCTCTGAAACGGTTGTACTTATCGTCTGCAAAGCTATGTCGCGTGCTGGGGTATGCGGAGACACTAAAATCACCATAGTAGAACACAGATGAAGCTTATAAGTTGATGTAATAGCCAGTAAGAAGTAGTACAATTCAAGTTATAGGTATCGATTATTGACTTTTTAGCTGGCTTTGGTGCCTTGGACATGAGCTAGGACCTTAAGCTTCTGCATGAAAGGAGGATTAGCAGCGGAGTTGCACGGGAGAATATGAAAAGTGTTCATATGTAGTAAAAACCTAGAAATCCGTCCGTTTTCGTCATTTGTTATCGAATCTTCTTAAAGCCAGATCGTCACATTGGCCGCTCTTCTCTCTGAAACGGTTGTACTTATCGTCTGCAAAGCTATGTCGCGTGCTGCGGTATTCTGAGACACTAAAAGCACCATAGTAGAACACAGATAAAGCTTCTAAGTTGATGTAATAGCCAGTAAGAAGTAGTACAATTCAAGTTTTAGGTATCGATTATTGACTTTTTAGCTGGCTTTGGTGCCTTGGACATGAGCTAGGACCTTATGATTCTGCATGAAAGGAGGACTAGCAGCCGATTTGCACGGGAGAATGTGGAAAGTGTTCATATGTAGTAAAAACCTGAGAAATCCGTCCGTTTTCGTCATTTGTTATCGAATCGACGTAAAGCCAGATCGTCACATTGACCGCTCTTCTCTCTGAAACGCTTGTACTTATCGTCTGCAAAGCTATGTCGCGTGCTGCGGTATGCGGAGACACTAAAAGCACCATAGTAGAACACAGATGAAGCTTCTAAGTTGATGTAATAGCCAGTAAGTAGTAGTACAACTCAAGTTTTAGGTATCGATTATTGACTTTTTAGCTGGCTTGGTGCCTTGGACATGAGCTAGGACCTTAAGATTCTGCATGTAAGGAGGACTAGCAGCCGAGTTGCATGGGAGAATGTGAAAAGTGTTCATATGTAGTGAAAAGCTGAGAAATCCGTCCGTTTTCCTCATTTGTTATCGAATCGACTTAAAGCCAGATCATCACATTGGCCGCTGTTCTCTCTGAAAAAGTTGTACTTATCGTCTGCAAAGCTATGTCGCGTGCTGCGGTATGCGGACACACTAAAAGCACCATAGTAGAACACAGATGAAGCTTCTAAGTTGATGTAATAGCCAGTAAGAAGTAGTACAATTCAAGTTTTAGGTATTGAATATTGACTTTTTAGCTGGCTTTGGTGCCTTTGACATGATCTAGGACCTTAAGATTCTGCATGAAACGAGGACGAGGAGCCACGTTGCACGGGAGAATGTGAAAAGTGTTCATATGTAGTAAAAACCTGAGAAATCCGTCCGTTTTCGTCACTTGTTATCGAATCGACTTAAAGCAGATCGTCTCATTGGCCGCTCTTCTCTCTGAAACGGTTGTACTTATCGTCTGCAAAGCTATGTCGCGTGCTGGGGTATGCGGAGACACTAAAAGCACCATAGTAGAACACAGATGAAGCTTATAAGTTGATGTAATAGCCAGTAAGAAGAAGTACAATTCAAGTTTTAGTATCGATTATTGACTTTTCAGCTGGCTTTGGTACCTTGGACATGAGCTAGGACCTTAAGATTCTGCATGAAAGGAGGACTAGCAGCCGAGTTTCACGGGAGAATGTGAAAAATGTTCATATGTAGTAAAAACCTGAGACATCCGTCCTTTTACGTCATTTGTTATCGAATCTACTTAAAGCCAGATCGTCACATTGGCCGCTCTTCTCTCTGAAACGGTTGTACTTATCGTCTGCAAAGCTATGTCGCGTGCTGCGGTATGCGGAGACAGTAAAAGCACCGTAGTAGAACATAGATGAAGCTTCTAAGTTGATGTAATAGCCAGTAAGAAGTAGTACAATTCAAGTTATAGGTATCGATTATTGACTTTTCAGCTGGCTTTGGTACCTTGGACATGAGCTAGGACCTTAAGATTCTGCATGAAAGGAGGACTAGCAGCCGAGTTTCACGGGAGAATGTGAAAAATGTTCATATGTAGTATAAACCTGAGACATCCGTCCGTTTACGTCATTTGTTATCGAATCTACTTAAAGCCAGATCGTCACATTGGCCGCTCTTCTCTCTGAAACGGTTGTACTTATCGTCTGCAAAGCTATGTCGCGTGCTGCGTTATGCGGAGACAGTAAAAGCACCGTAGTAGAACACAGATGAAGCTTCTAAGTTGATGTAATAGCCAGTAAGAAGTAGTACAATTCAAGTTATAGGTATTGATTATTGACTTTTTAGCTGGCTTTGGTGCCTTGGACATGAGCTAGGACCTTAAGCTTCTGCATGAAAGGAGGATTAGCAGCGGAGTTGCACGGGAGAATATGAAAAGTGTTCATATGTAGTAAAAACCTAGAAATCCGTCCGTTTTCGTCATTTGTTATCTAATCTTCTTAAAGCCAGATCGTCACATTGGCCGCTCTTCTCTCTGAAACGGTTGTACTTATCGTCTGCAAAGCTATGTCGCGTGCTGCGGTATGCGGAGACAGTAAAAGCACCATAGTAAACCACAGATGAAGCTTTTATGTTGATGTAATAGCCAGGAAGAAGTAGTACAATTCAAGTTTTAGGTATCGATTATTGACTTTCTAGCTGGCTTTGGTGCCTTGGACATGAGCTAGGACCTTATGATTCTGCATGAAAGGAGGACTAGCAGCCGATTTGCACGGGAGAATGTGAAAAGTGTTCATATGTAGTAAAAACCTGAGAAATCCGTCCGTTTTCGTCATTTGTTATCGAATCGACGTAAAGCCAGATCGTCACATTGGCCGCTCTTCTCTCTGAAACGCTTCTACTTATCGTCTGCAAAGCAATGTCGCGTGCAGCGGTATGCGGAGACACTAAAAGCATCATAGTAGAACACAGATGAAGCTTCTAAGTTGATGTAATAGCCAGTAAGAAGTAGTACAACTCAAGTTTTAGGTATCGATTATTGACTTTTTAGCTGGCTTTGGTGCCTTGGCCATGAGCTAGGACCTTACGATTCTGCATGTAAAGAGGACTAGCAGCCGAGTTGCACGGGAGAATGTGAAAAGTGTTCATATGTAGTAAAAACCTGAGAAATCCGTCCGTTTTCGTCATTTGTTATCGAATCTACTTAAAGCCAGATCGTCACATTGGGGGCTCTTCTCTCTGAAACGGTTGTACTTATCGTCTGCAAAGCTATGTCGCGTGCTGCAGTATGCTGAGACACTAAAAGCACTATAGTAGAACACAGATGAAGCTTCTAAGTTGATGTAATAGCCAGGAAGAAGTAGTACAATACAAGTTTTAGGTATCGATTATTGACTTTTTAGCTGGCTTTGGTGCCTTGGACATGAGCTAGGACCTTATGATTCTACATGAAAGGAGAACTAGCAGCCGATTTGCACGGGAGAATGTGAAAAGTGTTCATATGTAGTAAAAACCTGAGAAATCCGTCGGTTTCGTCATTTGTTATTGCATCGACTTAAAGCTAGATCGTCACATTGGCCGCTCTTCTCTCTGAAACGGTAGTACTTATCGATTGCAAAGCCATGTCGCGTGCTGCGGTATGTGGACACACTAAAAGCACCATAGTAGAACACAGATGAAGCTTCTAAGTTGATGTAATAGCCAGTAAGAAGTAGTACAATTCAAGTTTTAGGTATCGATTATTGACTTTTTAGCTGGCTTTGGTGACTTGGACATGAGCTAGGACCTTAAGATTCTGCATGAAAGGAGGACTAGCAGCCGAGTTGCACGGGAAAATGTGAAAAGTGTTCATACGTAGTAAAAACCTGAGAAATCCGTCCGTTTTCGTCATTTGTTATCGAATCGACTTCAAGCCAGATCGTCGCATTGGCCGCTCTTCTCTCTGAAAAAGTTGTACTTATCGTCAGCAAAGCTATGTCGCGTGCTGCGGTATGCGGACACACTAAAAGCACCATAGTAGAACACAGATGAAGCTTCTAAGTTGATGTAATAGCCAGTAAGAAGTAGTAAATTAAAGTTTTAGGTATCGGTTATTCACTTTTTACCCTTCTTTGGTGCTTTGGACATGAGCTAGGAAATTAAGATTTTGCATGAAGGAGGACTAGCAGCCGAGTTGCACGGGAGAATGTGAAAAGTGTTCATATGTAGTAAAAACCTGAGAAATCCGTCCGTTTTCGTCATTTGTTATCCAATCGACTTAAAGCCAGATCGTCACATTGGCCGCTCTTCTCTCTGAAACGGTTGTACTTATCGTCTGCAAAGCTATGTCGCGTGCTGCGGCATGCTGAGACACTAAAAGCACCATAGCAGAACACAGATGAAGCTTCTAAGTTGATGTAATAGCCAGTAAGAAGTAGTACAATTCAAGTTTTAGGTACTGAATATTGACTTTTTAGCTGGCTTTGGTGCCTTGGACTTGAGCTAGGACCTTAAGATTCTGCATGAAAGGAGGACTAGCAGCCGAGTTGCTCAGGAGAATGTGAAAAGTGTTCATATGTAGTAAAATCCTGAGAAATCCGTCCGTTTTCGTCATTTGTTATCGAATCGACTTAAAGCCAGATCGTCACATTGGCCGCTCTTCTCTCTGAAACGGTTGTACTTATCGTCTGCAAACCTATGTCGCGTGCTGCGGTATGCGGAGACACTAAAAGCACCATAGTAGAACACAGATGAAGCTTCTAAGTTGATGTAATAGCCAGTAAGAAGTAGTACAATTCAAGTTTTAGGTATCGATTATTGACTTTTTAGCTGGCTTTGGTGCCTTGGACATGAGCTAGGAACTTAACATTCTGCATGAAAGGAGGACTAGCAGCCGATTTGCACGGGATAATGTGAAAAGTCTTCACATGTAGTAAAAACCCGAGAAATCCGTCCGTATTCGTCATTTGTTATCGAATCGACTTAAAGCCAGATCGTCACATTGGCCGCTCTTCTCTCTGAAACGGTTGTACTTATCGATTGCAAAACTATGTCGCGTGCTGCGGTATGCGGAGACAGTAAAAGCACCATAGTAGAACACAGATGAAGCTTCTAAGTTGATGTAATAGCCAGTAAGAAGTAGTACAATTCAAGTTTTACGTATCGATTATTGACTTTTTAGCTGGCTTTGGTGCCTTGGACATGAGCTAGGACCTTAAGATTCTGCATGAATGGAGGACTAGCAGCCGAGTTTCACGGGAGAATGTGAAAAGTGTTCATACGTAGTAAAAACCTGAGAAATCCGTCCGTTTTCGTCATTAGTTATCGAATCGACTTCAAGCAGATCGTCACATTGGCCGCTCTTCTCTCTGAAAAAGTTGTACTTATCGTCTGCAAAGCTATGTCGCGTGCTGCGGTATGCGGACACACTAAAAGCACCATAGTAGAACACAGATGAAGCTTCTAAGTTGATGTAATAGCCAGTAAGAAGTAGTACAATTCAAGTTTTAGGTATCGGTTATTGACTTTTTACCCTTCTTTGATGCCTTGGACATGAGCTAGGAAATTAAGATTTAGCATGATGGAGGGCTAGCAGCCGAGTTGCACGGGAGAATGTGAATAGTGTTCATATGTAGTAAATACCTGAGACATCCGTCCGTTTTCGTCATTTGTTATCGAATCGACTTAAAGCCAGATCGTCACATTGGCCTCTCTTCTCTCTGAAACGGTTGTACTTATCGTCTGCAAAGCTATGTCGCGTGCTGCGGCATGCTGAGACAGTAAAAGCACCATAGCAGAACACAGATGAAGCTTCTAAGTTGATGTAATAGCCAGTAAGAAGTAGTACAATTCAAGTTTTAGTTATTGAATATTGACTTTTTAGCTGGCTTTGGTGCCTTGGACTTGAGCTAGGACCTTAAGATTCTGCATGAAAGGAGGACTAGCAGCCGAGTTGCTCAGGAGAATGTGAAAAGTGTTCATATGTAGTAAAAACCTGATAAATCCGTCCGTTTTCGTCATTTGTTATCGAATCGACTTAAAGCCAGATCGTCACATTGGCCGCTCTTCTCTCTGAAACGGTTGTACTTATCGTCTTCAAACCTATGTCGCGTGCTGCGGTATGCGGAGACACTAAAAGCACCATAGTAGAACACAGATGAAGCTTCTAAGTTGATGTAATAGCCAGTAAGAAGTAGTACAATTGAAATTTTAGGTATCGCTTATTGACTTTTTAGCTGGCTTTGGTGCCTTGGACATGAGCTAGGACCTTAAGATTCTGCATGAAAGGAGGACTAGCAGCCGAGTTGCACGGGAGAATGTGAAAAGTGTTTATATGTAGTAAAAACCTGAGAAATCCGTCCGTTTTCGTCATTTGTTATCGAATCGACTTAAAGCCAGATCGTCACATTTTCCGCTCTTCTCTCTGAAACACTTGTACTTATCGTCTGCAAAGCTATGTCGCGTGCTGCGGTATGCGGAGACACTAAAAGCACCATAGTAGAACACAGATGAAGCTTCTAAGTTGATGTAATAGCCAGTAAGAAGTAGTACAATTCAAGTTTTAGGTATCGATTATTGACTTTTTAGCTGGCTTTGGTGCCTTGGACATGAGCTAGGACCTTAAGATTCTGCATGAAAGGAGGACTAGCAGCCGAGTTGCACGGGAAAATGTGAAAAGTGCTCATACGTAGTAAAAACCAGAGAAATCCGTCCGTTTTCGTTATTTGTTATCGAATCGACTTCAAGCCAGATCGTCGCATTGGCCGCTCTTCTGTCTGAAAAAGTTGTACTTATCGTCTGCAAAGCTATGTCGCGTGCTGCGGTATGCGGACCCACTAAAAGCACCATAATAGAACACAGATGAAGCTTCTAAGTTGATGTAATAGCCAGTAAGAAGTAGTAAATTAAAGTTTTAGGTATCGGTTATTGACTTTTTACCCTTCTTTGGTGCTTTGGACATGAGCTAGGAAATTAAGATTTTGCATGAAGGAGGACTAGCAGCCGAGTTGCACGGGAGAATGTGAAAAGTGTTCATATGTAGTAAAAACCTGAGAAATCCGTCCGTTTTCGTCATTTGTTATCCAATCGACTTAAAGCCAGATCGTCACATTGGCCGCTCTTCTCTCTGAAACGGTTGTACTTATCGTCTGCAAAGCTATGTCGCGTGCTGCGGCATGCTGAGACACTAAAAGCACCATAGCAGAACACAGATGAAGCTTCTAAGTTGATGTAATAGCCAGTAAGAAGTAGTACAATTCAAGTTTTAGGTATTGAATATTGACTTTTTAGCTGGCTTTGGTGCCTTGGACTTGAGCTAGGACCTTAAGATTCTGCATGAAAGGAGGACTAGCAGCCGAGTTGCTCAGGAGAATGTGAAAAGTGTTCATATGTAGTAAAAACCTGAGAAATCGGTCCGTTTTCGTCATTTGTTATCGAATCGACTTAAAGCCAGTTCTTCACATTGGCCGCTCTTCTCTCTGAAACGGTTGTACTTATCGTCTGCAAACCTATGTCGCGTGCTGCGGTATGCGGAGACACTAAAAGCACCATAGTAGAACACAGATGAAGCTTCTAAGTTGATGTAATAGCCAGTAAGAAGTAGTACAATTCAAATTTTAGGTATCGTTTATTGACTTTTTAGCTGGCTTTGGTGCCTTGGACATGAGCTAGGTCCTTAAGATTCTGCATGAAAGGAGGACTAGCAGCCGAGTTGCACGGGAGAATGTGAAAAGTGTTCATATGTAGTAAAAACCTGAGAAATCCGTCCGTTTTCGTCATTTGTTATCGAATCGACTTAAAGCCAGATCGTCACATTTTCCGCTCTTCTCTCTGAAACACTTGTACTTATCGTCTGCAAAGCTATGTCGCGTGCTGCGGTATGCGGAGACACTAAAAGCACCATAGTAGAACACAGATGAAGCTTCTAAGTTGATGTAATAGCCAGTAAGAAGTAGTACAATTCAAGTTTTAGGTATCGATTATTGACTTTTTAGCTGGCTTTGGTGCCTTGGACATGAGCTAGGAACTTAACATTCTGCATGAAAGGAGGACTAGCAGCCGATTTGCACGGGATAATGTGAAAAGTCTTCACATGTAGTAAAAACCCGAGAAATCCGTCCGTATTCGTCATTTGTTATCGAATCGACTTAAAGCCAGATCGTCACATTGGCCGCTCTTCTCTCTGAAACGGTTGTACTTATCGATTGCAAAACTATGTCGCGTGCTGCGGTATGCGGAGACAGTAAAAGCACCATAGTAGAACACAGATGAAGCTTCTAAGTTGATGTAATGGCCAGTAAGAAGTAGTACAATTCAAGTTTTAGGTATCGATTATTGACTTTTTAGCTGGCTTTGGTGCCTTGGACATGAGCTAGGACCTTAAGATTCTGCATGAAAGGAGGACTAGCAGCCGAGTTTCACGGGAGAATGTGAAAAGTGTTCATACGTAGTAAAAACCTGAGAAATCCATCCGTTTTCGTCATTAGTTATCGAATCGACTTCAAGCCAGATCGTCACATTGGCCGCTCTTCTCTCTGAAAAAGTTGTACTTATCGTCTGCAAAGCTATGTCGCGTGCTGCGGTATGCGGACACACTAAAAGCACCATAGTAGAACACAGATGAAGCTTCTAAGTTGATGTAATAGCCAGTAAGAAGTAGTACAATTCAAGTTTTAGGTATCGGTTATTGACTTTTTACCCTTCTTTGATGCCTTGGACATGAGCTAGGAAATTAAGATTTTGCATGAAGGAGGACTAGCAGCCGAGTTGCACGGGAGAATGTGAATAGTGTTCATATGTAGTAAAAACCTGAGACATCCGTCCGTTTTCGTCATTTGTTATCGAATCGACTTAAAGCCAGATCGTCACATTGGCCGCTCTTCTCTCTGAAACGTTTGTACTTATCGTCTGCAAAGCTATGTGGCGTTCTGCGGTATGCGGAGACAGTAAAAGCACCATAGTAGAACACAGATGATGCTTCTAAGTTGATGTAATAGCCAGTAAGATATAGTACAATTCAAGTTTTAGGTATCGATTATTGACTTTTTAGCTGGCTTTGGTGCCTTGGACATGAGCTAGGACCTTAAGATTCTGCATGAAAGGAGGACTAGCAGCCGAGTTGCACGGGAGAATGTGAAAAGTGTTCATATTTAGTAAAAACCTGAGAAATCCGTCCGTTTTCGTCATTTGTTATCGAATCGACTTAAAGCCAGATCGTCACATTGGCCGCTCTTCTCTCCAAAACACTTGTACTTATCGTCTGCAAAGCTATGTCGCGTGCTACGGTATGCTGATACAGTAAAAGCACCATAGTAGAACACAGATGAAGCTTATATGTTGATGTAATAGACAGGAAGAAGTAGTACAATTCAATATTTAGGCATCGATTAATGACCTTTTAGCTGGCTTTGGTGCCTTGGATATGAGCTAGGAACTTAACATTCTGCATGAAAATAGGAACAGCAGCCGAGTTGCACGGGAGAATGTGAAAAGTGTTCATATGTAGTGAAAACCTGAGAAATCCGTCCGTTTTCGTCATTTGTTATCGAATCGACTTAAAGCCAGATCGTCACATTTGCCGCTCTTCTCTCTGAAACGCTCGTAGTTATCGTATGCAAAGCTATGTCGCGTGCTGCGGTACGCGGAGACACTAAAAGCACCATAGTAGAACACAGATGAAGCTTCTAAGTTGATGTAATACAAAGGAAGAAGTAGTACAATTCAAGTTTTAGGTATCGATTATTGAATTTTTAGCTGGCTTTGGTGCCTTGGACATGAGCTAGGACCTTAACATTCTGCATGAAAGGAGGACTAGCAGCCGATTTGCACGGGAGAATGTGAAAAGTCTTCACATGTAGTAAAAACCCGAGAAATCCGTCCGTATTCGTCATTTGTTATCGAATCGACTTAAAGCCAGATCGTCACATTGGCCGCTCTTCTCTCTGAAACGGTTGTACTTATCGATTGCAAAACTATGTCGCGTGCTGCGGTATGCGGAGACACTAAAAGCACCATAGTAGAACACAGATGAAGCTTCTAAGTTGATGTAATAGCCAGTAAGAAGTAGTACAATTCAAGTTTTAGGTATTGAATATTGAATTTTTAGCTGGCTTTGGTGCCTTGGACATGAGCTAGGACCTTAATATTCTGCATGAAAGGAGGACTAGCATCCGAGTTGCACGGGAGAATGTGAAAAGTGTTCAAATGTAGTAAAAACCTGAGAAATCCGTCCGTTTTCGTCATTTGTTATCGAATCGACTTAAAGCCAGATCGTCACATTGGCCGCTCTTCTCTCTGAAACGGTTGTACTTATCGTCTGCAAAGCTATGTCGCGTGCTGCGGTATGCGGAGAGACTAAAAGCACCATAGTAGAACACAGATGAAGCTTCTAAGTTGATGTAATAGCCAGTAAGAAGTAGTACAATTCAAGTTTTAGGTATCGATTATTGACTTTTTAGTTATCTTTGGTGCCTTGCACATGAGCTAGGACCTTAAGATTCTGCATGAACGGAGATTAGCGGCGGAGTTGCACGGGAGAATGTGAAAAGTGTTCATATGTAGTAAAAACCTGAGACATCCGTCCGTTTTCGTCATTTGTTATCGAATCGACTTAAAGCCAGATCGTCACATTGGCCGCTCTTCTCTCTGAAACACTTGTACTTATCGTCTGCAAAGCTATGTCGCGTGCTGCGGTATGCTGAGACACTAAAAGCACCATAGTAGAACACAGATCATGCTTCTAAGTTGATGTAATAGCCAGTAAGAAGTAGTACAGTTCAAGTTTTAGGTATTGAATATTGAATTTTTAGCTGGCTTTGGTGCTTGGACATGAGCTAGGACCTTAATATTCTGCATGAAAGGGGGACTAGCAGCCGAGTTGCACGGGAGAATCTGAAAAGTCTTCAAATGTAGTAAAAACCTGAGAAATACGTCCGTTTTCGTCATTTGTTATCGAATCGACTTAAAGCCAGATCGTCACATTGGCCGCACTTCTCTCTGAAACGGTTGTACTTATCGATTGCAAAGCTATGTCGCGTGCTGCGGTATGCGGAGACACTAAAAGCACCATAGTAGAACACAGATGAAGCTTCTAAGTTGATGTAATAGCCAGAAAGAAGTAGTACAATTCAAGTTTTAGGTATTCAATATTGAATTATTAGCTGGCTTTGGTGCCTTGGACATGACCTAGGACTTTAGGATTCTGCATGAATGGAGGATTAGCAGCGGAGTTGCACGGGAGAATATGAAAAGTGTTCATATGTTGTAAAAACCTGAGAAATCCGTCCGTTTTCGTCATTTGTTATCGAATCGACTTAAAGCCAGATCGTCACATTGGCCGCTCTTCTCTCTGAAACGGTTGTACTTATCGATTGCAAAGCTATGTCGCTTGCTGCGGTATGCGGAGACACTAAAAGCACCATAGCAGAACACAGATGAAGCTTCTAAGTTGATGTAATAGCCAGTAAGAAGTAGTACAATTCAAATTTTAGGTATTCAATATTGATTTTTTAGCTGGCTTTGGTGCCTTGGACATGAGCTAGGACCTTAAGATTCTGCATGAAAGGAGGACTAGCAGCCCTGTTGCACGGGAGAATGTGAAAAGTGTCCATATGTAGTAAAAACCTGAGATATCGGTCCGTTTTCGTCATTTGTTATCGAATCGACTTAAAGCCAGATCGTCACATTGGCCGCTCTTCTCTCTGAAACGGTTGTACTTATCGTCTGCAAAGCTATGTCGCGTGCTGCGGTATGTGGAGACACTAAAATCAGCATAGTAGAACACAGATGAAGCTTCTAAGTTGATGTAAAAGAAAGGAAGAAGTAGTACAATTCAAGTTTTAGGTATTAATTACTGACTTTTTAGCAGACTTTGGTGCCTTGGACATGAGCTACGACCTTAACATTCTGCATGAAAGGAGGACTAGCAGCCGATTTGCACGAGAGAATGTGAAAAGTCTTCACATGTAGTAAAAACCCGAGAAATCTGTCCGTTTTCGTCATTTGTTATCGAATCGACTTAAAGCCAGATCGTCACATTGGCCGCTCTTCTCTCTGAAACGGTTGTACTTATCGTCTGCAAAGGTATGTCGTGTGCTGCGGTATGCGGAGACACTAAAATCACCATAGTAGAACACAGATGAAGCTTCTAAGTTGATGTAATAGCCAGTAAGAAGTAGTACAATTCAAGTTTTAGGTATCGGTTATTGACTTTTTAGCTATCTTTGGTGCCTTGGACATGAGCTAGGCCCTTAAGATTCTGCATGAAAGGAGGATTAGCAGCGGAGTTGCACGGGAGAATATGAAAAGTGTTCATATGTAGTAAAAACCTGAGAAATCCGTCCGTTTTCGTAATTAGTTATCGAATCAACTTAAAGCTAGATCGTCACATTGGCCGCTCTTCTCTCTGAAACGGTTGTACTTATCGTCTGCAAAGCTATTTCGCGTGCTGCGGTATGCTGAGACACTATGAGCACCATAGTAGAACACAGATGAAGCTTTTAAGTTGATGTAATTTCCAGTAAGAAGTAGTACAATTCAAGTTTTAGGTATTCAATATTGAATTTTTAACTGGCTTTGGTGCCTTGGACATGAGCTAGGACCTTAAGATTCTGCATGAAAGGAGGACTAGCAGCCCTGTTGCATGGGAGAATGTGAAAAGTGTTCATATGTAGTAAAAACCTGAGAAATCCGTCCGTTTTCGTCATTTGTTATCGAATCGACTTAAAGCCAGATCTTCACATTGGCCGCTCTTCTCTCTGAAACGGTTGTACTTATCGTCTGCAAAGCTATGTCGCGTGCTGCGGTATGCGGAGACAGTAAAAGCACCATAGTAGAACACAGATGAAGCTTCTAAGTTGATGTAATAGCCAGTAAGATATAGTACAATTCAAGTTTTAGGTATCGATTATTGACTTTGTAGCTGGCATTGGTGCTTTGGACATGAGCTAGGACCTTAACATTCTGCATGAAAGGAGGACTAGCAGCCGATTTGCACGGGAGAATGTGAGAAGTCTTCATATGTAGTAAAAACCCGAGAAATCCGTCCGTTTTCGTCATTTGTTATCAAATCGACGTAAAGCCAGATCGTCACATTGGCCGCTCTTCTCTCTGAAACGGTTGTACTTATCGATTGCAAAGCTATGTCTCGTGCTGCGGTATGCGGAGACACTAAAAGCACCATAGTAGAACACAGATGAAGCTTCTAAGTTGATGTAATAGCCAGTAAGAAGTAGTACAATTCAAGTTATAGGTATCGATTATTGACTTTTTAGCTATCTTTGGTGCCTTGGACATGAGCTAGGAACTTAAGATTCTGCATGAACGGAGGATTAGCAGCGGAGTTGCACGGGAGAATGTGAAAAGTGTTCATATGTAGTAAAAACCTGAGACACCCGTCCGTTTTCGTCATTAGTTATCGAATCGACTTAAAGCCAGATCGTCACATTGGCCGCTCTTCTCTCTGAAACGGTGGTACTTATCGTCTGCAAAGCTATGTCGCGTGCTGCGGTATGCTTAGACAATAAAAGCACCATAGTAGAACACAGATCAAGCTTCTAAGTTGATGTTATAGCCAGTAAGAAGTTGTACAATTCAAGTTTTAGGTAATGAATATTGAATTTTTAGCTGGGTTTGGTGCCTTGGACATGAGCCAGGACCTTAATATTCTGCATGAAAGTAGGACTAGCAGCCGAGTTGCACGGGAGAATGTGAAAAGTCTTCAAATGTAGTAAAAACCTGAGAAATCCGTCCGTTTTCGTCATTTGTTATCGAATCGACTTAAAGCCAGATCGTCACATTGGCCGCTCTTATCTCTGAAACGGTGGTACTTATCGTCTGCAAAGCTATGTCGCGTGCTGCGGTATGCGGAGACACTAAAAGCACCATAGTAGAACACAGATGAAGATTCTAAGTTGATGTAATAGCCAGTAAGAAGTAGTACAATTCAAGTTTTAGGTATCGATTATTGACTTTTTAGCTGGCTTTGGTGCCTTGGACATGAGCTACGACCTTAAGATTCTGCATGAAAGGAGGACTAGCAGCCGAGGTGAACGGGAGAATGTGGAAAGTGTTCATATGTAGTAAAAACCTGAGAAATCCGTCCGTTTTCGTCATTTGTTATCGAATCGATTTCAAGCCAGATCGTCACATTGGCCGCTCTTCTCTGTGAAAAATTTGTACGTATCGTCAGCAAAGCTATGTCGCGTGCTGCGGTATGCGGAAACACTAAAAACACCATAGTAGAACACAGTCGAAGCTTCTATGTTGATGTAATAGCCAGTAAGAAGTAGTACAATTCAAGTTTTAGGTATCGATTATTGACTTTTTAGCTATCTTTGGTGCCTTGGACATGAGCTAGGACCTTAAGATTCTGCATGAACGGAGGATTAGCAGCGGAGTTGCACGGGAGAATGTGAAAAGTGTTCATATGTAGTAAAAACCTGAGACACCCGTCCGTTTTCGTCATTTGTTATCGAATCGACATAAAGCCAGATCGTCACATTGGCCGCTCTTCTCTCTGAAACGGTTGTACTTATCGTCTGCAAAGCTATGTCGCGTGCTGCGGTATGCGGAGACACTAAAATCACGATAGTAGAACACAGATGAAGCTTCTAAGTTGATGTAATAGCCAGTAAGAAGTAGTACAATTCAAGTTTTAGGTATCAATTACTGACTTTTTAGCTGACTTTGGTGCCTTGGACATGAGCTAGGACCTTAACATTCTCCATGAAAGGAGGACTAGCAGCGGAGTTGCACGGGAGAATGTGAAAAGTGTTCATATGTAGTAAAAACCTGAGACACCCGTCCGTTTTCGTCATTTGTTATCGAATCGACTTAAAGCCAGATCGTCACATTGGCCGCTCTTCTCTCTGAAACGGTGGTACTTATCGTCTGCAAAGCTATGTCGCGTGCTGCGGTATGCTTAGACAATAAAAGCACCATAGTAGAACACAGATCAAGCTTCTAAGTTGATGTTATAGCCAGTAAGAAGTTGTACAATTCAAGTTTTAGGTATTGAATATTGAATTTTTAGCTGGCTTTGGTGCCTTGGACATGAGCCAGGACCTTAATATTCTGCATGAAAGTAGGACTAGCAGCCGAGTTGCACGGGAGAATGTGAAAAGTCTTCAAATGTAGTAAAAACCTGAGAAATCCGTCCGTTTTCGTCATTTTTTATCGAATCGACTTAAAGCCAGATCGTCACATTGGCCGCTCTTATCTCTGAAACGGTGGTACTTATCGTCTGCAAAGCTATGTCGCGTGCTGCGGTATGCGGAGACACTAAAAGCACCATAGTAGAACACAGATGAAGCTTCTAAGTTGATGTAATAGCCAGTAAGAAGTAGTACAATTCAAGTTTTAGGTATCGATTATTGACTTTTTAGCTGGCTTTGGTGCCTTGGACATGAGCTACGACCTTAAGATTCTGCATGAAAGGAGGACTAGCAGCCGAGGTGAACGGGAGAATGTGAAAAGTGTTCATATGTAGTAAAAACCTGAGAAATCCGTCCGTTTTCGTCATTTGTTATCGAATCGATTTCAAGCCAGATCGTCACATTGGCCGCTCTTCTCTCTGAAAAATTTGTACGTATCGTCAGCAAAGCTATGTCGCGTGCTGCGGTATGCGGAAACACTAAAAACACCATAGTAGAACACAGATGAAGCTTCTATGTTGATGTAATAGCCAGTAAGAGGTAGTACAATTCAAGTTTTAGGTATCGATTATTGACTTTTTAGCTATCTTTGGTTCCTTGGACATGAGCTAGGACCTTAAGATTCTGCATGAACGGAGGATTAGCAGCGGAGTTGCACGGGAGAATGTGAAAAGTGTTCATATGTAGTAAAAACCTGAGACACCCGTCCGTTTTCGTCATTTGTTATCGAATCGACTTAAAGCCAGATCGTCACATTGGCCGCTCTTCTCTCTGAAACGGTTGTACTTATCGTCTGCAAAGCTATGTCGCGTGCTGCGGTATGCGGAGACACTAAAATCACGATAGTAGAACACAGATGAAGCTTCTAAGTTGATGTAATAGCCAGTAAGAAGTAGTACAATTCAAGTTTTAGGTATCAATTACTGACTTTTTAGCTGACTTTGGTGCCTTGGACATGAGCTAGGACCTTAACATTCTGCATGAAAGGAGGACTAGCAGCCGATTTGCACGGGAGAATGTGAAAAGTCTTCACATGTAGTAAAAACCCGAGAAATCCGTCCGTTTTCGTCATTTGTTATCGAATTGACTTAAAGCCAGATCGTCACATTGGCCGCTCTTCTCTCTGAAACGGTTGTACTTATCGTCTGCAAAGCTAAGTCGCGTGCTGCGGTATGCGGAGACACTAAAATCACCATAGTAGAACACAGATGAAGCTTCTAAGTTGATGTAATAGCCAGTAAGAAGTAGTACAATTCAAGTTATAGGTATCGATTATTGACTTTTTAGCTATCTTTGGTGCCTTGGACATGAGCTAGGAACTTAAGATTCTGCATGAAAGGAGGACTAGCAGCGGAGTTGCACGGGAGAATGTGAAAAGTGTTCATATGTAGTAAAAACCTGAGACACCCGTCCGTTTTCGTCATTTGTTATCGAATCGACTTAAAGCCAGATCGTCACATTGGCCGCTCTTCTCTCTGAAACGGTGGTACTTATCGTCTGCAAAGCTATGTCGCGTGCTGCGGTATGCTTAGACACTAAAAGCACCATAGTAGAACACAGATCAAGCTTCTAAGTTGATGTAATAGCCAGTAAGAAGTTGTACAATTCAAGTTTTAGGTATTGAATATTGAATTTTTAGCTGGCTGTGGTGCCTTGGACATGAGCTACGACCTTAAGATTCTGCATGAAAGTAGGACTAGCAACCGAGTTGCACGGGAGAATGTGAAAAGTCTTCAAATGTAGTAAAAACCTGAGAAATCGGTCCGTTTTCGTCATTTGTTATCGAATCGACTTAAGGGCAGATCGTCACATTGGCCGCTCTTCTCTCTGAAACGGTTGTACTTATCGTCTGCAAAGCTATGTAGCGTGCTGCGGTATGCGGAGACACTAAAATCACGATAGTAGAACACAGATGAAGCTTCTAAGTTGATGTAATAGCCAGTAAGAAGTAGTACAATTCAAGTTTTAGGTATCAATTACTGACTTTTTAGCTGACTTTGGTGCCTTGGACATGAGCTAGGACCTTAACATTCTGCATGAAAGGAGGACTAGCAGCCGATTTGCACGGGAGAATGTGAAAAGTCTTCACATGTAGTAAAAACCCGAGAAATCCGTCCGTTTTCGTCATTTGTTATCGAATCGACTTAAAGCCAGATCGTCACATTGGCCGCTCTTCTCTCTGAAACGGTTGTACTTATCGTCTGCAAAGCTAAGTCGCGTGCTGCGGTATGCGGAGACACTAAAATCACCATAGTAGAACACAGATGAAGCTTCTAAGTTGATGTAATAGCCAGTAAGAAGTAGTACAATTCAAGTTATAGGTATCGATTATTGACTTTTTAGCTATCTTTGGTGCCTTGGACATGAGCTAGGAACTTAAGATTCTGCATGAAAGGAGGACTAGCAGCGGAGTTGCACGGGAGAATGTGAAAAGTGTTCATATGTAGTAAAAACCTGAGACACCCGTCCGTTTTCGTCATTTGTTATCGAATCGACTTAAAGCCAGATCGTCACATTGGCCGCTCTTCTCTCTGAAACGGTGGTACTTATCGTCTGCAAAGCTATGTCGCGTGCTGCGGTATGCTTAGACACTAAAAGCACCATAGTAGAACACAGATCAAGCTTCTAAGTTGATGTAATAGCCAGTAAGAAGTTGTACAATTCAAGTTTTAGGTATTGAATATTGAATTTTTAGCTGGCTGTGGTGCCTTGGACATGAGCCAGGACCTTAATATTCTGCATGAAAGTAGGACTAGCAGCCGAGTTGCACGGGAGAATGTGAAAAGTCTTCAAATGTAGTAAAAACCTGAGAAATACGTCCGTTTTCGTCATTTGTTATCGAATCGACTTAAAGCCAGATCGTCACATTGGCCGCTCTTCTCTCTGAAACGGTTGTACTTATCGATTGCAAAGTTATGTCGCGTGCTGCGGTATGCGGAGACACTAAAAGCACCACAGTAGAACACAGATGAAGCTTCTAAGTTGATGTAATAGCCAGTAAGAAGTAGTACAATTCAAGTCTTAGGTATTCAATATTGAATTTTTAGCTTGCTATGGTGCCTTGGACATGAGCTAGGACGTTAAGATTGTGCATGAAAGGAGGACTAGCAGCCGAGTTGCCCAGGAGAATGTGAAAAGTGTTCATATGTAAAAAAATACCTGAGAAATCCGTCCGTTTTCGTCATTTGTTATCGAATCGACTTAAAGCCAGATCGTCACATTGGCCGCTCTTCTCTCTGAAACGGTTGTACTTATCGTCTGCAAAGCTATGTCGCGTGCTGCGGTATGCGGAGACACTAAAATCACCATAGTAGAACACAGATGAAGCTTCTAAGTTGATGTAATAGCCAGTAAGAAGTAGTACAATTCAAGTTTTAGGTATCGAATATTGACTTTTTAGCTGGCTTTGGTGCCTTGGACATGAGCTAGGACCTTAAGAATCTGCATGAAAGGAGGATTAGCAGCGGAGTTGCACGGGAGAATGTGAAAAGTGTTCATATGTAGTAAAAACCTGAGACATCCGTCCGTTTTCGTCATTTGTTATCTTATCGACTTAAAGCCAGATCGTCACATTGGCCGCTCTTCTCTCTGAAACGGTTGTACTTATCGTCTGCAAAGCTATGTCGCGTGCTGCGGTATGCGGAGACAGTAAAAGTACCATAGTAGAACACAGATGAAGCTTCTAAGTTGATGTAATAGCCAGTAAGAAGTAGTACAATTCAAGTTTTAGGTATTGAATATTGACTTTTTAGCTGGCTTTGGTGCCTTGGACATGAGCTAGGACCTTAAGATTCTGCATGAAAGGAGGACTAGCAGCCGAGTTGCACGGGAGAATGTGAAAAGTTTTCATATGTAGTAAAAACCTGAGAAATCGGTCCGTTTACGTCATTTGTTATGGAACCGACTTAAAGCCAGATCGTCACATTGGCCGCTCTTCTCTCTAAAACGGTTGTACTTATCGTCTGCAAAGCTATGTCGCGTGCTGCGGTATGCGGACACACTAAAAGCACAATAGTAGAACACAGATGAAGCTTCTAAGTTGATGTAATAGCCAGAAAGATATAGTACAATTCAAGTTTTAGGTATCGATTATTTACTTTTTAGCTGGCTTTGGTGCCTTGGACTTGAGCTATACCTTAACATTCTGCATGAAAGGAGGACTAGCAGCCGAGTTGCACGGGAGAATGTGAAAAGTGTTCATATGTAGTAAAAACCTGAGAAATCGGTCCGTTTTCGTCTTTTGTTATCGAACCGACTTAAAGCCAGATCGTCACATTAGCCGCTCATCTCTCTGAAACGGTTGTACTTATCGTCTACAAAGCAATGTCGCGTTCTGCGGTGTGCGGAGACACTAAAATCACCGTAGTAGAACACAGATGAGGCTTCTAAATTGATGTAATAGCCAGTAAGAAGTAGTACAATTAAAGTTTTAGGTATCGATTATTGACTTTTTAGCTGGCTTTGGTGCCTTGGACATGAGCTAGGACCTTAACATTCTGCATGAAAGGACGACTAGCAGCCGAGTTGCACGGGAGAATGTGAAAAGTGTTCATATGTAGTTATAACCTGAGAAATCCGTCCGTTTTCCTCATTTGTTATCGAATCGACATAAAGCCAGATCGTCGCATTAGCCGCACTTCTGTCTGAAACGGTTACATTTATCGTCTGCAAAGCTATATCTCGTGCTGCGGTATGCGGAGACACTAAAAGCACCATCGTAGAACACAGATGAAGCTTCTAAGTTGATGTAATAGCCAGTAAGAAGTAGTAAAATTCGAGTATTAGGTATTGAATATTGAATTTTTTGCCGGATTTTGTGCCTTGGACATGAGCTAGGACCTTAATATTCAGCATGATAGGAGGACTAGCAGCCGAGTTGCACGGGAGAATGTGAAAAGTGTTCAAATGTAGTAAAAACCTGAGAAATCCGTCCGTTTTCGTCATTTGTTATCGAATCGACTTAAAGCCAGATCGTCACATTGGCCGCTCTTCTCTCTGAAACACTTGTACTTATCGTCTGCAAAGCTATGTCGCGTGCTGCGGTATGCTGAGACACTAAAAGCACCATAGTAGAACACAGATCAAGCTTCGAAGATGATGTAATACCCAGTAAGACGTAGTACAATTCAAGTTTTAGGTATCGATTATTGACTTTTTAGCTGGCTTTGGTGCCTTGGACATGAGCTAGGACCTTAACATTCTGCATGATAGGGGGACTAGCAGCCGATTTGCACGGGAGAATGTGTAAAGTGTTCATATGTAGTAAAAACCTGAGAAATCCGTTCGTTTTCGTCATTTGTTATCGAATCGACTTAAAGCCAGATCGTCACATTGGCCGCTATTCTCTCTGAATCGGTTGTTCTTATCGCCTGCAAAGCTATGTCACGTGCTGCGGTATGCGGAGACACTAACATCACCACAGTAGAACAAAGGTGAAGGTTCTAAGTATATGTAATACAAAGGAAGAAGTAGTACAATTCAAGTTTTAGGTATTGAATATTGATCTTTAGCAGGCTTTGGTGCTTTGGACATGAGCTAGGACCTTAAGATTCAGCATGAAAGGAGGACTAGCAGCCGAATTGCACGGGAGAATGTGTAAACTGTTCATATGTAGTAAAAACCTGAGAAATCCGTCCGTTTTCGTCATTTGTTATCGAATCGACTTAAAGCCAGATCGTCACATTGGCCGCTCTTCTCTCTGACACGGTTGTACTAATCGTCTGCAAAACTATGTCGCGTGCTGCGGTATGCGGAGGAACTAAAAGCACCGTAGTAGAACACAGATGAATTTTCTAAGTTGATGTAATAGCCAGTAAGAAGTAGTACAATTCAAGTTTTAGGTATTGATTATGGACTTTTTAGCTGGCTTTGGTGCCTTGGACATGAGCTAGGTCCTTAACATTCTGCATGAAAGGAGGACTAGCAGCCGAGTTGCACGGGAGAATGTGAAAAGTGTTCATATGTAGTAAAAACCTGAGAAATCCGTCCGTTTTCGTCATTTGTTATCGAATCGACTTAAAGCCAGATCGTCACATTGGCCGCTCTCCTCTCTGAATCGGTTGTACTTGTCGTCTGCAAAGCTATGTCACGTGCAGCGGTATGCGGAGACACTAAAATCAGCACAGTAGAACACAGATGAAGCTTCTAAGTTGATGTAATATCCAGTAAGAAGTAGTACAATTCAAATTTTAGGTATCGATTATTGACATTTGAGCTGGCTTTGGTGCCTTGGACATGAGCTAGGACCTTAAGATTCTGCATGAAAGGAGGACTAGCAACCGAGTTGCACGCGAAAATGTGAAAAGTGTTCATATGTAGTAAAAACCTGAGAAATCCGTCCGTTTTCGTCATTTGATATCGAATCGACTTAAAGCCAGATCGTCACATTGGCCGCTCTTCTCTCTGAAACGGTTGTACTTATCGTCTGCAAAGCTATGTCGCGTGCTGCGGTATGCTGAGACACTAAAAGCACCATAGTAGAACACAGTGTGTGTGTGTGTTTGAGGTTTACGGGCGCTAAACAGCGTGGTCATCAGCGCCCATGCGCATAGAAACAGGAACACAGGCGGTGAAGGGACGAAGACGGAGACGCCGAACAAGGAGAACGGCTAAAAGACACAGGCCTGACGCAGTTCCAAATGCGCACATACAGAGGCAAAACAAGAGGAGAAGAAACACACTAAAAAAGGAAAGGAAACACAAGGAAAAGAGAACAGATACCGAAGTGAAACAAGGAGGTAATCGTGACTGGCGGACCTCTTACCTAAGAACTGGGTGAGTCAGTCACCCAGCAGCACATTAAAACCTTCTCCCTAAAATCCGAGGCAACAGATTGGACAGGACACAAAACCGTAAAACCTTAACCACAGTCGCTGCGTCGTCTTGCAAAATAGAGGGCAAATCCGGTGGCAAGGAAACCACCGCCCTCTGGTCAGAGAATAAAAGACAGTCAAGTAAAATGTGGCGGACAGTAATCTGGACGCCACAAGCACTGCAGATTGGGGGGTCCTCCCGCCGGAGTAAAAAACTATGCGTGAAGGGACTGTGTCCAATGCGGAGGCGAGTGAGGAGAACCTCATCCCGCCTGTATGACTGGTAGGACGTACGCCATGGTCGCGTAGTGGCATTTACCAGACGCAGCTTATTGTCAGAAACTGCCAACCACTCCTCTTCCCATTGATGCATAACACGAAAACGCCAAAGGGAGGTTACAGCATGGAGGGGGACGGCACATTCAACAACGTGAGGGAGGGAACATGCATCTTTAGCAGCCACATCCGCCAGTTCGTTGCCCCTAATACCCACGTGCCCCGGCACCCAGCAGAAAGAAACCTCCTTCCCCTGCCGTTGCAGGTGGAGTAGGGCATCATGGATGTTCTGGACGACCGTATCCGCTGGGTACAAGTGTTGAATGGTCTGAAGGGCACTCAGGGAGTCAGAACAGATGAGGAACTTAATACTGGGAACACATCTCATCTGCTCCAATGCCCGCAGTATTGCAAATAATTCGGCATCGAGGATGGTAAACACCGCAGGAAGCCGTAACTTGACGACTCGATCAGGGAAAACAACAGCACAACCAACAGTGTCCCCCTGTTTAGAGCCATCTGTGAATACAGGTACATGGTCCGGATGCTGGTTTAAAATATCGTAAAATAAGGAGGTAAAAACAAACGCCGGAGTGCAGTTCCTCCGGTTCTCCGAGAAGTCTAAAAGGATGCTGGGCCTCTGGAGCAACCAGGGAGGCAGGCGAGTAAAACCTTGTCGTTGGGGGGCCACACGCTCCACACCAAGGGACTCAAGCAAATGCTTGGCACGAATCCCAAATGGTTTTGTTGCCCTGGGACGACTGGAAAAGAGACGTTCCATAGGCGGTCGGGCTACGGTAGGGTACGCAGGGGAGGTAGGACAGGCAAGGAAATGACACACCCGTCGCACCATGAGGAGTTTCCGCCGGATGGCGAGCGGCGGTTCCCCTGCCTCAGCACACAGGCTGGGGATGGGACTGGTACAGAAGGCACCAGTGGCCAGCCTGATACCCTCATGGTGTACTGCGTCAAGGATCTTCAGATACGAAGGCCTTGCTGATCCATACACGGTGCAAGCATAGTCAAGACGCGATCGGACGAAAGCCCTATAAAACTGCAGCAGACGCGCCCGATCTGCTCCACACACGCGAGACCAGATACACATCAAAATATTCAGTGCCTTCAGGGCCCGCACCTTGAGGTCTTTAAGGTGAGGCAACCACGACAACTTGGAATCAAAAGTGAGGCCCAGGAACCTCACAGTGTCTCTAAAAGGAAGAACGGTGTCCCTCAGACGCAATTCAGGGGAGGTAAAAGGACGCCGAGAACGATTAAAATGAACACACACAGATTTGTCTGCAGAAAAGGTAAAACCCGTCTTTGCAGTCCATGCCTCTAAGCGCTTCATCGTAAGCTGTAACTGCCGACTAGCACTGACAAAACTGGAGGAAGAACAGAAAACAGCAAAATCGTCCACAAACAAGGAGCATTGGGCAGGACTCCGGATAGTGGACGTGATACTGTTAATAGCAACGGCAAAGAGGGTGACACTTAAAACGCTGCCCTGAGGAACACCATTCTCCTGCACGTACAAATCCGATAGCACATTACCAACCCGATACCGAAAGAGGCGGTGAGAAAGAAAGGACCGAATGAAGATGGGGAGACGGCCACGAAAGCCCCACTCATGGAGTTGATTGAGGATAAGGCGGCGCCAAGTAGTGTCATACGCCTTATTAATGTCAAAGAAGACCCCTAGACAATGCTGGTTACGTAGAAAGGCCTGCTGGATGGCGGCCTCAAGCAGGGTCAAGTTGTCTATAGTGGAACGACATCTCCGAAAGCCACACTGAGAGGGGCTAAGGAGCTGCCTGGTCTCGAGCAGCCAAACCAGGCGGCGGTTGACCATGCGTTCCAACGTCTTCCCAACACAGCTCGTCAAGGCAATACTCCGATAACTACTGGGATGCGTTCGGTCCTTCCCTGGTTTGAGGAGGGGAATCAAAATTGCCTCCCTCCACGAGTCAGGGTATGTGCCAGATAACCATATCATATTGAAACAGTTCAGGAGAACTTCCTTGGATGGCAGCGACAGGTGCCGCAGCATGCTGTACCGGATTTGATCATGACCAGGCGCAGTATCATGAGCCACAGACAGCGCAGAATCCAGTTCCCACATTGTGAAGGGGCAGTTATAGGGTTCAGAATTTAGAGACCGGAAGTCCAAGTGACCCCTTTCGACGGCAGTGCGGTAGCGGCAGAAATCTGGATCACAGTTAATAGTGGCGGTAGATTCCGCAAAATGCATGGCCAGTGTCTGGGCAATGTCTCTCGGCGCCGTGAGAAGACATCCCTGATGCAGCAATGCCGTGACAGGTAGCTGGCTGAGTTTCCCGGAAATCCTCCTGATGGCTTCCCATACTTTCGTAGAACTAGTGGAGCGAGAGATGGAATTCAAGAACGATTGCCATGACCGTCGTTTGCTCTCTTTAATCACCCGCCGCGCTCTGGCCCTTGCCACTCGAAAGGCCGCAAGATTGTCAGCTGAGGGACGGCACTTGAAGCGGCGCAGTGCTGCACGGCGGGCGCGGATGGCTGAGTGGCACTCAGTGGTCCACCAAGGGACAGGACGCCTCTTGGGATGACCGGATGACCGTGGGATGGACAATTCAGCAGCATGAGAGATCACGGCTGCAACATGGTCTACCCATTCGTGGACGCTGGCACGGTGTTCCAAAACAGCCAGTTGGCTGAAAAGTGTCCAGTCAGCTCTGCAAAGGTGCCACCGGGGCGGCACTGGTAATGCCACAGCCTCATCCAGGAGGCGAATCCAGAGGGGGAAGTGGTCACTAGAATGGAGGTCAGCTGCAGCCTCCCACAGAGCAGAATCCGCGAGTGCTGGAGAGCAAAAGGAAAGGTCAATAGCCGATGACGATCCGGAAGCAGTACAGAAATGAGTGGGAGCACCAGAGTTGAGGAGGCACAGTTCTTCAGACATCATGACGCTTTCCACAATGCGACCCCTGGGGCAAGTAGTCGGAGAGCCCCATAAGACATTATGAGCGTTGAAGTCCCCCAGAAGAAGAAATGGGCGAGGGAGTTGGCTAATAAGGTCCGTGAGAGCCTCAGTGTCTATCGCATCCGGAGGTGGTAAATAAACAGAACAGACTGTGAGCCTCCGACCCACAAGAATGTCAACTGCAACTGCTTGCAAGTCGGTGACGAGAGGGAGCTCAGATGAGGGGTGCACATCACGGACAAAAACTGCAACACCACCCTTTGCCCTTTGCCCTGTCAGATCATCTTTTCGATATGCGGTATAGCCGCGTAAAGAAGGAGAATCAGTGGCCCGAAAATGTGTCTCTTGGAGACATAAGCACAAGGGGCACTCTCGTATGAGGAGTTGTAATTCGGCCACATGCGTCCTGAAACCATTCAGGTTCCACTGTAATACGGAAGCCAGTGATCAGGGTGGCTGAACTTTCACCCTGCCTCTGTGCTTTGGAGGAGAGACCGTACTGGCCGGAGATTTATTCCTGGGGCGAGAAGATCGCCCCAGGTCGACATCAATGTCCATAAGAGCCGATGACGACCCACGGGAGATGTCAGACAGTACGATGGCATCATCATCGGACCGACGCTGACTAGTCTCCTCAGGTGGCAGAACCTTCATCTTCTGAGGCTTTGTCTTGGGGGGCTTGGAATGCAGAGCCTTGTCAACAGTTGGAGGTTGACTCGCCTGGGCAGAAGGCGCCATATGGGGGGAGGCTGGAAGTACCTCAATGTCAGCAACCACGGCCTTGTCCAATGTAGCGGGGAGAGCCGCAGATTGCAAAACAACCGCAGCAGCACAAGTGCACTGGCAAGCGCAGGTTTTAGTGCTAACACTAGCAACCTCCGTTTGTGTAGCAACAGTGGCCAGTTGTACCGGTTTTTTGAGAGCGGAAGCGAAAGATGTGGAAAACACAGGAGGTTGCATGGCCTTAAAGATCTTCTTGGCCTCACCATAGGGGATGCGCTTAGAGGTTTTAATCTCCTGTACCTTCCGCTCTTCGAGATAGATGGGGCAGATCCGGCTCCAGACAGGGTGACTCCCAGAGCAATTCACGCACTTCACAGGCGAGGAACAATCGGCTCCGTCATGGGCAGGCTGACCACATTTACCACACGTGGCTATTCCATTGCACCCCAACGTAGTATGCCCAAAGCGCTGACATTTAAAAGAGCGCATTGGGTTGGGGAAATATGGCCGTACGGACAAACGTAAGAACACCGCTTTAACATGCTCCGGGAGTCTCGGGCAACTGAATGTGAGAATAAACGAGTCAGATTTGACGAGGTCCCCATTGACTCGTTTCATAATGTGCTGCACGTCAACAATTCCTTCGTCAGCCCACTCAGATTTTAGCACGTCTATGGGGATATTCACCAAGTCCCTACACGTCACAACACCCTTACTATAGTTCAAAGTGGAGTGGAGCTCGGTCTCGACAGCGTACTCTCCTAGACAATTTGCTTTCCGAAGGGCAGCGACTTGATGGGAACTAGAAGTTTCAACTAACAGAGTCCCATTGCGCAGTCGCTTTACAGATTTCAGTGTTCCTGCAATTCCCTCAAGACCCTTGTGGATGTAAAAGGGAGAAACCCTCTCAAAGCTACCCTCCTTCCTTTTAATAATCAAAAACACATTCTGATTATCAGCATGTGCTCCGTTACTACATTCTGTTAAACCTCTAGCAACACCAGGCGCTGGAGGACTCGCAGCGCGTAGCCGCTTTTTCGATTGGGTGTGTTTTCCTACCAGCGGCCCACCCAAGCCACTGGTAGGGGGAGAAGTAGAGGTCGAAGGGTCCATTGTGGTCCCACGAGCAGCTAGGGAACTAAAAGTCCGCTCAGACAGAGCCCCGCGTGCCTGAGTAAGCCTTATACAACTGGGGTGCGGCAGGTGCCCCAGAGGTTGCCCGCTTGCGACTGTTCCACCCCAACAGCCATGCATCTTCTAGGCGCGGAGCACACCGAAAGATTGAGGGGTTTTTATAGAGGTTGGCCTTCCTCGCAATCCAGGCGGTCAAGCCAAGATTACCATTCCCCGCAGCACACAACGTTTCACCGCCGCAACGTACGGTGGTCGCTGAAGCATGTCCGGGGGTTACGGTGACAGGAGACTGGTGGCGCTGACCAGTCCCCAGCTCAGGACCCCGGGGTCGCCAAGCCCGTACTCAGCAAGTGAATGCTGAGCCCCTGGGGGCAGTAGAACACAGATCAAGCTTCTAAGTTGATGTAATAGCCAGTAAGAAGTGGTACAATTCAAGTTTTAGGTATTGAATATTGATCTTTAGCTGGCTTTGGTGCCTTGGACATGAGCTAGGACCTTAAGATTCAGCATGAAAGGAGGACTAGCATCCGAGTTGCACGGGAGAAAGTGTAAAGTGTTCATATGTAGTAAAAACCTGAGAAATCGGTCCGTTTTCGTCATTTGTTATCGAATCGACTTAAAGCCAGATCGTCACATTGGCCGTTCTTCTCTCTGAAACGGTTGTACTTATCGTCTGTAAGGCTATGTCACGTGCTGCGGTATGCTGAGACACTAAAATCACCATAGTAGAACACAGATGAAGCTTCTAAGTTGATGTAATACCCAGTAAGACGTAGTACAATTCAAGTTTTAGGTATCGATTATTGACTTTTTAGCTGGCTTTGGTGCCTTGGACATGAGCTAGGTCCTTAACATTCTGCATGAAAGGAGGACTAGCAGCCGAGTTGCACGGGAGAATGTGAAAAGTGTTCATATGTAGTAAAAACCTGAGAAATCCGTCCGTTTTCGTCATTTGTTATCGAATCGACTTAAAGGCAGATCGTCACATTGGCCGCTCTCCTCTCTGAATCGGTTGTACTTGTCGTCTGCAAAGCTATGTCACGTGCAGCGGTATGCGGAGACACTAAAATCACCACAGTAGAACACAGATGAAGCTTCTAAGTTGATGTAATATCCAGTAAGAAGTAGTACAATTCAAATTTTAGGTATCGATTATTGACATTTTAGCTGGCTTTGGTGCCTTGGACATGAGCTAGGACCTTAAGATTCTGCATGAAAGGAGGAATAGCAGCCGAGTTGCACGCGAGAATGTGAAAAGTGTTCATATGTAGTAAAAACCTGAGAAATCCGTCCGTTTTCGTCATTTGTTATCGAATCGACTTAAAGCCAGATCGTCACATTGGCCGCTCTTCTCTCTGAAACGGTTGTACTTATCGTCTGCAAAGCTATGTCGCGTGCTGCGGTATGCTGAGACACTAAAAGCACCATAGTAGAACACAGATCAAGCTTCTAAGTTGATGTAATAGCCAGTAAGAAGTGGTACAATTCAAGTTTTAGGTATTGAATATTGATCTTTAGCTGGCTTTGGTGCCTTGGACATGAGCTAGGACCTTAAGATTCAGCATGAAAGGAGGACTAGCATTCGAGTTGCACGGCAGAAAGTGTAAAGTGTTCATATGTAGTAAAAACCTGAGAAATCCGTCAGTTTTCGTCATTTGTTATCGAATCGACTTAAAGCCAGATCGTCACATTGGCCGCTCTTCTCTCTGAAACGGTTGTACTTATCGTATGCAAAACTATGTCGCCTGCTGCGGTATGCGGAGAAACTAAAAGCAGAGTAGTAGAACACAGATGAAGCTTCTAAGTTGATGTAATAGCCAGTAAGAAGTAGTACAATTCAAGTTTTAGGTATTGATTATGGACTTTTTAGCTGGCTTTGGTGCCTTGGACATGAGCTAGGACCTTAAGATTCTGCACGACAGGAGGACTAGCAGCCGAGTTGCACGGGAGAATATGAAAAGTGTTCATATGTAGTAAAAACCTGAGAAATCGGTCCGTTTTCGTCATTTGTTATCGAATCGACTTAAAGCCAGATCGTCACATTGGCCGCTCTTCCCTCTGAAACGGTTGTACTTATCGTCTGCAAAACTATTACGCGTGCTGCGGTATGCTGAGACACTAAAAGCAGCATAGTAGAACACAGATGAAGCTTCTAAGTTGATGTAATAGCCAGGAAGAAGTAGTACAATTCAATTTTAGGTATCGATTATTAACTTTTTAGCTGGCTTTGGTGCCTTGGACATGAGGTAGGACCTTAACATTCTGCATGAAAGGAGGACTAGCAGCCGATTTGCACGGGAGAATGTGAAAAGTGTTCATATGTAGTAAAAACCTGAGAAATCCGTCCGTTTTCGTCATTTGTTATCGAATCGACTTAAAGCCAGATCGTCACATTGGCCGCTCTTCTCTCTGAAACGGTTGTACTTATCGATTGCAAAGCTATTGCAAAGCGAATTGTAAATGGTTGCGAAAACACACTTGACCTCTTGGCCACAAACAATCCAGAGCTGATAGAGAGCATCATGACTGATACAGGGATTAGTGATCACAAGGTCATTGTAGCTAGGCTCAATACCATTTCTTCCAAATCCATCAGAAACAAACGCAAAATAATTTTATTTAAAAAAGCGGATAAAGTACCACTAGAAGCCTTCCTAAAAGACAATTTCCATTCCTTCCGAACTGACTATGCGAATGTAGACGAGATGTGGCTCAAATTCAAAGATATAGTAGCAACAGCAATTGAGATATTCATACCTCATAAATTGGTAAGAGATGGAACGGATCCCCCGTGGTACACAAAAAAGGTCCGAACGCTGTTGCAGAGGCAACGGAAAAAGCATGCGAAGTTCAGAAGAACGCGAAATCCTGAAGATGGGCTAAAATTTACAGACGCGCGAAATTTGGCACGTACTTCGATGCGAGATGCCTTTAATAGGTTCCACAACGAAACATTGTCTCGAAATTTGGTAGAAAATCCGAAGAAATTCTGGTCGTATGTAAAGTACACAAGCGGCAAGACGCAGTCAATACCTTCGCTGCGCAGTGCCGATGGTACTGTTATCGACGACTGCGCCGCTAAAGCGGAGTTATTGAACGCAGTTTTCCGAAATTCCTTCACCAGGGAAGACGAATGGAATATTCCAGAATTTGAAACACGAACATCTGCTAGCATGAGTTTCTTAGAAGTAGATACCTTAGGGGTTGCGAAGCAACTCAAATCGCTTGATACGGGCAAGTCTTCAGGTCCAGATTGTATACCGATTAGGTTCCTTTCAGATTACGCTGATACTATAGCTCCCTACTTAGCACTCATATACAACCGCTCGCTCACCGATAGATCTGTACCTACAGATTGGAAAATTGCGCAGGTCGCACCAGTGTTCAAGAAGGGTAGTAGGGGTAATCCATTTAACTACAGACCTATATCATTGACGTCGGTTTGCAGTAGGGTTTTGGAGCATATACTGTATTCAAATATCATGAATCACCTCGAAGGGAACGATCTACTGACACGTAATCAGCATGGCTTCAGAAAACATCGCTCTTGTGCAACACAGCTAGCTCTTTATTCGCACGAAGTAATGGCCGCTATCGACAGGGGATCTCAAGTTGATTCCGTATTTCTAGATTTCCGGAAAGCTTTTGACACCGTTCCTCACAAGCGACTTCTAATCAAGCTGCGGAGCTATGGGGTATCGTCTCAGTTGTGCGACTGGATTCGTGATTTCCTGTCAGGAAGGTCGCAGTTCGTAGTAATAGACGGCAAATCATCGAGTAAAACTGAAGTGATATCAGGTGTTCCCCAGGGAAGCGTCCTGGGACCTCTACTGTTCCTGATCTATATAAATGACCTGGGTGACAATCTGAGCAGTTCTCTTAGGTTGTTCGCAGATGATGCTGTAATTTACCATCTAGTAAGGTCATCCGAAGACCAGTATCAGCTGCAAAGCGATTTAGAAAAGATTGCTGTATGGTGTGTCAGGTGGCAGTTGACGCTAAATAACGAAAAGTGTGAGATGATCCACATGAGTTCCAAAAGAAATCCGTTGGAATTCGATTACTCGATAAATAGTACAATTCTCAAGGCTGTCAATTCAACTAAGTACCTGGGTGTTAAAATTACAAACAACTTCAGTTGGAAGGACCACATAGATAATATTGTCGGGAAGGCGAGCCAAAGGTTGCGTTTCATTGGCAGGACACTTAGAAGATGCAACAAGTCCACTAAAGAGACAGCTTACACTACACTCGTTCGTCCTCTGTTAGAATATTGCTGCGCGGTGTGGGATCCTTACCAGGTGGGATTGACGGAGGACATCGAGAGGGTGCAAAGAAGGGCAGCTCGTTTTGTATTATCGCGTTATAGGGGAGAGAGTGTGGCCGATATGATACACGAGTTGGGATGGAAGTCATTACAGCATAGACGTTTTTCGTCGCGGCGAGACCTTTTTACGAAATTTCAGTCACCAACTTTCTCTTCCGAATGCGAAAATATTTTGTTGAGCCCAACCTACATAGGTAGGAATGATCATCAAAATAAAATAAGAGAAATCAGAGCTCGAACAGAAAGCTTTAGGTGTTCGTTTTTCCCGCTCGCTGTTCGGGAGTGGAATAGTAGAGAGATAGTATGATTGTGGTTCGATGAACCCTCTGCCAAGCACTTAAATGTGAATTGCAGAGTAGTCATGTAGATGTAGATGTAGATGTATGTCGCGTGCTGCGGTATGCGGAGACACGAAAAGCACCATAGTAGAACACAGATGAAGCTTCTAAGTTGATGTAATAGCCAGTAAGAAGTAGTACAATTCAAGTTTTAGGTATCGATTATTGACTTTTTAGCTGGCTTTGGTGCCTTGGACATGAGCTAGGACCTTATGATTCTGCATGAAAGGAGGACTAGCAGCCGAGTTGCACGGGAGAATGAGAAAAGTGTTCATATGTAGTAAGAACCTAAGAAATCCGTCCACTTTCGTCATTTGTTATCGAATCGACTTAAAGCCAGATCGTCACATTGGCCGCTCTTCTCTCTGAAACGGTTGTACTTATCGTCTGCAAAGCTATGTCGCGTGCTGCGGTATGCGGAGACACTAAAAGCACCATAGTAGAACACAGATGACGCTTCTAAGTTGATGTAATACCCAGTAAGACGTAGTACAATTCAAGTTTTAGGTATCGATTATTGACTTTATAGCTGGCTTTGGTGCCTTGGACATGACCTAGGACCTTAACATTCTGCATGAAAGGAGGACTAGCAGCCGAGTTGCACGGGAGAATGTGAAAAGTGTTCATATGTAGTAAAAACCTGAGAAATCGGTCCGTTTTCGTCATTTGTTATCGAATCGACTTAAAGCCAGATCGTCACATTGGGCGCTCTCCTCTCTGAATCGGTTGTACTTATCGTCTGCAAAGCCATGTCACGTGCTGCGGGATCTGGAGGCACTAAAATCACCACAGTAGAACACAGATGAAGCTTCTAAGTTGATGTAATAACCAGTAAGAAGTAGTCCAATTCAAGTTTTAGGTATCGATTATTGACTTTTTAGCTGGCTTTGGTGCCTTGGACATGAGCTAGGACCTTAACATTCTGTATGAAAGGAGGACTAGAAGCCGAGTTGCACGGGAGAATGTGAAAAGTGTTCATATGTAGTAAAAACCTGACAGATCCGTCCGTTTTCGTCATTTGTTATCGAATCGACTTAAAGCCAGATCGTCACATTTTCCGCTCTTCTCTCTGAAACGGTTGTACTTATCGTCTGCAAATCTATGTCGCGTGCTGCGGTATGCGGAGACACTAAAAGCACCATAGTAGAACACAGATGAAGCTTCTAAGTTGATGTAATAGCCAGTAACAAGTAGTACAATTCAAGTTATAGGTATCGATTATTGAATTTTACCTGGCTTTGGTGCATTGGACAGGAGCTAGGACCTTATGATTCTGCATGAAAGGAGGACTAGCAGCCGAGTTGCACGGGAGAATGAGAAAAGTGTTCATATGTAGTAAAAACCTGAGAAATCCGTCCACTTTCGTCATTTGTTATCGAATCGACTTAAAGCCAGATCGAAACATTGGCCGCTCTTCTCTCTGAAACACTTGTACTTATCGTCTGCAAAGCTATGTCGCGTGCTGCGGTATGCGGAGACACTAAAAGCACCATAGTAGAACACAGATGAAGCTTCTAAGTTGATGTAATACCCAGTAAGACGTAGTACAATTCAAGTTTAAGGTATCGATTATTGACTTTATAGCTGGCTTTGGTGCCTTGGACATGAGCTAGGACCTTAAGATTCTGCATGAAAGGAGTACTAGCAGCCGAGTTGCACGGGAGAATGTGAAAAGTGTTCATATGTAGTAAACACCTGAGAAATACGTCCGTTTTCGTCATTTGTTATCGAATCGACTTAAAGCCAGATCGTCACATTGGCCGCTCTCCTCTCTGAATCGGTTGTACTTATCGTCTGCAAAGCTATGTCACGTGCTGCGGGATCTGGAGACACTAAAATCACCACAGTAGAACACAGATGAAGCTTCTAAGTTGATGTAATAACCAGTAAGAAGTAGTCCAATTCAAGTTTTAGGTATCGATTATTGACTTTTTAGCTGGCTTTGGTGCCTTGGACATGAGCTAGGACCTTAACATTCTGTATGAAAGGAGGACTAGCAGCCGAGTTGCACGGGAGAATGTGAAAAGTGTTCATATGTAGTAAAAACCTGAGAAATCCGTCCGTTTTCGTCATTTGTTGTCGAATCGACTTAAAGCCAGATCGTCACATTTTCCGCTCTTCTCTCTGAAACGGTTGTACTTATCGTCTGCAAAGCTATGTCGCGTGCTGCGGTATGCGGAGACACTAAAAGCACCATAGTAGAACACAGATGAAGCTTCTAAGTTGATGTAATAGCCAGTAAGAAGTAGTACAATTCAAGTTTTAGGTATCGATTATTGACTATTTAGCTGGCTTTGGTGCCTTGGACATGAGCTAGGACCTTAAGATTCTGCATGAAAGGAGGACTAGCAGCCGAGTTGCAAGGGAGAATGTGAAAAGTGTTCAAATGTAGTTAAAACTTGAGAAATCCGTCCGTTTCCGTCATTTGTTATCGAATCGACTTAAAGCCAGATCGTCACATTGGCCGCTCTTCTCTCTGAATCACTTGTACTTATCGTCTGCAAAGCTATGTCGCGTGCTGCGGTATGCTGAGACACTAAAAGAACCATAGTAGAACACAGATCAAGCTTCTAAGTTGATGTAATAGCCAGTAAGAAGTAGTAAAATTCGAGTTTTAGGTATTGAATATTGAATTTTTTGCTGGATTTTGTGCCTTGGACATGAGCTAGGACCTTAATATTCAGCATGAAAGGAGGACTAGCAGCCGAGTTGCACGGGAGAATGTGAAAAGTGTTCAAATGTAGTAAAAACCTGAGAAATCCGTCCGTTTTCGTCATTTGTTATCGAATCGACTTAAAGCCAGATCGTCACATTGGCCGCTCTTCTCTCTGAAACGGTTGTACTTATCGATTGCAAAGCTATTGCAAAGCGAATTGTAAATGGTTGCGAAAACACACTTGACCTCTTGGCCACAAACAATCCAGAGCTGATAGAGAGCATCATGACTGATACAGGGATTAGTGATCACAAGGTCATTGTAGCTAGGCTCAATACCATTTCTTCCAAATCCATCAGAAACAAACGCAAAATAATTTTATTTAAAAAAGCGGATAAAGTACCACTAGAAGCCTTCCTAAAAGACAATTTCCATTCCTTCCGAACTGACTATGCGAATGTAGACGAGATGTGGCTCAAATTCAAAGATATAGTAGCAACAGCAATTGAGATATTCATACCTCATAAATTGGTAAGAGATGGAACGGATCCCCCGTGGTACACAAAAAAGGTCCGAACGCTGTTGCAGAGGCAACGGAAAAAGCATGCGAAGTTCAGAAGAACGCGAAATCCTGAAGATGGGCTAAAATTTACAGACGCGCGAAATTTGGCACGTACTTCGATGCGAGATGCCTTTAATAGGTTCCACAACGAAACATTGTCTCGAAATTTGGTAGAAAATCCGAAGAAATTCTGGTCGTATGTAAAGTACACAAGCGGCAAGACGCAGTCAATACCTTCGCTGCGCAGTGCCGATGGTACTGTTATCGACGACTGCGCCGCTAAAGCGGAGTTATTGAACGCAGTTTTCCGAAATTCCTTCACCAGGGAAGACGAATGGAATATTCCAGAATTTGAAACACGAACATCTGCTAGCATGAGTTTCTTAGAAGTAGATACCTTAGGGGTTGCGAAGCAACTCAAATCGCTTGATACGGGCAAGTCTTCAGGTCCAGATTGTATACCGATTAGGTTCCTTTCAGATTACGCTGATACTATAGCTCCCTACTTAGCACTCATATACAACCGCTCGCTCACCGATAGATCTGTACCTACAGATTGGAAAATTGCGCAGGTCGCACCAGTGTTCAAGAAGGGTAGTAGGGGTAATCCATTTAACTACAGACCTATATCATTGACGTCGGTTTGCAGTAGGGTTTTGGAGCATATACTGTATTCAAATATCATGAATCACCTCGAAGGGAACGATCTACTGACACGTAATCAGCATGGCTTCAGAAAACATCGCTCTTGTGCAACACAGCTAGCTCTTTATTCGCACGAAGTAATGGCCGCTATCGACAGGGGATCTCAAGTTGATTCCGTATTTCTAGATTTCCGGAAAGCTTTTGACACCGTTCCTCACAAGCGACTTCTAATCAAGCTGCGGAGCTATGGGGTATCGTCTCAGTTGTGCGACTGGATTCGTGATTTCCTGTCAGGAAGGTCGCAGTTCGTAGTAATAGACGGCAAATCATCGAGTAAAACTGAAGTGATATCAGGTGTTCCCCAGGGAAGCGTCCTGGGACCTCTACTGTTCCTGATCTATATAAATGACCTGGGTGACAATCTGAGCAGTTCTCTTAGGTTGTTCGCAGATGATGCTGTAATTTACCATCTAGTAAGGTCATCCGAAGACCAGTATCAGCTGCAAAGCGATTTAGAAAAGATTGCTGTATGGTGTGTCAGGTGGCAGTTGACGCTAAATAACGAAAAGTGTGAGATGATCCACATGAGTTCCAAAAGAAATCCGTTGGAATTCGATTACTCGATAAATAGTACAATTCTCAAGGCTGTCAATTCAACTAAGTACCTGGGTGTTAAAATTACAAACAACTTCAGTTGGAAGGACCACATAGATAATATTGTCGGGAAGGCGAGCCAAAGGTTGCGTTTCATTGGCAGGACACTTAGAAGATGCAACAAGTCCACTAAAGAGACAGCTTACACTACACTCGTTCGTCCTCTGTTAGAATATTGCTGCGCGGTGTGGGATCCTTACCAGGTGGGATTGACGGAGGACATCGAGAGGGTGCAAAGAAGGGCAGCTCGTTTTGTATTATCGCGTTATAGGGGAGAGAGTGTGGCCGATATGATACACGAGTTGGGATGGAAGTCATTACAGCATAGACGTTTTTCGTCGCGGCGAGACCTTTTTACGAAATTTCAGTCACCAACTTTCTCTTCCGAATGCGAAAATATTTTGTTGAGCCCAACCTACATAGGTAGGAATGATCATCAAAATAAAATAAGAGAAATCAGAGCTCGAACAGAAAGCTTTAGGTGTTCGTTTTTCCCGCTCGCTGTTCGGGAGTGGAATAGTAGAGAGATAGTATGATTGTGGTTCGATGAACCCTCTGCCAAGCACTTAAATGTGAATTGCAGAGTAGTCATGTAGATGTAGATGTAGATGTATGTCGCGTGCTGCGGTATGCGGAGACACGAAAAGCACCATAGTAGAACACAGATGAAGCTTCTAAGTTGATGTAATAGCCAGTAAGAAGTAGTACAATTCAAGTTTTAGGTATCGATTATTGACTTTTTAGCTGGCTTTGGTGCCTTGGACATGAGCTAGGACCTTATGATTCTGCATGAAAGGAGGACTAGCAGCCGAGTTGCACGGGAGAATGAGAAAAGTGTTCATATGTAGTAAGAACCTAAGAAATCCGTCCACTTTCGTCATTTGTTATCGAATCGACTTAAAGCCAGATCGTCACATTGGCCGCTCTTCTCTCTGAAACGGTTGTACTTATCGTCTGCAAAGCTATGTCGCGTGCTGCGGTATGCGGAGACACTAAAAGCACCATAGTAGAACACAGATGACGCTTCTAAGTTGATGTAATACCCAGTAAGACGTAGTACAATTCAAGTTTTAGGTATCGATTATTGACTTTATAGCTGGCTTTGGTGCCTTGGACATGACCTAGGACCTTAACATTCTGCATGAAAGGAGGACTAGCAGCCGAGTTGCACGGGAGAATGTGAAAAGTGTTCATATGTAGTAAAAACCTGAGAAATCGGTCCGTTTTCGTCATTTGTTATCGAATCGACTTAAAGCCAGATCGTCACATTGGGCGCTCTCCTCTCTGAATCGGTTGTACTTATCGTCTGCAAAGCCATGTCACGTGCTGCGGGATCTGGAGGCACTAAAATCACCACAGTAGAACACAGATGAAGCTTCTAAGTTGATGTAATAACCAGTAAGAAGTAGTCCAATTCAAGTTTTAGGTATCGATTATTGACTTTTTAGCTGGCTTTGGTGCCTTGGACATGAGCTAGGACCTTAACATTCTGTATGAAAGGAGGACTAGAAGCCGAGTTGCACGGGAGAATGTGAAAAGTGTTCATATGTAGTAAAAACCTGACAGATCCGTCCGTTTTCGTCATTTGTTATCGAATCGACTTAAAGCCAGATCGTCACATTTTCCGCTCTTCTCTCTGAAACGGTTGTACTTATCGTCTGCAAATCTATGTCGCGTGCTGCGGTATGCGGAGACACTAAAAGCACCATAGTAGAACACAGATGAAGCTTCTAAGTTGATGTAATAGCCAGTAACAAGTAGTACAATTCAAGTTATAGGTATCGATTATTGAATTTTACCTGGCTTTGGTGCATTGGACAGGAGCTAGGACCTTATGATTCTGCATGAAAGGAGGACTAGCAGCCGAGTTGCACGGGAGAATGAGAAAAGTGTTCATATGTAGTAAAAACCTGAGAAATCCGTCCACTTTCGTCATTTGTTATCGAATCGACTTAAAGCCAGATCGAAACATTGGCCGCTCTTCTCTCTGAAACACTTGTACTTATCGTCTGCAAAGCTATGTCGCGTGCTGCGGTATGCGGAGACACTAAAAGCACCATAGTAGAACACAGATGAAGCTTCTAAGTTGATGTAATACCCAGTAAGACGTAGTACAATTCAAGTTTAAGGTATCGATTATTGACTTTATAGCTGGCTTTGGTGCCTTGGACATGAGCTAGGACCTTAAGATTCTGCATGAAAGGAGTACTAGCAGCCGAGTTGCACGGGAGAATGTGAAAAGTGTTCATATGTAGTAAACACCTGAGAAATACGTCCGTTTTCGTCATTTGTTATCGAATCGACTTAAAGCCAGATCGTCACATTGGCCGCTCTCCTCTCTGAATCGGTTGTACTTATCGTCTGCAAAGCTATGTCACGTGCTGCGGGATCTGGAGACACTAAAATCACCACAGTAGAACACAGATGAAGCTTCTAAGTTGATGTAATAACCAGTAAGAAGTAGTCCAATTCAAGTTTTAGGTATCGATTATTGACTTTTTAGCTGGCTTTGGTGCCTTGGACATGAGCTAGGACCTTAACATTCTGTATGAAAGGAGGACTAGCAGCCGAGTTGCACGGGAGAATGTGAAAAGTGTTCATATGTAGTAAAAACCTGAGAAATCCGTCCGTTTTCGTCATTTGTTGTCGAATCGACTTAAAGCCAGATCGTCACATTTTCCGCTCTTCTCTCTGAAACGGTTGTACTTATCGTCTGCAAAGCTATGTCGCGTGCTGCGGTATGCGGAGACACTAAAAGCACCATAGTAGAACACAGATGAAGCTTCTAAGTTGATGTAATAGCCAGTAAGAAGTAGTACAATTCAAGTTTTAGGTATCGATTATTGACTATTTAGCTGGCTTTGGTGCCTTGGACATGAGCTAGGACCTTAAGATTCTGCATGAAAGGAGGACTAGCAGCCGAGTTGCAAGGGAGAATGTGAAAAGTGTTCAAATGTAGTTAAAACTTGAGAAATCCGTCCGTTTCCGTCATTTGTTATCGAATCGACTTAAAGCCAGATCGTCACATTGGCCGCTCTTCTCTCTGAATCACTTGTACTTATCGTCTGCAAAGCTATGTCGCGTGCTGCGGTATGCTGAGACACTAAAAGAACCATAGTAGAACACAGATCAAGCTTCTAAGTTGATGTAATAGCCAGTAAGAAGTAGTAAAATTCGAGTTTTAGGTATTGAATATTGAATTTTTTGCTGGATTTTGTGCCTTGGACATGAGCTAGGACCTTAATATTCAGCATGAAAGGAGGACTAGCAGCCGAGTTGCACGGGAGAATGTGAAAAGTGTTCAAATGTAGTAAAAACCTGAGAAATCCGTCCGTTTTCGTCATTTGTTATCGAATCGGCTTATAGCCAGATCGTCACATTGGCCGCTCTTCTCTCTGAAACACTTGTACTTATCGTCTGCAAAGCTATGTCGCGTGCTGCGGTATGCTGAGACACTAAAAGCACCATAGTAGAACACAGATGAAGCTTCTAAGTTGATGTAATAGCCAGTAAGAAGTAATACAATTCGAGTTTTAGGTATTGAATATTGAATTTTTAGCTGGATTTTGTGCCTTGGACATTAGCCGGGAACTTAAGATTTTGCATGAAGGGGGACTAGCAGCCGAGTTGCACGGAAGAATGTGTAAAGTTTTCGTATGTAGTAAAAACCCTAGAAATCCTTCCATTTTCGTCATTTGTTATCGAATCGACTTAAAGCCAGATCGTCACATTGGCCGCTCTTCTCTCTGAAACGGTTGTACTTATCGATTGCAATGCTATGTCGCGTGCTGCGGTATGCGGAGACACTAACTGCACCATAGTAGAACACAGATGAAGCTTCTAAGTTGATGTAATAGCCAGTAAAAAGTAGTACAATTCAAGTTTTAGCTATCGGTTATTGACATTTTACCCTTCTTTGGTGCCTTGGACACGAGCTAGGAACTTAAGATTTTGCATGAAGGAGGACTAGCGGCCGAGGTGCACGGGAGAATGTAAAAAGTGTTCAAAAGTAGTAAAAACCTGAGAAATACGTCCGTTTTCGTCATTTGTTATCGAATCGACTTAAAGCCAGATCGTCACATTTTCCGATCTTCTGTCTGAAACGCTTGTACTTTTCGTCTGCAAAGCTATGTCGCGTGCTGCGGTATGCGGAGACACTAAAAGCACCGTAGTAGAACACAGATAAAGCTTCTAAGTTGATGTAATACCCAGTAAGACGTAGTACAATTCAAGTTTTAGGTATCGATTATTGACCTTTTTGCTGGCTTTGGTGCCTTGGATATGAGCTAGGACCTTAACATTCTGCTTGATAGGGGGACTAGCAGCCGAGTTGCACGGGAGAATGTGTAAAGTGTACATATGTAGTAAAAACCTGAGAAATCCGTCCGTTTTCGTCATTTGTTATCGAATCGACTTAAAGCCAGATCGTCACATTGGCCGCTATTCTCTCTGAATCGGTTGTTCTTATCGCCGGCAAAGCTATGTCACGTGCTGCGGTATGCGGAGACACTAAAATCACCACAGTAGAACAAAGATGAAGCTTCTAAGTTGATGTAATATCCAGTAAGAAGTAGTACAATTCAAGTTTTAGGTATTGAATATTGATCTTTAGCAGGCTTTAGTGCTTTGGACATGAGCTAGGACCTTAAGATTCTGCATGAAAGGTGGGCTAGCAGCCGAGTTGCACGGGAGAATGTGTAAACTGTTCATATGTAGTAAAAACCTGAGAAATCCGTCCGTTTTCGTCATTTGTTATCGAATCGACTTAAAGCCAGATCGTCACATTGGCCGCTCTTCTCTCTGAAACGGTTGTACTAATCGTCTGCAAAACTATGTCGCGTGCTGCGGTATGCGGAGGAACTAAAAGCACCGTAGTAGAACACAGATGAAGCTTCTAAGTTGATGTAATAGCCATTAAGAAGTAGTACAATTCAAGTTTTAGGTATTGATTATGGACTTTTTAGCTGGCTTTGGTGCCTTGGACATGAGCTAGGACCTTAAGATTCTGCATGAAAGGAGGGCTAGCAGCCGACTTGCACGGGAGAATGTGAAAAGTGTTCATATGTAGTAAAAACCTGAGAAATAGGTCCGTTTTCGTCATTTGTTATCGAATCGCCTTAAAGCCAGATCGCCACATTGGCCGCTCTTCTCTCTGAAACGGTTGTACTTATCGATTGCAAACCTATGTCGCGTGCTGTGGTATGCGGAGACACTAAAAGCACCATAGTAGAACACAGATGAAGCTTCTAAGTTGATGTTATAGCCAGTAAGAAGTAGTACAATTCAAGTTTTAGGTATCGATTATTGACTTTTTAGCTGGCTTTGGTGCCTTGGACATGAGCTAGGACCTTATGATTCTGCATGAAAGGAGGACTAGCAGCCGAGTTGCACGGGAGAATGAGAAAAGTGTTCATATGTAGTAAGAACCTAAGAAATCCGTCCACTTTCGTCATTTTTTATCGAATCGACTTAAAGCCAGATCGTCACATTGGCCGCTCTTCTCTCTGAAACGGTTGTACTTATCGTCTGCAAAGCTATGTCGCGTGCTGCGGTATACGGAGACACTAAAAGCACCATAGTAGAACACAGATGACGCTTCTAAGTTGATGTAATACCCAGTAAGACGTAGTACAATTCAAGTTTTAGGTATCGATTATTGACTTTATAGATGGCTTTGGTGCCTTGGACATGACCTAGGACCTTAACATTCTGCATGAAAGGAGGACTAGCAGCCGAGTTGCACGGGAGAATGTGAAAAGTGTTCATATGTAGTAAAAACCTGAGAAATCGGTCCGTTTTCGTCATTTGTTATCGAATCGACTTAAAGCCAGATCGTCACATTGGGCGCTCTCCTCTCTGAATCGGTTGTACTTATCGTCTGCAAAGCCATGTCACGTGCTGCGGGATCTGGAGACACTAAAATCACCACAGTAGAACACAGATGAAGCTTCTAAGTTGATGTAATAACCAGTAAGAAGTAGTCCAATTCAAGTTTGAGGTATCGATTATTGACTTTTTAGCTGGCTTTGGTGCCTTGGACATGAGCTAGGACCTTAACATTCTGTATGAAAGGAGGACTAGCAGCCGAGTTGCACGGCAGAATGTGAAAAGTGTTCATATGTAGTAAAAACCCGACAGATCCGTCCGTTTTCGTCATTTGTTATCGAATCGACTTAAAGCCAGATCGTCACATTTTCCGCTCTTCTCTCTGAAATGGTTGTACTTATCGTCTGCAAAGCTATGTCGCGTGCTGCGGTATGCGGAGACACTAAAAGCACCATAGTAGAACACAGATGAAGCTTCTAAGTTGATGTAATAGCCAGTAAGAAGTAGTACAATTCAAGTTATAGGTATCGATTATTGAATTTTACCTGGCTTTGGTGCATTGGACAGGAGCTAGGACCTTATGATACTGCATGAAAGGAGGACTAGCAGCCGAGTTGCATGGGAGAATGAGAAAAGTGTTCATATGTAGTAAAAACCTGAGAAATCCGTCCACTTTCGTCATTTGTTATCGAATCGACTTAAAGCCAGATCGTCACATTGGCCGCTCTTCTCTCTGAAACGGTTGTACTTATCGTCTGCAAAGCTATGTCGCGTGCTGCGGTATGCGGAGACACTAAAAGCACCCCAGTACAACACAGATGAAGCTTCTAAGTTGATGTAATACCCAGTAAGACGTAGTACAATTCAAGTTTAAGGTATCGATTATTGACTTTATAGCTGGCTTTGGTGCCTTGGACATGAGCTAGGAACTTAAGATTCTGCATGAAAGGAGGACTAGCAGCCGAGTTGCAAGGGAGAATGTTAAAAGTGTTCAAATGTAGTTAAAACTTGAGAAATCCGTCCGTTTTCGTCATTTGTTATCGAATCGACTTAAAGCCAGATCGTCACATTGGCCGCTCTTCTCTCTGAAACACTTGTACTTATCGTCTGCAAAGCTATGTCGCGTGCTGCGGTATGCTGAGACACTAAAAGAACCATAGTAGAACACAGATCAAGCTTCTAAGTTGATGTAATAGCCAGTAAGAAGTAGTAAAATTCGAGTTTTAGGTATTGAATATTGAATTTTGTGCTGGATTTTGTGCTTTGGACATGAGCTAGGACCTTAATATTCAGCATGAAAGGAGGACTAGCAGCCGAGTTGCACGGGAGAATGTAAAAAGTGTTCAAATGTAGTAAAAACCTGAGAAATCCGTCCGTTTTCGTCATTTGTTATCGAATCGACTTATAGCCAGATCGTCACATTGGCCGCTCTTCTCTCTGAAACGGTTGTACTTATCGTCTGCAAAGCTATGTCGCGTGCTGCGGTATGCGGAGACACTAAAAGCACCATAGTAGAACACAGATGACGCTTCTAAGTTGATGTAATACCCAGTAAGACGTAGTACAATTCAAGTTTTAGGTATCGATTATTGACTTTATAGCTGGCTTTGGTGCCTTGGACATGACCTAGGACCTTAACATTCTGCATGAAAGGAGGACTAGCAGCCGAGTTGCACGGGAGAATGTGAAAAGTGTTCATATGTAGTAAAAACCTGAGAAATCGGTCCGTTTTCGTCATTTGTTATCGAATCGACTTAAAGCCAGATCGTCACATTTTCCGCTCTTCTCTCTGAAACGGTTGTACTTATAGTCTGCAAAGCTATGTCGCGTGCTGCGGTATGCGGAGACACTAAAAGCACCATTGTAGAACACAGATGAAGCTTCTAAGTTGATGTAATAGCCAGTAAGAAGTAGTACAATTCTAGTTATAGGTATCGATTATTGAATTTTACCTGGCTTTGGTGCATTGGACAGGAGCTAGGACCTTATGATTCTGCATGAAAGGAGGACTAGCAGCCGAGTTGCACGGGAGAATGAGAAAAGTGTTCATATGTAGTAAAAACCTGAGAAATCCGTCCACTTTCGTCATTTGTTATCGAATCGACTTAAAGCCAGATCGTCACATTGGCCGCTCTTCTCTCTGAAACGGTTGTACTAATCGTCTGCAAAACTATGTCGCGTGCTGCGGTATGCGGAGGAACTAGAAGCACCGTAGTAGAACACAGATGAAGCTTCTAAGTTGATGTAATAGCCATTAAGAAGTAGTACAATTCAAGTTTTAGGTATTGATTATGGACTTTTTAGCTGGCTTTGGTGCCTTGGACATGAGCTAGGACCTTAAGATTCTGCATGAAAGGAGGGCTAGCAGCCGGCTTGCACGGGAGAATGTGAAAAGTGTTCATATGTAGTAAAAACCTGAGAAATATGTCCGTTTTCGTCATTTGTTATCGAATCGACTTCAAGCCAGATCGTCACATTGGCCGCTCTTCTCTCTGAAACGGTTGTACTTATCGTCTACAAAGCTATGTCGCGTGCTGCGATATGCGGAGACACTAAAAGCACCATAGTAGAACACAGATAAAGCTTCTAAGTTGATGTAATAGCCAGTAAGAAGTAATCCAATTCAAGTTTTTAGGTCTCGATTATTGACTTTTTAGCTGGCTTTGGTGCCTTGGACATGAGCTAGGACCTTAAGATTCTGCATGAAAGGAGGACTAGCAGCCGAGTTGCACGGGAGAACGAGAAAAGTGTTCATATGTAGTAAAAACTTGAGAAATCCGTCCGCTTTCGTCATTTGTTATCGAATCTACTTAAAGCAAGATCGTCACATTGGCCGCTCTTCTCTCTGAAACGGTTGTACTTATCGTCTGCAAAGCTATGTCGCGTGCTGCGGTATGCGGAGACACTAAAAGCACCATAGTAGAACACAGATGACGCTTCTAAGTTGATGTAATACCCAGTAAGACGTAGTACAATTCAAGTTTTAGGTATCGATTATTGACTTTATAGCTGGCTTTGGTGCCTTGGACATGACCTAGGACCTTAACATTCTGCATGAAAGGAGGACTAGCAGCCGAGTTGCACGGGAGAATGTGAAAAGTGTTCATATGTAGTAAAAACCTGAGAAATCGGTCCGTTTTCGTCATTTGTTATCGAATCGACTTAAAGCCAGATCGTCACATTGGGCGCTCTCCTCTCTGAATCGGTTGTACTTATCGTCTGCAAAGCCATGTCACGTGCTGCGGGATCTGGAGACACTAAAATCACCACAGTAGAACACAGATGAAGCTTCTAAGTTGATGTAATAACCAGTAAGAAGTAGTCCAATTCAAGTTTTAGGTATCGATTATTGACTTTTTAGATGGCTTTGGTGCCTTGGACATGAGCTAGGACCTTAACATTCTGTATGAAAGGAGGACTAGCAGCCGAGTTGCACGGGAGAATGTGAAAAGTGTTCATATGTAGTAAAAACCTGACAGATCCGTCAGTTTTCGTCATTTGTTATCGAATCGACTTAAAGCCAGATCGTCACATTTTCCGCTCTTCTCTCTGAAACGGTTGTACTTATCGTCTGCAAAGCTATGTCGCGTGCTGCGGTATGCGGAGACACTAAAAGCACCATAGTAGAACACAGATGAAGCTTCTAAGTTGATGTAATAGCCAGTAAGAAGTAGTACAATTCAAGTTATAGGTATCGATTATTGAATTTTACCTGGCTTTGGTGCATTGGACAGGAGCTAGGACCTTATGATTCTGCATGAAAGGAGGACTAGCAGCCGAGTTGCACGGGAGAATGAGAGAAGTGTTCATATGTAGTAAAAACCTGAGAAATCCGTCCACTTTCGTCATTTGTTATCGAATCGACTTAAAGCCAGATCGTCACATTGGCCGCTCTTCTGTCTGAAACGGTTGTACTAATCGTCTGCAAAACTATGTCGCGTGCTGCGGTATGCGGAGGAACTAAAAGCACCGTAGTAGAACACAGATGAAGCTTCTAAGTTGATGTAATAGCCATTAAGAAGTAGTACAATTCAAGTTTTAGGTATTGATTATGGACTTTTTAGCTGGCTTTGGTGCCTTGGACATGAGCTAGGACCTTAAGATTCTGCATGAAAGGAGGGCTAGCAGCCGACTTGCACGGGAGAATGTGAAAAGTGTTCATATGTAGTAAAAACCTGAGAAATAGGTCCGTTTTCGTCATTTGTTATCGAATCGACTTCAAGCCAGATCGACACATTGGCCGCTCTTCTCTCTGAAACGGTTGTACTTATCGATTGCAAACCTATGTCGCGGGCTGTGGTATGCGGAGACACTAAAAGCACCATAGTAGAACACAGATGAAGCTTCTAAGTTGATGTTATAGCCAGTAAGAAGTAGTACAATTCCAGTTTTAGGTATCGATTATTGACGTTTTAGCTGGCTTTGGTGCCTTGGACATGAGCTAGGACCTTATGATTCTGCATGAAAGGAGGACTAGCAGCCGAGTTGCACGGGAGAATGAGAAAAGTGTTCATATGTAGTAAAAAACTGAGAAATCCGTCCGCTTACGTCATTTGTTATTGAATCTACTTAAAGCCAGATCGTCACATTGGCCGCTCTTCTCTCTGAAACGGTTGTACTTATCGTCTACAAAGCTATGTCGCGTGCTGCGATATGCGGAGACACTAAAAGCACAATAGTAGAACACAGATAAAGCTTCTAAGTTGATGTAATAGCCAGTAAGAAGTAATCCAATTCAAGTTTTTAGGTCTCGATTATTTACTTTTTGCTGGCTTTGGTGCCTTGGACATGAGCTAGGACCTTAAGATTCTGCATGAAAGGAGGACTAGCAGCCGAGTTGCACGGGAGAACGAGAAAAGTGTTCATATGTAGTAAAAACCTGAGAAATCCGTCCGCTTTCGTCATTTGTTATCGAATATACTTAAAGCAAGATCGTCACATTGGCCGCTCTTCTCTCTGAAACGGTTGTACTTATCGTCTACAAAGCTATGTCGCGTGCTGCGATATGCGGAGACACTAAAAGCACCATAGTAGAACACAGATGAAGCTTCTAAGTTGATGTAATACCCAGTAAGACGTAGTACAATTCAAGTTTTAGGTATCGATTATTGACTTTTTAGCTGGCTTTGGTGCCTTGGACATGAGCTAGGACCTTAAGATTCTGCATGAAAGGAGGACTAGCAGCAGAGTTGCACGCGAGAATGTGAAAAGTGTTCATATGTAGTAAAAACCTGAGAAATCCGTCCACTTTCGTCATTTGTTATCGAATCGACTTAAAGCCAGATCGTCACATTGGCCGCTCTTCTCTCTGAAACGGTTGTATTTATCGATTGCAAAGCTATGTCGCGTGCTGCGGTATGCGGAGACACGAAAAGCACCATAGTAGAACACAGATGAAGCTTCTAAGTTGATGTAATAGCCAGTAAGAAGTAGTACAATTCAAGTTTTAGGTATCGATTATTGACTTTTTAGCTGGCTTTGGTGCCTTGGACATGAGCTTGGACCTTATGATTCTGCATGAAAGGAGGACTAGCAGCCGAGTTGCACAGGAGAATGAGAAAAGTGTTCATATGTAGTAAAAACCTGATAAATCCGTCCACTTTCGTCATTTGTTATCGAATCGACTTAAAGCCAGATCGTCACATTGGCCGCTCTTCTCTCTGAAACGGTTGTATTTATCGATTGCAAAGCTATGTCGCGTGCTGCGGTATGCGGAGACACGAAAAGCACCATAGTAGAACACAGATGAAGCTTCTAAGTTGATGTAATAGCCAGTAAGAAGTAGTACAATTCAAGTTTTAGGTATCGATTATTGACTTTTTAGCTGGCTTTGGTGCCTTGGACATGAGCTAGGACCTTATGATTCTGCATGAAAGGAGGACTAGCAGCCGAGTTGCACAGGAGAATAAGAAAAGTGTTCATATGTAGTAAAAACCTGATAAATCCGTCCACTTTCGTCATTTGTTATCGAATCGACTTAAAGCCAGATCGTCACATTGGCCGCTCTTCTCTCTGAAACGGTTGTACTTATCGTCTGCAAAGCTATGTCGCGTGCTGCGGTATGCGGAGACACTAAAAGCACCATAGTAGAACACAGATGAAGCTTCTAAGTTGATGTAATACCCAGTAAGACGTAGTACAATTCAAGTTTTAGGTATCGATTATTGACTTGGTGCCTTGGACATGACCTAGGACCTTAACATTCTGCATGAAAGGAGGACTAGCAGCCGAGTTGCACGGGAGAATGTGAAAAGTGTTCATATGTAGTAAAAACCTGAGAAATACGTCCGTTTTCGTCATTTGTTATCGAATCGACTTAAAGCCAGATCGTCACATTGGCCGCTCTCCTCTCTGAATCGGTTGTACTTATCGTCTGCAAAGCTATGTCACGTGCTGCGGGATCTGGAGACACTAAAATCACCACAGTAGAACACAGATGAAGCTTCTAAGTTGTTGTAATAACCAGTAAGAAGTAGTCCAATTCAAGTTTTAGGTATCGATTATTGACTTTTTAGCTGGCTTTGGTGCCTTGGACATGAGCTAGGTCCTTAACATTCTGCATGAAAGGCGGACTAGCGGCCGAGTTGCATGGGAGAATGTGAAAAGTGTTCATATGTAGTAAAAACCTGAGAAATCCGTCCGTTTTCGTCATTTGTTATCGAATCGACTTAGAGCCAGATCGTCACATTGGCCGCTCTTCTCTCTGATTCGGTTGTACTTATCGTCTGCAAAGCTATGTCACGTGCAGCGGTATGCGGAGACACTAAAATCACCACAGTAGAACACAGATGATGCTTCTAAGTTGATGTAATATCCAGTAAGAAGTAGTACAATTCAAATTTTAGGTATCGATTATTGACATTTTAGCTGGCTTTGGTGCCTTGGACATGAGCTAGGACCTTAAGATTCTGCATGAAAGGAGGACTAGCAGCCGAGTTGCACGGGAGAATGTGAAAAGTGTTCATATGTAGTAAAAACCTTGAGAAATCCGTCCGTTTTCGTCATTTGTTATCGAAACGACTTAAAGCCAAATCGTCACATTGGCCGCTCTTCTCTCTGAAACGGTTGTACTTATCGTCTGCAAAGCTATGTCGCGTGCTGCGGTATGCGGAGACACGAAAAGCACCATAGTAGAACACAGATGAAGCTTCTAAGTTGATGTAATAGCCAGTAAGAAGTAGTACAATTCAAGTTTTAGGTATCGATTATTGACTTTTTAGCTGGCTTTGGTGCCTTGGACATGAGCTAGGACCTTATGATTCTGCATGAAAGGAGGACTAGCAGCCGAGTTGCACGTTAGAATGAGAAAAGTGTTCATATGTAGTGAAAACCTGAGAAATCCGTCCGCTTTCGTCATTTGTTATCGAATCGACTTAAAGCCAGATCGTCACATTGGCCGCTCTTCTCTCTGAATCGGTTGTACTTATCGTCTGCAAAGCTATGTCGCGTGCTGCGGTATGCGGAGACACTAAAAGCACCATAGCAGAACACAGATGAAGCTTCTAAGTTGATGTAATAGCCAGTAAGAAGTAGTACAATTCAAGTTTTAGGTATCGATTATTGAATTTTACCTGGCTTTGGTGCATTGGACATGAGCTATTACCTTATGATTCTGCATGAAAGGAGGACTAGCAGCCGAGTTGCACGGGAGAATGAGAAAAGTGTTCATATGTAGTAAAAACCTGACAAATCCGTCCGCTTTCATCATTTGTTATCGAATCGACTTAAAGCCAGATCGTCACATTGGCCGCTCTTCCCTCTGAAACGGTTGTACTTATCGTCTGCAAAGCTATGTCGCGTGCTGCGATTTGCGGAGACACTAAAAGCACCATAGTAGAACACAGATGAATCTTCTAAGTTGATGGAATAGCCAGTAAGAAGTAGTACAATTCAAGTTTTAGGTATCGATTATTGACTTTTTAGCTGGCTTTGGTGCCTTGGACATGAGCTAGGACCTTAAGATTCTGCATGAAAAGAGGACTAGCAGCCGAGTTGCACGGGAGAATATGAAAAGTGTTCATATGTAGTAAAAACCTGAGAAATCGGTCCGTTTTCGTCATTTTTTATCGAATCGACTTAAAGCCAGATCGTCACATTGGCCGCTCTTCTCTCTGAAACGGTTGTACTTATCGTCTGCAAAGCTATGTCGCGTGCTGCGGTATGCTGAGACACTAAAAGCACCATAGTAGAACACAGATGAAGCTTCTATGTTGATGTAATAAGCAGGAAGAAGTAGTACAATTCAATTTTAGGTATCGATTGTTGACTTTTTAGCTGGCTTTGGTGCCTTAGAGATGAGGTAGGACCTTAACATTCTGCATGAAAGGAGGACTAGCAGCCGATTTGCACGGGAGAATGTGAAAAGTGTTCATATGTAGTAAAAACCTGAGAAATCCGTCCGTTTTCGTCATTTGTTATCGAATCGACTTAAAGCCAGATCGTCGCATTGGCCGCTCTTCTCTCTGAAACGGTTGTACTTATCGTCTGCAAAGCTATGTCGCGTGCTGCGGTATGCGGAGACACTAAAAGCACCATAGTAGAACACAGATGAAGCTTCTAAGTTGATGTAATACCCAGTAAGACGTAATACAATTCAAGTTTTAGGTATCGATTATTGACTTGGTGCCTTGGACATGACCTAGGACCTTAACATTCTGCATGAAAGGAGGACTAGCAGCCGAGTTGCACGGGAGAATGTGAAAAGTGTTCATATGTAGTAAAAACCTGAGAAATACGTCCGTTTTCGTCATTTGTTATCGAATCGACTTAAAGCCAGATCGTCACATTGGCCGCTCTCCTCTCTGAATCGGTTGTACTTATCGTCTGCAAAGCTATGTCACGTGCTGCGGGATCTGGAGACACTAAAATCACCACAGTAGAACACAGATGAAGCTTCTAAGTTGATGTAATAACCAGTAAGAAGTAGTCCAATTCAAGTTTTAGGTATCGATTATTGACTTTTTAGCTGGCTTTGGTGCCTTGGACATGAGCTAGGACCTTAACATTCTGTATGAAAGGAGGACTAGCAGCCGAGTTGCACGGGAGAATGTGAAAAGTGTTCACATGTAGTAAAAACCTGAGAAATCCGTCCGTTTTCGTCATTTGTTATCGAATCGACTTAAAGCCAGATCGTCACATTGGCCGCTCTCCTCTCTGAATCGGTTGTACTTATCGTCTGCAAAGCTTTGTCACGTGCAGCGGTATGCGGAGACACTAAAATCACCACAGTAGAACACAGATGAAGCTTCTAAGTTGATGTAATATCCAGTAAGAAGTAGTACAATTCAAATTTTAGGTATCGATTATTGACATTTTAGCTGGCTTTGGTGCCTTGGACATGAGCTAGGACCTTAAGATTCTTCATGAAAGGAGGACTAGCAGCCGAGTTGCACGCGAGAATGTGAAAAGTGTTCATATGTAGTAAAAACCTGAGAAATCCGTCCGTTTTCGTCATTTGTTATCGAATCGACTTAAAGCCAGATCGTCACATTGGCCGCTCTTCTCTCTGAAACGGTTGTACTTATCGTCTGCAAAGCTATGTCGCGTGCTGCGGTATGCTGAGACACTAAAAGCACCATAGTAGAACACAGATCAAGCTTCTAAGTTGATGTAATAGCCAGTAAGAAGTGGTACAATTCAAGTTTTAGGTATTGAATATTGATCGTTAGCTGGCTTTGGTGCCTAGGACATGAGCTAGGACCTTAAGATTCAGCATGAAAGGAGGACTAGCATCCGAGTTGCACGGGAGAAAGTGTAAAGTGTTCATATGTAGTAAAAACCTGATAAATCCGTCAGTTTTCGTCATTTGTTATCGAATCGACTTAAAGCCAGATCGTCACATTGGCCGCTCTTCTCTCTGAAACGGTTGTACTTATCGATTGCAAAGCTATGTCGCGTGCTGCGGTATGCGGAGACACGAAAAGCACCATAGTAGAACACAGATGAAGCTTCTACGTTGATGTAATAGCCAGTAAGAAGTAGTACAATTCAAGTTTTAGGTATCGATTATTGACTTTTTAGCTGGCTTTGGTGGCTTGGACATGAGGTGGAACCTTAAGATTTTGCATGAAAGGAGGACTAGCAGCCGCGTTGCACGCGAGAATGTGAAAAGTGTTCATAAGTAGTAAAAACCTGAGAAATCCGTTCGTTTTCGTCATTTGTTATCGAATCGACTTAAAGCCAGATCGTCACATTGGCCGCTCTTCTCTCTGAAACGGTTGTACTTATCGTCTGCAAAGCTATGTCGCGTGCTGCGGTATGCGGAGACACTAAAAGCACCATAGTAGAACACAGATGAAGCTTCTAAGTTGATGTAATAGCCAGTAAGAAGTAGTACAATTCAAGTTTTAGGTATCGATTATTGAATTTTACCTGGTTTTGGTGCATTGGACATGAGCTAGGACCTTATGATTCTGCATGAAAGGAGGACTAGCAGCCGAGTTGCACGGGAGAATGAGAAAAGTGTTCATATGTAGTAAAAACCTGACAAATCCGTCCGCTTTCGTCATTTGTTATCGAATCTACTTAAAGCCAGATCGTCACATTGGCCGCTCTTCTCTCTGAAACGGTTGTACTTATCGTCTGCAAAGCTATGTGCGTGCTGCGATTTGCGGAGACACTAAAAGCACCATAGTAGAACACAGATGAATCTTCTAAGTTGATGGAATAACCAGTAAGGAGTAGTACAATTCAAGTTTTAGGTATCGATTATTGACTTTTTTTCTGGCTTTGGTGCCTTGGACATGAGCTAGGACCTTAAGATTCTGCATGAATGGAGGACTAGCAGCCGAGTTGCACGGGAGAATATGAAAAGTGTTCGTTTGTAGTAAAAACCTGAGAAATCGGTCCGTTTTCGTCATTTGTTATCGAATCGACTTAAAGCCAGATCGTCACATTGGCCGCTCTTCTCTCTGAAACGGTTGTACTTATCGTCTGCAAAACAATTTCGCGTGCTGCGGTATGCTGAGACACTAAAAGCACCATAGTAGAACACAGATGAAGCTTCTAAGTTGATGTAATAGCCAGTAAGAAGTAGTACAATTCAAGCTTTAGGTATCGATTATTGACTTTTTAGCTGGCTTTGGTGCCTTGGACATGAGCTAGGACATTAAGATTCTGCATGAAAGGAGGACTAGCAGCCGAGTTGCACGGGAGAATGAGAAAAGTGTTCATATGTAGTAAAAACCTGAGAAATCCGTCCGCTTTCGTCATTTGTTATCGAACCTACTTAAAGCCACATCGTCACATTGGCCGCTCTTCTCTCTGAAACGGTTGTACTTATCGTCTACAAAGCTATGTCGCGCGCTGCGATATGTGGAGACACTAAAAGCACCATAGTAGAACAGAGATGAAGCTTCTAAGTTGATGTAATAGCCAGTAAGAAGTAGTACAATTAAAGTTTTAGGTATCGGTTATTGACTTTTTACCCTTCTTTGGGCCTTGGACACGAGCTAGGAACTTAAGATTTTGCATTATGGAGGACTAGCAGCCCAGTTGCACGGGAGAATGTGAAAAGTGTTCATATGTAGTAAAAACCTGAGAAATCCGTCCGTTTTCGTCATTTGTTATCGAATCGACTTAAAGCCAGATCGTCACATTGGCCGCTCTTCTCTCTGAAACGGTTGTACTTATCGTCTGCAAAGCTATGTCGCGTGTTGCCGTAGGCGGAAACAGGAAAACCACCATAGTAGAACAGACATGAAGTTTCTAAGTTGATGTAATAGCCAGTAAGAAGTAGTACAATTCAAGTTTTAGGTATCGATTATTGACTTTTTAGCTGGCTTTGGTGCTTTGGACATGAGCTAGGACTTTAAGATTCTGCATAAAAGCAGGACTAGCAGCCCAGTTGCACGGGAGAATGTGAAAAGTGTTCATTTGTAGTAAAAACCTGAGACATCCGTCCGTTTTCGTCATTTGTTATCGAATCGACTTAAAGCCAGATCGTCACATTTTCCGCTCTTCTCTCTGAAACGGTTGTACTTATCGTCTACAAAGCTATGTCGCGTGCTGCGGTATGCGGAGACACTAAAAGCACCATAGTAGAACACAGATGAAGCTTCTAAGTTGATGTAATATCCAGTAAGAAGTAGTGCAATTCAAGTTTTAGGAATCCGATTATTGACTTTTTAGCTGGCTTTGGTGCCTTGGACATGAGCTAGGACCTTAAGTTTCTGCATGAAAGGAGGACTAGCAGCCGAGTTGCACGGGAGAATGTGAAAAGTGTTCATATGTAATAAAAACCTTGAAAATCCGTCCGTTTTCGTCATTTGTTATCGAATCGACTTAAAGCCAGATCGTCGCATTGGCCGCTCTTCTCTTTGAAACGGTTGTACTTATCGTCTGCAAAGCTATGTCGCGTGCTGCGGTATGTGGAGACACTAAAAGCACCATAGTAGAACACAGATGAAGCTTCTAAGTTGATGTAATAGCCAGTAAGAAGTAGTACAATTCAATTTTTAGGTATCGATTATTGACTTTTTAGCTGGCTTTGGTGCCTTGGACATGAGCTAGGACCTTACGATTCTGCATGAAAGGAGGGCTAGCAGCCGATTTGCACGGGAGAATGTGAAAAGTGTTGATAAGTAGTAAAAACCTTAGAAATCCGTCCATTTTCGTCATTTGTTATCGAATCGACTTAAAGCCAGTTCGTCACATTGGCCGCTCTTCTCTCTGAAACGCTTGTACTTATCGTCTGCAAAGCTATGTCGCGTGCTGCGGTATGCAGAGACACTAAAAGCACCATAGTAGAACACAGATGAAGCTTCTAAGTTGATGTAATACCCAGTACGAAGTAGTACAATTCATGTTTTAGGTATCGATTATTGACTTTTTAGCTGGCTTTGGTGCCTTGGACATGAGCTAGGACCTTACGATTCTGCATGAAAGGAGGGCTAGCAGCCGAGTTGCACGGGAGAATGTGAAAAGTGTTCATATGTAGTAAAATCCTTAGAAATCCGTCCGTTTTCGTCATTTGTTATCGAATCGACTTAAAGCCAGATCGTCACATTGGCCGATCTTCTCTCTGAAACGGATGTACTTATCGTCTGCAAAGCTATGTCGCGTGCTGCGGTATGCGGACACACTAAAAGCACAATAGTAGAACACAGATGAAGCTTCTAAGTTGATGTAATAGCCAGTAAGAAGTAGTAAAATTCAAGTTTTAGGTATCGGTTATTGACTTTTTAACCTTCTCTGGTGCCTTGGACACGAGCTAGGAAGTTAAGACTTTGCATGAAGGAGGACTAGCAGCCGAGTTGCACGGGAGAATGTGAAAAGTGTTCATATGTAGTAAAAACCTGAGAAATCCGTCCGTTTTCGTCATTTGTTATCGAATCGACTTAAAGCCAAATCGTCACATTGGCCGCTCTTCTCTCTGAAACGCTTGTACTTATCGTCTGCAAAGCTATGTCGCGTGCTGCGGTATGCGGAGACCCTAAAATCACCATAGTAGAACACAGATGAAGCTTCTAAGTTGATGT